>NC_086448.1:44508965-46908965 GCF_028390025.1 Pseudophryne corroboree
AGTAGTAGTTGTAGTAGTAACAGTAGTAGTAGTAGCAGCAGTAGTAATAGTAATAGCGGCAGTAGATGTAGCAGTAGTAATAAAAGTAGTTGTAGTAGTAGTAGTAGTAGTAGTAGTAGCAGCAGCAGTAGTAGTAGTAGTAGCAGCAGTAGTAGTAGTAATAGCATTAGTAGTACTAGTAGTAGTTGTAGTAGTAACAGTAGTAGTAGTAGCAGCAGTAGTAATAGTAATAGCGGCAGTAGAAGTAGCAGTAGTAATAAAAGTAGTTGTAATAGTAGTAGTAGTAGTAGTAGCAGCAGTAGTAATAGTAATAGCGGCAGTAGAAGTAGCAGTAGTAATAAAAGTAGTTGTAGTAGTAGTAGCAGCAGTAGTAGTAGTAGTAGTAGTAGTAATAGCATTAGTAGTACTAGTAGTAGTTGTAGTAGTAACAGTAGTAGTAGTAGCAGCAGTAGTAATAGTAATAGCGGCAGTAGAAGTAGCAGTAGTAATAAAAGTAGTTGTAATAGTAGTAGTAGTAGTAGTAGTAGCAGCAGTAGTAATAGTAATAGCGGCAGTAGAAGTAGCAGTAGTAATAAAAGTAGTTGTAATAGTAGTAGTAGTAGTAGTAGCAGCAGCAGTAGTAGTAGCAGTAGTGGTAGTAGTAACAGTAGTAGTAGGTGTAGTGTTAGTAATTAATACTGTACTTAGGGAATTTAGAATATCTATAGACTAGTATCCAGTAGCTAATATAGTGTTGTAAGGATATATTTACAAATGTTGCAACTTTTTAAATGCTACAATTACAGTAAGCACAAATGGAGCATAAACAAAGGGCGCTGTACAACTACCCATGGTAATTTACCACAGCAAATTGACTCATCTGGGGCTATCATATTAGCCCCAGTGTCGGCACTTATTGGGAATTTTATTTCACCTGCCTCTGGCAGGCAGAACCAAACTCTGATAAGTAAACATTTTTCCTGCGATAGGTGCCGTTAAAGTGCATGTGTATGTGGCTTTTCATGGACCATATGTGCATTTGTGTGATACAGTGTCATTTATTGCATGAAACACTCAGGCACTAATTGGATAGCCCAAATTGACAATCAGGCTTAAATCACAATAAAAGACATGTTTTTTAGTGTGTGGCAAATTACTAGAGATGAGCGGGTTCAGTTCGCCGAGATCCGAACCCCCCGAACTTTACCGATTTTACACGGTTCCGAGGCAGACTCGGATCCTCCCGCCTTGCGCGGTTAACCCGAGAGCGCCCGAATGTCATCATCCCGCAGTCGGATTCTCACGAGATTCATATTCTATATAAGGAGCCGCGCGTCGTGCCATTTTCACTCGTGCTTTGGAGATGATAGGCAGAGGACATGCAGCGTTCTCTCAGTTGTGTTCAGTGTGCTGCAAATATCTGTGCTCAGTGTGCTGCAAATATCTGTGCTCAGTGTGCTTGCAAATATCTGTGCACAGTGTGCTGAAAATATCTACGTTCTCTGCCTGAAAAATGCTCCATATCTGTGCTGCATAGTAGTATATAGTAGGAGGACAGTGCAGAATTTTGCTGACCAGTGACCACCAGTATTATATCAGTACGGTACAGTAGTACACTGCTCTACCTACCTCTGTGTCGTCAAGTATACTATCCATCCATACCTATGGTGCATTTTAGTTGTGCACAGTATATATAGTAGGAGGACAGTGCAGAATTTTGCTGACCACCAGTATATAATATAAAGCAGTACGATACAGTAGTCCACTGCTCTAGCTACCTCTGTGTCATCAAGTATACTATCCATCCATACCTGTGGTGCATTTTAGTTGTGCGCAGTATATATAGTAGGAGGACAGTGCATAATTTTGCTGACCACCAGTATATAATATATAGCAGTATGGTACAGTAGTCCACTGCTCTACCTACCTCTGTGTCGTCAAGTATACTATCCATCCATAACTGTGGTGCATTTTAGTTTTACGCAGTATATATAGTAGGAGGACAGTGCAGAATTTTGCTGACCACCAGTATATAATATATAGCAGTACGGTACAGTAGTCCACTGCTCTACCTACCTCTGTGTCGTCAAGTATACTATCCATCCATACCTGTGGTGCATTTTAGTTGTGCGTAGTATATATAGTAGGAGGACAGTGCAGAATTTTGCTGACCACCAGTATATAATATATAGCAGTACGGTACAGTAGTCCACTGCTCTACCTACCTCTATATCGCAAAGTATACTATCCATCCATACCTGTGGTGCATTTTAGTTGTGCGCAGTATATATAGTAGGAGGACAGTGCAGAATTTTGCTGATCACCAGTATATAATATATAGCAGTACGGTACAGTAGTCCACTGCTCTACCTACCTCTATATCGCCAAGTATACTATCCATCCATACCTGTGGTGCATTTTAGTTGTGCGCAGTATATATAGTAGGAGGACAGTGCAGAATTTTGCTGATCACCAGTATATAATATATAGCAGTACGGTACAGTAGTCCACTGCTCTACCTCTGTGTCGTCAAGTATACTGCAAATGTTCAGTATAATGACCCAAAAATCAAAATTAAAAGCATCCGATGAGAAGCGTAAACTTGCCAAAATGCCATTTAAGACACGGAGTGGCAAGGAAAGGCTGAGGCCCAGGCCTATGTTCATGGCTAGTGGTTCAGATTCACATGAGGATTGAAGCACTCATCCTCTCGCTATAAAACTGCAGTGCCACTCCTAGATGGGCAAGGTGTCTGTGTCGGCCACTTGTGTCGCTTAGCTTAGACATCCAGCGACCTTGGTGCACCTCTTTTTTTCTTTGCATCATGTGCTGTTTGGGGACTATTTTTTAAATCTGCCATCCTGTCTGACACTGCAGCGCCATTCCTAGATGTACCAAGTGTTTGTTTCGGCCACTTGTGTCGCTTAGCTTAGCCATCCAGCGACCTTGGTGCACCTCTTTTTTTCTTTGCATCATGTGCTGTTTGGGGACTATTTTTTAAATCTGCCATCCTATCTGACTCTGCAGTGCCACTCCTAGATGGGCCAGGTGTTTGTGTCGGCCCCTTGTGTCGCTTAGCTTAGTCACAAAGCTACCTCATTGCACCTCATTTTTTTCTTTGCATCATGTGCTGTTTGGGGACTATTTTTTAAATCTGCCATCCTGTCTGACACTGCAGTGCCACTCCTAGATGGGCCAGGTGTTTGTGTCGGCCACTTGTGTCGCTTAGCTTAGCCATCCAGCGACCTTGGTGCACCTCTTTTTTTTCTTTGCATCATGTGCTGTTTGGGGACTATTTTTTAAATCTGCCATCCTGTCTGACACTGCAGTGCCACTCCTAGATGGGCCAGGTGTTTGTGTCGGCCACTTGTGTCGCTTAGCTTAGCCATCCAGCGACCTTGGTGCACCTCTTTTTTTCTTTGCATCATGTGCTGTTTGGGGACTATTTTTTAAATCTGCCATCCTATCTGACTCTGCAGTGCCACTCCTAGATGGGCCAGGTGTTTGTGTCGGCCCCTTGTGTCGCTTAGCTTAGTCACAAAGCTACCTCATTGCACCTCATTTTTTTCTTTGCATCATGTGCTGTTTGGGGACTATTTTTTAAATCTGCCATCCTGTCTGACACTGCAGTGCCACTCCTAGATGGGCCAGGTGTTTGTGTCTGCCACTTGTGTCGCTTAGCTTAGCCATCCAGCGACCTTGGTGCACCTCTTTTTTTTCTTTGCATCATGTGCTGTTTGGGGACTATTTTTTAAATCTGCCATCCTGTCTGACACTGCAGTGCCACTCCTAGATGGGCCAGGTGTTTGTGTCGGCCACTTGTGTCGCTTAGCTTAGCCATCCAGCGACCTTGGTGCACCTCTTTTTTTTCTTTGCATCATGTGCTGTTTGGGGACTATTTTTTAAATCTGCCATCCTGTCTGACACTGCAGTGCCACTCCTAGATGGGCCAGGTGTTTGTGTCGGCCAGTTGGGTTGCTTAACTTATCCATCCTGCGACCTTGGTGCACCACTTTTTTTCTTTGCATCATGTGCTGTTTGTGGACTATTTTTTAAATCTGCCTTCCTGTCTGACACTGCAGTGCCACTCCTAGATGGGCCAGGTGTTTGTGTCGGCCCCTTGTGTCGCTTAGCTTAGTCACACAGCTACCTCATTGCACCTCTTTTTTTCTTTGCATCATGTGCTGTTTGGGGACTATTTTTTAAATCTGCCAACCTGTCTGACACTGCAGTGCCACTCCTAGATGGGCCAGGTGTTTGTGTCGGACACTGGTGTCGCTTAGCTTAGCCATCCAGCGACCTTGGTGCACCTCTTTTTTTCTTTGCATCATGTGCTGTTTGGGGACTATTTTTTAAATCTGCCATCCTGTCTGACACTGCAGTGCCACTCCTAGATGGGCCAGGTGTTTGTGTCGGCCACTTGTGTTGCTTAGCTTAGCCATCCAGCGACCTTGGTGCACCTCTATTTTTCTTTGCATCATGTGCTGTTTGGGGACTATTTTTTTAAATCTGCCATTCTGTCTGACACTGCAGTGCCACTCCTAGTTGGGCCAGGTGTTTGTGTCGGCCACTTGTGTCACTTAGCTTAGCCATCCAGCGACCTTTTTGCACCTCTTTTTTTCTTTGCACCATGTGCTGTTTGGGGACTATTTTTTAAATCTGCCATCCTGTCTGACACTGCAGTGCCATTCCTAGATGTACCAAGTGTTTGTTTCGGCCACTTGTGTCGCTTAGCTTAGCCATCCAGCGACCTTGGTGCACCTCTTTTTTTCTTTGCATCATGTGCTGTTTGGGGACTATTTTTTAAATCTGCCATCCTATCTGACTCTGCAGTGCCACTCCTAGATGGGCCAGGTGTTTGTGTCGGCCCCTTGTGTCGCTTAGCTTAGTCACAAAGCTACCTCATTGCACCTCATTTTTTTCTTTGCATCATGTGCTGTTTGGGGACTATTTTTTAAATCTGCCATCCTGTCTGACACTGCAGTGCCACTCCTAGATGGGCCAGGTGTTTGTGTCGGCCACTTGTGTCGCTTAGCTTAGCCATCCAGCGACCTTGGTGCACCTCTTTTTTTTGCATCATGTGCTGTTTGGGGACTATTTTTTAAATCTGCCATCCTGTCTGACACTGCAGTGCCACTCCTAGATGGGCCAGGTGTTTGTGTTGGCCAGTTGGGTTGCTTAACTTATCCATCCAGCGACCTTGGTGCACCGCTTTTTTTCTTTGCATCATGTGCTGTTTGTGGACTATTTTTTAAATCTGCCTTCCTGTCTGACACTGCAGTACCACTCCTAGATGGGCCAGGTGTTTGTGTCGGCCCTTTGTGTCGCTTAGCTTAGTCACACAGCTACCTCATTGCACCTCTTTTTTTCTTTGCATCATGTGCTGTTTGGGGACTATTTTTTAAATCTGCCATTCTGTCTGACACTGCAGTGCCACTCCTAGATGGGCCAGGTGTTTGTGTCGGCCACTTGTGTCATTTAGCTTAGCCATCCAGCGACCTTTTTGCACCTCTTTTTTTCTTTGCACCATGTGCTGTTTGGGGACTATTTTTTAAATCTGCCATCCTGTCTGACACTGCAGTGCCACTCCTAGATGGGCCAGGTGTTTGTGTCGGACACTTGTGTCGCTTAGCTTAGCCATCCAGCGACCTTGGTGCACCTCTTTTTTTCTTTGCATCATGTGCTGTTTGGGGACTATTTTTTAAATCTGCCATCCTGTCTGACACTGCAGTGCCACTCCTAGATGGGCCAGGTGTTTGTGTTGGCCACTTGTGTTGCTTAGCTTAGCCATCCAGCGACCTTGGTGCACCTCTTTTTTTCTTTGCATCATGTGCTGTTTGGGGACTATTTTTTTAAATCTGCCATTCTGTCTGACACTGCAGTGCCACTCCTAGATGGGCCAGGTGTTTGTGTCGGCCACTTGTGTCACTTAGCTTAGCCATCCAGCGACCTTGGTGCACCTCTTTTTTTCTTTGCATCATGTGCTGTTTGGGGACTATTTTTTAAATCTGCCATCCTGTCTGACACTGCAGTGCCACTCCTAGATGGGCCAGGTGTTTGTGTCGGCCACTTGTGTTGCTTAGCTTAGCCATCCAGCGACCTTGGTGCACTTCTTTTTTTCTTTGCATCATGTGCTGTTTGGGGACTATTTTTTAAATCTGCCATCCTGTCTGACACTGCAGTGCCACTCCTAGATGGGCCAGGTGTTTGTGTCGGCCACTTGTGTCGCTTAGCTTAGCCATCCAGCGACCTTGGTGCACCTCTTTTTTTCTTTGCATCATGTGCTGTTTGGGGACTATTTTTTAAATCTGCCATCCTGTCTGACACTGCAGTGCCACTCCTAGATGGGCCAGGTGTTTGTGTCGGCCACTTGTGTCTCTTTTCTTAGTCACACAGCTACCTCATTGCACCTCTTTTTTTCTTTGCATCGTGTGCTGTTTGGGGACTATTTTTTAAATCTGCCATCCTGTCTGACACTGCAGTGCCACTTCTAGATGGGCCAGGTGTTTGTGTCGGCCACTTGTGTCGCTTAGCTTAGCCATCCAGCTACCTTGGTGCACCCCTTTTTTTCTTTGCATCATGTGCTGTTTGGGGACTATTTCTTGAAGTGCCATCCTGTCTGACACTGCAGTGCACTCCTAGATGGGCCAGGTGTTTGTGTCGGCCACTTGTGTCGCTTAGCTTAGCCATCCAGCGACCTTGGTGCACCCCTTTTTTTTCTTTGCATCATGTGCTGTTTGGGAACTTTTTTTTTAAATCTGTTATTCTGTCTTACACTGCAGTGCCACTCCTAGATGGGCCAGGTGTTTGTGTCGGCCACTTGTGTCACTTAGCTTAGCCATCCAGCGACCTTGGTGCACCTCTTTTTTTTGCATCATGTGCTGTTTGGGGACTATTTTTTAAATCTGCCATCCTGTCTGACACTGCAGTGCCACTCCTAGATGGGCCAGGTGTTTGTGTTGGCCAGTTGGGTTGCTTAACTTATCCATCCAGCGACCTTGGTGCACCGCTTTTTTTCTTTGCATCATGTGCTGTTTGTGGACTATTTTTTAAATCTGCCTTCCTGTCTGACACTGCAGTACCACTCCTAGATGGGCCAGGTGTTTGTGTCGGCCCTTTGTGTCGCTTAGCTTAGTCACACAGCTACCTCATTGCACCTCTTTTTTTCTTTGCATCATGTGCTGTTTGGGGACTATTTTTTAAATCTGCCATTCTGTCTGACACTGCAGTGCCACTCCTAGATGGGCCAGGTGTTTGTGTCGGCCACTTGTGTCAATTAGCTTAGCCATCCAGCGACCTTTTTGCACCTCTTTTTTTCTTTGCACCATGTGCTGTTTGGGGACTATTTTTTAAATCTGCCATCCTGTCTGACACTGCAGTGCCACTCCTAGATGGGCCAGGTGTTTGTGTCGGACACTTGTGTCGCTTAGCTTAGCCATCCAGCGACCTTTGTGCACCTCTTTTTTTCTTTGCATCATGTGCTGTTTGGGGACTATTTTTTAAATCTGCCATCCTGTCTGACACTGCAGTGCCACTCCTAGATGGGCCAGGTGTTTGTGTTGGCCACTTGTGTTGCTTAGCTTAGCCATCCAGCGACCTTGGTGCACCTCTTTTTTTCTTTGCATCATGTGCTGTTTGGGGACTATTTTTTTAAATCTGCCATTCTGTCTGACACTGCAGTGCCACTCCTAGATGGGCCAGGTGTTTGTGTCGGCCACTTGTGTCACTTAGCTTAGCCATCCAGCGACCTTGGTGCACCTCTTTTTTTCTTTGCATCATGTGCTGTTTGGGGACTATTTTTTAAATCTGCCATCCTGTCTGACACTGCAGTGCCACTCCTAGATGGGCCAGGTGTTTGTGTCGGCCACTTGTGTTGCTTAGCTTAGCCATCCAGCGACCTTGGTGCACTTCTTTTTTTCTTTGCATCATGTGCTGTTTGGGGACTATTTTTTAAATCTGCCATCCTGTCTGACACTGCAGTGCCACTCCTAGATGGGCCAGGTGTTTGTGTCGGCCACTTGTGTCGCTTAGCTTAGCCATCCAGCGACCTTGGTGCACCTCTTTTTTTCTTTGCATCATGTGCTGTTTGGGGACTATTTTTTAAATCTGCCATCCTGTCTGACACTGCAGTGCCACTCCTAGATGGGCCAGGTGTTTGTGTCGGCCACTTGTGTCTCTTTTCTTAGTCACACAGCTACCTCATTGCACCTCTTTTTTTCTTTGCATCGTGTGCTGTTTGGGGACTATTTTTTAAATCTGCCATCCTGTCTGACACTGCAGTGCCACTTCTAGATGGGCCAGGTGTTTGTGTCGGCCACTTGTGTCACTTAGCTTAGCCATCCAGCGACCTTGGTGCACCTCTTTTTTTCTTTGCATCATGTGCTGTTTGGGGACTATTTTTTAAATCTGCCATCCTGTCTGACACTGCAGTGCCACTCCTAGATGGGCCAGGTGTTTGTGTCGGCCACTTGTGTTGCTTAGCTTAGCCATCCAGCGACCTTGGTGCACTTCTTTTTTTCTTTGCATCATGTGCTGTTTGGGGACTATTTTTTAAATCTGCCATCCTGTCTGACACTGCAGTGCCACTCCTAGATGGGCCAGGTGTTTGTGTCGGCCACTTGTGTCGCTTAGCTTAGCCATCCAGCGACCTTGGTGCACCTCTTTTTTTCTTTGCATCATGTGCTGTTTGGGGACTATTTTTTAAATCTGCCATCCTGTCTGACACTGCAGTGCCACTCCTAGATGGGCCAGGTGTTTGTGTCGGCCACTTGTGTCTCTTTTCTTAGTCACACAGCTACCTCATTGCACCTCTTTTTTTCTTTGCATCGTGTGCTGTTTGGGGACTATTTTTTAAATCTGCCATCCTGTCTGACACTGCAGTGCCACTTCTAGATGGGCCAGGTGTTTGTGTCGGCCACTTGTGTCGCTTAGCTTAGCCATCCAGCTACCTTGGTGCACCCCTTTTTTTCTTTGCATCATGTGCTGTTTGGGGACTATTTCTTGAAGTGCCATCCTGTCTGACACTGCAGTGCACTCCTAGATGGGCCAGGTGTTTGTGTCGGCCACTTGTGTCGCTTAGCTTAGCCATCCAGCGACCTTGGTGCACCCCTTTTTTTTCTTTGCATCATGTGCTGTTTGGGGACTTTTTTTTTAAATCTGCCATTCTGTCTGACACTGCAGTGCCACTCCTAGATGGGCCAGGTGTTTGTGTCGGCCACTTGTGTCACTTAGCTTAGTCACACAGCTACCTCATTGCACCTCTTTATTTCTTTGCATCGTGTGCTGTTTGGGGACTATTTTTTAAATCTGCCATCCTGTCTGACACTGCAGTGCCACTTCTAGATGGGCCAGGTGTTTGTGTCGGCCACTTGTGTCGCTTAGCTTAGCCATCCAGCGACCTTGGTGCACCTCTTTTTTTTCTTTGCATCATGTGCTGTTTGGGGACTATTTTTTTAAATCTGCCAACCTGTCTGACACTGCAGTGCCACACCTAGATGGGCCATATGTTTGTGTCGGCCACTTGTGTCGCTTAGCTTAGCCATCCAGCGACCTTGGTGCACTTCTTTTTTTCTTTGCATCATGTGCTGTTTGGGGACTATTTTTTAAATCTGCCATCCTGTCTGACACTGCAGTGCCACTCCTAGATGGGCCAGGTGTTTGTGTCGTCCACTTGTGTCGCTTAGCTTAGCCATCCAGCTACCTTGGTGCACCCCTTTTTTTCTTTGCATCATGTGCTGTTTGGGGACTATTTCTTGAAGTGCCATCCTGTCTGACACTGCAGTGCCACTCCTAGATGGGCCAGGTGTTTGTGTCGGCCACTTGAGTCGCTTAGCTTAGCCATCCAGCGCCTTGGTGCACCTCTTTTTTTCTTTGCATCATGTGCTGTTTGGGGACTATTTTTTTAAATCTGCCATCCTGTCTTACACTGCAGTGCCACTCCTAGATGGGCCAGGTGTTTGTGTCGGCCACTTGTGTCGCTTAGCTTAGCCATCCAGCGACCTTGGTGCACCCCTTTTTTTTCTTTGCATCATGTGCTGTTTGTGGACTATTTTTTTTAAATCTGCCATTCTGTCTGACACTGCAGTGCCACTCCTAGATGGGCCAGGTGTTTGTGTCGGCCACTTGTGTCACTTAGCTTAGCCATCCAGCGACCTTGGTGCACCTCTTTTTTTCTTTGCATCATGTGCTGTTTGGGGACTATTTTTTAAATCTGCCATCCTGTCTGACACTGCAGTGCCACTCCTAGATGGGCCAGGTGTTTGTGTCGGCCACTTGTGTCGCTTAGCTTAGTCACACAGCTACCTCATTGCACCTCTTTTTTTCTTTGCATCGTGTGCTGTTTGGGGACTATTTTTTAAATCTGCCATCCTGTCTGACACTGCAGTGCCACTTCTAGATGGGCCAGGTGTTTGTGTCGGCCACTTGTGTCGCTTAGCTTAGCCATCAAGCTACCTTGGTGCACCCCTTTTTTTCTTTGCATCATGTGCTGTTTGGGGACTATTTCTTGAAGTGCCATCCTGTCTGACACTGCAGTGCCACTCCTAGATGGGCCAGGTGTTTGTGTCGGCCACTTGTGTCGCTTAGCTTAGCCATCCAGCTACCTTGGTGCACCCCTTTTTTTCTTTGCATCATGTGCTGTTTGGGGACTATTTCTTGAAGTGCCATCCTGTCTGACACTGCAGTGCCACTCCTAGATGGGCCAGGTGTTTGTGTCGGCCACTTGAGTCACTTAGCTTAGCCATCCAGCGCCTTGGTGCACCTCTTTTTTTCTTTGCATCATGTGCTGTTTGGGGACTATTTTTTTAAATCTGCCATCCTGTCTTACACTGCAGTGCCACTCCTAGATGGGCCAGGTGTTTGTGTCGGCCACTTGTGTCGCTTAGCTTAGCCATCCAGCGACCTTGGTGCACCCCTTTTTTTTCTTTGCATCATGTGCTGTTTGTGGACTATTTTTTTTAAATCTGCCATTCTGTCTGACACTGCAGTGCCACTCCTAGATGGGCCAGGTGTTTGTGTCGGCCACTTGTGTCACTTAGCTTAGCCATCCAGCGACCTTGGTGCACCTCTTTTTTTCTTTGCATCATGTGCTGTTTGGGGACTATTTTTTAAATCTGCCATCCTGTCTGACACTGCAGTGCCACTCCTAGATGGGCCAGGTGTTTGTGTCGGCCACTTGTGTCGCTTAGCTTAGTCACACAGCTACCTCATTGCACCTCTTTTTTTCTTTGCATCGTGTGCTGTTTGGGGACTATTTTTTTAAATCTGCCATCCTGTCTGACACTGCAGTACCACTTCTAGATGGGCCAGGTGTTTGTGTCGGCCACTTGTGTCGCTTAGCTTAGCCATCAAGCTACCTTGGTGCACCCCTTTTTTTCTTTGCATCATGTGCTGTTTGGGGACTATTTCTTGAAGTGCCATCCTGTCTGACACTGCAGTGCCACTCCTAGATGGGCCAGGTGTTTGTGTCGGCCACTTGTGTCGCTTAGCTTAGTCACACAGCTACCTCATTGCACCTCTTTTTTTCTTTGCATCGTGTGCTGTTTGGGGACTATTTTTTAAACCTGCCATCCTGTCTGACACTGCAGTGCCACTCCTAGATGGGCCAGGTGTTTGTGTCGGCCACTTGTGTCGCTTAGCTTAGCCATCCAGTGACCTTGGTGCACCTCTTTTTTTCTTTGCATCATGTGCTGTTTGGGGACTATTTTTTAAATCTGCCATCCTGTCTGACACTGCAGTGCCACTCCTAGATGGGCCAGGTGTTTGTGTCGGCCACTTGTGTCGCTTAGCTTAGTCACACAGCTACCTCATTGCACCTCTTTTTTTCATTGCATCGTGTGCTGTTTGGGGACTATTTTTTAAATCTGCCATCCTGTCTGACACTGCAGTGCCACTTCTAGATGGGCCAGGTGTTTGTGTCGGCCACTTGTGTCGCTTAGCTTAGCCATCAAGCTACCTTGGTGCACCCCTTTTTTTCTTTGCATCATGTGCTGTTTGGGGACTATTTCTTGAAGTGCCATCCTGTCTGACACTGCAGTGCCACTCCTAGATGGGCCAGGTGTTTGTGTCGGCCACTTGAGTCGCTTAGCTTAGCCATCCAGCGACCTTGGTGCACCTCTTTTTTTCTTTGCATCATGTGCGGTTTGGGGACTATTTTTTTAAATCTGCCATCCTGTCTGACACTGCAGTGCCACTCCTAGATGGGCCAGGTGTTTGTGTCGGCCACTTGTGTCGCTTAGCTTAGCCATCCAGCGACCTTGGTGCACCCCTTTTTTTTCTTTGCATCATGTGCTGTTTGGGGACTATTTTTTTTAAATCTGCCATTCTGTCTGACACTGCAGTGCCACTCCTAGATGGGCCAGGTGTTTGTGTCGGCCACTTGTGTCACTTAGCTTAGCCATCCAGCGACCTTGGTGCACATCTTTTTTTTTTTTTTTGCATCATGTGCTGTTTGGGGACTATTTTTTAAATCTGCCATCCTGTCTGACACTGCAATGCCACTCCTAGATGGGCCAGGTGTTTGTGTCGGCCACTTGTGTCGCTTAGCTTAGTCACACAGCTACCTCATTGCACCTCTTTTTTTCTTTGCATCGTGTGCTGTTTGGGGACTATTTTTTAAATCTGCCATCCTGTCTGACACTGCAGTGCCACTTCTAGATGGGCCAGGTATTTGTGTTGGCCACTTGTGTCGCTTAGCTTAGCCATCAAGCTACCTTGGTGCACCCCTTTTTTTCTTTGCATCATGTGCTGTTTGGGGACTATTTCTTGAAGTGCCATCCTGTCTGACACTGCAGTGCCACTCCTAGATGGGCCAGGTGTTTGTGTCGGCCACTTGAGTCGCTTAGCTTAGCCATCCAGCGACCTTGGTGCACCTCTTTTTTTCTTTGCATCATGTGCGGTTTGGGGACTATTTTTTTAAATCTGCCATCCTGTCTGACACTGCAGTGCCACTCCTAGATGGGCCAGGAGTTTGTGTCGGCCACTTGTGTCGCTTAGCTTAGCCATCCAGCGACCTTGGTGCACCCCTTTTTTTTCTTTGCATCATGTGCTGTTTGGGGACTATTTTTTTTAAATCTGCCATTCTGTCTGACACTGCAGTGCCACTCCTAGATGGGCCAGGTGTTTGTGTCGGCCACTTGTGTCACTTAGCTTAGCCATCCAGCGACCTTGGTGCACATCTTTTTTTTTTTTTTTCTTTGCATCATGTGCTGTTTGGGGACTATTTTTTAAATCTGCCATCCTGTCTGACACTGCAATGCCACTCCTAGATGGGCCAGGTGTTTGTGTCGGCCACTTGAGTCGCTTAGCTTAGCCATCCAGCGCCTTGGTGCACCTCTTTTTTTCTTTGCATCATGTGCTGTTTGGGGACTATTTTTTTAAATCTGCCATCCTGTCTTACACTGCAGTGCCACTCCTAGATGGGCCAGGTGTTTGTGTCGGCCACTTGTGTCGCTTAGCTTAGCCATCCAGCGACCTTGGTGCACCCCTTTTTTTTCTTTGCATTATGTGCTGTTTGTGGACTATTTTTTTTAATTCTGCCATTCTGTCTGACACTGCAGTGCCACTCCTAGATGGGCCAGGTGTTTGTGTCTGCCACTTGTGTCACTTAGCTTAGCCATCCAGCGACCTTGGTGCACCTCTTTTTTTCTTTGCATCATGTGCTGTTTGGGGATTATTTTTTAAACCTGCCATCCTGTCTGACACTGCAGTGCAACTCCTAGATGGGCCAGGTGTTTGTGTCGGCCACTTGTGTCGCTTAGCTTAGCCATCCAGTGACCTTGGTGCACCTCTTTTTTTCTTTGCATCATGTGCTGTTTGGGGACTATTTTTTAAATCTGCCATCCTGTCTGACACTGCAGTGCCACTCCTAGATGGGCCAGGTGTTTGTGTCGGCCACTTGTGTCGCTTAGCTTAGTCACACAGCTACCTCATTGCACCTCTTTTTTTCTTTGCATCGTGTGCTGTTTGGGGACTATTTTTTAAATCTGCCATCCTGTCTGACACTGCAGTGCCACTTCTAGATGGGCCAGGTGTTTGTGTCGGCTACTTGTGTCGCTTAGCTTAGCCATCAAGCTACCTTGGTGCACCCCTTTTTTTCTTTGCATCATGTGCTGTTTGGGGACTATTTCTTGAAGTGCCATCCTGTCTGACACTGCAGTGCCACTCCTAGATGGGCCAGGTGTTTGTGTCGGCCACTTGAGTCGCTTAGCTTAGCCATCCAGCGACCTTGGTGCACCTCTTTTTTTCTTTGCATCATGTGCGGTTTGGGGACTATTTTTTTAAATCTGACATCCTGTCTGACACTGCAGTGCCACTCCTAGATGGGCCAGGTGTTTGTGTCGGCCACTTGTGTCGCTTAGCTTAGCCATCCAGCGACCTTGGTGCACCCCTTTTTTTTCTTTGCATCATGTGCTGTTTGGGGACTATTTTTTTTAAATCTGCCATTCTGTCTGACTCTGCAGTGCCACTCCTAGATGGGCCAGGTGTTTGTGTCGGACACTTGTGTCACTTAGCTTAGCCATCCAGCGACCTTGGTGCACATCTTTTTTTTTTTTTTTTTTTTTGCATCATGTGCTGTTTGGGGACTATTTTTTAAATCTGCCATCCTGTCTGACACTGCAATGCCACTCCTAGATGGGCCAGGTGTTTGTGTCGGCCACTTGTGTCGCTTAGCTTAGTCACACAGCTACCTCATTGCACCTCTTTTTTTCTTTGCATCGTGTGCTGTTTGGGGACTATTTTTTAAATCTGCCATCCTGTCTGACACTGCAGTGCCACTCCTAGATGGGCCAGGTGTTTGTGTCGGCTACTTGTGTCGCTTAGCTTAGTCACACAGCTACCTCATTGCACCTCTTTTTTTCTTTGCATCGTGTGCTGTTTGGGGACTATTTTTTAAATCTGCCATCCTGTCTGACACTACAGTGCCACACCTAGATGGGCCAGGTGTTTGTGTCGGCCACTTGTGTCGCTTAGCTTAGCCATCCAGCGACCTTGGTGCACCTCTTTTTTTCTTTGCATCATGTGCTGTTTGGGGACTATTTTTTAAATCTGCCATCCTGTCTGACACTGCAGTGCCACTCCTAGATGGGCCAGGTGTTTGTGTCGGCCACTTGTGTCACTTAGCTTAGTCACACAGCAACCTCATTGCACCTCTTTTTTTCTTTGCATCGTGTGCTGTTTGGGGACTATTTTTTAAATCTGCCATCCTGTCTGACACTGCAGTGCCACTTCTAGATGGGCCAGGTGTTTGTGTCGGCCACTTGTGTCGCTTAGCTTAGCCATCCAGCTACCTTGGTGAACCCCTTTTTTTCTTTGCATCATGTGCTGTTTGGGGACTATTTCTTGAAGTGCCATCCTGTCTGACACTGCAGTGCCACTCCTAGATGGGCCAGGTGTTTGTGTCGGCCACTTGAGTCGCTTTGCTTAGCCATCCAGCGACCTTGGTGCACCTCTTTTTTTCTTTGCATCATGTGCTGTTTGGGGACTATTTTTTTAAATCTGCCATCCTGTCTGACACTGCAGTGCCACTCCTAGATGGGCCAGGTGTTTGTGTCGGCCACTTGTGTCGCTTAGCTTAGCCATCCAGCGACCTTGGTGCACCCCTTTTTTTTCTTTGCATCATGTGCTGTTTGGGGACTATTTTTTTTAAATCTGCCATTCTGTCTGACACTGCAGTGCCACTCCTAGATGGGCCAGGTGTTTGTGTCGGCCACTTGTGTCACTTAGCTTAGCCATCCAGCGACCTTGGTGCACCTCTTTTTTTTCTTTGCATCATGTGCTGTTTGGGGACTATTTTTTAAATCTGCCATCCTGTCTGACACTGCAATGCCACTCCTAGATGGGCCAGGTGTTTGTGTCGGCCACTTGTGTTGCTTAGCTTAGTCACACAGCTTCCTCATTGCACCTCTTTTTTTCTTTGCATCGTGTGCTGTTTGGGGACTATTTTTTAAATCTTCCATCCTGTCTGACACTGCAGTGCCACACCTAGATGGGCCAGGTGTTTGTGTCGGCCACTTGTGTCGCTTAGCTTAGCCATCCAGCGACCTTGGTGCACCTCTTTTTTTCTTTGCACCATGTGCTGTTTGGGGACTATTTTTTAAATCTGCCATCCTGTCTGACACTGCAGTGCCACTCCTAGATGGGCCAGGTGTTTGTGTCGGACACTTGTGTCGCTTAGCTTAGCCATCCAGCGACCTTGGTGCACCTCTTTTTTTCTTTGCATCATGTGCTGTTTGGGGACTATTTTTTAAATCTGCCATCCTGTCTGACACTGCAGTGCCACTCCTAGATGGGCCAGGTGTTTGTGTCGGCCACTTGTGTTGCTTAACTTAGCCATCCAGCGACCTTGGTGCACCTCTTTTTTTCTTTGCATCATGTGCTGTTTGGGGACTATTTTTTAAATCTGCCATCCTGTCTGACACTGCAGTGCCACTCCTAGATGGGCCAGGTGTTTGTGTCGGCCACTTGTGTCGCTTAGCTTAGCCATCCAGCGACCTTGGTGCACCCCTTTTTTTTCTTTGCATCATGTGCTGTTTGTGGACTATTTTTTTTAAATCTGCCATTCTGTCTGACACTGCAGTGCCACTCCTAGATGGGCCAGGTGTTTGTGTCGGCCACTTGTGTCACTTAGCTTAGCCATCCAGCGACCTTGGTGCACCTCTTTTTTTCTTTGCATCATGTGCTGTTTGGGGACTATTTTTTAAATCTGCCATCCTGTCTGACACTGCAGTGCCACTCCTAGATGGGCCAGGTGTTTGTGTCGGCCACTTGTGTCGCTTAGCTTAGTCACACAGCTACCTCATTGCACCTCTTTTTTTCTTTGCATCGTGTGCTGTTTGGGGACTATTTTTTAAATCTGCCATCCTGTCTGACACTGCAGTGCCACTTCTAGATGGGCCAGGTGTTTGTGTCGGCCACTTGTGTCGCTTAGCTTAGCCATCAAGCTACCTTGGTGCACCCCTTTTTTTCTTTGCATCATGTGCTGTTTGGGGACTATTTCTTGAAGTGCCATCCTGTCTGACACTGCAGTGCCACTCCTAGATGGGCCAGGTGTTTGTGTCGGCCACTTGTGTCGCTTAGCTTAGTCACACAGCTACCTCATTGCACCTCTTTTTTTCTTTGCATCGTGTGCTGTTTGGGGACTATTTTTTAAACCTGCCATCCTGTCTGACACTGCAGTGCCACTCCTAGATGGGCCAGGTGTTTGTGTCGGCCACTTGTGTCGCTTAGCTTAGCCATCCAGTGACCTTGGTGCACCTCTTTTTTTCTTTGCATCATGTGCTGTTTGGGGACTATTTTTTAAATCTGCCATCCTGTCTGACACTGCAGTGCCACTCCTAGATGGGCCAGGTGTTTGTGTCGGCCACTTGTGTCGCTTAGCTTAGTCACACAGCTACCTCATTGCACCTCTTTTTTTCATTGCATCGTGTGCTGTTTGGGGACTATTTTTTAAATCTGCCATCCTGTCTGACACTGCAGTGCCACTTCTAGATGGGCCAGGTGTTTGTGTCGGCCACTTGTGTCGCTTAGCTTAGCCATCAAGCTACCTTGGTGCACCCCTTTTTTTCTTTGCATCATGTGCTGTTTGGGGACTATTTCTTGAAGTGCCATCCTGTCTGACACTGCAGTGCCACTCCTAGATGGGCCAGGTGTTTGTGTCGGCCACTTGAGTCGCTTAGCTTAGCCATCCAGCGACCTTGGTGCACCTCTTTTTTTCTTTGCATCATGTGCGGTTTGGGGACTATTTTTTTAAATCTGCCATCCTGTCTGACACTGCAGTGCCACTCCTAGATGGGCCAGGTGTTTGTGTCGGCCACTTGTGTCGCTTAGCTTAGCCATCCAGCGACCTTGGTGCACCCCTTTTTTTTCTTTGCATCATGTGCTGTTTGGGGACTATTTTTTTTAAATCTGCCATTCTGTCTGACACTGCAGTGCCACTCCTAGATGGGCCAGGTGTTTGTGTCGGCCACTTGTGTCACTTAGCTTAGCCATCCAGCGACCTTGGTGCACATCTTTTTTTTTTTTTTTGCATCATGTGCTGTTTGGGGACTATTTTTTAAATCTGCCATCCTGTCTGACACTGCAATGCCACTCCTAGATGGGCCAGGTGTTTGTGTCGGCCACTTGTGTCGCTTAGCTTAGTCACACAGCTACCTCATTGCACCTCTTTTTTTCTTTGCATCGTGTGCTGTTTGGGGACTATTTTTTAAATCTGCCATCCTGTCTGACACTGCAGTGCCACTTCTAGATGGGCCAGGTATTTGTGTTGGCCACTTGTGTCGCTTAGCTTAGCCATCAAGCTACCTTGGTGCACCCCTTTTTTTCTTTGCATCATGTGCTGTTTGGGGACTATTTCTTGAAGTGCCATCCTGTCTGACACTGCAGTGCCACTCCTAGATGGGCCAGGTGTTTGTGTCGGCCACTTGAGTCGCTTAGCTTAGCCATCCAGCGACCTTGGTGCACCTCTTTTTTTCTTTGCATCATGTGCGGTTTGGGGACTATTTTTTTAAATCTGCCATCCTGTCTGACACTGCAGTGCCACTCCTAGATGGGCCAGGAGTTTGTGTCGGCCACTTGTGTCGCTTAGCTTAGCCATCCAGCGACCTTGGTGCACCCCTTTTTTTTCTTTGCATCATGTGCTGTTTGGGGACTATTTTTTTTAAATCTGCCATTCTGTCTGACACTGCAGTGCCACTCCTAGATGGGCCAGGTGTTTGTGTCGGCCACTTGTGTCACTTAGCTTAGCCATCCAGCGACCTTGGTGCACATCTTTTTTTTTTTTTTTTTTTTTTTTTGCATCATGTGCTGTTTGGGGACTATTTTTTAAATCTGCCATCCTGTCTGACACTGCAATGCCACTCCTAGATGGGCCAGGTGTTTGTGTCGGCCACTTGAGTCGCTTAGCTTAGCCATCCAGCGCCTTGGTGCACCTCTTTTTTTCTTTGCATCATGTGCTGTTTGGGGACTATTTTTTTAAATCTGCCATCCTGTCTTACACTGCAGTGCCACTCCTAGATGGGCCAGGTGTTTGTGTCGGCCACTTGTGTCGCTTAGCTTAGCCATCCAGCGACCTTGGTGCACCCCTTTTTTTTCTTTGCATTATGTGCTGTTTGTGGACTATTTTTTTTAATTCTGCCATTCTGTCTGACACTGCAGTGCCACTCCTAGATGGGCCAGGTGTTTGTGTCGGCCACTTGTGTCACTTAGCTTAGCCATCCAGCGACCTTGGTGCACCTCTTTTTTTCTTTGCATCATGTGCTGTTTGGGGATTATTTTTTAAACCTGCCATCCTGTCTGACACTGCAGTGCAACTCCTAGATGGGCCAGGTGTTTGTGTCGGCCACTTGTGTCGCTTAGCTTAGCCATCCAGTGACCTTGGTGCACCTCTTTTTTTCTTTGCATCATGTGCTGTTTGGGGACTATTTTTTAAATCTGCCATCCTGTCTGACACTGCAGTGCCACTCCTAGATGGGCCAGGTGTTTGTGTCGGCCACTTGTGTCGCTTAGCTTAGTCACACAGCTACCTCATTGCACCTCTTTTTTTCTTTGCATCGTGTGCTGTTTGGGGACTATTTTTTAAATCTGCCATCCTGTCTGACACTGCAGTGCCACTTCTAGATGGGCCAGGTGTTTGTGTCGGCTACTTGTGTCGCTTAGCTTAGCCATCAAGCTACCTTGGTGCACCCCTTTTTTTCTTTGCATCATGTGCTGTTTGGGGACTATTTCTTGAAGTGCCATCCTGTCTGACACTGCAGTGCCACTCCTAGATGGGCCAGGTGTTTGTGTCGGCCACTTGAGTCGCTTAGCTTAGCCATCCAGCGACCTTGGTGCACCTCTTTTTTTCTTTGCATCATGTGCGGTTTGGGGACTATTTTTTTAAATCTGACATCCTGTCTGACACTGCAGTGCCACTCCTAGATGGGCCAGGTGTTTGTGTCGGCCACTTGTGTCGCTTAGCTTAGCCATCCAGCGACCTTGGTGCACCCCTTTTTTTTCTTTGCATCATGTGCTGTTTGGGGACTATTTTTTTTAAATCTGCCATTCTGTCTGACTCTGCAGTGCCACTCCTAGATGGGCCAGGTGTTTGTGTCGGACACTTGTGTCACTTAGCTTAGCCATCCAGCGACCTTGGTGCACATCTTTTTTTTTTTTTTTTTTTTTGCATCATGTGCTGTTTGGGGACTATTTTTTAAATCTGCCATCCTGTCTGACACTGCAATGCCACTCCTAGATGGGCCAGGTGTTTGTGTCGGCCACTTGTGTCGCTTAGCTTAGTCACACAGCTACCTCATTGCACCTCTTTTTTTCTTTGCATCGTGTGCTGTTTGGGGACTATTTTTTAAATCTGCCATCCTGTCTGACACTGCAGTGCCACTCCTAGATGGGCCAGGTGTTTGTGTCGGCTACTTGTGTCGCTTAGCTTAGTCACACAGCTACCTCATTGCACCTCTTTTTTTCTTTGCATCGTGTGCTGTTTGGGGACTATTTTTTAAATCTGCCATCCTGTCTGACACTACAGTGCCACACCTAGATGGGCCAGGTGTTTGTGTCGGCCACTTGTGTCGCTTAGCTTAGCCATCCAGCGACCTTGGTGCACCTCTTTTTTTCTTTGCATCATGTGCTGTTTGGGGACTATTTTTTAAATCTGCCATCCTGTCTGACACTGCAGTGCCACTCCTAGATGGGCCAGGTGTTTGTGTCGGCCACTTGTGTCACTTAGCTTAGTCACACAGCAACCTCATTGCACCTCTTTTTTTCTTTGCATCGTGTGCTGTTTGGGGACTATTTTTTAAATCTGCCATCCTGTCTGACACTGCAGTGCCACTTCTAGATGGGCCAGGTGTTTGTGTCGGCCACTTGTGTCGCTTAGCTTAGCCATCCAGCTACCTTGGTGAACCCCTTTTTTTCTTTGCATCATGTGCTGTTTGGGGACTATTTCTTGAAGTGCCATCCTGTCTGACACTGCAGTGCCACTCCTAGATGGGCCAGGTGTTTGTGTCGGCCACTTGTGTCACTTAGCTTAGTCACACAGCAACCTCATTGCACCTCTTTTTTTCTTTGCATCGTGTGCTGTTTGGGGACTATTTTTTAAATCTGCCATCCTGTCTGACACTGCAGTGCCACTTCTAGATGGGCCAGGTGTTTGTGTCGGCCACTTGAGTCGCTTTGCTTAGCCATCCAGCGACCTTGGTGCACCTCTTTTTTTCTTTGCATCATGTGCTGTTTGGGGACTATTTTTTTAAATCTGCCATCCTGTCTGACACTGCAGTGCCACTCCTAGATGGGCCAGGTGTTTGTGTCGGCCACTTGTGTCGCTTAGCTTAGCCATCCAGCGACCTTGGTGCACCCCTTTTTTTTCTTTGCATCATGTGCTGTTTGGGGACTATTTTTTTTAAATCTGCCATTCTGTCTGACACTGCAGTGCCACTCCTAGATGGGCCAGGTGTTTGTGTCGGCCACTTGTGTCACTTAGCTTAGCCATCCAGCGACCTTGGTGCACCTCTTTTTTTTCTTTGCATCATGTGCTGTTTGGGGACTATTTTTTAAATCTGCCATCCTGTCTGACACTGCAATGCCACTCCTAGATGGGCCAGGTGTTTGTGTCGGCCACTTGTGTTGCTTAGCTTAGTCACACAGCTTCCTCATTGCACCTCTTTTTTTCTTTGCATCGTGTGCTGTTTGGGGACTATTTTTTAAATCTTCCATCCTGTCTGACACTGCAGTGCCACACCTAGATGGGCCAGGTGTTTGTGTCGGCCACTTGTGTCGCTTAGCTTAGCCATCCAGCGACCTTGGTGCACCTCTTTTTTTCTTTGCACCATGTGCTGTTTGGGGACTATTTTTTAAATCTGCCATCCTGTCTGACACTGCAGTGCCACTCCTAGATGGGCCAGGTGTTTGTGTCGGACACTTGTGTCGCTTAGCTTAGCCATCCAGCGACCTTGGTGCACCTCTTTTTTTCTTTGCATCATGTGCTGTTTGGGGACTATTTTTTAAATCTGCCATCCTGTCTGACACTGCAGTGCCACTCCTAGATGGGCCAGGTGTTTGTGTCGGCCACTTGTGTTGCTTAGCTTAGCCATCCAGCGACCTTGGTGCACCTCTTTTTTTCTTTGCATCATGTGCTGTTTGGGGACTATTTTTTTAAATCTGCCATTCTGTCTGACACTGCAGTGCCACTCCTAGATGGGCCAGGTGTTTGTGTCGGCCACTTGTGTCACTTAGCTTAGCCATCCAGCGACCTTGGTGCACCTCTTTTTTTCTTTGCATCATGTGCTGTTTGGGAACTATTTTTTAAATCTGCCATCCTGTCTGACACTGCAGTGCCACTCCTAGATGGGCCAGGTGTATGTGTCGGCCACTTGTGTTGCTTAGCTTAGCCATCCAGCGACCTTGGTGCACTTCTTTTTTTCTTTGCATCATGTGCTGTTTGGGGACTATTTTTTAAATCTGCCATCCTGTCTGACACTGCAGTGCCACTCCTAGATGGGCCAGGTGTTTGTGTCGGCCACTTGTGTCGCTTAGCTTAGCCATCCAGCGACCTTGGTGCACCTCTTTTTTTCTTTGCATCATGTGCTGTTTGGGGACTATTTTTTAAATCTGCCATCCTGTCTGACACTGCAGTGCCACTCCTAGATGGGCCAGGTGTTTGTGTCGTCCACTTGTGTCTCTTAGCTTACTCACACAGCTACCTCATTGCACCTCTTTTTTTCTTTGCATCGTGTGCTGTTTGGGAACTATTTTTTAAATCTGCCATCCTGTCTGACACTGCAGTGCCACTCCTAGATGGGCCAGGTGTTTGTGTCGGCCACTTGTGTCACTTAGCTTAGCCATCCAGCGACCTTGGTGCACATCTTTTTTTTTTTTTTTTTTTGCATCATGTGCTGTTTGGGGACTATTTTTTAAATCTGCCATCCTGTCTGACACTGCAATGCCACTCCTAGATGGGCCCGGTGTTTGTGTCGGCCACTTGAGTCGCTTAGCTTAGCCATCCAGCGCCTTGGTGCACCTCTTTTTTTCTTTGCATCATGTGCTGTTTGGGGACTATTTTTTTAAATCTGCCATCCTGTCTTACACTGCAGTGCCACTCCTAGATGGGCCAGGTGTTTGTGTCGGCCACTTGTGTCGCTTAGCTTAGCCATCCAGCGACCTTGGTGCACCCCTTTTTTTTCTTTGCATCATGTGCTGTTTGTGGACTATTTTTTTTAATTCTGCCATTCTGTCTGACACTGCAGTGCCACTCCTAGATGGGCCAGGTGTTTGTGTCGGCCACTTGTGTCACTTAGCTTAGCCATCCAGCGACCTTGGTGCACCTCTTTTTTTCTTTGCATCATGTGCTGTTTGGGGATTATTTTTTAAACCTGCCATCCTGTCTGACACTGCAGTGCCACTCCTAGATGGGCCAGGTGTTTGTGTCGGCCACTTGTGTCGCTTAGCTTAGCCATCCAGTGACCTTGGTGCACCTCTTTTTTTCTTTGCATCATGTGCTGTTTGGGGACTATTTTTTAAATCTGCCATCCTGTCTGACACTGCAGTGCCACTCCTAGATGGGCCAGGTGTTTGTGTCGGCCACTTGTGTCGCTTAGCTTAGTCACACAGCTACCTCATTGCACCTCTTTTTTTCTTTGCATCGTGTGCTGTTTGGGGACTATTTTTTAAATCTGCCATCCTGTCTGACACTGCAGTGCCACTTCTAGATGGGCCAGGTGTTTGTGTCGGCCACTTGTGTCGCTTAGCTTAGCCATCAAGCTACCTTGGTGCACCCCTTTTTTTCTTTGCATCATGTGCTGTTTGGGGACTATTTCTTGAAGTGCCATCCTGTCTGACACTGCAGTGCCACTCCTAGATGGGCCAGGTGTTTGTGTCGGCCACTTGAGTCGCTTAGCTTAGCCATCCAGCGACCTTGGTGCACCTCTTTTTTTCTTTGCATCATGTGCGGTTTGGGGACTATTTTTTTAAATCTGCCATCCTGTCTGACACTGCAGTGCCACTCCTAGATGGGCCAGGTGTTTGTGTCGGCCACTTGTGTCGCTTAGCTTAGCCATCCAGCGACCTTGGTGCACCCCTTTTTTTTCTTTGCATCATGTGCTGTTTGGGGACTATTTTTTTTAAATCTGCCATTCTGTCTGACTCTGCAGTGCCACTCCTAGATGGGCCAGGTGTTTGTGTCGGACACTTGTGTCACTTAGCTTAGCCATCCAGCGACCTTGGTGCACATCTTTTTTTTTTTTTTTTTTTTGCATCATGTGCTGTTTGGGGACTATTTTTTAAATCTGCCATCCTGTCTGACACTGCAATGCCACTCCTAGATGGGCCAGGTGTTTGTGTCGGCCACTTGTGTCGCTTAGCTTAGTCACACAGCTACCTCATTGCACCTCTTTTTTTCTTTGCATCGTGTGCTGTTTGGGGACTATTTTTTAAATCTGCCATCCTGTCTGACACTGCAGTGCCACTTCTAGATGGGCCAGGTGTTTGTGTCGGCCACTTGTGTCGCTTAGCTTAGCCATCCAGCGACCTTGGTGCACCTTTTTTTTTTCTTTGCATCATGTGCTGTTTGGGGACTATTTTTTTAAATCTGCCATCCTGTCTGACACTGCAGTGCCACTCCTAGATGGGCCAGGTGTTTGTGTCGGCCACTTGTGTCGCTTAGCTTAGTCACACAGCTACCTCATTGCACCTCTTTTTTTCTTTGCATCGTGTGCTGTTTGGGGACTATTTTTTAAATCTGCCATCCTGTCTGACACTACAGTGCCACACCTAGATGGGCCAGGTGTTTGTGTCGGCCACTTGTGTAGCTTAGCTTAGCCATCCAGCGACCTTGGTGCACCTCTTTTTTTCTTTGCATCATGTGCTGTTTGGGGACTATTTTTTAAATCTGCCATCCTGTCTGACACTGCAGTGCCACTCCTAGATGGGCCAGGTGTTTGTGTCGGCCACTTGTGTCACTTAGCTTAGTCACACAGCAACCTCATTGCACCTCTTTTTTTCTTTGCATCGTGTGCTGTTTGGGGACTATTTTTTAAATCTGCCATCCTGTCTGACACTGCAGTGCCACTTCTAGATGGGCCAGGTGTTTGTGTCGGCCACTTGTGTCGCTTAGCTTAGCCATCCAGCTACCTTGGTGAACCCCTTTTTTTCTTTGCATCATGTGCTGTTTGGGGACTATTTCTTGAAGTGCCATCCTGTCTGACACTGCAGTGCCACTCCTAGATGGGCCAGGTGTTTGTGTCGGCCACTTGAGTCGCTTTGCTTAGCCATCCAGCGACCTTGGTGCACCTCTTTTTTTCTTTGCATCATGTGCTGTTTGGGGACTATTTTTTTAAATCTGCCATCCTGTCTGACACTGCAGTGCCACTCCTAGATGGGCCAGGTGTTTGTGTCGGCCACTTGTGTCGCTTAGCTTAGCCATCCAGCGACCTTGGTGCACCCCTTTTTTTTCTTTGCATCATGTGCTGTTTGGGGACTATTTTTTTTAAATCTGCCATTCTGTCTGACACTGCAGTGCCACTCCTAGATGGGCCAGGTGTTTGTGTCGGCCACTTGTGTCACTTAGCTTAGCCATCCAGCGACCTTGGTGCACCTCTTTTTTTTCTTTGCATCATGTGCTTTTTGGGGACTATTTTTTAAATCTGCCATCCTGTCTGACACTGCAATGCCACTCCTAGATGGGCCAGGTGTTTGTGTCGGCCACTTGTGTTGCTTAGCTTAGTCACACAGCTTCCTCATTGCACCTCTTTTTTTCTTTGCATCGTGTGCTGTTTGGGGACTATTTTTTAAATCTTCCATCCTGTCTGACACTGCAGTGCCACACCTAGATGGGCCAGGTGTTTGTGTCGGCCACTTGTGTCGCTTAGCTTAGCCATCCAGCGACCTTGGTGCACCTCTTTTTTTCTTTGCACCATGTGCTGTTTGGGGACTATTTTTTAAATCTGCCATCCTGTCTGACACTGCAGTGCCACTCCTAGATGGGCCAGGTGTTTGTGTCGGACACTTGTGTCGCTTAGCTTAGCCATCCAGCGACCTTGGTGCACCTCTTTTTTTCTTTGCATCATGTGCTGTTTGGGGACTATTTTTTAAATCTGCCATCCTGTCTGACACTGCAGTGCCACTCCTAGATGGGCCAGGTGTTTGTGTCGGCCACTTGTGTTGCTTAGCTTAGCCATCCAGCGACCTTGGTGCACCTCTTTTTTTCTTTGCATCATGTGCTGTTTGGGAACTATTTTTTAAATCTGCCATCCTGTCTGACACTGCAGTGCCACTCCTAGATGGGCCAGGTGTATGTGTCGGCCACTTGTGTTGCTTAGCTTAGCCATCCAGCGACCTTGGTGCACTTCTTTTTTTCTTTGCATCATGTGCTGTTTGGGAACTATTTTTTAAATCTGCCATCCTGTCTGACACTGCAGTGCCACTCCTAGATGGGCCAGGTGTTTGTGTCGGCCACTTGTGTCGCTTAGCTTAGCCATCCAGCGACCTTGGTGCACCTCTTTTTTTCTTTGCATCATGTGCTGTTTGGGGACTATTTTTTAAATCTGCCATCCTGTCTGACACTGCAGTGCCACTCCTAGATGGGCCAGGTGTTTGTGTCGTCCACTTGTGTCTCTTAGCTTACTCACACAGCTACCTCATTGCACCTCTTTTTTTCTTTGCATCGTGTGCTGTTTGGGGACTATTTTTTAAATATGCCATCCTGTCTGACACTGCAGTGCCACTTCTAGATGGGCCAGGTGTTTGTGTCGGCCACTTGTGTCGCTTAGCTTAGCCATCCAGCTACCTTGGTGCACCCCTTTTTTTCTTTGCATCATGTGCTGTTTGGGGACTATTTCTTGAAGTGCCATCCTGTCTGACACTGCAGTGCACTCCTAGATGGGCCAGGTGTTTGTGTCGGCCACTTGAGTCGCTTAGCTTAGCCATCCAGCGACCTTGGTGCACCTCTTTTTTTCTTTGCATCATGTGCTGTTTGGGGACTATTTTTTTAAATCTGCCATCCTGTCTGACACTGCAGTGCCACTCCTAGATGGGCCAGGTGTTTGTGTCGGCCACTTGTGTCGCTTAGCTTAGCCATCCAGCGACCTTGGTGCACCCCTTTTTTTTTCTTTGCATCATGTGCTGTTTGGGGACTATTTTTTTTAAATCTGCCATTCTGTCTGACACTGCAGTGCCACTCCTAGATGGACCAGGTGTTTGTGTCGGCCACTTGTGTCACTTAGCTTAGCCATCCAGCTACCTCATTGCACCTCTTTATTTCTTTGCATCATGTGCTGTTTGGGGACTATTTTTTTAAATCTGCCAACCTGTCTGACACTGCAGTGCCACACCTAGATGGGCCATATGTTTGTGTCGGCCACTTGTGTCGCTTAGCTTAGCCATCCAGCGACCTTGGTGCACCTCTTTTTTTCTTTGCATCATGTGCTGTTTGGGGACTATTTTTTAAATCTGCCATCCTGTCTGACACTGCAGTGCCACTCCTAGATGGGCCAGGTGTTTGTGTCGGCCACTTGTGTCGCTTAGCTTAGCCATCCAGCTACCTTGGTGCACCCCTTTTTTTCTTTGCATCATGTGCTGTTTGGGGACTATTTCTTGAAGTGCCATCCTGTCTGACACTGCAGTGCCACTCCTAGATGGGCCAGGTGTTTGTGTCGGCCACTTGAGTCGCTTAGCTTAGCCATCCAGCGCCTTGGTGCACCTCTTTTTTTCTTTGCATCATGTGCTGTTTGGGGACTATTTTTTTAAATCTGCCATCCTGTCTTACACTGCAGTGCCACTCCTAGATGGGCCAGGTGTTTGTGTCGGCCACTTGTGTCGCTTAGCTTAGCCATCCAGCGACCATGGTGCAACCCTTTTTTTTCTTTGCATCATGTGCTGTTTGTGGACTATTTTTTTTAAATCTGCCATTCTGTCTGACACTGCAGTGCCACTCCTAGATGGGCCAGGTGTTTGTGTCGGCCACTTGTGTCACTTAGCTTAGCCATCCAGCGACCTTGGTGCACCTCTTTTTTTCTTTGCATCATGTGCTGTTTGGGGATTATTTTTTAAACCTGCCATCCTGTCTGACACTGCAGTGCCACTCCTAGATGGGCCAGGTGTTTGTGTTGGCCACTTGTGTCGCTTAGCTTAGCCATCCAGCGACCTTGGTGCACATCTTTTTTTTTTTTGCATCATGTGCTGTTTGGGGACTATTTTTTAAATCTGCCATCCTGTCTGACACTGCAATGCCACTCCTAGATGGGCCAGGTGTTTGTGTCGCCCACTTGTGTCGCTTAGCTTAGTCACACAGCTACCTCATTGCACCTCTTTTTTTCTTTGCATCGTGTGCTGTTTGGGGACTATTTTTTAAATCTGCCATCCTGTCTGACACTGCAGTGCCACTTCTAGATGGGCCAGGTGTTTGTGTCGGCCACTTGTGTCGCTTAGCTTAGCCATCCAGCGACCTTGGTGCACCTCTTTTTTTTCTTTGCATCATGTGCTGTTTGGGGACTATTTTTTTAAATCTGCCATCCTGTCTGACACTGCAGTGCCACTCCTAGATGGGCCAGGTGTTTGTGTCGGCCACTTGTGTCGCTTAGCTTAGTCACACAGCTACCTCATTGCACCTCTTTTTTTCTTTGCATCGTGTGCTGTTTGGGGACTATTTTTTAAATCTGCCATCCTGTCTGACACTGCAGTGCCACACCTAGATGGGCCAGGTGTTTGTGTCGGCCACTTGTGTCGCTTAGCTTAGCCATCCAGCGACCTTGGTGCACCTCTTTTTTTCTTTGCATCATGTGCTGTTTGGGGACTATTTTTTAAATCTGCCATCCTATCTGACTCTGCAGTGCCACTCCTAGATGGGCCAGGTGTTTGTGTCGGCCCCTTGTGTCGCTTAGCTTAGTCACACAGCTACCTCATTGCACCTCTTTTTTTCTTTGCATCGTGTGCTGTTTGGGGACTATTTTTTAAATCTGCCATCCTGTCTGACACTGCAGTGCCACTCCTAGATGGGCCAGGTGTTTGTGTCGGCCACTTGTGTCGCTTAGCTTAGCCATCCAGCGACCTTGGTGCACCTCTTTTTTTTGCATCATGTGCTGTTTGGGGACTATTTTTTAAATCTGCCATCCTGTCTGACACTGCAGTGCCACTCCTAGATGGGCCAGGTGTTTGTGTTGGCCAGTTGGGTTGCTTAACTTATCCATCCAGCGACCTTGGTGCACCGCTTTTTTTCTTTGCATCATGTGCTGTTTGTGGACTATTTTTTAAATCTGCCTTCCTGTCTGACACTGCAGTACCACTCCTAGATGGGCCAGGTGTTTGTGTCGGCCCTTTGTGTCGCTTAGCTTAGTCACACAGCTACCTCATTGCACCTCTTTTTTTCTTTGCATCATGTGCTGTTTGGGGACTATTTTTTAAATCTGCCATTCTGTCTGACACTGCAGTGCCACTCCTAGATGGGCCAGGTGTTTGTGTCGGCCACTTGTGTCACTTAGCTTAGCCATCCAGCGACCTTTTTGCACCTCTTTTTTTCTTTGCACCATGTGCTGTTTGGGGACTATTTTTTAAATCTGCCATCCTGTCTGACACTGCAGTGCCACTCCTAGATGGGCCAGGTGTTTGTGTCGGACACTTGTATCGCTTAGCTTAGCCATCCAGCGACCTTGGTGCACCTCTTTTTTTCTTTGCATCATGTGCTGTTTGGGGACTATTTTTTAAATCTGCCATCCTGTCTGACACTGCAGTGCCACTCCTAGATGGGCCAGGTGTTTGTGTTGGCCACTTGTGTTGCTTAGCTTAGCTATCCAGCGACCTTGGTGCACCTCTTTTTTTCTTTGCATCATGTGCTGTTTGGGGACTATTTTTTTAAATCTGCCATTCTGTCTGACACTGCAGTGCCAATCCTAGATGGGCCAGGTGTTTGTGTCGGCCACTTGTGTCACTTAGCTTAGCCATCCATCGACCTTGGTGCACCTCTTTTTTTCTTTGCATCATGTGCTGTTTGGGGACTATTTTTTAAATCTGCCATCCTGTCTGACACTGCAGTGCCACTCCTAGATGGGCCAGGTGTTTGTGTCGGCCACTTGTGTTGCTTAGCTTAGCCATCCAGCGACCTTGGTGCACTTCTTTTTTTCTTTGCATCATGTGCTGTTTGGGGACTATTTTTTAAATCTGCCATCCTGTCTGACACTGCAGTGCCACTCCTAGATGGGCCAGGTGTTTGTGTCGGCCACTTGTGTCGCTTAGCTTAGCCATCCAGCGACCTTGGTGCACCTCTTTTTTTCTTTGCATCATGTGCTGTTTGGGGACTATTTTTTAAATCTGCCATCCTGTCTGACACTGCAGTGCCACTCCTAGATGGGCCAGGTGTTTGTGTCGGCCACTTGTGTCTCTTAGCTTAGTCACACAGCTACCTCATTGCACCTCTTTTTTTCTTTGCATCGTGTGCTGTTTGGGGACTATTTTTTAAATCTGCCATCCTGTCTGACACTGCAGTGCCACTTCTAGATGGGCCAGGTGTTTGTGTCGGCCACTTGTGTCGCTTAGCTTAGCCATCCAGCTACCTTGGTGCACCCCTTTTTTTCTTTGCATCATGTGCTGTTTGGGGACTATTTCTTGAAGTGCCATCCTGTCTGACACTGCAGTGCACTCCTAGATGGGCCAGGTGTTTGTGTCGGCCACTTGTGTCGCTTAGCTTAGCCATCCAGCGACCTTGGTGCACCTCTTTTTTTCTTTGCATCATGTGCTGTTTGGGGACTTTTTTTTTAAATCTGCCATTCTGTCTGACACTGCAGTGCCACTCCTAGATGGGCCAGGTGTTTGTGTCGGCCACTTGTGTCACTTAGCTTAGCCATCCAGCGACCTTGGTGCACCTCTTTTTTTTTCTTTGCATCATGTGCTGTTTGGGGACTATTTTTTAAATCTGCCATCCTGTCTGACACTGCAGTGCCACTCCTAGATGGGCCAGGTGTTTGTGTCGGCCACTTGTGTTGCTTAGCTTAGCCATCCAGCGACCTTGGTGCACTTCTTTTTTTCTTTGCATCATGTGCTGTTTGGGGACTATTTTTTAAATCTGCCATCCTGTCTGACACTGCAGTGCCACTCCTAGATGGGCCAGGTGTTTGTGTCGGCCACTTGTGTCGCTTAGCTTAGCCATCCAGCGACCTTGGTGCACCTCTTTTTTTCTTTGCATCATGTGCTGTTTGGGGACTATTTTTTAAATCTGCCATCCTGTCTGACACTGCAGTGCCACTCCTAGATGGGCCAGGTGTTTGTGTCGGCCACTTGTGTCTCTTAGCTTAGTCACACAGCTACCTCATTGCACCTCTTTTTTTCTTTGCATCGTGTGCTGTTTGGGGACTATTTTTTAAATCTGCCATCCTGTCTGACACTGCAGTGCCACTTCTAGATGGGCCAGGTGTTTGTGTCGGCCACTTGTGTCGCTTAGCTTAGCCATCCAGCTACCTTGGTGCACCCCTTTTTTTCTTTGCATCATGTGCTGTTTGGGGACTATTTCTTGAAGTGCCATCCTGTCTGACACTGCAGTGCACTCCTAGATGGGCCAGGTGTTTGTGTCGGCCACTTGTGTCGCTTAGCTTAGCCATCCAGCGACCTTGGTGCACCTCTTTTTTTTTCTTTGCATCATGTGCTGTTTGGGGACTATTTTTTTAAATCTGCCAACCTGTCTGACACTGCAGTGCCACACCTAGATGGGCCATATGTTTGTGTCGGCCACTTGTGTCGCTTAGCTTAGCCATCCAGCGACCTTGGTGCACTTCTTTTTTTCTTTGCATCATGTGCTGTTTGGGGACTATTTTTTAAATCTGCCATCCTGTCTGACACTGCAGTGCCACTCCTAGATGGGCCAGGTGTTTGTGTCGTCCACTTGTGTCGCTTAGCTTAGCCATCCAGCTACCTTGGTGCACCCCTTTTTTTCTTTGCATCATGTGCTGTTTGGGGACTATTTCTTGAAGTGCCATCCTGTCTGACACTGCAGTGCACTCCTAGATGGGCCAGGTGTTTGTGTCGGCCACTTGTGTCGCTTAGCTTAGCCATCCAGCGACCTTGGTGCACCTCTTTTTTTCTTTGCATCATGTGCTGTTTGGGGACTTTTTTTTTAAATCTGCCATTCTGTCTGACACTGCAGTGCCACTCCTAGATGGGCCAGGTGTTTGTGTCGGCCACTTGTGTCACTTAGCTTAGCCATCCAGCGACCTTGGTGCACCTCTTTTTTTTTCTTTGCATCATGTGCTGTTTGGGGACTATTTTTTAAATCTGCCATCCTGTCTGACACTGCAGTGCCACTCCTAGATGGGCCAGGTGTTTGTGTCGGCCACTTGTGTTGCTTAGCTTAGCCATCCAGCGACCTTGGTGCACTTCTTTTTTTCTTTGCATCATGTGCTGTTTGGGGACTATTTTTTAAATCTGCCATCCTGTCTGACACTGCAGTGCCACTCCTAGATGGGCCAGGTGTTTGTGTCGGCCACTTGTGTCGCTTAGCTTAGCCATCCAGCGACCTTGGTGCACCTCTTTTTTTCTTTGCATCATGTGCTGTTTGGGGACTATTTTTTAAATCTGCCATCCTGTCTGACACTGCAGTGCCACTCCTAGATGGGCCAGGTGTTTGTGTCGTCCACTTGTGTCGCTTAGCTTAGCCATCCAGCTACCTTGGTGCACCCCTTTTTTTCTTTGCATCATGTGCTGTTTGGGGACTATTTCTTGAAGTGCCATCCTGTCTGACACTGCAGTGCACTCCTAGATGGGCCAGGTGTTTGTGTCGGCCACTTGTGTCGCTTAGCTTAGCCATCCAGCGACCTTGGTGCACCCCTTTTTTTTCTTTGCATCATGTGCTGTTTGGGGACTTTTTTTTTAAATCTGCCATTCTGTCTGACACTGCAGTGCCACTCCTAGATGGGCCAGGTGTTTGTGTCGGCCACTTGTGTCACTTAGCTTAGCCATCCAGCGACCTTGGTGCACCTCTTTTTTTTTCTTTGCATCATGTGCTGTTTGGGGACTATTTTTTAAATCTGCCATCCTGTCTGACACTGCAATGCCACTCCTAGATGGGCCAGGTGTTTGTGTCGGCCACTTGTGTCGCTTAGCTTAGTCACACAGCTACCTCATTGCACCTCTTTATTTCTTTGCATCGTGTGCTGTTTGGGGACTATTTTTTAAATCTGCCATCCTGTCTGACACTGCAGTGCCACTTCTAGATGGGCCAGGTGTTTGTGTCGGCCACTTGTGTCGCTTAGCTTAGCCATCCAGCGACCTTGGTGCACCTCTTTTTTTTCTTTGCACCATGTGCTGTTTGGGGACTATTTTTTTAAATCTGCCAACCTGTCTGACACTGCAGTGCCACACCTAGATGGGCCATATGTTTGTGTCGGCCACTTGTGTCGCTTAGCTTAGCCATCCAGCGACCTTGGTGCACTTCTTTTTTTCTTTGCATCATGTGCTGTTTGGGGACTATTTTTTAAATCTGCCATCCTGTCTGACACTGCAGTGCCACTCCTAGATGGGCCAGGTGTTTGTGTCGTCCACTTGTGTCGCTTAGCTTAGCCATCCAGCTACCTTGGTGCACCCCTTTTTTTCTTTGCATCATGTGCTGTTTGGGGACTATTTCTTGAAGTGCCATCCTGTCTGACACTGCAGTGCCACTCCTAGATGGGCCAGGTGTTTGTGTCGGCCACTTGAGTCGCTTAGCTTAGCCATCCAGCGCCTTGGTGCACCTCTTTTTTTCTTTGCATCATGTGCTGTTTGGGGACTATTTTTTTAAATCTGCCATCCTGTCTGACACTGCAGTGCCACTCCTAGATGGGCCAGGTGTTTGTGTCGGCCACTTGTGTCACTTAGCTTAGCCATCCAGCGACCTTGGTGCACCTCTTTTTTTTTCTTTGCATCATGTGCTGTTTGGGGACTATTTTTTAAATCTGCCATCCTGTCTGACACTGCAATGCCACTCCTAGATGGGCCAGGTGTTTGTGTCGGCCACTTGTGTCGCTTAGCTTAGTCACACAGCTACCTCATTGCACCTCTTTATTTCTTTGCATCGTGTGCTGTTTGGGGACTATTTTTTAAATCTGCCATCCTGTCTGACACTGCAGTGCCACTTCTAGATGGGCCAGGTGTTTGTGTCGGCCACTTGTGTCGCTTAGCTTAGCCATCCAGCGACCTTGGTGCACCTCTTTTTTTTCTTTGCATCATGTGCTGTTTGGGGACTATTTTTTTAAATCTGCCAACCTGTCTGACACTGCAGTGCCACACCTAGATGGGCCATATGTTTGTGTCGGCCACTTGTGTCGCTTAGCTTAGCCATCCAGCGACCTTGGTGCACTTCTTTTTTTCTTTGCATCATGTGCTGTTTGGGGACTATTTTTTAAATCTGCCATCCTGTCTGACACTGCAGTGCCACTCCTAGATGGGCCAGGTGTTTGTGTCGTCCACTTGTGTCGCTTAGCTTAGCCATCCAGCTACCTTGGTGCACCCCTTTTTTTCTTTGCATCATGTGCTGTTTGGGGACTATTTCTTGAAGTGCCATCCTGTCTGACACTGCAGTGCCACTCCTAGATGGGCCAGGTGTTTGTGTCGGCCACTTGAGTCGCTTAGCTTAGCCATCCAGCGCCTTGGTGCACCTCTTTTTTTCTTTGCATCATGTGCTGTTTGGGGACTATTTTTTTAAATCTGCCATCCTGTCTTACACTGCAGTGCCACTCCTAGATGGGCCAGGTGTTTGTGTCGGCCACTTGTGTCGCTTAGCTTAGCCATCCAGCGACCTTGGTGCACCCCTTTTTTTTCTTTGCATCATGTGCTGTTTGTGGACTATTTTTTTTCAATCTGCCATTCTGTCTGACACTGCAGTGCCACTCCTAGATGGGCCAGGTGTTTGTGTCGGCCACTTGTGTCACTTAGCTTAGCCATCCAGCGACCTTGGTGCACCTCTTTTTTTCTTTGCATCATGTGCTGTTTGGGGATTATTTTTTAAACCTGCCATCCTGTCTGACACTGCAGTGCCACTCCTAGATGGGCCAGGTGTTTGTGTCGGCCACTTGTGTCGCTTAGCTTAGCCATCCAGTGACCTTGGTGCACCTCTTTTTTTCTTTGCATCATGTGCTGTTTGGGGACTATTTTTTAAATCTGCCATCCTGTCTGACACTGCAGTGACACTCCTAGATGGGCCAGGTGTTTGTGTCGGCCACTTGTGTCGCTTAGCTTAGTCACACAGCTACCTCATTGCACCTCTTTTTTTCTTTGCATCGTGTGCTGTTTGGGGACTATTTTTTAAATCTGCCATCCTGTCTGACACTGCAGTGCCACTTCTAGATGGGCCAGGTGTTTGTGTCGGCCACTTGTGTCGCTTAGCTTAGCCATCAAGCTACCTTGGTGCACCCCTTTTTTTCTTTGCATCATGTGCTGTTTGGGGACTATTTCTTGAAGTGCCATCCTGTCTGACACTGCAGTGCCACTCCTAGATGGGCCAGGTGTTTGTGTCGGCCACTTGAGTCGCTTAGCTTAGCCATCCAGCGACCTTGGTGCACCTCTTTTTTTCTTTGCATCATGTGCGGTTTGGGGACTATTTTTTTAAATCTGCCATCCTGTCTGACACTGCAGTGCCACTCCTAGATGGGCCAGGTGTTTGTGTCGGCCACTTGTGTCGCTTAGCTTAGCCATCCAGCGACCTTGGTGCACCCCTTTTTTTTCTTTGCATCATGTGCTGTTTGGGGACTATTTTTTTTAAATCTGCCATTCTGTCTGACACTGCAGTGCCACTCCTAGATGGGCCAGGTGTTTGTGTCGGCCACTTGTGTCACTTAGCTTAGCCATCCAGCGACCTTGGTGCACATCTTTTTTTTTTTTTTTTTTTGCATCATGTGCTGTTTGGGGACTATTTTTTAAATCTGCCATCCTGTCTGACACTGCAATGCCACTCCTAGATGGGCCAGGTGTTTGTGTCGGCCACTTGTGTCGCTTAGCTTAGTCACACAGCTACCTCATTGCACCTCTTTTTTTCTTTGCATCGTGTGCTGTTTGGGGACTATTTTTTAAATCTGCCATCCTCTCTGACACTGCAGTGCCACTTCTAGATGGGCCAGGTATTTGTGTCGGCCACTTGTGTCGCTTAGCTTAGCCATCAAGCTACCTTGGTGCACCCCTTTTTTTCTTTGCATCATGTGCTGTTTGGAGACTATTTCTTGAAGTGCCATCCTGTCTGACACTGCAGTGCCACTCCTAGATGGGCCAGGTGTTTGTGTCGGCCACTTGAGTCGCTTAGCTTAGCCATCCAGCGACCTTGGTGCACCTCTTTTTTTCTTTGCATCATGTGCGGTTTGGGGACTATTTTTTTAAATCTGCCATCCTGTCTGACACTGCAGTGCCACTCCTAGATGGGCCAGGAGTTTGTGTCGGCCACTTGTGTCGCTTAGCTTAGCCATCCAGCGACCTTGGTGCACCCCTTTTTTTTCTTTGCATCATGTGCTGTTTGGGGACTATTTTTTTTTAAATCTGCCATTCTGTCTGACACTGCAGTGCCACTCCTAGATGGGCCAGGTGTTTGTGTCGGCCACTTGTGTCACTTAGCTTAGCCATCCAGCGACCTTGGTGCACATCTTTTTTTTTTTTTTTTTTTTTTTTGCATCATGTGCTGTTTGGGGACTATTTTTTAAATCTGCCATCCTGTCTGACACTGCAATGCCACTCCTAGATGGGCCAGGTGTTTGTGTCGGCCACTTGAGTCGCTTAGCTTAGCCATCCAGCGCCTTGGTGCACCTCTTTTTTTCTTTGCATCATGTGCTGTTTGGGGACTATTTTTTTAAATCTGCCATCCTGTCTTACACTGCAGTGCCACTCCTAGATGGGCCAGGTGTTTGTGTCGGCCACTTGTGTCGCTTAGCTTAGCCATCCAGCGACCTTGGTGCACCCCTTTTTTTTCTTTGCATCATGTGCTGTTTGTGGACTATTTTTTTTAATTCTGCCATTCTGTCTGACACTGCAGTGCCACTCCTAGATGGGCCAGGTGTTTGTGTCGGCCACTTGTGTCGCTTAGCTTAGCCATCCAGCGACCTTGGTGCACCCCTTTTTTTTCTTTGCATCATGTGCTGTTTGGGGACTATTTTTTTTAAATCTGCCATTCTGTCTGACACTGCAGTGCCACTCCTAGATGGGCCAGGTGTTTGTGTCGGACACTTGTGTCACTTAGCTTAGCCATCCAGCGACCTTGGTGCACCTCTTTTTTTTCTTTGCATCATGTGCTGTTTGGGGACTATTTTTTTTAAATCTGCCATCCTGTCTGACACTGCAGTGCCACTCCTAGATGGGCCAGGTGTTTGTGTCGGCCACTTGTGTCGCTTAGCTTAGTCACACAGCTACCTCATTGCACCTCTTTTTTTCTTTGCATCGTGTGCTGTTTGGGGACTATTTTTTAAATCTGCCATCCTGTCTGACACTACAGTGCCACACCTAGATGGGCCAGGTGTTTGTGTCGGCCACTTGTGTCGCTTAGCTTAGCCATCCAGCGACCTTGGTGCACCTCTTTTTTTCTTTGCATCATGTGCTGTTTGGGGACTATTTTTTAAATCTGCCATCCTGTCTGACACTGCAGTGCCACTCCTAGATGGGCCAGGTGTTTGTGTCGGCCACTTGTGTCACTTAGCTTAGTCACACAGCAACCTCATTGCACCTCTTTTTTTCTTTGAATCGTGTGCTGTTTGGGGACTATTTTTTAAATCTGCCATCCTGTCTGACACTGCAGTGCCACTTCTAGATGGGCCAGGTGTTTGTGTCGGCCACTTGTGTCGCTTAGCTTAGCCATCCAGCTACCTTGGTGAACCCCTTTTTTTCTTTGCATCATGTGCTGTTTGGGGACTATTTCTTGAAGTGCCATCCTGTCTGACACTGCAGTGCCACTCCTAGATGGGCCAGGTGTTTGTGTCGGCCACTTGAGTCGCTTTGCTTAGCCATCCAGCGACCTTGGTGCACCTCTTTTTTTCTTTGCATCATGTGCTGTTTGGGGACTATTTTTTTAAATCTGCCATCCTGTCTGACACTGCAGTGCCACTCCTAGATGGGCCAGGTGTTTGTGTCGGCCACTTGTGTCGCTTAGCTTAGCCATCCAGCGACCTTGGTGCACCCCTTTTTTTTCTTTGCATCATGTGCTGTTTGGGGACTATTTTTTTTAAATCTGCCATTCTGTCTGACACTGCAGTGCCACTCCTAGATGGGCCAGGTGTTTGTGTCGGCCACTTGTGTCACTTAGCTTAGCCATCCAGCGACCTTGGTGCACCTCTTTTTTTTCTTTGCATCATGTGCTGTTTGGGGACTATTTTTTAAATCTGCCATCCTGTCTGACACTGCAATGCCACTCCTAGATGGGCCAGGTGTTTGTGTCGGCCACTTGTGTTGCTTAGCTTAGTCACACAGCTTCCTCATTGCACCTCTTTTTTTCTTTGCATCGTGTGCTGTTTGGGGACTATTTTTTAAATCTTCCATCCTGTCTGACACTGCAGTGCCACACCTAGATGGGCCAGGTGTTTGTGTCGGCCACTTGTGTCGCTTAGCTTAGCCATCCAGCGACCTTGGTGCACCTCTTTTTTTCTTTGCACCATGTGCTGTTTGGGGACTATTTTTTAAATCTGCCATCCTGTCTGACACTGCAGTGCCACTCCTAGATGGGCCAGGTGTTTGTGTCGGACACTTGTGTCGCTTAGCTTAGCCATCCAGCGACCTTGGTGCACCTCTTTTTTTCTTTGCATCATGTGCTGTTTGGGGACTATTTTTTAAATCTGCCATCCTGTCTGACACTGCAGTGCCACTCCTAGATGGGCCAGGTGTTTGTGTCGGCCACTTGTGTCACTTAGCTTAGCCATCCAGCGACCTTGGTGCACCTCTTTTTTTCTTTGCATCATGTGCTGTTTGGGGACTATTTTTTTAAATCTGCCATTCTGTCTGACACTGCAGTGCCACTCCTAGATGGGCCAGGTGTTTGTGTCGGCCACTTGTGTCACTTAGCTTAGCCATCCAGCGACCTTGGTGCACCTCTTTTTTTCTTTGCATCATGTGCTGTTTGGGAACTATTTTTTAAATCTGCCATCCTGTCTGACACTGCAGTGCCACTCCTAGATGGGCCAGGTGTTTGTGTCGGCCACTTGTGTTGCTTAGCTTAGCCATCCAGCGACCTTGGTGCACTTCTTTTTTTCTTTGCATCATGTGCTGTTTGGGGACTATTTTTTAAATCTGCCATCCTGTCTGACACTGCAGTGCCACTCCTAGATGGGCCAGGTGTTTGTGTCGGCCACTTGTGTCGCTTAGCTTAGCCATCCAGCGACCTTGGTGCACCTCTTTTTTTCTTTGCATCATGTGCTGTTTGGGGACTATTTTTTAAATCTGCCATCCTGTCTGACACTGCAGTGCCACTCCTAGATGGGCCAGGTGTTTGTGTCGTCCACTTGTGTCTCTTAGCTTACTCACACAGCTACCTCATTGCACCTCTTTTTTTCTTTGCATCGTGTGCTGTTTGGGGACTTTTTTTTAAATCTGCCATCCTGTCTGACACTGCAGTGCCACTCCTAGATGGGCCAGGTGTTTGTGTCGGCCACTTGTGTCGCTTAGCTTAGCCATCCAGCGACCTTGGTGCACCTCTTTTTTTCTTTGCATCATGTGCTGTTTGGGGACTATTTTTTTAAATCTGCCATCCTGTCTGACACTGCAGTGCCACTCCTAGATGGGCCAGGTGTTTGTGTCGGCCACTTGTGTCGCTTAGCTTAGCCATCCAGCGACCTTGGTGCACCCCTTTTTTTTCTTTGCATCATGTGCTGTTTGGGGACTATTTTTTTTAAATCTGCCATTCTGTCTGACACTGCAGTGCCACTCCTAGATGGGCCAGGTGTTTGTGTCGGCCACTTGTGTCACTTAGCTTAGCCATCCAGCGACCTTGGTGCACCTCTTTTTTTTTCTTTGCATCATGTGCTGTTTGGGGACTATTTTTTAAATCTGCCATCTTGTCTGACACTGCAATGCCACTCCTAGATGGGCCAGGTGTTTGTGTCGGCCACTTGTGTCGCTTAGCTTAGTCACACAGCTACCTCATTGCACCTCTTTATTTCTTTGCATCGTGTGCTGTTTGGGGACTATTTTTTAAATCTGCCATCCTGTCTGACACTGCAGTGCCACTTCTAGATGGGCCAGGTGTTTGTGTCGGCCACTTGTGTCGCTTAGCTTAGCCATCCAGCGACCTTGGTGCACCTCTTTTTTTTCTTTGCATCATGTGCTGTTTGGGGACTATTTTTTTAAATCTGCCAACCTGTCTGACACTGCAGTGCCACACCTAGATGGGCCATATGTTTGTGTCGGCCACTTGTGTCGCTTAGCTTAGCCATCCAGCGACCTTGGTGCACCTCTTTTTTTCTTTGCATCATGTGCTGTTTGGGGACTATTTTTTAAATCTGCCATCCTGTCTGACACTGCAGTGCCACTCCTAGATGGGCCAGGAGTTTGTGTCGGCCACTTGTGTCGCTTAGCTTAGCCATCCAGCTACCTTGGTGCACCCCTTTTTTTCTTTGCATCATGTGCTGTTTGGGGACTATTTCTTGAAGTGCCATCCTGTCTGACACTGCAGTGCCACTCCTAGATGGGCCAGGTGTTTGTGTCGGCCACTTGAGTCGCTTAGCTTAGCCATCCAGCGCCTTGGTGCACCTCTTTTTTTCTTTGCATCATGTGCTGTTTGGGGACTATTTTTTTAAATCTGCCATCCTGTCTTACACTGCAGTGCCACTCCTAGATGGGCCAGGTGTTTGTGTCGGCCACTTGTGTCGCTTAGCTTAGCCATCCAGCGACCTTGGTGCTCCCCTTTTTTTTCTTTGCATCATGTGCTGTTTGGGGACTATTTTTTAAATCTGCCATCTTGTCTGACACTGCAATGCCACTCCTAGATGGGCCAGGTGTTTGTGTCGGCCACTTGTGTCGCTTAGCTGAGTCACACAGCTACCTCATTGCACCTCTTTATTTCTTTGCATCGTGTGCTGTTTGGGGACTATTTTTTAAATCTGCCATCCTGTCTGACACTGCAGTGCCACTTCTAGATGGGCCAGGTGTTTGTGTCGGCCACTTGTGTCGCTTAGCTTAGCCATCCAGCGACCTTGGTGCACCTCTTTTTTTTCTTTGCATCATGTGCTGTTTGGGGACTATTTTTTTAAATCTGCCAACCTGTCTGACACTGCAGTGCCACACCTAGATGGGCCATATGTTTGTGTCGGCCACTTGTGTCGCTTAGCTTAGCCATCCAGCGACCTTGGTGCACCTCTTTTTTTCTTTGCATCATGTGCTGTTTGGGGACTATTTTTTAAATCTGCCATCCTGTCTGACACTGCAGTGCCACTCCTAGATGGGCCAGGAGTTTGTGTCGGCCACTTGTGTCGCTTAGCTTAGCCATCCAGCTACCTTGGTGCACCCCTTTTTTTCTTTGCATCATGTGCTGTTTGGGGACTATTTCTTGAAGTGCCATCCTGTCTGACACTGCAGTGCCACTCCTAGATGGGCCAGGTGTTTGTGTCGGCCACTTGAGTCGCTTAGCTTAGCCATCCAGCGCCTTGGTGCACCTCTTTTTTTCTTTGCATCATGTGCTGTTTGGGGACTATTTTTTTTAATCTGCCATCCTGTCTTACACTGCAGTGCCACTCCTAGATGGGCCAGGTGTTTGTGTCGGCCACTTGTGTCGCTTAGCTTAGCCATCCAGCGACCTTGGTGCACCCCTTTTTTTTCTTTGCATCATGTGCTGTTTGTGGACTATTTTTTTTAAATCTGCCATTCTGTCTGACACTGCAGTGCCACTCCTAGATGGGCCAGGTGTTTGTGTCGGCCACTTGTGTCACTTAGCTTAGCCATCCAGCGACCTTGGTGCACCTCTTTTTTTCTTTGCATCATGTGCTGTTTGGGGATTATTTTTTAAACCTGCCATCCTGTCTGACACTGCAGTGCCACTCCTAGATGGGCCAGGTGTTTGTGTCGGCCACTTGTGTCGCTTAGCTTAGCCATCCAGCGACCTTAGTGCACATCTTTTTTTTTTTTTTTTTTGCATCATGTGCTGTTTGGGGACTATTTTTTAAATCTGCCATCCTGTCTGACACTGCAATGCCACTCCTAGATGGGCCAGGTGTTTGTGTCGGCCACTTGTGTCGCTTAGCTTAGTCACACAGCTACCTCATTGCACCTCTTTTTTTCTTTGCATCGTGTGCTGTTTGGGGACTATTTTTTAAATCTGCCATCCTGTCTGACACTGCAGTGCCACTTCTAGATGGGCCAGGTGTTTGTGTCGGCCACTTGTGTCGCTTAGCTTAGCCATCCAGCGACCTTGGTGCACCTCTTTTTTTTCTTTGCATCATGTGCTGTTTGGGGACTATTTTTTTAAATCTGCCATCCTGTCTGACACTGCAGTGCCACTCCTAGATGGGCCAGGTGTTTGTGTCGGCCACTTGTGTCGCTTAGCTTAGTCACACAGCTACCTCATTGCACCTCTTTTTTTCTTTGCATCGTGTGCTGTTTGGGGACTATTTTTTAAATCTGCCATCCTGTCTGACACTGCAGTGCCACACCTAGATGGGCCAGGTGTTTGTGTCGGCCACTCGTGTCGCTTAGCTTAGCCATCCAGCGACCTTGGTGCACCTCTTTTTTTCTTTGCATCATGTGCTGTTTGGGGACTATTTTTTAAATCTGCCATCCTGTCTGACACTGCAGTGCCACTCCTAGATGGGCAGGGTGTTTGTGTCGGCCACTTGTGTCACTTAGCTTAGTCACACAGCAACCTCATTGCACCTCTTTTTTTCTTTGCATCGTGTGCTGTTTGGGGACTATTTTTTAAATCTGCCATCCTGTCTGACACTGCAGTGCCACACCTAGATGGGCCAGGTGTTTGTGTCGGCCGCTTGAGTCGCTTTGCTTAGCCATCCAGCGACCTTGGTGCACCTCTTTTTTTCTTTGCATCATGTGCTGTTTGGGGACTATTTTTTTAAATCTGCCATCCTGTCTGACACTGCAGTGCCACTCCTAGATGGGCCAGGTGTTTGTGTCGGCCACTTGTGTCGCTTAGCTTAGCCATCCAGCAACCTTGGTGCACCCCTTTTTTTTCTTTGCATCATGTGCTGTTTGGGGACTATTTTTTTTAAATCTGCCATTCTGTCTGACACTGCAGTGCCACTCCTAGATGGGCCAGGTGTTTGTGTCGGCCACTTGTGTCACTTAGCTTAGCCATCCAGCGACCTTGGTGCACCTCTTTTTTTTCTTTGCATCATGTGCTGTTTGGGGACTATTTTTTAAATCTGCCATCCTGTCTGACACTGCAATGCCACTCCTAGATGGGCCAGGTGTTTGTGTCGGCCACTTGTGTTGCTTAGCTTAGTCACACAGCTTCCTCATTGCACCTCTTTTTTTCTTTGCATCGTGTGCTGTTTGGGGACTATTTTTTAAAACTTCCATCCTGTCTGACACTGCAGTGCCACACCTAGATGGGCCAGGTGTTTGTGTCGGCCACTTGTGTCGCTTAGCTTAGCCATCCAGCGACCTTGGTGCACCTCTTTTTTTCTTTGCACCATGTGCTGTTTGGGGACTATTTTTTAAATCTGCCATCCTGTCTGACACTGCAGTGCCACTCCTAGATGGGCCAGGTGTTTGTGTCGGACACTTGTGTCGCTTAGCTTAGCCATCCAGCGATCTTGGTGCACCTCTTTTTTTCTTTGCATCATGTGCTGTTTGGGGACTATTTTTTAAATCTGCCATCCTGTCTGACACTGCAGTGCCACTCCTAGATGGGCCAGGTGTTTGTGTCGGCCACTTGTGTTGCTTAGCTTAGCCATCCAGCGACCTTGGTGCACCTCTTTTTTTCTTTGCATCATGTGCTGTTTGGGGACTATTTTTTTAAATCTGCCATTCTGTCTGACACTGCAGTGCCACTCCTAGATGGGCCAGGTGTTTGTGTCGGCCACTTGTGTTGCTTAGCTTAGCCATCCAGCGACCTTGGTGCACCCCTTTTTTTTCTTTGCATCATGTGCTGTTTGTGGACTATTTTTTTTAAATCTGCCATTCTGTCTGACACTGCAGTGCCACTCCTAGATGGGCCAGGTGTTTGTGTCGGCCACTTGTGTCACTTAGCTTAGCCATCCAGCGACCTTGGTGCACCTCTTTTTTTCTTTGCATCATGTGCTGTTTGGGGATTATTTTTTAAACCTGCCATCCTGTCTGACACTGCAGTGCCACTCCTAGATGGGCCAGGTGTTTGTATGGCCACTTGTGTCGCTTAGCTTAGCCATCCAGTGACCTTGGTGCACCTCTTTTTTTCTTTGCATCATGTGCTGTTTGGGGACTATTTTTTAAATCTGCCATCCTGTCTGACACTGCAGTGCCACTTCTAGATGGGCCAGGTGTTTGTGTCGGCCACTTGTGTCGCTTAGCTTAGCCATCAAGCTACCTTGGTGCACCCCTTTTTTTCTTTACATCATGTGCTGTTTGGGGACTATTTTTTTAAATCTGCCATCCTGTCTGACACTGCAGTGCCACTCCTAGATGGGCCAGGTGTTTGTGTCGGCCACTTGTGTCGCTTAGCTTAGCCATCCAGCGTCCTTGGTGCACCCCTTTTTTTTCTTTGCATCATGTGCTGTTTGGGGACTATTTTTTTTAAATCTGCCATTCTGTCTGACACTGCAGTGCCACTCCTAGATGGGCCAGGTGTTTGTGTCGGCCACTTGTGTCACTTAGCTTAGCCATCCAGCGACCTTGGTGCACCTCTTTTTTTTCTTTGCATCATGTGCTGTTTGGGGACTATTTTTTAAATCTGCCATCCTGTCTGACACTGCAATGCCACTCCTAGATGGGCCAGGTGTTTGAGTCGGCCACTTGTGTCGCTTAGCTTAGTCACACAGCTACCTCATTGCACCTCTTTTTTTCTTTGCATCGTGTGCTGTTTGGGGACTATTTTTTAAATCTGCCATCCTGTCTGACACTGCAGTGCCACACCTACATGGGCCAGGTGTTTGTGTCGGCCACTTGTGTCGCTTAGCTTAGCCATCCAGCGACCTTGGTGCACCTCTTTTTTTCTTTGCATCGTGTGCTGTTTGGGGACTATTTTTTAAATCAGCCATCCTGTCTGACACTGCAGTGCCACTCCTAGATGGGCCAGGTGTTTGTGTCGGCCACTTGTGTCGCTTAGCTTAGCCATCCAGTGACCTTGGTGCACCTCTTTTTTTTCTTTGCATCATGTGCTGTTTGGGGACTATTTCTTGAAGTGCCATCCTGTCTGACACTGCAGTGCCACTCCTAGATGGGCCAGGTGTTTGTGTCGGCCACTTGAGTCGCTTTGCTTAGCCATCCAGCGACCTTGGTGCACCTCTTTTTTTCTTTGCATCATGTGCTGTTTGGGGACTATTTTTTTTTAAATCTGCCATCCTGTCTGACACTGCAGTGCCACTCCTAGATGGGCCAGGTGTTTGTGTCGGCCACTTGTGTCGCTTAGCTTAGCCATCCAGCGACCTTGGTGCACCTCTTTTTTTTCTTTGCATCATGTGCTGTTTGGGGACTATTTTTTAAATCTGCCATCCTGTCTGACACTGCAATGCCACTCCTAGATGGGCCAGGTGTTTGTGTCGGCCACTTGTGTTGCTTAGCTTAGTCACACAGCTTCCTCATTGCACCTCTTTTTTTCTTTGCATCGTGTGCTGTTTGGGGACTATTTTTTAAATCTGCCATCCTGTCTGACACTGCAGTGCCACTTCTAGATGGGCCAGGTGTTTGTGTCGGCCACTTGTGTCGCTTAGCTTAGCCATCCAGCTACCTTGGTGCACCCCTTTTTTTCTTTTCATCATGTGCTGTTTGGGGACTATTTCTTGAAGAGCCATCCTGTCTGACACTGCAGTGCACTCCTAGATGGGCCAGGTGTTTGTGTCGGCCACTTGTGTCGCTTAGCTTAGCCATCCAGCGACCTTGGTGCACCCCTTTTTTTTCTTTGCATCATGTGCTGTTTGGGGACTATTTTTTTTAAATCTGCCATTCTGTCTGACACTGCAGTGCCACTCCTAGATGGGCCAGGTGTTTGTGTCGGCCACTTGTGTCACTTAGCTTAGCCATCCAGCGACCTTGGTGCACCTCTTTTTTTTCTTTGCATCATGTGCTGTTTGGGGACTATTTTTTAAATCTGCCATCTTGTCTGACACTGCAATGCCACTCCTAGATGGGCCAGGTGTTTGTGTCGGCCACTTGTGTCGCTTAGCTTAGTCACACAGCTACCTCATTGCACCTCTTTATTTCTTTGCATCGTGTGCTGTTTGGGGACTATTTTTTAAATCTGCCATCCTGTCTGACACTGCAGTGCCACTCCTAGATGGGCAGGGTGTTTGTGTCGGCCACTTGTGTCACTTAGCTTAGTCACACAGCAACCTCATTGCACCTCTTTTTTTCTTTGCATCGTGTGCTGTTTGGGGACTATTTTTTAAATCTGCCATCCTGTCTGACACTGCAGTGCCACACCTAGATGGGCCAGGTGTTTGTGTCGGCCGCTTGAGTCGCTTTGCTTAGCCATCCAGCGACCTTGGTGCACCTCTTTTTTTCTTTGCATCATGTGCTGTTTGGGGACTATTTTTTTAAATCTGCCATCCTGTCTGACACTGCAGTGCCACTCCTAGATGGGCCAGGTGTTTGTGTCGGCCACTTGTGTCGCTTAGCTTAGCCATCCAGCAACCTTGGTGCACCCCTTTTTTTTCTTTGCATCATGTGCTGTTTGGGGACTATTTTTTTTAAATCTGCCATTCTGTCTGACACTGCAGTGCCACTCCTAGATGGGCCAGGTGTTTGTGTCGGCCACTTGTGTCACTTAGCTTAGCCATCCAGCGACCTTGGTGCACCTCTTTTTTTTCTTTGCATCATGTGCTGTTTGGGGACTATTTTTTAAATCTGCCATCCTGTCTGACACTGCAATGCCACTCCTAGATGGGCCAGGTGTTTGTGTCGGCCACTTGTGTTGCTTAGCTTAGTCACACAGCTTCCTCATTGCACCTCTTTTTTTCTTTGCATCGTGTGCTGTTTGGGGACTATTTTTTAAAACTTCCATCCTGTCTGACACTGCAGTGCCACACCTAGATGGGCCAGGTGTTTGTGTCGGCCACTTGTGTCGCTTAGCTTAGCCATCCAGCGACCTTGGTGCACCTCTTTTTTTCTTTGCACCATGTGCTGTTTGGGGACTATTTTTTAAATCTGCCATCCTGTCTGACACTGCAGTGCCACTCCTAGATGGGCCAGGTGTTTGTGTCGGACACTTGTGTCGCTTAGCTTAGCCATCCAGCGACCTTGGTGCACCTCTTTTTTTCTTTGCATCATGTGCTGTTTGGGGACTATTTTTTAAATCTGCCATCCTGTCTGACACTGCAGTGCCACTCCTAGATGGGCCAGGTGTTTGTGTCGGCCACTTGTGTTGCTTAGCTTAGCCATCCAGCGACCTTGGTGCACCTCTTTTTTTCTTTGCATCATGTGCTGTTTGGGGACTATTTTTTTAAATCTGCCATTCTGTCTGACACTGCAGTGCCACTCCTAGATGGGCCAGGTGTTTGTGTCGGCCACTTGTGTTGCTTAGCTTAGCCATCCAGCGACCTTGGTGCACCCCTTTTTTTTCTTTGCATCATGTGCTGTTTGTGGACTATTTTTTTTAAATCTGCCATTCTGTCTGACACTGCAGTGCCACTCCTAGATGGGCCAGGTGTTTGTGTCGGCCACTTGTGTCACTTAGCTTAGCCATCCAGCGACCTTGGTGCACCTCTTTTTTTCTTTGCATCATGTGCTGTTTGGGGATTATTTTTTAAACCTGCCATCCTGTCTGACACTGCAGTGCCACTCCTAGATGGGCCAGGTGTTTGTATGGCCACTTGTGTCGCTTAGCTTAGCCATCCAGTGACCTTGGTGCACCTCTTTTTTTCTTTGCATCATGTGCTGTTTGGGGACTATTTTTTAAATCTGCCATCCTGTCTGACACTGCAGTGCCACTTCTAGATGGGCCAGGTGTTTGTGTCGGCCACTTGTGTCGCTTAGCTTAGCCATCAAGCTACCTTGGTGCACCCCTTTTTTTCTTTACATCATGTGCTGTTTGGGGACTATTTTTTTAAATCTGCCATCCTGTCTGACACTGCAGTGCCACTCCTAGATGGGCCAGGTGTTTGTGTCGGCCACTTGTGTCGCTTAGCTTAGCCATCCAGCGTCCTTGGTGCACCCCTTTTTTTTCTTTGCATCATGTGCTGTTTGGGGATTATTTTTTAAACCTGCCATCCTGTCTGACACTGCAGTGCCACTCCTAGATGGGCCAGGTGTTTGTATGGCCACTTGTGTCGCTTAGCTTAGCCATCCAGCGACCTTGGTGCACCTCTTTTTTTTCTTTGCATCATGTGCTGTTTGGGGACTATTTTTTAAATCTGCCATCCTGTCTGACACTGCAATGCCACTCCTAGATGGGCCAGGTGTTTGAGTCGGCCACTTGTGTCGCTTAGCTTAGTCACACAGCTACCTCATTGCACCTCTTTTTTTCTTTGCATCGTGTGCTGTTTGGGGACTATTTTTTAAATCTGCCATCCTGTCTGACACTGCAGTGCCACACCTACATGGGCCAGGTGTTTGTGTCGGCCACTTGTGTCGCTTAGCTTAGCCATCCAGCGACCTTGGTGCACCTCTTTTTTTCTTTGCATCGTGTGCTGTTTGGGGACTATTTTTTAAATCAGCCATCCTGTCTGACACTGCAGTGCCACTCCTAGATGGGCCAGGTGTTTGTGTCGGCCACTTGTGTCGCTTAGCTTAGCCATCCAGTGACCTTGGTGCACCTCTTTTTTTTCTTTGCATCATGTGCTGTTTGGGGACTATTTCTTGAAGTGCCATCCTGTCTGACACTGCAGTGCCACTCCTAGATGGGCCAGGTGTTTGTGTCGGCCACTTGAGTCGCTTTGCTTAGCCATCCAGCGACCTTGGTGCACCTCTTTTTTTCTTTGCATCATGTGCTGTTTGGGGACTATTTTTTTTTAAATCTGCCATCCTGTCTGACACTGCAGTGCCACTCCTAGATGGGCCAGGTGTTTGTGTCGGCCACTTGTGTCGCTTAGCTTAGCCATCCAGCGACCTTGGTGCACCTCTTTTTTTTCTTTGCATCATGTGCTGTTTGGGGACTATTTTTTAAATCTGCCATCCTGTCTGACACTGCAATGCCACTCCTAGATGGGCCAGGTGTTTGTGTCGGCCACTTGTGTTGCTTAGCTTAGTCACACAGCTTCCTCATTGCACCTCTTTTTTTCTTTGCATCGTGTGCTGTTTGGGGACTATTTTTTAAATCTGCCATCCTGTCTGACACTGCAGTGCCACTTCTAGATGGGCCAGGTGTTTGTGTCGGCCACTTGTGTCGCTTAGCTTAGCCATCCAGCTACCTTGGTGCACCCCTTTTTTTCTTTTCATCATGTGCTGTTTGGGGACTATTTCTTGAAGTGCCATCCTGTCTGACACTGCAGTGCACTCCTAGATGGGCCAGGTGTTTGTGTCGGCCACTTGTGTCGCTTAGCTTAGCCATCCAGCGACCTTGGTGCACCCCTTTTTTTTCTTTGCATCATGTGCTGTTTGGGGACTATTTTTTTTAAATCTGCCATTCTGTCTGACACTGCAGTGCCACTCCTAGATGGGCCAGGTGTTTGTGTCGGCCACTTGTGTCACTTAGCTTAGCCATCCAGCGACCTTGGTGCACCTCTTTTTTTTCTTTGCATCATGTGCTGTTTGGGGACTATTTTTTAAATCTGCCATCTTGTCTGACACTGCAATGCCACTCCTAGATGGGCCAGGTGTTTGTGTCGGCCACTTGTGTCGCTTAGCTTAGTCACACAGCTACCTCATTGCACCTCTTTATTTCTTTGCATCGTGTGCTGTTTGGGGACTATTTTTTAAATCTGCCATCCTGTCTGACACTGCAGTGCCACTCCTAGATGGGCAGGGTGTTTGTGTCGGCCACTTGTGTCACTTAGCTTAGTCACACAGCAACCTCATTGCACCTCTTTTTTTCTTTGCATCGTGTGCTGTTTGGGGACTATTTTTTAAATCTGCCATCCTGTCTGACACTGCAGTGCCACACCTAGATGGGCCAGGTGTTTGTGTCGGCCGCTTGAGTCGCTTTGCTTAGCCATCCAGCGACCTTGGTGCACCTCTTTTTTTCTTTGCATCATGTGCTGTTTGGGGACTATTTTTTTAAATCTGCCATCCTGTCTGACACTGCAGTGCCACTCCTAGATGGGCCAGGTGTTTGTGTCGGCCACTTGTGTCGCTTAGCTTAGCCATCCAGCAACCTTGGTGCACCCCTTTTTTTTCTTTGCATCATGTGCTGTTTGGGGACTATTTTTTTTAAATCTGCCATTCTGTCTGACACTGCAGTGCCACTCCTAGATGGGCCAGGTGTTTGTGTCGGCCACTTGTGTCACTTAGCTTAGCCATCCAGCGACCTTGGTGCACCTCTTTTTTTTCTTTGCATCATGTGCTGTTTGGGGACTATTTTTTAAATCTGCCATCCTGTCTGACACTGCAATGCCACTCCTAGATGGGCCAGGTGTTTGTGTCGGCCACTTGTGTTGCTTAGCTTAGTCACACAGCTTCCTCATTGCACCTCTTTTTTTCTTTGCATCGTGTGCTGTTTGGGGACTATTTTTTAAAACTTCCATCCTGTCTGACACTGCAGTGCCACACCTAGATGGGCCAGGTGTTTGTGTCGGCCACTTGTGTCGCTTAGCTTAGCCATCCAGCGACCTTGGTGCACCTCTTTTTTTCTTTGCACCATGTGCTGTTTGGGGACTATTTTTTAAATCTGCCATCCTGTCTGACACTGCAGTGCCACTCCTAGATGGGCCAGGTGTTTGTGTCGGACACTTGTGTCGCTTAGCTTAGCCATCCAGCGACCTTGGTGCACCTCTTTTTTTCTTTGCATCATGTGCTGTTTGGGGACTATTTTTTAAATCTGCCATCCTGTCTGACACTGCAGTGCCACTCCTAGATGGGCCAGGTGTTTGTGTCGGCCACTTGTGTTGCTTAGCTTAGCCATCCAGCGACCTTGGTGCACCTCTTTTTTTCTTTGCATCATGTGCTGTTTGGGGACTATTTTTTTAAATCTGCCATTCTGTCTGACACTGCAGTGCCACTCCTAGATGGGCCAGGTGTTTGTGTCGGCCACTTGTGTTGCTTAGCTTAGCCATCCAGCGACCTTGGTGCACCCCTTTTTTTTCTTTGCATCATGTGCTGTTTGTGGACTATTTTTTTTAAATCTGCCATTCTGTCTGACACTGCAGTGCCACTCCTAGATGGGCCAGGTGTTTGTGTCGGCCACTTGTGTCACTTAGCTTAGCCATCCAGCGACCTTGGTGCACCTCTTTTTTTCTTTGCATCATGTGCTGTTTGGGGATCATTTTTTAAACCTGCCATCCTGTCTGACACTGCAGTGCCACTCCTAGATGGGCCAGGTGTTTGTATGGCCACTTGTGTCGCTTAGCTTAGCCATCCAGTGACCTTGGTGCACCTCTTTTTTTCTTTGCATCATGTGCTGTTTGGGGACTATTTTTTAAATCTGCCATCCTGTCTGACACTGCAGTGCCACTTCTAGATGGGCCAGGTGTTTGTGTCGGCCACTTGTGTCGCTTAGCTTAGCCATCAAGCTACCTTGGTGCACCCCTTTTTTTCTTTACATCATGTGCTGTTTGGGGACTATTTTTTTAAATCTGCCATCCTGTCTGACACTGCAGTGCCACTCCTAGATGGGCCAGGTGTTTGTGTCGGCCACTTGTGTCGCTTAGCTTAGCCATCCAGCGTCCTTGGTGCACCCCTTTTTTTTCTTTGCATCATGTGCTGTTTGGGGACTATTTTTTTTAAATCTGCCATTCTGTCTGACACTGCAGTGCCACTCCTAGATGGGCCAGGTGTTTGTGTCGGCCACTTGTGTCACTTAGCTTAGCCATCCAGCGACCTTGGTGCACCTCTTTTTTTTCTTTGCATCATGTGCTGTTTGGGGACTATTTTTTAAATCTGCCATCCTGTCTGACACTGCAATGCCACTCCTAGATGGGCCAGGTGTTTGAGTCGGCCACTTGTGTCGCTTAGCTTAGTCACACAGCTACCTCATTGCACCTCTTTTTTTCTTTGCATCGTGTGCTGTTTGGGGACTATTTTTTAAATCTGCCATCCTGTCTGACACTGCAGTGCCACACCTACATGGGCCAGGTGTTTGTGTCGGCCACTTGTGTCGCTTAGCTTAGCCATCCAGCGACCTTGGTGCACCTCTTTTTTTCTTTGCATCGTGTGCTGTTTGGGGACTATTTTTTAAATCTGCCATCCTGTCTGACACTGCAGTGCCACACCTAGATGGGCCAGGTGTTTGTGTCGGCCGCTTGAGTCGCTTTGCTTAGCCATCCAGCGACCTTGGTGCACCTCTTTTTTTCTTTGCATCATGTGCTGTTTGGGGACTATTTTTTTAAATCTGCCATCCTGTCTGACACTGCAGTGCCACTCCTAGATGGGCCAGGTGTTTGTGTCGGCCACTTGTGTCGCTTAGCTTAGCCATCCAGCAACCTTGGTGCACCCCTTTTTTTTCTTTGCATCATGTGCTGTTTGGGGACTATTTTTTTTAAATCTGCCATTCTGTCTGACACTGCAGTGCCACTCCTAGATGGGCCAGGTGTTTGTGTCGGCCACTTGTGTCACTTAGCTTAGCCATCCAGCGACCTTGGTGCACCTCTTTTTTTTCTTTGCATCATGTGCTGTTTGGGGACTATTTTTTAAATCTGCCATCCTGTCTGACACTGCAATGCCACTCCTAGATGGGCCAGGTGTTTGTGTCGGCCACTTGTGTTGCTTAGCTTAGTCACACAGCTTCCTCATTGCACCTCTTTTTTTCTTTGCATCGTGTGCTGTTTGGGGACTATTTTTTAAAACTTCCATCCTGTCTGACACTGCAGTGCCACACCTAGATGGGCCAGGTGTTTGTGTCGGCCACTTGTGTCGCTTAGCTTAGCCATCCAGCGACCTTGGTGCACCTCTTTTTTTCTTTGCACCATGTGCTGTTTGGGGACTATTTTTTAAATCTGCCATCCTGTCTGACACTGCAGTGCCACTCCTAGATGGGCCAGGTGTTTGTGTCGGACACTTGTGTCGCTTAGCTTAGCCATCCAGCGACCTTGGTGCACCTCTTTTTTTCTTTGCATCATGTGCTGTTTGGGGACTATTTTTTAAATCTGCCATCCTGTCTGACACTGCAGTGCCACTCCTAGATGGGCCAGGTGTTTGTGTCGGCCACTTGTGTTGCTTAGCTTAGCCATCCAGCGACCTTGGTGCACCTCTTTTTTTCTTTGCATCATGTGCTGTTTGGGGACTATTTTTTTAAATCTGCCATTCTGTCTGACACTGCAGTGCCACTCCTAGATGGGCCAGGTGTTTGTGTCGGCCACTTGTGTTGCTTAGCTTAGCCATCCAGCGACCTTGGTGCACCCCTTTTTTTTCTTTGCATCATGTGCTGTTTGTGGACTATTTTTTTTAAATCTGCCATTCTGTCTGACACTGCAGTGCCACTCCTAGATGGGCCAGGTGTTTGTGTCGGCCACTTGTGTCACTTAGCTTAGCCATCCAGCGACCTTGGTGCACCTCTTTTTTTCTTTGCATCATGTGCTGTTTGGGGATTATTTTTTAAACCTGCCATCCTGTCTGACACTGCAGTGCCACTCCTAGATGGGCCAGGTGTTTGTATGGCCACTTGTGTCGCTTAGCTTAGCCATCCAGTGACCTTGGTGCACCTCTTTTTTTCTTTGCATCATGTGCTGTTTGGGGACTATTTTTTAAATCTGCCATCCTGTCTGACACTGCAGTGCCACTTCTAGATGGGCCAGGTGTTTGTGTCGGCCACTTGTGTCGCTTAGCTTAGCCATCAAGCTACCTTGGTGCACCCCTTTTTTTCTTTACATCATGTGCTGTTTGGGGACTATTTTTTTAAATCTGCCATCCTGTCTGACACTGCAGTGCCACTCCTAGATGGGCCAGGTGTTTGTGTCGGCCACTTGTGTCGCTTAGCTTAGCCATCCAGCGTCCTTGGTGCACCCCTTTTTTTTCTTTGCATCATGTGCTGTTTGGGGACTATTTTTTTTAAATCTGCCATTCTGTCTGACACTGCAGTGCCACTCCTAGATGGGCCAGGTGTTTGTGTCGGCCACTTGTGTCACTTAGCTTAGCCATCCAGCGACCTTGGTGCACCTCTTTTTTTTCTTTGCATCATGTGCTGTTTGGGGACTATTTTTTAAATCTGCCATCCTGTCTGACACTGCAATGCCACTCCTAGATGGGCCAGGTGTTTGAGTCGGCCACTTGTGTCGCTTAGCTTAGTCACACAGCTACCTCATTGCACCTCTTTTTTTCTTTGCATCGTGTGCTGTTTGGGGACTATTTTTTAAATCTGCCATCCTGTCTGACACTGCAGTGCCACACCTACATGGGCCAGGTGTTTGTGTCGGCCACTTGTGTCGCTTAGCTTAGCCATCCAGCGACCTTGGTGCACCTCTTTTTTTCTTTGCATCGTGTGCTGTTTGGGGACTATTTTTTAAATCTGCCATCCTGTCTGACACTGCAGTGCCACACCTAGATGGGCCAGGTGTTTGTGTCGGCCGCTTGAGTCGCTTTGCTTAGCCATCCAGCGACCTTGGTGCACCTCTTTTTTTCTTTGCATCATGTGCTGTTTGGGGACTATTTTTTTAAATCTGCCATCCTGTCTGACACTGCAGTGCCACTCCTAGATGGGCCAGGTGTTTGTGTCGGCCACTTGTGTCGCTTAGCTTAGCCATCCAGCAACCTTGGTGCACCCCTTTTTTTTCTTTGCATCATGTGCTGTTTGGGGACTATTTTTTTTAAATCTGCCATTCTGTCTGACACTGCAGTGCCACTCCTAGATGGGCCAGGTGTTTGTGTCGGCCACTTGTGTCACTTAGCTTAGCCATCCAGCGACCTTGGTGCACCTCTTTTTTTTCTTTGCATCATGTGCTGTTTGGGGACTATTTTTTAAATCTGCCATCCTGTCTGACACTGCAATGCCACTCCTAGATGGGCCAGGTGTTTGTGTCGGCCACTTGTGTTGCTTAGCTTAGTCACACAGCTTCCTCATTGCACCTCTTTTTTTCTTTGCATCGTGTGCTGTTTGGGGACTATTTTTTAAAACTTCCATCCTGTCTGACACTGCAGTGCCACACCTAGATGGGCCAGGTGTTTGTGTCGGCCACTTGTGTCGCTTAGCTTAGCCATCCAGCGACCTTGGTGCACCTCTTTTTTTCTTTGCACCATGTGCTGTTTGGGGACTATTTTTTAAATCTGCCATCCTGTCTGACACTGCAGTGCCACTCCTAGATGGGCCAGGTGTTTGTGTCGGACACTTGTGTCGCTTAGCTTAGCCATCCAGCGACCTTGGTGCACCTCTTTTTTTCTTTGCATCATGTGCTGTTTGGGGACTATTTTTTAAATCTGCCATCCTGTCTGACACTGCAGTGCCACTCCTAGATGGGCCAGGTGTTTGTGTCGGCCACTTGTGTTGCTTAGCTTAGCCATCCAGCGACCTTGGTGCACCTCTTTTTTTCTTTGCATCATGTGCTGTTTGGGGACTATTTTTTTAAATCTGCCATTCTGTCTGACACTGCAGTGCCACTCCTAGATGGGCCAGGTGTTTGTGTCGGCCACTTGTGTTGCTTAGCTTAGCCATCCAGCGACCTTGGTGCACCCCTTTTTTTTCTTTGCATCATGTGCTGTTTGTGGACTATTTTTTTTAAATCTGCCATTCTGTCTGACACTGCAGTGCCACTCCTAGATGGGCCAGGTGTTTGTGTCGGCCACTTGTGTCACTTAGCTTAGCCATCCAGCGACCTTGGTGCACCTCTTTTTTTCTTTGCATCATGTGCTGTTTGGGGATTATTTTTTAAACCTGCCATCCTGTCTGACACTGCAGTGCCACTCCTAGATGGGCCAGGTGTTTGTATGGCCACTTGTGTCGCTTAGCTTAGCCATCCAGTGACCTTGGTGCACCTCTTTTTTTCTTTGCATCATGTGCTGTTTGGGGACTATTTTTTAAATCTGCCATCCTGTCTGACACTGCAGTGCCACTTCTAGATGGGCCAGGTGTTTGTGTCGGCCACTTGTGTCGCTTAGCTTAGCCATCAAGCTACCTTGGTGCACCCCTTTTTTTCTTTACATCATGTGCTGTTTGGGGACTATTTTTTTAAATCTGCCATCCTGTCTGACACTGCAGTGCCACTCCTAGATGGGCCAGGTGTTTGTGTCGGCCACTTGTGTCGCTTAGCTTAGCCATCCAGCGTCCTTGGTGCACCCCTTTTTTTTCTTTGCATCATGTGCTGTTTGGGGACTATTTTTTTTAAATCTGCCATTCTGTCTGACACTGCAGTGCCACTCCTAGATGGGCCAGGTGTTTGTGTCGGCCACTTGTGTCACTTAGCTTAGCCATCCAGCGACCTTGGTGCACCTCTTTTTTTTCTTTGCATCATGTGCTGTTTGGGGACTATTTTTTAAATCTGCCATCCTGTCTGACACTGCAATGCCACTCCTAGATGGGCCAGGTGTTTGAGTCGGCCACTTGTGTCGCTTAGCTTAGTCACACAGCTACCTCATTGCACCTCTTTTTTTCTTTGCATCGTGTGCTGTTTGGGGACTATTTTTTAAATCTGCCATCCTGTCTGACACTGCAGTGCCACACCTACATGGGCCAGGTGTTTGTGTCGGCCACTTGTGTCGCTTAGCTTAGCCATCCAGCGACCTTGGTGCACCTCTTTTTTTCTTTGCATCGTGTGCTGTTTGGGGACTATTTTTTAAATCTGCCATCCTGTCTGACACTGCAGTGCCACACCTAGATGGGCCAGGTGTTTGTGTCGGCCGCTTGAGTCGCTTTGCTTAGCCATCCAGCGACCTTGGTGCACCTCTTTTTTTCTTTGCATCATGTGCTGTTTGGGGACTATTTTTTTAAATCTGCCATCCTGTCTGACACTGCAGTGCCACTCCTAGATGGGCCAGGTGTTTGTGTCGGCCACTTGTGTCGCTTAGCTTAGCCATCCAGCAACCTTGGTGCACCCCTTTTTTTTCTTTGCATCATGTGCTGTTTGGGGACTATTTTTTTTAAATCTGCCATTCTGTCTGACACTGCAGTGCCACTCCTAGATGGGCCAGGTGTTTGTGTCGGCCACTTGTGTCACTTAGCTTAGCCATCCAGCGACCTTGGTGCACCTCTTTTTTTTCTTTGCATCATGTGCTGTTTGGGGACTATTTTTTAAATCTGCCATCCTGTCTGACACTGCAATGCCACTCCTAGATGGGCCAGGTGTTTGTGTCGGCCACTTGTGTTGCTTAGCTTAGTCACACAGCTTCCTCATTGCACCTCTTTTTTTCTTTGCATCGTGTGCTGTTTGGGGACTATTTTTTAAAACTTCCATCCTGTCTGACACTGCAGTGCCACACCTAGATGGGCCAGGTGTTTGTGTCGGCCACTTGTGTCGCTTAGCTTAGCCATCCAGCGACCTTGGTGCACCTCTTTTTTTCTTTGCACCATGTGCTGTTTGGGGACTATTTTTTAAATCTGCCATCCTGTCTGACACTGCAGTGCCACTCCTAGATGGGCCAGGTGTTTGTGTCGGACACTTGTGTCGCTTAGCTTAGCCATCCAGCGACCTTGGTGCACCTCTTTTTTTCTTTGCATCATGTGCTGTTTGGGGACTATTTTTTAAATCTGCCATCCTGTCTGACACTGCAGTGCCACTCCTAGATGGGCCAGGTGTTTGTGTCGGCCACTTGTGTTGCTTAGCTTAGCCATCCAGCGACCTTGGTGCACCTCTTTTTTTCTTTGCATCATGTGCTGTTTGGGGACTATTTTTTTAAATCTGCCATTCTGTCTGACACTGCAGTGCCACTCCTAGATGGGCCAGGTGTTTGTGTCGGCCACTTGTGTTGCTTAGCTTAGCCATCCAGCGACCTTGGTGCACCCCTTTTTTTTCTTTGCATCATGTGCTGTTTGTGGACTATTTTTTTTAAATCTGCCATTCTGTCTGACACTGCAGTGCCACTCCTAGATGGGCCAGGTGTTTGTGTCGGCCACTTGTGTCACTTAGCTTAGCCATCCAGCGACCTTGGTGCACCTCTTTTTTTCTTTGCATCATGTGCTGTTTGGGGATTATTTTTTAAACCTGCCATCCTGTCTGACACTGCAGTGCCACTCCTAGATGGGCCAGGTGTTTGTATGGCCACTTGTGTCGCTTAGCTTAGCCATCCAGTGACCTTGGTGCACCTCTTTTTTTCTTTGCATCATGTGCTGTTTGGGGACTATTTTTTAAATCTGCCATCCTGTCTGACACTGCAGTGCCACTTCTAGATGGGCCAGGTGTTTGTGTCGGCCACTTGTGTCGCTTAGCTTAGCCATCAAGCTACCTTGGTGCACCCCTTTTTTTCTTTACATCATGTGCTGTTTGGGGACTATTTTTTTAAATCTGCCATCCTGTCTGACACTGCAGTGCCACTCCTAGATGGGCCAGGTGTTTGTGTCGGCCACTTGTGTCGCTTAGCTTAGCCATCCAGCGTCCTTGGTGCACCCCTTTTTTTTCTTTGCATCATGTGCTGTTTGGGGACTATTTTTTTTAAATCTGCCATTCTGTCTGACACTGCAGTGCCACTCCTAGATGGGCCAGGTGTTTGTGTCGGCCACTTGTGTCACTTAGCTTAGCCATCCAGCGACCTTGGTGCACCTCTTTTTTTTCTTTGCATCATGTGCTGTTTGGGGACTATTTTTTAAATCTGCCATCCTGTCTGACACTGCAATGCCACTCCTAGATGGGCCAGGTGTTTGAGTCGGCCACTTGTGTCGCTTAGCTTAGTCACACAGCTACCTCATTGCACCTCTTTTTTTCTTTGCATCGTGTGCTGTTTGGGGACTATTTTTTAAATCTGCCATCCTGTCTGACACTGCAGTGCCACACCTACATGGGCCAGGTGTTTGTGTCGGCCACTTGTGTCGCTTAGCTTAGCCATCCAGCGACCTTGGTGCACCTCTTTTTTTCTTTGCATCGTGTGCTGTTTGGGGACTATTTTTTAAATCAGCCATCCTGTCTGACACTGCAGTGCCACTCCTAGATGGGCCAGGTGTTTGTGTCGGCCACTTGTGTCGCTTAGCTTAGCCATCCAGTGACCTTGGTGCACCTCTTTTTTTTCTTTGCATCATGTGCTGTTTGGGGACTATTTCTTGAAGTGCCATCCTGTCTGACACTGCAGTGCCACTCCTAGATGGGCCAGGTGTTTGTGTCGGCCACTTGAGTCGCTTTGCTTAGCCATCCAGCGACCTTGGTGCACCTCTTTTTTTCTTTGCATCATGTGCTGTTTGGGGACTATTTTTTTTTTAATCTGCCATCCTGTCTGACACTGCAGTGCCACTCCTAGATGGGCCAGGTGTTTGTGTCGGCCACTTGTGTCGCTTAGCTTAGCCATCCAGCGACCTTGGTGCACCTCTTTTTTTTCTTTTCATCATGTGCTGTTTGGGGACTATTTTTTAAATCTGCCATCCTGTCTGACACTGCAATGCCACTCCTAGATGGGCCAGGTGTTTGTGTCGGCCACTTGTGTTGCTTAGCTTAGTCACACAGCTTCCTCATTGCACCTCTTTTTTTCTTTGCATCGTGTGCTGTTTGGGGACTATTTTTTAAATCTGCCATCCTGTCTGACACTGCAGTGCCACTTCTAGATGGGCCAGGTGTTTGTGTCGGCCACTTGTGTCGCTTAGCTTAGCCATCCAGCTACCTTGGTGCACCCCTTTTTTTCTTTTCATCATGTGCTGTTTGGGGACTATTTCTTGAAGTGCCATCCTGTCTGACACTGCAGTGCACTCCTAGATGGGCCAGGTGTTTGTGTCGGCCACTTGTGTCGCTTAGCTTAGCCATCCAGCGACCTTGGTGCACCCCTTTTTTTTCTTTGCATCATGTGCTGTTTGGGGACTATTTTTTTTAAATCTGCCATTCTGTCTGACACTGCAGTGCCACTCCTAGATGGGCCAGGTGTTTGTGTCGGCCACTTGTGTCACTTAGCTTAGCCATCCAGCGACCTTGGTGCACCTCTTTTTTTTCTTTGCATCATGTGCTGTTTGGGGACTATTTTTTAAATCTGCCATCTTGTCTGACACTGCAATGCCACTCCTAGATGGGCCAGGTGTTTGTGTCGGCCACTTGTGTCGCTTAGCTTAGTCACACAGCTACCTCATTGCACCTCTTTATTTCTTTGCATCGTGTGCTGTTTGGGGACTATTTTTTAAATCTGCCATCCTGTCTGACACTGCAGTGCCACTTCTAGATGGGCCAGGTGTTTGTGTCGGCCACTTGTGTCGCTTAGCTTAGCCATCCAGCGACCTTGGTGCACCTCTTTTTTTCTTTGCATCATGTGCTGTTTGGGGACTATTTTTTAAATCTGCCATCCTGTCTGACACTGCAGTGCCACTCCTAGATGGGCCAGGTGTTTGTGTCGGCCACTTGTGTCGCTTAGCTTAGCCATCCAGCTACCTTGGTGCACCCCTTTTTTTCTTTGCATCATGTGCTGTTTGGGGACTATTTCTTGAAGTGCCATCCTGTCTGACACTGCAGTGCCACTCCTAGATGGGCCAGGTGTTTGTGTCGGCCACTTGAGTCGCTTAGCTTAGCCATCCAGCGCCTTGGTGCACCTCTTTTTTTCATTGCATCATGTGCTGTTTGGGGACTATTTTTTTAAATCTGCCATCATGTCTTACACTGCAGTGCCACTCCTAGATGGGCCAGGTGTTTGTGTCGGCCACTTGTGTCGCTTAGCTTAGCCATCCAGCGACCTTGGTGCACCCCTTTTTTTTCTTTGCATCATGTGCTGTTTGTGGACTATTTTTTTTAAATCTGCCATTCTGTCTGACACTGCAGTGCCACTCCTAGATGGGCCAGGTGTTTGTGTCGGCCACTTGTGTCACTTAGCTTAGCCATCCAGCGACCTTGGTGCACCTCTTTTTTTCTTTGCATCATGTGCTGTTTGGGGATTATTTTTTAAACCTGCCATCCTGTCTGACACTGCAGTGCCACTCCTAGATGGGCCAGGTGTTTGTATGGCCACTTGTGTCGCTTAGCTTAGCCATCCAGTGACCTTGGTGCACCTCTTTTTTTCTTTGCATCATGTGCTGTTTGGGGACTATTTTTTAAATCTGCCATCCTGTCTGACACTGCAGTGCCACTTCTAGATGGGCCAGGTGTTTGTGTCGGCCACTTGTGTCGCTTAGCTTAGCCATCAAGCTACCTTGGTGCACCCCTTTTTTTCTTTGCATCATGTGCTGTTTGGGGACTATTTCTTGAAGTGCCATCCTGTCTGACACTGCAGTGCCACTCCTAGATGGGCCAGGTGTTTGTGTCGGCCACTTGAGTCGCTTAGCTTAGCCATCCAGCGACCTTGGTGCACCTCTTTTTTTCTTTGCATCATGTGCTGTTTGGGGACTATTTTTTTAAATCTGCCATCCTGTCTGACACTGCAGTGCCACTCCTAGATGGGCCAGGTGTTTGTGTCGGCCACTTGTGTCGCTTAGCTTAGCCGTCCAGCGACCTTGGTGCACCTCTTTTTTTTCTTTGCATCATGTGCTGTTTGGGGACTATTTTTTAAATCTGCCATCCTGTCTGACACTGCAATGCCACTCCTAGATGGGCCAGGTGTTTGAGTCGGCCACTTGTGTCGCTTAGCTTAGTCACACAGCTACCTCATTGCACCTCTTTTTTTCTTTGCATCGTGTGCTGTTTGGGGACTATTTTTTAAATCTGCCATCCTGTCTGACACTGCAGTGCCACTTCTAGATGGGCCAGGTGTTTGTGTCGGCCACTTGTGTCGCTTAGCTTAGCCATCCAGCGACCTTGGTGCACCTCTTTTTTTTCTTTGCATCATGTGCTGTTTGGGGACTATTTTTTTAAATCTGCCATCCTGTCTGACACTGCAGTGTCACTCCTAGATGGGCCAGGTGTTTGTGTCGGCCACTTGTGTCGCTTAGCTTAGTCACACAGCTACCTCATTGCACCTCTTTTTTTCTTTGCATCGTGTGCTGTTTGGGGACTATTTTTTAAATCTGCCATCCTGTCTGACACTGCAGTGCCACACCTACATGGGCCAGGTGTTTGTGTCGGCCACTTGTGTCGCTTAGCTTAGCCATCCAGCGACCTTGGTGCACCTCTTTTTTTCTTTGCATCATGTGCTGTTTGGGGACTATTTTTTAAATCTGCCATCCTGTCTGACACTGCAGTGCCACTCCTAGATGGGCCAGGTGTTTGTGTCGGCCACTTGTGTCACTTAGCTTAGTCACACAGCAACCTCATTGCACCTCTTTTTTTCTTTGCATCGTGTGCTGTTTGGGGACTATTTTTTAAATCTGCCATCCTGTCTGACACTGCAGTGCCACTCCTAGATGGGCCAGGTGTTTGTGTCGGCCACTTGTGTCGCTTAGCTTAGCCATCCAGCGACCTTGGTGCACCTCTTTTTTTTCTTTGAATCATGTGCTGTTTGGGGACTATTTCTTGAAGTGCCATCCTGTCTGACACTGCAGTGCCACTCCTAGATGGGCCAGGTGTTTGTGTCGGTCACTTGAGTCGCTTTGCTTAGCCATCCAGCGACCTTGGTGCACCTCTTTTTTTCTTTGCATCATGTGCTGTTTGGGGACTATTTTTTTTAAATCTGCCATCCTGTCTGACACTGCAGTGCCACTCCTAGATGGGCCAGGTGTTTGTGTCGGCCACTTGTGTCGCTTAGCTTAGCCATCCAGCGACCTTGGTGCACCTCTTTTTTTTCTTTGCATCATGTGCTGTTTGGGGACTATTTTTTAAATCTGCCATCCTGTCTGACACTGCAATGCCACTCCTAGATGGGCCAGGTGTTTGTGTCGGCCACTTGTGTCGCTTAGCTTAGCCATCCAGCGACCTTGGTGCACCTCTTTTTTTCTTTGCATCATGTGCTGTTTGGGGACTATTTTTTAAATCTGCCATCCTGTCTGACACTGCAGTGCCACTTCTAGATGGGCCAGGTGTTTTTGTCGGCCACTTGTGTCGCTTAGCTTAGCCATCCAGCTACCTTGGTGCACCCCTTTTTTTTCTTTGCATCATGTGCTGTTTGGGGACTATTTTTTAAACCTGCCATCCTGTCTGACACTACAGTGCCACTCCTAGATGGGCCAGGTGTTTGTGTCGGCCACTTGTGTTGCTTAGCTTAGCCATCCAGCGACCTTGGTGCACCTCTTTTTTTCTTTGCATCATGTGCTGTTTGGGGACTATTTTTTTAAATCTGCCATTCTGTCTGACACTGCAGTGCCACTCCTAGATGGGCCAGGTGTTTGTGTCGGCCACTTGTGTCACTTAGCTTAGCCATCCAGCGACCTTGGTGCACCTCTTTTTTTTCTTTGCATCATGTGCTGTTTGGGGACTATTTTTTAAATCTGCCATCCTGTCTGACACTGCAATGCCACTCCTAGATGGGCCAGGTGTTTGAGTCGGCCACTTGTGTCGCTTAGCTTAGTCACACAGCTACCTCATTGCACCTCTTTTTTTCTTTGCATCGTGTGCTGTTTGGGGACTATTTTTTAAATCTGCCATCCTGTCTGACACTGCAGTGCCACTTCTAGATGGGCCAGGTGTTTGTGTCGGCCACTTGTGTCGCTTAGCTTAGCCATCCAGCGACCTTGGTGCACCTCTTTTTTTTCTTTGCATCATGTGCTGTTTGGGGACTATTTTTTTAAATCTGCCATCCTGTCTGACACTGCAGTGTCACTCCTAGATGGGCCAGGTGTTTGTGTCGGCCACTTGTGTCGCTTAGCTTAGTCACACAGCTACCTCATTGCACCTCTTTTTTTCTTTGCATCGTGTGCTGTTTGGGGACTATTTTTTAAATCTGCCATCCTGTCTGACACTGCAGTGCCACACCTACATGGGCCAGGTGTTTGTGTCGGCCACTTGTGTCGCTTAGCTTAGCCATCCAGCGACCTTGGTGCACCTCTTTTTTTCTTTGCATCATGTGCTGTTTGGGGACTATTTTTTAAATCTGCCATCCTGTCTGACACTGCAGTGCCACTCCTAGATGGGCCAGGTGTTTGTGTCGGCCACTTGTGTCACTTAGCTTAGTCACACAGCAACCTCATTGCACCTCTTTTTTTCTTTGCATCGTGTGCTGTTTGGGGACTATTTTTTAAATCTGCCATCCTGTCTGACACTGCAGTGCCACTCCTAGATGGGCCAGGTGTTTGTGTCGGCCACTTGTGTCGCTTAGCTTAGCCATCCAGCGACCTTGGTGCACCTCTTTTTTTTCTTTGCATCATGTGCTGTTTGGGGACTATTTCTTGAAGTGCCATCCTGTCTGACACTGCAGTGCCACTCCTAGATGGGCCAGGTGTTTGTGTCGGCCACTTGAGTCGCTTTGCTTAGCCATCCAGCGACCTTGGTGCACCTCTTTTTTTCTTTGCATCATGTGCTGTTTGGGGACTATTTTTTTTAAATCTGCCATCCTGTCTGACACTGCAGTGCCACTCCTAGATGGGCCAGGTGTTTGTGTCGGCCACTTGTGTCGCTTAGCTTAGCCATCCAGCGACCTTGGTGCACCTCTTTTTTTTCTTTGCATCATGTGCTGTTTGGGGACTATTTTTTAAATCTGCCATCCTGTCTGACACTGCAATGCCACTCCTAGATGGGCCAGGTGTTTGTGTCGGCCACTTGTGTTGCTTAGCTTAGTCACACAGCTTCCTCATTGCACCTCTTTTTTTCTTTGCATCGTGTGCTGTTTGGGGACTATTATTTAAATCTGCCATCCTGTCTGACACTGCAGTGCCACTTCTAGATGGGCCAGGTGTTTGTGTCGGCCACTTGTGTCGCTTAGCTTAGCCATCCAGCGACCTTGGTGCACCTCTTTTTTTTCTTTGCATCATGTGCTGTTTGGGGACTATTTTTTTAAATCTGCCATCCTGTCTGACACTGCAGTGCCACTCCTAGATGGGCCAGGTGTTTGTGTCGGCCACTTGTGTCGCTTAGCTTAGTCACACAGCTACCTCATTGCACCTCTTTTTTTCTTTGCATCGTGTGCTGTTTGGGGACTATTTTTTAAATCTTCCATCCTGTCTGACACTGCAGTGCCACACCTAGATGGGCCAGGTGTTTGTGTCGGCCACTTGTGTCGCTTAGCTTAGCCATCCAGCGACCTTGGTGCACCTCTTTTTTTCTTTGCATCATGTGCTGTTTGGGGACTATTTTTTAAATCTGCCATCCTGTCTGACACTGCAGTGCCACTTCTAGATGGGCCAGGTGTTTTTGTCGGCCACTTGTGTCGCTTAGCTTAGCCATCCAGCTACCTTGGTGCACCCCTTTTTTTTCTTTGCATCATGTGCTGTTTGGGGACTATTTTTTAAACCTGCCATCCTGTCTGACACTACAGTGCCACTCCTAGATGGGCCAGGTGTTTGTGTCGGCCACTTGTGTCGCTTAGCTTAGCCATCCAGTGACCTTGGTGCACATCTTTTTTTCTTTACCTCATGTGCTGTTTGGGGACTATTTTTTAAATCTGCCATCCTGTCTGACACTACAGTGCCACTCCTAGATGGGCCAGGTGTTTGTGTCGGCCACTTGTGTCGCTTAGCTTAGTCACACAGCTACCTCATTGCACCTCTTTTTTTCTTTGCATCGTGTGCTGTTTGGGGACTATTTTTTTAATCTGCCATCCTGTCTGACACTGCAGTGCCACTTCTAGATGGGCCAGGTGTTTGTGTCGGCCACTTGTGTCGCTTAGCTTAGCCATCCAGCGACCTTGGTGCACCTCTTTTTTTCTTTGCATCATGTGCTGTTTGGGGACTCTTTTTTTAAATCTGCCATCCTGTCTGACACTGCAGTGCCACACCTAGATGGGCCAGGTGTTTGTGTCGGCCACTTGTGTCGCTTAGCTTAGCCATCCAGCGACCTTGGTGCACCTCTTTTTTTCTTTGCATCATGTGCTGTTTGGGGACTATTTTTTAAACCTGCCATCCTGTCTGACACTACAGTGCCACTCCTAGATGGGCCAGGTGTTTGTGTCGGCCACTTGTGTTGCTTAGCTTAGCCATCCAGCGACCTTGGTGCACCTCTTTTTTTCTTTGCATCATGTGCTGTTTGGGGACTATTTTTTTAAATCTGCCATTCTGTCTGACACTGCAGTGCCACTCCTAGATGGGCCAGGTGTTTGTGTCGGCCACTTGTGTCACTTAGCTTAGCCATCCAGCGACCTTGGTGCACCTCTTTTTTTTCTTTGCATCATGTGCTGTTTGGGGACTATTTTTTAAATCTGCCATCCTGTCTGACACTGCAATGCCACTCCTAGATGGGCCAGGTGTTTGAGTCGGCCACTTGTGTCGCTTAGCTTAGTCACACAGCTACCTCATTGCACCTCTTTTTTTCTTTGCATCGTGTGCTGTTTGGGGACTATTTTTTAAATCTGCCATCCTGTCTGACACTGCAGTGCCACTTCTAGATGGGCCAGGTGTTTGTGTCGGCCACTTGTGTCGCTTAGCTTAGCCATCCAGCGACCTTGGTGCACCTCTTTTTTTTCTTTGCATCATGTGCTGTTTGGGGACTATTTTTTTAAATCTGCCATCCTGTCTGACACTGCAGTGTCACTCCTAGATGGGCCAGGTGTTTGTGTCGGCCACTTGTGTCGCTTAGCTTAGTCACACAGCTACCTCATTGCACCTCTTTTTTTCTTTGCATCGTGTGCTGTTTGGGGACTATTTTTTAAATCTGCCATCCTGTCTGACACTGCAGTGCCACACCTACATGGGCCAGGTGTTTGTGTCGGCCACTTGTGTCGCTTAGCTTAGCCATCCAGCGACCTTGGTGCACCTCTTTTTTTCTTTGCATCATGTGCTGTTTGGGGACTATTTTTTAAATCTGCCATCCTGTCTGACACTGCAGTGCCACTCCTAGATGGGCCAGGTGTTTGTGTCGGCCACTTGTGTCACTTAGCTTAGTCACACAGCAACCTCATTGCACCTCTTTTTTTCTTTGCATCGTGTGCTGTTTGGGGACTATTTTTTAAATCTGCCATCCTGTCTGACACTGCAGTGCCACTCCTAGATGGGCCAGGTGTTTGTGTCGGCCACTTGTGTCGCTTAGCTTAGCCATCCAGCGACCTTGGTGCACCTCTTTTTTTTCTTTGCATCATGTGCTGTTTGGGGACTATTTCTTGAAGTGCCATCCTGTCTGACACTGCAGTGCCACTCCTAGATGGGCCAGGTGTTTGTGTCGGCCACTTGAGTCGCTTTGCTTAGCCATCCAGCGACCTTGGTGCACCTCTTTTTTTCTTTGCATCATGTGCTGTTTGGGGACTATTTTTTTTAAATCTGCCATCCTGTCTGACACTGCAGTGCCACTCCTAGATGGGCCAGGTGTTTGTGTCGGCCACTTGTGTCGCTTAGCTTAGCCATCCAGCGACCTTGGTGCACCTCTTTTTTTTCTTTGCATCATGTGCTGTTTGGGGACTATTTTTTAAATCTGCCATCCTGTCTGACACTGCAATGCCACTCCTAGATGGGCCAGGTGTTTGTGTCGGCCACTTGTGTTGCTTAGCTTAGTCACACAGCTTCCTCATTGCACCTCTTTTTTTCTTTGCATCGTGTGCTGTTTGGGGACTATTATTTAAATCTGCCATCCTGTCTGACACTGCAGTGCCACTTCTAGATGGGCCAGGTTTTTGTGTCGGCCACTTGTGTCGCTTAGCTTAGCCATCCAGCGACCTTGGTGCACCTCTTTTTTTTCTTTGCATCATGTGCTGTTTGGGGACTATTTTTTTAAATCTGCCATCCTGTCTGACACTGCAGTGCCACTCCTAGATGGGCCAGGTGTTTGTGTCGGCCACTTGTGTCGCTTAGCTTAGTCACACAGCTACCTCATTGCACCTCTTTTTTTCTTTGCATCGTGTGCTGTTTGGGGACTATTTTTTAAATCTTCCATCCTGTCTGACACTGCAGTGCCACACCTAGATGGGCCAGGTGTTTGTGTCGGCCACTTGTGTCGCTTAGCTTAGCCATCCAGCGACCTTGGTGCACCTCTTTTTTTCTTTGCATCATGTGCTGTTTGGGGACTATTTTTTAAATCTGCCATCCTGTCTGACACTGCAGTGCCACTTCTAGATGGGCCAGGTGTTTTTGTCGGCCACTTGTGTCGCTTAGCTTAGCCATCCAGCTACCTTGGTGCACCCCTTTTTTTTCTTTGCATCATGTGCTGTTTGGGGACTATTTTTTAAACCTGCCATCCTGTCTGACACTACAGTGCCACTCCTAGATGGGCCAGGTGTTTGTGTCGGCCACTTGTGTCGCTTAGCTTAGCCATCCAGTGACCTTGGTGCACATCTTTTTTTCTTTACCTCATGTGCTGTTTGGGGACTATTTTTTAAATCTGCCATCCTGTCTGACACTACAGTGCCACTCCTAGATGGGCCAGGTGTTTGTGTCGGCCACTTGTGTCGCTTAGCTTAGTCACACAGCTACCTCATTGCACCTCTTTTTTTCTTTGCATCGTGTGCTGTTTGGGGACTATTTTTTTAATCTGCCATCCTGTCTGACACTGCAGTGCCACTTCTAGATGGGCCAGGTGTTTGTGTCGGCCACTTGTGTCGCTTAGCTTAGCCATCCAGCGACCTTGGTGCACCTCTTTTTTTCTTTGCATCATGTGCTGTTTGGGGACTCTTTTTTTAAATCTGCCATCCTGTCTGACACTGCAGTGCCACACCTAGATGGGCCAGGTGTTTGTGTCGGCCACTTGTGTCGCTTAGCTTAGCCATCCAGCGACCTTGGTGCACCTCTTTTTTTCTTTGCATCATGTGCTGTTTGGGGACTATTTTTTAAATCTGCCATCCTGTCTGACACTACAGTGCCACTCCTAGATGGGTCAGGTGTTTGTGTCGGCCACTTGTGTCGCTTAGCTTAGCCATCCAGCGACCTTGGTGCATCTCTTTTTTTCTTTGCATCGTGTGCTGTTTGGGGACTATTTTTTAAATCTGCCATCCTGTCTGACACAGCAGTGCCACACCTAGAAGGGCCAGGTGTTTGTGTCGGCCACTTGTGTCGCTTAGCTTAGCCATCCAGCGACCTTGGTGCATCTCTTTTTTTCTTTGCATCGTGTGCTGTTTGGGGACTATTTTTTAAATCTGCCATCCTGTCTGACACTGCAGTGCCACTTCTAGATGGGCCAGGTGTTTTTGTCGGCCACTTGTGTCTCTTAGCTTAGCCATCCAGCTACCTCATTGCACCTCTTTTTTTCTTTGCATCATGTGCTGTTTGGGGACTATTTTTTAAACCTGCCATCCTGTCTGACACTACAGTGCCACTCCTAGATGGGCCAGGTGTTTGTGTCGGCCACTTGTGTCGCTTAGCTTAGCCATCCAGTGACCTTGGTGCACATCTTTTTTTCTTTACCTCATGTGCTGTTTGGGGACTATTTTTTAAATCTGCCATCCTGTCTGACACTGCAGTGCCACTCCTAGATGGGACAGGTGTTTGTGTCGGCCACTTGTGTCGCTTAGCTTAGTCACACAGCTACCTCATTGCACCTCTTTTTTTCTTTGCATCGTGTGCTGTTTGGGGACTATTTTTTTAATCTGCCATCCTGTCTGACACTGCAGTGCCACTTCTAGATGGGCCAGGTGTTTGTGTCGGCCACTTGTGTCGCTTAGCTTAGCCATCCAGCGACCTTGGTGCACCTCTTTTTTTCTTTGCATCATGTGCTGTTTGGGGACTATTTTTTTAAATCTGCCATCCTGTCTGACACTGCAGTGCCACACCTAGATGGGCCAGGTGTTTGTGTCGGCCACTTGTGTCGCTTAGCTTAGCCATCCAGCGACCTTGGTGCACCTCTTTTTTTCTTTGCATCATGTGCTGTTTGGGGACTATTTTTTAAACCTGCCATCCTGTCTGACACTACAGTGCCACTCCTAGATGGGCCAGGTGTTTGTGTCGGCCACTTGTGTCGCTTAGCTTAGCCATCCAGCGACCTTGGTGCATCTCTTTTTTTCTTTGCATCGTGTGCTGTTTGGGGACTATTTTTTAAATCTGCCATCCTGTCTGACACAGCAGTGCCACACCTAGAAGGGCCAGGTGTTTGTGTCGGCCACTTGTGTCGCTTAGCTTAGCCATCCAGCGACCTTGGTGCATCTCTTTTTTTCTTTGCATCGTGTGCTGTTTGGGGACTATTTTTTAAATCTGCCATCCTGTCTGACACTGCAGTGCCACTTCTAGATGGGCCAGGTGTTTTTGTCGGCCACTTGTGTCTCTTAGCTTAGCCATCCAGCTACCTTGGTGCACCTCTTTTTTTCTTTGCATCATGTGCTGTTTGGGGACTATTTTTTAAATCTGCCATCCTGTCTGACACTGCAGTGCCACTCCTAGATGGGCCAGGTGTTTGTGTCGGCCACTTGTGTCGCTTAGCCTAGTCACACAGCTACCTCATTGCACCTCTTTTTTTCTTTGCATCATGTGCTGTTTGGGGATTATTTTTTAAACCTGCCATCCTGTCTGACACTACAGTGCCACTCCTAGATGGGCCAGGTGTTTGTGTCAGCCACTTGTGTCGCTTAGCTTAGCCATCCAGTGACCTTGGTGCACCTCTTTTTTTCTTTGCATCATGTGCTGTTTGGGGACGATTTCTTAAATTTGCCATCCTGTCTGACACTGCAGTGCCACTCCTAGATGGGCCTTTTGTTTGTTTCGGCCACTTGTGTCGCTTAGCTTAGCCATCCAGCGACCTTGGTGCACCTCTTTTTTTCTTTGCATCGTGTGCTGTTTGGGGACTATTTTTTAAATCTGCCATCCTGTCTGACACTGCAGTGCCATTTCTAGATGGGCCAGGTGTTTGTGTCGGCCACTTGTGTCGCTTAGCTTAGCCATCCAGCGACCTTGGTGCACCTCTTTTTTTTCTTTGCATCATGTGCTGTTTGGGGACTATTTTTTTAAATCTGCCATTCTGTCTGACACTGCAGTGCCACACCTAGAAGGGCCAGGTGTTTGTGTCGGCCACTTGTGTCGCTTAGCTTAGCCATCCAGCGACCTTGGTGCATCTCTTTTTTTCTTTGCATTGTGTGCTGTTTGGGGACTATTTTTTAAATCTGCCATCCTGTCTGACACTGCAGTGCCACTTCTAGATGGGCCAGGTGTTTTTGTCGGCCACTTGTGTCTCTTAGCTTAGCCACCCAGCTACCTTGGTGCACCTCTTTTTTTCTTTGCATCATGTGCTGTTTGGGGACTATTTTTTAAATCTGCCATCCTGTCTGACACTGCAGTGCCACTCCTAGATGGGCCAGGTGTTTGTGTCGGCCACTTGTGTCGCTTAGCCTAGTCACACAGCTACCTCATTGCACCTCTTTTTTTCTTTGCATCATGTGCTGTTTGGGGACTATTTTTTTAAATCTGCCATCCTGTCTGACACTGCAGTGCCACACCTAGATGGGCCAGGTGTTTGTGTCGGCCACTTGTGTCGCTTAGCTTAGCCATCCAGCGACCTTGGTGCACCTCTTTTTTTCTTTGCATCATGTGCTGTTTGGGGACTATTTTTTAAACCTGCCATCCTGTCTGACACAACAGTGCCACTCCTAGATGGGCCAGGTGTTTGTGTCGGCCACTTGTGTCACTTAGCTTAGCCATCCAGTGACCTTGGTGCACCTCTTTTTTTCTTTGCATCATGTGCTGTTTGGAGATGATTTCTTAAATCTGCCATCCTGTCTGACACTGCAGTGCCACTCCTAGATGGGCCTTTTGTTTGTTTCGGCCACTTGTGTCGCTTAGCTTAGCCATCCAGCGACCTTGGTGCACCTCTTTTTTTCTTTGCATCGTGTGCTGTTTGGGGACTATTTTTTAAATCTGCCATCCTGTCTGACACTGCAGTGCCATTTCTAGATGGGCCAGGTGTTTGTGTCGGCCACTTGTGTCGCTTAGCTTAGCCATCCAGCGACCTTGGTGCACCTCTTTTTTTTCTTTGCATCATGTGCTGTTTGGGGACTATTTTTTTAAATCTGCCATCCTGTCTGACACTGCAGTGCCACACCTAGAAGGGCCAGGTGTTTGTGTCGGCCACTTGTGTCGCTTAGCTTAGCCATCCAGCTACCTTGGTGCACCTCTTTTTTTCTTTGCATCATGTGCTGTTTGGGGACTATTTTTTAAATCTGCCATCCTGTCTGACACTGCAGTGCCACTCCTAGATGGGCCAGGTGTTTGTGTCGGCCACTTGTGTCGCTTAGCCTAGTCACACAGCTACCTCATTGCACCTCTTTTTTTCTTTGCATCATGTGCTGTTTGGGGACTATTTTTTTAAATCTGCCATCCTGTCTGACACTGCAGTGCCACACCTAGATGGGCCAGGTGTTTGTGTCGGCCACTTGTGTCGCTTAGCTTAGCCATCCAGCGACCTTGGTGCACCTCTTTTTTTCTTTGCATCATGTGCTGTTTGGGGACTATTTTTTAAACCTGCCATCCTGTCTGACACAACAGTGCCACTCCTAGATGGGCCAGGTGTTTGTGTCGGCCACTTGTGTCACTTAGCTTAGCCATCCAGTGACCTTGGTGCACCTCTTTTTTTCTTTGCATCATGTGCTGTTTGGAGATGATTTCTTAAATCTGCCATCCTGTCTGACACTGCAGTGCCACTCCTAGATGGGCCTTTTGTTTGTTTCGGCCACTTGTGTCGCTTAGCTTAGCCATCCAGCGACCTTGGTGCACCTCTTTTTTTCTTTGCATCGTGTGCTGTTTGGGGACTATTTTTTAAATCTGCCATCCTGTCTGACACTGCAGTGCCATTTCTAGATGGGCCAGGTGTTTGTGTCGGCCACTTGTGTCGCTTAGCTTAGCCATCCAGCGACCTTGGTGCATCTCTTTTTTTCTTTGCATTGTGTGCTGTTTGGGGACTATTTTTTAAATCTGCCATCCTGTCTGACACTGCAGTGCCACTTCTAGATGGGCCAGGTGTTTTTGTCGGCCACTTGTGTCTCTTAGCTTAGCCATCCAGCTACCTTGGTGCACCTCTTTTTTTCTTTGCATCATGTGCTGTTTGGGGACTATTTTTTAAATCTGCCATCCTGTCTGACACTGCAGTGCCACTCCTAGATGGGCCAGGTGTTTGTGTCGGCCACTTGTGTCGCTTAGCCTAGTCACACAGCTACCTCATTGCACCTCTTTTTTTCTTTGCATCATGTGCTGTTTGGGGACTATTTTTTTAAATCTGCCATCCTGTCTGACACTGCAGTGCCACACCTAGATGGGCCAGGTGTTTGTGTCGGCCACTTGTGTCGCTTAGCTTAGCCATCCAGCGACCTTGGTGCACCTCTTTTTTTCTTTGCATCATGTGCTGTTTGGGGACTATTTTTTAAACCTGCCATCCTGTCTGACACTACAGTGCCACTCCTAGATGGGCCAGGTGTTTGTGTCGGCCACTTGTGTCGCTTAGCTTAGCCATCCAGTGACCTTGGTGCACCTCTTTTTTTCTTTGCATCATGTGCTGTTTGGAGATGATTTCTTAAATCTGCCATCCTGTCTGACACTGCAGTGCCACTCCTAGATGGGCCTTTTGTTTGTTTCGGCCACTTGTGTCGCTTAGCTTAGCCATCCAGCGACCTTGGTGCACCTCTTTTTTTCTTTGCATCGTGTGCTGTTTGGGGACTATTTTTTAAATCTGCCATCCTGTCTGACACTGCAGTGCCATTTCTAGATGGGCCAGGTGTTTGTGTCGGCCACTTGTGTCGCTTAGCTTAGCCATCCAGCGACCTTGGTGCACCTCTTTTTTTTTCTTTGCATCATGTGCTGTTTGGGGACTATTTTTTTAAATCTGCCATCCTGTCTGACACTGCAGTGCCACACCTAGAAGGGCCAGATGTTTGTGTCGGCCACTTGTGTCGCTTAGCTTAGCCATCCAGCGACCTTGGTGCATCTCTTTTTTTCTTTGCATCGTGTGCTGTTTGGGGACTATTTTTTTAATCTGCCATCCTGTCTGACACTGCAGTGCCACTTCTAGATGGGCCAGGTGTTTGTGTCGGCCACTTGTGTCGCTTAGCTTAGCCATCCAGCGACCTTGGTGCACCTCTTTTTTTCTTTGCATCATGTGCTGTTTGGGGACTCTTTTTTTAAATCTGCCATCCTGTCTGACACTGCAGTGCCACACCTAGATGGGCCAGGTGTTTGTGTCGGCCACTTGTGTCGCTTAGCTTAGCCATCCAGCGACCTTGGTGCACCTCTTTTTTTCTTTGCATCATGTGCTGTTTGGGGACTATTTTTTAAACCTGCCATCCTGTCTGACACTACAGTGCCACTCCTAGATGGGCCAGGTGTTTGTGTCGGCCACTTGTGTTGCTTAGCTTAGCCATCCAGCGACCTTGGTGCACCTCTTTTTTTCTTTGCATCATGTGCTGTTTGGGGACTATTTTTTTAAATCTGCCATTCTGTCTGACACTGCAGTGCCACTCCTAGATGGGCCAGGTGTTTGTGTCGGCCACTTGTGTCACTTAGCTTAGCCATCCAGCGACCTTGGTGCACCTCTTTTTTTTCTTTGCATCATGTGCTGTTTGGGGACTATTTTTTAAATCTGCCATCCTGTCTGACACTGCAATGCCACTCCTAGATGGGCCAGGTGTTTGAGTCGGCCACTTGTGTCGCTTAGCTTAGTCACACAGCTACCTCATTGCATCTCTTTTTTTCTTTGCATCGTGTGCTGTTTGGGGACTATTTTTTCAATCTGCCATCCTGTCTGACACTGCAGTGCCACTTCTAGATGGGCCAGGTGTTTGTGTCGGCCACTTGTGTCGCTTAGCTTAGCCATCCAGCGACCTTGGTGCACCTCTTTTTTTTCTTTGCATCATGTGCTGTTTGGGGACTATTTTTTTAAATCTGCCATCCTGTCTGACACTGCAGTGTCACTCCTAGATGGGCCAGGTGTTTGTGTCGGCCACTTGTGTCGCTTAGCTTAGTCACACAGCTACCTCATTGCACCTCTTTTTTTCTTTGCATCGTGTGCTGTTTGGGGACTATTTTTTAAATCTGCCATCCTGTCTGACACTGCAGTGCCACACCTACATGGGCCAGGTGTTTGTGTCGGCCACTTGTGTCGCTTAGCTTAGCCATCCAGCGACCTTGGTGCACCTCTTTTTTTCTTTGCATCATGTGCTGTTTGGGGACTATTTTTTAAATCTGCCATCCTGTCTGACACTGCAGTGCCACTCCTAGATGGGCCAGGTGTTTGTGTCGGCCACTTGTGTCGCTTAGCTTAGCCATCCAGCGACCTTGGTGCACCTCTCTTTTTTCTTTGCATCATGTGCTGTTTGGGGACTATTTCTTGAAGTGCCATCCTGTCTGACACTGCAGTGCCACTCCTAGATGGGCCAGGTGTTTGTGTCGGCCACTTGCGTCGCTTTGCTTAGCCATCCAGCGACCTTGGTGCACCTCTTTTTTTCTTTGCATCATGTGCTGTTTGGGGACTATTTTTTTTAAATCTGCCATCCTGTCTGACACTGCAGTGCCACTCCTAGATGGGCCAGGTGTTTGTGTCGGCCACTTGTGTCGCTTAGCTTAGCCATCCAGCGACCTTGGTGCACCTCTTTTTTTTCTTTGCATCATGTGCTGTTTTGGGACTATTTTTTAAATCTGCCATCCTGTCTGACACTGCAATGCCACTCCTAGATGGGCCAGGTGTTTGTGTCGGCCACTTGTGTTGCTTAGCTTAGTCACACAGCTTCCTCATTGCACCTCTTTTTTTCTTTGCATCGTGTGCTGTTTGGGGACTATTATTTAAATCTGCCATCCTGTCTGACACTGCAGTGCCACTTCTAGATGGGCCAGGTGTTTGTGTCGGCCACTTGTGTCGCTTAGCTTAGCCATCCAGCGACCTTGGTGCACCTCTTTTTTTTCTTTGCATCATGTGCTGTTTGGGGACTATTTTTTTAAATCTGCCATCCTGTCTGACACTGCAGTTCCACTCCTAGATGGGCCAGGTGTTTGTGTCGGCCACTTGTGTCGCTTAGCTTAGTCACACAGCTACCTCATTGCACCTCTTTTTTTCTTTGCATCGTGTGCTGTTTGGGGACTATTTTTTAAATCTTCCATCCTGTCTGACACTGCAGTGCCACACCTAGATGGGCCAGGTGTTTGTGTCGGCCACTTGTGTCGCTTAGCTTAGCCATCCAGCGACCTTGGTGCACCTCTTTTTTTCTTTGCATCATGTGCTGTTTGGGGACTATTTTTTAAATCTGCCATCCTGTCTGACACTACAGTGCCACTCCTAGATGGGCCAGGTGTTTGTGTCGGCCACTTGTGTCGCTTAGCTTAGTCACACAGCTACCTCATTGCACCTCTTTTTTTCTTTGCATCGTGTGCTGTTTGGGGACTATTTTTTTAATCTGCCATCCTGTCTGACACTGCAGTGCCACTTCTAGATGGGCCAGGTGTTTGTGTCGGCCACTTGTGTCGCTTAGCTTAGCCATCCAGCGACCTTGGTGCACCTCTTTTTTTCTTTGCATCATGTGCTGTGTGGGGACTCTTTTTTTAAATCTGCCATCCTGTCTGACACTGCAGTGCCACACCTAGATGGGCCAGGTGTTTGTGTCGGCCACTTGTGTCGCTTAGCTTAGCCATCCAGCGACCTTGGTGCACCTCTTTTTTTCTTTGCATCATGTGCTGTTTGGGGACTATTTTTTAAACCTGCCATCCTGTCTGACACTACAGTGCCACTCCTAGATGGGCCAGGTGTTTGTGTCGGCCACTTGTGTCGCTTAGCTTAGCCATCCAGCGACCTTGGTGCATCTCTTTTTTTCTTTGCATCGTGTGCTGTTTGGGGACTATTTTTTTAATCTGCCATCCTGTCTGACACAGCAGTGCCACACCTAGAAGGGCCAGGTGTTTGTGTCGGCCACTTGTGTCGCTTAGCTTAGCCATCCAGCGACCTTGGTGCATCTCTTTTTTTCTTTGCATCGTGTGCTGTTTGGGGACTATTTTTTAAATCTGCCATCCTGTCTGACACTGCAGTGCCACTTCTAGATGGGCCAGGTGTTTTTGTCGGCCACTTGTGTCTCTTAGCTTAGCCATCCAGCTACCTCATTGCACCTCTTTTTTTCTTTGCATCATGTGCTGTTTGGGGACTATTTTTTAAACCTGCCATCCTGTCTGACACTACAGTACCACTCCTAGATGGGCCAGGTGTTTGTGTCGGCCACTTGTGTCGCTTAGCTTAGCCATCCAGTGACCTTGGTGCACATCTTTTTTTCTTTACCTCATGTGCTGTTTGGGGACTATTTTTTAAATCTGCCATCCTGTCTGACACTGCAGTGCCACTCCTAGATGGGACAGGTGTTTGTGTCGGCCACTTGTGTCGCTTAGCTTAGTCACACAGCTACCTCATTGCACCTCTTTTTTTCTTTGCATCGTGTGCTGTTTGGGGACTATTTTTTTAATCTGCCATCCTGTCTGACACTGCAGTGCCACTTCTAGATGGGCCAGGTGTTTGTGTCGGCCACTTGTGTCGCTTAGCTTAGCCATCCAGCGACCTTGGTGCACCTCTTTTTTTCTTTGCATCATGTGCTGTTTGGGGACTATTTTTTTAAATCTGCCATCCTGTCTGACACTGCAGTGCCACACCTAGATGGGCCAGGTGTTTGTGTCGGCCACTTGTGTCGCTTAGCTTAGCCATCCAGCGACCTTGGTGCACCTCTTTTTTTCTTTGCATCATGTGCTGTTTGGGGACTATTTTTTAAACCTGCCATCCTGTCTGACACTACAGTGCCACTCCTAGATGGGCCAGGTGTTTGTGTCGGCCACTTGTGTCGCTTAGCTTAGCCATCCAGCGACCTTGGTGCATCTCTTTTTTTCTTTGCATCGTGTACTGTTTGGGGACTATTTTTTAAATCTGCCATCCTGTCTGACACAGCAGTGCCACACCTAGAAGGGCCAGGTGTTTGTGTCGGCCACTTGTGTCGCTTAGCTTAGCCATCCAGCGACCTTGGTGCATCTCTTTTTTTCTTTGCATCGTGTGCTGTTTGGGGACTATTTTTTAAATCTGCCATCCTGTCTGACACTGCAGTGCCACTTCTAGATGGGCCAGGTGTTTTTGTCGGCCACTTGTGTCTCTTAGCTTAGCCATCCAGCTACCTTGGTGCACCTCTTTTTTTCTTTGCATCATGTGCTGTTTGGGGACTATTTTTTAAATCTGCCATCCTGTCTGACACTGCAGTGCCACTCCTAGATGGGCCAGGTGTTTGTGTCGGCCACTTGTGTCGCTTAGCCTAGTCACACAGCTGCCTCATTGCACCTCTTTTTTTCTTTGCATCATGTGCTGTTTGGGGACTATTTTTTTAAATCTGCCATCCTGTCTGACACTGCAGTGCCACACCTAGATGGGCCAGGTGTTTGTGTCGGCCACTTGTGTCGCTTAGCTTAGCCATCCAGCGACCTTGGTGCACCTCTTTTTTTCTTTGCATCATGTGCTGTTTGGGGACTATTTTTTAAACCTGCCATCCTGTCTGACACTATAGTGCCACTCCTAGATGGGCCAGGTGTTTGTGTCGGCCACTTGTGTCGCTTAGCTTAGCCATCCAGTGACCTTGGTGCACCTCTTTTTTTCTTTGCATCATGTGCTGTTTGGAGATGATTTCTTAAATCTGCCATCCTGTCTGACACTGCAGTGCCACTCCTAGATGGGCCTTTTGTTTGTTTCGGCCACTTGTGTCGCTTAGCTTAGCCATCCAGCGACCTTGGTGCACCTCTTTTTTTCTTTGCATCGTGTGCTGTTTGGGGACTATTTTTTAAATCTGCCATCCTGTCTGACACTGCAGTGCCATTTCTAGATGGGCCAGGTGTTTGTGTCGGCCACTTGTGTCGCTTAGCTTAGCCATCCAGCGACCTTGGTGCACCTCTTTTTTTTTCTTTGCATCATGTGCTGTTTGGGGACTATTTTTTTAAATCTGCCATCCTCTCTGACACTGCAGTGCCACACCTAGAAGGGCCAGATGTTTGTGTCGGCCACTTGTGTCGCTTAGCTTAGCCATCCAGCGACCTTGGTGCATCTCTTTTTTTCTTTGCATCGTGTGCTGTTTGGGGACTATTTTTTAAATCTGCCATCCTGTCTAACACTGCAGTGCCACTTCTAGATGGGCCAGGTGTTTGTGTCGGCCACTTGTGTCGCTTAGCTTAGCCATCCAGCGACCTTGGTGCACCTCTTTTTTTTCTTTGCATCATGTGCTGTTTGGGGACTATTTTTTAAATCTGCCATCCTGTCTGACACTGCAGTGCCACTCCTAGATGGGCCAGGTGTTTGTGTCGGCCACTTGTGTCGCTTAGCCTAGTCACACAGCTACCTCATTGCACCTCTTTTTTTCTTTGCATCGTGTGCTGTTTGGGGACTATTTTTTAAATCTGCCATCCTGTCTGACACTGCAGTGCAACTTCTAGATGGGCCAGGTGTTTTTGTCGGCCACTTGTGTCTCTTAGCTTAGCCATCCAGCTACCTTGGTGCTCCCCTTTTTTTCTTTGCATCATGTGCTGTTTGGGGACTATTTCTTGAAGTGCCATCCAGTCTGACACTGCAGTGCCACTCCTAGATGGGCCAGGTGTTTGTGTCGGCCACTTGAGTTGCTTAGCTTAGCCATCCAGCGTCCTTGGTGCACCTCTTTTTTTCTTTGCATCATGTGCTGTTTGGGGACTATTTTTTTAAATCTGCCATCCTGTCTGACACTGCAGTGCCACTCCTAGTTGGGCCAGGTGTTTGTGTCGGCCACTTGTGTCGCTTAGCTTAGCCATCCAGCTACCTTGGTGCACCTCTTTTTTTCTTTGCATCATGTGCTGTTTGGGGACTATTTTTTAAACCTGCCATCCTTTCTGACACTACAGTGCCACTCCTACATGGGCCAGGTGTTTGTGTCGGCCACTTGTGTCGCTTAGCTTAGCCATCCAGTGACCTTGGTGCACCTCTTTTTTTCTTTGCATCATGTGCTGTTTGGGGACTATTTTTTAAATCTGCCATCCTGTCTGACACTGCAGTGCCACTTCTAGATGGGCCAGGTGTTTGTGTCGGCCACTTGTGTCGCTTAGCTTAGCCATTCAGCGACCTTGGTGCACCTCTTTTTTTCTTTGCATCATGTGCTGTTTGGGGACTATTTTTTTAAATCTGCCATCCTGTCTGACACTGCAGTGCCACACCTAGATGGGCCAGGTGTTTGTGTCGGCCACTTGTGTCGCTTAGCTTAGCCATCCAGCGACCTTGGTGCACCTCTTTTTTTCTTTGCATCGTGTGCTGTTTGGGGACTATTTTTTACCTGCCATCCTGTCTGACACTACAGTGCCACTCCTAGATGGGCCAGGTGTTTGTGTCGGCCACTTGTGTCGCTTAGCTTAGCCATCCAGTGACCTTGGTGCACCTCTTTTTTTCTTTGCATCATGTGCTGTTTGGGGATGATTTCTTAAATCTGCCATCCTGTTTGACACTGCAGTGCCACTCCTAGATGGGCCAGGTGTTTGTGTCGGCCACTTGTGTCGCTTAGCTTAGCCATCCAGCGACCTTGGTGCACCTCTTTTTTTCTTTGCATCATGTGCTGTTTGGGGACTATTTTTTAAACCTGCCATCCTGTCTGACACTACAGTGCCACTCCTAGATGGGCCAGGTGTTTGTGTCGGCCACTTGTGTCGCTTAGCTTAGCCATCCAGTGACCTTGGTGCACCTCTTTTTTTCTTTGCATCATGTGCTGTTTTGGGACTATTTTTTTAAATCTGCCATCCTGTCTGACACTGTAGTGCCACACCTAGATGGGCCAGGTGTTTGTGTCGGCCACTTGTGTCGCTTAGCCTAGTCACACAGCTACCTCATTGCACCTCTTTTTTTCTTTGCATCGTGTGCTGTTTGGGGACTATTTTTTAAATCTGCCATCCTGTCTGACACTGCAGTGCCACTTCTAGATGGGCCAGGTGTTTTTGTCGGCCACTTGTGTCTCTTAGCTTAGCCATCCAGCTACCTTGGTGCTCCCCTTTTTTTCTTTGCATCATGTGCTGTTTGGGGACTATTTCTTAAAGTGCCATCCAGTCTGACACTGCAGTGCCACTCCTAGATGGGCCAGGTGTTTGTGTCGACCACTTGAGTTGCTTAGCTTAGCCATCCAGCGTCCTTGGTGCACCTCTTTTTTTCTTTGCATCATGTGCTGTTTGGGGACTATTTTTTTAAATCTGCCATCCTGTCTGACACTGCAGTGCCACTCCTAGTTGGGCCAGGTGTTTGTGTCGGCCACTTGTGTCGCTTAGCTTAGCCATCCAGCTACCTTGGTGCACCTCTTTTTTTCTTTGCATCATGTGCTGTTTGGGGACTATTTTTTAAACCTGCCATCCTTTCTGACACTACAGTGCCACTCCTAGATGGGCAAGGTGTTTGTGTCGGCCACTTGTGTCGCTTAGCTTAGCCATCCAGTGACCTTGGTGCACCTCTTTTTTTCTTTGCATCATGTGCTGTTTGGGGACTATTTTTTAAATCTGCCATCCTGTCTGACACTGCAGTGCCACTTCTAGATGGGCCAGGTGTTTGTGTCGGCCACTTGTGTCGCTTAGCTTAGCCATTCAGCGACCTTGGTGCACCTCTTTTTTTCTTTGCATCATGTGCTGTTTGGGGACTATTTTTTTAAATCTGTCATCCTGTCTGACACTGCAGTGCCACACCTAGATGGGCCAGGTGTTTGTGTCGGCCACTTGTGTCGCTTAGCTTAGCCATCCAGCGACCTTGGTGCACCTCTTTTTTTCTTTGCATCGTGTGCTGTTTGGGGACTATTTTTTACCTGCCATCCTGTCTGACACTACAGTGCCACTCCTAGATGGGCCAGGTGTTTGTGTCGGCCACTTGTGTCGCTTAGCTTAGCCATCCAGCGACCTTGGTGCACCTCTTTTTTTCTTTGCATCATGTGCTGTTTGGGGACTATTTTTTAAACCTGCCATCCTGTCTGACACTACAGTGCCACTCCTAGATGGGCCAGGTGTTTGTGTCGGCCACTTGTGTCGCTTAGCTTAGCCTTCCAGTGACCTTGGTGCACCTCTTTTTTTCTTTGCATCATGTGCTGTTTGGGGATGATTTCTTAAATCTGCCATCCTGTCTGACACTGCAGTGCCACTCCTAGATGGGCCAGGTGTTTGTGTCGGCCACTTGTGTCGCTTAGCTTAGCCATCCAGCGACCTTGGTGCACCTCTTTTTTTCTTTGCATCATGTGCTGTTTGGGGACTATTTTTTAAACCTGCCATCCTGTCTGACACTACAGTGCCACTCCTAGATGGGCCAGGTGTTTGTGTCGGCCACTTGTGTCGCTTAGCTTAGCCTTCCAGTGACCTTGGTGCACCTCTTTTTTTCTTTGCATCATGTGCTGTTTTGGGACTATTTTTTTAAATCTGCCATCCTGTCTGACACTGTAGTGCCACACCTAGATGGGCCAGGTGTTTGTGTCGGCCACTTGTGTCGCTTAGCTTAGCCATCCAGCGACCTTGGTGCACCTCTTTTTTTCTTTGCATCATGTGCTGTTTGGGGACTATTTTTTTAAATCTGCCATTCTGTCTGATACTGCAGTGCCACTCCTAGATGGGCCAGGTGTTTGTGCCGGCCACTTGTGTCACTTAGCTTAGCCATCCAGCGACCTTGGTGCACCTCTTTTTTTCTTTGCATCATGTGCTGTTTGGGGACTATTTTTTAAATCTGCCATCCTGTCTGACACTGCAGTGCCACTCCTAGATGGGCAAGGTGTTTGTGTCGGCCACTTGTGTCGCTTAGCTTAGTCACACAGCTACCTCATTGCACCTCTTTTTTTCTTTGCATCGTGTGCTGTTTGGGGACTATTTTTTAAATCTGCCATCCTGTCTGACACTGCAGTGCCATTTCTAGATGGGCCAGGTGTTTGTGTCGGCCACTTGTGTCGCTTAGCTTAGCCATCCAGCGACCTTGGTGCACCTCTTTTTTTCTTTGCATCATGTGCTGTTTGGGGACTATTTTTTTAAATCTGCCATCCTGTCTGACACTGCAGTGCCACTCCTAGATGGGCCAGGTGTTTGTGTCGGCCACTTGTGTCGCTTAGCTTAGCCATCCTGCGACCTTGGTGCACCTCTTTTTTTCTTTGCATCATGTGCTGTTTGGGGACTATTTTTTTAAATCTGCCATCCTGTCTGACACTGCAGTGCCACTCCTAGATGGGCCAGGTGTTTGTGTCGGCCACTTGTGTCGCTTAGCTTAGCCATCCAGCGACCTTGGTGCACCTCTTTTATTTCTTTGCATCATGTACTGTTTGGGGACTATTTTTTTAAATCTGCCATTCTGTCTGACACTGCAGTGCCACTCCTAGATGGGTCAGGTGTTTGTGTCGGCACTTGTGTCACTTAGCTTAGCCATCCAGCGACCTTGGTGCACCTCTTTTTTTCTTTGCATCATGTGCTGTTTGGGGACTATTTTTTAAAATCTGCTATCCTGTCTGACACTGCAGTGCCACTCCTAGATGGGCCAGGTGTTTTAGTCGGCCACTTGTGTCGCTTAGCTTAGCCATCCAGCGACCTTGGTGCACCTCTTTTTTTCTTTGCATCATGTGCTGTTTGGGGACTATTTTTTTAAATCTGCCATTCTGTCTGACACTGCAGTGCCACTCCTAGATGGGCCAGGTGTTTGTGTCGGCCACTTGTGTCACTTAGCTTAGCCATCCAGCGACCTTGGTGCACCTCTTTTTTTGTTGCATCATGTGCTGTTTGGGGACTATTTTTTAAATCTGCCATCCTGTCTGACACTGCAGTGCCACTCATAGATGGGCCAGGTGTTTGTGTCGGCCACTTGAGTCGCTTAGTTTAGCCATCCAGCGACCTTGGTGCACCTCTTTTTTTCTTTGCATCATGAGCTGTTTGGGGACGATTTCTTAAATCTGCCATCCTGTCTGACACTGCAGTGCCCCTCCTAGATGGGCCAGGTGTTTGTGTCGACCACTTGTTTCGCTTAGCTTAGTCACACAGCTACCTCATTGCACCTCTTTTTTTCTTTGCATCGTGTGCTGTTTGGGGACTATTTTTTAAATCTGCCATCCTGTCTGACACTGCAGTGCCACTCCTAGATGGGCCAGGTGTTTGTGTCGGCCACTTAAGTCGCTTAGCTTAGCCATCCAGCGACCTTGGTGCACCTCTGTTTTTCTTTGCAGCATGTGCTGTTTGGGGACTATTTTTTTAAATCTGCCATTCTGTCTGATACTGCAGTGCCACTCCTAGATGGGCCAGGTGTTTGTGCCGGCCACTTGTGTCACTTAGCTTAGCCATCCAGCGACCTTGGTGCACCTCTTTTTTTCTTTGCATCATGTGCTGTTTGGGGACTATTTTTTTAATCTGCCATCCTGTCTGACACTGCAGTGCCACTCCTAGATGGGCCAGGTGTTTGTGTCGGCCACTTGTGTTGCTTAGCTTAGTCACACAGCTACCTCATTGCACCTCTTTTTTTCTTTGCATCGTGTGCTGTTTGGGGACTATTTTTTAAATCTGCCATCCTGTCTGACACTGCAGTGCCATTTCTAGATGGGCCAGGTGTTTGTGTCGGCCACTTGTGTCACTTAGCTTAGCCATCCAGCGACCTTGGTGCACCTCTTTTTTTCTTTGCATCATGTGCTGTTTGGGGACTATTTTTTTTAAATCTGCCATCCTGTCTGACACTGCAGTGCCACTCCTAGATGGGCCAGGTGTTTGTGTCGGCCACTTGTGTCGCTTAGCTTAGCCATCCAGCGACCTTGGTGCACCTCTTTTATTTCTTTGCATCATGTACTGTTTGGGGACTATTTTTTTAAATCTGCCATTCTGTCTGACACTGCAGTGCCACTCCTAGATGGGTCAGGTATTTGTGTCGGCACTTGTGTCACTTAGCTTAGCCATCCAGCGACCTTGGTGCACCTCTTTTTTTCTCTGCATCATGTGCTGTTTGGGGACTATTTTTTAAATCTGCCATCCTGTCTGACACTGCAGTGCCACTCCTAGATGGTATACAAATAAATTCAGTGTGGAACCGCACTAGTCTTAGCAATCTATACGTAATATAGAGATGGCATCAAAGATAGAAAAACCAATATATATGCAGTTGAAAAAAAGGAAATTTTAAGCTGCTTGTGATTGGCGGTGCTCCCAGGAATTTTGTAGACTAAACTACAATTGAAAAGGAGAGAAAAGACAAAAAACCCTTGTTTGGGAGCACTCGTTTGTAATGATTAGTATAATGTAAAGTGAAATGAATGATGAAATGAGATAAAACTTAACCTTTAATTGTTTCTTGAATAAAAAGAAAATAAATGTGAAATAATTATGAGACTCGTGTCTGATGTTTAGAGTAAGAACCTTGTTTGACCTTTTTAACAAATGAGGTACAAGGTAATGAAGGAAGGTGAAAATATCAGAAAAAATGTGTTGAATGGATACCATGGATTTCTGATGAAGTGAGGGTAACCAGAAGAGTCACTGTACATGCCTTATGATGAAGGTTTTAATTATAATGTGATATGGTAGCAAAGTTGGGTTAAGGTAAAGAGAGATGGCAAAAAAGAATAATAGGGGGGGGGGGGGGCACTGCACCTGGTATTCTCAGGAGGTTTCCCTTCCTGATACTGACCAGGCCATACCTGCTTAGCTTCCGAGATCGGACAAGATCGGGCGTATTCAGGGTAGTATGGCCGTGGGCCTGTTGTTAGAAATGTGAGAAAAGAAATCGACTCCTATTGTCTGTACTGTACATAAGTCAAAACCATGGATAGTCTGGGAGGGTTTTTCCAGAAGCAGGGATGCATAAAATGTCGGATAGGATTTTTCCTTTTTAAAGGGCCCACTGCACCTGGTATTCTCAGGAGGTTCACCTTCCTAGTACTGACCAGGCCATGCCTGCTTAGCTTCCGAAATTGGACAGGATCGGGCGTATTCAGGGTAGTATGGCCGTGGGCCACTGTAGAGGAAATATATATGAGATGGGGGAATATACACGCTCTGCTTGCTGTACTTCACACTCAACCAAGGCTATGGACAGTCTCAAAATGGTATTTCCAGACAAAAGTGTGTCAGGATAATTCTGAGTGTCTAGGATTTATTAGAGTACAGGATGAATTGGCGGTGTAATGTAGTAGGTAGAGTTTTTGCAAATAATGGGCTCTCGTGGAGATGCTGAGTGAAGATATGTACTGTGTATGTGTGTAGCTCAATCCATAAAAACAAATATTGATAAATGGGGCTCACAACTCAAAAACGGCTTATAAATGACAAACAATTGTTGTAATTGTTAGTCCCCTAAGGGGAAACAGGTAAGTAGTCATATGCTGGCAAAGAGCTCAAGGCTAGCTTACAAACGAAATATATAGCCTTTATAGTGAGAGTGAGAGTGAACGATACCAATTATTGAAGAGCAGAGTTCAGAGCTGACTCAAAAAATGGTTAGGTAACAAGTTGCACTATAGTTACCAATCTCCTGGAGGGAGGTCAGATGAGTGATCATATGCTGATACAGAGCTCAAAGCTGGCTCACAAATGGTACAATAGTATGAGTGAGATTAATTAATACTAGATAATTGAAAATAAATGCAGATAAATAAGAATTGCTACCATAAATAAAGTTATAAAAAAAAAAAAATTCAGGGTAATGTATCACAAATAGTACAAAAACCATAGACGCATAGGCGGGGAATAAGTGCAAATAAAACACAATTCTGAGACAGAGGAGAGTGTGGTGGTATACAGAGGTCTAATATCTGTTACCACTCTCATTAGGTAAGCTGTCAGCTCTTTACAAACTGATGGTGAATATAAGCATAAGTTTAAACCCTGGTGGTCTAATGAGATTCACCTCGGTATTAGTATAACTGACAGCAAGGAGAAAACACGACAGCGCAAAACGGGTATATAGTCAGTATTAGGCAGGGGATAAATTCCCGTAGTGCACTGAAGCTCTAATACTTTTTGTCGTGGTGCGCTTGAAACCCTGGTGGTCTAGTGTTAGTTACCACGGCCGCAAGGTATGCGGCGGATGCTGTACTGGTTTCCTCTGTCCGAAGTCCCGCTGCAGTGACGAGCGCGGCCGCCCGCTTCCGGACTGGGCGTAGCCGCGATGACGTCACTATGGACGTTCTCAACGTACGTTTCACCTATTCGGGCTTGGTCACGAGAGCCTCCCTCTATTGCTCTCAAGTGGCCAGTACTTAAGTGTTAGGACGACCAATAGAAATATCACTTTGATTTGACAGACTGATAATAGAGCCTATCAGATCTCAGGTGGGTTAACCAGTGAGAAGATTGTTAAGACGGGGGAAAGGGGAGGGAAAACATGGATAGATGAAAAGAAAAACAATGTATGGTGATGGAAGAATGTGATGATAGGAAGTGAAAAATAGTGATAATGAAAAATGAAAGAAAAATGGAAATGAATGTGAGAGAAATGAATGTTAATGATAATACATAAATATAAATATGAAAAAAAATAAAAATGAAAATGAAAATAAAATAAAAATAAATATAATTATAAAAATAATAATAGATAATAAATATAAAATATAAATATAGATATAAATAAAAATAAATATAAATATAAAAATAAATATAAATATAAAAATAAATAAATAAATAAATAAAAAAAAATTAAAAATAAATAAATAAATAAATAAAATATTAAATAAAAATAAATAAAAATAAAAATAAAAATAAAAATAATTATAATATGATTATAATGTGAAGGGAGAGTGAAGGTGTGCAAAGAAGGTGGAGGAGGATGAGACTGATAATGGATGGTGAAACGAGGGAGGGGTTTTGACTGGGTGTGACAATTGTAGTGTGGAAAAAGAAGAAAAGGGGGGTGACGTGTGAGAGGAGTGGAGAATGGAAAAAGGAGAGGGATGCTAAGAATATGGGTGTATTGATGGGGAAGTGAGTGAGTGTTATGTAGTATGCTGTGTGGAAGAGGTGAAGTGTAAGCAAGGTGGAATGAAAGAGGGGTTTGGGTAGAGCTGGAGAAGCATAAAGGAGATATGGAAAATGTGGGGAGGTGGAGTGAGGAAGCAAACAAGGGAAGAGGTGAAAGCAGGAGAATAGGTGAAAAATTGATGAACAAGAGTGTGAATATGAAGATGTTGTGATTGACTGAAAAGAAATTGGAGGGGGGTTAGGTGAGGAAAGGAATGAATAAAAGAGAGAAAGAGAGAGAGAGAGAGAGAGAGAGAGAGAGAGAGAGAGAGGGGAGACAAGAGTGGGTTTGTGGTTGTGGAAAGTGATGGGGAGGTGTAGAAAAAGGGGGGGGAGGAAAAGACGGAATGAGAGAAAGAGAGCGAAAGGGAAAAGAAAAAAGAAGAAAGAAAAAGAGAAAAAAAGGGGGGGGGAAGGAAAGCTGGGAAAAGGTGATAATAGAGAAAGGAAGAAAGGACGGGGAATGAGATGGAATGGTGAGGTGGGAAAGGAGCAGGATCATTGGATATTGGGATTATGTGGGTAGAAAGATGCTGTAGTTGATGTATTCATTTAAACCCTTGGGCATAAGGGTGTCCAATTTGAAGATCCATTCAGATTCCTTTTTCTGTAGTGCCATGTTGTAATCTCCTCCTCTTAATCCCATTTTTACATGTTCTAGACCTGAAAAATGTAAATCTTCTATTCGACTGTCATGAAAACGTAAAAAATGTCTGGCGACTGTAGTGAGCTTCTTGAACTGGGCTGAGTCTGATTTGGCATTCCTCACTGTGCTGATATCTTCAAGTGCCCTGACTTTAAACATACAAGATGCCATGCCCACATACCTTAAGTTACAGGTACATGAGATGCAATAGATCACATTCTCTGTCCTACAGTTGAAGAAATCTTGTACTGTGATCTGCTGATTGAATCTGTCAGTGATTGACATAAGGTTGGTAACGTGTGGGCACAATTTACATTTACCGCAGGGATAGCTACCTTTGAGAGGTCTTGGCTTTGAGGGCTGTGAAAAATAACTTCTTACCAGTTTATCTTTTAGGTTTGGTGCCCTCCTCCAGCTCATGTTGATGTTCTGGCCAATATGGTCCGAGATGTCCTCATCCATTTTCAAGATGTGCCAATGGGTTTGCAGGATTTTTCTGGCATCTTTCCAATTCTTACAGAAGTCACCGATAAAACGTAGGGTGTTTTTATCTTCCTTAATTTTTGTAGTAGGGAAGACCAAAGAGTCCCGTTCTACTTTCTGTACTTCAGATTTGGCTTTTTTGATAAGTCTGTTGCTATATCCACGTTCTTTCAATCTTGCAGCCAAATCAATACTTTTAGTTTGAAAGGTGGAGTCTTCGGTGCAATTCCTTTTAAGCCTAAGGAATTCTCCCTTAGGAATGTTTTTAATGGTTGATGGAAAATGGCTGCTGGTTGAATGGAGTAAGCTGTTGGTTGAGGTCTCTTTCCTGAAAATTTCGGTGGCTATTGTGTTGGTCTCATCTCGATATATCCTGAGGTCAAGAAATGGGATGGAGGATTTGCTGCTGGTGTATGTAAATTTCATATTGATCTGATTGGCATTGAGAGAAAGGATATATTGATCCAATTTGTCTTGGGTGCCATCCCAGATCATGAAAATTTTCATGATCTGGGATGGCACCCAAGACAAATTGGATCAATATATCCTTTCTCTCAATGCCAATCAGATCAATATGAAATTTACATACACCAGCAGCAAATCCTCCATCCCATTTCTTGACCTCAGGATATATCGAGATGAGACCAACACAATAGCCACCGAAATTTTCAGGAAAGAGACCTCAACCAACAGCTTACTCCATTCAACCAGCAGCCATTTTCCATCAACCATTAAAAACATTCCTAAGGGAGAATTCCTTAGGCTTAAAAGGAATTGCACCGAAGACTCCACCTTTCAAACTAAAAGTATTGATTTGGCTGCAAGATTGAAAGAACGTGGATATAGCAACAGACTTATCAAAAAAGCCAAATCCGAAGTACAGAAAGTAGAACGGGACTCTTTGGTCTTCCCTACTACAAAAATTAAGGAAGATAAAAACACCCTACGTTTTATCGGTGACTTCTGTAAGAATTGGAAAGATGCCTGAAAAATCCTGCAAACCCATTGGCACATCTTGAAAATGGATGAAGACATCTCGGACCATATTGGCCAGAACATCAACATGAGCTGGAGGAGGGCACCAAACCTAAAAGATAAACTGGTAAGAAGTTATTTTTCACAGCCCTCAAAGCCAAGACCTCTCAAAGGTAGCTATCCCTGCGGTAAATGTAAATTGTGCCCACACGTTACCAACCTTATGTCAATCACTGACAGATTCAATCAGCAGATCACAGTACAAGATTTCTTCAACTGTAGGACAGAGAATGTGATCTATTGCATCTCATGTACCTGTAACTTAAGGTATGTGGGCATGACATCTCGTATGTTTAAAGTCAGGGCACTTGAACATATCAGCACAGTGAGGAATGCCAAATCAGACTCAGCCCAGTTCAAGAAGCTCACTACAGTCGCCAGACATTTTTTACGTTTTCATGACAGTCGAATAGAAGATTTAAATTTTTCAGGTCTAGAACATGTAAAAATGGGATTAAGAGGAGGAGATTACAACATGGCACTACAGAAAAAGGAATCTGAATGGATCTTCAAATTGGACACCCTTATGCCCAAGGGTTTAAATGAATACATCAACTACAGCATCTTTCTACCCACATAATCCCAATATCCAATGATCCTGCTCCTTTCCCACCTCACCATTCCATCTCATTCCCCGCCCCCCCGCCCTTTCTTCCTTTCTCTATTATCACCTTTTCCCAGCTTTCCTTCCCCCCCCCCTTTTTTTCTCTTTTTCTTTCTTCTTTTTTCTTTTCCCTTTCGCTCTCTTTCTCTCATTCCGTCTTTTCCTTCCCCCCCTTTTTTCTACACCTCCCCATCACTTTCCACAACCACAAACCCACTCTTGTCTCCTCCCTCTCTCTCTCTCTCTCTCTCTCTCTCTCTCTCTCTCTATCTCTCTTTTCTTCATTCCTTTCCTCACCTAACCCCCCTCCAATTTCTTTTCAGTCAATCACAACATCTTCATATTCACACTCTTGTTCATCAATTTTTCACCTATTCTCCTGCTTTCACCTCTTCCCTTGTTTGCTTCCTCACTCCACCTCCCCACATTTTCCATATCTCCTTTATGCTTCTCCAGCTCTACCCAAACCCCTCTTTCATTCCACCTTGCTTACACTTCACCTCTTCCACACATCATACTACATAACACTCACTCACTTCCCCATCAATACACCCATATTCTTAGCATCCCTCTCCTTTTTCCATTCTCCTCTCCTCTCACACGTCACCCCCCTTTTCTTCTTTTTCCACACTGCAATTGTCACACCCAGTCAAAACCCCTCCCTCGTTTCACCATCCATTATCAGTCTCATCCTCCTCCACCTTCTTTGCACACCTTCACTCTCCCTTCACATTATAATCATATTATAATTATTTTTATTTTTATATTTATTTTTATTTTTATTTATTTTTATTTTTATTTTTATTTTATTTTTTATTTATTTATTTTTATTTTTATTTATTTTTTTATTATTTTTTTATTTTTATTTTTATTTTTATTTTTATCTATATTTATATTTTATATTTATTATCTATTATTAAGTTTATTTTTATAATTATATTTATTTTTATTTTATTTTCATTTTCATTTTTTTTCATATTCATATTTATGTATTATCATTAACATTCATTTCTCTCACATTCATTTCCATTTTTCTTTCATTTTTCATTATCACTATTTTTCACTTCCTATCATCACATTCTTCCATCACCATACATTGTTTTTCTTTTCATCTATCCATGTTTTCCCTCCCCTTTCCCCCGTCTTAACAATCTTCTCACTGGTTAACCCACCAGAGATCTGATAGGCTCTATTATCAGTCTGTCAAATCAAAGTGATATTTCTATTGGTCGTCCTAACACTTAAGTACTGGCCACTTGAGAGCAATAGAGGGAGGCTCTCGTGACCAAGCCCGAATAGGTGAAACGTACGTTGAGAACGTCCATAGTGACGTCATCGCGGCTACGCCCAGTCCGGAAGCGGGCGGCCGCGCTCGTCACTGCAGCGGGACTTCGGACAGAGGAAACCAGTACAGCATCCGCCGCATACCTTGCGGCCGTGGTAACTAACACTAGACCACCAGGGTTTCAAGCGCACCACGACAAAAAGTATTAGAGCTTCAGTGCACTACGGGAATTTATCCCCTGCCTAATACTGACTATATACCCATTTTGCGCTGTCGTGTTTTCTCCTTGCTGTCAGTTATACTAATACCGAGGTGAATCTCATTAGACCACCAGGGTTTAAACTTATGCTTATATTCACCATCAGTTTGTAAAGAGCTGACAGCTTACCTAATGAGAGTGGTAACAGATATTAGACCTCTGTATACCACTACACTCTCCTCTGTCTCAGAATTGTGTTTTATTTGCACTTATTCCCCGCCTATGCGTCTATGGTTTTTGTACTATTTGTGATACATTACCCTGATTTTTTTTTTTATAACTTTATTTATGGTAGCAATTCTTATTTATCTGCATTTATTTTCAATTATCTAGTATTAATTAATCTCACTCATACTATTGTACCATTTGTGAGCCAGCTTTGAGCTCTGTATCAGCATATGATCACTCATCTGACCTCCCTCCAGGAGATTGGTAACTATAGTGCAACTTGTTACCTAACCATTTTTTGAGTCAGCTCTGAACTCTGCTCTTCAATAATTGGTATCGTTCACTCTCACTCTCACTATAAAGGCTATATATTTCGTTTGTAAGCTAGCCTTGAGCTCTTTGCCAGCATATGACTACTTACCTGTTTCCCCTTAGGGGACTAACAATTACAACAATTGTTTGTCATTTATAAGCCGTTTTTGAGTTGTGAGCCCCATTTATCAATATTTGTTTTTATGGATTGAGCTACACACATACACAGTACATATCTTCACTCAGCATCTCCACGAGAGCCCATTATTTGCAAAAACTCTACCTACTACATTACACCGCCAATTCATCCTGTACTCTAATAAATCCTAGACACTCAGAATTATCCTGACACACTTTTGTCTGGAAATACCATTTTGAGACTGTCCATAGCCTTGGTTGAGTGTGAAGTACAGCAAGCAGAGCGTGTATATTCCCCCATCTCATATATATTTCCTCTACAGTGGCCCACGGCCATACTACCCTGAATACGCCCGATCCTGTCCAATTTCGGAAGCTAAGCAGGCAAGGCCTGGTCAGTACTAGGAAGGTGAACCTCTTGAGAATACCAGGTGCAGTGGGCCCTTTAAAAAGGAAAATCCCATCCGACATTTTATGCATCCCTGCTTCTGGAAAAACCCTCCCAGACTATCCATGGTTTTGACTTATGTACAGTACAGACAATAGGAGTCGATTTCTTTTCTCACATTTCTAACAACAGGCCCACGGCCATACTACCCTGAATACGCCCGATCTTGTCCGATCTCGGAAGCTAAGCAGGTATGGCCTGGTCAGTATCAGGAAGGGAAACCTCCTGAGAATACCAGGTGCAGTGGGCCCCCCCCCCTATTATTCTTTTTTGCCATCTCTCTTTACCTTAACCCAACTTTGCTACCATATCACGTTATAATTAAAACCTTCATCATAAGGCATGTACAGTGACTCTACTGGATACCCTCACTTCATCAGAAATCCATGGTATCCATTCAACACATTTTTTCTGATATTTTCACCTTCCTTCATTACCTTGTACCTCATTTGTTAAAAAGGTCAAACAAGGTTCTTACTCTAAACATCAGACACGAGTCTCATAATTATTTCACATTCATTTTCTTTTTATTCAAGAAACAATTAAAGGTTAAGTTTTATCTCATTTCATCATTCATTTCACTTTACATTATACTAATCATTACAAACGAGTGCTCCCAAACAAGGGTTTTTTGTCTTTTCTCTCCTTTTCAATTCCACTCCTAGATGGGCCAGGTGTTTGTGTCGGCCACTTGTGTCGCTTAGCTTAGCCATCCAGCGACCTTGGTGCGCCTCTTTTTTTCTTTGCATCATGTGCTGTTTGGGGACTATTTTTTAAATCTGCCATCCTGTCTGACTCTGCAGTGCCACTCCTAGATGGGCCAGGTGTTTGTGTCGGCCACTTGTGTCGCTTAGCTTAGCCATCCAGCGACCTTGGTGCACCTCTTTTTTTTCTTTGCATCATGTGCTGTTTGGGGACTATTTTTTTAAATCTGCCATTCTGTCTGACACTGCAGTGCCACTCCTAGATGGGCCAGGTGTTTGTGTCGGCCACTTGTGTCACTTAGCTTAGCCATCCAGCGACCTTGGTGCACCTCTTTTTTTTCTTTGCATCATGTGCTGTTTGGGGACGATTTCTTAAATCTGCCATCCTGTCTGACACTGCAGTGCCACTCCTAGATGGGCCAGGTGTTTGTGTCGGCCACTTGTTTCGCTTAGCTTAGTCACACAGCTACCTCAATGCACCTCTTTTTTTCTTTGCATCGTGTGCTGTTTGGGGACTATTTTTTAAATCTGCCATCCTGTCTGACACTGCAGTGCCACTTCTAGATGGGCCAGGTGTTATTGTCGGCCACTTGTGTCGCTTAGCTTAGCCATCCAGCGACCTTGGTGCACCTCTTTTTTTCTTTGCATCATGTGCTGTTTGGGGACTATTTTTTGAAGTGCCATCCTGTCTGACACTGCAGTGCCACTCCTAGATGGGCCACGTGTTTGTGTCAGCCACTTGTGTCGCTTAGCTTAGCCATCCAGTGACCTTGGTGCACCTCTTTTTTTCTTTGCATTATGTGCTGTTTGGGGACTATTTTTTAAATCTGCCATCCTGTCTGACACTGCAGTGCCACTCCTAGATGGGCCAGGTGTTTGTGTCGGCCACTTGTATCGCTTAGCTTAGTCACACAGCTACCTCATTGCACCTCTTTTTTCTTTGCATCATGTGCTGTTTGGGGACTATTTTTTGAATCTGCCATCCTGTCTGACACTGCAGTGCCACTCCTAGATGGGCCAGGTGTTTGTGTCGGCCACTTGTGTCGCTTAGCTTAGCCATCCAGCAACCTCGGTGCAAATTTTAGGACTAAAAATAATATTGTGAGGTGTTCAGAATAGACTGGAAATGAGTGGAAAGTATGGTTATTGAGGTTAATAACACTATGGGACCGAAATATTTCCGGTGCACATCACTACAAATTACCTCAGCTAATAGGACCCCAGCCCCCCCCCCCCCCCCCCACACACACACACAGGGGTTAAAGTGGGGGGGAACAAGGTGTAACTGAGTTCCACCACCTGTAATGGTAGGGGGAACTAGTTCCACCATCTCAATTGCCCTGCACAGTAATTCCAACAGAAAAGCCCACCCCATTATCTGTGTCAATCGATGATACAGGCGGAACTAGTGTTTCTGATGAGCTGCAGCCACCTACTCCTTCCTCAGGTCCTGGTGCCTCCATGTTCCTCCTCCATGAGTTCCACCACCTCACCAGGACCACTTTAAGCCCTACACACACACACACACACACACACACACACACACACACACACACACACACACACACACGTGTTTTACAATACATATTAAATGAAGATTGGTGGCTAAAAGTAATAACCTGTGATAGTAAGTAATAGTAATGTGAAGTAATAACCAATTGCTACTTTAAAACTAGTGACTATCACACTGGGAACATGCCTCCTTCTGCATAATTCACTTATTACATCACACAGATATATAAAACACTGAAATAGTAATCACTAGTGACGTGCACCGGAAATTTTTCGGGTTTTGTGTTTTGGTTTTGGAATCGGTTCCGCGGCCGTGTTTTGGATTCGGACGCATTTTGGCAAAATCTCTTTGAAAATTATTTGTCAGATTCGGGTGTGTTTTGGATTCGGGTGTTTTTTTTACAAAAAAACATCAAAAACAGCTTAAATCATAGAATTTGGGGGTCATTTTGATCCCATAGTATTATTAACCTCAATAACCATAATTTCCACTCATTTCCAGTTTATTCTGAACACCTCACAATATTATTTTTAGTCCTAAAATTTGCACCGAGGTCGCTGGATGACTAAGCTAAGCGACCCAAGTGGCCGACACAAACACCTGGCCCATCTAGGAGTGGCACTGCAGTGTCAGACAGGATGGCAGATTTACAAAAATAGTCCCCAAACAGCACATGATGCAAAGAAAAAAAGAGGTGCACCAAAGTCGCTGGATGGCTAAACTAAGCGACCCAAGTGGCCGACACAAACACCTGGCCCATCTAGGAGTGGCACTGCAGTGTCAGACAGGATGGCAGATTTAAGAAATAGTCCCCAAACAGCACATGATGCAAAGAAAAAAAGAGGTGCACCAAGGTCGCTGGATGGCTAAACTAAGCGACCCAAGTGGCCGACACAAACACCTGGCCCATCTAGGAGTGGCACTGCAGTGTCAGACAGGATGGCAGATTTAAAAAATAGTCCTCAAACAGCACATGATGCAAAGAAAAAAAGAGGTGCACCAAGGTCGCTGGATGGCTAAGCTAAGTGACACAAGTGGCCGACACAAACACCTGGCCCATCATGGAGTGGCACTGCAGTGTCAGACAGGATGGCAGATTTAAAAAATAGTCCCCAAACAGCACATGATGCAAAGAAAAAAAGAGGTGCAATGAGGTAGCTGTGTGACTAAGCTAAGCGACCCAAGTGGCCGACACAAACACCTGGCCCATCTAGGAGTGGCACCGCAGTGTCAGAGATGATGGCACATTTTAAAAATAGTCCCCAAACAGCACATGATGCAAAGATAAATTAAAGAAAAAAGAGGTGCAAGATGGAATTGTCCTTAGGCCCTCCTACTCAGCCTTATGTTGTATAAACAGGACATGCACACTTTAACAAACCCATAATTTCAGCGACAGGGTCTGCCACACAACTGTGACTGAAATGACTGGTTGGTTTGGTTTGACAAGGTGACCGGCTGCACTAAACACTCTTTCGGAGTACACACTGGAGGGGGGGGGAAACTTAGGTAAAATAAAGCCAGTTTATGCAAGGGCCTCCAAATTGCCTCTTTTTCCTGCCAGTATACATACGGACTGTCTGACGTGCCTACTTGGATGCGGTCACTCATATAATCCTCCACCATTCTTTCAATGGTGACAGAATCATATGCAGTGACAGTAGATGACATGTCAGTAATCGTTGGCAGGTCCTTCAGTCCGGACCAGATGTCAGCACTCGCTCCAGACTGCCCTGCATCACCGCCAGCGGGTGGGCTCGGAATTCTTAGCCTTTTCCTCGCTGCCCCAGTTGCAGGAGAATGTTAAGGAGGTGTTGTTGACGGGTTACATTCCGCTTGACTTGACAAGAGTCTCACCAGCAGGTCTGCCGGAAAGAGAGATACAACGTAGGCTTTAAACCTAGGATCGAGCACGGTCAAAATGTAGTGCTCTGATTTCAACAGATTGACCACCCGTGAATCCTGGTTAAGTCCCACATGCCTAGCTGAATCGCTCCGTTTTTGCTCCTCCTTCAATCTCTCCAGCTACTTCTGCAAAAGCCTGATGAGGGGAATGACCTGACTCAGGCTGGCAGTGTCTGAACTGACTTCACGTGTGGCAAGTTCAAAGGATTGCAGAACCTTGCACAACGTTGAAATCATTCTCCACTGCGCTTGAGTCAGGTGCATTCCCCGGCCTTTGCCTATATCGTAGGCAGATGTATAGGCTTGAATGGCCTTTTGTTGCTCCTCCATCCTCTGAAGCATATAGAGGGTTGAATTCCATCTCGTTACGACCTCTTGCAGCAGATGATGGTGGGGCAGGTTCAGGAGTGTTTGCTGGTGCTCCAGTCTTCGGCACGCGGTGGCTGAATGCCGAAAGTGGCCCGCAATTCTTCGGGCCACCGACAGCATCTCTTGCACGACCCTGTCGTTTTTTAAATAAATTCTGCACCATCAAATTCAATGTATGTACAAAACATGGGACGTGCTAAAATTTGCCCACATGTAATGCATGCACAATATTGGTGGCGTTGTCCAATGTCACAAATCCCCAGGAGAGTCCAATTGGGGTAAGCCATTCTGCGATGATCTTCCTCAGTTTCCGTAAGAGGTTGTCAGCTGTGTGCATCTTATGGAAAGCGGTGATACAAAGCGTAGCCTGCCTAGGAACGAGTTGGCGTTTGCGAGATGCTGCTACTGGTGCCGCCGCTGCTGTTCTTGCTGCGGGAGGCAATACATCTACCCAGTGGGCTGTCACAGTCATATAGTCCTGAGTCTGCCCTGCTCCACTTGTCCACATGTCCGTGGTTAAGTGGACATTGGGTGCAACTGCATTTTTTAGGACACTGGTGACTCTTTTTCTGAGGTCTGTGTACATTCTCGGTATCGCCTGCCTAGAGAAATGGAACCTAGATGGTATATGGTACCGGGGACACACTAACTCAATAAATCGTCTAATTCCCTGTGAATTAACGGTGGATACCGGACACACGTTTAACACCACCCAGGCTGCCAAGGCCTGAGTTATCTGCTTTGCAGCAGGATGACTGCTGTGATATTTCATCTTCCTCGCAAAGGACTGTTGGACGGTCAATTGCTTACTGGAAGTAGTACAAGTGGTCTTCCGACTTCCCCTCTGGGATGACGATCGACTCCCAGCAGCAACAACAGCAGTGCCAGCAGCAGTAGGCATTACACTCAAGGATGCATTGGAGAAATCCCAGGCAGGAGAGGACTCGTCAGACTTGCCAGTGACATGGCCTGTAGGACTATTGGCTTTCCTGTCTAAGGAGGAAATTGACACTGAGGGAGTTGGTGGTGTGGTTTGCAGGAGCTTGGTTACAAGAGGAAGGGATTTAGTTGTCAGTGGACTGCTTCCGCTGTCACCCAAAGTTTTTGAACTTGTCACTGACTTCTGATGAATGCGCTCCAGGTGACGTATAAGGGAGGATGTTCCTAGGTGGTTAACGTCCTTACCCCTACTTATTACAGCTTGACAAAGGCAACACACGGCTTGACACCTGTTGTCCGCATTTCTGTTAAAATAATTCCACACCGAAGAGGTGATTTTTTTTTTGTAATTTGACCAGGCATGTCAATGGCCATATTCGTCCCACGGACAACAGGTGTCTCCCCGGGTGCCTGACTTAAACAAACCACCTCACCATCAGAATCCTCCTTGTCAATTTCCTCCTCAGCGCCAGCAACACCGATATCCTCATCCTGGTGTACTTCAACAGTGACATCTTCAATTTGACTATCAGGAACTGGACTGCGGGTGCTCCTTCCAGCACTTGCAGGGGGCGTGCAAATGGTGGAAGGCGCCACCTCTTCCCATCCAGTGTTGGGAAGGCCAGGTATTGCAACCGACACAATTGGACTCTGCTTGGGGATTTGTGATTTAGAAGAACACACAGTTCTTTGCTGTGCTTTTGCCAGCTTAAGTCTTTTCATTTTTCTAGCGAGAGGATGAGTCCTTCAATCCTCATGTGAATCTGAACCACTAGCCATGAACATAGGCCAGGGCCTCAGCCGTTCCTTGCCACTCCGTGTCGTAAATGGCATATTGGCAAGTTTACGCTTCTCCTCAGACGCTTTTAATTTTGATTTTTGGGTCATTTTACTTAACTTTTGTTTATTGGATTTTACATGCTCGCTACTATGACATTGGGCATCGGCCTTGGCAGATGACTTTGATGGCATTTCATCATCTCGGCCATGACTGCTGGCAGCAGCTTCAGCACGAGGTGGAAGTGGATCTTGATCTTTCCCTATTTTACCCTCCACATTTTTGTTCTCCATTTTTTAATGTGTGGAATTATATGCCAGTAATATATCAATAGCAATGGCCTACTGTACCTTACTGCTATATAAATACTGGTGGTCAGCAAAATTCTGCACTTTCCTCCTACTATATACTGCGCACAACTAAAATGCAGCCTAGGTATGGATGGATAGTATACTTGACGACACAGAGGTAGAGCAATGGACTACTGTACTGTACTGCTATATATATACTGGTGCTCAGCAAAATTCTGCACTGTCTTCCTACTATATACTGCGCACAACTAAAATGCAGCACAGGTGTGGATGGATAGTATACTTGACGACACAGAGGTAGAGCAGTGGACTACTGTACCATACTGCTATATATATACTGGTGGTCAGCAAAATTCTGCACTGTTCTCCTACTATATACTGTGCACAACTAAAATGCAGCACAGGTATGGATGGACATTATACTTGACTTCACAGAGGTAGAGCAGTGGACTACTGTTCCGTACTGCTATATATATACTGGTGGTCAGCAAAATTCTGCACTGTCCTCCTACAATACAGCACAGATATGGAGCATTTTCAGGCAGAGAACGAAGATATTTGCAGCACACTGAGCACAGATATTTGCAGCACACTGAGCACAGATATTTGCAGCACACTGAAAACAGAAACTGAGAGAACCCCGCCACATCCTCCCGCTATCATCTCCAAAGCACGAGTGAAAATGGCGGCGACGCGCGGCTCCTCATATAGAATACGAATCTCGCGAGAATACGACAGCGGGATGATGACGTTCGGGCGCGCTCGGGTTAACCGAGCAAGGCAGGAAGATCCGAGGCTGCCTCGGAACCGTGTAAAATAGGTGAAGTTTCGGGGGTTCGGATCCCGAGGAACCGAACCCGCTCATCTCTAGTAATCACACATTATCTTTAGTATTCTGCAACATAAATATACATTCTTTATTAAATGGTGTTTACATGCACCTAATTTATATTAGTCACATATGGAATACACATCAGCCACAAATTAAATTTGAATGAGAAAAACTTTGAGGGTAATTTATTAAAGGAATTTCTGCAGTATTGCATGCATGTTAGTTACAACTACATTTGTATTGCATGCATGGAATTTAATGTCAATATCACTTTGTCTGCCAAATTTCTCTGTAATTGAACCACCGCTATCTGTATGTTTTCAAAAGTCGCTGCCATCATTACCAGTGTTCACTTGCACATGCCATATTCTTGGTGCAACAGATACAGCTAAATACAAAGACATCTTTGTGTAAGCCTCAGGTCTTTCCTCCCTAAATGTGGCCTATGTGTTAACTACTTGCCTTAGCCTCTCACTACTAACACTTTACAATAGCCTCTTCACTCAACTTCTCCTTTTAGCCTCTCACTCTACCCTTTCACTCCACCCAACTACTCTCTTTAGCCTCACACTTCACCCAACTTCTCAATATAGCCCCTCACTCACTCTACTCTAATTCTTCCTTTTTTCTCTCACTCCACCCAACTTCCTTTTCTCAACTCTGACTCTACCTAAGTCCTGCATATAGCCTCTCACTCATTCTACCCAAAAACTGCCTCTGTTCTCTCTTTAAACCAATCACCTTGTCCTAGCCTCTCACTTAATCTAATTAGTCTCTATAGCCTCATAGTCTACCCAACTCCTCCTTGTAGCCTCACACCACCAAACTAATGTGTCTAGATTTTCACTCTACCCAACTGCACCTTAACCTATTACTCCATCAAGTTCCTCACTGAAGATGCTCACTCCACCCAACTACACCCTCTAACTTCTCACTCCACCCTTTCCTCCTGGTAGACTCTTACTCCACCCAATCCTCTTGATAACCTCTCACTCTACCCAACTCATTCCTCTAGTCTCTCTACCACTACCAAAATTATCCAGGTAGCTTTTTATTCTACCTGGTACCTCCTTCTAGCCTCTCACTTTACCCAACTCCCAAATCTAGCCTCTTACTTTACCAACTCCTACCTCTAACAATCTACCAATCTTTCTTTCACCTATTATTTTGTATTTGACTATCCTTTTTTATTAAGATAATATGTATATTTTTGCCTAATTCGTACTGCCCATTGCCTTCTTGACAAGTATGCTGACCCTGATTTTGGTTGCCTTTCGCTCCTGTTATTAAACAACTGGGGCTTGTCTTTAGGGCATTGAGTCATGTGAGTCCTGTTAAACATTCTGTGTCAGTGGCCAACATGAGTTTAACCAGGAATCTCTACAAAACATAAATGGGTTTTGCCATCAAAATTTCAGATTTTACTGAGGAATTCAGGGAAACCGTGTGTGTCAGTGAATCCAAGGTCATGTTTACTGGAAGCACAAACACAATCAAAAGGCAGGCTGATCAGCAATGATGGTCAGACAAGAACAATTTACCCAAATGCCCTCACTGTTTGTGAGATACTTACATTTATTCAAGATGCATCAGGCTATATACATTTAAATGGGAGCAGTACTGTATAAAGGTATTATTGGCAGCTGCCTAATTAGACAAGTCAGCAAAACCATCTAATCAGTGTTAAATATCACAATTATCAATCACATAAAAAATATCCAGTCTGCTACGCCAATATAATACGGTCAAGAGGAGTGAACTAGAGAGATAGCAGCATTTCCCACACCATTGGTAAAAAGTGGAGTTTCTGTTAGAGATGTAGACACCGGTGGTCATTCCGAGTTGATCGCTAGCTGCATTAGTTTGCTGTGCAGCGGTGAGGCTAAAAATCGTCACTTCTGAGCAAGCGTATGCGGCGCAATGCGCGCGCGCGACATACTATTACAACAAACAATGTAGTTTCACAGAGGGTCTAGCGAAGCTTTTCAGTCGCACTGCTGGCCGCAGAGTGATTGACATGAAGTGGGTGTTTCTGGGTGTCAACTGACCGTTTTCAGGGAGTGTTCGAAAAAACTCAGGCGTGCAAGGAAAAACGCAGGCGTGGCAGGGCGAACGCAGGGTGTGTTTGTGATGTCAAAACAGGAACTGAACAGTTTGAAGTGATTGCAAGCGCTGAGTAGGTTTTGAGCTACTCTGAAACTGCACAAAAAAAAATATGCCGCTGCTCTGCAATCCTTTCGTTCGCACTTCTGTTAAGCTAAAATACACTCCCAGTGGGAGGCGGCATTTGCATGGCTGCTAAAAACTACTAGCGAGCAAACAACTCGGAATGACCCCCACAGTCTCTTGTTTTGTTTTTTATTCTAATGTCATCGGAATGTTTTGGTTTTGCAAAACCACCCTCAAGTGTTTTGGTTCAGAATTTGAAGTTAAAATCCAAATCTTGGGTCTTGGATTTCTTTAAAATAGATAAAAGCAGCTATATTTTTTCAATCCAAAATGCAAAATCTGTTCGTATTATCTGACTTCTGAACTGCGGGAAGATCCAAACCGGAACATGGTTCAGATCGGATATTTCAGGAGATCTGAACCGGGTTTGTTCGGTTCGGATCCACAAAATGTAAGTGGGTTTGGATTTCTAGAGAACCAAACTACACATCTCTAGTTTCTATATGTTCCATATGGTTTTAATCTTTAAATTATATACTTGTAAAAATGAAACTCTGTTCCAATATTGTCTATTTTCTGACAAAATACAAAATTTACTTTGATTGAATAACTACAAGAAAATAAAACGTGTAAAAAAAATAACATATGTGGTAAAGGTGAAGGAAATGTCATAATCCAGATGCTGCAGTAACTTCTAAAAGAGGAACATTAGATTATCAATTAGTTATAGTAATGAATGTTTTATTTATACAGTAACAAACTCTGACTATTGTGTGCAATACAGGAGAGAGTAACGCGACAGCGTCTCAAGAGCTATCTCTGATTAGGATGTTGCCTGAATTGTCAGAAGATATTAGCATGTGAATACAGCCTCTTTTAATTAGTTGTCAGCTTTTCTGGGGTCTAGAGATACTTCTTGAATAATCATCCGTTCTGTGTAAGTTTGTATTACAGTAGTTCATGTTACTGAAAAAAATAAAAATAAATAAGATTGTGGTATAGGGTGCTTTAATATTACTTTATCCAGGTAACCTCAAAGATGTCCTGCACTTACTGTAGGTGATATTCAATGCTGCCCAGAGGTTAACAGCTTATGGCCCTCATTCCGAGTTGATCGCTCGCAAGGCGATTTTAGCAGAGTTACACACGCTAAGCCGCCGCCTACTGGGAGTGAATCTTAGCTTCTTAAAATTGCGACCGATGTATTCGCAATATTGCGATTACAAACTACTTAGCAGTTTCAGAGTAGCTTCAGACTTACTCGGCATCTGCGATCAGTTCAGTGCTTGTCGTTCCTGGTTTGACGTCATAAACACACCCAGCGTTCGCCCAGACACTCCTCCGTTTCTCCGGCCACTCCTGCGTTTTTTCCGGAAACGGTAGCGTTTTTAACCACACGCCCCTGAAACGCCGTGTTTCCGCCCAGTAACACCCATTTCCTGTCAATCACATTACGATCGCCGGAGCGAAGAAAAAGCCGTGAGTAAAAATACTATCTTCATTGTTAAATTACTTGGCGCAGTCGCAGTGCGAATATTGCGCATGCGTACTAAGCGGAATTTTACTGCGATGCGATGAAATATACCGAGCGAACGACTCGGAATGAGGGCCTATAAGTGCTTTAAAGAGGGGATTTAATTTTCAGGAGCACTCACAGCCCATCACAATCTGTCCTCTAAATGCTGCTTTCTCTTCAAAGCACTACACTCTATATTTGTCAAAACATTAAACAATGATGACGTGTTAACCAACTTTGCTGTAAGACCGCTGCCTGGAAATAGGACCAACTGTAAAACTGCAGGAAGACCTTACCACTCTTGTGATAGGCAGTCACTGTTACATTCCAGACAGTACCAGAAGGAGGTGGCCAGAGGGTTCCGGTATGAATGGTCGACCATGTTATGGTCGACAGTCATTAGGTCGACCACTATTGGTCGACATTGACATGGTCGACATGGACACATGGTCGACACATGAAAATGGTCGACACATGAAAGGTCGACATGAGTTTTTAACTTTTTTTGGTGTCGTTTTTTGCGTAAAGTGACTGGGAACCCCAATTAGTGCACCGCGTCCCCTCGCATGGCTCGCTTCGCTCGCCATGCTTCGGGCATGGTGCCTTCGCTCCGCTACCGCTTCGCTCGGCACACTTTACCGTTCCAATCTTAGTCCATGTGGATCGTAAAGTATGGAAAAGTTCCCCAAAAGAAAAAAAAGTTAAAAAACTCATGTCGACCTTTTCATATGTCGACCTTTCATGTGTCAAACATTTTCATGTGTCGACCATGTGTCCATGTCGACCATGTCAATGTCGACCAATAGTGGTCGACCTAATGACTGTCGACCATAACATGGTCGACCATGTGAACGGATACCAGCCAGAGACAGATCTGTGAATGACACAAGAACCTTCCAACTTTCTCCTACTGTATATCTGAAAATACTTACAGTAGCAAACTGCCACATATCATACATGGTTATTAGAGCCAAATTAATTACCAGAATTATTAATGCCAATGGCACATGATGTGCAGTGGTTACACAAATATGATGTGCATGTGCAGATGCGGGGCTGCAATGTCTCTCGCAGTGCCCCAAACGTCGCAGCATGAGACAGGGTGGTGACAGGCAGCGGTACAGAAAACACAGTGGGCCCTGTTTTCTGGGCACGCTGAAGCCAGTGGCTACATCTTTGGATACAGATTCACTGGCTTCAGCGGGGTGAATTCGCCAATGTTCATGCAGATAGTCTAATGCTGAGTCCTTGGATGCAGCAGCAGGTCAGAGAAGCCAGCAGGAGGCATCTATTTAAGCAAGACACCTCCTGCGATATTCAGGGATGTGCGGTGAGATAAACTGCTGAGGAGGCACTGGCTAGTACCAGAGCCAGATTTACACACAATATATGAGCACACGGGTCCATGTGGGCATTATACACAGGTGCAGCAGTATATGCATGTGGACATTAGTGGTCATTCCGAGTTGTTCGCTAGCTGTTTTCCTTTGCAGCGCAGCGTTTAGGCAAAAAAGCGGCACTTCTGCGCATGTGTATGCGGCGCAATGCACACGCGCTACGTACTTTCACAACAGCCGAAGTAGTTTCACACAAGGTGTAGCGACGCTTTTCAGTCGCACTGGTTGCCGCAGAGTGATTGACATGAAGTGGACGTTTCTGGGAGGTAACTGACCGTTTTCTGAGAGTGTGTGGAAAAACGCAGGCGGGTCAGATACAAATGCAGGCGTGCCTGGGGAAACGCAGGCGTGGCTGGGCGAACGCAGGGCGTGTTCGTGACGTCAAAGCAGGAACTAAATAGTCTGAACTGATCGCAAGCGCTGAGTAGGTCTGGAGCTGTTCAGAAACGACACAATCTTTTTTTGAAGCAGCGCTGCAATTCTTTCGTTTGCACTTCTGCTAAGATACACTCCCAGAGGGAGGCGGTATAGCGTTTGCATGGCTGCTAAAAGCAGCTAGCGAGCGAACAACTCGGAATGAGGGCCATTATACAAAAGTGCAGCAGTATATTCATGTGGCATTATACACAGGTGCAGCAGTATATACATGGGGACATTATACACAGGTGCAGCAGTATATACATGTGGGCATTATACACAGGTGCAGCAGTATATACATGTGGGCATTATACACAGGTGCAGCAGTATACACATGTGGCATTATACACAGGTGCGGCAGTATATACATGTGGCATTATACACAGGTGGGCATTATTCACAGGTGCAGCAGTGGGTGTGGATCATTAGATCGACAGTGTCTAGGTCGACAATGTTTAGGTCGACCACTATAGGTCGACAGGGTCAGAAGGTCGACATGTTCTAGGTCGACAGGTCAAAATGTCGACATGAGTTTTTTTATGTTTTTTTGGTGTCGTTTTCTTCGTAGAGTGACCGGGAACCCCAATTCATGCACCGTGTCCCATCGCATGGCTCGCTTCGCTCGCCATGCTTCAGGCAGATTACCGTTCCAATCATAGTCCACTTGTCGACCTAGAACATGTCGACCTTCTGACCCTGTCGACCTATAGTGGTTGACCTAAACATTGTCGACCTAGACACTGTCGATCTTCAGACCGGATCCCCCAGCAGTATATACATGTGGGAATTATACACAGGTGCAGCAGTGTATACATGTGGGCATTATACAAATGTGCAGCAGTATATACATGTGGGAATTATACACAGGTGCAGCAGTGTATACATGTGGGCATTATACAAATGTGCAGCAGTATATACATGTGGTAATTATACACAGGTGCAGCAGTGTATACATGTGGGCATTATACACAGGTGCAGCAGTTTATACATGTCGGCATTATACACAGGTGCAGCAGTATATACATGTGGGAATTATACACAGGTGCAGCAGTGTATACATGTGGGCATTATACACAGGTGCAGCTGTATATACATGTGGCCATTATACACAGGTGCAGCTGTATATACATTTGGGAATTATACACAGGTGCAGCAGTGTATACATGTGGACATTATACAAAGGTGCAGCAGTATACACATGTGGGCGGTATACACAGATGCAGCAGTATACACATGTTGGTATTATACAGGTGCAGCAGTATACACATGTGGGCATTATACACAGGTGCAGCAGTATACACATGTGGGCATTATACACAGGTGCAGCAGTAAATACATGTGGTTATTATACACAGGTGCAGCAGTATATACATGTGGCATTATATACAGGTGCAGCAGTATATACTGATAATGTCAATATTACCTTTCAACACAAAGCTATACCTTTAAACACACCTTTACTATGGAGCTGCTGCGGTCGCTAGCTCGCGCTACGTACTTCGTACGCTATTTGCGCACAGAGTCCCGTACCGTGTAAGCACTTAGCGTACAAACAGCGCACTGTGGGTACAAAGCACCCACAGTGCGTTCGCACCCAATTAATACACCTTAAAACCTTATACAGTTATACAATGCAATGATATGATTACACTTTAAACCTTATGCAGCAAAGCTCTGCAATGATGTTACACCTTAAACCTTATGCAGCAAAGCACTGCAATGATGTTATATCTTTAAACCTTAAGTAGCGCTGACGGTATAAAGTAACCGCAGTGCGTACACCTTATCAATACCAATACACCTTATACAGATAAATACACTTTAAAAACCTTGCAGGAAGGTGAAGACACAACACTGATTTGTAGTTGAAACCACAGGGTTCTAAGGCCACAGTGGATTAATTCCAGAATAACAGAATAATGGCTACAGAGAATGTACATATGTGAGAATGTTCGCAAGCGCAACCCGGCCGGTCCTCCGCTAGTCAGATAGAAAGCGTTCAGAGTCTTCTGACCGGCCAGGCAACAATGGGCTTTTTATACACAACATGCATACACAATACAATGGTCACTGTAATCTCATTGTCCATTGGACACAGAGATGTGTCTTTTCATTACAGAAGAGGTCATAGGTTGATTTGAATAGATGGGCGATGTCTTTCCCCAACTGCTCTTGTGGGTGGTATCCTCTGGATTCCCGCCGCATACATAATATACAGTAAATACAGTGAATATCTATATTCTACTTCTGCACATAACTATACGCAGGAACATGCGATCTTTCTCTAACCAACACCGGAATGTTACCCTCAAAGTACCCTACAGCTGGATACTAGACATCACCTTCCAACCTTTATCTGACCCTTCCAATCATGCAAAGGCGAATCTCTTAGTCCAGGAACTGTTTAAACTATTGATACTCACTGATGTGGTGTAGGGGAACTATGGGTACAAAATGCACTATTTCGGTTAAATATGTAATGTTCTAATAACCCTCTACGCGCTCACAAACTCCTCCGTAAATACCCATATCACGCGCATGATCGCCGGAGCGATCCTACGCAAATTGCGGATATGTGCACGCACGGAGGACTGAGTGCACGAGCAGCGGGCATGTGCATGGGGTTAGTACAAGGCATATGCATTACAATATTTTTTGACTTTCACAGTCCACCCTTTGGCAGTCAACAATAACTGCCACTATCTAAACATTAAACAGAAAAATATACAATACAATATCTACATATGGTTGGATAAAAATATACAATACATTATCCATAAATGATTTGGATGGTAGGAGGAGAGGTGTAGGCGGGAAATGTATGACCTAGTGGGATAGTAAAAGCATGTATGTATGAAATCCATGTCTGAGGGGCATGTATCATCGTGCCGTATATGTTCTAGATAAGCTTCGAGGTATTGCGAAGTATACATTAAATCCTTCTTATCCCATATTAAGGGTCTGTAAGTGGGCCAACAAACACTACCGAGCTCTTTTCGGCTTCTTGTTCCAACAAATGGGGTGCACATTTAGTTGATTATACATGGAGGGGGAAACACATGTGAATGCTAATATATGTATATATATCACCTGTCGACTATGTGTGTCACTACCTGAAGGTTGTAGAGATGAAGATAAGACACGTATCACAAATACAATCACATAACATTTGTGCAATTGTTCTTGGGTGTTGGTCGAAGTCTTGTCCGGATGGGTGTATTTTTGCTGAGAGTGTTCATCAAAGTCTTTTCTGGATGGGTGCATTTTTGCTGAGAGAAAAACAGAGGAAAAACGGGTGAAAGAAACGGACCGTGGAATCACGTCTTATCACAACATTGTCTCTATTGATGGGTCATAAATTAAATCAGTTGCTGTACCAATGCCCCTGCTCCTCAAACTCATCACTTTGGTACCGCACTTGCGCAACGTTAGAATTCGAACACATCTAAATATCAAACCAATCATTATGACAACTTCCAGGATACAAAGGAGAAACTTTCCTACACTCACGATAACATTTTGAGCCCATTCTCCTAAACCTGAGAACCAATTACGTGGGTTCAACCATGAGACACAGCCGGTCAGTTCATTACTCACAGCAGTAAGGGTAAGGTTGTGTCTCCTCCGGAACTCCCACTTCAATTGCAGGATATCGTCAATCTTTTGATCTATGACCTCGGTTGGGTCATCAGTGCTGTTTGTAATGTACATGCAGCACTTCACACCATACTGAGTTGCCAAGGTGACACAGTACCCGCCTGTCACTGCTGTGATATAATTTAGAACCATCCTGTGCTGGATCAGTTCCGTTTTGTAAGCTTGCAACTCCCTCCCTGTATACCTGAAGGTGTCATCATACATCTCGGTGATATTATCTATTAGATTCGCTAGCGCATGAATATACCTATAATTTATAATTCCTCTGGCGGTACGGGTGATGTCTAACGCGAGAAGGAATTGAATCCCGGTGGATTCGTGGGTCAAATTAGAGGCTGCGTGCTCTATCCTATCTATAAGGTGTCTCTTAACGATGTGTTCATAGTGAGTGTGAATGTAAGGAGGTTGAGCATTGCGGTGAACGTCTTTCATCTTATTATGGGTTATGGTCATATCTTCTGGCAACACTCTTCCAATGTAACACAATACCTCTGAGTTTGGGGCAAGCCACTTATACGCCTTCCTCCCGCATATGAAATATGCATCATCGGGGAGAACATATGGGACAGAACATGACATTACCACATTGCAGACCTTCCAAGTGAAAAATCCTATCCCTAGCTCTCTCATCTGTCCAGCACACGCACCAGGCTGTATGATATGCTCACAGTACCCTGGTGATACTTCTCCAACCCGCATGGTCGTACTTCCTAGAGTATACCTGTACCGAAAATACCTTCCACCGTCGGCTATTTGGCGTATAAGTTCAGAGTCTACGGGCATTCTGTCGGCTCTGTGTGAAAATGCCATGGTTTGGTTATTCCATGTCACTTCCCAATTTCCAGGCTTTCAGGAATTGGAAATGTTGAAACATACTAAGGATCTATCCACGTGATATTGGTGGAGCTTCAAACTAGGGGGCCTAGAAATATTAAATTTCTTGTCCACCGGTCTCCCACCCCTTAATTCAAGTACCTCATCTATTGTTAAAGGATACGGTACTAGTCCTGACTTGCTCTGACCTTGAGGTACTTGTGAGCACACCCAGCATTCTGTTTGGTTTAAAACCTTACCCACTAATAAGTGATAATCACTCAATGGATGACGGTCCATGTTGATATTAAGGCTGGACTGACATCTCTGGATGCACCCGTCCTCAACTATGTTTTCACAGTTTCTACAAATACAATTTTCCTCAGCCAATAACCCTTCACAGTGCCTCCTAGTTTCTTGACTACCAGATCGTTTTCTGATACTCGCCTTTGCTCGGTGGATGTGTTGCTCTTGGAATTCTACAAATCCGTCCTTGCCATCAGAACCCATTCCAGATCCTTTCTCGACCTCTCTGGTACTCTCACCAGTCTTTTGGGGCAAGTCCATCTTGTTAAGGGGAGAGAAAAAGGAGCAAGAAGGGGGAGGAAAGGAGGGTAATGGAGAAAATAATAAAAAGGAAAAAGAAAACTGGTACGACAACCGCCTCTAGTCTTGTTGTTCTCCGTGCTCAGGTGCCGTCTCAACAGTGCTGCCTCTCAACCTTCCTGGAACAGACACTCCAGTGATACGATGTTCTCTCCGAGTCAGCGACCTTTCTGTAGGGAACATAAATCTTGCATTACCATGTGTTTAACTGTTATGTGAAGTAAACCATCCGTGGAAAAATGAAAAAGAGAGAGAGAGAGAGAATAACAAAAGAAAAAATTTGTCTGATTTGCGTTCACCATCAGGCTGTCACACCATCATGTCTATCGGTATCTCTGCACAGTCTCCCTTCACCAGTATTTCCACTCTCCACCCTCTGTGCATGGCCAGGCACAATGATGCTGGTGAGATATACTGGGGTTGGGCAGACCTCTGAAAAGACAGAGTAGATATGTGACGTTTGAGCTGTAAATCTGTCGGTGAATATCAGAGATGAAGAGGAAACTTTAAAGATAAATCACAGAGTTTACCAGGCCGCCCCTGTATCTACAAGGAATGATATACCAGCTACATCAACTGTGACCTCAGGTTTACTACCAAGGCTAGCAATCAACTTCACTGGCTGCAGACTACAGGTGTGGCCCAAAATTTTTCCTATGTGATCCCTGATCCCAATTACGTGTATCATAACTTTGCTCTTTGCTCTTTGCTCTTTACGTGTTCTTGTCTAGGGGGTCTGAATTTATGTGTGCTGTTACAGTTGCTGGCATAATGCCCTTCCCTTTTACACAGATAACAAACTCTTGGCTTCCTCCATGTGCCAGGGGCCTGGGGTTTTGGTCGAGTTGATGCTTCTTCCAGTGCTTGGATGCTCATCACCATCAACCGCTCTCCCTGTGCTTCCCTGGTTCTTTGGATATTACGGTCATGCTCGATAGCGGACTCTCTTAATGCAGCCACCGAGATACCTCTCCAGTTAGGTAGAGAGGTTTGTACCCTGGTTCTTAGTGTGTCTTTTAACCCGTCCATTAATACTGACACAGCTACCTCCCTGTGATGTATATTTTCCTTAATGTCCTCGATCCCAGTGTATCTAGGCATTTCCTGCAGTGCTCGGTGGAAATATTCAGATGCCGTTTCACCTTCTTTTTGTCTTATGGAAAAGATTTTGTTCCATTTGACAACAGTAGGGAAATGTACTCCTAATTGCAGATTGATTTGTCGTACATTCTCCTGAGTGTACTCCTCAGTGAGAGGTACTTCTGCGTCTAATTTACAATCAGTAATAAATTTAGAAGGGTCAATATTGGAAGGTAGACATACTTGTAGCACTGTTCGCCAATCTTTGTTTGTGGGTTCGGTGGCATTACCTAATTCTTTAATAAACCTCTGGCATGCGACTAGATCTTTTCTGGGATCGGGAAATTCAGACATAATTGTCCTCAATTCTGTCCGGGACCAAGGACAATGCATAGCAATGTTCCTGACGGGAGTGATTCCCTGAGCGTCAGTCTTCCCATTGGGGACTGTGATCACCCTGACAGGATTTAGTTCAATTACATCATTTTGGGTTGCTTCTACAATGTGAGGTGCAATTGTCTCTGCATAACGTACTGTACCGTACTTACCTGTGGACACGACCTCACTTATCCCTCCGCTAGGGGGCTTTACTACTGCTCTTACTGGTTGGGCCGTGCCCACCTGGGTGTCCTGTATGGTGGCTGCTAGAGAAAGTGCCGATATCGTGCTGGGTTCATCTTCTTGCTCGTATTCCTGAGGGAAGTTTAAGATGGGATACAACTTGCACGGGTTAGCATTAATACATTTATTAAGTTCATTCTTATCATCATTACTACATTTATCAATTTTACTCTTAGCATATATCAGTATGCCATTGTCTGTAGCCACTTTCTCCCCTGTAATATACTGTGGTGGTGGTGCGGTTGCCATCAGTTTCCTGCTAGGGTTGGAACCGGCTGTGTAAGCTAGTTCCCTCTGCATATCACCCTCTTGCTGCCATAAATTTAAACAGTTTGTGTGTCTAATCCTTTGTTTTTGAGATTTTATCAGACAGATCCTAAGCCTTAGATTATGCAATACCTCTGAGTCAAAACTACCTATCCCAGGAAATGGTGCTTTATCCCCCACAGTCATTTGTGTCCATTCATCACAAAAGGTCTCAGTGTGGGGACCATACTTCCCCCACATTACTAACCGAGCTGACCCCCTGGGTCTGAAATCTGCAGTCTGAACCCTGACTGAGGAACGTCCCTGTGTTGTGCACTTGGCTTCCATTGTGGACCTCTTTAACACAGGAAAACTTCCTAAAATGCACCAAACACAGTAGTCTACCGGTGGAAGTCCTCAAAGTTCTTCCACTAACTTCTTCTGCTCCGAGTATCACGGATCCGCCTTTTTTAGCAGACACGTGTAGCCGTTGCAGGCCCTACTTCGGCCTATCTCCCCTGGGCCTTTAGGTACCCAGGGAATATCTGCCTCTGGAGGGACCAACGAAAACTCCCTAAACCTTTACTTTACACAAATCACGCTTGCATGTGCTTCACATAACCCTTATGATGATGAGATTTACGCACAAATATGCAAAACTTCGTATCACGTTGCACCGTGTATTGCCCACACAACCATGCGGTCCAATCGTACCGCTCATAGACCCTTGCTATCTATAAGTGGTAGGATCACTGGAGTCTCCACCCTGTGCTCCAAAACAGCTGGAGTGTAATACCACGAAAACTTTATCACACTCCGTTGCACGTATTCACCTAGACCGTGCTCACCACGTCTTCACCTAGACCGTGCTTCACCAAGTTTCACCAAGCTTCACCAAGATCACCAAGTTCACCAAGCGGGGTTCAATATATTCACACCTTATTCAGCCCACACTAACATTCTATAGTTTTCTGATCAGAAAATATCCTTTCCTATTAACTGATAGCTTTCCCCAGAGGTAATACAGTAAAAAAAGGTTTTTAAACTAAATATTGGAAATTGATCAATTTGTGCTATTATCGCGTGGTTACCGTCTCGCGCCTAAACTAAAACAATGCTATTGTGTAATTCGTATTTAGCGGTCGTACTTTTACGCACATTGCGTGAACACGCCACGTGCGTTCGTCTTTACGTTGCGTACGCAGTCCCGTACGCTGTCCGAGACACGTGTACAAAGGCCGTACGTCCGCAGTACTACAAATCCCACACTTCTATAAATGTAAGCGATATTTAACTATAATCGCTCACTTAACACAACACACAGTTTCTACTGTATAAACCTTTACAACTAGGCCAGGCTGCGTGTGCATCTTACACTTACTTCTTTAACTATTAACTCTATATTTTAACTAAATAGCAACAAATTTTCTCAGTATAGGTCAAAATGAATCTAGTAATCAATGCTTACGGCAATAATGCGAGCAGATATGCAAAGTACAAAATACAGGTGTATGCGTGTGTTGTGTGCGCATTTGGCGCCAAAACAGAAATTTGCAGATTTTAAAAATAGCTTTTGCGTTCTTACCTTACGGATCCCTCCAGCATCCCTTCAAACCATGCAGGGCAGACACTTATCTAATCAGCACTAGTGTATCCACCGACCAAGAGAAGGCTTAAAGGGGATACCTTTCCGCCCTTTGCTGATAGATAAAGTCTGCGAAAACCTGCTAGGCTGCGGGTATGAGGAAGAACCGGACGAGCTCCCAATTGATAATGTCAATATTACCTTTCAACACAAAGCTATACCTTTAAACACACCTTTACTATGGAGCTGCTGCGGTCGCTAGCTCGTGCTACGTACTTCGTACGCTATTTGCGCACAGAGTCCTGTACCGTGTACACACTTAGCGTACAAACGCCGCACTGTGGGTACAAAGCACCCGCAGTGCGTTCGCACCCAATTAATACACCTTAAAACCTTATACATTTATACAATGCAATGATATGATTACACTTTAAACCTTATGCAGCAAAGCTCTGCAATGATGTTACACCTTAAACCTTATGCAGCAAAGCACTGCAATGATGTTATATCTTTAAACCTTAAGTAGCGCTGACGGTATAAAGTAACCGCAGTGCGTACACCTTATCAATACCAATACACCTTATACAGATAAATACACTTTAAAACCCTTGCAGGAAAGTGAAGACACAACACTGATTTGTAGTTGAAACCACAGGGTTCTAAGGCACAGTGGATTAATTCCAAAAGGTAAAACAGTACAAATCATACACTACAGGCTAACAAGATAAATCTAAACAGAATAATGGCTACAGAGAATGTACATACGTGAGAATGTTCGCAAGCGCAACCCGGCCGGTCCTCCGCTAGTCAGATAGAAAGCGTTCAGAGTCTTCTGACCGGCCAGGCAACAATGGGCTTTTTATACACAACATGCATACACAATACAATGGTCACTGTAATCTCATTGTCCATTGGACACAGAGATGTGTCTTTTCATTACAGAAGAGGTCATAGGTTGATTTGAATAGATGGGCGATGTCTTTCCCCAACTGCTCTTGTGGGTGGTATCCTCTGGATTCCCGCCGCATACATAATATACAGTGAATATCTATATTCTACTTCTGCACATAACTATACGCAGGAACATGCGATCTTTCTCTAACCAACACCGGAATGTTACCCTCAAATACCCTACAGCTGGATACTAGACATCACCTTCCAACCTTTATCTAACCCTTCCTATCATGCAAAGGTGAATCTCTTAGTCCAGGAACTGTTTAAACTATTGATACTCGCTGATGTGGTGTAGGGGAACTATGGGTACAAAATGCACTATTTGGGTTAAATATGTACTGTTCTAATACCCCTCTACGCGCTCACAAACTCCGCCGTAAATACCCATATCACGCGCATGATCGCCGGAGCGATCATACGCAAATTGCGGATATGTGCACGCACGGAGGACTGGGTGCACGAGCAGCGGGCATGTGCATGGGGTTAGTACAAGGCATATGCATTACAATATTTTTAGACTTTACAATACATGTGGGCATTATACAAAGGTGCAGCAGTATATACATGTGGGTATTATACACAGGTGCAGCAGTATACACATGTGGGCATTATACACAGGTGCAGCAGTATATACATGTGGGCATTATACACAGGTGCAGCAGTATATACATGTGGGCATTATACACAGGTGCAGCAGTATATACTAGTGATGAGCACCGGAAATTTTTCGGGTTTTGTGTTTTGGTTTTGGGTTCGGTTCCGCGGCCGTGTTTTGGGTTCGAACGCGTTTTGGCAAAACCTCACCGAATTTTTTTTGTCGGATTCGGGTGTGTTTTGGATTCGGGTGTTTTTTTCAAAAAACCCTAAAAAACAGCTTAAATCATAGAATTTGGGGGTCATTTTGATCCCAAAGTATTATTAACCTCAATAACCATAATTTCCACTCATTTTCAGTCTATTCTGAACACCTCACAATATTATTTTTAGTCCTAAAATTTGCACCGAGGTCGCTGGATGACTAAGCTCAGCGACCCAAGTGGCCGACACAAACACCTGGCCCATCTAGGAGTGGCACTGCAGTGTCACGCAGGATGGCCCTTCAAAAAACTACTCCCCAAACAGCACATGACGCAAAGTAAAAAAAAGGCGCAATGAGGTAGCTGTGTGACTAAGATAAGTGACCCTAGTGGCCGACACAAACACCTGGCCCATCTAGGAGTGGCACTGCAGTGTCACGCTGGATGGCCCTTCCAAAAAACACCCCCCAAACAGCACATGACGCAAAGAAAAAAAGAGGCGCAATGAGGTAGCTGTGTGACTAAGATAAGCGACCCAAGTGGCCGACACAAACACCTGGCCCATCTAGGAGTGGCACTGCAGTGTCACGCAGGATGGCCCTTCCAAAAAACACCCCCCAAACAACACATGACGCAAAGAAAAAAAGAGGCGCAATGAGGTAGCTGTGTGACTAAGATAAGCGACCCAAGTGGCCGACACAAACACCTGGCCCATCTAGGAGTGGCACTGCAGTGTCACGCAGGATGGCCCTTCCAAAAACTACTCCCCAAACAGCACATGACGCAAAGAAAAATGAAAGAAAAAAGAGGTGCAAGATGGAATTGTCCTTGGGCCCTCCCACCCACCCTTATGTTGTATAAACAGGACATGCACACTTTAACCAACCCATCATTTCAGTGACAGGGTCTGCCACACGACTGTGACTGAAATGACGGGTTGGTTTGGACCCCCACCAAAAAAGAAGCAATTAATCTCTCCTTGCACAAACTGGCTCTACAGAGGCAAGATGTCCACCTCATCATCATCCTCCGATATATCACCATGTACATCCCCCTCCTCACAGATTATCAATTCGTCCCCACTGGAATCCACCATCTCAGCTCCCTGTGTACTTTGTGGAGGCAATTGCTGCTGGTCAATGTCTCCACGGAGGAATTGATTATAATTCATTTTAATGAACATCATCTTCTCCACATTTTCTGGATGTAACCTCGTACGCCGATTGCTGACAAGGTGAGCGGCGGCACTAAACACTCTTTCGGAGTACACACTTGTGGGAGGGCAACTTAGGTAGAATAAAGCCAGTTTGTGCAAGGGCCTCCAAATTGCCTCTTTTTCCTGCCAGTATAAGTACGGACTGTCTGACGTGCCTACTTGGATGCGGTCACTCATATAATCCTCCACCATTCTTTCAATGGGGAGAGAATCATATGCAGTGACAGTAGACGACATGTCCGTAATCATTGTCAGGTCCTTCAGTCCGGACCAGATGTCAGCATCAGCAGTCGCTCCAGACTGCCCTGCATCACCGCCAGCGGGTGGGCTCGGAATTCTGAGCCTTTTCCTCGCACCCCCTGTTGCGGGAGAATGTGAAGGAGGAGATGTTGACAGGTCGCGTTCCGCTTGACTTGACAATTTTGTCACCAGCAGTTCTTTGAACCCCAGCAGACTTGTGTCTGCCGGAAAGAGAGATCCAAGGTAGGTTTTAAATCTAGGATCGAGCACGGTGGACAAAATGTAGTGCTCTGATTTCAACAGATTGACCACCCGTGAATCCTTGTTAAGCGAATTAAGGGCTCCATCCACAAGTCCCACATGCCTAGCGGAATCGCTCTGTGTTAGCTCCTCCTTCAATGTCTCCAGCTTCTTCTGCAAAAGCCTGATGAGGGGAATGACCTTACTCAGGCTGGCAGTGTCTGAACTGACTTCACGTGTGGCAAGTTCAAAAGGTTGCAGAACCTTGCACAACGTTGAAATCATTCTCCACTGCGCTTGAGACAGGTGCATTCCACCTCCTATATCGTGCTCAGTTGTATAGGCTTGAATGGCCTTTTGCTGCTCCTCCAACCTCTGAAGCATATAGAGGGTTGAATTCCACCTCGTTACCACTTCTTGCTTCAGATGATGGCAGGGCAGGTTCAGGCGTTTTTGGTGGTGCTCCAGTCTTCTGTACGTGGTGCCTGTACGCCGAAAGTGTCCCGCAATTCTTCTGGCAACCGACAGCATCTCTTGCACGCCCCTCTCGTTTTTTAAATAATTCTGCACCACCAAATTCAAGGTATGTGCAAAACATGGGATGTGCTGGAATTTGCCCATATTTAATGCACACACAATATTGCTGGCGTTGTCCGATGCCACAAATCCACAGGAGAGTCCAATTGGGGTAAGCCATTCTGCGATGATCTTCCTCAGTTGCCGTAAGAGGTTTTTAGCTGTGTGCGTATTCTGGAAAGCGGTGATACAAAGCGTAGCCTGCCTAGGAAAGAGTTGGCGTTTGCGAGATGCTGCTACTGGTGCCGCCGCTGCTGTTCTTGCGGCGGGAGTCCATACATCTACCCAGTGGGCTGTCACAGTCATATAGTCCTGAGCCTGCCCTGCTCCACTTGTCCACATGTCCGTGGTTAAGTGGACATTGGGTACAACTGCATTTTTTAGGACACTGGTGAGTCTTTTTTTGAGGTCTGTGTACATTTTCGGTATCGCCTGCCTAGAGAAATGGAACCTAGATGGTATTTGGTACCAGGGACACAGTACCTCCAACAAGTCTCTAGTTGGCTCTGCAGTAATGATGGATACCGGAACCACGTTTCTCACCGCCCAGGATGCCAAGGCCTCAGTTATCCGCTTTGCAGCAGGATGACTGCTGTGATATTTCATCTTCCTCGCAAAGGACTGTTGGACAGTCAATTGCTTGGTGGAAGTAGTAAAAGTGGTCTTACGAGTACGACTTCCCCTCTGGGATGACCATCGACTCCCAGCAGCAACAACAGCAGCGCCAGCAGCAGTAGGCGTTACACGCAAGGATGCATTGGAGGAATCCCAGGCAGGAGAGGACTCGTCAGAATTGCCAGTGACATGGCCTGCAGGACTATTGGCATTCCTGGGGAAGGAGGAAATTGACACTGAGGGAGTTGGTGGGGTGGTTTGCGTGAGCTTGGTTACAAGAGGAAGGGATTTACTGGTCAGTGGACTGCTTCCGCTGTCGCCCAAAGTTTTTGAACTTGTCACTGACTTATGATGAATGCGCTGCAGGTGACGTATAAGGGAGGAGGTTCCGAGGTGGTTAACGTCCTTACCCCTACTTATTACAGCTTGACAAAGGCAACACACGGCTTGACAAATGTTGTCCGCATTTCTGTTGAAATACTTCCACACCGAAGAGCTGATTTTTTTGGTATTTTCACCAGGCATGTCAATGGCCCTATTCCTCCCATGGACAACAGGTGTCTCCCTGGGTGCCTGACTTAAACAAACCACCTCACCATCAGAATCCTCTTGGTCAATTTCCTCCCCAGCGCCAGCAACACCCATATCCTCCTCATCCTGGTGTTCTTCAACACTGACATCTTCAATCTGACTATCAGGAACTGGACTGCGGGTGCTCCTTCCAGCACTTGCAGGGGGCGTGCAAATGGTGGAAGGTGCATGCTCTTCACGTCCAGTGTTGGGAAGGGCAGGCATCGCAAACGACACAATTGGACTCTCCTTGTGGATTTGTGATTTCGAAAAACGCACAGTTCTTTGCTGTGCTTTTGCCAGCTTGAGTCTTTTCATTTTTCTAGCGAGAGGCTGAGTGCTTCCATCCTCATGTGAAGCTGAACCACTAGCCATGAACATAGGCCAGGGCCTCAGCCGTTCCTTGCCACTCCGTGTGGTAAATGGCATATTGGCAAGTTTACGCTTCTCCTCCGACAATTTTATTTTAGATTTTTGAGTCCTTTTTTTACTGATATTTGGTGTTTTGGATTTTACATGCTCTGTACTATGACATTGGCATCGGCCTTGGCAGACGACTTTGATGGCATTTCATCATCTCGGCCATGACTAGTGGCAGCAGCTTCAGCATGAGGTGGAAGTCGATCTTGATCTTTCCCTATTTTTGGAACCTCAACATTTTTGTTCTCCATATTTTAATAGGCACAACTAAAAGGCACCTCAGGTAAACAATGGAGATGGATGGATACTAGTATACTTATGGATGGACGAGCGACTGCCGACACAGAGGTAGCTACAGCCGTGGACTACCGTACTGCGTCTGCTGCTAATATAGACTGGATGATAATGATATAAAAAATATATATATATATCACTACTGCAGCCGGACAGGTATATATTATATAATGACGGACCTGCTGGACACTGTCAGCACTGCAGACTCCTAAAGTAAGCTACTAGTATCAAGAAGATAGAAAAAAAAACACAACAGGTAGGTGGTATACAATTATGGATGGACGAGCGACTGCCGACACAGAGGTAGCTACAGCCGTGGACTACCGTACTGCGTCTGCTGCTAATATAGACTGGATGATAATGATATAAAAAATATATATATATCACTACTGCAGCCGGACAGGTATATATTATATAATGACGGACCTGCTGGACACTGTCAGCACTGCAGACTCCTAAAGTAAGCTATTAGTATCAAGAAGATAGAAAAAAAAAAAAACACAACAGGTAGGTGGTATACAATTATGGATGGACGAGCGACTGCCGACACATAGGTAGCTACAGCCGTTGACTACCATACTGCGTCTGCTGCTAATATAGACTGGATGATAATGATATAAAAATATATATATATCACTACTGCAGCCGGACAGGTATATATTATATAATGACGGACCTGCTGGACACTGTCAGCACTGCAGACTCCTAAAGTTAACTACTAGTATGAAGAAGATAGAAAAAAAAAAAACCACCACAGGTAGGTATACAATTATGGACGAGCGACTGCCGACACAGGTAGCTACAGCCGTGGACTACCGTACTGCGTCTGCTGCTAATATAGACTGGATGATAATGATATAAAAAATATATATATATATCACTACTGCAGCCGGACAGGTATATATTATATAATGACGGACCTGCTGGACACTGTCAGCACTGCAGACTCCTAAAGTAAGCTACTAGTATCAAGAAGATAGAAAGAAAAAAAACACAACAGGTAGGTGGTATACAATTATGGATGGACGAGCGACTGCCGACACAGAGGTAGCTACAGCCGTGGACTACCGTACTGCGTCTGCTGCTAATATAGACTGGATGATAATGATATAAAAAATATATATATATCACTACTGCAGCCGGACAGGTATATATTATATAATGACGGACCTGCTGGACACTGTCAGCACTGCAGACTCCTAAAGTAAGCTACTAGTATCAAGAAGATAGAAAAAAAAAAACACAACAGGTAGGTGGTATACAATTATGGATGGACGAGCGACTGCCGACACGGAGGTAGCTACAGCCGTGGACTACCGTACTGCGTCTGCTGCTAATATAGACTGGATGATAATGATATAAAAAATATATATATATCACTACTGCAGCCGGACAGGTATATATTATATAATGACGGACCTGCTGGACACTGTCAGCACTGCAGACTCCTAAAGTTAACTACTAGTATGAAGAAGATAGAAAAAAAAAAACCACCACAGGTAGGTATACAATTATGGACGAGCGACTGCCGACACAGAGGTAGCTACAGCCGTGGACTACCGTACTGCGTCTGCTGCTAGTATAGACTGGATGATAATGATATAAAAAATATATATATATCACTACTGCAGGACAGGTATATATTATATAATGACGGACCTGCTGGACACTGTCAGCAGAATGCGTTTATAGAATAAAAACACCACACGACGAGTGTTTAACTTTTTCAGGCAGACAATCACAATATACTGGTGGTCACTGGTCACTGGTCAGTCACACTGGCAGTGGCACTCTGGCAGCAAAAGTGTGCACTGTTAAATATATGTACTCCTGCTATAACTGCTCCCCAGTCTCCCCCACAATTAACTGTGTGAGCAGTGAGCACTCAGCACAGTCAGATATACATAGATGATGCAGCACACTGAGGCTGAGCACAGATATGGTATACTGTTACTGTGTCACTGTGTATCGTTTTTTTTCAGGCAGAGAACGGATTATATTAAATAATAATAAAACTGCACTGGTGGTCACTGGTCAGTCACTAGTAAACTCTGCACTCTCTGAGTACTCCTAAGCTCCAGTAAATCAAGTGTCTCACTCTCACTATCTATTTCTATTCTAAACGGAGAGGACGCCAGCCACGTCCTCTCCCTATCAATCTCAATGCACGTGTGAAAATGGCGGCGACGCGCGGCTCCTTATATAGAATCCGAGTCTCGCGATAGAATACGAGCCTCGCGAGAATCCGACAGCGGGATGATGACGTTCGGGCGCGCTCGGGTTAGCCGAGCAAGGCGGGAAGATCCGAGTCTGCCTCGGACCCGTGTAAAAAGCGTGAAGTTCGGGGGGGTTCGGTTTCCGAGAAACCGAACCCGCTCATCACTAGTATATACATGTGGACATTATACACAGGTTCAGCAGTATAAACTTCTGGAAATGTGGTGAGTTGTGATCAGAGAGGTGCGGAAAAGATAGGCGGGGAAGGGGCACTGCCTCATCTGCAATAAACTTTTTACTCTAGAGTTTTGACTATAAAAATGATTAGAATAATACAAAGAATATATTGCTAATAGATTCTTAGATTTTTTCAAATACTTTATATAGTCAACACTTTGGCATATACGTTAGTATGACAGGAAAGGCTCTGCCTCACCCCACCGCATATCACTGATATTAGGATATAACTCCACAGTACAGCAGCTGTGTACAAAGATGAAGCGGCCGCTATATGATCTGCGCCCACCTCTCATTCAGACCCTGAATGCGGTTTAGAGCAAAACAACAGAAGCCTACTTTCATTATGCATGGATCCAACAAGCAAGACAGAATGCAGTTGGAACTATCGGACCTTAGAACCACCAAAAACATCTGGTCATGTAAAGCTGCACTTTAGCAAGTTTCCTCCCAAAATTGTAAATGTAGAATTTCAATCATTTTTTAAATGTCTCTTGTCTCCAATGACCATATGTGTTCATATGGGGTATTGTAAGTATCATGAAGGACAGGAATCTTTTCCCTGAGATCACTATACCTACTTCCATTTGTAATTTGCAAACGAGGTATTAAGCAAAAACATTTGTTCTGTAAAAATACAATAAAGTCGATCATTTCATGAACAGCATACAAGTAAAGAATCCATCATGAACAGACTGTGGTCTGATTCAGAAGTAGAGGCGTAACTAGGGTTTTTGGAGCCCAGGGCAAGATGGAAAATGGCGCCCCCCCCCCTTAAAAAAAAACACAAAAAGAAGCATGTGCGCGCGCCGGAGATGCTGCGCTCTCCTCCCCTCACATTAAGGGTTAACGGGGCGAGTGGGGCATGATGCACTGGACGCCGGTGGCGCCCCCCTCTCCTGGGCCTGCCACGGCGCCCAGGGCAAGTGCCCCACTCGCCCTACCCTAGTTACGCCTCTGTTCAGAAGTGGATGCTCTAGCACAGAAGCTGCTTCTCTGTTTGCAGAAGCTGTGCAAAATTATGTTATAATCGCAGGGGATGACCCAAGTTATAAGACACCCACTGTTAGATTCTCTGTTCTGCTGCTGCATCTGAGGAGATGGCAATGGATCTTCTGCATGGATATCAGACATCTGGGTATCCCTCAGCCGGGGGCAATGAAGCTGTGTCCGAGGATGCAGCCACTGGAAATTGGCCGCAGGCTTTGACAGGCCCGTAATTTCTGGTACGTTTCCTGATGACACCCCTAAACGGCAGAAGCTTGTCAATCATGCTGTAACTTTTGGGGCTCTGCGAGAGAAATCGCATCCCCAGATCTGCACATTTGCAGTGCGGCTCCTGCCCAAGGTGGTCTTTCCGAGTTGATCGCTCGCTAGCAGTTTTAAGCAGCCGTGCAAACGCTATGCCGCCGCCCACTGGGGGTGTATTTTAGCTTAGCAGAAGTGCGAACGAAAGGATCGCAGAGCGGCTACAAAAATTTTATGTGCAGTTTTAAAGTAGCTCAAAACCTACTCAGCGCTTGCGATCACTTCAGACTGTTCAGTTCCTGTTTTGACATCACAAACACGCCCTGCGTTCGCCCAGCCACGTCTGGATTTTTCCTGGCAAGCCTGCGTTTTTCCGAACACTCCCTGTAAACGGTCAGTTGACACCCAGAAACGCCCACTTCATGTCAATCACTCTGCGGCCAGCTGTGCGACTGAAAAGCTTTGCTAGACCCTGTGTGAAACTACATCGTTCATTGTAATAGTACATCGCACGTGCGCATTGCGCCGCATACACATGCGCACAAGTGCAATTTTTTTGCCTCATCGCTGCACAGCGAACGAATGCAGCTAGCGAACAACTCGGAATGACCACCCATGTACAGATGACTATTCAACGGCCCATTGCAAAAAAAATTGAATTACCGTCCACTTCTGAATCAGCTCCATTGTTACACTGAAGAAAATGTTTTCCATGTTTAGACTTTATGCATTGCACATAAAATTTGAACGTGTTTTGGGATGCTCTCCAATGTGCACAACCTAAAGATGCTGAAAAACATTGATTGCATTGTAAGCAGGAAATGTACAAGATCTAAAGCACCTGCTATAATTTTTCCATTAATCACCATGATTGGGTAATCATTTTCTTATTTCTTTGTCAATCCAAAGCATTATCTACAGCAATATGCTGTGCAATGGTCAATAACAATACAAATGCAAAACAAGCAAACAAATGGGCAATAGCTTCCAATGAAACGATCAATAAAAATGACTGTACCAATGACTAGTCCTTAAAAGGTCTGAAAAACCGATCCAGACAAACCTACACTTTTATATAGAAGTAATGCATAATAAGACACATTTTAAATGAATAATTGAATGAATGAATAAATAAATAAATACATGAATTAGAGATGTGCGGCGGGACCTTTTCGTGTTTTGTGTTTTGGTGTTGGTTCTAGTTCCCCGCTCGTGTTTTGGATCTGTATTGGTTTTGCCAAAACCACCCTTTCAGATTTTGGTATTGGTTTTGGAGCTGGATGATTTTTGAAAAAAAAACCCTCAAAAACAGCCAAAATCACAGAATTTGGGAGTAATTTTGATCCTACTGTATTATTAACCTCAATAACATTCATTTCCACTAATTTCCAGTCTATTCTGAACACCTCACACCTCACAATATTGGGGGTCATTCCGAGTTGATCGCTCGCAAGCGGATTTTAGCAGATTTGCTCATGCTAAGCCGCCGCCTACTGGGAGTGAATCTTAGCATCTTAAAATTGCGAACGATGTATTCGCAATATTGCGATTACACACCTCGTAGCAGTTTCTGAGTAGCTTCAGACTTACTCGGCATCTGCGATCAGTTCAGTGCTTGTCATTCCTGGTTTGACGTCACAAACACACCCAGCGTTCGCCCAGACACTCCCCCGTTTCTCCGGCCACTCCTGCGTTTCTTCCGGAAACGGTAGCGTTTTTTCCCACACGCCCATAAAACGGCCTGTTTCCGCCCAGTAACACCCATTTCCTGTCAATCACATTACGATCGCCAGAACGACGAAAAAGCCGTGAGTAAAATTCCTAACTGCATAGCAAATTTACTTGGCGCAGTCGCAGTGCGGACATTGCGCATGCGCATTAAGCGGAAAATCGCTGCAATGCGAAGATTTTTACCGAGCGAACAACTCAGAATGACCCCCATTGTTTTTAGGCCAAAAGGTTGTACCAAGATAGCTGGATGACTTTGCTAAGCGACACAAGTGGGCGGCACAAACACCTGGAACATCTAGGACTGGCACTGTTGTGGCAGACATGATGGTACTTTTAAAAACTAGGCCCCAAACAGCACATCATGCAAAGAAGAAAAAGAGGTGCAATGAGGTAGCTGGATGACTAAGCTAAGCGACACAATTGTGCGGCACAAACACCTGGCACATCTAGGAGTGGCACTGCAGTGTCAGACAAGATGGCACTTTTAAAAACTAGGCCCCAAAAAGCTCATCATGCAAAGAAGAAAAAGAGGTGTAATGAGTTAGCTGCATGACTAAGCTAAGTGACACAAGTGTGCGGCACAAACACCTTGCCCACCTAGCAGTGGCACGCAGTGGCTGAATGTCGAAAGTGGCCCACAATTTCCGGGCCACTGACACCATCTCCTACACGCCCCTGTCATTTTTCCAAAACCTCTGCACCACCAATTAATTGTATGTGCAAAACATGGGACGTGCTGGAATTTGCCCAGATGTAATGCTCGCACAATATTGGTGGACTTATACGGCAGTACCCCTGGACTTATACGGCTGTACCCCTGGACTTATATGGCAGCACCACTGGACTGGACTTATATGGCAGTACCCCTGGACTTATACAGCAGTTCCCCTGGTCTTAAACGGCTGCACCACTGGACTGGACTTATACGGCAGCACCACTGGACTTGACTTATACGGCAGTACCCCTGAACTTATATGGCTGCACCACTGGACTGGACTTAAATGGCAATACCCCTGGACTTATACGGAAACACCACTGGACTGGACTTATATGGCAGTACCCCTGGACTTATATGGCAGTACCCATGGACTTATACGGCTGCACCACTGGACTGGACTTATACAGCAGTACCCCTGACTTATACAGCTGCACCACTGGACTGGACTTATATAGCAGCACCCCTGATCTTATACGGCTGCACTACTGGACTGGACTTATACAGCAGTACCCCTGGACTTATACGGCTGCACCCCTGGCTGTACCCCTGGACTTATATGGCAGAACCCCATGTCCTATACTGCTGCACCACTGGACTGGAATTACACGACAGCACCACTGGACTGGACTTATACAGAAGTAACCCTGGACTTATATGGCTGCACTACTGGACTGGACTTATACGGTAGTACACCTGGACTTATATGGCAGTACCCCATGACTTATACAACTGCACCACTGGACTGGACTTATACGGTAGTACCCCTGGACTTATACGGCTGCATGACTGCACTGGACTTATATGGCAGTATCACTGGACTGTACTTATACAGCAGTACCCCTGGACTTATATGGCAGTACTCCTGGACTTATACGGCTGCACCACTGTACTTATGAAAGCACAGGAAACTACCACTGGACTTATGGCAGCACAGGACACCACCAGTGGACTGATGCAACACAACACAGCACCACTGGACTGGACTTATACAGTTGCATCACTGGACTTATTGCCGCACAGGACACCACCACTGGACTTATGGCAGCACAGAACACCACCACTGGACTGATGCAGCACCACACAGCACCACTGGACTGGACTTATACAGCAGCACCACTGGACTTATGGCAACACAGGACACGACCACTGGACTTATGGCAGCACAGGACACCACCACTGGACAGATGCAGCACAACACAGCACCACTGCACTGGACTGGACTTATACAGCAGCAATGGATTTATGGCAGCACAGGACACCACCACTGTGACTGGACTGATGCACCACAAGACACCACCACTGGACTGATGCAGCACAAGACAGCACTGGAATGATACAAAAGAGCAGGTCCCTACTTCACGCGCCACATCACTTTCCCGCACAGACACCGAGGAGACATGTCCTCTCGCTACACTCTCCAGGACTGGAGTGAAAATGGCGGTGACACGCGGCTCCTTATATGGAATCCAAAACCCACGAGAATCCGACAGTGGGATGATGACGTTTTGCCTCGTTCTGGTTTCCGAGTCTGGTGGGAAATCCCGAGCTGGACTCGGGTTTTCCCACCATGTTGTAGTGAGAAGGGAGGGAAAGGAACTCTTCGCCTCTCAGTATGCATGTGAAATTCCCCCCCCCCGACCTCTCTATCTGCCATAACATGACCATTTAGGAACTTCATGACTGACTGACTCTTAGTCAAAGATCAGGATAAACTCCCATCGTGAAACAACTAAAAGACAAATACGTCTAGCTGTGAGGCACTTCTTTTGCATTGTCAGACATACAGGTGTTGTAAACAGACCTCAATATACTGTAGATCATACTTACCGACTTTAAGGCTGCTCTCTCCGGGAGAGAGAAGCCAGGTCAGCTCAGCAATGGCGGGGCAGGGTAGTGATGAGCAGAGGGGGTGGGGCAGAGGCGGAACAGGGGCAGGGTAGAGATGGGATGGGGGCGTGGCTGTTGTATCGCATCACTTAAGACTCACCCCCGCTGTGTAATGCTGCTATTACCGGCATTATACTGCAGGGGGCGTGGCTATGATTATGCGATTCAACAAATATTGCGTCATCGACTTCCTACCCCGCCCACTTTACTCGCTAAGTGGGCGGCCAGGCAGGGGGGACCCCAGAAATCGGGAGACTTGCCTGCTCTTCTGGGGGTCCGGGAGGGTCACCCGATTTTTGGGAGCCTTCGCCCATTCCAGGAGAGTAGGCAAGTATGATAGATAGACCACCACAAAGGGAATTAGTGAATACTGAGTGTAAGGAGGGCATGCTAATTTCTACTATGATTCATGATGCAAAGCAAATAAATTTGCCAATAAAAAAGAAAGTAACTTTAATTGCATTCCAATTGCTACTAATACAAACATTTTGGTGATAAACCTAGCAACACAGATTATACATTAAATTTATTAGGGGGATATTACAATATTAAAATATTGCAATACAGTAAGTATATAAGGCGCCCATGATTTTATTGCTATCGACATAAACACTTCTTTAAGCTAGCTTACCACTAAAATAACGACACACTAAAATAACTACACGGACACGGTTAGCTGTAGTTAAAGGTCAGACGATATTTATTGATCGCTGACCTGTTCTTTAAACTATAATTGTAATTGAATTTGAGTTTATATTGGAGGATGGCAAAGGAAAAGTCACTACCAGACACCAGCTCCAGTCATTTAGATTGAAACCAAAAACTGAGGAGGGGACTAAACCACAACACCGCCTCCTCCCTGCATAACCCGCATTGTGCTGGACTCACCACTCTTTTCTCTGGCAAATGTTCGGTTCCCGCAGGGGAACGTCTAAATGTCCAACCGCAAGGTAAGGATACACCTGCCGTCCTTCTAAAGAGGGTGCCCCACAATGACCACTTATGCCCATCTGACCGCTGGTTGGTAGCGACTTCCCGCTAATCTGGCTGTCAAGAGCCCACCGAGAAAGACAAGATGCAGGAAAAAATATAATCAGGGCAGGCGGGAGGGCATTCCAAAATGGCAAGAGGAAGTCTGAGGCACTTGACTTAGGCTTATATATTATTCCTAGACCAACCCCTAAACCCTTGATGGACAAACCTATAATCCTATAGGAAAAATACCAGAGAAAACACTAAACTACCTAGCAACTGCTTAGTCATAAACAACCAATCACAAAAAATTGGGCTCTTATATGGCCTCAGGCTTATGCAGCCTTCAGCTAATCAAAACATTCATGCTTAATATTTATATCAACGTGGATTACATCTAATTTGTTCAATTTGTGATTAATACATAGGTCGCATATAGGAGCTTATCCAGGTTGGATCGCAACTAGCGATCCAACCACAAAAATTACAATGATAATGCGGGCACAAGGCCCGTCCCTGCAGTAAATCCGAACGCACCTGCCTGTCAATCAGGTAGAGGTGTTCGTTGGGCGGGATGGGGGCGGCAACGCTCCATTTCATAGGTGGATGCTGAGCATTGCGGGGGGCAGTGTCAGGAGCATTGCTGGGGGCAGTGTCAGTAAAACAGGCATGGTGGGGGCAAACAGGGGCCTGGCATAGGCGTGATCGGGGCAGCCGCGTTACGTCACATGCAGCCGCTTCAATCAGAAATGGCGGATGTCATCCTGACGTCGCAGCCAGGCTGCACCGGCAGGAGTCATCCACATTTTCTGTGATCATGGTGAAACTGCGGTGCGACCGCAATTTCACTGTGGTTGCAGAGGGTGGCGGTGACAGTTAGCATGCTGGGCGTCCTTGCCCTGCGATGGGCAACCCTCAGCATGCAAGCTAAAAGGATTCCAAATTCTACTAAAAGCAAAATTTGCAATCCTTACTGAATAGGGTCCATAATACTAACAGCAGAGTTAGTTTTTTTAAAGGAGCACTTATTTACAAGCCTAAACCATGCCTTGTAATGATTGCCCCTTTAAATAAATGTCTTTTGCATGTTTAAAAGCTTACCTACTGTCAGTATCGGACTGGGGCATGAAGGGCCCACCGGGAAAATGCAGTTTAGGGGGCCCATACTTAGGGGTGTGGCCAGTCTACAAAGGGTGTGTGGCCAGCCTCCACTGAGGCTTGAAATACACAATAGTTTAGTGCAGTGTAATGCAACATATCTACCATGTATAATCAGGGGCGTCAGAACGTTTTTAGGTTGGGGGGGCAAGATGTAGTCTCATTTTGGCGCCCCTAAATTGCTGAATCGCTAAAGGCCAGATCCACCTGAAATACATTGAGAAGGCCAGATCCACACTAAGGGGGTCATTCAGATCTGATCGCTGCTGTATGTTTTCACACAGTGGGCAATCAGGTATTAACGGCGCAGTGGCGTTGGACAGCAACAAAGGGTGTCGCTGGTCAGCGAGGGGATGATGCGAAAAATCCGTTGGCACGGGTGTTCGCAAGGTGATTAAAAGGAAGTGGCCGTTTGTGGGTGGAAACTGACCGTTTACTGGGAGTATCCGGAAAACCGCAGGTGTGCCCAAGCGTTTTCAGGGAGGGTGTCTGGTGTCAGCTCCGGCCCGATCAGCCTGATGTGATCGCACTGTAGGAGTAAGTCCTAGGCTGCGCAGAGACTGCACAAAGTGGATTTTAGTGGATTTTAGCAGCTCGGCGTACACATGCAGTCGAACACTTGCACGGCAAATATACACTTTCCTTGGAGGTGGCGACTATTTGAACACAGACAGCAAAATAAGCAGCTCAGCTCTCCCATGCCACTCTAGTTTCCCACCATGTGCACCATGTAGCAGGGAGAGTAGGTCAAGCCCTAGCAGTGACCAGCGCAGTGCTGGCGTCATGGTGACTGATAGTAGTGGCCATGGGAGTTACAGGGAGGGTGAAGGCAGGGATGCTGAAGGGGAGTTACAGGGAGGGTGAGGGCTGGGATGCTGACAGGGAGTTAGAAGGAGTGTGAGGAGCTGAGGACGCTGACAGGGCGTTACATGGCGGGTGAGACAGGGACACTGATGGGGAGTTACATGGCGGGTGAGGGCAGGGACATAGACGGGGAGTTACAGGGAGGTTGAGGGCATGGGCGCTGACAGGGAGTTAGAAGGAGCGTGAGGAGCACTGAGGGGGGAGTTACAGGGAGGGTGAGGGCACAGACGCTGACGGGGCGTTACATGGCGGGTGAGGCAGGGACACTGATGGGGAGTTACATGGTGGTTGAGGGCAGGGACACAGACGGGGAGTTACAGGGAGGTTGAGGGCATGGGTGCTGACAGGGAGTTCGAAGGAGCGTGAGGAGCACTGAGGGTCGAGTTACAGGAAGGATGAGGACTGGGACGCTGAGGGGAGAGTTACAGGGAGGGTGAGAGTAGGGATGCTGAGGGGGGAGTTAGAAGGAGGATGAGTGCACACTGAGGGGGGAGCTACATGGAGGGTGAGGGCAGGGATGCTGAAGTGGGAGTTACAGGGAGGGTGAGGGCATGGGTGCTGATGGGGTGTTAAAGGGAGGGTCAAGGCAGGGGCACTGAGGGGGGAGTTACAGGGAGGGTGAGGGCAGGGGCATATAAAAATAGCTTTATTAGAACAAATAAAATACTCTAAATCCAAGTGTGGATTAAACATTTACATACAGATTATAACATACGGAGAGCCACCCCCATCCCCCCCGACTGCTGTTACCATATATTTGGAGTGTAAGTAGCGCCTCCTCTTTTCTTTAGGAAAAAGCAACAGCCTGTGACACGTGGGATTCTGTCTGTGTGCTACGGCGATCCCTTTGATTTAGAGCAGCCCACTGGGGAGGCGGAGCTCGGGACTCGGAGAGTACCTAGAGCTGCCTGAGATAGTGTGGTCTTCCTGGGCGGGTGAGCGGCACATCTCTTCATGCCGCCATCGCCACTACTGCTCTGCCTGTGGTAAGTGAGACAGGCTCTGGCAGCAGCGGCAGCAACAGGCAGAACAGTGCGGCTCCCTCAGTAAGGAGGCAGAGAGGGAGGAGCCGCTTTTCATGCTGCCGACCCAGCTGCTGCCTGTCAGAGTGACAATCGCTGGCAGCCGGCAGCAACAGCAGCATTTCTCAGCAAGGAGGTGTGACAGGGAGATAGAAAGTGTCAGGGAAATAGTGGCTTACAAAAAGACATTGGGTGACAGAAAAATAGTGGGTGACATGGTGAGGGAGACAGGGAGATACTAGGTGATGGAGACACTGGGTGACAGGTAGAGAGGGTGACGGGGAGAGAGAGCTACAGGGAGATAATGGGTGACATGGTGAGGGTGACCGGGGGATAGTGGGTGACAGGGCGATGACAGCTGGATAGTGGGTGACATAGTGAGGGTGGCAGGTGGATAGTGGGTGACAGGGGGATAGTAGGTGACATGGTGAGGGTGACAGGGGGATAGTGGGTGACATGGTGAGGGTGACAGGTGGATAGTGGGTTACAGTGAGGGTGACAGTTGGATAGTGGGTGACATGGTGAGGGTGACAAGGGGATAATGGGTGACATGGTGAGGGTGAGAGGTGGATAGTGGGTGACATGGTGAGGGTGAGAGGTGGATAGTGGGTGACATGCTGAGGGTGACAGGGGGATAGTGGGTGAGATGGTGAGGGTGACTGGGGATAGTGGGTGACATGGTGAGGGTGACGGGGGGATAGTGGGTGACATGAGGATGACGGGAGGATAGTGGGTGACATGGTGAGGGTGACGGGGGATAGTGGGTGACAGTGAGGGTGACAGGTGGATAGTGGGTGACAGTGAGGGTGACAAGTGGATAGTGGGTGACATGGTGAGGGTGACAGGGGGATAGTGGGTGACAGTGAGGGTGACAGGAGGATAGTGGGTAACATGGTGAGGGTGATGGGGGGATAGTGGGTGACAGTGAGGGTGACAGGTGGATAGTGGGTGACAGTGAGGGTGACAAGTGGATAGTGGGTGACATGGTGAGGGTGACAGGGGGATAGTGGGTGACAGTGAGGGTGACAGGAGGATAGTGGGTGACATGGTGAGGGTGATGGGGGGATAGTGGGTGACAGTGAGGGTGACAGGTGGATAGTGGGTGACATGGTGAGTGTGACAGGGGGATAGTGGGTGACAGTGGGATAGTGGGTGACATGGTGAGGGTGAGAGGTGGATAGTGGGTGACATGGTGAGGGTGACAGGGGGATAGTGGGTGACATGGTGAGGGTGACAAGGGGATAGTGGGTGACAGGGGGATAGTGGGTGACATGGTGAGGGTGAGAGGTGGATAGTGGGTGACATGGTGAGAGGTGGATAGTGGGTGACAGTGAAGGTGACAGAGGAATAGTGGGTGACATGGTGTGTGTGACAGGGGGATAGTGGGTGACAGGGAGATAGTGGGTGACATGGTGAGTGTGAGAGGTGGATAGTGGGTGACATGGTGAGGGTGACAGGGGGATAGTGGGTGACATGGTAAGGGTGACAAGGGGATAGTGGATGACATGGTGAGGGTGACAGAGGGATAGTGGGTGACATGGTGAGGGTGAGAGGTGGATAGTGGGTGACAGTGAAGGTGACAGAGGGATAGTGGGTGACAGGGGGATAGTGGGTGACATGGTGAGGGTGAGAGGTGAATAGTGGGTGACATGCTGAGGGTGACAGGGGAATAGTGGGTGACATGGTGATGGTGAGAGGTGGATAGTGGGTGACATGGTGAGGGTGACAGGGGGATAGTGGGTGACATGGTGAGGGTGACAGGGATAGTGGGTGACATGAGGGTGACGGGGGGGTAGTGGGTGACATGGTGAGGGTGACGGCGGGATAGTGGGTGACATGGTGAAGGTGACAGGTGGATAGTGGGTGAGAGGTGGATAGTGGGTGACATGGTGAGGGTGACAGGGGTATAGTGGGTGACAGGGGGATAGTGGGTGACATTATGAGGGTGAGAGGTGGATAGTGGGTGACATACTGAGGGTGACAGGGGAATAGTGGGTGACATGCTGAGGGTGACAGGGGAATAGTGGGTGACATGGTGAGGGTGAGAGGTGGATAGTAGGTGACATGGTGAGGGTGACAGGGGGATAGTTGGTGACATGGTGAGGGTGATGGGGGGATAGTGGGTGACATGGTGAGGGTGACGGGGATAGTGGGTGACATGAGGGTGACGGGGGATAGTGGGTGACATGGTGAGGGTGACGGGGGTAGAGTGGGTGACATGGTGAGGGTGACAGGGGGACAGGGGGATAGTGGGTGACATGGTGAGGGTGATGGGGGGATAGTTGGTGACATGGTGAGGGTGAAGGTGATAGTGGGTGACATGAGGGTGACGGGGGATAGTGGGTGACATGGTGAGGGTGACGGGGGATAGTGGGTGACATGGTGAGGGTGACGGGGGGATAGTGGGTGACATGGTGAGGGTGACAGGGGGATAGTGGGTGACATGGTGAGGGTGACAGGTGGATAGTGGGTGACATGGTGAGGGTGACGGGGGATAGTGGGTGACATGGTGAGGGTGACGGGGGGATAGTGGGTGACATGGTGAGGGTGACAGGGGGATAGTGGGTGACATGGTGAGGGTGACAGGGGGATAGTGGGTGACATGGTGAGGGTGACAGGTGGATAGTGGGTGACATAGTGAGGGTGACAGGTGGATAGTGGGTGACATGGTGAGGGTGACAGGTGGCTAGTGGGTGACATGGTGAGGGTGACAGGTGGATAGTGGGTGACATGGTGAGGGTGACAGGTGGATAGTGGGTGACATAGTGAGGGTGACAGGTGGATAGTGGGTGACATGGTGAGGGTGACAGGTGGATAGTGGGTGAGAGGTGGATAGTGGGTGACATGGTGAGGGTGACAGGGGTATAGTGGGTGACAGGGGGATAGTGGGTGACATTATGAGGGTGAGAGGTGGATAGTGGGTGACATACTGAGGGTGACAGGGGAATAGTGGGTGACATGCTGAGGGTGACAGGGGAATAGTGGGTGACATGGTGAGGGTGAGAGGTGGATAATAGGTGACATGGTGAGGGTGACAGGGGGATAGTTGGTGACATGGTGAGGGTGATGGGGGGATAGTGGGTGACATGGTGAGGGTGACGGGGGATAGTGGGTGACAGTGAGGGTGACAGGTGGATAGTGGGTGACAGTGAGGGTGACAAGTGGATAGTGGGTGACATGGTGAGGGTGACAGGGGGATAGTGGGTGACAGTGAGGGTGACAGGAGGATAGTGGGTAACATGGTGAGGGTGATGGGGGGATAGTGGGTGACAGTGAGGGTGACAGGTGGATAGTGGGTGACAGTGAGGGTGACAAGTGGATAGTGGGTGACATGGTGAGGGTGACAGGGGGATAGTGGGTGACAGTGAGGGTGACAGGAGGATAGTGGGTGACATGGTGAGGGTGATGGGGGGATAGTGGGTGACAGTGAGGGTGACAGGTGGATAGTGGGTGACATGGTGAGTGTGACAGGGGGATAGTGGGTGACAGTGGGATAGTGGGTGACATGGTGAGGGTGAGAGGTGGATAGTGGGTGACATGGTGAGGGTGACAGGGGGATAGTGGGTGACATGGTGAGGGTGACAAGGGGATAGTGGGTGACAGGGGGATAGTGGGTGACATGGTGAGGGTGAGAGGTGGATAGTGGGTGACATGGTGAGAGGTGGATAGTGGGTGACAGTGAAGGTGACAGAGGAATAGTGGGTGACATGGTGTGTGTGACAGGGGGATAGTGGGTGACAGGGAGATAGTGGGTGACATGGTGAGTGTGAGAGGTGGATAGTGGGTGACATGGTGAGGGTGACAGGGGGATAGTGGGTGACATGGTAAGGGTGACAAGGGGATAGTGGATGACATGGTGAGGGTGACAGAGGGATAGTGGGTGACATGGTGAGGGTGAGAGGTGGATAGTGGGTGACAGTGAAGGTGACAGAGGGATAGTGGGTGACAGGGGGATAGTGGGTGACATGGTGAGGGTGAGAGGTGAATAGTGGGTGACATGCTGAGGGTGACAGGGGAATAGTGGGTGACATGGTGATGGTGAGAGGTGGATAGTGGGTGACATGGTGAGGGTGACAGGGGGATAGTGGGTGACATGGTGAGGGTGACAGGGATAGTGGGTGACATGAGGGTGACGGGGGGGTAGTGGGTGACATGGTGAGGGTGACGGCGGGATAGTGGGTGACATGGTGAAGGTGACAGGTGGATAGTGGGTGAGAGGTGGATAGTGGGTGACATGGTGAGGGTGACAGGGGTATAGTGGGTGACAGGGGGATAGTGGGTGACATTATGAGGGTGAGAGGTGGATAGTGGGTGACATACTGAGGGTGACAGGGGAATAGTGGGTGACATGCTGAGGGTGACAGGGGAATAGTGGGTGACATGGTGAGGGTGATGGGGGGATAGTGGGTGACATGGTGAGGGTGACGGGGATAGTGGGTGACATGAGGGTGACGGGGGATAGTGGGTGACATGGTGAGGGTGACGGGGGTAGAGTGGGTGACATGGTGAGGGTGACAGGGGGACAGGGGGATAGTGGGTGACATGGTGAGGGTGATGGGGGGATAGTTGGTGACATGGTGAGGGTGAAGGTGATAGTGGGTGACATGAGGGTGACGGGGGATAGTGGGTGACATGGTGAGGGTGACGGGGGATAGTGGGTGACATGGTGAGGGTGACGGGGGGATAGTGGGTGACATGGTGAGGGTGACAGGGGGATAGTGGGTGACATGGTGAGGGTGACAGGTGGATAGTGGGTGACATGGTGAGGGTGACGGGGGATAGTGGGTGACATGGTGAGGGTGACGGGGGGATAGTGGGTGACATGGTGAGGGTGACAGGGGGATAGTGGGTGACATGGTGAGGGTGACAGGGGGATAGTGGGTGACATGGTGAGGGTGACAGGTGGATAGTGGGTGACATAGTGAGGGTGACAGGTGGATAGTGGGTGACATGGTGAGGGTGACAGGTGGCTAGTGGGTGACATGGTGAGGGTGACAGGTGGATAGTGGGTGACATGGTGAGGGTGACAGGTGGATAGTGGGTGACATAGTGAGGGTGACAGGTGGATAGTGGGTGACATGGTGAGGGTGACAGGTGGATAGTGGGTGAGAGGTGGATAGTGGGTGACATGGTGAGGGTGACAGGGGTATAGTGGGTGACAGGGGGATAGTGGGTGACATTATGAGGGTGAGAGGTGGATAGTGGGTGACATACTGAGGGTGACAGGGGAATAGTGGGTGACATGCTGAGGGTGACAGGGGAATAGTGGGTGACATGGTGAGGGTGAGAGGTGGATAATAGGTGACATGGTGAGGGTGACAGGGGGATAGTTGGTGACATGGTGAGGGTGATGGGGGGATAGTGGGTGACATGGTGAGGGTGACGGGGATAGTGGGTGACATGAGGGTGACGGGGGATAGTGGGTGACATGGTGAGGGTGACGGGGGTAGAGTGGGTGACATGGTGAGGGTGACAGTGGGATAGTGGGTGACATGGTGAGGGTGATGGGGGGATAGTTGGTGACATGGTGAGGGTGAAGGTGATAGTGGGTGACATGAGGGTGACGGGGGATAGTGGGTGACATGGTGAGGGTGACGGGGGATAGTGGGTGACATGGTGAGGGTGACAGGTGGATAGTGGGTGACATGGTGAGGGTGACAGGGGGATAGTGGGTGACATGGTGAGGGTGACAGGTGGATAGTGGGTGACATAGTGAGGGTGACAGGTGGATAGTGGGTGACATGGTGAGGGTGACAGGGGGATAGTGAATGATAGGGCACAGCCAGCCTCCTAACCCCCCCCTACCCCCCCCCACTGCACGGTGACAGGGGCAGGGGATGCCTCCCAGCAGCACTGACAGCCTCCTCCCCCACCCCCCCTTTCACAGAGAACAGAGGATGCCTCCAGTGGCACAGCCAGCCCCCTCTACCCCTAGTCACAGGGGATGCTTCCAGCGGCGTCTAAGGCAGCTTCCTCCCCCTCCCCCGCTGTCACAGGGGATGATGCCTCCAGCCGTCTCTTCCCTCTCTCCCCCACGCTGTCCCCGGGGATGCCTCCAGCCGTACAGTCCACAGCCAGCCTCCTCACCCTCCCCGTTCCTGCTCACCTGTCTAGCTCCAGGCTGCATCCATCGCGAGCGGAGAGATCCCCTCCTCCCTCAAGCTGACGGCCGGGATGCTCGCACCTTGCAGAGAAGAGCTCTGGCCGCAGGGATGCTGCTGCTGCTGTGTGACTAGCAGCGCAGCGGCAGCTATAACAAACAAAATAATGCCTGAAAATGACGGGGGAGGGGACCGCACTGGGCGCGGGACGTTCACTACGCGGAGCGGAGTATGTAATGTGCGGTCTTTCACCTGACCGCACATCGCTCCTCCTCTACCCTGATCGGCGCCTCTCTATGTTTGGGGGGGTCGAGCTGCCCCCTTGCCCCCCCAGTTCCGACGCCTCTGTGTATAATACAAGTGCACAGTCTGGAACCTGATCCCTAGAGGAAGGAGTGGGCCCTCAGGCAGTGGGGCCTACCGGTGGTTTCCCTGGTACCACTGTGGGCTAGTCCGACCCTGACTACTGTACTGTAAACAAATGCCTCTGATAACGTTTTTAGAATATGGACCCACCCTACAAGAGAATTGTCTTTTCATAACACATTTCCTTTGACACGTCTAGGAATTGAATAGGATTGGCAGAATTTTAGCACATTGCACTGACCTCCTCAGCTTTAATACAGTAAATTAGCCTTTTGGATAAAATCTATATTTTGGTATCTAACTCTACACTATAAGTACAGCAACACACATTGATTATTTGTCATTATTAGAGACGCTTTCTAATTTCTCCAATACATGTGATTGATTGTATTTACCTTAATTCTTCATGTCTGGACGTCAGGCTTCTCTGCCACAGCAAAGTCTGCCTCATTACCTTATGATTGCAGCATCGTTAGTTAGAGTGTGTTTGTTGCTGTTAGTAGAATTTATTTCCCATGGACACCAGTGACAGTTGTAGGTGTTGAATTGTAGATATTCCTGCATTGAGTTTGTTTTGTGAAACGCTTTGTTTTTTGCTCTCCCTCTCAGAGATGTTATCTTTCTCTTGTGGCCTCCAAGAAGGACAAATGTGTTTACAATCTGTGCATTTTCTATACTGCAAAGGGTTATTCCGAGACAAGGGCAGATGGTTGGAAGAATGACACTCTACGCCCAACTTAGTGTTTTCACACCTATCGTTCAATGTCATATTGCTCATGTCGCTGTGTGTATTTCCTAGACTGTAATCTGACAGCATCTGCTATGTGATATCAAAGGCAGAGGAGGTTCTTTCAGGTAAATATCAGTTTAATAAATCATATTGAACTTTGCAAATAGGACAGGGAAGGTCATTGTTAGGAATGCATGTGTGTGTGTGTGTGTGTGTGTGCACGCGCGTGTGTGTGTGTGTGTGTGTGTGTGTGTGTGTGTGTGTGTGTGTGTGTGTGTGTGTGTGTAAACTGTACACATTAATACTGAGTAATATTATTGTGTATACAGTACCTGTATTTTGGGGATATTATTCAAATCATATAACAATATTTAGTGGCAATCAAAAATAATATCATGGAAAGATAGGATGAGGGTACCTAGTGACCACTGGTGTTAATCTAGTAAATAAAAAAAACCTATTTCATTTTAAAATATAGCATTATAGTTTTATTACAGCTAAAATTTACATAAAAAACACTAAAAAGGCTAATAAGATAAACAGACCATAGAACACACTATATTTAGATGGAATAAATGGATAAGTATAAGAATGGAGGTGTACAGTATCTTATCTTTCAAGGTGCTGGAGGTCACAGTAGGGGTTCCCGACACGTTTCGTCCAAAGACTTTTTCAAGGGTATCATATTAAAAATAATACCATGTTTAAGTCATACGGTATTTGTGACTATAGGGAATTTTCTTCATTGTGGGTGAGTTGCGACATGGAATATTCAATTACCAGAACAATTCAACATTGTTTTGGTGCAAGGACAGATGCTCAGAAAAGCAGCTGTCCCCACAGCCAGTAACACTGATATTACAGTAGCAGTGGTACTTACCAACCCCAACCTGGCCTTCTGCATATGTGTGAATTGATTAAAATTAATTAATCAATAAAGTTTTTTTAAATAAAAACTAGTAATCTCTGACACCACCCTCAACCTTGAGAAAGGGCATGACTGCCTGAAACACGTTGGTGAGCATTGTGACTCTGAGACAGGGGTTAGAGAGGAACAAGCAGAGGTGAACCTAATCACCCAGCACTGCAGTACATCCACGCGGGTGCACCAAAGCAAAAGGGAACCAACCGGAGGCTGCCGGAGACAGAAGAAACACCAAGCACCCCAGACCACACAAGGCGGGCACACTGGAGCACACTTAACCAGACGGGGACCGACTATTTATCCTGGTAAGTTAGGGATATTTAGGGAGAGTGAGCATGTGATCCTAACTGTTAAAAAATCGAATGGCTCTCAGACGCGGCTTTGCATCAAAGGAACCCTTCAACTCGAACTCCTTACACCTTTTCACAAAAGAGCCGTTAACATTTAAACTCATTAACCCCTCTTTTCCCTTACAGGTACTAGCGCATTGTTAATACACTTTCAAGCGCTCCTTTTTACTCCACTCCTTAGGTGTGAATTGAGTTCACTGGTTGTGCAGTGAAGAGGTGGTGGGGGATCCACTCGGATCCCTGTTCACAACCCCAGACCTCCTTGCCATAGGACGTTTTCGGAGTTTGATAAATATTAGCAGGTCATATTGGGCTCTTAATAATGAATTGGCCATTACTTAAAACATAAGGGATTATGAAGAGGCCCCAAAATGATTACAGGCCATTGAAGCATCACACAAGATGTGGCCATGCAATACATTACTTTTAGCACACATGTGTCTAATTGTCACATTTGTGCACACAAATACAGTATTATAGAGTTTAGAACAAAGGCAGGCCCATACACACTTGCCGATAAAATGAGCGACGTCACTCATTTCCCCCCTCCCTGAGCGACGTCGCTCTTTTTATCGGCAAGTGTGTATGCCGCCAGCGATGACCGATGCGCGGCCCCGCGGGTCGGCAATGATCGTCGCTGTCGCCAGTGCATGCATGCAGGATCTGGACTGTCGTCCATGACCTGCATGCAGGGCTGGCGGAGGCGTGACATCACTGAGCGATATGAGCGGTCATATCGCTCAGTGTGTACAGTCGGCCTCCGATCGGCGAGCCCGGGAGGGGAAAACATTAGACGACGTCACTCACAGAGCGACATCGTCTAATGGGTACGGACCTTAAATCTTTATTTATTTATTTATTTTTGACCATTTGCCAGTTTTCTGGTTCAACTAGGAGTGTGTGGGTTAGGAAGAGTAAAAGCATAACCTCAAAGTCCATTCTACAATCACTTTGAGGGATGGCCACTGAAAGATAACACCCCCCACATCTCAAGGCATGTTGGCATGTGTGCACAATTGGAGTCAGAAATTTGTACAAATATGCTGTGCTGTGAAAACCACTACTTGGTGTCCACAGCTGAATTTACTTCATGACACATTGGATAAGAATCATAAATAACCATGCAATGGCATGCAACCTTCTCCATAATGGCATTGAATGGAAAAAAAAATCAATGAGTCAGTAGCATTGACGATTGGCAACCATTGGTTTCTGATGTCCATGCCTATCACTTTTGTCCACCCCTTTTTCATTTACATGTTTCTTGTGTCTCCTAAAATACTGCACAGTTTGGCCTCATTTCATATCTACAGTTAATTATTAGAGTAAAGGGACATAGAAACATAAAATTTGATGGCAGATAAAGAACCACTTGGCCCATCTAGTGTGCCCATGGGGGTAATTCTGAGTTGATCGCAGCAGGAACTTTTTTAGTAGTTGGGCAAAACCATGTGCACTGCAGGGGAGGCAGATATAACATGTACAGAAAGAGTTTGATGTGGGTGGGTTATTTTGTTTCTGTGCAGGGTAAATACTGGCTGCTTTAGTTTTACACTGCAATTTAGATTGCAGATTGAACACACCACACCTAAATCTAACTCTCTCTGCACTTGTTAAATCTGCCTCCCCTGCAGTGCACATGGTTTTGCCCAACTGCTAACAAAATTCCTGCTGCGATCAACTTGGAATTACCCCCCATGTACATACGGGATACAGTCCTTATGTCGACCTCTCTTTGGTCAAGACTCAATATGTCGACTATGCATTAGGTCAACACCTGAAAAAGGTCAACATGCACATTACGTCGACCTGGCAAATGTCGACACATGAAAAGGTCGACATACATTTTTCAAACTTTACAATCCACGTGGACTACGATTGGGAATAGTAACCATGCCCAAATCATGGCAAGCGAAGCGAGCCATGCGAGGGGACATGGGTGGTCATTCCGAGTTGTTCGCTAGCTGCATTTGTATGCTGTGCAGCGATGAGGCTTAAAAACGGCACTTCTGCGCATGGTATGTGGCGCAATGCGCACACGCGACGTACTATAATGATGTCGTTTCACACAGGGTCTAGCAAAGCTTTTCAGTTGCACTGGTGGCCGCAGAGTGATTGACATGAAGTGGGCGTTTCTGGGTGTCAATTGACCGTTTTCAGGGAGTGTTCGGAAAAACGCAGGCATGGTAGAAAAAACGCAGGCATGGCTGGGCGAACGCAGGGCGTGTATTGTGACGTCAAAACAGGAACTGAACAGTCTGAAGTGATTGCAAGCGCTGAGTAGGTTTTGAGCCACTCTGAAACTGCACAAAAAAACTTTGTAGCCGCTCTGCGATCCTTTCGTTCGCACTTCTGCTAAGTTAAAAAACACTCCCAGTGGGCGGCGGCTTAGCGTTTGCACGGCTGCTAAAACTGCTAGCGAGCGATCAACTCGGAATGACCACCATGGTGCACTAATTGGGGTTTCCGGCCACATAGAAAACGACACAAAAAAACAAAAAAACCTTTTTCCATGTCGACCTTGTCCATCTAGACCTGCCAACCATGTCAACCTTTTCCAGGTGTCGACCTACTGCCTGTGGACTAATAGTGGTCGACCTAATGAGTGTCAACTTAAATAGGGTCGACCCAACAAACCCATTCCATACATACACACACTTACTAGGGTTATTTTTTTGTTGGAGCAATTAACCTACTGTACCAGTAAATTTTTTTGGTTTTGTTGGAGGAGACCGGTGTACCCGGAGGAAACCCATGCAAGTACATTTGGTAGAAATGTCATGAAAATGCACTTTTTTTTCAGAAAATTCACCTGGATGAGAAGATATCTTGAGAAGATATCTCATTGTTCCTTAAGGGGGGTACACACAGAGAGATCCGTGCTTAAAATCTAAGCAATCTTGCTAGATTGCTTAGATTTTAAGCACGGATCTGCCGTGTGTATGCCCCCCAGCGATAGCGATGCGCGGCCCCGCACATCGCTATCGCCAGTGCTAGATTGAGCCTGCATGCAGGCTCAATCTAGCGGGTCGCTCACTTCACCGTTGTGTGAAGTGAGCGCCCCCCGTCGGCTTTCCCCTTCGCTCAGCACATCGTGCTGTGCTGAGCGGGGTGAGAGATGTGTGCTGAGCGGTCTGTGTTAAGATCGCTCAGCACACATCTCTCCCGTGAGTACCCCCCTTTAGTGTGAGCAGCAGTAAACCTCAATCAGTGAAGCTGCATGTACTTAGCAGAACAGAACACTGGTTATTGTGGAAAGTAGAAGGAGTTTCCAACAGACACAATGGTCAATATTTACTAAAAAATTGAGTTTGTCCGATTTGTGTTTTTTTTTTCAAAGTCCCAATCCGGGAATTCACTAAGCACAAATCTCGGCAATGTCTCGTCTATTCGTAATGGATTTAACGGCAAAGTTCTGAAATACGAATGAATAGACCATCGGTCAAACGCGGCTGTTATTTCATACAATACGGGTATTCACTATTCAATCGTATTTGGGTGTTAGTCTCTGAGTGCTCAAGTGCGGGTCTATTTTTTTGCGAATCGTTAAAAAAAGCAGCAAAAAAAAAGACCTGCTTTTTCCAGTCGAGTTTGGATAACCATGCACGGATCAGTGAGATCTGTGCTTGGTTATCTATGGGAAAGGGTGTGTTTAGTGTAAAAATGGAAAAAAAATTGCGTGGGGTCCCCCCTCCTAAGCACAACCAGCCTCTGGCTCTTTGAGCCGGTCCTAGTTGACAAAATATGGGGAAAAAAATTACAGGGGTTCCCCCATATTTCATCAACCAGCACCGGGCTCTGCGCCTGGTCCTGGTTCAAAAAATACGGGGGACAAAAAGCGTAGGGGTCCCCCGTATTTCTTAAACCAGCACCGGGCTCCACTAGCCAGGTACATAATGCCACAGCTGGGGGACACTTTTATTGTGGTCCCGGCGGCCCTGGCATTACATACCCAACTAGTCACCCCTGGCCGGGGTACCCTGGAGGAGTGGGAACCCCTTAAATCAAGGGGTCCCCCCCTCCAGCCACCCAAGGGCCAGGGGTGAAGCCCGAGGCTGTCCCCCCCATCCAAGGGCGGCGGATGGGGGGCTGATAGCCTTGTGTAAAAAATGAGAATATTGTTTTTAGTAGCAGTACTATAAGTCCCAGCAAGCCTCCCCCGCAAGCTGGTACTTGGAGAACTACAAGTACCAGCATGTGGTGGAAAACCGGGCCCGCTGGTACCTGTAGTACTACTGCTAAAAAAATAACCAACAAAAAACAGGACACACACACCGTGACAGTATAAGTTTATTACATACATGCACACCTCCAAACATACATACTTACCTATGTTCACACGAGGCTCGGTCCTCTTCTCCATGTAGAATCCTCGGAGTACCTGTGAAAAAAATTATACTCACATAATCCAGTGTTGCTTGTCTTCTTTGTATAATCCACATACTTGGCAAAACAAAAAAATGGAAACCCGACCATGCACTGAAAGGGGTCCCATGTTTACACATGGGACCCCTTTCCCCGACTGCCAGGACCCCCCCTGACTCCTGTCAAAGAGGGTCCCTTCAGCCAATCAGGGAGCGCCACGTCGTGGCACTCTACTGATTGGCTGTGTGCTCCTGTAGTGTCTGTGAGGCTGCACACGGCAGAGATACAATGTAGCGCCTATGCGCTCCATTGTATCCAATGGTGGGAACTTTGCGGTCAGCGGTTGACCGAAAGTAACCTCACCGCTGACCGCAAAGTTCCCACCATTGGATACAATGGAGCGCATAGGCGCTACATTGTATATCTGCCGTGTGCAGCCTCACAGACACTACAGGAGCACACAGCCAATCAGGAGAGTGCCACGACGTGGCGCTCCCTGATTGGCTGAAGGGACCCTCTTTGAAAGGAGTCAGGGGGGGTCCTGGCAGTCGGGGAAAGGGGTCCCATGTGTAAACATGGGACCTCTTTCAGTGCGTGGTCGGGTTTCCGTTTTATTGTTTTGCCAAGTACGTGGATTAAACAAAGAAGACAAGCAACACTGGATTATGTGAGTATAATTTTTTTCACAGGTACCCCGAGGATTCTACATGGAGAAGAGGGCCGAGCCTCGTGTGAACATAGGTAAGTATGTATGTTTGGAGGTGTGCATGTATGTAATAAACTTATAATTTCACAGTGCGTGTGTCCTGTTTTTTGTTGGTTATTTTTTTGCAGTAATACTACAGGTACCAGCGGGCCCGGTTTTCCACCTCATGCTGGTACTTGTGGTTCTCCAAGTACCAGTTTGCGGGGGAGGCTTGCTGGGACTTATAGTACTGCTACTAAAAACAATATTCTCTTTTTTTACACAAGGCTATCAGCCCCCCATCCGCCGCCCTTGAATGGGAGGGACAGCCTTGGGCTTCACCCCTGGCCCTTGGGTGGCTGGAGGGGGGGGACCCCTTGATTTAAGGAGTTCCCACTCCTCCAGGGTACCCCGGCCAGGGGTGACTAGTTGGGTATGTAATGCCAGGGCCGCCGGGACCACAATAAAAGTGTCCCCCGGCTGTGGCATTATGTACCTGGCTAGTGGAGCCTGGTGCTGGTTTAAGAAATACGGGGGACCCCTACGCTTTTTGTCCCCGTATTTTTTGAACCAGGACCAGGCGCAGAGCCCGGTGCAGGTTGATGAAATATGGGGGAACCCCTGTCATTTTTTTCCCCATATTTTGTCAACAAGGACCGGCTCAAAGAGCCCGAGGCTGGTTGTGCTTAGGAGGGGGGACCCCACGCAATTTTTTTCTGATTTTTTAACACTTTAAACACCTTCTTACGGTACACAATGAAGCCCTGCATGGATCTCACAGATCCGGCCGGGATTCCTTGTGTTTTGTCAGGCAGTGCTTTACTCATCACTCCCGTAAAACACTGCCTGACATTACGAATCACATCGACATCGGAAAATACGAATTTGGAAAAATCGGCAGCTTAGTGAATGATCGTATCAGAATTCAAAAAGTTGCAATAAAATGCACCCGAGACCATTCAAGTTCAAACACCCTTAAAAACGGCAAAAACACGAATCTTTGTAAATATACCCCAATGACTGTGGTGTTCATGCCACAGTGGTGGGGACTGTGGAGAGAGTCTTGGCAATTCAGTTAAGGTTACATGTAAGTCCCATATAGTAGGGTATAGAGCATACACCTCCAGGGTCCCAGAGCTAGTGCACTGCTCAGTCTACAGCTATCTCTACTCCTGAGCATTAGTGGTATAATATATGCAGTTTGAGTGAATTTTGTTGGCGATATAATTGTATGTACAAACTGCTAACTTTATAGCCCTTGGGGGTCATTACGAGTTGTTCGCTTGTTGCCGATTTTCGCAGCGGAGCGATTAAGGCAAAAATGCGCATGCGCATGGTACGCAGTGTGCATGCGCTAAGTATTTCAGCACAAAACTTAGTAGATTTACTCACGCCCGAACAAAGATTTTTCATCGTTGAAGTGATCGGAGTGTGATTGACAGGAAGTGGGTGTTTCTGGGCGGAAACTGGCCATTTTCTGGGAGTGTGCGGAAAAACGCAGGCGTGTCAGGGAAACGTGGGAGTGTCTGGAGAAACGGGGGAGTGGCTGGCTGAACGCTGGGCGTGTGTGTGACGTCAAACCAGGAACGAACCGGACTGATTGATCGCAATCCGTGAGTAAGTCTCGAGCTACTCAGAAACTGCTAAGAAATTTCTATTCGCAATTCTGCTAATCTTTCGTTCGCAATTCTGCTAAGGTAAGATACACTCCAAGAGGGCGGCGGCTTAGTGTGTGCAATGCTGCTAAAAGCAGCTAGCGATTCGAACAACTCGGAAGGACCCCCCTTGTTCTCTATTCCTGTGGTGCTGGAACAAGGGTAAATTATTAATGGTTCATCACGCACAATATTCTCATTGTTCTAAGGTGACCGTTTTCTCAAATTTCTCCTGTTTCTGAGGGGATTGCTCAGAAGTCAGGAAATAGATTGGCAGGCCCTTGTGAATCCTAGGCTTTTGTTTTGGATTTTGAACAGGATAGGGTATACAGATAGATCCACTGTTATCTTGGCCTCTTTGCTGCGCCTAGGCACACCATGTTTTATGTACATAAACCCTTCATCTATTGTTCTCAGCTGCAATACAATACAAAGAACAATACAGCAAGGGATTAAGTCATAACAGCAGGGGACTAAATCCGACTGCCCAGTATCAGTTAATCCTATTAAAGGCCAAGATAAATGTGGAGCCATCAGTACATGTAAATCTAACATTTGAAAAATCCCAGTCCAGTCACATTCCTTGCAGAATATGTGAAGGCAAGATAACTCTTTGTGACAGTTGAGCAGCTGTGTATTAGATTGTGGACCATTTGTAGTTGAAATATGTGGACCATTTTGTAGTTGCAGTTTACAATATGTACACTGAAACGAGTGAGTAATGACCAATCCTTGTTCAAGTATTTGCCAAGGCTGCCAAAAGATTGGAAGGGTCCAAATTAGAGATGTGCGGCGGTCACTTTTCATGTTTTGTGTTTTGGTTCTAATTCCACTTTCATGTTTTGGTTTTGGCTTGGTTTTGCCAAAACCACCCTTTCATGTTTTGTTTTTGGTTTTGGATCTGCATGATTTTTGAAAAAAACTTAAAAACAGCTAAAATCACAGAATTTGAGGGTAATTTTGCTTCTACGGTATTATTAACCTCAATAACAATCATTTCCACTCATTTCCAGTCTATTCTGAACACCTCATACCTCACAATTTTGTTTTTAGGCCTAAAAGTTGCACCGAGTTGGCTGTATGACTAAGCTAAGCAACACAAGTGTGTGCCACAAACACCTGGCACATCTAGGAGTGGCACTGCAGTTGCAGACAAGATGACACTATTCAAAAACTAGTTCCCAAACAGCACATGATGCAAAGAAGAAAAAGAGGTGCAATTAGGTAGCTGGATAGCCAAGCTAAGTGACACAAGTGTGCGGCACAATCACCTGACCCATCTAGGGGTGGCCCTGCAGTTACAGACAGGATGGCACTTAAAAAAACTAGTCCCGAAACAGCACATGATGCAAAGAAGAAAAAGAGGTGCAATTAGGTAGCTAGATAACCAAGCTAAGCGACACAAGTGTGCAGCACAAACACCTGGCCCATCTAGGAGTGGCACTGCAGTGGCAGACAGCAATGAGGTAGCTGTATGACTAAGCTAAGCGACACAAAAGTATGTGGCACAAACACCTGGCACATCTAGGAGTGGCACTGCTGTGGCAGACAGGATGGCGGATTTAAAAAATAGGCCCCAAACAGCACATGATGCAAAGAAGAAAAAGAGGTGCAATGAGGTAGCTGGATGGCCAAGCTAAGCGACACAAGTGTGCGGCACAAACATCTGGCCCATCTAGGAGTGGCACTGCAGTTACAGACAGGATGGCACAAAAAAAACCTAGTCTCCAAACAGCATATGATGCAAAGAAGAAAAAGAGGTGCAAGATGGAAATGTCCTTGGGCCCTCCCACCCACCCTTATGTTGTATAAACAGGACGTGCACACTTTAACAAACCCATCATTTCAGCGACAGGGTCTGCCATACGACTGTGGCTGAAATGACTGGTTTGTGGGCTAGGAAATCTAATCCTTTTCCTTGCAGCTCCAGTGGTGGGAGAAATTGAAGGACGAGCTGTTGACGGGTCACGTTCCGCTTGATTTGACAATTTACTAACCAGCAGGTCTTTTCGCCTCTGCACACTTGTGCCTGCTGGAAAGAGAGATACAACGAAGGCTTTAAACCTAGGATCGAGCACGGTGGACAAAAGGTAGTGCTCTGATTTCAACAGATTGACCACCCTTGAATCCTGGCAAATTGAATGAAGGGCTCCATCCACAAGTCCCACATACTTTGCAGAATCGCTCTGTCTTAGATCCTCCTTCAATTTCTCCAGCTGCTTCTGCAAAAGCCTGATGAGGTGAATGACCTGATTCAAGCTGGCAGTGTCTGAACTGACTTCACGTGTAGCAAGTTCGAAGGGTTGGAGAACCTTGCACAAGATGGAAATCATTCTCCACTGCGCTTGAGTCAGGTGCATTACCCCTCCTTTGCCTATATCATAGTGGATGTATAGGCTTGAATGGCCTTTTGCTGCTCCTCCATCATCTGAGGCATATAGAGTGTTGAATTCCACCTCATTACCACCTCTTGCTTCAGTCAGGGCTGTTTCTAGCCAATTTGAGGGCTGTTTCTAGCCAATTTGGCTCCCAGTGCGAGATTTAAAAATGCGCCCCCACCCCATTCACATAAGAAAAAATGCGCGCCCCCCCCCATAGATATAAAGAGGAAAAGTATGCGTGCGCCTCAGGTGCGCGCGCTCCTGGCAAGGGGGCGTGACCTCGTTAAAATGGGCGTGGCTTTGTTAAGATTTGCGTGGCCTCATCTGATCTCATCATCACGGCCACCACGGGATAAAAAAAAAAAAGTCCTCATTTTACACATTACAGCAGGCAAGTGTCCCCATTTTACACAGCACGGTAGGCAAGTGTCCCCATTTTACACATTGCGGCAGGCACGTGCCCCCATTTCACACATTGCGGCAGGAAAGTGTCCCCATTTTACACAGTACGGCAGGCAAGTGTCCCCATTTAACACAGTACGGCAGGCAAGTGTCCCCATTTTACACATTCCGGCAGACAGGTGTCCCCATTTTACACAGTACAACAGGCAAGTGTCCCCATTTTACACATTCCGGCAGACAGGTGTCCCCATTTTACACAGTACGGCAGGCAAGTGTCCCCATTTTACACATTGCGGCAGGCAAGCGTCCCCATTTTACACATTCCGGCAGACAAGTGTCCCCACTTTACACATTCCGGGAGACAGGTGTCCCCATTTTACACAGTACGGCTGGTGGTGGTGGTGAGGGGGGGAGGGAGAGAGAGAGAGAGAGAGAGAGATGGAGAGTGGCTGACTTACATTTGAAGCGGTTCTTCCCGCTCTTCAGCCGCCTCTCCCTCGTCTGCGCAGTGCTGGCCGGCTTGGCTCCCCCTTCTCCCTCCTCCCGAGTGCCCAGCTCGGGGGCGGGGTTTCACAGAATGACACGATTGCGTCGTGATGTCACGACGCAAACGCGTCATTCCGCGAAACCCCGCCCCCCGAGCTGGGCACTTGGGAGGAGAGGGGAGGGGGGTTTGCTGGTGCTCCAGTCTTCGGCATGCAGTGGCAGAATGCCGAAAGTGGCCCGCAATTTGTCGGGCCACCGACAGAATCTCCTGCACACCCCTGTCATTTTTCAAAAAATTCTGCACCACCAAATTAATTGTATGTGCAAAACATAGGACATGCTGGAATTTGCCCAGATGTAATGCACGCACAATATTGGTGGCGTTGTCCGATATCACAAATCCCCAGGAGAGTCCAATTAGGGTAATCCATTCTGCGATGATGTTCCTCAGTTTCCGTAAGAGGTTGTCAGCTGTGTGCCTCTTAAGGAAAACTGTGATACATAGCGTAGCCTGCCAAGGAACGAGTTGGCGTTTGCGAGATGCTGCTACTGCTGCCGCTGCTGTTGTTTCTGCGGGAGGCCATACATCTACCCAGTGGGCTGTTACAGTCATATAGTCCTGAGTCTGCCCTGTTCCAATTGCCCACATGTCCGTGGTTAAGTGGACACTGGATACAACCGCATTTTGTAGGACACTGGTGACTCTTTTTCTGACGTCTGTGTACATTCTCGGTATCGCCTGCCTAGAGAAGTGGAGCCTAGATGGGATTTGATACCGGGGACACAGTACCTCAAACAATTCTCTAAGTCCTACTGAACTAATGGTGGATACCGGACGCACGTCTAACACCAACATAGCTGTCAAGGACTCAGTTATCCACTTTGCAAAAGGATGACTGCTGTCATATTTCATCTTCCTCACAAAGGACTGTTGGACAGTCAATTGCTTACTGGAGGTAGTACAAGTGGTCTTCCGACTTCCCCTCTGGGATGACGATCCACTCCCAGCAGCAACAACAGCAGTGGCAGCAACAGCAGGCGTACCATTCAAGGATCCTTCGGAGGAATCATGGTTAGGAGAGGACTCCTCAGTCTTGCCAGTGACATGGCCTGCAGGACTACTGACGTTCCTCACTGAGGAGGAAGTTGACGTTGATGGAGTTGGTGGTGTGGCTTGCAGGAGCTTGGTTGCAGGCGGTAGAAGGGATTTAGGTGTGAGTGGACTGCTTACGCTCTTACCCAAAGTTTCACAACTTGACACTGACTTATGATGAATGCGCAGCAGGTGACGTATAAGGGAGGATGTTCCTAGATGGTTAACATCCTTACTTCTACTTATTACAGATTGACAGAGGCAACAGATGGCTTGACACCTGTTGTCCGGATTTGTGGAGAAATAATTCCACACCGAAGAGGTGGCTTTTTTGGTAGTTTGCACAGGCATCACAATGGGCTTCTTCATCCCAAGGACAACAGGTGTTTCCTCCGGTGCTTGACTTAAACAAACCACATCACCATCAGAATCCTCATCGTCAACTTCCTCCTCAGCGCCAGAAACACCCATATCCTCATCCTGGTGTACTTCAACAGTGACATCTTCAATTTGAATATCAGGAACTGGACTGTGGCTGTTCCTTCCAGCATTTGCAGGGGGCGTGCAAATGGTGGAAGGAGCCACCTCTTCCCGTCCAGTGTTGGGAAGGTCAGGCATTGCAACTGCCGACACACTTGGACTCTCCTTGGGGATTTGTGATACCATCTCAAAACGCACAGTTGTTTTCTGTGCTCTTTCCAGCTTAACTCTTTTTTAATTTTTCTAGCTGGAGGATGAGGGCTTCCATCGTCATGTGAAGCTGAACCACTAGCCATGAACATAGACATATTAGCTAGTTTACGTTTCTCCTCAGATGATTTATATATTTTTTTTTAATGTTTCTTTTTACTGAACTTTGGCTTTTTGGATTTTACATGCCCTCCACTACCACATTGGGCATCAGCCTTGGCAGACGACATTGATGGCATTTCATCGTCTTTGTCATGGCTAGTGGCAGCAGCTTCAGCACTAGGAGGAAGTGGTTCTTCTTGATCTTTCCCTATTTTATCCTCAAAATTTTTGTTTTTCATTATTTTTTGGGAGTTATATGAGACAAAGGGGGTAATACTTAGTTGATCGCAGCAGGAACTTTGTTAGCAGTTGGGCAAAACCATGTACACTGCAGGGGTGGGCAGATATAACATGTGCAGAGAGAGTTAGATTTGGGTGTGTTGTGTTCAAACTGAAATCTAAAATGCAGTGTAAAAATAAAGCAGCCAGTATTTACCCTGCACAGAAACAAAGTACCCCACCCAAATCGAACTCTCTCTGCACATGTTATATCTGCCTCCCCTGCAGTGCACATGGTTTTGCCCAACTGCTATCAAAGTTCCTGCTGCAATCAACTCGGAATGACCCACAATATGCGGCACAGGAATGACTGGAATGACTGATGGACAGGACACTACCACTGGTCTGATGTAGCACAACACACCAACACTGTAAGGGACTTGTGGTTGTTGTTATATAATTATTATACGGCAGCAGTGGACATATAGCAGCAGTGTATACCACTGTGACTGCCTCGTCACTGGAATGACTGATGAGACAGGACACTACCACTGGTCTGATGCAGCACAACACAGCACCACTTTATACAGCTACACTGGATATATGGCAGCAGAGAGCACCAACACTGTGACTGGCTGGACTGATGCAGCACAATACACTGACTACACTGGACTGGACAGCACAACACAGCACCACTTTATACAGCTACACTGGATACATGGCAGCAGAGGACACCAACACTGTGACTGGCTGGACTGATGCAGCACAATACACTGACTACACTGGACTGGACAGCACAACACAGCACCACTTTATACAGCTACACTGGATACATGGCAGCAGAGGACACCAACACTGTGACTACACTGGACTGGACTGAACAGCACAACACAGCACAAGACTCGCCACCCCACTTTCCAGCCCCCACACAGACACTGAAACCTGAGGACACGTCCTCTCAATACACTCTCCGAGACTGGAGTGAAAATGGCTGCGAGGCACAGCATCTTATATGGAATCCAAATCCCGCAAGAATCCGACAGCGGGATGATGACGTTTTGCCATGTTCGGGTTTCCGAGTCAGGCTGGAAAACCCGAGCCGGGCTCGGAAACGAACTCGGAAGGCAAAGTCCGGTAGGGTTCGGTTCTCTGAGAACCGAACCCGCTCATCTCTAGTCAAAATGCAGGAGAGTGGATGGCAGGGCCAAATGGAAGGTGGAGAGCATAGCAATGTCCATATCTTTCAATAATTGAGGCGTCTTCCTTGATTGCAGAGTACATTGTAGATGTCCATTGATGGCAAAGTCCATGTAAAAAGCTTGGGGCAGTTCTCAGTAGAAGCCCACTCTGAAGTTAATATGGGGTTTTAGATAATGCCACTGGAGAGGTGTACTTTTACAGGGTTAAAGTGGGTCTTTAACCCTGTAAAAGTACATGGCAGTCCAAAATTTCTGGCATGGCAGTCCAAAATTTCAGCCTATTGTTCTTTAAGTTATAAATTGATTAGCTTACATAACCAAGAACCAGGAGTGATTATTAAGTCATCCGTGTAGTGGTAACAACTTGGCATCTAGTCCCATCTCAACCCGCATGCCTCAAACAAGCATGGAAGATAGCCTAAATACCCATTAATTTAATTTCATGAATGGATAGAAGTGGCCATACATAGAGAAACCATCTGATCTCATATCCCTACAGTACATCAAAGTGTGTACGATGGTGCATCACATCTGCTGAAATTGCTGGATGCATCCACTTTTGGACTTGCTTCTGATGAAGAATAAAGTCCAAAGTACAGACCTCAGAGACTATAATGCCGGAACATCACCCCTTTGTATTTTTGTGTAATGCTTTCATTTTTATCAAGGTTGGATATTTTAGATATTCCAGGAAACAGGGGTAATGAATTCTTTATAAGTATAACAGCAGGATCTTACTGAAAAACATTCACCCATGAAACAAACAGTATGCTGCTTTGAACTTATTATGTCCCTTGTAGGGTTTTCAATTCATTCAGCTTTACAGAACCAATGTTTTTGTTTTCAATTTCATTACAAAGTTTGATGCATGTACCATAGTATAGGGAGCAGGGCTCCAGTATAGTAACATGCTGCCTCCCTGTGGCTTTAGCATTTATTAGTGATTGCATAAACAATGTCAAATGCTAAAATAAATAAACCAACCTTTAGCTGAATCAACAGAAAGCTTCAAATGTCAAATAATGACACAATAGTGAAGTGTAAACGTTTCAGTAACTTCGGCATCAGTAAGTATCATTTGCTGAAATAATTAATATTTTTGTTATTCTGATCAGAAGGTTGCTGACCTTATGCATTGTTATTCATGCTGGGTTTCGATGCATTTTTTGTGACATTTGATTAAAAAAAAAATTCTGTTCAGACTAGAGAGAATTCTCACTCCATGATCACAGATGCGTAAATGAGAGGAGCCGGATTTTGGAAGTAGTAAACACATTGATGTTAAGCATTTCTTTATTGGAGCATTTTCTGGACATAATTGGCATGGGGGCTAATGGGCTTAGTATGATTTACTGATGGACAGGATGCCGGCTGTCAGTATATATACAGCGGCATCCCGTCTATCAGAATCCCGACAGACCCCCATTAATCCCCGTAACCCTCACCTTTTCCCTATCCTAACCTTAACCCTCCCTTGTTGGTGCCTAACCCTAATCCTCCCTGCTTGGTGCCTAACCATAACCCTCCCTTCCCCACTGCCTAAACTTAACCCTCCCTGCTTGATGCCTAACCCTAACCTCCCCTTCTATGTGCCTAACCTTAATCCTCCCTTCCCGGTCCCTAAACCTAACCTTCTCGTCCCTCCTCCCTAACCCTAACCCCACTTCTCCTGCCTAAACCTACCCTCCTCCTCCCTTCGGCAGGACACCAGCACATCCCGCTGTGAGGATGTTATGGATGCTGGCAGTCGGTAATGTGATGCTGGCATCCTGAGTGGCGTTGGTATGTAGACGCCGGCAATGCGTCCTCCTTTGGGATCTCGGCGTCAGTATATTGACCGCCAGGGTCCAATCCGTCAGGAAGCTAACTGCTTCCCGGGCTAATAGCTCCTCTTTACCAACAAGCTAGTGCTTTATGTATTGTATTAATCGTATTTAGCAATAATTAGATTCATACTAGTAGATGGGATTATAAAGTGTATGTATACTCTTCTTTACCATGATGCATTGTGGCAGATTTAGGGGTCAGGCTGCTCTTTGAAACAACATCATGGCGTTCCCACATTGCCTCCCCTCACATCACGTCACTGCCTCTATGTCCCCTCTATGTTAGGGAGAGTTTTGATGCCTCTGGACACTCAGGCATGGCAACCCCAAACTCAATCCCTTACCACAATTTGCTGCCTATGGGGGTATTTCAAACATGGATGCAGATCTTGTTTACCGCAGCAAGATCTGTGTGCGCACTGCCTGCTGCATTGTCAGGCGGTCCTGCGCTATTTTTTTTTCTGAGCAGCGTCATGTGACATCACACAGCGACCCTGAAAATGCTCCAAACATGCCCCCGTTTTGCCCACCATGCCCCGACAATGCCGTGTCACTGCCCCCCTCTACGTCCACTGCTGCCAGTCACCTTGCATCCTTGCAAAATATGGCTGCAAGGTGTAGAGTCACGGCTAGTGCATGTGCGCAGACCCTCTATATGCAGCTGCTGTATACAGACGCACATCTGCGTTCGGGCCTGAATAGACCCCTATGACCTCTACTCCTCCAAACCAGCTGTAAAATAAATAACAATTAAAAAACAAGTATCACCCAGCATGTCAGGCAAGTGCCCTATTGGGGACCTACTTCGCTGCTCCCAGCAAGTGGTGACCCCAGGCACATGTCTAGTGGGAAATCCAGCACTGGTGGAGTGTAAAAACTAATAGAATTAATTAGTTTACAGAGCTTGACAAGAATTTGTGGTCATGCATAAGGGGACGGCTTCTGAATATCATCCGGGCAACTCAGTGTGAGAAACATTTCCATACACTTGGCCATGTACAGACAGCTCAGACAAATGAATGGCTTCAGAAAAGGGGTCAGTGAGTGAGTAGTATTTGTCACTTTGCCTGGACTTTAATGACTACTCTACTATTGGGAGTTAGAAACATACAACCCAGTACAAAGGGGGTCATTCCGAGTTGATCGCAGCTGAAAATGTTCGCTGCGCAGCGATGATGCAAAAAAATGGCACGTCTGCGCATGCGTATGCAGCGCAATGCATACGCACGACGTACTTTCACAACGGCCGATGTAGCTTCACACAAGGTCTAGCGAAGCTTTTCAGTCGCACTGGTGGCCGCAGAGTGATTGACAGGAAGTGGGCGTTTCTGGGTGTCAACTGGGAGTGTTCAAAAAAACACAGGCGTGCCAGGAAAAACGCAGGTGTGGCTGGGCGAACGCAGGGTGTGTTCATGACGTCAAAACAGGAACTGAACAGCAAGCGCTGAGTAGGTCTGAAGCTACTCTGAAACTGCACAATTTTTTTTTTGTAGTCGCTCTGCAATCCTTTCGTTCACACTTCTGCTAAGCTAAAATACACTCCCAGTGGACGGCGGCATAGCGTTTGCACGACTGATAAAAACTGCTAGCGAGCGAACAACTCAGAATGACCCCCAATGTACCAAGGTGGTTTTCTCCAATTAGCTATTAGCCTGTGAAAATAAGTATAAGGCTGTGACTATTTCAATTCTCACATATGTGTCTTATCATTTTCATAAGCATCTCATACATTTTAAAACGACATGACCAATATTGATCTTGTCCTTCTTTTAGGGTTCTCATGTATTTTAAAATAGCAATAAATAGTGATTAGCTGACATACAGTACTGTACACAAATATACATAAAAGAAATCGGCAATTTTAAGTGTTAGACAGCAAAAGCAAGCTTTATATGTGATAGCTGAAATTACAGCTCTTATCTAGCAGGCAATTAGCCGGCGTTCCAGCTGGATTGCCCATTTATGCTGGACACATATAATGTGCTCAATACTTTAATCCACAGGTTCTCAAACTCGGTCCTCAGGACCCCACACGGTGCATGTTTTGCAGGTCTCCTCACAGAATCACGAGTGACATAATTAGCTCCACCTGTGGACCTTTTAAAATGTGTCAGTGAGTAATTAATACACCTGTGCACTTGCTGGGTTACCTGCAAAACATGCACTGTGTGGGGTCCTGAGGACCGAGTTTGAGAACCACTGCTTTAATCCATTGTGCAACATCTGCAATTTTATGGCTGTGAGATGCCTGTGCAAAACCATAATGTTGCAGATGTTTGGGAGTGTTTTCAATGTGCTTATTTGCAAATATCAGCTAATAACTATCATGTTTTTGCTAAAATGTATCAGAAGCCTTTTGTGTACTTATTTAACCACTTGACTGGCTAATTTTTTTTCTCCAAACAATGCTGAGAAATTGTCGAATTTTTTATGATTGAATAAGGTTAAGAATATTTATTTACACATATCCAACTCAGTTTTTTTTTGTAAACATCAGTTTAAACATCGATGGCTGATATATTGATCCACCGATGATTGGAATGTTGGGACCATCGCTACTTTCTATTTTTATAATGGCTGTTTGTCTCTGCTACAGCCGGGTGAATGCAGGTACAGATGCAGCCGCGCTCATCACAGGCGGCTCCATCGCAAACGAGCACACCTGGCATGACTAGGCGATCCGTCTGTCTAGTCACGGCGGGAGTGCACAGAGACGCACCCATTCAGAGCGTCTCTGTGCGGGTGGGTTGAAGGAGATGCTCTTCATTCAATTGAATGGGGCGTGACTCCCTCGCAGGCGGGCGCGTGCCCAAGCCCCCGGGGATGCTCTAGGTGAAAGGCGTGCCAAGATGGAGCCACGACTAGCGTGGATCCATCTGTACATTTCATCAGCGGCTGCTAATGTCAGTACTTGTGAGGTGGGGAGGATCCAGCAGATGCCCAATCAGCAGTGATCAGCTGCATGGAAGAGGGGGAGCAGAGGGGCCGGGAGGTTACTATGATAATGGCAGCTGTTAGAAGATTATTTTAGCAGCGGCACACTGGTTGCATCTGATGCGACCATGCCAGTCAAGTAGATAATAAAATTACACGATTGCACACTTTTTTCAATTATATTCTCAGAGTATCTATAACACACACACACACACACACACACACACACACACATAGTGGGAATCCCTGCACTCTCACATAATATAGACGATTACTGGGGTGCCAATCAGGGTCCAATCTCGTGAAAGATGGGGCCCATAGTACAACATGCAGTATCTCCACTATGTGGAAAAGACAGCACTCTCCAGATTAAATTTTCAAAAATCAAATAAGTGGATATTTATTATAAAGTCTATCTCACAGTTTCCAGGAAATGTCCAACGTTTCGGTCCACACCGGGACCTTTTTCAAGGTATACAGCAACAAAACATCCAGTACAGCAGTGTAGCATAAGTCAAATGAAGTAGGGAAACTGGGGTATTGGTCTGGGCCCAATTGTATATATATATATATATATATATATATATATATATATATATATATATACACTATTTAGTAAACACTGCTAGTGCATGCATGAAGATGTACTGTACCACTTAAAATAACAGCAATGCACTGCAGAATAGTCCCATGCAGTATAATGTAACATGTATAATGTATAATTTATGGCCAAAAGTTTCTTATTGAGAAATTCAGAAAAAAATATTCAATTCAGTAAATTGTGTTTCTATGTCATCCTTAGGTTCAGTTATGTGGTGGGGGACAGGATTCACTTGAGTTTGTTCACATATTTTCTGATTGGAAGCACAAGCACTGATTTTGTCTATTACATTAACAGTAAATAATTTCAATTGGTCCTGGACCTCCAACCCAGAGTACCCGCGCAAGTACCCTGGGGCACCCCAGGGTGCCTAGGCAGACACACAGTTTGAGAACCACTGATATAGACTATAAAAATTTTTTATGGATTTTATTATATTTCCTATTGTTTTGTGTTACTGGAACATTAAAATTGACTGTACATTATAATGAAGGGATTATAGTGCTCAGAAAAGGCTAGTAAGCAGATAAGGAATGCTGCAAAACTTTTTTTTAGAACTATTGCAACAGTATTGATTTCTCCATACAGAAGCTTCTTCCAACGGAGCAGGAACTGCAGTAATTGAGATCACTCTAAATATTGATACAGATGAAAACCTTGAGTAATGGGTGTACTTCCTGTTCTGCAGGAGCTTCGTGGACATACAGTATGCAGCGGATGCCTTGTAAGTGATTGTCCCTTTAAAAAAAAGTCCGTTATTGGCCGGTATCCCGCATCTCCAGCGATTTCAGACTCCATTACATCCTGCCCATGACGTGCGGACTGTAAAAAAAAAAAAAAAAAAAAAGACAGAACACATAAATAAATTATAATGAAAAATATAATTATATAAATGTCAAATAAAAAATCAAAATAGATAGCAATTGGATGTTGCACTGACTCATTTGTAGTCTATTATAGTTATGATTTACTAAATATGATATAGAATAAAAAATAATAAAAATGAGATCATAGTACATACACAGTACAAAATAATATACTATAATATAATATAATATAATATAATGAAGCATCATATACAGTACACAATAGAAAATAGTGTCTTGTCTTGGCAGTGTAACCATGGACACTCACTGCAGCCCATGGTGAAGAATGCATTTTCTATGTAATACTGTATATAAAGAACAAGAAACAGATTTCTGTACAAGTGATGATGACTGAATCTTCTACACGGTGTATAACTGTATAATTGTAAAATGCCCAATAAAAACTATTTGCAAAAAAAAAAAACAGGAAAAAGTGGGAAATTTATCAAAACTTGGAGAGGAATAAAGTGGAGTGAGAAAGTTTTAATGAATCAGATTCTGTAATTTTACAGGCTGAGTTTTGAAAACGACACAGCTAATTAGTTGGTTTATTATATCTCTCCATGCAGGGCCGATGCTAGGGTGTTTGGCTCCCTCCTGCAAACAATAAATTTGCACACACACCCACACTTTACAAAGTGATAGCGTGCGCGCCTAAGACGTGTGTCAGGAAAAGGGGTGAGAGAAAGACTGAGAGGAGTGAGAGAGAGGGTTACAGGGAGAAAGGGAAAGAGAGAGAAGGCATCAGGGAGCGAGATGGTGCCAGAGACAGAGGGGGTGGAGCAAAAGAGAGACGGATGGGAGGGAGAGAGATAGAATGTCAGGGAGAGAGAGAGAGAGAGAGAGAGAGAGGGGAGCAAGAGACAATAAGAGAATGTCAGGGAGAGAAAGAGGGAGAGAAGGAGAGAGAGAACAACAGAGAGAGGGTGTCGTGGAGAGAAACATTGAGAGTGTCAGAGAGAGGGAGAGAGAGACAGTGTCAGAGAGAGAAACAGTGGCAGGGAGAGGGAGAGATAAAATTGTCATGGAGAGAGGGAGAGACAGGGTCAGAGAGAGCGAGAGGGAGGCAGTGTCAGGGAAAGAGAGATGCAGTGTCAAGGAGAGAGGGAGAGAAAGACAATGTCTGGGAGAGAGAGAGAGCCGGGGCGGGGAAGATAGGGAGACTGTGTCAGGGAGGGAGAGAAAGACAGTATCAGGGAGAGAGAGCGAGTGGGAAGGAAGAATGAGGGAGAGAGACAGCATTGTCAGGGAGCGAGAAAGAGAGAGAATTTAGTAATAGAGTGTGAGGGAGAGAGTGAGGGAGAGGGAAGCGAGCACTACCTGACTCCAGCAGAGGTCTCTGATGGGGCGGACACTTTCCAGTATTAGGCCCAGGTTTATACTAACGGCGGTGGTCATTTTTAGCTGGTGTGAAGGGGGGCTATGGGCCTTGGAGGAAGCTCATGACTGAGTGCAGGGGGAGCAGCGGGTCCTTAAAGCAGCCCTGGCCACATAGCAGCTGCACCCCTGCACCCACAGTAGTAATGCCACTGATGGAGAGGGAGACAGATGGAAAGGAAAAGGTAACGATAAAGTGAGAGGAAGGGGGATGAAGAAAGAGAGAGCGGGAAAGGGAGAGGGGAAGAGAGAGGGAGACAGATGGAAAGGTAGAGGAAAGATGAGAGAGAAGAAGGGAGATGGAGAAAGAGAGAGACACAGGGGAGGGGAGAGGGAGAGGGAGACAGAAGGAATGGGAGAGAAATATGGAGAGGGAGAGACTGAATGAGTGTGCCCAGGAGTCACTTTTTTAAATTTTCAGAACAGATACAAACATACTGTAAGACTCGCAGTTGGCCTGGCTTCTGGCTAGCGCTCCACAGCGGCTGAGGCTCCGCAGCAACCCTCCCTGCCGCTGTTCACGCCTTCGATGTGTCCCTCCTCCAAGCATGCAGTGTGTGAGAGCGGCCAGCTGAGAGAGGTGAAATGGCGCTGACTTGTCTTAAAGGGTGATAAGGGGTGTTATCATCCTCTCATTACCCCCCCCCCACCACCACCACCACCTCCACTCCTCTCCTTCGGCTCTGGCATACTCTTTTTTTGCGGTCTGTGGCACAGCGACGGGCAGCATGTCAATGTAATGCCGCCGGTAATGAGCCCCATCATGGTGTTGGGCCCTGGTGCATTGCGCTGGCGCTAGTTTCGCCACTCGCCCACACACGCACATACATACACATAAAAAGATATAGAAGCACATACATACATACATACATACATACATACACACACACACACATACACACATACATACACACTCTCACTCACTCACTCACTCACTCACTCTTCACCCACTTACCGAGCTGTCTGGCAGGCAGGTTCTGTACTGTAGCAGCCTGGTCCTGTGCAGCTCCATCCCCTCAGCTCCATGTAGCTCCTCCCCTTTTTGGTTGAACACTTCCGCTGTAACAGGGGAGGGAGAGGAGGAGGATACAAGCTGCCGGCGCCGCTGCCTGTCAGTGTGACAGGCACAGTAGCCAGCAGCAGCAGGGGGACAGGCGGCACAGCAGCTGAGCAGCGGGGATGCAGGGCAGGTAGAGTGCCTCTCCTACCTGGCGCCTACCTGCACTGCATTCCTTTGCTGAGTGCCGGTCCTGTCTCCATGTTTTGATAAATCTTCCTCATGCATAACCCCTTTAGTACTTGCTAAAGGGGTTATTCCTTCCATTCAAACAGAAGTGGCTGATATTGCTGCTGGTGTATTCATCATCATATACAGTATCTTTGTACCAAGCCCTCAGTACATGCAAAAGACATGCATGCATCCTAAAAAGTACATCTAGACATAGTCTAATCAGGCCACATTTACATGGGGCATGTGAAACTTACACATATAATTTATTTATTGATTGATAGTTTTTTAGGAATACTTATGATATCCTAGCAGATAGGATGCCGGCTGTCACTATACCGATAGCGGCATCACTTTTGTCAGAATCGGGGCAGCTTTGCTTGCAACAGGTTATATTTCCACTCAGTTGGTGGCATGGACCCACCAACCGATTGGGAATAACCTGTGTTTCTCGGGATTCCAACCGGCGGCAATTCACCAACTGTCAGGATTCCAGCGTAGGTCTCCTGAACGCCGGGATTCCGACAACGAGATATTAACTGCATCCCATTTCTTATATATTGCATCCTATTCTGTTGCAATTGAGAATGCACAGTAATAAACTGGCCAATAGCAGGCAGACATAGAGGTAAGAGGGCCCTGCTCACAAGCTTACAATCTATTGCGACATAGGCACTGATTCAAGAGGGCAGGTGCCCCCCATTGCATATTGGCCTAGCCAGATTACAGAGGTTCTTGGTACGCTGCATGACCAGTCACACATGAAGGTTTGCCGGGGTCAGAAGGATGTGAAAGTGAAGGAAGTGAAAATATGTAAATTTATGTGTGGATTGTGCAGTGGGGATATAATTGGGTAGGATAACTTATGGAGGTTATGCGGGTGGTTCTGGAATATGATAACCTGGTCTTAAGAGATGAGATTTAAGGGAATGCTTAAAGGTTTGAAGACCAAAGAAAAGTCTTATTGTGTGTCAGAGGACACAGATTGGGTGAGGTCCAAAAAAGAGTTTTAATGCCCACAACGTTCTGCAGCCTTGAGTTCCAAAGATGGGAGGTACAGTATGCAGATATACATTATCAGTGCATGCATGTTCAGAAAGCAGTTGTGTATTTTTGGGTTGAAAGCAAAATGGTGGCGGTCAGGGAGCCTGTGGTCCGTTTATGGGCCGCGGCATCCTGACAGTGAAGAATCCCGAGAGGGGAAAGATAAGTATACTTACCTACCCCTTATGGCCCCCTAACCCTCCCTGCCTGCAGCCTAAACCTAATCTTGCCACCCCCCCACCGTGCAGCTTAACGCTAACCCTCCATGGTGGCGGCTGAACCTAACCTCCCCCTTCCCACAGCCTAAACCTAACCTTCCCTCTGCCGCAACCTAACCCTATCCCTCCCCGGAGTTGCCTAAACTTAACCAGCTTTACCTCAGCCTAAACCAAACCCCCCTCCCTGCAGCCTAACCCTCCCTTCACCGTCTAAACCCATGACACGCCAAGGCGGCTTACCACTCAGCCGTCCTGGCAGACAATTATTTGGGATCCCAGCTGCCGGGATCCCAGCACCGGTATTGTGTACCTTGTTAGGATGCCAGCACTGGCATTCCGAGATGTGTCGGGAATCTGTCATTTGCATTTTGACTGCCGGGATCCCAACCATGGGCGTGCGCAAGGGGGTTGCCTAGTGCACACAGTCACCCCCTAATGTCCGGCACCCCCCGCACGCAGGGCCAACCGTCAAATCTTTGTCCTGGGCCCTGACAGACAAGGGGTCCCAGGTGGGAGTACATGTGAGCCGGCGGACAGGAGCAGCAGCAGTCATTAATCAGACAGGGAGGGAGCGCTGCGCAATAGTGAGTGACAGACTCGATGGTGGCATTAAAATGCAGAGCTGGTCTCCAGCCAATCAGAGCTCTTGTAGCAGCAGCGAATCGGGAGCAGCGGCTCCTGATTGGCTGCCAGACCGTGGCTCCTGTTTGGCCGGTGGCCGGCGCCGCATTTCAGTTGCCACCAGCGAGCCTGTCACTCTCACTACTGCGCAGCGCTCTGAGTCCCTGCCATGTCTGATTACTGACTGCCGCGGCACTGCTCCTGGACTCACATGCAGGTGAGAGGCTACCAGTGAATGGAGGGGGAGAGAGGAGGATTCTGAGACACATAGATTGAGGTTCAGGCTGAAAGGGTGAATGGGGGCAGGCTGATAGACAGAGTGAAAGGGGGGGGACAGGCTGAGAGGCACAGAGGGAAGGGGTAGCTGGCTGAGATGCACAGCGTGAAGGAGGGGGGCAGGCTGAGTGGTACAGAGTGAAGGGGGGCAGGCTGAGAGGCACAGAGGGAAGGGGTAGCTGGCTGAGATGCACAGAGTGAAAGGGAGGGGCAGGCTGAGAGGCACAGAGGGATGGGGTAGCCGGCTGAGAGGCACAGCGTGAAGGGGGGGGGGGCAGGCTGGGAGGCACAGAGGGAAGGGGTAGCTGGATGAGAAGCACAGCGTGAAGGAGGGGGGCAGGCTGAGTGGTACAGAGTGAAGGCGGGCAGGCTGAGAGGCACAGAGGGAAGGGGTAGCTGGCTGAGATGCACAGAGTGAAGGGGGGGGGGCAGGCTGAGTGGTACAGAGTGAAGGGGGGGCAGGCTGAGAGGCACAGAGGAAAGGAGTAGCTGGCTGAGATGCACAGAGTGAAAGGGAGGGGCAGGCTGAGAGGCACAGAGGGAAGGGGTAGTTGGCTGAGATGCACAGAGTGAAAGGGAGGGGCAGGCTGAGAGGCACAGAGGGAAGGGGTAGCCGGCTGAGATGCACAGAGTGAAGGGGGGGGGCAGGCTGAGAGGCATTCTTTGCATTCTTATGCTCTCCCACTTACACTAATTGTAAAATGGTGCTAGCCACACCCAGTAGGTGGCGCTAGCCATGCCCAATAGGCGGTGCAAGACTTGCCCCTACGGCGGTTCACACCATAATAAAATGTGCTGCGCACGCCTATAATCCCGACCATCGGGATCCTGACCTGATCCCGTATTTTTACATGAGAATTGGACTCATGTCTAACTTTAAATGACGCCCTAAATGATACCCCCAACTACATAACCTGTAAGCTTTACACCTACTAAATAGTATGAATAGAGAGGTACTGTATGTCAGGCACATCTTTATGTACAGTATATTGACTTAGCTGAAACTTCAAAATGATTATCTATGATTCATTGCATGTTTTATGTATGTCAACTTTTTTCATGATCTGATACATGTTTCGATGATTTATTATCGCATATCTGATTCTAGTCACAATCTGTTCCTGTGTATATATATATGTGCATTTTTATTCTGTTTCTGCATTTTAAGTTGACAGCTTCATTTATAAATAGTGAGCTTGTATTAAGATTTACAAACAGAGGAAGAGGTCAGGAGAAGGGAGGGGAGGACGCAAAAGGTTTATGTGACAATAAATTATAAAAATAAATAAATGTATAGTTCAGTCATCCATAGTACAGCCATCCACCGGATTTCCCCAGATAGTTTCCTCCCCACACCGAGGCATGCACTGAATTTTTACATTATCCATAGTAATCAACACTGATGAGAGACATTTATTTGCAGAGCATGTTTCCTGCAAGAATATCAATTATTCCATAGCTCTGGAAAAACTATTAAAGGTTATATATCAGACTCAAAAATATGTTGCTGTGTTTCAGATGCATGTTTCAATTAACAGAGAAGAAATAATCAGAGCCGTGTCAACTTGAAAATACAAATACATGTAACTAACATTGGGAGTCATTCCGAGTTGATCGCTCGCTAGCTAGTTTTAGCAGCCGTGCAAACGCTATGCGTCGCCCACTGGGGAGTGTATTTTAGCTTAGCAGAAGTACGAACGCATGTGCAGGCGAGATCTGCAAAAACAGTTTGTGCAGTTTTAGAGTAGCTCTGAACCTACTCAGCGCTTGCGATCACTTCAGCCTATTCGTGTCCGGATTTTCCGTCATACAACTGCCTAGCGAACGCCCAGCCACGCCTGCGTTTTTTCAGACACGCCTGCGTTTTTGCAAACACTCCCTGAAAACGGTCAGTTGACACCCAGAAACGCCCCCTTCCTGTCAATCTTCTTGCAGCCGTCAGTGCGACTGAAAACTTCGGTAGAACTACAACAGGCTTTGTAACAGTACGTCGCGCGTGCACATTGCATACCATACGCATGCACAGAAATGCCATTTTTTAGCCTGATCACTGCGCTGCGAACAACGGCAGCTAGCGATCAACTCTGAATGACCCCCATTATTCTAAAAGTGCCTTATACTGTAAGAAAAAATGTATTCAATATAACAATACAAAAATTCATAAAATACAAAGAAAAAGAAAAACACATAAAAGACCAAAAAGCCATAACATTCTTCCTACTTATTCTAAATTTCATAAACACCCTCTTTGTGTCGAAGATGGTAAAGTGAAAAATGAACACTATTTCTCCAGAGTGCAGGTACTATAGAGGTAATTTAGATTTGATCATAGATGTGCAAAAAACACACATCTACAATCAAATTGTTTAACATGCGGGGGGACGCCCAGCACAGGGCAAGTCCACCCTGCATGCCAGATCCAGCCCCCACCCCCGCAGACATGAGAAAGCATCGCACGGCGGTGATGCTTTCGAATGTTTCAAGTAGTCCTCTGCCTACAATGGCTACACCCCATGTTAAGGGTCACAGTGGCTGCGTGTGATGTCACACAGCAGCCGTGACCTGCCCCAGAAATGGCCCGGACATGCCTCCATTGGCCGGACCATTCCCCCCCTAAAATGGATCATCGATGCCCTGTTCCCGCACCTCTCTAGAGGCAAAATTTACTAAAGTTTGATTTTGGTGATTCAAGGGATTCTGTTTCAAATTGATTTCCATTCGATTTGGGTTGAACAGATTTACTAAAGCCCAAATCGAATGTCAAATCGAATCTATTGGCAGATTCAATTCATATCCTAAAGGCTATTGAATTTCTAAAAATGTTTTATGTTTTCCCAGAGAACAACATGAAATCTCCTAATTTACTAAGTTTCGATTTGAAATGGACGTCAAAATCGAACCTCAAATCGAACCTCAAATCTCCAAATGTTGTAGAATGATCCTGGACATTCGATTTTGGCTTCTAACCCCATTCTAAAGATAGGAAAATGATAGTGATGCCTTTTTAAGTAGCCAAAAACACATAGGTTGTCTTTCCGAGTTGATCGCAGCCAGCAAATTTTTGCTGCTGCTGCGATCAACTAGTACACTCCTATGGGGGAGTGTATTTTAGCTTACCAGGGCTGCGATCACTTGAGCAGCCCTGCTAAGCTAAAAAAATTTCAAGCAGAAGTAGGCTAGGCCTATACCTACTTACCTTGTGCGTTGATCCCTGCGATGCTGAAGCCGCTTCTGACGTCAGACATCCGCCCTCCATTCTCCTGGACACGCCTGCGTTTTCCTTACTCCCCGAAAACGGCAGCCAATGGTCCGGATCTGCCCTGGAACACCATCCTGTCAATCTTCTTTGCAGTCGGCTCTGCGACCGCTTCCTTCGGTAGATGCGACGTAACCCGGTGAACCCTGTCGTCGGGCAATGTCGCACACGCACACTGTGGCCACCGCATGCGCATTCTGTTCCCGTTCGCACCGCAGTAATAAACTGCTGCGTGCGAATGGGTCGGACTGACCCCCATAGAGCATTATGAAATAGCAAAAATGGATGCCCAAGGCAATGGTATGATGCGCACCTACCTATACCATGCAAAATACCACCTGACTGAAAAAACTCTGGAGAAACATTCTGAGCACTTTCAGCAGCTTCATGAGTTGAGTACTGCACAAATTAAGACTTTTAGGCACATGTAAAAAAAAATATGCCAAAGATAGCACCATAGCACACTATTGGAAAATTTACAGTAAATTATGAATAAAAATTACCAAAAATCAAGAGTAAAGTAAGTGCCTATCCAGATTCTGCCCATGATGCTTACATCCTCACCAACTCATCCCTGTCTTGTTGGACAAATTGCAGAGGGATGGTTGTTGTGTAAGATAGCAGTATGAGTTAAATTATAAATAAAAAAAAAATAGAGGCACATATAGACACCCAATTCTTGGAAAAATACATCTTTGTTTGATTCTAAAAATATTTTTTACAAATTTCATAATTTTTGAAACAATAATTGCAAGATTTGTCTTTTTGCTCAGCTGCGTCTATTGCATAATCGCACAAAAATTAATAATGGGGATTTGAGAATCGATTTAGGAAGGGATTTCATAGATTCAATTCTAAAACCCTTCTAAACATGAATCAACATCAAATTTGATTTTAACATTACACGAAAAATCGATTTTTAGTGAATACTGTAAAATTAAAAAAGTTTAGATAGACCAAAAGGAATCGATTTCAATTGATTTAGAAGATTCATAAAGTCCTTCCCAAAATCAAATTTTAGTAAATATACCCCATGGTCTTAAACTGCGTTCTAAAGAGGACGCAGTTTAGGACCTTGCAGATGCACGTACCGGCGTACGTGCATGAGCAAATGTGCAAAAATAGCTTCTCAGCAATTTTTGCAGATCAGCGACAGGGTCTGAATTAGACCCTATATGTGTAAAACTGCATTTGCCAGTTAAGGATCAAGTCAATGAGTGTGGACTTAGGACTTAGGGAAGACTTAAGACAGCAGCATACAGCATAACAGCCTCCTTCTAAGGTACAGTAAGTACATTTTTACTTTTTGATATCTGATATAAAATAAAAAATTACCCCTCTCTTATTTCATGTACCAAATATTATTTTGAGGCCTGGAAAAATATTACCTGGATTGGTTGCATTGCTTCAATCAAAATGAATATCCTTCCCCATTTGTGGTAGATTTTTAAACCCTTCTAGAGTGTCCACACTGACCATAGTCACCCTACAAACACTGTTAATGAACTTCATATGGTCCTAAAAGAAACCACGAACTTAAGTTCAGAGTCTTCTGCAGCTGGTGGATTGGGCACCCCCAATCTTTGCAACTACTACTCAGACAGTTTGGCTCAGTGTGTGCAATGCCATTGCCCTTGGGGCACAAGGTTTGTGTAGGCACATAAACTGCAGCTCTAATATCTACCTTTGTTTTTCCATATATCTCTGTTTTGAGTCCTATCTTTTTTTCCCTTAACTGTTTCTTTTTCTGTCACTCACAAACGGCCTCTTTCTGTCAATCACCTTCCAATGCCCGTGCAAATGGAATTTTCGCACCATCCAGTTGCTGATCTGCCGTGCCCATTGTTGTTGTTTGACGCGCGTGTGCATTGCTGTGCAAACGCATGCGCAGTTATGACCTGATCACTCGCTGTGCAAAAACGAACAGCAGTAATCAGATCTGAATGGCCCCCATAGTCTAAGAGGATGAAGAGCCCTAAGAAAATAGTGTAATTTAACATAAAGTACAATCTTAAGGGTAATGTGTGTTGCGGAAGGTCAGTAAGTTCAAATTATACATATGGATCCATAACATTTTTGCTATGAATTCAAACATGTTAAAATGATTTGAGTTATTGCATCTTTTTTGGGGCTAATATACAGTAGCTCACTCATACAGTCAGATGCCAGTGAACCTGGTAGTTCTGTATAATAGCTGAGTGCACCTTGCACAGCAGTTCCTGTACTGTATGACACAATGGCACAAGTCTTCTATGAGTAACATTTTTTGACTTTCTTTAGATTCTGGGGTACTGTGCCCTCTTCAATATCCAGCAATTAAGCAGAAAAGCCGCTGGTCTCAGTATTATTATGGCGATGGCCCCTAATGTTAGTTTTAAACTTTAGGTGTCTATTTATGAAGCAGTGATCAATAACCTCTTTCTCTCACTTTCTTAGCCAGAGAAAGGGGTTCACTGCTTCCTCCTATTTAACAACCTCTGATTTTGCATGTGGGACCTGCATTTCAGTAGTTTACCACATACCCATAGCCTGCAACTGAGATTGCACTGTCTGCACAATTTATAAAGCATGGGATAGCAAATCTTTCCACCACTAGTTAAAATGTGCCTGCACATTGGGCCTAATTCAGACCTGATTGTAGATGTGCTAAATTTATCACATCTGCGATCAGTCACACATACATGCGGGGGAAGCCCATCACAGGGCTAGTCCGCCCCACATGTCAGGCCCTGCCCCGTCGCACAAGTACAAAAGCATCGCACGGCGGCGATGCGTTTCTACTTAAAGAGTAGCTCCCCACCAGCGCAGCTCCTGCGCGCTGGCAGGAAGCTACCCATCGCTTTGAGGGTCGTAGTGGCTGCTTGTGACGCCACGCAGCCGCCACGGCCCGCCCTCCGCACGGTACGGGCACTCCTGGGTTGCCCGGATCGCGCCCCTAAAATGGCGGCCAAACGCCGCCGGCCCGCCACCTCCCACCCAGCGAATGCAGGGCTGAGACAGCCGTCGGCTCTCTGGCATGCACCGGCACATGCGCAGTACAGACCTGATCATTGCAGTGCAAAAACTCACAGCAGCAATCAGGACTGAATTAGTCCCATTGTACTGGAGCTCTTCACTGTCATCTTTAGGCTGTTGATTAGAGGGAGAAAACCTTTGCCATGGAGCTGTTCCTTTACTGTTGCTCCAAGGGGATGCATTTAGCATTCTGATGGAGGGGATGCCGGCAGTCATGTGACTCATGCTGAAATCCCGACACCGGAGAGAGAGGGCGCAGGAGATCAACAGCCGACATCCCGAAGGTAAGTATTGGGGTAACTGTTTGGGTTATGGCCTGGGGGAAAGTGTTAGGGTTAGGCACTAGGTGGGGTTCTGGTTAGGCACAAGGGTGGGGGGGGTTAGACCTAGCCTCCACCCCCCGTTGGTTAGCCCTACCCAAAACCCCTGAAGGGTTAGCTCTACGGTAGGGTAGGGGAGGAGGGGGATACAAATACTTACTCCCTCCAACTTTGGGATCTTCAATGTTGGAATGCCGGCATACCGACTAGCAGAATATCACACCAATCCCGCTCCAAGAGGTGCTCTGGTATGATCAATTTGGGTGAGACTGCATTATGCGTGAATATATGCAGTGATATATTATGCTTCCAATGCAACAAGGGCATTTAAAAATATATTTCATATTTCTCACTTTCAATAATATTTGTTAGTAGATTACAAAAATATTTCTGGTCATCACGTACTGTAATAAGGCTTCTTGTTCAGATAATATCTTCATGAGCTATTCAATTGCTGAATTGATCATGAAACTGATTCCTTAATGCTTGTTCTTGTTTGATGGTAAAAGTTTAACCAAGTACCTGTATAGTTTTTCTCAGCTATCCGTTACTTTTTCTTACAATATTAATAAATATTTATTATATACAGTATATTTTAAGTTGCAGATGTGTCCTCAAACATCTATGCTGCACGAGAGCCTTCCTGCACCGGGCGACTTTTTGACGAAAGTGCATCTTAGTTGATTAATTAGTTATACAGTATGACACTTGTATATCTGTGTGCGACTGAATCTCTGTATCTAAATCTATATATGAAGCGCTACAATGTAGCAGCTGCAGCTTTTCTCCAATACAAGTTCTGTTCTGCTCCATATTCAGACTCAGTCACACACAATATACAAGTGTCATATCACATTAATCAGCACAGTCTCCTCATGCAAAAAGTTGCCCAACATTAGCATAGTTGCACTAACCTGGCGTCTCAGCTGGCACTGCCTTGTCTATTGAGACTAGATGTATGTTATCTTTTATAAAGTTCAGATCTTCAGATATACTGATACCAGGATCCCAAAGTAAGAGACCGACACCACATAGGATGCTGGCGTCACATTACCGACAGCCGGCATCCCGATCATCTGGACAGTGGGACGCGCTGGTGTCCTGCCACGGGGGGGGGGAGGGGTGGTTGGTTGCTGGGAAGGTTAGGTTTAGGCAGAAGAAGGGGGGTTAGGGCTAGGCCGCAGGGCCAGGAAGGTTAGGGACTGGGGAGGGAGAATTAGTGCTAGGCACATAGAAGGGGAGGTTAGGGTTAGGCATCAAGCGGGGAGGGTTAGGTTTAAGAAGTGGGGAAGGGAGGGTTAGGTACAAAGTGGAGAGGTTTCGGGTTAGGCAACACCGGGGAGTGTTAGGGTTAGGCACCCACAAGGGAGGGTTAGGGTAAGGGGCAGAGGAGGGTTAGGGGGATTACTGGGGGGCTGTCAGGATTCTGATAGATGGGATGCCGCTGTCAGTATTCTAACATCCCATTCATCGTCAAATCATAGTAATCCCCTTAAATTGTGTTGCGTTTATATTTGTTCCATAGTTATATTGTATTAGAAATTTCACATATAGAAATCAATATGGCAAAACACAATCCCATTTTAGTTGGTGATTTACAAAGATGATCTTCCTTCGTGGCATGATACCACTGGTTGTCATATCTAAATAATTCCCAATTTTAGCATACAGTGCTTCCCATAAAGTTTGAAATGTTTTACCAATAAAAGATTTTATATAGTCAAATAATGTTATGCCTTCCACTGTATGGATGGCAGCCATGAAATGTAAAATTCAAAGTTAATGGGTGAACTATGAAGACATGACTCCATTGACATAACACCAGTCTATCCTGGAACGTGTGCTCCTTTTTCTTATACTGAACTGCTTTGTTGATTTATTCCAGAAGTAGAATTTGGTTATCTCAGAATACTGTACAATAATATTTTTGAAAATGAGTTCAATGGCATACGGTACAGGAGTTCAGAAAGTTGCATTTGTCATTTGTCAGTTGCATTTGTCATTGTTCTAGGGAGGGTTTCCAATCTCTGTGGGACATTTTCTGCTTTATAATAGACACATTGGCTATATTCTAGTTGTCCACTCAAATGGACTACAGCAGGATAAAGATCAGTTACACCGAAAAAAAACAAATTCACCATGAAGCTTCATTGCTGCTTATACAGTATATCATGCAAAAAGACGTGTAGTATGTTATGCCGGCGGTCGGGCTCCCAGCGGCCAGCATACTGGCACCGGAATCCCGACCGCCAGCATACCGACAGCTTGGCGAGCGCAAATGAGCCACTTTCTGCGGGCACGGTGGCGCGTTATGCGTGCCACGCTATCTATTCTCCATCCAGGGGGGTCGTGGACCCCTAAGAGGTAGAAAAGCTGTCGGGATTCCTGCACCGATATGCTGGTCGTCGGAAGCCTGTCCGCCGGCAAAATGAAGACCACCCTGCAAAAAGGCAAGTTTCAGTTTCCATCTTGTAAAAAAAAAAAAACACTGATTCAGTATTGCCTTTGTTGACATATTTACATATATATTTTATGGATTTCACTGAACCAGAGTAGTGAATTATAAGGCACAACCTACCAGTTATCATTGTTTATCTCTTGCCGTATTAAGATCCGATGCTCAAATTTGCGGTGGACTCGCTATCATCTAGTCTTTGCCTTTTGTAAGTAGAATGAATGTCATCTACTGTTGGAGTGTCATGTATAAATAGCTTTTTGTGCACTTCTTATTTAACATGCAAGATCTGTTTGGATTCAAAATCCCACATGGTCCAAGCAACAAGTGTCTCATTACAATGTTCCGGGGTTCAGCTTTCATTATTTGGGCTACGACTTTGGGTCAAATCCCTTTGATAGTTCAAAATATGAACATGTGGTAAAGTTATGTTTTGGCATTCAATAGTGAATAACCAACAACAAACTTGGTAAAAAATCTGTCCTGTGGTAATACTAGCCATAAATTGATGCTGTGTTTGTTTGAACACTGTTGCATGAACAATGATGGTTATCCTTAATATCTAAAACACGTCATTGCATCCTGCGTATTTTCAAGCATGTGCCACTGACAGCCTTTGTAGGATAATGGGAGATTAATAAGGTGACTAACATTTTTATCTGTGTCAATGCCATCTCTTTAATTAATGTACTGTACTTAGCCAGGCTTGGACTGGCCCACAGGAGTACAGGGGAACCCACCGGTGGGCCCCACTGTCTGGGGGACCACCTCCTCCTCTAGGGATTAGGTTCCAGACTGTGCACTTGAATTATACTGTACATTATACATATGTTACCATATACTGGACTATGGTGTATTTTCTACAGTGCATAGCTGTTATTAATCTGGTACATTATCATGCATGCAGCAGCTGAATTGACTGTATATATTTATGAAGGGGCCCAGACCTTGCACTCTCTAATGGTTAGTCAAACCAATGTGGTGGCAGGCCACACCCCTGTGCAGACTGGCCACACCCCTAAACATGGGACCCTACCACTACATTCCTCCGATGGGCCATACATGCCTCAGGCCGACACTGTACTTAGTAGAGATGAGCGCCTGAAATTTTTCGGGTTTTGTGTTTTGGTTTTGGGTTCGGTTCCGCGGCCGTGTTTTGGGTTCGAACGCGTTTTGGCAAAACCTCACCGAATTTTTTTTGTCGGATTCGGGTGTGTTTTGGATTCGGGTGTTTTTTTCAAAAAACACTAAAAAACAGCTTAAATCATAGAATTTGGGGGTCATTTTGATCCCAAAGTATTATTAACCTCAAAAACCATAATTTACACTCATTTTCAGTCTATTCTGAATACCTCACACCTCACAATATTATTTTTAGTCCTAAAATTTGCACCGAGGTCGCTGTGTGAGTAAGATAAGCGACCCTAGTGGCCGACACAAACACCGGGCCCATCTAGGAGTGGCACTGCAGTGTCACGCAGGATGTCCCTTCCAAAAAACCCTCCCCAAACAGCACATGACGCAAAGAAAAAAAGAGGCGCAATGAGGTAGCTGTGTGAGTAAGATTAGCGACCCTAGTGGCCGACACAAACACCGGGCCCATCTAGGAGTGGCACTGCAGTGTCACGCAGATGGCCCTTCCAAAAAACCCTCCCCAAACAGCACATGACGCAAAGAAAAAAAGAGGCGCAATGAGGTAGCTGACTGTGTGAGTAAGATTAGCGACCCTAGTGGCCGACACAAACACCGGGCCCATCTAGGAGTGGCACTGCAGTGTCACGCAGGATGTCCCTTCCAAAAAAACCCTCCCCAATCAGCACATGATGCAAAGAAAAAGAAAAGAAAAAAGAGGTGCAAGATGGAATTGTCCTTGGGCCCTCCCACCCACCCTTATGTTGTATAAACAAAACAGGACATGCACACTTTAACCAACCCATCATTTCAGTGACAGGGTCTGCCACACGACTGTGACTGATATGACGGGTTGGTTTGGACCCCCCCCAAAAAAGAAGCAATTAATCTCTCCTTGCACAAACTGGCTCTACAGAGGCAAGATGTCCACCTCATCTTCACCCTCCGATATATCACCGTGTACATCCCCCTCCTCACAGATTATCAATTCGTCCCCACTGGAATCCACCATCTCAGCTCCCTGTGTACTTTGTGGAGGCAATTGCTGCTGGTCAATGTCTCCGCGGAGGAATTGATTATAATTCATTTTAATGAACATCATCTTCTCCACATTTTCTGGATGTAACCTCGTACGCCGATTGCTGACAAGGTGAGCGGCGGCACTAAACACTCTTTCGGAGTACACACTTGTGGGAGGGCAACTTAGGTAGAATAAAGCCAGTTTGTGCAAGGGCCTCCAAATTGCCTCTTTTTCCTGCCAGTATAAGTACGGACTGTGTGACGTGCCTACTTGGATGCGGTCACTCATATAATCCTCCACCATTCTATCAATGTTGAGAGAATCATATGCAGTGACAGTAGACGACATGTCCGTAATCGTTGTCAGGTCCTTCAGTCTGGACCAGATGTCAGCATCAGCAGTCGCTCCAGACTGCCCTGCATCACCGCCAGCGGGTGGGCTCGGAATTCTGAGCCTTTTCCTCGCACCCCCAGTTGCGGGAGAATGTGAAGGAGGAGATGTTGACAGGTCGCGTTCCGCTTGACTTGACAATTTTGTCACCAGCAGGTCTTTCAACCCCAGCAGACCTGTGTCTGCCGGAAAGAGAGATCCAAGGTAGGCTTTAAATCTAGGATCGAGCACGGTGGCCAAAATGTAGTGCTCTGATTTCAACAGATTGACCACCCGTGAATCCTTGTTAAGCGAATTAAGGGCTGCATCCACAAGTCCCACATGCCTAGCGGAATCGCTCCCTTTTAGCTCCTTCTTCAATGCCTCCAGCTTCTTCTGCAAAAGCCTGATGAGGGGAATGACCTGACTCAGGCTGGCAGTGTCTGAACTGACTTCACGTGTGGCAAGTTCAAAGGGCATCAGAACCTTGCACAACGTTGAAATCATTCTCCACTGCGCTTGAGACAGGTGCATTCCATCTCCTATATCGTGCTCAATTGTATAGGCTTGAATGGCCTTTTGCTGCTCCTCCAACCTCTGAAGCATATAGAGGGTTGAATTCCACCTCATTACCACTTCTTGCTTCAGATGATGGCAGGGCAGGTTCAGTAGTTTTTGGTGGTGCTCCAGTCTTCTGTACGTGGTGCCTGTACGCCGAAAGTGTCCCGCAATTTTTCTGGCCACCGACAGCATCTCTTGCACGCCCCTGTCGTTTTTTAAAAAATTCTGCACCACCAAATTCAAAGTATGTGCAAAACATGGGACGTGCTGGAATTTGCCCATATTTAATGCACACACAATATTGCTGGCGTTGTCCGATGCCACAAATCCACAGGAGAGTCCAATTGGGGTAAGCCATTCCGCGATGATCTTCCTCAGTTGCCGTAAGAGGTTTTCAGCTGTGTGCGTATTCTGGAAAGCGGTGATACAAAGCGTAGCCTGCCTAGGAAAGAGTTGGCGTTTGCGAGATGCTGCTACTGGTGCCGCCGCTGCTGTTCTTGCGGCGGGAGTCCATACATCTACCCAGTGGGCTGTCACAGTCATATAGTCCTGACCCTGCCCTGCTCCACTTGTCCACATGTCCGTGGTTAAGTGGACATTGGGTACAACTGCATTTTTTAGGACACTGGTGAGTCTTTTTCTGACGTCCGTGTACATTCTCGGTATCGCCTGCCTACAGAAGTGGAACCTAGATGGTATTTGGTAACGGGGGCACACTGCCTCAATAAATTGTCTAGTTCCCTGTGAACTAACGGCGGATACCGGACGCACGTCTAACACCAACATAGTTGTCAAGGACTCAGTTATCCGCTTTGCAGTAGGATGACTGCTGTGATATTTCATCTTCCTCGCAAAGGACTGTTGAACAGTCAATTGCTTACTGGAAGTAGTACAAGTGGGCTTACGACTTCCCCTCTGGGATGACCATCGACTCCCAGCGGCAACAACAGCAGCGCCAGCAGCAGTAGGCGTTACACGCAAGGATGCATCGGAGGAATCCCAGGCAGGAGAGGACTCGTCAGACTTGCCAGTGACATGGCCTGCAGGACTATTGGCATTCCTGGGGAAGGAGGAAATTGACACTGAGGGAGTTGGTGGGGTGGTTTGCGTGAGCTTGGTTACAAGAGGAAGGGATTTACTGGTCAGTGGACTGCTTCCGCTGTCACCCAAAGTTTTTGAACTTGTCACTGACTTATTATGAATGCGCTGCAGGTGACGTATAAGGGAGGATGTTCCGAGGTGGTTAACGTCCTTACCCCTACTTATTACAGCTTGACAAAGGGAACACACGGCTTGACACCTGTTGTCCGCATTTCTGGTGAAATACCTCCACACCGAAGAGCTGATTTTTTTGGTATTTTCACCTGGCATGTCAACGGCCATATTCCTCCCACGGACAACAGGTGTCTCCCCGGGTGCCTGACTTAAACAAACCACCTCACCATCAGAATCCTCCTGGTCAATTTCCTCCCCAGCGCCAGCAACACCCATATCCTCCTCATCCTGGTGTACTTCAACACTGACATCTTCAATCTGACTATCAGGAACTTGACTGCGGGTGCTCCTTCCAGCACTTGCAGGGGGCGTGCAAATGGTGGAAGGCGCATGCTCTTCACGTCCAGTGTTGGGAAGGTCAGGCATCGCAACCGACACAATTGGACTCTCCTTGTGGATTTGGGATTTCAAAGAACGCACAGTTCTTTGCGGTGCTTTTGCCAGCTTGAGTCTTTTCAGTTTTCTAGCGAGAGGCTGAGTGCTTCCATCCTCATGTGAAGCTGAACCACTAGCCATGAACATAGGCCAGGGCCTCAGCCGTTCCTTGCCACTCCGTGTGGTAAATGGCATATTGGCAAGTTTACGCTTCTCCTCCGACAATTTTATTTTAGGTTTTGGAGTCCTTTTTTTACTGATATTTGGTGTTTTGGTTTTGACATGCTCTGTACTATGCCATTGGGCATCGGCCTTGGCAGACGACGTTGCTGGCATTTCATCGTCTCGGCCATGACTAGTGGCAGCAGCTTCAGCACGAGGTGGAAGTGGATCTTGATCTTTCCCTAATTTTGGAACCTCAACATTTTTGTTCTCCATATTTTAATAGGCACAACTAAAAGGCACCTCAGGTAAACAATGGAGATGGATGGATTGGATACTAGTATACAATTATGGACGGGCTGCCGAGTGCCGACACAGAGGTAGCCACAGCCGTGAACTACCGCACTGTACTGTGTCTGCTGCTAATATATAGACTGGTTGATAAAGAGATAGTATACTCGTAACTAGTATGTATGTATAAAGAAAGAAAAAAAAACCACGGTTAGGTGGTATATACAATTATGGACGGGCTGCCGAGTGCCGACACAGAGGTAGCCACAGCCGTGAACTACCGCACTGTACTGTGTCTGCTGCTAATATATAGACTGGTTGATAAAGAGATAGTATACTCGTAACTAGTATGTATGTATAAAGAAAGAAAAAAAAACCACGGTTAGGTGGTATATACAATTATGGACGGGCTGCCGAGTGCCGACACAGAGGTAGCCACAGCCGTGAACTACCGCACTGTACTGTGTCTGCTGCTAATATATAGACTGGTTGATAAAGAGATAGTATACTCGTAACTAGTATGTATGTATAAAGAAAGAAAAAAAAACCACGGTTAGGTGGTATATACAATTATGGACGGGCTGCCGAGTGCCGACACAGAGGTAGCCACAGCCGTGAACTACCGCACTGTACTGTGTCTGCTGCTAATATATAGACTGGTTGATAAAGAGATAGTATACTCGTAACTAGTATGTATGTATAAAGAAAGAAAAAAAAACCACGGTTAGGTGGTATATACAATTATGGACGGGCTGCCGAGTGCCGACACAGAGGTAGCCACAGCCGTGAACTACCGCACTGTACTGTGTCTGCTGCTAATATATAGACTGGTTGATAAAGAGATAGTATACTCGTAACTAGTATGTATGTATAAAGAAAGAAAAAAAAACCACGGTTAGGTGGTATATACAATTATGGACGGGCTGCCGAGTGCCGACACAGAGGTAGCCACAGCCGTGAACTACCGCACTGTACTGTGTCTGCTGCTAATATATAGACTGGTTGATAAAGAGATAGTATACTCGTAACTAGTATGTATGTATAAAGAAAGAAAAAAAAACCACGGTTAGGTGGTATATACAATTATGGACGGGCTGCCGAGTGCCGACACAGAGGTAGCCACAGCCGTGAACTACCGCACTGTACTGTGTCTGCTGCTAATATATAGACTGGTTGATAAAGAGATAGTATACTCGTAACTAGTATGTATGTATAAAGAAAGAAAAAAAAACCACGGTTAGGTGGTATATACAATTATGGACGGGCTGCCGAGTGCCGACACAGAGGTAGCCACAGCCGTGAACTACCGCACTGTACTGTGTCTGCTGCTAATATATAGACTGGTTGATAAAGAGATATTATACTCGTAACTAGTATGTATGTATAAAGAAAGAAAAAAAAACCACGGTTAGGTGGTATATACAATTATGGACGGGCTGCCGAGTGCCGACACAGAGGTAGCCACAGCCGTGAACTACCGCACTGTACTGTGTCTGCTGCTAATATATAGACTGGTTGATAAAGAGATAGTATACTCGTAACTAGTATGTATGTATAAAGAAAGAAAAAAAAACCACGGTTAGGTGGTATATACAATTATGGACGGGCTGCCGAGTGCCGACACAGAGGTAGCCACAGCCGTGAACTACCGCACTGTACTGTGTCTGCTGCTAATATAGACTGGTTGATAAAGAGATAGTATACTACTAATATTATATATACTGGTGGTCAGGTCACTGGTCACTAGTCACACTGGCAGTGGCACTCCTGCAGCAAAAGTGTGCACTGTTTAATTTTAATATAATATTATGTACTCCTGGCTCCTGCTATAACCTATAACTGGCACTGCAGTAGTGCTCCCCAGTCTCCCCCACAATTATAAGCTGTGTGAGCTGAGCAGTCAGACAGATATATAATATATATAGATGATGCAGCACACTGGCCTGAGCCTGAGCAGTGCACACAGATATGGTATGTGACTGACTGAGTCACTGTGTGTATCGCTTTTTTCAGGCAGAGAACGGATATATTAAATAAACTGCACTGTGTGTCTGGTGGTCACTCACTATATAATATATTATGTACTCCTGGCTCCTGCTATAACCTATAACTGGCACTGCAGTAGTGCTCCCCAGTCTCCCCCACAATTATAAGCTGTGTGAGCTGAGCAGTCAGACAGATATATAATATTATATATAGATAATAGATGATGCAGCACACTGGCCTGAGCCTGAGCAGTGCACACAGATATGGTATGTGACTGAGTCACTGTGTGCTGTGTATCGCTTTTTTCAGGCAGAGAACGGATTATAAATAAAAGTGGTGGTCACTGGTCACTATCAGCAAAACTCTGCACTGTACACTACTGAGTACTCCTAATGCTCCCCAAAATTAGTAAATCAAGTGTCTAAACGGAGAGGACGCCAGCCACGTCCTCTCCCTATCAATCTCAATGCACGTGTGAAAATGGCGGCGACGCGCGGCTCCTTATATAGAATCCGAGTCTCGCGATAGAATCCGAGCCTCGCGAGAATCCGACAGCGTGATGATGACGTTCGGGCGCGCTCGGGTTAACCGAGCAAGGCGGGAAGATCCGAGTCGCTCGGACCCGTGAAAAAAAACATGAAGTTCTGGCGGGTTCGGATTCAGAGAAACCGAACCCGCTCATCTCTAGTACTTAGCTGACATTAAAGATGAATAGGAAGCAACCTCTTACTCTCAGTTGTTGCATACACATCAACTGTGAATCTGTGATAAAGTTGCTGACATTTTAAAATGTGGTTTTCCATATATCGCTCCATAATTCGGTATGCATAATCTTCAGCAGACACATTTTTGTTTATGTTCAGATTTGTTGATGGATTGACCTGTTTAATATTAGTAGTTTAACTATTCTCACCTCTCAGGAAAATTTGTGGATATTGTAAAGGATCTTAGGACCTGTGGGTATCTCCAATGAGCTGTAAATAATGATCTTGTTTATGGAGTATAACGTCTTGTTGTTCAGACTCCTCAGCACCATATCTCAGGTACCAGAGGAGCATTAAATCACCTCTCGTATTCCCTGGCAGGTACTTTGTGTGCTTGGATAATTATTTTAGTATGAGCTTTGGGTATACAGTATACAGCACTCCAAAACTATTTTTAAATATGCACTATAGCAACTGTGTTTATGTAGTAGTTGCTGTATGGACAACAGGATTAATATTATACCTACATGAAAAATATGTACCGAATGCAGTCATATTGTAACCTGATTTATATTTTAGTATTATAGTTGTACACCGGTCCATTTTTGGTGGATCTGGATTTCAATTTGGCTCTGATTCATTATCCGACTTTGGGTTTACCAAACCGCCATGAATAGTTTTGGATTTGGATTTATTTTTTTTCAAAAATTGACAAAAAAGCTAAAATCACATATTTGAGCCTTTTTTGCTCCTAGAGTATTATTAACTTCAAAAACATTAATTCCCAGTCATTTCCACTCAATTTTGACCACCTCACAATTCACAATATTGTTTTCCAGAGGTTGCAGCAAGCTGGCTGGTTACGAAGTGATAGAGTAGTGGCACAAACACAAACATCTATTAAACATTGCCACAGCATTCTGGGGTGCAGTGCACAGAACAGTACAAACTCTATCTATCTATCTATCTATCTATCTATCTATCTATCTATCTATCTATATATTTGTTTTCTACTTCTCCTTTTTTGAACTTGCAGCTTTTGTCAAACTGTGTGGAGTCACAGAGCTTTGAACAAAGGGCACATGGGTCAAGTGCACCAAACAGTACAAACAATATATTTATATATGTAACTTTCTGTTTTATTTTAACTTGCAGCTTGATTCAAAGTGTGTAGATCACAGGGCTTACTGATGCATGTGAACAAAGTGCACTAGGGTAAAGAGCACCAATCAGTACACTTTACAGCAGAGTACAGGACAGAAAACAGCAGTGTGCAGAATGCCTCCTATACAAAGTCTCTTTATACAGCACAGTCACTTGTGAGTCCTGAGTCTCAGTACAGCCCCTACAGCAGAGTATAGTGCAGATTTCAGCAGCATGCCCTCTATACAAAGTCACTTAAAGAGCACAGCCAATTGTGAATCTGGGCACAGCACAATACAGCACAGTATTGCGCAGAATACAGCAGCATGCAGCATGCCCCCTATCAGTGGCGTGCGGTGAGTTCAGTGGCTGGTGAGGCACTACAGCCATAATGTACACCGAATCCTGATGATGACCCCAACCGCCGCCGAGCCAATGCCCGCTACTGCCTCTGAGCCGCTGCCCGCTGCCACCGCCAATGGCTTACAAACTTGCCCACCATCAACTGACCCAGCCCTCCGCCACTAATTTGCATCTCAGTCCGATGCCGCCAATGTCCGCTGCCTGCCTGCTCATCATTCTTGTGATATATTGTACATTTTTATAGAAAATAAAATAAAATTAGTGTTTGGGACTGGGAAGGGAGTGGGAGGAGGAAATTAATGCAATTTTGTTGTCCAGGGCTTCCATTAACTTAATGGAGAAGGGTCTGAATGGTTAAAAAAAATGCGTGAGGTCCCCCCTCCTAAGTATAACCAGCCTCGGGCTCTTTGAGCCGGTCCTGGTTGTTTAAATACTGGGGAAAAAATTGGACAGGGGTTCCCCATATTTAGACAACCAGCACCGGGCTCTTTGTCTGGTCCTGGTTCCAAAAATACGGGGGGACAAAAGATGTAGGGGTCCCCCGTATTTTTAAAACCAGTACCGGGCTCCACTAGCCAGGGACAAAATGCCACAGCCGGGGGAAACATTTATGTAGGTCCCTGCGGCCATGTCATTACCCCCCCAGCTAGTCACCTCTGCCCAGGGTTTCCTGGATGAGTGAGGACCCCTTAAATCAAAGGGTCCCCCCCTCCAGGCACCCAAGGGCCAGGGGTGAAGCCTGAGGCTGTCCCCAGCACCCCTGGGTGGTGGGTGCCGGGCTGATAGCCATGTGTAAAAAAAGAATATTGTTTTTTGTTGTGGAACTACAAGGCCCAGCAAGCCTCCCCTACTTGCTGGTACTTGGAGAACCTCAAGTACCAGCATGCGGGAAAATAACGGGCCCTCTGGTACCTGTAGTTCTACAACAACAAAAATACCCAAATAAAAACACAACTCACCATAAAAGTAAAAATTTATTAAAACACACTTACACACTCACACATACTTACCTACATCCCACGCCGAGAATCACGTCCACTTGTCCAGTAGAATCCAATAGGGTTACCTGTAAAAATGAGAGACATATTACTTACCTACATCCCACGCCGATCACGTCCACTTGTCCAGTAGAATCCAATAGTTTAGGAGTACCTGTAAAAATGAAAATTATACTTACAAATCCACAGGAGGGGGGAGAGAGAGAGAGGGAGAGAGAGGGGGAGAGAGAAAGAGAGAGAGGGAGAGGGAGAGAGAGAGAGAGAGAGAGAGAAACACTAACCTGCTGCTGCCTGTGAGCGGGAGGACAGAAGCCGGAGCAGGAGGACACCACTGCTGCCTGTGACTTGAGCGGGAGGACACAGCCAGTTGGGGAGGATGGGGGGGAGAGCCGCACGTACCGCTGCTGGCTGTGAGGTGAGCGGGAGCATGGAGGCGGCGGAGGAGGATGTGGGAGAGCCGCACACACTGCAGGCTCACCGCTGCTCCCTGCTACCTCCAACGCCACTCACCACCGGGACCCGCCACCTTCAGCGCCACGTGTGGGTGATTGGACAGCGGATCCAGCACTGGATCCGCTGTCCAATCACAGGTGCCTCGCTGACATGGGGGTGGTGTCCCTGTCAGCGAGGCACTTGGATATGTGCCGCTTTCCCTGTCTTTTTTTCATGGGCTTTTTCAGCCCAGTGCTTAGCCCAGCCCCCCGCTCTGGCCCTTTGCCATTATCCACGGGAGGCACTGCTATCAGTGCCTCCCGAAGTAATTTACACCAGGAAAATTATTAGAATTCAATAAAGAAGATACTTATGACACAGAATATGTGTCATAAGTATCTTCACTTTATTATTTTAATAATTAATCACAGGGGAGGCACTGCCTCCCCTGACTGCACGTCCCTGCCCCCTATACACAGTCACTTTAAGCTGAGCCACTTGTGAGTCTTGACACAGTACAATACAGCAGAGTGCCCACTATACACAGTCACTTAAAGAGAATAGTCCCTTGTGAGTCTGGACACAGCACAATACAACAGCGTGCCCACTATACACAGTCACTCAAAGAGCATAACCACTTGTGAGTCTGGGCACAGTAAACATTCAATACAGCAGAGTCAGTGCAGCATACAGTAGTGTGCATCACTGTGAAATGGCACTGAGTCCTGGCCATGGCGCCTTATATAGAATCCGCCTCCCGTGAGAATCTGAGGATGACGTTTAGCCTCGAAGTCGGATCTGAGTCTGGTGTGAACACCTGAGCCTTAGGTGGACTCAGATCCATGGTATTCAGAGCAGCTTGGAATCTGAACTGCTCATCTCTATTTAGTATGCTTTTAAACATGCTTTACAGATTGCATGGCACAAAAATAGCAAACATGCGGGACCTTCTAAATTTATTAGAGAATTGGATTCAAAGTTTAACAGAAATGTACCTGAATGCTACATTTTTAAGATCGTGCCATTTTTTGTTTTTGTTTTTATCAGTTTTTTAGCTTTATTCTTATTTTTTTATCTTTACTATAGTATTTTTTGGTATGTCCTCACTTTATCTTCTCTACAAGTAATTTTCTTGATGTGCATCCCTGTGTGACTTTTCCCATTATTCTATACTGCTGTGCTGTTGTGTCTGTTGATAATGTTGTGACGTTGTCATCGGCTGACTGTCAGGAGTTCCTTTGTTTTCATTGTGAGGTGGTGTTTAATGAATACATATGCAGATTATTGTAAACTAGTTTGCATTGCATCCTGGTTGTTAATAAGTGAACTATTAAATGCTATTTAAATGGTATGTAGTCAAAAGAAAAGAAACAATGACAATGTTGAAATTTATAATGTTGACACCCTAATGCCAACAGTTGTTATGACATTGTCAAAATGTCAACATTAGGGTTAGGTTGCAAGGGTTTTGGTATGAATGGTCGACCATGTTATGGTCGACAGTCATTAGGTCGACCATTACTGGTCGACATTGGCATAGTCAACATGGACAAAGGGTCGACACATGAAAATGGTCGACACGTGAAAGGTCAACACATGGAAATGTCGACATGAGTTTTTAACTTTTTGGGTGTCGTTTTTTGCATAAAGTGACGGGCAGCCCCAATTAGTGCACCGCGTCCGCTCGCATGGCTCACTTCGCTCACCATGCTTCGGGCAAGGTGCCTCGCTCTGCTACCGCTGCGCTCGGTACAGATTACCATTCCCAATCGTAGTCCACGTGGATCGTAAAGTATGGAAAAGTTCCACAAAAGAAAGAAAATGTGAAAAAACAATGTCAACCTTTTCATGTGTCGACCATTCATCTGTTGACCATTTTCATGTGTTGACCATGTGTCCATGTCGACCATGTCAATGCCGACCACTAGTGGTCGACCTAATGAATGTCGACCATAACATGGTCGACCATCCAAACGGATACCGGTTACAAGTGGGAGGGTTAAGGACAGGATTTGGGGGGAGGTTTAGGGTTATCAGGAGATATTAGGGTTGGGTATAGGGTAGAAATACTCACTGGATTGCTGCAGAATCATCTGACCAGAAAGTCGTCTTAACACGTGACCTCAGGTGCCCAGAAGACACCGCTGGAGCAGCTGCTGCCATCAGTCATGGCTGGAAAAAATATATAAAAATATGGATCAGAAAATAGCGCTTAGTGGAATAAGTCATGGCTGGGCCACCAGGGACTATATGTAAACATACTAACATATTGACATTTCATCACTGTCTACATTATGACTGTCACCATCTCATGCCCAAACCATGGCAAATATGCCACAGTCCACTGTATTAAGTAAAGATGTGTTTGAGCCCCCATTTATTGGTTTTGGTTCTAATTTCATCCTCGTATTTTGAGTTTGGTTTTACAAAACCACCCTTAAGTGTTTTGGTCCAGATTTGGATTTCAGTTTGGCTTAAAGTTGGTAACAAAATCGATAATTATTGATAAAAAATCAATCAATAACAGCTAAAATAAATTAAAAAATGTAAATAAACCTGAAATTTGGATGTACAATCTGAATTCAAAATTACGGGAAGATCTGGAATGGGAATCTGTTTGAATCAGATCTCCAGACTGAGGTTTGGTTCAGTTTGGATCCACAAAATTCTGTTGGGTTTGGATTTCTGGAGAACCTCACCATATATCATTGTTATATCCTGTTTATTAACTGTGTGTTATTGTGCATGTCTCATCTGTCCAAATAACATCACATGTCTGAGTAAATAGTATTTACCAAACTTAAAGGTCAGACTGTCTAGACTCCAGGTGCAGGACTTGTTTACATGTCTCTATAAAAGTATCTGCGTGCGAACAAGTCTGTCACTGTGTTACTGGAGCACCTGTGTGGCTGTGCAGTACTTAGCCCACAAGAGATAGATACCTTATAACATTGACTACTGTTTGTCTTCTATCACATGCTTCCTGTTACATTTAATAAAGCCTACTCTGGATTTGAATCAACATACTGTATGAATTAACCTCCTTGCTCACATTCACTAGACACCAACCAACTTGCAGGCATCTGCTGTGATTTCCCTCAGATCCCTGAAGTTCGGTTGAGCTCAGTTTTCATCTTTAATATTTAAAGATAATTCTAAGATGAAATATACAATATAAGTTTAACAATTAAGAACTGTAAGAAGGTATATAACTTCATTACTTAACTATCTTCTATAATGTATTTTCTTTATAAGCAATACAAGTAACACAATGATGCAAACAGCAGAGTTCCGACATCTAGAAAAATATAAAATATTTAAGTAAACAGTGCGTACTGTACAAACTACTAATGCATTTTTTAACCTATGTTCCTGGCCAGGAATAATGTTTGGTACTGACTGCATTTGTTTCTGGTCTTATAATTGTTGCAGTTGTACTTTATTCAAATTAGATGAGTCAGCATGTCCCATTTTATTGCAGGAATCAAAAAAAATGTTTTATATAGTCACAGCGAGGGAAGAAAGACTGGCATTATAAATTATGAATGTGTTGCTCCTGGCACGCACAATTAATTCCACTATTATCCCAAACTCTGTTTTGTATAACAGTCTCTGATTATTCCAAAACACCGCACAAATTAAAGCTGCAACAATCCTGTACTATACTTTACATGTGACTACTGTATTAGTGGGTTACCACTTCAGCTCATTAACTTTATTATATATTATTTGATATAGAGTACAGTATATGCTGCAAATGTACTGTGCAGAAAGATACACAAATGCCGTGGATTAAATTAAAAAATATACTAATAATGAGACTGCAGTAATATTAGGAAGATAATATTAATAATGATAATTATCATAAAGTATTTTTATAACTACTACTACTACTACTACTACTACTACTACTACTACTACTACTACTACTAATAATAATAATAATAATAATAATAATAATAAATAATAATAATAATAATAATAATAATAATAATTATTATTATTATTATTATTATTATTATTCCTGTTGTTATTATTATTATTATATTTTTTATTAAAAATACTACTACTAATAATAATAATAATAATAATAATAATAATTATTATTATTATTATTACTGTTAATATTATTATATTTTTTATTAAAAATACTACTACTACTACTACTACTACTACTACTACTAATTATTATTATTATTATTATTATTATTATTATTACAACAACAACAACAGTAATAATAATAATAATGATAATAATAATAATGATTATTATTATTATTATTATACATTTTTTTATATGTATGGAACTCTTAAAGCCTCAACCTGAAATACATTCTCTAAATACGTGTACTGCCTTTTATTCTGTTAATTGGAACCACATTTACTTGTCCTCTGTGTTACATATCCTGTTTTTATCTACAAACAGGAGTTATCATCAGTATGGGGTCCATCAAATTAAATCAGTTCGGAAAAGAACCACATGAATTTCTGCTTCATTTTCCACAATGAAGTGTAATAAATAATTCTATACTCATCAGTCTGTTCAAGGCATTTTAATGCATATGAAAACATGACTAAAAGCGTACAGTATCATTTCACATGGGAAATCTCATGTGAGAGATGTGAAATTATCATGCAGTCAACTTATGACTAATGTAGGCCTTTCCACTTTGCATCTTTGATGAATAGACCCTGTTAATTCCACATCGTATTCACACCAGCGTTTATCAGTGTGATGCAGCATGGAAAGAGGCAAACCATGCTTAATACATCAACCTATTTAAGAGGATGAAATCTACTTTAGCCCATAATGTTAAACTTTAAAGAGCAATAACCTCTACTTGTTCAATGCTACCCTCTGTCCTATTGCACATCAGCAAAATTGCGTGGTCATGCATGGTCATCATGAAATGATGAAGGTGTCTTCTAACAGCCATTGCAATTTACAGTACACTACCCTGTATATACTGTAATAATATAATAATGCATTTCAGGAGGTGGAGATCTGAAGCGCTGCATTATTCTACTGTAGATTTAAATATCTTAAAGCTACATATTAAATAAAACTAAACCAAAGTATTAAAAATGAATTGGTGCAGCAGAGGCTTTGGCATACTTTATTCAAATAATATTTTCACTTTCCATTATTATCATGTGGAAAAAGAGATATCTTTAACCACTCTCCCTCAATAAGTATTGAGAAATGCGACATGCGTTACTATACAGAAAGTAAGCTAACTGCCTTGTCCTAATCACACCTCATCAGATTTCTCCATGATATGATTGAGATGTTATTATATTTTGCCTTTCACTGGCCATACAAGGGTTTGATTAGGGCCATTATGTGAATTATGCATGTTTGATTATGGACGGCAATAAATGAAATATGACTGATTACTCTAGCCCTTGGCTATAGTCTTTCCGAACTCAATAATATAAGTACATCATTTACTTCTAATTACGATTTGGAGTATTCAATTAGTCTGCTCTCTAGTACCATTGGTGGTGCAATTTGAATTGAAAATACATTGGCTTGCATAGAGTTAACCCCCACAAGGCTTCAGAAATATTTGGGAGTCTTTCATCTTAACTTGGTTTGTTGCTGCACTTAAAAGTTGAGCTGCAAAAGGGCAGACCTTGATGTCACCTGTAGACTACTTTGTCCCTATCACATGTCCATGCTTCTAGACCTGCTATTGAGTCATGATCCTCTACCTGTCAGCAATTCTCACTTATTTACTGTTGCCTCTGTTTTGTCAGCATCTTCTAGCTGCATCTTGGGCAGGATGACATCTTTACTATATTTTGCACCTTGTACCAAGTGTACGCACTGGTATTAATGTGGTAAATTGCCCTGCATCTATGATCACTGTCAATAAACCTCACAACCACTATCTTCTCCAACACACGGAGCCGGCCTTAGGCATAGGCAAACTAGGCAAATGCCTAGGGCATTTGGTATGCTTAAGGGCACCAGCAGCTACTGCTGATTAAAATGATATGCGGCATGCCTATATTCTGTATGTGACTGCAGCTGTATCTGCATACGAAATGCTACATTACAGTGTATTCCTGGAAATCACTGTAATGTAGCATTTTGTATGCAGATACAGCCAATGTCACACACAGAATATAGGCGTGCTGCATATCATTTTAATCAGCAGAAGCTGCTTGTGCATCCTAGGCACATAGTAATGCAAATAAAATGCATTTTCATAAACAAAAGGTGCCCAACTTTAGCAGTGCTGCCAGCTGACTCATGCCAGGCATCTCCTACAGAACTAGCGGCGGTGCTAGGGGGCATCAGCCAAAATCTTGCCTAGGGCATCATATTGGTTAAGGCCGGCTCTGCCAACACAACCAGATTAAAGGGGCGTTGCGGACATTCTGTACTCTGGGCCCCCTCTGTCACGGCGCATGCCCCCTCCCCCTCTTCACTGGAGCACACTGGCACTCCCTGTTGTGCAGTAGCAGAACCAGGCAGCAACAATGCAGACAGGACGAGGGCCCTCATCCGAGTCGATCGCTAGCTGCCGTTGTTCGCAGCGCAGCGATCAGGCTAAAAATCGGCAATTCTGTGCATGCGTATGGTGCACACTGCGCATGCTTGATGTACTTTCACAAAAGCCGATGCAGTTTTACACATGCTCTAGCGACGGTTTTCAATCGCACTGCTGGCCACAGAGTGATTGACAGGAAGTGGATGTTTCCGGGTGGTAACTGACCGTTTTCGGGGAGTGTGTGAAAAAACACAGGCGTGCCAGATAAAAACGTAGGAGTGGCTGGAAAAATGTAGGCGTGGCTGGGAGAACGCAGGGCGTGTTTGTGACGTCAAAACAGGAACTAAATAGTCTGAAGTGATCGCAAGGTAGGAGTAGGTCTCGAGCTACTCTGAAAATGCACAATATTTTTTTGTAGCAGTACTACAATCCTTTCGTTCGCACTTCTGCTAAGCCAAGATACACTCCCAGAGGGTGGCGGCTTAGCGTTTGCACTGCTGCTAAAAGCAGCTAGCTAGCGAACAACTCGGAATGACCCCCAATATGCAGTGCAAGTAGAGACACAGGAGTATCAGGTTTCACTGAGAGAAATTCCAACAGAGAATCCTCCTGAGTCCTGTCCCAGTGTGTAAGTAGTACAGAGGCTGCAGCTATTCTTGCATGTGACAAATTAAATTATAGATATTTATTTTTCTACATGTATTTTAGGGTTGTTTAAATTGTCTTTGTTCCATTACAAGAACATTGTATAAAAAAGTGGTCTCTCAATTAGGAGGAGCTATAAACAGTACCCAGGCATTATTAAACTACAGTATTAGTTTATAATAATAATAATAATAATAATAATAATTATTACAAAAATAATAATAAGCATAATATTCTTATTATTATTATTATTATTATTATTATTATTATTATTATTTTTATTTTATTTTTTAGATAGCGCTCTTTCTCCAACAGGACACGCGTTTGAATCTAATTTTGAATCTAATATACTATACACCATTGGTTTAAATTTAATATACACAATCAATACCTCCCAACATGACCCAATCTAGTATGGACAAATGCTCTCTATCTGGACTTCACTCTTAATTTATGATTTTAATCAGTTATGCTGAAATACCTTTCTTATCAATGAAATATGCTTTGCTTTAACTTACAAGATTTGTCATCCCATTGAGATTTAAATGAGATTTTTTATTCCCATTTAGGATTGTTGTGTAATCATGTATGTCATCATTGTCAGTGGTCTGTCACATCACTGTCATGCACAATGAGAGCTGAGCACCCTTCCCACCACCACTCACCAACGGCTCCCACCTTCGCAACAGTGATGGGACAGATCACCAGGACAGGACAGATTGACTAGACTCCTGCATGCATTACTGATCTGATCTGCATCCTAGGATGCAGTATCAACTGAGACACAATTGACCTGCTACATGACCCATGGGATCATATAAGCCAGCCACGCATGTCCAAGCAAGGGGCTAGGAAATCTCCATCCTCTGACAGAGATCCTGTTCTCATCCCTTTCCCACAGCAGCTGTAACATGCCACTGTTTTGTGAAACAGAGTATGTTGACGCCCCCTCCCCTTCCCCAAGCGTCATCATACTGTCAATCACTTCACTTTTGGTTTTTGTTCACTTGTGGTTTGTTTCACATTGGTTACCCAACCTGAAGATAAGGCCTGAGAGCCTTGAAGCGTCGTCATGTAAACTAAATGTTCTTGCACATTTTTTATTCACTTGTATGCCAGTGATGTGACTTTTAAATTAAGACTGCTATCCGGTGAGTGCCGCCTCCATTTTTTCCATACAGAACCCAGCTAGAGGTTCAGGAAAATTGCTTGCTTATAAAAATCCATGGAGGGCACCTCGGTACTCACACACCTGTCCAGAGTGCCAGATTAATGGATGGTGTGTGTGTGTATATATATATATATATATATGTGTGTGTGTGTGTGTGTGTGTGTGTGTGTGTGTGTGTACATATACATACAGGGACTCCAGAAGCTATTCACAGCACTTCACTTTTTCCACATTTTGTTATGTTAGTCTTATTCCACAATGGAATAAATTCATTTTTGACCTCAAATTTCTACACACAATGCCCAATAGTGACAACATGAAAAAAGTTTATATGAAATTTTTTTCAAATTTATAAAAAATAAAAAACTAAGAAATCACATGTACATAAGTATTCACAGCATTTGCCATGAAGCTCAAAATTAAGCTTCGGTGCATCCTGTTTACCCTGATCATCCTTGTGGTGTTCCAACAGCTTAATTGGAGTCCACCTGTGGTAAATTCAGTTGATTGGGCATGATTTGAAAAGGCACACACCTGTCAATATAAGGTCCCACACTTGACAGTGCATGTCTGAGCACAAACCAAGCATGAAGTCAAAGGAATTGTCTGTAGGCCTCCAAACGAGGATTGTCTCAAGGCACAAATCTGGGGTAGGGTACAGAAAAATATCTGCTGCCTTGAAGGTCCCAATGAGCACAGTGGCCTCCATCATCCATAAATGTAAGAACTTCTGAACCACCAGGACTCTTCCTAGAGCTGGCCGGCCGTCTAAACTGAGCAATCAGGTTAGAAGGGCCCTAGTCAGGGAGGTGACCAAGAACATGATTGTCACTCTGTCAGAGCTACAGCATTCTTCTGTGGAGAGAAGAGAACCTTCCAGAAGGACAACCATCTCTGCAGCAATCCACCAATCAGGCCTGTAAGGTAGAGTGGCCAGACGGAAGCCACTCCTTATTAAAAGCACATGGCAGCCTGCCTGGAGTTTGGCAAAATGCACCTGAAGGACTCTCAGACCATGAGAAACAAAATTCTCTGGTCTGGTGAGACAAAGATTGAACTCTCTGGTGTGAATGCCAGGCATCATGTTTGGAGGAAACCAGGCTCTGCTCATCACCAGGCCAATACCATTCCTACAGTGAAACATGGTCAGAATCAGAATCAGCTTTATTTGCCAGGTATACGTGCGTATACTAGGAATTTGATTTTGTTCTACAGTGTATTAGCCAGGGGGAAACACGTAGACAAGAGGGAGGTATGGGGAGGGGGAATATATGCAGTATACAGCTTAAGTAAAAGTACACAGTGTTTGCTACAATCAGAAGATCGGAGTAGAGTGACTGGACAGTCAACCCGGTGGTTTCTCAGGAGTTCAGCAGGTGGACTGCTTGAGGAAAGAAGCTTTTGAGGCTTCTATTGGTTATGGTGGGAATGGCCCTGTATCTTTTTCCTGATGGCAGCAGGTTGAGCTCGCCTTAATAGCCCGGGAAAGGCGGATCATTGACTATCCTGATTGCCCTTTTTTTGGCTCTGGACCAGTACAGGTCATGGACAGGTGGGAGGTCAACTCCGATGATCTTCTCAGCAGACCTTACCACTCTTTGGAGCCTGCGTTTGTCTCTCTCACTGGCAGAGCTATACCAGACGATAATCGAGTTGCACAGAACAGATTCTACAATTGTGGAGTAGAAGAGGAGCAGGAGATTCTATGGGATGTTAAACTTCTTAAGTTGCCTTAGGAAGAATAGTCTCTGCTGCGCATTTCCATTGGTGGCATCTGCATTAGGTCCCCACTTAAGGTCTCTTGAGATCGTGGTCCCTTGGAACTTGAAGGAGTTCACTAGTGACACCACATTATCGGCTATGATTAGTGGGGGTGCTTCCGCTGGGTTCTTCCTAAAGTCTACTACCATCTCAGCAGTTTTAAGTGGGTTGAGCTCTAGGTTGTTATAGCTACACCACCGAGCCAACCAATCCACTTCCCGTCTATAGTCTGATTCGTCCCCTTCTCTTATGAGGCTGATGACGGTGGTGTCATCAGCGAATTTGATGATTTAAACCGACTGAGACTCAGATGAACAGTTATTAGTGTACAGAGGGAAGAGCAGAGGTGAGAGGACACAGCCCTGGGGTGCCCTGGTACTTATGGACCGAGCTTGGAGGTGAATTCCCCCGCTTTGACCACCTGTATTCTGTCGGTCAGAAAGTCCACGATGCAGGAACAGGTTGCTTCCGGGACCCCTTGGCGGAGTAGTTTGTGGTAGAGAATGTTAGGGGAGATTGTATTGAAGGCTGAGCTGAAGTCTACAAACAGGATCCTCTCGTAGGTTCCGGGCGTGTCCAGGTGCTGCAGGATGTGGTGCAGGCCCAGGTTGACAGCATCCTCAAAGCACTGATTCGCTTGGTAGGCAAACAGAAGGGGGTCTACATGGGGGCTGGTCACAGCTTTAAGGTGGTTCACAGCATTGGCTAAAAAACGCAGGCGTGCCAGGGAAAAATGCGGGAGTGGCTGGAGAAACGGGGGAGTGGCTGGCCGAACGCAGGTCGTGTTTGTGACGCCAAACCAGGAACTAAACGGACTGAGCTGATCGCAATCTATGAGCAGGTCCGGAGCTACTCCGAAACTGCAAAGAAATATGTAATAGCAAATCTGCTAATCTTTCGTTCGCAATTCTGCTATGGTAAAATACACTCCCAGAGGGCGGCGGCCTAGCTTGTGCAATGCTGCTAAAAGCAGCTAACGAGCAAACAACTTGGAATGAGGGCCATGATACGATACATTTATTGTCATTATCAAATAATATTTGACAATGAAATTCAATTGTACAGCACACCAACAATGTTAAAAGCTTGAACATAGGAATATAAAAGCAAACAGTACATGCATTTGAGAAATGAAACATTATTCCCAATGAGCATTCAACATGTGCACAGCAGTTGGGAAGAAGCTATTCCGTAGGTGATTTGTGCGTGTCTTCACTGATCTGAGACGCTTTCCAGAGGGCAATTTAGCAAAGAGATAAGCAGACGGATGGCTAGAATCAGATATTATACACCTAGCTCGATTTGTCAGTCTTGCTGCAAAGAGATCTTTAACAGTCTGCAGCTGGACCCCAATAATTTTACTAGCTGAGCGAACCAAGCGCTCTAACTCCCCTTGCTCATGGGCGGTACAGTTTCCATACCAAACTATAACTCCATAGGTTAAAACACTCTCAATTGCACATCTGTAAAATTTGTTAACGTACCAACGCCCACACCTGCAACCTTAAGACGGCGAAGGAAAAATAAGCATTGGTGTATCTTTTTAACTATTTCCTGAGTTTTAACCACCCACGATAAACTGGAGGATACATGGATACCTAAGAATTTAAAGGACTGAACAGTCTCAATATTTAACTCATTTATGGATACTGGGAGTAGCGAAAAATCAGTACTACGCCTAGAATCCAACACCAATTCCTTGGTTTTGTCCACATTTATCAATAGGTGATTAACCTCACTCCAAGTTACCAAATTCTCAATTTCCCTATGATAACTCGCCTCATTCTCACCAGATATTAATCCAACGGCTGCAATGTCATCTGCAAATTAAATAATTTGCACACAATCAGGGGAAGACACGCAGTCATGGGTGAATAGCGAATAAAAAAGAGGACTTGGGGGGTCATTCCGAGTTGTTCGCTCACTAGCAGTTTTTAGCAGCCGTGCAAACGCTATGCCGCCTCCCACTGGGAGCGTATTTTAGCTTAGCAGAAGTGCGAACGAACGGATCACAGAGCAGCTACAAAAAAATATTGTGCAATTTTAGCGTAGCTCAATACCTACTCAGCGCTTGCAATCACTTCAGACTGTTCAGTTCCTGTTTTGACATCACAAACACGCCCTGCTTTCGCCCAGCCACGCCTGCATATTTCCTGGCACGCCTGCGTTTTTATGAACACTCCCTGAAAACGGTCAGTTGAAAACCCCGGAAATGCCCACTTCCTGTCAATCACTCTGCGGTCAGCAGTGCGACTGAAAAGCTTCGCTAGACCTAGTGTTAAACAACATCGGCTGATGTGAAAGTACGTCGCGCGAGCGCATTGCGCCGCATCCGCATGCGCAGAAGTGCCATTTTTTGCATCGTCGCTGCGCATCGAACATTTTCAGCTAGCGATCAACTCGGAATGACCCCCTTAGTACACAACCTTGTGGAACTCCTGTACTAATAGTTACAATCTTAAATAGAAGGTTATCTGATTTTACCTGCTGGGTTCTATTTGATAAAAAGTCTAGTAACCAATTACAGATAGGTATACCAATACCTAAGTCAGATAGTTTACCTATGAGTGACCGGGGAATTACAGTATTAAATGCTGAACTAAAATCGATAAAAAGGATCCTAAAATAACGCCCTCCAAATGACTGAGAGATGAGTGTAAAACTGTAAGAACTGCATCCTCAGTACATTGGTTTTCTCAATAAGCAAATTTGAAGGGGTCCAATGTCCTAGGAATAAAGGATTTAATATGCGTCAATACCAGACGATCGAGGCATTTCATAATAAGAGAGGTCAGCGCAATGGGACGATAATCATTGCAGCATTTCGCAGGACCTTTCTTAAGAATAGGGACTATTATAGTGGTCTTTAGGCACGAAGGAATAATACAATTAGTTAGGGAGAGATTGAATAGTATAGTCAGTATCCAGCTTCACTGGTTAGCACATCCCTTGAGGACCTTACCAGGGATCTCATCTGGACCAGCAGATTTTTTATAATCCACTCGTTGAACACAATCTAAAACGTCACTTTCTGTAAGCACCAAGATGGAATCATCAGTGCCAGTAAGTAAAGGAATAGAAGGTTCTCCTATCAAACCTGCAGTAAAACAAGTTTAAATCTTCCACTAACGCAGGGTTATTGGGCATCATTACGTCAGAATTTGTACGGCAATCAGTGGCCTCTTTTATCCACTGCCACATCTATCTTGGATTCCTCAGTTGGGAACAATCGGCCTCAATCTTTGCTGAATATGCAGCTTTAGCCCTCCTAACACCAGATCTTAACCTGGTCCTGGCATTTCTATAGGCGTCATTGTCCACAGACTTAAATGCAGTGTCCCGGGATCGTAACAGAGACCGCACTTAATTATTTAACATGGTTTACAGTTAGCAAGGACACAAATTGTCTTTCTAACTGTAACACTCTCCATACAGCATCTAATGTAACCCAATACCATTGATGCCAGCCTGTCAACATCAATATCCTCAAACTGACTACACTCCTCTAAAAACATGTCCCAATTGGAAATTTTGGGGATATCCTGTAATCTTATTAACGCCCCCTCTGGCCAAACAGTAACAGTCCTACAAGTCGGTCTGATTCTTTTGGCCAGGGACTTGTACACTGGTAATAAAAATAAGTATAAATGATCCAAACGACCAATATGAATAACTTGTTGTTATTGTAGATGCAGTAAGTCTTGGTAGGTACTAGTGATGAGCGGGTTCGGTTCCTCGGAAACCGAACCCCCCCGAACTTCACCCATTTTACACGGGTCCGAGGCATACTCGGATTCTCCCGTATGGCTCGGTTAATCCTAGCGCGGCCGAACGTCATAATCCCGCTGTCGGATTCTCACAAGATTCGGATTCTATATAAGCAGCCGCGCGTCGCCGCCATTTTCACTAGTGCACTGGAAATGTTAGGGAGAGGACGTGGCTGGCGTCCTCTCCGTTTATTAATGTTGATGCAAATATTTGTGCTTATTGCTTAATTGTGGGGACTGGGGAGCAGCTGTATTATATAGGAGGAGTACAGTGCAGAGTTTTGCTGAAAGTGACCACCAGTATACGTTGTCTGCCTGAAAAACACTCCATATCTGTGCTCAGTGTGCTGCATATATCTGTGCTCACACTGCTTTATTGTGGGGACTGGGGACCACCAGTATATTATATAGGAGGAGTACAGTGCAGAGTTTTGCTGACAGTGACCACCAATATACGTTGTCTGCCTGAAAAACACTCCATATCTCTGTGCTCAGTGTGCTGCATATATTTGTGCTCACACTGCTTAATTGTGGGGACTGGGGAGCAGCAGTATTATATAGGAGGAGTACAGTGCAGAGTTTCGCTGACAGTGACCACCAGTATACGTTGTCTGCCTGAAAAACACTCCATATCTGTGCTCAGTGTGCTGCATATATCTGTGCTCACACTGCTTTATTGTGGGGACTGGGGACCACCAGTATATTATATAGGAGGAGTACAGTGCAGAGTTTTGCTGACAGTGACCACCAATATACGTTGTCTGCCTGAAAAACACTCCATATCTGTGCTCAGTGTGCTGCATATATCTCTGCTCACACTGCTTAATTGTGGGGACTGGGGAGCAGCTGTATTAAATAGGAGGAGTACAGTGCAGAGTTTTGCTGAAAGTGACCACCAGTATACGTTGTCTGCCTGAAAAACACTCCATATCTGTGCTCAGTGTGCTGCATATATCTGTGCTCGCACTGCTTTATTGTGGGGACTGGGGACCACCAGTATATTATATAGGAGGAGTACAGTGCAGAGTTTTGCTGACAGTGAGCACCAATATACGTTGTCTGCCTGAAAAGCACTCCATATCTCTGTGCTCAGTGTGCTGCATATATCTGTGCTCACACTGCTTAATTGTGGGGACTGGGGAGCAGCTGTATTATATAGGAGGAGTACAGTGCAGAGTTTTGCTGACAGTGACCACCAGTATACGTTGTCTGCCTGAAAAACACTCCATATCTGTGCTCAGTGTACTGCATATATCTGTGCTCACACTGCTTTATTGTGGGGACTGGGGACCACCAGTATATTATATAGGAGGAGTACAGTGCAGAGTTTTGCTGACAGTGACCACCAATATACGTTGTCTGCCTGAAAAACACTCCATATCTGTGCTCAGTGTGCTGCATATATCTGTGCTCATACTGCTTAATTGTGGGGACTGGGGAGCAGCTGTATTATATAGGAGGAGTACAGTGCAGAGTTTTGCTGACAGTGACCACCAGTATACGTTTTCTGCCTGAAAAACACTGCATATCTGTGCTCAGTGTGCTGCATATATCTGTGCTTACACTGCTTTATTGTGGGGACTGGGGACCACCAGTATATTATATAGGAGGAGTACAGTGCAGAGTTTTGCTGACAGTGACCACCAGTATACGTTGTCTGCCTGAAAAACACTCCATATCTGTGCTCAGTGTGCTGCATATATCTGTGCTCACACTGCTTAATTGTGGGGACTGGGGAGCAGCTGTATTATATAGGAGGAGTACAGTGCAGAGTTTTGCTGACCGTGACCACCAGTATACGTTGTCTGCCTGAAAAACACTCCATATCTGTGCTCAGTGTGCTGCATATATCTGTGCTCACACTGCTTTATTGTGGGGACTGGGGACCAACAGTATATTATATAGGAGGAGTACAGTGCAGAGTTTTGCTGACAGTGACCACCAATATACGTTGTCTGCCTGAAAAACACTCCATATCTGTGCTCAGTGTGCTGCATATATCTGTGCTCACACTGCTTAATTGTGGGGACTGGGGAGCAGCTGTATTATATAGGAGGAGTACAGTGCAGAGTTTTGCTGAAAGTGACCACCAGTATACGTTGTCTGCCTGAAAAACACTCCATATCTGTGCTCAGTGTGCTGCATATATCTGTGCTCACACTGCTTTATTGTGGGGACTGGGGACCAGCAGTATTATATAGGAGGAATACAGTGCAAAGTTTTGCTGACAGTAACCACCAGTATAGGTTGTCTGCCTGAAAAAAACTCCATATCTGTGCTCAGTGTGCTGCATATATCTGTGCTCACATTGCTTTATTGTGGGGACTGGGGACCACCAGTATATTATAAAGGAGGAGTACAGTGCAGAGTTTTGCTGACCAGTGACCACCAGTATACGTTGTCTTCCTGAAAAACACTCCATATCTGTGCTCAGTGTGCTGCATATATCAGTGCTCACACTGCTTTATTGTGGGGACTGGGGACCAGCAGTATTATATAGGAGGAGTACAGTGCAGAGTTTTGCTGACAGTGACCACCAGTATATATAGCAGTACAGTACGGAAGGCCACTGCTCTACCTACCTCTGTGTCGTCAAGTATACTATCCATCTAGATTCTATACCTGTGGTGCATTTTAGTTTTGCAGTTTGCTGACAGTGACCACCAGTATATATAGCAGTACGGTACGGAAGGCCACTGCTCTACCTACCTCTGTGTCGTCAAGTATACTATCCATCTAGATTCTATACCTGTGGTGCATTTTAGTTTTGCAGTTTGCTGACAGTGACCACCAGTATATATAGCAGTACGGTACGGAAGGCCACTGCTCTACCTACCTCTGTGTCGTCAAGTATACTATCCATCTAGATTCTATACCTGTGGTGCATTTTAGTTTTGCAGTTTGCTGACAGTGACCACCAGTATATATAGCAGTACGGTACAGAAGGCCACTGCTCTACCTACCTCTGTGTCGTCAAGTATACTATCCATCCATACCTGTGGTGCATTTCAGTTGTGCGCAGTATATATAGTAGTAGGCCATTGCTATTGATAGTTACTGGCATATAATTCCACACTTTAAAAAATGGAGAACAAAAATGTGGAGGTTAAAATAGGGAAAGATCAAGATCCACTTCCACCTCGTGCTGAAGCTGCTGCCACTAGTCATGGCCGAGATGATTAAATGCCATCAACGTCGTCTGCCAAGGCCGATGCCCAATGTCATAGTAGAGAGCATGTAAAATCCAAAAAACAAAAGTTCAGTAAAATGACCCAAAAATCAAAATTGAAGGCGTCTGATGAGAAGCGTAAACTTGCCAATATGCCATTTACGACATGGAGTGGCAAGGAACGGCTGAGGCCCTGGCCTATGTTCATGGCTAGTGGTTCAGATTCACATGAGGATGAAGCACTCATCCTCTCGCTAGAAAAATGAAAAGACTTAAGCTGGCAAAAGCACAGCAAAGAACTGTGCGTTCTTCTAAATCACAAATCCCCAAGGAGAGTCCAATTGTGTCGGTTGCGATGCCTGACCTTCCCAACACTGGACGGGAAGAGCTTGCGCCTTCCACCATTTGCATGCCCCCTGCAAGTGCTGGAAGGAGCACCCGCAGTCCAGTTCCTGATAGTCAAAATGAAGATGTCACTGTTGAAGTACACCAGGATGAGGATATGGGTGTTGCTGGCGTTGGGGAGGAAATTGACAAGGAGGATTCTGATGGTGAGGTTGTTTGTTTAAGTCAGGCACCCGGGGAGACACCTGTTGTCCGTGGGACGAATATGGCCATTGACATGCCTGGTCAAAATACAAAAAAAATCACCTCTTCGGTGTGGAATTATTTCAACACAAATGCGGACAACAGGTGTCAAGCCGTGTGTTGCCTTTGTCAAGCTGTAATAAGTAGGGGTAAGGACGTTAACCACATAGGAACATCCTCCCTTATACGTCACCTGGACCGCATTCTTCAGAAGTCAGTGACAAGTTCAAAAACTTTGGATGACAGCGGAAGCAATCCACTGACCACTAAATCCCTTCCTCTTGTAACCAAGCTCCTGCAAACCACACCACCAACTCCCTCAGTGTCAATTTCCACCTTACACAGGAAAGCCAATAGTCCTGCAGGTTATGTCACTGGCAAGTATGACGAGTCCTCTCCTGCCTGGGATTCCTCCGATGCATCCTTGAGTGTAACGCCTACTGCTGCTGGCACTGCTGTTGTTGCTGCTGGGAGTCGATCGTCATCCCAGAGGGGAAGTCGGAAGACCACTTGTACTACTTCCAGTAAGCAATTGACTGTCCAACAGTCCTTTGCGAGGAAGATGAAATATCACAGGAGTCATCCTGCTGCAAAGCGGTTAACTCTGGTCTTGTCAGCCTGGGTGGTGAGAAACGTGTGTCCGATATCCATCGTTAATTCACAGGCAACTAGAGATTTGATTGAGGTACTGTGTCCCCGGTACCAAATACCATCTAGGTTCCATTTCTCTAGGCAGGCGATAGCGAAAATGTACACAGACGTCAGAAAAAGAGTCACCAGTGTCCTAAAAAATGCAGTTGTACTTAATGTCCACTTAACCACGGACATGTGGACAAGTGGAGCAGGGCAGACTCAGGACTATATGACTGTGACAGCCCACTGGGTAGATGTATTGCCTCCCGCAGCAAGAACAGCAGCGGCGGCACCAGTATCAGCATTTCGCAAATGCCAACTCATTCCTAGGCAGGCTATGCTTTGTATCACCGCTTTCCATAAGAGGCACACAGCTGACAACCTCTTATGGAGAATGAGGAACATCATCGCAGAATGGCTTACCCCAATTGGACTCTCCTGGGGATTTGTGACATCGGACAACGCCAGCAATATTGTGCGTGCATTACATCTGGGCAAATTCCAGCACGTCCCATGTTTTGCACATACATTGAATTTGGTGGTGCAGAATTAATTAAAAAACGACAGGAACGTGCAAGAGATGCTGTCGGTGGCCCGAAGAATTGCGGGCCACTTTCGGCATTCAGCCACCGCGTGCTGAAGACTGGAGCACCAGCAAACTGAACCTGCCCTGCCATCATCTGAAGCAAGAGGTGGTAACGAGGTGGAATTCAACCCTCTACATGCTTCAGAGGATGGAGGAGCAGCAAAAGGCCATTCAAGCCTGTACATCTGCCCACGATATAGGCAAAGGAGGGGGAATGCACCTGACTCAAGCGCAGTGGAGAATGATTTCAACGTTGTGCAAGGTTCTGCAACCCTTTGAACTTGACACACGTGAAGTCAATTCAGACACTGCCAGCCTGAGTCAGGTCATTCCCCTCATCAGGCTTTTGCAGAAGAAGCTGGAGACATTGAAGGAGGAGCTAAAACAGAGCGATTCCGCTAGACATGTGGGACTTGTCGTCTACTGTCACTGCATATGATTCTCTCACCATTGAAAGAATGGTGGAGGATTACATGAGTGACCGCATCCAAGTAGGCACGTCAGACAGTCCGTACGTATACTGGCAGGAAAAAGAGGCAATTTGGAGGCCCTTGCACAAACTGGCTTTATTCTACCTAAGTTGCCCTCCCTCCAGTGTGTACTCCGAAAGAGTGTTTAGTGCCGCCGCTCACCTTGTCAGCAATCGGCGTACGAGGTTACTTCCAGAAAATGTGGAGAAGATGATGTTCATCAAAATTAATTATAATCAATTCCTCCGTGGAGACATTCACCAGCAGCAATTGCCTCCAGAAAGTACACAGGGATCTGAGATGGTGGATTCCATTGGGGACGAATTAATAATCTGTGAGGAGGGGGATGTACACAGTGAAAGGGGTGAGGAATCGGAGGATGATGATGAGGTGGACATCTTGCCTCTGTAGAGCCAGTTTGTGCAAGGAGAGATTGATTGCTTCTTTTTTGGTGGGGGCCCAAACCAACCAGTCATTTCAGTCACAGTCGTGTGGCAGACCCTGTCGCTGAAATGATGGGTTCGTTAAAGTGTGCATGTCTTGTTTATACAACATAAGGGTGGGTGGGAGGGCCCAAGGACAATTCCATCTTGCACCTCTTTTTTCTTTCATTTTTCTTTGCATCATGTGCTGTTTGGGGACTATTTTTTTTGAAGTGCCATCCTGCCTGACACTGCAGTGCCACTCCTAGATGGGCCAGGTGTTTGTGTCGGCCACTTGTGTCGCTTAGCTTAGCCATCCAGCGACCTCAGTGCAAATTTTAGGACTAAAAATAATATTGTGAGGTGCGAGGTGTTCAGAATAGACTGAAAATGAGTGGAAATTATGGTTATTGAGGTTAATAATACTATGGGATCAAAATGACCCCCAAATTCTATGATTTTAGCTGTTTTTGAGGGTTTTTTTGTAAAAAAAAACACCCGAATCCAAAACACACCCGAATCCGACAAAAAAATTCCATGGAGGTTTTGGCAAAACGCGTCCGAATCCAAAACACGGCCGTGGAACCGAATCCAAAACCAAAACACAAAACCCGAAAAAAATTCCGGTGCACACCTCTAGTAGGTACACATATGTTCTTGCAGAATCTGATGTAGGATGTTGTGGTGTCAGGTCATTCAGGTTGGATGCCACGGCTGTGAATACCTACCAGTCCATGCCGTCGCAGCAGGCCTGTAGCTTCAGCTTAGCCTCACTGGTCCATTTCTTGACCATTTTGACAACTGGCTTGGCCGCTTTCAGCATCTGTGTGCATGTGGGGAGAAGATGGACAAGGCAGTGGTCAGATAGGCCAAGAGCTGCGCGGGAGATTGACCAGAAGGCAGACTTGAGGGTGGTGTAGCAATGACCCATGGTGCGCCCTTCCCTGGTGGTACACGTCACCTGTTGTTTGAACTTTGGTAGTTCCTTGCTTAGGTTGGTCCTGTTGAAGTCACTTAGAATGAGCAGAGAGTCCGGGTGTTTTTGCTCTATGTCTGATATGCTGACGGCTAGGCGATGCAGGGCTTCATTTGCGCAGGCTTGCGGGGGGATTGATGGTGGCAGCATCATGCTGTGGGGATGTTTTTCAGCGGCAGGAACTGGGAGACTAGTCAGGATAGAGGGAAAGATAAATGCAGCAATGTACAGAGACATCCTGGATGAAAACCTGCTCCAGAGCGCTATTGACCTCAGACTGGGGTGACGGTTCATCTTTCAGCAGGACAACGACCCTAAGAACACAGCCAAGATATCAAAGGAGTGGCATCAGGACAACTCTGCGAATGTCCTTGAGTGCCCAGCCAGAACCCAGACTTGAATCCGATTGAACATCTCTGGAGAGATCTGAAAATGGCTGTGCACTGATGCTTCCCATACAACCTGATGGAGCTTCAGAGGTGCTGCAAAGAGGAATGGGCGAAACTGACCAAAGTTAGGTGTGCGAAGCTTGGGGCATAATATTCAAAAAGACTTGAGGCTGTAATTGCTGCCAAAGGTGCATCAACAAAGTATAGAGCAAAGGCTGTGAATACTTATGTACATGTGATTTCTTAGTTTTTTTAGTTTTAATAAATTTGCAAAAATCTCAAAAATACTTTTTTCATATTGTCATTATGGGGTAATGGCCCTCATTCCGAGTTGTTTGCTCGCTAGCTGCTTTTAGCAGCATTGCACATGCTAGGCCACCGCCCTCTGGGAGTTTATCTTAGCTTAGCAGAATTGCGAACGAAAGAGTAGCAGAATTGCTATTTTAAAATGTCATGCCGTTTCTGAGTAGCTCCAGACCTACTCATTTTGGTTTAAGGCTGTAACATAACAAAATGTGGAAAAAGTGAAGCGCTGTGAATACTTTCCGGATACTCTGTATATACTGTACATAATAAATTAATTTACAGTGTATTGAAAATTGAATACTACATTGAGTGGGGATGCCCATATTCAGCTTGTATTTCATTCCTAAAGTGTATGTCAGATGGATTTCAGTACAGTATATCCAGCCTCTCAGGTATTGCTAAGATTATGAGGGAGGAAAACACAAACAGTTTCTCATTTCTTTTTGCAGAATGCAGTATGTATGGGGAAGTGCAAAATTCAAGTCCTTTAGCACAGAGAATAGACAGAAGCGCTCCTCAATATTGACTCTCTCAACCCCTTTATCTCACTCATCTCATTCAAATCTTGTTTCTGCACTTCCTCACAGAATGAGGAGAACCGCTGCTTTCAATGGTATTGGTCCAATGAAATCCATGAGGAGAGCGAGATGGGGCTACTGTAATCTCATTATCAATTTAAGACCATCCCCCATAGGAAATAGTGGTAGATTTACTGTATCTATTTGATAGGCCATCGCTGGTCAGTACTATTTGTAAACGGGGATATAGTTGTCTGATTGTCTACAGGATCTTAATCGTTCACATATTTTCTAAAAAAATGTAGAATCATTCATCATTCAAAATATGGAATCATTCAAGCTAATTTGTGAATCACTGAAATTCAATTTCAGAATCTGCCTAATTCATATATAGGCAGTGGTGCAAGTAGAAAAAATGTCTTATAGGTACTGTGTGCGCGCACCGAAGTCATGTGCGCCAAAAAATGTGTGTGGCCAAATGCCACATGGGGCGTGGCCAATGAAAATGGGGGCGTGATACACATATACTGGGGCCAGATACACATAAGACCCCAATACTGCCAGATACACATTGCCCCACAGTGCCAGTTACACAAATGCCCCCACAGTGCCCCAGTGTGATACACATTGCCCCAGTGTCAGATACACATGGCCCCAGTGTCAGATACACATGGCCCCAGAGTCAGATACATATTGCCCCACAGTGCCAGATACACATTGCCCCACAGTGCCAGATATACATTGCCCCACTGTACCAGATATACATTGCCCCACTGTGCCAAATATAAATTGCCCCACAGTGTGGGTCAATGTATATCTGACACAGTGGGGCAATGTATATCTGGCACAGTGGGGCATTGTATATCTGGCACTGTGGGGCATTGTATATCTGGCACTGTGGGACAATGTATATCTGGCACTGTGGGGGCATTGTATATCTGGCACTGTGGGGCAATGTATATTTGGCACTGTGGGGCAATGTATATTTGGCACTGTGGGGCAATGTATATCTGGCACTGTGGGGGCATTTGTGTATCTGACACTGTGGGGCAATGTATATCTGACACTGGGGCATTTGTGTATCTGGCACTTTGGGGCAATGTGTATCTGGTACTGTGGGGCAATGTGTATCTGACACTGGGGCCATGTGTATTTGACACTGGGGTAAATGTGTATCTGGCACTGTGGGGGCATTTGTGTATCTGGCACTGTGGGGCCATGTGTATCTGGCACTTTGGGGCAATTTATATCTGGCACTGTGGGGCAATGTATACCTGGCACTGTGGGGCAATGTGTATCTGGCACTATTGGGGCCATATGTGTATCTGTCCCCCCATATGTGTATCACACCCCAATTTTATTGGCCATGCCCCATAAGGCATTTGGCCATACCCATTTTTGGCACGCACGACTTCGGTGTACCAATAAGACATTTTTTCTACTTGCACCACTGGTGCCAGATATACATTGCCCCACTGTGCCAGATATACAATGCCGCACTGTGCCAGATATACCCCCCCTGCTCACCGCTGAGTCTGTCGTTTCTTCTATGTGAGGGGAGGAGAGCGCAGCGCGCGCCTCTCCTGCCCCTCATTGCTCGTGAAGTCCGGTCTCTGCAACTTCGGCGGTGGGTATCTCAAATGAGGTGCTGGTTCGTTAAACAATAAGGAGCTGCAGCTGCCGGTCCACGAGCTCTGATTGGCTAGCAAACCGGTGCCTTATTGAGATTCACCCCTCCGCCGCCGCTGGAGACTGGACATCAGAGAGAATTGAGGGGCAGGAAAAGGCGCTGCGCTCTCCTCCCCTCATAGAGCAGCGGGATGCAGGTATGGTGTACGGCCCAGCGGTACGGCGTACCTGCTGGGAATTTCTTACTGGTATTCTGTACTGCCCCGTACTGCCATACTTGCAGCACTGTATGCAGGATTCATTTGCTTAAATCATGTCCCTTATCTATCACCCCAGTCAAAACATCCAATACTGTACGGTATATGTATTGTGTGTTACAGTAGAAAATATATATAACTTACAGTATATTCACTTTGACATAGTGAGATACAATACCTTTTTTTAAAAAAAACCAAATGAATCCTGTGTTCACCTTACTTATACTGTCCTTTTTCCAGACTCAAGAAATGATATAACAAAATTATAACTACACTAAATCACTGACATACATACAGTACTCCCTTCTACTTACTTTCTTCTCCATAAACCTTCACCTTAAACCAATTCTTTAAAACCACCGTTACGCATCATTACCTGACAAAACTCCCTTTTTTGCCTCCACACCGTTATAGTATCCTCTGCTTAAAAAATAAAAAATCTCCTTCAATACTGCTAAGAAAATGAGCAACAAAGAGGATTTATGTCAACTTTAGAACTTTAGAAATGGATCAAGCAATGCAGAAGAGGTAGAGGAGGACATTTTTTTAATACAACAGGTGTGTGTTTTAATGCCTGGCAAACTATTTGCAGAGCTTTAACAGAATATACTTTTTGCTCCTAACACACAAACTTACTCTGGGCTATCATGCCTTGTGTGAGCAAGCGATCCTTAAGATTTAACCCCTTCCAATATTTGTCCTATAGTCATCCAATGTCAACCTATATCATACTGTCTTATTATTGCTTGACAGTACATGGATATGTGGAAATGCATTTCCTGTGAAGCTATTCACTCATTGAGAAAGCATATTATGGTAGGAGTGAGAACCCCAAGCAGAAGACACCAACCAGAAGGAGCTTGTGGGATCCACTCCAGATGGAGTCACCACAGCAACAACCATCAGAGACATCGCCTCGAGCTCGTATGGAAAATAATGTTGGCTAAACTGGAACCATCCTTGAGATGTCAACAATGCTGGGGCCTGGTCTGGAGAGGTTGCAAAGATATTTGGCCTTGGTTTGTTTGTGAAAATTCAAAATCAGCCATCATAGCTTTCCATGAGCAGACCTATATACTAGAGCTGTCCATTGGAATAGGAGCCTTGTATTGATACATTATGCCTTTACCTGCCTTGTGGTGGCATGTAGCCATCACTTGTAAACAATTTGATGGCTGAGCCATCCATGGTACATAGGGGGTCATTCCGAGTTGATCGCTCGCTAGCTGTTTTTAGCAGCCGTGCAAACGCTAAGCTGCCGCCCTCTGGGAGTGTATCTTAGCTTAGCAAGAAGTGCGAACGAAAGGATCGCAGAGCGGCAGCAAAACAATTTTGAGCAGTTTCAGAGTAGCTCCAGACTTACTCAGCGCTTGCGATTTCTTCAGACCATTCAGTTCCTGTTTTGATGTCACAAACACGCCCTGCGTTCGGCCAGCCACGCCTGCATTATTCCTGCCACGCCTGCGTTTTAACGATCACTCCCTGAAAACGGTCAGTTGACACCCAGAAACGCCCACTTCATGTCAATCACTTTGCGGTCAGCAGTGCGACTGAAATGCTTTGCTAGACCTTGTGTGAAATTGCATCGGCCGTTGTGAAAGAACGTTGTGCGTGCGCATTGCGCCGCATACGCACGCGCAGAAGTGCTTTTTTTTGCCTGAATGCTGCGCTGCGACCGAAAACAGCAAGCGAACAACTCGGAATGACCCCCATAGTTGTACATGAGCAACTGAGAAAGCTAATTTGTGCATGCACAAAGGAACAATGCCTCTAAGGATAGAATTCAATTAAAATTATTACATTTTTTGTGTGAAAAAAACTGGCTTTACTGTAATTTTTTTACCCAATATTTTTATTTTTTGGCATATCAATTCAACCAGGTTTTTTTACGGATGAAGAAAACACCATTGTCAGGAAAAAAATACATAGAATCCGGCATAAGTTCCTGAATCCATGTGTTTCTGTGAACGCGCCTGGAAAAATACGGCGATTATCAGGAAATTTGTTTGCCCTTCTCCAAGCAGGTGAAAAAAAATCCCTGATATTGCTGGCTTTCAGGCTAATTGGATAACCTCTGGAGGATCACTTACTGTAGCTCCGGTAAATTACCATGGCTTATTGAATTCCCCCTAAGTCAGTGTTTCTAAAAAACTTGCAAAAACATTGAATACAAAGAAAAGTGTAAAGCACTGATGGCAACCATTAACTTCAAAGGAAACCAATAGTTTCAGGTCGACATTTCTATCAAACACTCACCTTAGCTTGAGTTCCATTGGGGTTAAAAAAAAATCAATCAATCTACTTTCAAAAATAGCAAACAGTGCAAAATAAGCACATTTTTCTAATACAATAAGCACTACAAGAATATAAAATGATAAAGCACTGAAAAAGGGGATACCTCTCTTCCAATGAGGGCACCCCATTCAAGGATGTACCTTTATGGGGAGGCTTAAGACTCTTTTAAGACTTCCACAAACTGTAAGCAGGCAATATCTCTCTTTATTTTGACTCCTATTGCCAAAGAAGGTTCCAGATGCTCTGTGATGTCATCGTGCAACACACAATAATGTCACTGGATTCACCCCTTCAGGGCAAGTCCCACTCTTCCTTAGTAGGAAAAAAATTAAGTGTGCTTGATGGGCCATCCAGATGGAATGGTCAAAAAGCCAATGTGGTTGTGGTTTACATCAGATATGTTTCAAAATGACCTTGTCTGCAGATACATTGTAGCAGCATGTAAAATATTAGTTTAAAATAAACCAAAATGTGGGAAATCTGAATATGTCCATAATATGATGGTTTTCTAAATGGGACTGTAAAAAAGCACAGAATTTATGTCATTCATAAAAGCCCAGTCCGACCCGCAGAGCCATTTTGCAGTGATAAGACTTTAAAGTTAGAGGTGTTTGTGAAGATTGTCTCTATCGCTATCTTATTCATTTTAGGAAGTATGTTGTTAGAATATTTAAGACCATTCATACTGACCCCTGTCTGTTTCTGGCCATTGCAGGTTATAGCTGTGAGCATATATAATTAAAGCATTTGACACAGTTCTTGAAATTCAGCTCCCATGACACATAAAGCTCATTATAACATGCTACACTGTGATAACATATTACAAGGCATGTACAGTAAGTAGAAACTTGATCTGTTGCCAAGTGAGTCCATCGAGCTTTCGGTGTACTTTTATTCTGCCCATTGTTTTTTTTTTTCTTTCTTTCTTTCTTTCTTTCTTTCTTTCTTTCTTTCTTTCTTTCTTTCTTTCTTTCTTTCTTTCTTTCTTTCTTTCTTTCTTTCTTTCTTTCCCGCTAATTGCGTGAAACTCCTGGCTGATATAACTGTGGCTTGGTGTTTATTCCTACCAGCAGCCAAGGCATCTAAAAGCCTTTTAAGACATCAGAGCCTTTGTAGTACATTTTTTATTTGCATGCTCCTGTTTGTATTGCCCTCCCCCCCCCCCCCCCGTTCCAGCCATTTAAAAAAAAAAAGTATGTCTCTAATTATTCTGCTCTTTGTAGTATTTTCCTTCTCTCTGAACCCAGTTGCTATTTTTGTTTTTGCTCTGCTGACTTTTACCTTTAACTGCCCCCCTGTGATTGATTGATTGATTGATTGATTGATTGATTGATCTGTCCTTGTTTTTCTGCTCTGAACCTTCTGATTGAGCTTTAAAATTACCAGACTTATCCTGGTCTATATAGCTGTGATCTTGCAACTTGTTATTTCAACTGTTCTAGCCTCATTTTGTCCCAGTCACTCTCTACCTGTGACACTTTAAGACTGTGGAACTCTCAGGGATGTTACTGGATGTGTGTTCTCCCTCACACACCTTCAGTGCAGTGCCTTAATCTAAGTCTTCCTCAGTGCCTGTGGGGATGTAGAGAGCAGGATTTTCTTCCAAAAAATGGATTGAGAGGCTACCTGGTACATGAAACATTGAACTCTTGGACAAACAAACACACCCAGACTTCAGTACTTTTGCTTAGGGTAAACAATAAGTGGAATAATATGGAGGCAGTGGTGAGGGCTCTAAGATGGAGGAGCCAGTCAGGTGTGTCTGGGTCACACACCATCTGTAGTTTTAGAGAGGCAGCCATCAAACAGCCATGCAGGCTGCATTGGTTACTCATCCCATTCCGTACTTGCCTACTGTTCTAGATTATCTAGGAGGAACCGAAATATCAGGTGGCTCTCCCAGAATCCAGACACAGTAGGCAAATATGCCACAGTCTGTTGATTGCCTCTAACTGTCATTCCCTTTCCGAGTGACTTGAGTGGTCTTGGCAGCTTCGTCATATGATTCACACTGAATGGCCCCACCCCACACTTTATAAGGTCAGGAATTGCTGCTTTGCATAGCAGGGATGGGTCACAATGTGATCATGGAACCATGACCCCAGCACCTACCAACTCTCCGAGTATTCAGAAGTCAATAACTATGCCTTTGGCAAATAAGCTAACAGTGTGCATTCTGTCAACATTATTAACAGCAACTGCTATTTACCTGTCTGGAGATCTGCATCATATCTGGCTGATCAGATTCAGCACTGTCGGGATCCCGGTGGTCAGGCTGCCAATGCTGAAATCTCAACAGTCGAAATCCTGACATCGAGCTAAGTGTGTCCCCTAGCAGGCTCGCCACACTTAGGGCGCGGTGGTGAGCTTTGCTCGCTACACTATTATATTCCCCCTAGGGTGGTGGCGTGGACCACCATCCTTGTGGGAATTGCTGGCGGAGGTTGGGATTTCCACCATCGATATTTTCACAGCTGTCGGGATTCCGGCATCGGTATTTTGACCGCTGGGTTTCTGATCTTCTCCCAGTGATTGATGGTTGATATTCCTGGGAGGCAGGGCTTAAGTCCAGCAGCTGAAACCACTAGAAGCTAGATAGGACTGCAGCAATAGCAGGGGAGTGGCTTCCATGGGAAGCACTATCTTTGCTATTGTAGTCAGGTTCTGTAGTCCCAGGGTAAAGAAAACATCCCCATGGGACTGCCTGTCTGGCTGTGATTTGCAGGGACCGCTTCCAATAAGAATTTACTGTCACTGCTATGCAATCCCTGTGGGTGGAGTATTTTACTAAGGGGGTAAAATGTGCCACTGACTAACACACAGGTAAACTCTGTCATGGGTTAACACAAAGATAAAATCTGCCACTGGTAACAGACACTCACAAGCTCACACAGCCTTAAATGTTTAAAACTTTAATAGGAATATGCAGCATTGCACAGTGTTAGGTGAACTAAAATAACATGATTCATGCCCACACGCATCCTGTTTTTCCCACTTGGGCTTCCTCTTCCATCATCACCCAGATAGCTCATGTTAAATATCAGTAAGTACAGCTTAACACCTTGTGCCTAGTTATTTGTCCCTAATTCCTATTCCACTGCCTGACCGGACCTATCACAATACCAATTAACTCATTACTATCCAGAATTTTGTTAGTTCTCACATATGTTACTTCTACAGTATGTGTCCTATGCTATGAATCTCCATCCCAATTCCTCAGACTGTTTGATTTGCAGACTTCATCTTCATTCCAATCCTTCTATTTCCTAAAGGTTCTTCTCTAGGATTTTAAACTTTGGGGTTGATGTACCAAGAAGTGAAGGGCAAGTGGAAAAGTTGCCCACAGTAACAAATCAACTTCTACAGTACCTATAATTTTATAGAATGGCCTTGGAAAAATGCATATTCTCCACGGATCCACTTTTCCAGTCTTTTCATTACTTGATACATCAATCTCTTTATGTGAAATTGGTTAGTGAAATTTTGCTGAATTTGTCCGAATCAGAAACAACATTATTGGCCACGTACACAACCATATACCAGGAATTTATCTCTGGTTTAGTACTCTGCAAAATACTTACATAAAACAACATACATTCAGTTACAATACACAACTACAATACATAAATAATACAAAAACAACGACTTCTATATAAAAAAACATTCTACATTAGAACAGTAATATTATACAAGTTAAATATCCTCTACTCAGGTATTCATCAAAATAACTGCCTATGGGAAGAAGTTTATAAAATGTCTATATGTTTTTACAGTTTGTGATCTACAGTATAACGCATTCCTGATGGGAGCAACTGAAAAAAACTATAACCAGGATGCAACTGATTTCCTAAGACCCTGATTCCTAACCCTAAACAAATATAGATACTGAATGGGGGTGGGTGGTGGGATTGCTCACCCAAGGTGCAGTCATTTGCATATGCAGAGGAGAAAAGCAAGGGTAAAAGGACACAACCTTGAGAAGCCTCCATTCTTATCTTCTGTCCAGTTGAGGAAAACTCCCCCGATTTTCACTTACTGTTTCCTATCCATCAAAAATTCTACAATCCAATGACAGAAGGATGCCGGAACCAGCAAATTAATCAATCTGGTATACAATATCCCTGGGACAATTGTGTTGAATGCCAAACTGAAGTCCACAAACTGGGTACACTTGCATATGTACCCAACAGATCAAAATCTTGTAAAATATAATGCAGCCCCATAGTCACCGCATTCTCCACCAATCTATTTGCCTGGTAACTAAATGGCAAGTGGTCCAAACAGGGTCCTGCCATCTTTTTCAGATGGTTCAACACTAATTGTTCAAATGTTTTCATGACCACAGACATAAAGCAATTGGTCTGTAATCATCTAGTCCCGAGATTTCTTTAGTACCGAACATTTGTAGAGCATTTAAAACAGGATGTGACCACACACCATTCCAAAGATCTAATAAATGGTGGCCAACTGTTCAGCACAGGTTTTCAGAGCTATGCCTTCCTGGAACTTAATCTTCTGAACAGATCAGCCACCTCCTCGTTTCCAACCTGCAAACCTGGGCAAAAACTCTTAGACCTAAATGGAGAAATTGTAGGAAATTTCTTCAATTGAACAGTATAATTAGAACTAGTCAATAAAGTAGGTTCAGACTTTTTCTAATCTGCAATAAAAGAAATTCAGCTCATCTGACAATTTCCAGCTCATAACAGTGTGGGTAGATGGTTTCTTATAGTTAGTAATATCCTGCATACCTCTGTCAATATTATATTGTGCCGTACTATATTGTGCATTATGATCAATCTTGAAAACCCTGTAAATTGACTTATGTGAACTCCCTGAAATGCTATAAGTATAATAGTTTATATTTAGGACCTAGAAGCAATTTAGAACATCCAATAGTGACTTAAAGTAATACAGTAGATAGTGTTTATATGGTAATCATGGAAGTTCTGGTATAGGGTAATATAGTAGTCATTACAGATGAACCAGTTGATTATTATTTATTAGTTTACATATATACAAATTATTAATTGTTAGTGTTTTGTGTAGTTGTTATTATAATATAAATGTTCTTATATTTTAAAAGAGAAGCCTCCATGAACTTAACGACACAAAGTAGATGCATAATATAGCCTTAGGCTGTTTACACATCACAACAATGTGTGCACAATGCAACATCATCTGCGATGGGACCCCAACATCGGCAAGTGCCTACACACTTGCCAATGTTTGTAGCAAAGGGGGAGGAGCGGGGCCATGCTGCATTGGACAGCATGGCCGTCGTAAGCAATGTCGCACATTGAACCTGCATGTAGGTTTGACGTGTGATGAAGCATACAACCTGTGGGAGCACACATCGTACACCATATCCAGTGTACTGTACACACTATACAATATTGTTACGGACCAGCCGATATCAGCTCATTCGTATCTGATATTGCATAGTGTGTGTGCACCTTTATTCACAAGCAAAGTGAAACCCTTTTGTTTGAAGGAAAATGTATATATGGTTGTAAATATAAATGAGTGTTAAAAATTTGGTAAAGCTATAGAGATGTTATTTTGTGACGTCTTAATGTAAGTAAATAATAATCCATGTCTCTTGGCATTACCCGAGGAGCACCCATAGCAAATACGATAAAAAGTGACTGGACCATTTTTGTAGTTTGTTAAATTCTACACACTGGAGGTGCAATCCAAATTTTGATCCGATTGTTTGTTTGGGTGTTATCATTCACGCAACACAAGCCATGATGTCATTATGTCAACCCCCTTTTCATCCCCTTAGGGGAGGTTTATTAAAATTCTAATTACATGGTTTTCCTATTTACCACCTGAAGATTACCTTTGCTAGATTTCAGCTTCCTAACATATTGGTAAGTAAGAATTAGTGATCAGTCAGTCAGTCAGTCAGTGAGTGAGAGATACGGTAAAAAGTGACAGGGACCATTTTTGTAGTTGATTAAATTCTACCCACTGGAGGTGCAATCCAAATTTTCATCCAATTGTCCATTTGGACGATGTCATTATGTCAACCCACTGAGGTTTATTCTAATGACATAGTTTTCCTATTTCCCACCAGAAGAATACCTATGTTAAATTTAATCTTCCTAACATATCAGGAAGTAAGAGAATTAGTGATGAGTTAGTGAGAGAGGGCTTTTCGCATTTATATATATATATATATATATATATATATATATTACTTAGGAATTAAACAAAGGTAACTAGTATTATGTAATTTTAAAATGACTCAGGTATTTAAAAAACTTTGAGCCATTTGGTGATAAGTGATAACCTGTGGATATATTGAGCAAAAGGCTTTTTTGCTAGCTCTTCCTATCTATAGTTAATTTAGAATGTATTTCTCTTTAAAGATGTTACTGTTGCCCACTTATATATGTCCAAAGGTTCCAAACTCCAATCTACCTATTTAATATGACTTTTTCTTCCCTTTCTAAAATGAATTTACTTTATCATTTCAATGATAAAGCTTACACCTGAGTGTAGACATAACTTTTTTCTATGATTAGATCAAACACACCAGAACTATGCTGACAGAGGGAATGTTCTTAAGGAATATTTTTTCAAAGAGAATCTCTGGTTTCATACACCCATCCAGCCAAAGCAAACCAAGGACTGAATAAACACCTTCACGTTGCAATCATATCCTCTTTGCTCAGTTGACTTGTCAAACTAACCTTATGTATTTTTCTTTTTTTAATGATACAGAAGGGAACACACTGTAAAAACAAGAACTTTTTCCATTTTATCACATCTGGACAGCAAGAAGAACCAGAACTTTCACTGGAAGTAAATATATTTTTTGAATAAATTGTAGACATTTTATAAGATTTTGTAACCCTCTAGCAATTCCTTGTGGAAGGTGACCAGTTATTTCTTCTTTGCTGTGTTAGGGAGACATCAAGACCCATCACAGAGAGAGACATGGGCTAGCTAGCAACGCTTTGCCTGGTGAGCAGATACAAGTAAGTTGTCCCGGACTTACCTGCAACCTGCAACACTCTGCATTGGTCTGTGTATGTGAAAACTATCTCACAAGCTTTACACAAAGTGGCCTGTATAGCAGGGTGGCAGGGAAAATGCATCTTCCAAAAAAGTGCACTTGGAAGATTTTATAACCACGTGGCAAAAGATTGTATCATCAGATGAGACAAGATGTAACTTTTTGATCTGAATTCTAAGCACTATGTTTGGGTACTGTGAAGCAAGGAGGTGGCACCAAAATGGTGTGGGGTTGTTTATATTCAGCAGGGGCTGGGCAATTATTCAGTATTGTAGGGAAGATGTATACTGCCAAGTACACCCAAATTCTTCAGGAAAACCTGTGGACCTCAGCAAGACAGCTGAAGATGGGCAGGTGGTTCAACGTGCTGCATGACAACAACTACCCTAAAATTACAATAAAATAATGCAGTGGTTTAAGGATAGGAAGTCCTATCCTTGAGGGGCCATGGCAGAGTCCAGACCTAAGTCCAATGGAAAATCTGTAGATGGACTTGATAGAGAAGTCCATTGCCAAAACCATGAAACACTTCTGCATGTAAAAAATTCCCCAATCTAGGTGCTCAAAGTTGGTAGAGACATATCACCAGCAAAATAATATAATATATTAAATCAGGGGATTGATACATTTTCCAACCCTCTTATTCTAGTTTTTAATTTTCTATACATTTTCAGAATTTTTTATTAAAGTATATGAACATTGGGCCTAATTCAGTAAGGATTGCAAATTCTGCTTTTTAGCAGAATTTGCAATCCTTTCATTCGCATGCTGAGGACCGCCCATAGCAGGGCAAGGCCGCCCAGCATGCTGTCCATCCCCGACCCACTGCGATCACGCTGTAATTGCGGCGCAATCACAATTTCAGCGTGATCGCAGAAATTATGAAAGCCTCCAGCTGGCGCAGCCTGGCTGCAATAGCAGGGGGCGCACTGCCATTTTTAAGATCGGAGCGGCTGCATGTAACAACATGCTCCCCACTCATGCCAACACACCTCCATTCCCCTCCGCTGCCCCCGCAATGCTCTGTCGCCGCCCCCCTCTAGCCCCGCGAATGTCTCTGCCAGTCAATCAGGCAGAGGCATTCGGAATTACTGCGGGTCACCTGCAGTAAATGCATGCGCATGCGCAGGATGGGACCTGCGCATGCGACCATGGGCGAATGCAAAAATTACGGTTGGATTGCAAATTGCGATTAAACCTGAATTAGCCCCATTGTTAGGTGGGATGTGTAAATAAAGTTGGAAAATTTTGATTTCATCTATTTTATATTAAAGGATGCAATGTGAAAAAAATAAAGAATTTTGACATGATATGATGATTTTCTATAGGCACTGTAAGTTTACCTGTTATTTGATTCGATAGGCTACAATCTCAGGAATAAAGATTCAATACAGGATATGGTCTTTTCTACTCTGATCAGGCATTAGCTGCACTGTAAATTAATATTGTGCAGAACAGGTTTGAATGTTGCTTTGGGATTAGTTATCCTGTTAGGATTTATCAAGCATGGATTAGTAAATCAGAGAGACTGAATGCAGCAGGTCAAGTGGTCTTCATGATCAGATGTTCCCATATTATAATTGATTGCACACACTTGAGGTTGAAACTACTTTTTTATATTGCTTTCGGCTAGTGCCATGACCTTGTGGTAAAGACTATTATTATTATTTTTTCTATAAATTAGTGTCAGAGCTTATGATTAATGCATATACCTGGCAGTGAATGTTAACAAGTTTTTGAATTACTCTAGTAATACATTTGCATATATTGCCTGTTAATGTATCATTTTTGTTGATGGGAGGAAGAAAGTATTGGTTGTTCTGTAGGTTAAACCATAATAAATGTAATTTGAATAATTGATACAGTAAAACAACTGTAAACCATGTATAAAGAGCAGAGAAAGATGTCTGTCATTGAGTGATTCCATTACAGCTCCTGCCTTGAACTACTTGCCAACCAATGAAGTCCCAACTGCTGGTTCTGCATGGTTCTGAATGATGGAATGAGATACTGTAGCTGCTGTTCCCTGACTGTTGCTACTGGAACCAAACTATAAATGACAGATTTCAGTATCAGTGCAGTATACAGACACTAATCACTTTTCATGTCACCCAGAACATCCTCTAGGAGGGAGAAAAGTGGGGTAAAAGGTCCAGCCCCTCATCCAACCATGCCTTTCATAGATAACATGATTAATAGTGACATCTGGGATCTATTTTTATCCAGCTGCGGATGGGTCATGGCATGTTGCATTTGCACAAGGACAACCCCTTGCTCTCCTTCCAAAAATGGTCCAAGACAATACACTGGTCACCATGTTGCTAATGGATCCTTTTTTTCTGAATGAAAAGAATAAAGAAAGTTTTGTTGTGGACCAATGTCTAGGGTAAAATGAGCTTTGAAAATGTATCTGTCTCCAGCTGGTCATACTGTGTAGGTATCCAAAAGCACCACAAGACTTTTGCAGCTAAAGGAGAGAAGAATGTATTGTTTCATGGCATGTTCTCTTTTTCTGTAGTTAGTATTAGATAACCAGGTCCAATACTCATCCATGCTTGTGCAGTTGTTTTCATGGCTCTAGAAGTGACCCTGCTCTTGCAAATCCCAAGTGCACACTGAATAATATTGTAATATTATCTTCATCAACAGTTTGAAGGACTTGATTCTAAGTGGTACATAATGTGGTTGCAAATACAGATGCCTACAGTGATTGTTAGTCTTATGCAATTTTCTACCCGTGTGTAAATCTAGGCAACCATACCTTCCCCTGTCCCCAGGCCAGGAGAGCAACTGTCATCAATAGTAAAGATATTTATGACTCCCCCAGTCCTCATGGTGCGGACAATGCGACTGACAGTGGCTTGTATAATCCATATGTAAAGTTCAGAATAGGTCATACAGTAGCTCTTTCTACATGCCCATGACATGTACACAGGATGGTTATTTTTATGTGCATGTACCCAGTTTCCACTGAGATACACCCTCTCGCTGGTAATTGGAAGGGACCAAGATGTGTGCAACGCAGAATCTGCTCTGCATTGCATATGATAGTAGTGGCGCATGTGCACTTTGCTAAAAATCATGGGAGGCAGCCACGTTCGTACTTGCATGAGACTCAGGGCCTGATGCAGAGTATGCAGATCAGTAACAGCAGATATGAGAATTTGTGCAAATACAGCAGGTGGCTTCTTAGATCCACTTCTTGCACCTCGAAGATACAGCATTGGATCAACATTGCTTCCATCACGTCAACAATCGGACATTGGAGCAATCCTAAGGTTGCGCAGAATGTCAACCAAAACTAAGATGCCCATGCCAGTGAATCAATCAAGGAACCAGATGCTGGCTTCATCACCTGAATGCTATCACTAAGCTAATTGAACATCTGCCACTATATATGTCTGTTGTGAGAGGCAGAGAGGTTCCTGCATTAGGAGGAGGTGCAGGCCCTGACATCCTATATGGAGCATTATGGGGTTGCTCCAAGGTAGGTAGCTCTTAGCTTAGATATATTTAAGTAAGGAGCCATTATCATGTGGCTCCTTGCTGGTTAATCATAGACCCAGATTGGGGTAATGGAGGTGTGGGGTGTGGTGCCTCTGGACTGGCTGAGCTGGATGGCTTTAGTGTGGCATACCTTTACATTCTATTAACACTTATCACTTATTAATTTCTTTAACACTATTTCTCTATTTTAATTACATCTCTTTTTTGTATCACTTTCTTTATAGCTTTGGCTTCCTAACACTAATTTATTAACACTATAGTTTTTTCACTGGTATGCTGCCCTGGGCTTTCTGGCTTATGCTGATTTTTGGGGGTGCCACACCCTGCACCTAGATATAGCACGAGGGACCCCAAATATACAGAGAGGCCTTGATGCAGCTTTGGGGCTTATACATACATTTGCGCAAATATATGTAACCGAGATCTCTGAATTCTAATATTGTGTGGGATTTCAATCTGGTTACTGTTATCATTCAGGGTGCTGGGGGAAACAAAATGCCTTTTTTTCTTGCTGGCTTCAGCATGCAAGAAAAATGCCAAGGACACACTGTTATTCTTACAAAGATGTCACATTACTGTCCTCAAATGTCTGCAGTCTGTCAATCAGGCTGTGACTAACACCACACTGTGACTGGAGCTACAGCACCATCGCAGCACATGAGCGCTGTGGCTCCGGCACATACACAGAAAAGACATTGGTCATTTGCGACCATACCTGGACCGCATCCTCCACTGAAACAGACCCCAGGTGTGTGCAGATATATTGGCTGACCCTTTATTTAATGCAAACTCTGTTCCAAAATAGATTACACCTTGAGATGTGTCTTCCTTGTCATCTACTGTATAAGTCAATTTTAAACAAGGCTGGTCCCAAATACTTTAAATCCCCTACTTTTCTGTGTGACTGGATCATACAGCCCATTAAGAACTACTGCAATCTGACTGGACCAGTATGCAGTATGTAGCACTTATGCCTATTTCCCTATAGCATGTGAGCTTGTCAGCAGAACCCTCTTATCTCTTTGTCTATCTTGTTTTCTTAATGCTTTTTTCCCCCCAAAATGTAAATTGTAATGGAATATACTGGCTCTATATAAGTAACTAATAATAATAATAATAATAATAATAATAAAAGAAGAAGAAGAAGAAGAAGAAGAAGAAGAAGAAGAAGAAGAAGAAGAAGAAGAAGGACTAATAGTAGTCTGCCTTAAAATGAGTTTGTGCAAGTTGCTCAATCAATTTGCAGGCTTATCCGGTGCTTGTGAAGGAGGGAATTATCTAGACATGAAAATACACACCTTAAGTTTCATGCACACTGACCTAAGCCAGTGCAAAGGCCAGCATTCTATATGGAAATATTATGCAGTAGAATCATTTTACACACATTTAATAACATACGGTATGATAAGCCACTCACCATTTTAGGGCACTTCTGCTATGTAGAGGTTCTCTATTTTACGTTTAGGGCTACTCTTAGCAGAAGTGCCTTGAGTGACATAACTGTAGCAATTGACAAGATAAATTAATGTGGGCTAATCTCTATGCCTTCAATGTATTGCTAAATGTTACAGAATAATATTCTAATTGGATAGAATTGGTGGTTGCTCTACTGTCTTGGGACATACATTTCAAATTGTTCTTAATGTTCAGATGCGTATGTGTCATGACATACAAAATAGCATAAAAAATAAAAAAACTATTTGAGTACTAGTAACTACAGACTCATAATCTCTTGCCTCTAGTGAAAGTACACTTTATGCTATAAATGATCACTACTTCAAGCTTAACTCTGACGCAACCAGTACCAAACATTTAGTGCTCCATGAGAACAGGGACTGCTACTGATGATTGTCTCAACACTGTTGATAGTGATGATTGATCCATACTGGAGTTTTATCACAGGCCAGCATTGTCTGTCAAGCCCTCAGAATGATACCCCATGTCTTCATGAACTCTGTACCAGTCTCTTCGGTGATCCAATAAAGAGAGTGAGTTTCTGGGACACGTGGTTAGGGCTATAAATCTCAGGAATTATTGTGGCTCTTGCAATATTTTATCACCTGCTTCATTGATGAGAAAATCCCTCGGTGTAGATGATAATCAACTTGCATAATTGTGAAAGTGGAGAAAAAGCTACAGAAAGTACTTTAAAGAGCAATTTGTGCAATTTTTTTAAATTTATCAATAAATTACAAATGTGTCGAAATTACTAAGAAATTATGGCTCTTCTGAGAGCATGATACAACTATATAATGGGGACATTGTTTTCCATATCAGAAATGGAGTCTCTGTTTTCACATTGCCAAAAGTGCTTCTAAAAAGTATTTCACATAGCTAAAGCAAATATATGCATCAACTTTACCTAATGTAAAAATCTGCTATTTGCAGGACCAAGTTGTCCTTTTAAACAAATTGCATTTTTAAATCTTGTGGGTTATTACATTTGGTCCCATGAGTTTAAAGCAACTTCATGGTATCAAATGTACTAATGAAATTCACCGAAATTAACCAAAACTCACGAACTGTCTCCAAAACTACCTCACAGCAACATACAGTACAAAATCTATCAATATGAATGGAAACAATAAACAATATTGAAAAGAATGATGCAGACATTTAAAAAAAAAAATTCCATAACCTGTTTTAGACTTAAAGAAATGGTATGGCACTTCTTTTAGGAGCCTCTATTCCTTCATACAGAATCTTTCCTATTACTGCCTATGAGGATCAAGCTTCATAAATTTTTGGTTTCCGAAGCTTGCTACATTTGAGGAAAGCATTCAAACCTCCAAAAATGGCAGTTTTCAGGGGTTTGACTGCAGTTTAGTATTGGCCGTAATCTTTTAAATGTCCTCCCTGCCTTTCACCCACTACTGTATGTTGAAAAACTATTTGCTTTCCGAGCTATTGTAGATAGTCGATAGAAAGAGGATGGGTCAAATTAGAGATGGAATTTGGGAAATCAGTGAATCACAATGTAGGATAAAGAAAAACAAATGTGGCTTTGCATCTTAAATTTGAAACTAAAATTCTCTTGAATTGCGGCAAACATAATTCTTGTGGCTTCATTCAGCCCTAGTCCTGCTGCATTTTTTTTCTTTTTAGGTGACTCAATATGTTCTAATACAAAACATTTCGTCTTCATAGGGCATAATTTTTTTTTTCAAGAAGATTCTGTTGAAAATAAGTGCATTTGGTTATTTCCTTTGGGATAAAAGCTATATTTTATAGTGCTGTTATGCATGTGTGCAATAGGGATTAGATTAAAATGATTCTGCAATTTTGATTCCATTTCCATATAAACTGGTGTCATTGTTGTGCATAATAAAAATCTGTCATTCAAGGTCAGAATGGAAACTTTAACTTAGAAACATGACATAAAATGCTTTTATGTGTTGTCCGATTTCTACAGGGGAAAAGGTTTTAATGTATTTCATGCCCCTAAATCACAGAATTCTGTTTATCAAAGAAGCCAAATGCCCTAAAGTAAAATAATGAACCATTTGCTTACTTATTAATATTTTGTATACGGTTATAATTATTATAAATATTAATACTGTGGGTTATTAATACTGTGGGTCAAAAAAGCAACCAAGTACATGACTTACAAGAAAACCTTTGTACTGTAAGTGCCTTGGGACTAGAGATGTGCACCAGAAATTTTTCAGGTTTTGTGTTTTGGTTTTGGATTCGGTTCCGCGGCCGTGTTTTGGATTCGGACGCATTTTGGCAAAACCTCCCTGAAAATTTTTTGTCGGATTCGGGTGTGTTTTGGATTCGGGTGTTTTTTTCAAAAACCCCTCAAAAACAGCTTAAATCATAGAATTTGGGGGTAATTTTGATCCTATAGTATTATTAACCTCAAAAACCATAATTTCCACTCATTCTATTCTGAACACCTCACACCTCACAATATTATTTTTAGTCCTAAAATTTGCACCGAGGTCGCTAGATGACTAAGCTAAGTGACCCAAGTGGCCAGCACAAACACCTAGCACATCTAGGAGTGGCACTGCAGTGTCAGACAGGATGGCACTTAAAAAATAGTCCCCAAACAGCACATGATGCAAAGAAAAGAGAAAAATAGGTGAACTGTGGTCGCTGGATGGCTAAGCTAAGCGACACAAACACCTCAATATCACAGGAATTATTCGTTCTAATCAATGGTATTATTGGTACAAATCACTGGAAGAAAATGACAAAATCACAGGAATTATTCGTTCTAATCAATGGTATTATTGGTCCAAATCACTGGAAGAAAATGACAAAATCACAGGAATTATTCGTTCTAATCAATGGTATTATTGGTCCAAATCACTGGAAGAAAATGACAAAATTACAGGAATTATTCATTCTAATCAATGGTATTATTGGTTCATATCACTGGAAGAAAATTACAAAATCACTGGAATCATTTGGCAAGATCACTGTAATTAATAATTAATTATAAATCACTGATATTAATTGGTAAAATCTTGCTATTGCCTGCCTAGTGAAGTGGAATCTAGATGGGATTTTGTACCGGGGACACAATAACTTCATCAACTGTCTAAATACCAATGCACTAATGGTGGAAAACAGGCGCACATCTAACAGCGCACTGATCATACTGAGAACTGATTTTACTGATCAATCACTGATTATACTGAACACTGATTTTACTGAACACTGATGATACTACGGAGAACTGACACTGAGCAGCGAGAACAGCACTGGACTATTGTACTGTAGTATACTGGTCACCACAATGCTGCACTGTACTACTATATATACTGCTCACAGCAATGCAGCACAGATATGGATGGATACTTGCAGTGACACGGAGCTGCAAGATACAGCAATGGACTACTGTACTGTACAACTGTATACTGTTGGTCACCAAAATGCTGCACTGTACTACTATCTTATATACTGCTCACAACAATGCAGCAAAGATATGGATGGATACTTGGATACTTGCAGTGACACGGAGCTGCAAGATACAGCAATGGACTACTGTACTGTACAACTTTATACTGTTGGTCACCAAAATGCTGCACTGTACTACTATTTATAATATATACTGGTCACACAACAATGCAGCAGATATTGAGCACTGATGATCAGGATACTGTCTAGAACTGAGTCTGACACGGAGCTGCAAGATACAGCAATGGCCTACTGTACTGTACTATAATTATTAGAGAGGTGCACCGGAAATTTTTCGGGTTATGTGTTTTGGTTTTGGATTCGGTTCCGCGGCCGTGTTTTGGATTCGGACGTGTTTTGTCGGATTCGGGTGTGTTTTGGATTCGGGTGTTTTATTTACAAAAAACCCTCAAAAACAGCATAAATCATAGAATTTGGGGGTCATTTTGATCCCATAGTATTATTAACCTCAATAACCATAATTTACACTAATTTTCAGTCTATTCTGTACACCTCACACCTCACAATATTATTTTTAGTACTAAAATTTGCACCGAGGTCGCTGGATGGCTAAGCTAAGTGACACAATTGGCCGACACAAACACCTGGCCCATCTAGGAGTGGCACTGCAGTGTCAGGCAGGATGGCACTTCAAAAAAATAGTCCCCAAACAGCACATGATGCAAAGAAAAAAAGAGGCGCACCAAGGTCGCTGTGTGACTAAGCTAAGCGACACAAGTGGCCGACACAAACACCTGGCCCATCTTTGAGTGGCACTGCAGTGTCAGACAGGATGGCACTTCAAAAAATAGTCCCCAAACAGCACATGATGCAAAGAAAAAAAGAGGCGCACCAAGGTCGCTGTGTGACTAAGCTAAGCGACACAAGTGGCCGACACAAACACCTGGCCCATCTGGGAGTGGCACTGCAGTGTCAGACAGGATGGCACTTCAAAAAAATTGTCCCCAAACAGCACATGATGCAAAGATAAAAACAGGCGCACCAAGGTCGCTGTGTGACTAAGCTAAGCAACACATGTGGCCGAAAACAAACACCTGGCCCATCTAGGAGTGGCACTGCAGTGTCAGACAGGATGGCACTTAAAAAAACAGTCCCCAAACAGTACGTGATGCAAAGAAAAATGAAATAAAAAAAGGTGCAAGATGGAATTGTCCTTGTATAAATAGGACATGCACACTTTAACGAACCCATTATTTCAGCGACAGGGTCTGCCACACGACTGTGACTGAAATGACTGGTTGGTTTGGGCCCCCACCAAAAAAAGAAGCAATCAATCTCTCCTTGCACAAACTGGCTCTACAGAGGCAAGATGTCCACCTCATCATCATCCTCCGATTCCTCACCCCTTTCACTGTGTACATCCCCCTCCTCACAGATTATTAATTCGTCCCCATTGGAATCCACCATCTCAGATCCATGTGTAAATTCTGGAGGTAATTGCTGGTGAATGTCTCCACGGAGGAATTGATTATAATTCATTTTGATGAACATCATCTTCTCCACATTTTCTGGAAGTAACCTCGTACGCCGATTGCTGACAAGGTGATCGGCTGCACTAAACACTCTTTCGGAGTACACACTGGAGGGAGGGCAACTTAGGTAGAATAAAGCCAATTTCTGCAAGGGCCTCCAAATTGCCTCTTTTTCCTGCCAGTATACGTACGGCTGTCTGACGTGCCTACTTGGATGCGGTCACTCATATAATCCTCCACCATTCTTTCAATGGTGACAGAATCATATGCAGTGACAGTAGACGACATGTCAGTAATCGTTGGCAGGTCCTTCAGTCCGGACCAGATGTCAGCACTCGCTCCAGACTGCTCTGCATCACCGCCAGCGGGTGGGCTCGGAATTCTTAGCCTTTTCCTTGCACCCCCAGTTGCGGGAGAATGTGAAGGAGGAGCTGTTGACGGGTCACGTTCCGCTTGACTTGACAATTTTATCACCAGCAGGTCGTTGAACCTCTGCAGACTTGTGTCTGCTGGAAAGAGAGATACAACGTAGGTTTTAAATCTAGGATCGAGCACGGTGGCCAAAATGTGGTGCTCTGATTTCAACAGATTGACCCCCCGTGAATCCTGGTTAAGTGAATTAAGGGCTTCATCCACAAGTCCCACATGCCTAGTGGAATCGCTCTGTTTTAGCTCCTCCTTCAATGTCTCCAGCTTCTTCTGCAAAAGCCTGATGAGGGGAATGACCTGACTCAGGCTGGCAGTTTCTGAACTGACTTCACGCGTGGGAAGTTCAAAGGGTTGCAGAACCTTGCACAACGTTGAAATCATTCTCCACTGCGCTTGAGTCAGGTGCATTCCCCCTCCTTTGCCTATATCGTGGGCAGATGTATAGGCTTGAATGGCCTTTTGCTGCTCCTCTATCCTCTGAAGCATATAGAGGGTTGAATTCCACCTCGTTACCACCTCTTGCTTCAGATGATGGCCGGGCAGGTTCAGGACTGTTTGCTGGTGCTCCAGTCTTCGGCACGCGGTGGCTGAATGCCGAAAGTGGCCCGCAATTCTTTGGGCCACCGACAGCATCTCTTGCACGCCCCTGTCGTTTTTTAAATAATTCTGCTCCACCAAATTCAATGTATGTGCAAAACATGGGACGTGCTGGAATTTGCCCAGATGTAATGCACGCACAATATTTGTGGCATTGTCCGATGTCACAAATCCCCAGGAGAGTCCAATTGGGGTAAGCCATTCTGCGATGATGTTCCTCAGTTTCCGTAAGAGGTTGTCAGCTGTGTGCCTCTTATGGAAAGCGGTGATACAAAGAGTAGCCTGCCTAGGAACGAGTTGGCGTTTGCGAGATGCTGCTACTGGTGCCGCCGCTGCTGTTCTTGCTGCGGGAGGCAATACATCTACCCAGTGGGCTGTCACAGTCATATAGTCCTGAGTCTGCCCTGCTCCACTTGTCCACATGTCTGTGGTTAAGTGGACATTGGGTACAACTGCATTTTTTAGGACACTGGTGACTCTTTTTCTGACGTCTGTGTACATTTTCGGTATCGCCTGCCTAGAGAAATGGAACCTAGATGGTATTTGGTACCGGGGACACAGTACCTCAATCAAGTCTCTAGTTGCCTGTGAATTAACGGTGGATACCGGACACACGTTTCTCACCACCCAGGCTGACAAGAGCTGAGTTATCCGCTTTGCAGCAGGATGACTGCTGTGATATTTCATCTTCATCGCAAAGGACTGTTGGACAGTCAATTGCTTACTGGAAGTAGTACAAGTGGTCTTTCGACTTCCCCTCTTGGATGACGATCGACTACCAGCAGCAACAACAGCAGCGCCAGCAGCAGTAGGCGTTACACTCAAGGATGCATCGGAGTAATCGCAGGCAGGAGAGGACTAGTCATACTTGCCAGTGACATGGCCTGCAGGACTATTGGCTTTCCTGTGTAAGGTGGAAATTGACACTGAGGGAGTTGGTGGTGTGGTTTGCAGGAGCTTGGTTACAAGTGGAAGGGATTTAGTGGTCAGTGGACTGCTTCCGCTGTCATCCAAAGTTTTTGAACTTGTCACTGACTTCTGATGAATGCGGTCCAGGCGACGTATAAGGGAGAATGTTCCTAGGTGGTTAACGTCCTTACCCCTACTTATTACAGCTTGACAAAGGCAACACACGGCTTGACACCTATTGTCCGCATTTGTGTTGAAATAATTCCACACCGAAGAGGTGATTTTTTTTGTATTTTGACCAGGCATGTCAATGGCCATATTCGTCCCACGGACAACAGGTGTCTCCCCTGTTGCCTGACTTAAACAAACCAGCTCACCATCAGAATCCTCCTTTTCAATTTCCTCCCCAGCGCCAGCAACACCCATATCCTCATCCTGGTGTACTTCAACAGTGACATCTTCAATTTGACTATCAGGAACTGGACTGCGGGTGCTCCTTCCAGCACTTGCAGGGGGGCGTGCAAATGGTGGAAGGCGCAAGCTCTTCCCTTTCAGTGTTGGGAAGGTCAGGCATCGCAACCGACACAATTGTACTCTCCTTGGGGATTTGTGATTTAGAAGAACGCACAGTTCTTTGCTGTGCTTTTGCCAGCTTAAGTCTTTTCATTTTTCTAGCGAGAGGATGAATGCTTCCATCCTCATGTGAATCTGAACCACTAGCCATGAACATAGGCCAGGGCCTCAGCCGTTCCTTGCCACTCTGTGTCGTAAATGGTATATTGGCAAGTTTACGCTTCTCATCAGACGCTTTCAATTTTGATTTTTGGGTCATTTTACTGAACTTTTGTTTTTTGGATTTTACATGCTCTCTACTATGACATTGGGCATTGGCCTTGGCAGACGACGTTGATGGCATTTCATCGTCTCGGCCATGACTAGTGGCAGCAGCTTCAGCACGAGGTGGAAGTGGATCTTGATCTTTCCCTATTTTAACCTCCACATTTTTGTTCTCCATTTTTTAATGTGTGGAATTATATGCAAGTATCAATAACAATGGCCTACTACTATATATACTGTGCACAACTGAAATGCTCCACAGGTATGGATGAATAGTATACTTGACGACACAGAGGTAGGTAGAGCAGTGGCCTTCCGTACCGTACTGCTATATATAATGGTGGTCACTGTCAGCAAACTGCAAAACTAAAATGCACCACAGGTATAGAATCTAGATGGATAGTATACTTGACGACACAGAGGTAGGTAGAGCAGTGGCCTTCCGTACCGTACTGCTATATATACTGTTGGTCACTGTCAGCAAACTGCAAAACTAAAATGCACCACAGGTATAGAATCTAGATGGATAGTATACTTGACGACACAGAGGTAGGTAGAGCAGTGGCCTTCCGTACCGTACTGCTATATATACTGGTGGTCACTGTCAGCAAAACTCTGCACTGTACTCCTCCTATATAATACTGCTGGTCCCCAGTCCCCACAATAAAGCAGTGTGAGCACAGATATATGCAGCACACTGAGCACAGATATGGAGCGTTTTTCAGGCAGACAACGTATAATACTGGTGGTCACTGGTCAGCAAAACTCTGCACTGTACTCCTCCTATATAATACTGCTGGTCCCCAGTCCCCACAATAAAGCAGTGTGAGCACAGATATATGCAGCACAGTGAGCACAGATATGGAGCGTTTTTCAGGCAGAGAACGTATAATACTGGTGGTCACTGGTCAGCAAAACTCTGCACTGTACTCCTCCTAAATAATACTGCTGGTCCCCAGTCCCCACAATAAAGCAGTGTGAGCACAGATATATGCAGCACACTGAGCACAGATATGGAGCGTTTTTCAGGCAGACAACGTATAATACTGGTGGTCACTGTTCAGCAAATCTCTGCACTGTACTCCTCCTATATAATACTGCTGGTCCCCAGTCCCCACAATAAAGCAGTGTGAGCACAGATATATGCAGCACACTGAGCACAGATATGGAGCGTTTTTCAGGCAGAGAACGAATAAAACTGGTGGTCACTGATCAGCAAAACTCTGCACTGTACTCCTCCTATATAATACAGCTGCTCCCCAGTCCCCACAATTAAGCAATAAGCACAAATATTTGCAGCAACATTAATAAACGGAGAGGACGCCAGCCACGTCCTCTCCCTAACATTTCCAATGCACGAGTGAAAATGGCGGCGACGCGCGGCTCCTTATATAGAATCCGAATCTCGCGAGAATCCGACAGCGGGATGATGACGTTCGGGCGCGCTCGGATTAACCGAGCCATACGGGAGAATCCGAGTATGCCTCGGACCCATGTAAAATGGGTGAAGTTCGGGGGGGTTCGGTTTCCGAGGAACCGAACCCGCTCATCACTAATAATTATATACTGGTGGTCCCCACAATGCAGCACACTGGTCAGATATTTGCAGCACACTGAGCACAGATATGGAGCTTTACAGGCAGAGAACGTAGATATTTGCAGCACACTGAGCACAGATATGGAGCGTTTTCAGGCAGAGAACGTAGATATTTGCAGCACACTGAGCAGAGATATTTTCAGCACACTGAGCACAGATATGGAGCGTTTTCAGGCAGAGAACGTAGATATTTACAGCACATTGAGCAGAGATATTTGCAGCACATTGAGCAGAGATATTTGCAGCACATTGAGCAGAGATATTTTAAGCACACTGAGCACAGATATGAAGCTTTTCAGGGAGAGAACGTAGCCACGTCCTCTCTGTTCAATCTCCAAAGCACGAGTGAAAATGGTGGCAAAGCGCGGCTCTTTATACAGAATATGAATCTCCCGAGAATCCGACAGCGGGATGATGACGTTCGGCCGCGTTCGGGTTAACCGAGCAAGGCAGGAAGATCCTCGGTCCCCGGTAAAATAGGTGAAGTTCGGGGGGGGGGGGGGTTCGTATCTCGACGAACCGAACCCGCTCATCTCTACTTGGGACTGTTTGAAAATCAACTCATAATTAATATATAGCCATAATGTCTGTGTATCTCCATCCTCAGGGTGATTTCCATTTTTACCCACAAAAGTAATACCCCTACCACATAGGCAGCTGGTAAGGGTCATTCTACTACCACATACAGGACCTTTAATGTCATGATAAAAAAAAAAAGAAGAAACTCCTTCCTCTGAAATGTGGAAGTTCTTTAAAGAGGAGTGTGCAGCTTTACAGACTCCATTCTCCCTGTTCTTCACTGAGGCTTCATACCCTATCCCATGTGCGGAGCCATAAATAAAAGGGTCAGTCTAGATGGGCCAAGTGGTTATTATCAGCAGAGCCGGATTATCCTAGGGCGACAAGGGCGGCCGTCCCAGGGATCCCACACATTAGGGGGCCCCACACACTGCGTTATAAATCAGAGCAGTTTCCCTCAGCAGCCGCCGAGGAGCTCCGTGTACAGAGTGTACACGGAGCTCTGTACACTGACAGAGACTGCTCCGATTTAAAATGCTGTCTGTGGGGGCCCCTAACATGTGACTCCATAACGCACACCAGCGGCTCAGTCAGTGTCTCGCGGGATTTCACTTCACTACCCCGCGAGACACTGACTGAGCCGCCGATGTGCGCTGCTGTGAAGCTGCTGCTCCGTATGTTGGTGAGTAGTACGTGTGTGTGAGTCATTGTGTCTGTCTGTGTGTGTGTGTGTGTGTGTGTGTGTGTGTGTGTGTGAGTGTGTGTATGTGTGTGAGTGTGCAAGTGCCCGCCGACCCGCCCGCGCACGGGGGGGGGGGGGTTCTTTGGCCGTAATTTTTAGTGGTGGGAGCCCCCACACGTTCATTGCCCGGGGCCCCCACCAGCCTTAATCTGGCCCTGCTTATCAGCCATCAAATTTTATGTTTCTAAACCGGAACTGTATAAAAAAACTATGTGAGAGACTGTGTAGCGTGACATGGGAGGTAACAGAAATCTGCTATAAAGCTGTTCCAGCATCACTGCACCACTACTCGTTTGCAGTATAAATTCACTGACTGTCAGCTGTATGAAAAGTTACTGATTAAGTAACTGGGCTGTTCATAGTTTCAGTCATTCACTGGCCTGTGCCTCTATAACTCTGCAATATTAAAACTGCACACAAATCATTTTCAACAGAAGTTGTGTGGCTCTAAACACTTTAGTCACATTTCCAATTGTAGCACAATAGAGCTGGGTCGGTGGTTTATGATTACTGTTCAATTATTATCAGTGTGAAAGAGAATACTAAATATGGAATAATAAATTATTAATGCAACATTCATTGCTTTTATACAACTGAGAATACGTAATATATTGAGTGAGCACATATGTACATAAACATGCACAGTATACGATGTACTTCAACCAGCTTTGTTCTCCAATAGGACTCAAGAAGCTTAACAGAATGAACATTGGGCCTAATTCAGACCTGATCGCAGCAGCAAATTTGTTAGCAGTTGGTCAAAACCATGTGCACTGCAGGGGGGGGGGGGGTGCAGATGTAACATGTGCAGAGAGAATTAGATTTGGGTGGGGTGTGTTCAAACTGAAATCTAAATTGCAGTGTAAACATAAAGCAGCCAGTGTTTACCCTGCACAGAAACAAAATAACCCACCCAAATCTAACTCTCTGCAAATGTTATATCTTCCACACCTGCAGTGCACATGGTTTTGACCAACTGCTAACAAGTTTGCTGCTGAGATCAACTCTGAATTACCCCTATAATACAGTACAGAAACAATAAAGTACAGAAGAGCTTTTCATAAAATACAGAAAGCATGCAGATACTAAAGAGGCAAGTGAACACAAGCTTGAGTAAACAGGAAAATCTTGAGTCTGTTTTTGAACTGTGCGGGGAAGTGAGTTCCATAGAGTTGGAGTTGCATAGCTGAAAGATCGACCCCAGATGAATTATGGGAGATTCTAGGTACTGCTTAAAGTCCTTCCTCTACAGATGGCAGTAATTTAGCAGTGCAGTATGGAATCAGAAGCTGCACCAGGTACCTAGGGCTCTGGTCATGTAGGGCTTTGAAAGTCAGTAAGCCAGTTTTGAAGATGATTTACCATCTTACAGCCAGGCAGTGAAGGGAGTAGAGGATGGGTGTTATGTGGCTGGAACAGGGCTGGTTGGTTAACAGCCTGTCAGCTGTGTTTTGTACTAGCTGTAAGCGGTGCAATTCTATTGCTGGGAGACCAAGGAAGAGGGCATTGTTATAGTCTAATTGAGAAGATACAAATGCCTTAAAAATTTTGGCAGATCTTCAGAGGAAATTATGTGCTTGATTTTGGCTATGTTCCTCAGATGAAAGAATGAGGATTTGATTGAGGCTGTGTAAGTCCAGTTGGTTGGCTATGCTGCAGTCTTGTCCACTGATGTTCAGGTTCTACCATAAGAACCTCTGTTTTATCAAGATTTGGTCACAGCTAATGGGCACACAACCATTCCAGCTAGACAGCCATTTAGGGATGTTATTGGGTTCTCAGTACTTGGAGCAAAGAAAAGGTAGAGTTGTGTATCATTTGCATAGCAGTGGTAGGCCAGTGGTAGGCCAGGCCATGGTGCCTGAATATTTTACCTAGTAGTAGCATGTATACTGCAAACCACATAGGGTTTGTATAGAGCCTTGGAGAACACCACATGACAGTGGTACTGATGACAATGAGTATACTCCAAATGAAACTCTCTGTGACCTGCCAGTGAGAAATTATTTGAACCAACTAACGACTGTGCCATCCAGTCCACAGAAATTTTTCATGGACTCAATCAGAATCCCATGGTCCATGTTATCAAATGCCTAATGAGAAATACAGAAAGATTAAGATTGAACAGTCACCTCTGTCACTTGCCATCAGAAAATCATTTAACAAACACACAGAGGCTGTGTCAGTGCTATGTCTTCTCCTGAATCCTGATTGGCATGGATCATACAGTAAATACTCTATCATGGGCTGTCAGCCGGGTTTCCAAATGATTTGCAACTACTTTTTTCATAACCTTTCTTAGAAATGGAACGATTGATACCAGACATGCAGTTGGGATCTAAATTATGTTTTTTTAAGAAGAGTTCTAAAAATTGCTTGCTTTAATGGTTCAGGGAAAATACCTGTCTGCAAAGAGCATTGAACAATTTTTGCAAATACAGGGCCAATTATATCCATACACCCTAGTAGAAGTTTGGTTGAGACAGCATCCAGTACACATGTAGTGGGACGCAACATTCAGGCAATTTCAGCAAAGACTTTTCCATCCTTTGGGTCAAAGCTGGTCCATGAAGACAGCTGTCTTACTGTTATGCACACCAGTGCCTGCAGGAAAGTACTGGTGTCAGAACTGTTATGCACTCCAGTGTCTGCAGGAATGTACTGGTGTTTGAACTGTAATGCAAAACAAATGGACTCACAGACAAACTGGGGAATATGACATAACGTACACAGAAGGTGATAGGGTAACAAAATACACACAAAGTGAACAGAGAAGCCCAGAGGCTAAGGAGCTGGGTATCTCCTTGTATTAGAACTGCTCAGATGTAAAAAGCAAGATGTTGTGTTTTAATACGTAGAGAACCTGAAATGCTGTTGCTAAGGGCAACAGCAAAACCCTAAAGGGTTACCAACGGGTGTGGCAGTAAACTCCTTGGTCAGAGATGGAATGATAGACACAAGGAGAGTCTCCACAATCCTATTTCTCACTTGCAGTGCACAGGTTTTAGCTTACTGCCACTAAACTGACCCCTGACACCTAGCACAGTGAGACAGGATTAGACAGGCAAGTCTTAGAATACAGCCGCAAACTTGCTAGGTTCACAGAGTAGTTTCAGAACCCCAGCAAGCTAAACGACTGACTCCAGTCTTACTGCTAGGTCTGGATTGGCAGAGTGTAATACCAAATCCCCAGGCCTATTTGCAGTAAGCAACAAACAAATACAAAGCTACACAGTACTGGCTAACTTTCATGAACTGACTAACCAACAAAGATTCAGCAGCATCTGCTTACCCTGAAAAGAGGCCTTATAAAGCAGGTGCTGTCCACGCCCCACTCAGACCTCACAGACTGTGAGCACAAAAACCAGCACCGGATCCCCTGCCGTGCACAGAGCCTATAACCACTGCACAGCAAAAGACCCGAACCGGAGTATCAGCTGCGCTCAGGTTACTCCACTAGCACTTGTCTCTCGGTTGCCATGACGACGTGGCAGCACAGGGCAGGAGACCCTAACAGTACCCCCCCTCTGACGAGGGGTCAAAGAACCCCTACCACCGGGTTTATCGGGGAACTGCGAGAAGAAAGAGCGTATCAGTCTGGGGGCATGAAGATCACAACTGCGCACCCACGACCGCTCCTCCGGGCCATACCCCTTCCAGTGCACCAAAAATGACAGCCGACCCCGAACCACCTTGGAGTCAAGAATCCTTTCAACAACAAACTCCCTCTGGCCACGTATCAGAAGAGGGGAAGGTCTTCCACTGGAAGAAGGATTACTAATCGCCCGTTTTAAAAGGGAACAATGAAATGTTTTATTGATACCCAAAGAACGGGGCAGATCTAACTGAAATGCCACCGGATTGATAACCCTGGTGATCTTATAAGGGCCGATGAACCGGGGCCCTAACTTATGAGATGGCTGTCTCAACTTCAAATTCTTGGTAGACAACCAGACGAAGTCTCCTAATTTGAAGCTGCAGGGTCTTTTCCGCTTATCAAAAACCCTTTTGGTCACTAATGACACAGACACAAGGGCTTTCTTTACTTTCCGCCAAATACCTCTAAGGACCGAAACCACAGAGGAACCACCAGGCGTGGAGTCCAGGGGGTCAAAAGAATTGGCCTTAGGATGATGCCCATACACACAAAGGAAGGGAGAGATCCCTGTAGCAGAGTGAGCCGCGTTGTTATAGGCAAACTCCGCCATGGACAGATGAGCAACCCAGTCAGTCTGACACTTGGAGACATAACACCTGAGGAACTGCTCCAAGGACTGGTTCACCCTTTCAGTCTGCCCATTAGACTGCGGATGGTAGCCTGACGACAAGCTGACAGAAATCTGGAGATCGGAACAAAATGCCCTCCAGAATTTGGCCACAAACTGGGATCCGCGGTCAGAGACCACATCAAGTGGCAACCCGTGGAGACGCACAACATGCAGCATAAATAATTCAGACAGGCGTCTGGCTGATGGCAGCCCAACCAGTGGAACGAAGTGCGCCATCTTCGAAAACCTGTCAACGACAACCCAGATGGCTGTCATCCCCGAGGATTTGGGCAAGTCCACCACAAAATCCATTGAAATGTGGGTCCATGGCTTAGATGGGATAGAGAGTGGATGTAATGGGCCAACAGGAACCCCTCTAGGAGTCTTATTTCGGGCACAGATGTCACATGCCCGAACCCACTGATCCACATCCTTAGCCACCGAGGGCCACCACACCGCCCTAGATAGCAACTCCCGAGTTCTGGCAATACCCGGGTGACCTGCCGACTTCTTGGCATGGAATTCCAGGAACACTCGCTGTCTTAACCTAGGAGGCACAAACAAAAGACCTACCGGAAGGTCTGGAGGAGCCTGCTCCTGTGCTCTAAGGACTAATGATAAGAGGTCCTGGGTAATGCCCACTTTAATACATGATGGGGAAACAATGGGCAACGGCTCCTCGGTGGTCTCCTGGATTGGAGCAAAACTCCGCGAGAGCGCATCAGCCTTGATGTTTTTTGACCCAGGGCGATATGTTATCAAAAAATTAAAGCGAGCAAAAAACAAAGCCCATCGTGCCTGCCTGGCATTGAGACGCTTCGCTGACTCTAAATATGCCAGATTCTTATGGTCAGTGAGAATTGAGACCACAAACTTAGCCCCCTCAAGCCAGTGTCTCCACTCCTCGAGTGCATCCTTAATAGCCAACAATTCCCGGTTACCCACGTCATAATTCATCTCGGCAGGCGAAAATTTACGGGAAAAGTAAGCACAGGGATGAAGGCGATTATCAGACACTCCCATCTGAGAAAGCACTGCCCCAATACCCATCTCAGAGGCATCCACCTCCACCACAAAAGGACGCTCTGGATCTGGGTGTCGCAGCACCTTGGCCGAAACAAATGCCCTTTTGAGACGGGCAAAAGCCGCTTTAGCCTCACAAGACCAGTGAGCAACATCCGCCCCTTTCTTAGTGAGTGCCACCAAGGGCGCCACTATAGACGAAAATCCAGCGATAAATCGTCTATAAAAATTTGCAAAGCCCAGGAAACGCTGAAGCGCCTTCAAACTAGTGGGCTGCACCCAATCCAGGACTGCCTGTACCTTGGAACCCTCCATTTGGAAACCTTCTGGGGAGATAATATATCCTAGAAATGCGATTTGCTGAACTTCAAATTCGCACTTCTCCAGCTTCGCCCCAAGCCGGTGGTCTCTGAGTTTCTGGAGGACTAAGCGTACATGCTTCCGATGTTCCTCCAGGGAATGGGAGAAGATTAGGATGTCATCTAAGTATACAACTAAGAATCTATCCAAATATTCCCTGAGCACATCATTCATGAAATCCTGGAAGACTGCCGGGGCATTACAGAGCCCAAAAGGCATCACCAAATATTCATAATGCCCTGAGTGGGTATTAAAGGCAGTCTTCCATTCATCCCCCTCTCTTATTCGGATTAGATTGTACGCACCGCGTAGGTCAATCTTAGAAAAAATGGTGGCAGTACGAAGCTGGTCAAACAAGACCGAAATGAGAGGCAGTGGGTATGAGTTTTTAATCGTGATACGGTTCAATTCCCTGAAGTCGATGCAGGGTCGCAACGAACCGTCCTTTTTACCCACGAAGAAGAACCCCGACCCAACTGGAGACTGTGAAGGTCTGATAAATCCCTTAGCCAAGTTCTCCTGAATGTACTCTGCCATAGCCTGAGTCTCAGGACGTGACAGGGAGTACAACCTGCTCTTGGGAAGCTTAGCATTTGGCAACAAATCAATGGCACAGTCATAGGGGCGATGGGGAGGTAGTACCTCTGCAACTTTTTTGGAGAACACGTCCGCAAAATCTGCATAACACCCTGGCAATCCTGGCAAACTTAGCTGCGAGAGCCTGACTGGAAGGCTCAAGCAACTCCTGAAACAATCAGTACCCCAACTAAGAATCTCCCCAGAGACCCAGTCAAATTGAGGATTGTGGGCCCTTAACCAGGGTAACCCCAACACCAATGGGGCAAAAGTACAGACAGTCACATAAAAGGACAATTTTTCAGAGTGTGTGGCTCCAATAAACAAAGAAATCTGGCTAGTGCAAGAGGTAATTTTACCTTGGGATAATGGTTCCCCGTTTAACCCACAAATCTCAATTTCCGATGCCAAGGGTACTAAGGGAACAGAGTGTTTCAGGGCGAATTGGCGGTCCATAAAAACCCCGTCGGCCCCACTGTCCACAAAGGCCTCAGTCTTGACAGTTTGACCGAGGATCTTCAAGGTCACCGGAATGATAAAAGTCTTCTTGGGAAATTCTGACTTCTGGCCTGACAGGATATTTCCCATCACCCTCAGGCCCTGAAGTTTTCCGGCTTTTCTGGGCATGATACTACCACATGACCTTTATTCCCACAGTACAAACACAACCCCTGCTGTCTCCTCCGCGTCTTCTCACGCGAGGAGAGGCGGGTAGCCCCAATCTGCATAGGCTCCTCGGAAAATTCCTCAGAGTCTGAGGTTCCCTTGGGAAGGAAGGAAATATCAGTCTCCCTTTCAAGCCTACGTTCTCTCAGCCGTCTATCCACCCGGATGGATAACTGCATGAGCTGATCCAAGCTATCAGGCAAGGGATATTGTACCAGTTGGTCCTTTATCTGGTTAGAAAGACCTCTTTGGTACTGGTGTCTCAGGGCTGGGTCATTCCACTGGGTATCATGGGCCAACCTCCGAAACTCCGTACAGTAAACCTCAACTGGCCTTTGCCCTTGCTTAAGGATCGAAATCTGAGCCTCGGCTGAGGCCGTCTTGTCAGGGTCATCATACAACATGCCCAGTGCCGTAAAAAAAGCATCAACACTTTTAAGCGACGGACAGTCAGGCTGCAACCCATATGCCCAGACCTGTGGGTCTCCTTGTAGCAAGGAAATCACTATGCCCACCCGCTGAATCTCCGACCCAGAAGACTGAGGCCTAAGCCGGAAGTATAGCTTGCAGCTCTCCTTGAAACAAAAGAACTGCGAGCGATCTCCAGAAAAACGATCCGGGAGATTTACTTTCGGCTCCTTAACCCCTGCAGGTGCTGCTGCTGCGGGAGATCCGCCAGCAGCCTGGGAGGTGTGCATTTTAATGGACAAATCATTAAATTGTCGAGTCAGGACCTGCACCTGATCGACCACCTGTTGCAACGTATTTTGAGGGGTATGCTCCATATTCCCACAAAATTTCAACAGGAGTATTAGGCTGCTGAATATGTTATGCACACCAGTGCCTGCAGGAAAGTACTGGTGTCAGAACTGTTATGCACTCCAGTGTCTGCAGGAATGTACTGGTGTTTGAACTGTAATGCAAAACAAATGGACTCACAGACAAACTGGGGAATATGACATAACGTACACAGAAGGTGATAGGGTAACAAAATACACACAAAGTGAACAGAGAAGCCCAGAGGCTAAGGAACTGGGTATCTCCTTGTATTAGAACTGCTCAGATGTAAAAAGCAAGATGTTGTGTTTTAATACGTAGAGAACCTGAAATGCTGTTGCTAAGGGCAACAGCAAAACCCTAAAGGGTTACCAACGGGTGTGGCAGTAAACTCCTTGGTCAGAGATGGAATGATAGACACAAGGAGAGTCTCCACAATCCTATTTCTCACTTGCAGTGCACAGGTTTTAGCTTACTGCCACTAAACTGACCCCTGACACCTAGCACAGTGAGACAGGATTAGACAGGCAAGTCTTAGAATACAGCCGCAAACTTGCTAGGTTCACAGAGTAGTTTCAGAACCCCAGCAAGCTAAACGACTGACTCCAGTCTTACTGCTAGGTCTGGATTGGCAGAGTGTAATACCAAATCCCCAGGCCTATTTGCAGTAAGCAACAAACAAATACAAAGCTACACAGTACTGGCTAACTTTCATGAACTGACTAACCAACAAAGATTCAGCAGCATCTGCTTACCCTGAAAAGAGGCCTTATAAAGCAGGTGCTGTCCACGCCCCACTCAGACCTCACAGACTGTGAGCACAAAAACCAGCACCGGATCCCCTGCCGTGCACAGAGCCTATAACCACTGCACAGCAAAAGACCCGAACCGGAGTATCAGCTGCGCTCAGGTTACTCCACTAGCACTTGTCTCTCGGTTGCCATGACGACGTGGCAGCACAGGGCAGGAGACCCTAACACTTACATTGGCAGACTAGGTCATTTGGCACTACTTTTATGGCACTGTGGTTGGTCAAACTCAGATGAAAAATACTTTAACTGCAAATAAGTTTGCAAACTCATTGCATCTTGCCTGTGAAAGTGTTTAATCAGGCTGCAGGTATGTTGGCCTGCAAAGCATTTCTACTGTACAAAAAGCTGAGCTGGTCCATTGTTTGCTGCTGTAACCTCATTTAACAGGAACTCTGATTCCTTCAGGTGATTTTGTTTTATTTTATCCTATAACAGGTTAGTCTTCTTCCACCGTCTTTCAAATCTACACCACCTTTTCTTGAGCTCATTAACACTGTTGTCATATCAGGGAGCTTGACGGTATGGTTTGCGAGGTCATTTGTGCACAGGGCAATATCAATTGCAGTCATCACATCCCTATTATAGTAACAGACTATGGAACAGGGATCTAACAAGCACCCAATACTGCAGAGAGATCCGGATGTGCTGAAAGAGCCTGGGGAGTCATACTCTTTCATGGATGATATCTGGTCAATTCCACGGGTAAATATCTCATTTAAAGAGTTGCAACTGAGAACCAAATTGAGTGGTGGTCAGACCATGTGACTGGGTTTATTTCTAGGTAAAGATTTATAATCCAATCTGAAAGACAAGGTCAAGAGTGGGACCACTTTTATGTGTAGCAGAAGGAATGATTTGCGTGAAGCTCAGACCATGTATTGTGCACAGGAGGTCTTGGCCAAGGTGTCAGAGCTCATCATCAACCCATGCATTGAAATCCCCGAGGATGAGCCATCTTTGATGCTCCAGAACTAGACCAGCAACAGTATCTGCAGTCTTTTGAAGAAATTTCTTTCCATCTCCAGGGGGCGGTAAAAATGAAGTACTCTGAAACCTAATCCCGTCGAATTCTGTAATTTCCATGTGGGGAATCCTAAATTGAATTGCTTTTTTAAAGCAGATGGCTGCCTGCAGTTCACTATGTAGAATAATTCTAGAAAATATTAAGCAGTTTAAGGTACCACACTGATTGTCTAAAAACTGAACTTTCCCATTCTGAGGTTTTTGGTGAAGTTTTGATTTTTTCCCCTTCATTACCCATGTTTACACCTCTAAATTAAGAGGAAGAGAAGGAAAGAAAGGAGGTTGATCACTGTTTGTTAGAGAACTGATTGCTTAGGATGATTGACGAATCACTGCATGTTAAAAATCCCTGACTCGCCAATCCCGATAATTTTTTGGAGATGGAATCTGCTAAACAATATGTTGGATTTTGCCAATCGTGCAACCCAGGCATCAGGAAAATGGGGACTTGCCCCAATAGTGTCCTGATTTATGGGCCCCATTAGGCAGGAAATTATTTTGTTTTTATTATTTTTATTTAGTTTTTGGCTTTGCTCCTGTTTGGAAGTATTAATACTACTACTACTACTACTACTACTACTACTACTACTACTACTACTAATAATAATAATAATACTAATAGCAGTAGTAATTTATTAATCTTCTGGGTATAATATCTATCCCAGTACATGGCGGTCCTGTTTATTTATTTATTGTCCACACATATCCCACAGTTGTTTATAATAGACGAGCTAAACAGTGAATATGACCTATACTGTAGTTATTTTCTTCATTACAAAATTGTTATGATATTTAGCATTTGTCTTTGCTTACAGCTCTGTCAATGGGCCTAATTCAGATCTGATCGCTGGGCTGCATTTTTTGCTGTCCTGCGATCCGATAGTCGCCGCCCACAGGGGGAGTATATTGCAAGTGTGCGATCGCTTGTGTAGCTGAGCTGCAAAAATCCACTTTGTGCAGTTTCTGCGCAGCCCAGGACTTAATCTTCCAGTGCGATGAGAACAGGCTGATCAACGGAGCTGTTGTCAGACACCCTCCCTGAAAACGCTTGGGCACGCCTGTGTTTTTCCGAATACTACCAGTAAACGCTCAGTTGACACCCACAAACGGCCTCCTCATGTCACTCACCTTGCGAACGCCCGTGCAAATGGATTTTTCGCACCATCCCATCGCTGACCGGCGATGCCCATTGTTGTTGTCCGATGCGCCTGTGCATTGCGGTGCACACGCATGCGCAGTTTGGACCTGATTGCACACGGGGGGTCATTCCGAGTTGTTCGCTCGCAAGCTGCTTTTAGCAGCTTTGCACACGCTAAGCCGCCGCCTACTGTGAGTGAATCTTAGCTTCTTAAAATTGCAAACGAAAGATTTGCAATATTGCTATAAGACATCTCTGTGCAGTTTCTGAGTAGCTCCAGACTTACTCGGCATCTGCGATCAGTTCAGTGCTTGTCATTCCTGGTTTGACGTCACAAACACACCCAGCGTTCGGCCAGACACTCCTCCGTTTCTCCAGCCACTCCCGCGTTTTTCCCAGAAACGGCAGCGTTTTTTCACACACACCCATAAAACGGCCAGTTTCCGCCCAGAAACACCCACTTCCTGTCAATCACATTACGATGACCAGAACGAGGAAAAAACCGTGAGTAAAATTCCTAACTGCATAGCAAATTTACTTGGCACAGTCGCAGTGCGGACATTGCGCATGCGCACTAAGCGGAAAATCGCTGCGATGCGAAGAAATTTACCGAGCGAACAACTCGGAATGACCCCCATTGTGCGAAAACGCAGCCCATCGATTATATCTGAATTAGGCCCAATGTCTGCCACAAAAGAAGTACCATCACTTTCAAATATTTCCTCTAGCAGTTGCTATTTCTGTGTTTCAGATTATGTTGTTTTATTATGATCAGTTTACAAGTCTTTCTTTTGTGCCTTTTAATGTACAGTTACAGTCATTTCCTTTTACATTTTACTTTTCGGTTGCTAAAATTGATCACATGTTGAAATGACCTAGTGATGCACAATAAATTGGTGATGCAAATGTTTGGTACTTTTTCTGTTAAACTGTCCTGTGAAGCTGCCAAATAAATATTATTTGTTCAATTCTTGGGTTCTATACATGTACTGTATATGTGATTATTCTTCCACGTGCTGCATCTATTCAATAATTATTATAAAATATTAGTGAAATACACAAAAAAGAAACTATTCCTATAACACACACTAGGCATAAAAAAATGTTACATCACTAGTAAACCACAATACACTTTCTTAGGAGAGTTTCTATCTATGAATCATTTCATAGGATTTTCTTTTTTTATTTAAAATTTGTAATTACATTAGGTATTGTCGATGTCAGCCAAAGAGCTTTAAGTAACGTAAAAATGGGATGTTTTTTATGCCCAAATTCCCCAGGGAAGAAAAAGATCCACTTTAATACTGAGACACAGCTGGTATACTTTCACCAACACGGAGACAAGAGATATTAGCTGTAAAATTTGATATTGTTTAGTTTTTGCATTAGAGTTAATGATCTGTTGTATGACTTTCTATTGATTTGCAAAATTGCAGCCTTCAAGTTGATCCAAAAACAAACAGGAAAACAGAATGTGGAGAATTCCCAAAGGAGCTTCTTCATTGTAACCTATAAGAATATTGTACAAATGTATGAATTTCTACCATCATCTAGACCTCAAGCTGCAGTGACGGGTTCTTAATTCCCATGATAAGAATTCCTTTTAATCAGTGGTATGAGAAACAAATATGGTTTTGTGATACCAATTCCATTTGCTTTTGTGATATCATGGTCCGTATCTGTTTTTAAAAAATCCCCTCAAAACTAAAGAACATATAAGGGCACGTGTGATTTTATAAAAAAATATTACACTTGAACCACAATTTTCCTTAACAAGCTGTATTTTTACTTCAGTGACACAATATTACATATAACAATTAAAATACACAGATCACAATAAAAATGAAAAAACACAAAAAATATCAATAAATATATAGTTTATTCATTCTATATCTAGCAGCATTTGGTTGACAGTAAAGCAGAAAAGAGCAAGTGACTGTGCACCTTGGCAAAACCATGTTGCACTGCAGGTGGGGCAGATTTAAAATATGAAGACAGATTTAGATTTGGGAGGGGTGTGTCCAAACTCAGGGGCTGATTCAGAGATGTACTGTAAGCCAGAGGTTCTAAAACGTGGTCCTCAAGGCACCCCAATGGTCCACGTTTTGAGTATATCCATGCTTGACCACAGGTGACGTAATTATCACCCAAGACAATTTGATTAAACCATCTGTGCTAAATCATAGATATCCCTAAAACCTGGACCATTGGGATGCCTTGAGGACTGCGTTTGAGAAAATCTGCTATAAACTATGGCACAGACACTGCATCTTTGTACATAGCAGATGAGCAAAAATATGCAAAAGCCACAGGAGGTTTCTTGTGTAAAAAAATAGAACCCACTGCTGGCTACTGTGATCCGCTGTTGCGGTCCAAAGACACAAGCCTATGAGAATGGAGCTATTGGCTTCAGCAGCTGCAGTCCAAAGTCACAAGCCTCCGAGAATGCACCAATTGCCTTCAGCAAGGCTAGAAAATAGTGTATGAAATCAGACAACATAAAGAAAAATCACTTTTCTTCATGTTATCTGCAAACATCTCATAATTTCACCACCGACAGAAAATCATTCAGATGTCATTAAAAAAATGATAAGCTGATAAGCACACTTTTTTAGATTATAATTTTTTCACATATTGGCAGGATAACCTGCTGGTATGTGTGTTAACCTGAAGCAGCATCCCCTGGGATCTGGCTGTACAGAAGATCTCATGATGTTTGCAAGATCTTGCATATGCACAGTGGGGCCAGCTGGGAAGTAAGACTCTAGGCCTTTGCGCTGTGGGTATTGCATCCTGCTTTGCCTCGATAACTGGCACAGTTGGAAGAGCTATAGCACCACAATATTTCCCTAAAAATCCCTCTTGCCTGAGACAGATATAGACTAGAAGAAAATCAGTGCAGAGATTGATGATGGAAACCCCAATACGAGGGGAGTGCAATGAGTTTCCGGATGCACAAAAAGATATTATATTTACAAACATAGTGAAAATTAAATTTTTTCAAATTATTTTGCAAAGTAGTCTATGCAAAGTTGTATACACAAAAACCACTTGGTGATGCAGCTGGACCAGTCCAAAGCAGGTATGTCTTCTACATTTTGAATGAAGGTCTCTACTGCAGCTTCCAGTAACTCAAAACATATCCTTGCATGTAGCACTGATTTTTGGGAACACAAAGAAGTCACAGGGTCCAGGTCTAGACTGTATGGTAGATGACCAAGCTCCTGGATGCATTCATGAGCCAGAAAATCTATGGCTTTCCTGGAGTTGTAGACAGGTCCATTGTCCTGGTGGAGAAGGGAACCACAAGCGTAAGTTCTTGGATGGCATCTGGAAATGGCTCCCAGCACTTGTGGCAGGCATTAGTTTAGATACCTGCCCCCAGTTACGGTGAGCTGCTGCAAGAGTGCTGCAGTAGCTACATAACCAGTCTTGACCAAAAATGCAGCCACTTTCCATTTGGCCATGCTATGCTCATGTCAGAACTTCTGTGGTGGTGCCTCTATAACTGGAGTTCATTGGGATAACTACTGTTTGGTCTTGTGAATTAAACTAGATCCAGGATTCAATACCACTAATGATCTTCCAGACAAAGTTTGAGAAACTGCCATCAAACCTGGCCAGCATGTTGAATCACCAAGTCAGCCAAGTCTCCTTATGCACTCAAGTCAGCTGATGGGGCACCCAGTGTGCAGAAACTTTTTTCAGGCCAAGCTTTTTATGGAGAATCAACCACATGGGTCCTGATTGGATGTCTATCTCCTTCTCTAATGGGCCATGGTCAAACTGGCAGCCACCTCAACTATGGCCCACATGGCAGCAACGTCATCCTCAGTGATGGCACACTTAGGTTGGCCACAGTGATCCTCATCTTCCTGGGACCGTCTCCCTTGCTGAAATTCTGCACACCAATCAAACACAGTTGTTCGGGATGGTGACTCCTTCCCAAAAGCAGTTTGCAGTTGGTTAATACTCTCCTACTGTCACAGATCACTCTTGTAGTTGTAGAAGATCATGGATATCCAGTGGCCTCTGTTGAGCTCCATAAAGAGTTTTTGAAGGAAGTGAATATGCTGACTTCTTTGGTGTGATTTCTGCTTATATAGTATACAGTTCTGTGTCTTGACATTTCACAAGAACTTTAGTCAGAGATTACAGTTCACAACCAGTCTGATTGTGCCTACTCTACCTATGCTCTGCACCAGGGCTTAAAGTGGTCCTGGAGAGGTGGTGGAACTCAGACCGCCACCTGTCTCCCCTGCTAATGTTTTCGCCACCTCCCTGCAAACTATAAAATAGTGCCCTATTTCCCATATTTTATTAAGGTACATTGATCTTACAAAGAAGCAGCATGGTCACACAGTAGTACCCCCAATTCAAATTGCACCAGACAGTAGCACAATCTTATACTGCATGTAGTGCCCCTGATTCATATTACACCACATAGTAATGCCCCTTGCTATGGTTACATCAATAAGTAGTGCCTTTAATCATGTTGCATTGCACAATGGTACCCTTTATACATGTTATGCCACTCAGTAGTGCCCCTTATATGCAATGCCCACAGTAGTGCCCCTTATACACAATATCCACAGTAGTAGTGTCCCTTACACATAATGCCCACAGTTCTAGTGCCCCTTACACATAAGGACCACAGTAGTGCCACTTATACACAAAGTGCACACAGAAGTGCTGCTTATACACAAAATGCCAACAGTAGTTGTTCCACATATATACAAAATGCCCACAGTAGTAGTACCCCTTAAACATAATGTCCACAGTAGTGTCCATTATAAAAAATCTCTGCCTTTATCCCTCCAGCTGCTTCCCCACCACTCTTGTCACCCAAAGTCCTCTCTTCTTGTCTTCAAGATGCACAGAGCCTGCTCCTCTTCATGGCATTTTAGCAGCGGTGTCAGCATGGCATCACATACACTGTGCTGGAAATAGAAGCCACTGGGACCTGAGGAAGCTGCCCAACAAACACAACATGTGTGAGTACCAGGAGGGGTGGGCTGTAGATGGAGAAGAATCATGGAGCCACCAGGACCTGAGGAAGGGGGAGGTGGCTGCTGCTCATCAGTAATACTAGCGCCGCCTGCATCATCGATTGACGTAGGTGATGGGTTAGGCTTTTCTATTGAAATTACTGTGCAGGGCAATGGAGGAGGTGGAACCAGTTCCCCCTATCATTACAGGTGGTGGAACCCAGATCCACCTCGTCCCCGTCCCCCCTCCACCACTTTAAACACTGCTCTGCACATCTGGAAACTTATTTCATACCCCTCATACTGTGACTGTGACTCTTTTTCCACAGAATAAGAGGAATTTCAGTGTTGTTGAGGTCAAATAACCTGGCTTCCTCTTGCTGCACACTAACTTGGTCAGTGGCATCTTTTGAGTGGAGGTCCATTGGGACCCCCTGCACTCACTGTAGATACACCTAGAGGGTCATTCAAATCTGATTACTAGGCAGCGATTTTATAGCACGTGTGTGATCGCATGTGTAGCAGAGCTGAACAAACTGATTTTGTGCAGTCTCTGAGCAGCCCAGGATTTGCTCTTCCTGTGCGACAGAATCCTGATGATCGGGGCTGGAGCTGACATCAGACACCCTCCTTGAATATGCCTGAGCCCACCTGCGTTTTCCAGACACTCCCTGAAAATGGTCAGTTGCCACCCACAAATGGCCTCTTCCTGTCAATCTCCTTTGCGAACGTCCATGTGAATGGATCCTTTGCACAATCCCATCACAGGGCGCCAATGCCCATTGCAGCCGTGCAAGGCACCGGCGCAGTGCGGTGCATATGTATGTGCAGTTCGGATCTGATCGGCCGCTGTGCGAAAACAATCAGATCTGAATGGCCTCCCTAGTTTCTTAAGGGTTGTACAAACAGATTAAAATATGTTTTACAATCATTGTGCTTGGCATAAGGGATGCCGAGAAAACTTTGAACCCTGGAAAATGTCCTTCTCTGCTATGCACAAGTATTGGATAATGTTGTGCACCATTCAGATCTTGAAGACAAATTGCCCTCATAACTGAAATAACTTGCAAATAAAGCTCCTATTAATAGTACTAAAGGAAAGAAAAGGAAATTTTTAATTAATTAAGAGGGCGATTCTAAAATGATAATAAACACAAAAAAATGTAATCGGTTAATAAAAGGGGATTGGTGCATGCAGTTCAATGTTGCCTATTTTAACTACACCAATTATATAACTAACACTTAAATCTATCCTAAAATTCACCAAGCAATATACAGTATACTGCAATCTCAGTTTGCATGCTGGAGATTTCATTCTGGATGGCAATTGAGCATGTTAAATGTTAACTCCACTTAGGTTATTTTACAAAGTTAATATCCACAGTACCTAATGGGAGAAGCGTTAGGCTGGTCCTATAAACAAACTTCTACATCCCATTCAGGGATTTGTTCACATGGATTTATTAGAGAATAAAAAGGTCTAAAATTTGACTTTTAAATTGTCACGTTTTAATTTATACTTTTACTCAAGCGAGCACAGAATCTTGTGAAAATATATCCCCAGTTTTTAATAACATTAGAATGGCTCAAAATGAGAAGAAATATATTTGAGTAAGAGATAATCCAATGTACTGTACTGTATATATGGTTCTTTCTGCTACCTCTTTTAATCAGCTGGCATTTGGCACACACACACACACACACACACACACACACACACACACACACACACGGGCATAGCTACCATAGGTGCAGGGAGTGCAGCTGCTATGGGGTCCAGAACTGAGAGGGGCCCACCTTCCCTATCACAGTTACATGTGTTATGTAGAGGTTGTAGCTACCATAGGTGCCGCAAGTGCAGCTGCTATGGGGCCCAGAACTGAGAGGGGCCCACCTTCCCTATCACAGTTATATGTGTTATATACAGGGTGTAGCTACCATAGATGCAGGAAGTGCAGCTGCTATGGGGCCAGATCTGAGAGGGGCCACCTTCCCTGTCACAGTTACATGTGTTATATACAGGGTGTAGCTACCATAGATGCAGGGAGAGCAGCTGCTATGGGGCCAGATCTGAGAGGGGCCACCTTCCCTGTCACAGTTACATGTGTTATATACAGGGTGTAGCTACCATAGGTGCAGGGAGTGCAGCTGTTATGGGGCCCAGTGCTGAGAGGGGCCACCTTACCTGTCACAGTTACATGTGTTATATACATGGTGTAGCTACCATAGGTGCAGGGAGTGCAGCTGCTATGGGGACAGAGCTGAGAAGGGCCACCTTCCCTGTCACAGTTACATGTGTTATATACATGGTGTAGCTACCATAGGTGCAGGGAGTGCAGCTGTTATGGGGCCCAGTGCTGAGAGGGGCCAACTTCCCTGTCACAGTTACATGTGTTATATACAGGGTGTAGAGGGTGCAGAGCTGAGAGGGGCCACCTTCCCTGTCACAGTTACATGTGTTATATACATGGTGTAGCTACCATAGGTGCAGGGAGTGCAACTGATATGGGGCCAGAGCTGAGAGGGGCCACCTTCCCTGTCACAGTTACATGTGTTATATACAGGGTGTAGCTACCATAGGTGCAGGTAGTGCAACTGATATGGGGCCAGAGCTGAGAGGGGCCACCTTCCCTGTCACAGTTACATGTGTTATATACAGGGTGTAGCTACCATAGGTGCAGGGAGTGCAGCTGCTATGGGGCCCAGTGCTGAGAGGGGCCACCTTCCCTGTCACAGTTACATGTGTTATATACAGGGTGTAGCTACAATAGGTGCAGGGAGAGCAGCTGCTATGGGGCCAGAGCTGAGAGGGGCCACCTTCCCTATCACAGTTACATGTGTTATATACAGGGGTGTAGCTACCATAGGTGCAGGTAGTGCAACTGATATGGGGCCAGAGCTGAGAGGGGCCACCTTCCCTGTTACAGTTACATGTGTTATATACAGGGTGTAGCTACCATAGGTGCAGGGAGTGCAGCTGTTATGGGGCCCAGAGCTGAGAGGGTCCACCTTCCCTGTCACAGTTACATGTGTTATATACAGGGTGTAGAGGGTGCAGAGCTGAGAGGGGCCACCTTCCCTGTCACAGTTACATGTGTTATATACAGGGTGTAGAGGGTGCAGAGCAGAGAGGGGCCACCTTCCCTGTCACAGTTACATGTGTTACACAAATTTTTCACCATTGCTATAATCCTGGAGGGCATTATAATGTTACATAATATGAAGTAGGGCACTGTAATGTGGCACAATATTAAGAATATAACTATGGGAATAATATGAACAGGGGGCACTGTATGTCATAATATGAATTGGGGATACTGTGTGGCATAATTTGTACTGGCAGCCCTACAATGTAACACAATGTGAACTAGGGCACTACTATGGGGCATAACATTAACTAAGGCACTACAATGGTTCAGAAAATTAACTTAGGCACTATTACAGGACATAACATTAACAATTGCTGTGGAGAGGTGTCTTGCTAAAAGCATTGGGACAGGGGCCCCTTCAAAATGTTGCTATGGGGCCCACAAAGTCCTGGCTATGACCCTACACACACACACACACACACACACACACACACACACACACACACACAGCAAAAACGTAGGCAAGCACTCCTCTTTGTGGCTATATGTGCTCCGGTGCCTTCCGTGATGAAACAAGCACAGTGGAACAAAATGCGGCGTCGCTCAGAGTCTGTTACCAGGCAGCTTACGTGTATTTAACTGCCTGGTAACAGACTCTGAGCACCACTGCATTTTGTTCCTATATATAGGACTGACCTGTGTAGGGACTAACCAAATGGGAATGGCCGTGAAGTGGCTGGTCAGCTTAACAAACTATTGCAATATTTTGGAACTAACATTCCCTGAATTCAGATGAATTTCAGTTTGAAGTGTTAATATTAGGTGAGTGCTGAATTTGTGTGATTTTTTTATTTAAATGGTGTGGTCACAAATACCACTGGTACCGCGGATGTATGAGTGCCAATGCTCGCCAGAATCCCAACGCTGCTAGAATGCTGACACCACAATCCCAAATGGGGCCAGGAAATCAACACCAGAATCCCTTTGAGATAGCAGGGTGAGTAAGAAGTATGCTGCGGATGAGGGGTTAGGTTTAGGCAAGCCCCAGGGGACTTAGGGTTGGGGTCTGGGGTGGGGGGGCAGTGGCGCACCCAGGGGGGGTTTCCGAGCACCCAGAAACCCCCCTCCACCCAAAAAAAAAATATATATATATATATATATATATATATATATATTATTATTTTTTTTGCTGCATGAGTATTATTAATGGCTGTCTAGCATCCTCTTCAACCTGCTGTCTTCCTGGTGGCACTTGTAAGTGCTTAATAAAAGTTTACTTTATTTTAATTATAGTACATACAGTATATATCCATGTGCATACATATATATATACTAGGTGCTTCATCGCGCCCTACGGGCGCTCTTCACATCGTTGCAAGGGGCTACGCCCCCTTAACCGTTGCATGCCTTTCTGGGGTTCAATATTTGTATTATATGGAGTATTACCTGCATTCCTTTGTTAGTGGTTAAATATTGCACAATGAAAGTGCATGCGATGGTGAAGGAGGCGCAGCCCCTTGCGACAGCGTGAACAGCACCTGCAGGGCATGATGTACAGAATGTAGCGGGTGCGGGGGGGGACTGGGGATGGGGGAGGGTGTCTGTAGATGCTGCGGGTGGAGGGGGGTAGAAGCGGGAGGGGCCCTGATAGGGAAGGGTCGGGAGGTGCTGCGGATGGGAGAGGGGCAGAGGAGTGGGGGCTGCAGATGGGGGAGGGGCCCGGAGGCACTGAAGGTGGGGGAGGGGCAGGGGTGCCATGGGTGGGAGAGGGACAGGTGCGGGGATGTTGCAGATAGGTGAAGGTTTCCAGAGGTGCTGTGGGATGGGAAGGGGCGGGGGTGCCGGGGGTGGGGTAGGGGGTCCGGAGGCACCATGGGTGGGGGAGGGGCAGGTACAGGTGGTGCGGTGGATGGGGAAGGGGGTCTCGAGGCGCTGCAGGTGGTGGAGGGGCAGGTGTGGGGGTGCCGTGGGTGGGGGAGGGGTGGGTGAGGGGGGGACCACGGATTGAGGAGGGTGTCTGCAGATGCTGCGGGTGGAGGGGGGGCAGGTGTGGGGGAAGACATATATGGGGGGTGGATTGTGGAGGGGGCCTGGAGGTGCTGTGGGTGGTGGAGGGGCGGGGGAGTGGGAGCCGCGAGTGATGTAGGGGGTCTGGAGGCACAGCGTATGGGGGAGGGGTGGAGTGCCGCATGTGGTTGAGGGGAAGGTACGGAGGTGTGGTGCATTGGGGAGGGGTCTGGAGGTACTGTACCTGCCAAAAAGGTAGTTGGAGGGTATGCAGTAACAGGGCCAGGACAGGGGTGACAGGGTCAGAACAGGGGTGACAGGGCCAGGACAGGGGTGACAGGGCCAGGACAGGGGTGACAGGGCCAGGTGAGGGGTGACAGGGTCAGAACAGGGGTGATGGGGCCAGGACAGGGGTGACGGGGCAAGGACATGGGTGACGGGGCCAGGACAGGGGCGACGGGGCCAGGACAGAAATGACAGGGACATGATAGGGGTGACATGGCCCGGGTAGGGGCGGCAGGACTAGGACAGGGGTGACAGGGCCAGTATAGGGTTGACAGGGCAAGCACAGGGGTGACAGGGCCAGGATAGGGGTAACAGGTCCAGGATAAGGGTGAAAGGGCCAGGATAAGGGTGAAAGGGCCAGGATAAGGGTGACAGGGCAAGGCCAGGGGTGACAGGGACATGACAGAACACAGGGCACGGGAGAGATTGGTATTAGGGACAGAACAGTGGTGACAGACAGATGTGTCTTACCGGAGTCACTGCTGCTGGCTGCTGCTGTTCCACTCCAACCTGTTGGGATCTGCTGCTGGTGGAGACTTGGCATGGCTGACTCTCTCAGGCTGGAGTCCTGCTTCCTCTGCCCGTCCGCATCCCTCCCCCCCTCCTCAGTCACACACCGCAGACCTCGCGCAGCTGCCGGGCACTGTGGTAAGGGGAGACTGGGAGTGACTGGTTATCCCCCAGAAGATGCTGCGGCTGGAGGGAGGAGGGGGTCATAGCATGCACGCGGCGCGGACCTCGCGGCTGCCGGGCACTGTGGAAAGGGGAGACTGGGAGTGACTGGTTAGCTCCCAGGAGACGCTGCGGCTGGAGGGAGGAGGGGGTCGGAGCCTGCAAGCAGCGCTGACTTCTGCAGCGCTACCTGCCAGCTAAAGTGTGTGAAGGAGCTAGGCGCACCTCACTGCGGGTGGCAGCGCTGCAGCTAGCGGTGGGGTTGCCGGGGCTGGAGATAACAGAGGCAGTACGGAACCTGCACAGCGGCTGGTGCCCCACAAAACTGCAGCTAAGAAGCGTGGAGTGTGCCAGAAAGTGACGCTCCTCCGCGCCAGAGAGCCCCTGCTGAGTATGCTGATGTGGGGGGTCAAGCAGATAGTGAGCCGGTGCCCAATCTGTCTGTATGGCATACCCCCTCACACACCCCCATACCTCCCAACTGTCCTGATTTTCGCGGGACAGTCCCATTTTTTTGGGTCTGTCCCGCTGTCCCACCCGTGGGCAGCAGTGTCCCCCGGTGGGGTGGGCAGTTGGGTAGCTCCTGAACTCGCTGTTCTGCTTAGCAGAGCTGCGGTGAATAGACGCTGTGCGCATGCGCACAGCGTCTATTTAGTGGAGACAGTGGGAGAGGGGGCATCAGGGGGTACGGATTAAGGGGGGGTTCCGGCAGCAGAGCCGGATTAAGGGGGGGGGAGGGGGTATGTACCGTGGGCCCCACAGTTTTAGGGCCCCCCCGGCTGGAGTAGCTCTGTCCCAGCTCTGAAGCTCCCCGTCCTGCCAGCAACAGCATTGTGCTACAGTCAGCACACTCTGCTGCGTGTTGGCAGGTCTGTGGTGGTGCAGGGAGGCAGCAGCCTCCCTGCTTTCTTCTGCCTGTGCGGGTGTGTAGGGGGGAGTGACCAGCCCCTCTGGATTTACCCCTAGCTGAGGGGCCAAAATCCCATGGAAAAAAAAACCCAGAATTTGCATAAGGGGGCGTGACCACGCGTTCCGCGATTAGGTCACGCCCCCAAACACCCAGCAGTCACAGCAATGAGATAGGCCCCCCCGTCTCAAGTGCCCTGGGCACCCCGGACTCATAATCCGCCCCTGGGGGCATGCCAGCAGCTCACAGAGCGCTGGGCATGCCCCCTCACTGACGAAAACGGGGGCCCTCCCGTGAAGCCACTCCCCTTTTCGTTGGCCACGCCCCTTTTCGCTGCCTATGTGTCCCTCCTTCTGCCTGAAGAAAGCTGGGAGGTATGCACCCCTGCCTGTGCCATGCCCATACCATCTGCTTCTGCTCCTAGTCTCCTATAGATTTGCCCAGATTTGTGACTCATTTGACTAACTCCGCCCAGTGTTGTGACTCCGCCTAGCGTTAGCAAATGAGTCACAAAGTCACAGATCTGGGCTATTATATAGGAGATATATATATATATATATATATATACACATGTATATACATGCATATAAACACACACACATATGATATATATATACATGTGTGTATATACGTGTACTGTATGTATATATATATATATATATATATATATATATGTATACATGTTTAATATGCTATGTATATGTGTGTGTGTGTGTATATATATATATATATATATATATAGGTGTATATACGGTATATATATGTGTATATACAGAACTGTTCACCCGGCACTCCAAAACGGATAATAGGTTGAAATTGCTGCGGTGCCTTCCGTGAGTGGTGATAGCAGCCACTCAATATGCTGTGGTTATTCCAGCTGCACTCAAACAGTCTGGACAAGTAGGTAAATGCTGAGATCTTTATTAGACCACCCAACGGTATTTCAGGGTATTTCCCTGTCGTCAGGGACAAAGTGTTCACAATAAGCACAATACAAGATACACTTATATGCACAAAGCCACATCTGAAACAAATTACAATTAAAATCAACATACAGCGGAGCTCACCTGTCAGACGCGTTCGGCTTCAGCCGCCTCCGTGCACGCCAAACAAGGAGCGCTTGAAGGTGACGTCAGCCGGCATCGTCCTGGACACGTGAGGACCGCACCAGGAGCTTGTTGCTAGGTGAACCTAAACAAAACACAAAACCAATACTAAAAGACGGACATATTATATTCACCACCGTGCAACAATAAACATTTAAAATAACAAGCCCATATCACAATACACAAACTTCTCTTAGTTACGGGCCACTATTGTTAACCTGATCATTTGAATTTGCTGAAAACTAGAATTCATATTAGTATCATCTTATATTTGTATCACCAAGTAATATATTATGCACCAATAAGGAGTAATGTATTAATCAACTGAACTTTTCAAACATTATATATTTATATTAGGGTTATCAATGTAATCACCAATATCACAGGAAAGATTGTAATCCGAGGTGTTCATTAAGACCCCCCGGTGCTATGGTATTCAGTGTGAATATCCACTTGCTTTCTCTTTGCAATAATATCTTCCCTCTATTGCCTCCTCTGTGGGAGGGCGGCACTTTATCTATAATAATGGCTCGAATGCTAGCTACGCTATGACGAGCCTGTAAGCAATGTCGTGCCACAGGCTGGTCACTGGACCCTTTCTCTAACGCTTGTTTAATGGAACTCCGATGACCAGCCATGCGTTCACGAAACTGGCGCTGGGTTTTACCCACGTATGCCAATTCACAAGGGCACTTGAGCATATAAACGACATACATAGTGGTAACCCTGTGATTGTCACATATGTGGTTATTTGTGCAAATATACAGTTTTTAATATTAAGTACATGTATGTATCTATTTTAAGGTCCATAGGATCAATCTATTGAATAAATTGTTTCCTTTTTTATATACACGTGAATTCATTCTAATTTTTCAAGCCTGTTAATATTAATTAGCACAGAGTGTCTTTTAGTAAATGATGAAAAGTAGAGCCAGTGAGTAGGGTGTTACATGTTGAGCACCCCAGGCACTTAAAGCAACCTAGTTTTGGTCTAAGAAAATGGGACTGTCGCTGCTTGGTTAAGGGCTTCACTACTTTATCCGCTAAGTTAATGCCTCTTTTGTAACTAGGTAACAAGCGACTATTATATAGAGCTGGCAAATCCTTGTCTGTGTTAATTATAGGCCAAATTGCTTTAGCTTTTTTAGTGGTACCCTCTGTGTCCACTGTGTACTTATTAACCCAAGGGATCACTGCCCTATTATCCTTATCCTTGTGTGATGCTGTCGCTGATCGGTCCCTTAATGTATACTCTCTAGGCATATTAAGGACCTTTTGTCTAAGAATGAGCAGTTCTTTTCTAGGATATCCTCTATCAATAAATTTTGTCATCATGGAGTCTATGGCCTGTTTACATTCAACCGGATCAGACGTGATACGTCTGACCCTTAAGAATTGGGAGTATGGAAGGCCTTTGCGTAAGGCTAGAGGATGAAAGCTATCATGACTAAGTAGCGAATTTCTATCAGTAGGCTTGATGTAAATGGATGGATACTTTGCTCATTTCATAAGTAAATTTAATGAGTCTATCCGTGTCATTATGTGTGTCCAACACACACTGTAATGCTTCTCCAGTATCAAGCCAAAAGATGAGCAGGTCGTCAATGTAGCGCCTATAATAAAGTAGTTTAGAGTTGATCTGCTGATTGTTAAGAGATCACTTTCTATTTGAAGCATATAAGCGTTTGCGTCCGATGGGGCCACTGGGGACCCCATCGCACAACCCGCTCTCTGTAAATATATTTTACCGTTGGTGGCCACGGCAGCAACGGAGTAGGGAGCGGATCTCGGGAGCTCCCCGAACAAACACATCCTTCCACCCATCCTGACCCCCCTGGTGTCCCTGCCCGGGCTGCATACCTCCCTCGTACTGCTGGGCGCTGCAGGGCACCTTTTTTCGCGGTCTCCGGGACTCGAGTGACGGCGCCGGCTGACTTCCGGCCCTGCGGCCTAGGCCTCCTCCGGATCCCTGGCCTCAATTTCGGCGCCCTCGGCCGCGGAACGCCCGGAGCTCGAGCGACGGGCTGACAATATCCACAAGCACCCTGGGAAGACTGGGAGGTGGAAGCTGCCTCTCCTCTCCCAGACAGGCTGCGGCCCGGAGCCCTAACACCCGGAGGGACATAGGGAAAAAAAGGTACTTCTGGAGAAGGGGAAGGGACACTGCGGCCATTTTGAGAGAAGCTATACAGAAACTGATCTCCATGCTTGGAAGGGCTGCACTAATCTGTTGTGCCCTGTGAACTGTCTCTGCACACAGGATCTTTACTGCATACTGATCTCTCCTATTACTATTCTCCTAGTAACTATGCTAATACCCACCTGAGATTGGAGACAAAGTCAGCTATTTATATTGCACGGCCCTTCCAATATAACACACAGGAGCTGCACATAGATTAGATCTGCCTACACTGCTGTGCTGCACCAATCTCCCACAGTGTACTGCGTACCATTATCCTACTTTGTTACTCTGACATATTGACTGGACACGGTTGATTCCCGCCACTGATTATACGCGGCCTTGCTGCAGCCGCCATCTAGCTACAACCCTATACTATAGCCCTACTGTGGGGAGAGTGTGACTGCTCCTGCTCAACATGGTTGGGGGCGGCCGGAGTGCGGCCGCGGCCAAACTTGAAAAATTTACCAGACAACCCAATCCTAGGGCTGCACCGGCTCCTTCTCATGAAGCCTCTCCAACACACTCGACCTCCCCTCCCGAGTCAGTGGTTAATTCCCTGGAGGCAGTGGGGGCGCCGTCTATTCAACAAGTGCTGGAGGCTATAGCCGGCAGTGAACAACGTCTCTCCGATAAGATGGAAAAGGTGCAGTGCGATCTATCCTTGCTCCGCCAAGATGTTCAACGTATCCGAGAGTGAGTGGGTGAGGCGGAGACACGGGTCTCCAATCTGGAAGATTTATGTGGCCCCCTTAAGCAGTCCGTATCCGTGGTGACCCAGCAGGTCTCCTCCCTTCAGACCAAGCTCTTAGACATGGAGGGACGGCTGCATAGGAACAACGTCAGATTCGTAGGCCTGCCTGAAAGAGAAGAGGGTTCGCAGCCGGAGGACTTCCTCGAATCCTGGCTTAAGGAAATGTATGGCGCTGAGTCCTTTACGGCCCATTTTACGGTGGAGCGAGCACATAGGATACCATCTCGGCCTCTACCCCCTGGTGCCCCTCCTCGCACCTTCATCGCTAAATTCCTGCACTATAAAGACCGTGACTCGGTTCTCCGCTTAGGTCGCACGAAGGGCCCGCTGGTCCGCAATGGAGTCAAGGTATCGGCCTTCCCGGACTTTGCCGCAGACGTCCAGAAGGACCGAGCCCAGTTTATGCCCATCAAAAGACGGCTGCGAGACCTCAACATTTCATACTCCATGCTGTTTCCCTCAAGGCTCCGAGTCGTGGCGGATGGGGAGACCAAGTTTTTCAACTCCCCTAGAGAGGCGGCCCAGTGGCTGGACAGATTTGCACCGGGTGCTCGGCAACTGGCTCCAGACTGATCTCCTATGGAAATAGCCCGGGGCCTGGTCTACCGGAGGCTTGATCACAGTTCGGGGAGCCCCCCCTCTTTGCATTTGTGGCTCAAGACTTTTACGGCCAAGTGGCGTTGGTTAGAGAGGGTTGGAGGTTCAGCTGAGAATCTAGCCTTCCTAGCGCTTGGTAGTTAGGTTGATTGTTCGGGATATAAGTATGCCGGAGTTCGGGGTGGTGTACGGGGAGGGAATGGTTAATTGGGAAGCTGCTAGTTGCGCCTCCTTTTGCTATTTTTGGGGTTTTATTTTTTTCTTTAGTTTGTTATTTTTCTTATTCAAGTATTTACTGAGGCAAGGATGTTTCATATTCAGATGCTATGGCTTACAACGCAGGGCTCATATACGTCATGTTTTGCTGGTATTGATAATGCTTATACTCAAAATGTATTTTGGGAGAGGTCCATCCGGGAGGTGTATAGAGCTTATAGGGGGTCATGATTAATCTGAAAATTCTGGCATGGAATGTTCGAGGTCTGAATAACAAAATCAAACTTTCTTTGATTCTAAATATGATTAAGAAATATGACCCGGATATTGCATGCCTCAGTGAGACCCACTTGGAGGGACATAGGTTACTGTCCTTACGACGGGCCTGGGTGGGCTGGGCTTATCATGCCTCTCACTCCTCCTTTTCTAGAGGTGTCTCCGTTCTGATTAAAAAGACAGTGCAATTCGAGTTGATATCGATTAAAACCGACCCGTATGGAAGATATGTATTTATAGAGTGCAAGCTGAACTCCCAGCCCTATTACATCTTAGCGGTGTATGTCCCCCCTCCTTTCTCATATACTGTGCTGCAACAAGCTGCGTCCTTCATAGCCCCTTCCCCTAACACCCCAGTGATTTGCTTGGGAGATTTTAATAACGTCCTGGATCTGTCTATGGACCGATGGCACTCCCCGCAGGCTGCGCTGGTGGGAGGTGGTCCTACCAAGTTTGCGGATTTTTTGAATAGTTTGCAGTGGGTAGATGTGTGGCGACTTCGTCACCCTGCGGTCCGTCAGTTCTCCTGTTTCTCCAGCACTCATGGCTCCTTCTCCAGAATTGACCTGATGCTGGTGTCCCCCACCCTCGTCCCTAGGATAATTGACGTCCACTACGAGGCTCGAGGGGTTTCTGACCACTCCCCTCTGATGATGACTCTTGCTGTGGAAAGTCAGAGGGGGCACTCCTATTGGAAACTGCACCCCTCTTGGCTGACCCAGCTGGGGGACTGCGGTGACTTGGAGACTCAATGGGAGGGGTACTTTAACGACAATGTAGGGTCTGCCCCGGGTACAGTAGTTTGGGACTCGTTTAAGGCGTTCTTGAGAGGCTCATATATTGGACGAATAGCGGCTCATAAAATGGCCTCTAGGGAGAGAGAACAGGCCCTTGAAAAAGATGCTAGGGACCTAGAGTCCCAATATTTGTCTGACAGCGCCCCCGCGACAAAGACACGATGGCTGGTGGCTCAGTCAGTTTGGTTGGCCCACCTGTCTGATAGAAACTCTCGCTCCCTCCTTTTCAAAGCTACTAATATATATACGCAGGCTGATAGGACGGGGGGCCTCCTGGCCCGTCTCATACATTACGATCGTCCTGGGACCACGATCACCCAAATGTCCGGGGCGGATGGCTCTCTTGTCGACACCACACCGGACATTGCGCTGTTATTCCGATCTTACTTCTCTTTTCACTTTATAATTCACAATTGCAGCGCTCTACTTCAGATCTTTCATATTACATGGGGGGTGTTCCACTGCCCGCACTCTCCTCTGAGGCCTGCGAGCTGCTGGAGGCACCTTTGACGCTTGAGGAGGTGACTGCGGCCATTGGTATGTCCCCTAATGGCAAGGCTCCGGGATGTGACGGAATTCCCTCCGAGGTATACAAGAATCATATTGATTTTTTTGGCCCCAGGCTTCATGCCCTGTACTTAGATATATTTGCCAATAACGACCTCCCCCCCTCCATGTCAGAGGCAGTTATAATAGTGATCCCAAAACACGGTAAAGACCCTAGATCTCTGGACTCCTATAGACCGATTTCCCTGATTCCCACCGATGCCAAGATCCTGGCAAAGATATTGGCAATACGGCTCAACACAGTGATAACCTCCCTCATCCACCCGGACCAGACCGGCTTCATGCCAGGAAAGTCCACGTCTATCAATTTACGTAGACTGCATACCATTTTACAGCTCCCACACGAATCCCCTTCTGACTCGGCTGTGGTCTCGCTGGACGCGGCCAAGGCCTTTGACAGCATTGAATGGGCTTATTTGTGGGAGGTGATGGCTCGTATGGGCTTTGGACCCAATTTTATAAAATGGATTAAACTACTGTATCAACATCCGAGTGCCAGGATCTTGGTGAACGGTTATGTATCCCCATCTTTTCAATTGACCCGAGGTACTAGACAGGGTTGCCCCCTGTCCCCTACGCTGTTTGCCTTGGCCATAGAGCCCCTGGCCTGCTTGATAAGATCGCACCCAGATATTGTGGGAATTTGTACAGGTTCACGTGAGGATAGAATAGCTCTTTATGCCGATGACATGTTGTTGTTCTTGCAGGATTACACCAAGTCAATGCCCATCCTGCTGCGTGTGATAGAAAGCTTTGGAGATCATTCGGGCCTTAGAATTAACTGGCCTAAGTCATACATTATGCCAGTCATAGGCCCCCCTCCTACTGTTTCCAAAATCCCCCTGCCATTAAGTTGGACGGTACAATTTAAGTACCTTGGAATCCAAATAACTAATGACCCTTCTGATTTTGTCCCCCTGAATCTGGAACCGACCATGCAGTGGGTCACGGGCAAATCTAAGGCTTGGTGTAAGCTTCCACTGACGGTCTCTGGCAGGGTTAATCTCATTAAAATGATTATACTGCCCAAACTCCTATATATTATTCTCCAGTCCCCGGTATATATTTATCCACTATTCTTTAGGAAATTGAATAGCGTTCTGTCCTCACTGATCTGGGCTAATAAAAGACCTAGGATACAGCTAAATACCCTTACCAGACAGCGATCTGACGGCGGCCTGGCTCTACCTAACTTTCAGATATATTACTTCGCTGCTCAGCTGACTCATATCGCTATATGGGCACAAAACTCTGGGACTGACTCTTTGCATTGTGAGTTTATCCGTTGTTACTTTCCCTACCTCTCTCCTATGCAGGTGTTACTGAGTGGGAGCATAGCTAGGTTTCTTCCCCCTATCATTTTTCAGGCCCTAAAGATTTGGCGGGCCCTGAGAGACCTCTTGAGGTATGACGGCCTGGACCCGGATACCCCCTTGTGGTACTCTGACTGGCTCCCTGAATTGCATGCACTTGAGGGGCAAGAGGTGTGGGCCCCTAGATCGGTGATTTCTGTCTCTCAACTTTATCTAGATAATGCATTTAAATCCTTTCAACAACTGAGAGATGAGTTTGACCTACCCAATTCTTACTTCTTCAGATACCTCCAGCTTCGCCACGCCCTCCAGTCCCAATTTGCTGAATCACCCCCACGAATCCTCCCATTTCCCATCAAGACATTTGTGACCGCTTTGGGTCGGGCTAAGATGGTCTCCCTTGCGTATGGATATCTTCTTGCCAAGCTCCATGCGGACCCTTTGACGCGTCTCCGTGGAAAGTGGGAGGAGGATTTGGGTCTAATAACTGAGGAGGACTGGGTCCTCGCTTTAGAATACCCTGCTAAGGTTACCAAGTCCCTTAGATATCAGCAGATTCAATTCTTCATTTTACACAGAACATATATGACTCCAGCTAGGCTGGCTACGTTCGGGACGGGCAGATCTAATCTCTGTCCTAAGTGTGGGGGGGCGGTGGGAACATTCTGGCATCTAATGTGGGACTGCCCGAGGTTGAGGGTGTTCTGGTCGGGGGTCGGGTCAATTCTGGAGAGTACGGGAGTGCCTGGCGGACTGCTTACCCCACAATTCTGTATATTGGGAATGGGATGCTTTGCTCCTGTGTCTGTTTCAACGGGTCTCTATGCTCTAAATGTATGTGCCTTGGCTAAGGTTTGCATTGCAAGAATGTGGATGGCCCCCAAAGGACCGTTAATATCTGCACTTAAGGCCTTAATTAACGACACTATAATTAAGGAAAGATATGTTTATATGAAGCAAAACGCATCAGCTAAGTTTGAAAGGGTTTGGTCTCCATGGCTAGATTCCTCCCATTCGCATCTTGTTCCCCAAATATAGTAGACACTGAAGTGCAAGCATATCAATAAATTACTATGACTGATGTGTACTGAGATGATGGCGGTTGGGCCCTGCGTGCCCACCTACTCACATATGTGTATGACTAATGGAGTCCTGAATCGGATTACTCCTTCTTAATTTGCCTCCCCTGCCCTTTTTCTGTTTGTTTGTTATTTTTCTACAGTTTAGGTTACGGGTTTAAATATAAAAAGTAATGAAGACTAATATAGCAGGCTACGGATTTTGCAGACCCTGAAGGTCTGAACAATAGGAAATCCTTGTATATCTCTTTATTGAAAATATACTGATATCTCATTGATGTAAGATACGTGTAAAACATGGCTTTGATTCAATATGAATGGATGTACTGTTTGTGCTATGATAATGATCTGCAATGTCTGTACCTTAATCTCCAGACTAATGAATAAAAATTACTTTATTAAAAAAAAATATATATATTTTACCGTTGAAGGAAAAATAATTGTGGGTAAGTACCAAATACAGAAGATGCAAAAAGAACGAAATAGAAGGTTCCTTATACAGTGGGTTGTCAGAAATCAATGCTCTCACCGCCTCTACACCTGCCGAATGCGGTATGCAGGTGTATAAACTAGTGACGTCTGCTTCACACATCACAAGGTTCTCTGGTACAGTGCCCAATTGTTGTAACTCTATTAATAATGTGGTAGTATCTTTCAAATAGGACAATGTACCCTGTATACAAGTATTTAAATAAGAATCCAAATAAATTGAAATAGGGTGATATAATGAATCCCTAGCTGATACTATGGGTCTCCCCGGGGGATTCACTGTTGATTTGTGAATCTTAGGGACCATGTAAAACAACGGTACCCGGGGAAACTCGACCAGCAGTGCATTCAAAATATCAGTCGTTATAATACCAGTATTGAAAGCATGGTGCAATACATCATCCACCTCAGTCTTTAATTTAACTGTAGGGTCAAACGTTAATAATTCATAAGTATTAACATCAGCTAATTGTCGATTACATTCAAGGAGATAATCAGTAAGATCTTGTACAACAACTGCTCCCCCTTTATCCGCATTATGGATCACCAAATCAGTTCTTTGTGCCAGATCATTAAGCGCTTCCCATTCAGTTCTACTAAGATTGGAATATGACCTCCCCCCATCACTGGCAGGTACCGATCCTTCCAACAGATGGGTAAATGTCTTTATGGAGGGGTTATAAGACACTGGGTCAAATCGTGAACAGGGCATAACTTTTCTTAATTGTGGGGGAACCTTGTCAACTGTAGATATGACTTGATGGGAACCAAAATGTTCTTTTAACTTGAGTGTCCTATGTAATTTAAAGACATCAGTCTTCCATTGGAAGGGGTCAGAACGGGTAGTTGGGACAAAAGATAACCCCTTAGACAGAACCTTGATTTCATCTGATGTCAATGGAGCCGATGACAGGTTGAAGACAATATCATTTACCGGCGCGGTGGCTTTTTGTTGCTGCTGGCCTCTTTGGTTTTGCCCCGCCCTCTGCGTCCTCAACCAGGTCCTGGGCGTCGGGCTGATCTGGTTTGTACCCCTAAAGGGGCCGTGCCACTAACTGAGGCAGCTGATTGTGTGCCTGTATCAGAATCGCTCATGCTGGTACTTGTAGCTGTATTGTCCCAATGCCTGTTACGGCCTCGCTGTCTTCTATTAAATTGAGGATGTTCCTGTGGATTAGAGGTATTCCCCGGCCATGGATACACTCGTCGTTGCTGGTAATCCTGTTGTACTTTAAACAGTTTATCTTGTTTAAATTTAATAAAGTCTCACTTATATTGATCCATTTGAGTGGTTAGTTTCTCTAGCCAGTTAATGTTGGTATCAGCTAGGAGGGTGGATCTATGCATGGTCTCAAAATCATTAATTTACCTTTAGTAATACCCAGTTCCTTGGTAGATTCCTCCACCACAAGTAGTAGTAAGTCCATGGAACATTTATTTAAGATGGCGACCCATCTGCGGCAAAAGGGTATGCTGTACCGGCCTATCGTAGGAACATTACGTATATGGAACCCTCTAGGTATTTGATTTTTTCCTATAGTAATCATATATATATATACACAGACACACTAGTTTTATGGACCCAGCATATACTGGGTCACCTCAGTTCCCACCCCGTGATTGGCTCCACCCAGTTCTGGAAACCCCCCCATGCAAATCCTGCGTTTGCCACTGGGGGGGTAGACAGGGTGTAGGGTGGCAAGGGTTAGGTTTATGCACCACCACAGGGGTTAGGGTTAGGCTGCTGGTTGGAGACGGTTAGGTTAAGGATGTGTGGGGGGGATTAGGTTTAGGTAGCACCCAGGGGGGTTAGGGATTGGCTGTGGGGGAGGGAGAGTTAGGGTTAGGTACCTAAAGGGAGTGTTAGGGTAAGGTAAGGGGAGGGTTAGACTACTTAATGACCCTTGTCGGGATATAGACTGTTGGGATGCCACTGTCCTGGCCGTCGACATCCTGACAGCCGGTCCACCCCCGCCGAATTCCGTGTATTGTTGGTATTCTGACTGCTTATATCCCGATCACCAGGATCCTGACCGTATCCATGTACAACAAACAGACAAAGCAACACCTGTATTAAAATGTAATAAAAATCAACAGTCATTTCTATCATACCTTTATGAGTACAAGTGCATGGTCTTGCTGTTAAGAGTAACTAGAAATATGTAACCAGAGAAAAACCCACATGGAGAAAAGTCCACATGGAGAAAAGCCCACATGGAGAAAAGCCCACATGGAGACTGCATTATTAAAGTGTTTTTTTTTTCAAAGTGCAATTTTCCTGTGGGCTTGAGCACGTTTTCCTAGTTTCCATTTGTGATATACAATGAACCTTTTCTTCATGACATTTATGACAGTGGGGCCATTTCTGTGTGTGTTTTTTTTCCCCTAGAACCCTTTTATATAATAATAAGGCATTTTAGACCTGAAGTCCAAATAAAGTCAAACTCATTATTATGGCCATTTTGGGGTATACTGTAGGTTCTGCACATAGAAATCCATTCATCCTCCTTTTGGGATAGTTTATTCCATGAACCACCTCCTCACCTTTACATGTCTGAGCCCAATAAATATAATAACTTCAAGATATACAGGAAGTATATTAAAAGAGAGAGAGACTAAACTTGGAGCTATAATAACATAGCATCAGATCATTTGGAACAATATTAAAGAATCTCTCTCTCTCTCTCTCTCTCTCTCTCTCTCTCTCTCTGTTGACTCCTCGCATCAATCTATTATGGACATATTTTTCCAGAACTCCTGTTTCTATGGAAACAACAAATCAACAAAAATGTTCTCATTAAAGTGGTTCAGCCAAGATCAAAAGATAAAGTACCACAATATGCTAATGCAGACATTCACTGACTGACTCATTCTTTAAAGAGAAATTATGGTTAATGTGTTCATCTTTTATTGTTTTATATATATATATATATATATATATATATAAATATATTGTTATAAATATATATATAAATATATATAAATATAAAATATAAAAAAAAATATAAAATATAAAAATTTTTATATAAATATAAAAAATATATATAAATAAATTTGTTTGGTTGCGTTGTTCATGTGAGTGCATGTGTGTATGCACATATATCAGTAGGGGACATGGTGTAAATCAAAATAATTTCAATACCAAACACAGTGGCAACCAATAAGGTGTTAACAATTGAAATGTGTAAAGCTGGGCATACACTATACAATTATCTGGCAGATCATCTGTCAGATCTGCCTGGTTGGAATGAAAAGCTGGTAATGGATGAGAGCAAATTAAAATTGACCATTTGCTTCCAAACACTGGAAAATGGATAAAAACTCGTTCATAAATTGGTTAAATTATTTTGTCAAATTTTGGTCTAGTTTTTTTCGCAAATGAAAACTCACAATTTAGACTTGCAGTGCTTCTATTTATCAAACACAGTGGGACACAGCACTTACTGAGCTTTATTGAACAGACACCCAAGTTTTCCACAAATGACAACTTCACACTGTGGACTCATAGTGCTTACATTTATTATCGCATTGGGGCATGTAACCTACTGTGCTTTACTGAGCACACACAAGATGTACAAAAAAATTGTTTTTTTCTTTTTGTACAGAAATGAAACACCAGCGTGCCCTGTGCACCAATAAAAGGTTAATGCTGCCCTGTATTAGGAGCTCTGGGCTGCAATGCAGGCAGTGACAAAACAACACCAGTGTGCCTTGCACCAAGGGATAAGGCTGTCCAATATGGAGCTCTGGTCAGCAATGTAGGCAGTGACAAAAAAAAAATAGTGCTTTGCACCAAGGGCTAATGCTGCCCTATGTGAAGCTCTGGTTTGCAGCTGCACTGCCACAGTGCAAAAAAAAACCCCACCAGTGTGCAGTTGCACCAAGGGTTGATGCTTAGCACCAGTGTAACACTTACAGTAAATATGTACATCCAAGCCTAGAGCTTACTTAAAACAAATTCCGTGTGAAGTCTCACATTAAATCAAGACAAGAGGTAGTTAAATGCAAATCAGCACGGGAGTAACATATATAGAATCCAAAACATGCAAGATTTGACATCAGGATGATGATGTTTTGCTTCTTTCTAGAATCCAAGCAAGGTGGGGAAACCCGAGCCGGCGCTTGGATTCACTGCAGAACCCTGAAGTTTGGGTGGGCTCAGTTTTCAGGAAACCAAGCAAGCACATCTTAATAACAGTACTTTTTCTTAAACACCACATTAACCATATCACAATACACGTTCACAAAACAAAATGTACAAATATTAAAAATCCATATATAATCACATATACAGTAAATAGTAAATACCTCCATATTATAACAAAAGGAAATCCTCCAATACGTACATATTTAGCCTAAATACTACCTACAGGGCACACTTATAGTTAATGTTCTCATTTTACCCATTGGGGGCAATGGTGTTTAATAAAAAAATCCATCTTGCTTCTATCAAGGGCTGGAGTGGCCACCTGGCAAATGCCAGAAGGGCTGATGGTCTGATGGGCTGGCTCATCCACGGAGCTCTGCTTGGCTGCCCGACACATGGGGACAAAGGCTACCTAAGCAGCACAGCCTCCTGGTGCTCTGCTTGGCCACCTGGCATACAAAGAATAGGGGCGTGCTGCTAAACCAAGCCCCCGTGAGCAACGGCTAAGCCAGCTTGTTGCGCCCACATGACTATAATGCTTTGTCATTATGCCTGTGAATGGTGGCCTAGTCTTCATTGCCAAGAGGGATTAATAGGTCAGCCCCAAAGTGGACCCCACTTCTGTCAGCTATGAACAGAAAACTGTACTTCTGAAATTTTTTAAAGCTTCACCCAGTCTGTCAAATCTGAATCTCTGCTGCTATAGGCAAGTAATCCATGCATCTATCCTGCCTTTATATCTTTTTGTTTATGGTCCAGGCTGATACTGGTGGCATAATTGTACGGGGAGTGGTTGCTTGACGCACATTAGGCACTTATGGGTCTATTTACTAAGCCTTAGATGGAGATAAAGTACCAGCCAACCAGCTCGTAACTGTCTCATTTGTTAAACCCAGCCTGTGACATAGCTGTTAGGAGCTGATTATCTGGTACTTTATCTCCGTCCACTTTATCTCCATCCAAGGCTTAGTAAATAGATCCCTTAATAACAACTGAGCATTGTTTAAATTTAACAGTGTACATGAGTTTTGTTGCTAACCCTGTATAGTACCTCCCTTTATGACCACAGATTACCCATCTTCTAATCACCACTTTCTGCAGGCAGAGCCGGCCCTAACCAATATGATGCCCTAGTCAAGATTTTGGCTGGTGCCCCCTAGCACCGCCACTAGTTCCCCCCTAACCATGTACCCCTTTCCCAGCACCATCACCCCTCACCCATAGAAATTCTCATTTTGATGCTCCTACACCCTATATTTTAAATGGGAACAGTGTGCACATTTGGTGTGCAGCTCAAAAAGGGCGTGTTCTTGCTGGAAAGGGGCATGGCCACAAAATAGTACCCACAATTCAAATTAAGCCACTTAGTAGTCCAACTTTATTCACATAATACCACACAGTAATGCCCCTCACACATATGACACACATTATTAATGTCCTTATAAACAAAATGCACCTTACACGTTATGCCAACCTTTATTAATGCCCTTATACACATAATATCCTTTACACATATGCTGCACATTATTGATGCCCTTATACACATAATGACACACATAGTGCCCCTTACATATATGCTGAACAGTATTGCACAACCAACCCACCTGCACACAGCACTCACATGGCTGCTCACACTGTGACCTCTGCCTCTGCTTGGATACAGATGTGTCCTCATACATCTTGCCTCAATACGCTAAGCAGCGTCTGCTGATTAAAATTATATGCGGCATGCCTATATTCTGTGTGCGACTGTGGCTGTATCTGCATATGGAATGCTACATTACAGTGATTTCCAGGAATACACTGTAATGTAGCATTTCCTATGCAGATACAGCTGCAGTCACACACAAAGTATAGGCATACTGCACATTATTTTAATCAGCAGAAAGTGCTCATACCCAGGGTTGGACTAGCCCACAGGGGTACAGGGGAAACCACCGGTGGACCCCACTGTCTGGAGCCGTACCTCCTCCTCTAGGGATAAGGTTTCAGACTGTGCACTTGAATTGTACATTATACAGTATACATATTATCTACAGTGCGTTGCAGTTTTTAATCTGGTACATTCTCATGCATGCACTAGCAATATTTACTATATATATATATATATATATATATTTATCATGGGGTCTATACCATAGTTAGCAAGCCTCTGTGGCAGCTGGCCACACCCCTAAGCATGGGCCTCTACCACTGCATTCCCACGGTGGGACCTCCATGTCCCAGTCTGACACTGCTCATGCCCCTAGGCATTCCAAATGCCCTAGTCATTTGCCTAGTTTGCCTATGCCTAGGATCAGCTCTGTCTGCAGGATAATGATATATAACATAATCATACGTCAAACAGGTTACAAGAGCATAACCATGAGGTCTGTGTACGCCAGTGGCTTCCACAGTTACCACACTACAATCCAATAGAGCACCTTCAGAATGTGGTGGAACATGGGATTCACAGAATGACTGCGCACCTAGAAACTCTACAGCAACTGCGTGATGCTATCATGTCACCATAGTCTGGAATTCTAAGTAATATTTCCAGCACCTTATTCAATGCAAGGTATGAATAATATAGGCTGTACTGGGACAAATGGTTGTTTTTATCAGTACTAGAAATATTTATCTAAACAGGTAGCAACCGGGTGTACTGTAGGTTTCAGATTCAGAAAATTACCACCAACTTCAAAGACATGCAATAGAATTGGGACCTCGTGAGGACTACGTTAATGCACTTTTCAGTTTGTGAACATTGACTTTGCCCCACTTGTGCCAGCTGACAATGAAACAGCACTTAAAGCTGAGTTAAATTCATCATTAAATGAAAAGGGCAATAACATGCCACTGTATTTACACCAATACCCACAATCATCTTATCAATGCCATGGAGAATCTGCTCTTAACCCCTTGCCTGGCACTGACGATGTGACCAGACCCAAGTGTACATTACCGGGCTTGGTGAAATCACATGTGACGCACTATCCACCATGTTCCCCATTATTGGTAAGAGTGAAGTGCAGAATGGATCTCCTCTGGCTCCCCGTATGCACCAGAGTGATGCAGGGGTCTGTGCCAACATCATTTCTGGAATTGCACCCCAGAATGCCATGTGGCTGGCATTCTGTAGTGCATGATGCGGGAATCACAGTGCTGGGAGGGGAACTTAGTTCCTCCCACAGCATAAGTTGGCTGATCTCTGCATGGGCAGGGATCAGCTGTTGCAGGGGGGACTGATCATCAGCTCTCACTTGCCGATGCTCCACTGCGCACTTCATGTGGGGGTGGGGGGGTGTATGGCTTTGGGAGTGGGGAGAGGGGCTTCTGGGCTGAATCAATAATAATTGGGGGTGGGGCAGTGATAATCTGAAGTAAAAAATTATTGGGGGGGCAGGTAAAAAAATCATCAGTTAAGTGGTTAATAAGTACACTTTTCGAGATGCGGTCATGTGACCGGCGCTAAGGATCCTGGCAGTCACCATGTTAACACCAGAATCCCGAATGATACCAATGATGCCGGACGGAATACCGACACACAGTGTCTATTCCTACATGTGGGTGTCCTGGGCAGTGAACCCGCAAGGGGCTCTGATGCGCTTGCCCTGCCCCCAACAAAACCTTTGATCTGATTCCAGTTCTGAGAAGGAGTCCAAGGTAAGCCTTGCTCTAATAATTAGAGCTGAGCGGTTCAGTTTGGCTGATAACTGAACACACCCCAACTTGGGGTTCCGAGTCAAACTGAGTCCCAGCTCCAGTCATTCGCCAGTCCGGATCTTAAAACTGGATTGGGGTTTTTGATTGCATGTAAAATGGTCCAAATGACAGGATTTTATCTGTTTATTTTTATCAATTTTAAAGAAATCCAAAACAAAAACCGGACCAAAGCACTTAAGGGTGGTTTTGCCAAAATTAAACCAAAACACGGGGTCCACAGAGATATATAATTGAAACATTGCCTCTGTTGGATGTCTGTGAACACTGATGGTGCTACTCCTCTTGCTCCCTCTTTCTCCTGTCTTCCAAAATACTGAAATAGCTGTATACTGTAAGTCCATCAAAGACTTTAGTAAGTTACACCCACCCCAGTCATTAGTTAGATTAGTCTTTTTTCTTTACCACATGTGACCACATCAGCTGACTCATTTTTTTTTTTTGTTTCATATGTAATGTAGGGATCCATTTAGCATCCTGATGAACACCACTCGGTAGATCGGAGCCAGAACAACAACTACTGACATCACAATGATAAGTATTGGGGTAACTGTTAGGGTTAGGTCTCAAGGGGGGGGTAGGGTTAGGCACTGGGGGTAGGCTTAGGCACTCTCTGGGGTTAGCCCTAGCTGCCACCACCCGAGAGTTAACCCTAGCTGGCACCCCTGAAAGGGTAAGGTTAACCCCCTTCACAGACGGGTTTTTCAATATCGGGCTACCGGTGTTAGTCATGTGACCGCCAGCATTCTGACGAGTGGTATTACATATCAAACTATAGAAAGATAAATTTTGAAAATATCTTTGGCGCTACCACCTTATATTCAGTTGCAAAGAAAGAACATACTTAAATTGATATAAATATGGAGAAATAATGAAAAAGTCTATTCAAATGTCCCAGATGGTTTCTCTGTGAGTGACTTTAATCTTGCTTTCCTCAAAAATTCTCCAGACCTTGAGGTTCCTGATGTTTTGAAAGAGGTGAGTTCTACAGCTGTGTTGTCCATTGGAAATATGGAATATATATTTACAGGGTGTTTGACAACTACACAGATCAGAGTGGCCGAGGCGTGGAGGAGGCTCAACGGGAGTTAAGAAAACTACAGGGACTGGGAGCCAGGGACAGCGCCGGTCAGTAGGAGACGCAGAACGAGGTCTTTCCACAGCAGAACAGGAAACGTAGATGTCAAACACCCTGTAAATATATATTCCATTTTTCCAACGGACAACACAGCTGTAGTACTCACCTCTTAAAACATCAGGAACCTCAAGGTCTGGAGAATTTTGGAGGAAAGCAAGATTAAAGTCACTCACAGAGAAACCATCTGGGACATTTGAATAGACTTTTTCATTATTTCTCAATATTTATTTCAATTTAAGTATGTTCTGTCTTTGCAACTGAATATAAGGTGGTAGCGCCAAAGATATTTTCAAACTGTATCTTTCTATAGTTTTGTATATAGTGATTGGGAATCACTAGAACATATCTAGGCTGCTTTTTCCACCTAAGCGCTATTTTCTAGTCCACACATTTATTGGTATTACATACCAAACCCGTAATGTTTAACATTGCTTCCTAGCCATGCGTAAGTAGAACTTGAGAGCAAGCTCATCATTAAATTGAGAATGAAGAGATCTACACTAGATAAACTTATTCAAGTTCTACTTTGCAGAAAAAGTTCTATCACATTTCTTACTAATGCAAATAGAGAGGTTTTCATGCAAAGTACCTTTATACACAGGGACAAAGTGACTCAGCATAAATCCAGATCATTGTATTGTATTTTTACCAAAGGCATCCTGAATTGAAACTTATCATGTTTGACACCTACTGCAAATTCCATTGTACTTGCAGCTTGAATTGCATGTTCCAGGTGGGAACTAAAAGCTATCTTTGGATGTACCACTTTTTGTTAAAAGATCATAAATTGACAAATTTTCATTATCACTTTGAGCAATTGTTATAACTGTTAGCCTGATATTTTGTACAGGTACAGTGTTTGATAAAGCTTTTTGAAACAGACGAATATATAAGAAAAGTTTTTGGTTCAAAGCATTAATAATATATTTTAGAATATGTAATTTAATACGTCAGTGACAGTTTTATTTTATTTCCAGAATAATGAAACATACAAAGGGCACAGGAAATGTAAAGAACAATGTTTTATAATGTAATAGAGCTGAAAACCTCAGAGGCCCTTTGAGTTGTGTGACAGGTATGGTTGCCTTTCAAAAGTTAGCAACACTGAAATACAGTTCTCGAAAAGTTTTTGGACAGATTAAACCGGTTATGGGCAATGTGGCAAGCTAAGAGCCAAGAGGGGGTCAGTGTTATGGTTTAGGCATGGTTTTGACCAGGCTCGGACTGGCCCACAGAGGTACAGGGGAAACCACCGGTAGGCCCCACTGCCTGGGGGGGCCCTCCTCCTCTAGGGATCAGGTTCTAGACTGTGCACTTGAATTATATATTATACATATGTTACCTTACACTGCACAGGATTATGATGTATTCTCTACAGTACATTGCTGTCATTAATCTGGCACATTAGCATGCATGCACTAGCATTAATTATATATAAATTATCAAGGAGTCCAGACCAGGTACTCTATAATGGTTAGCCAAACCTCTGTGGTGGTTGGCCACACCCCCTCTAATGATGGTCCCCTACCACTGCATATTCCCGGTGGGCCCTTCATGCTCCAGTCCGACACTGGTTTTGCCTTGTAAGTGCCAGCCCCTTTAAAAAAACATGTACTGTTTGATCACCAAATGATTAGAACATTTACTGTGTCAAATGCCTAAAACCCACAAGGAATCAAAAATACTCAAATTGCAGCTTTAGAAAAGAGGTAATTGCCAGCCTCACATACAGTATAGTACATAAAACACACACAAAAATGTGCTCGTGTGTACTTTATTGAAAATATCACATATACCAATATTTACATAAACACATTTATTAAATTAAATATAAAACATTCAAATGTAATATATTTGCTTACATTATCACAATGAGTTATTCTGATTTCTCAATTGTATCAGCCTCAAAGTTTTCTTTGTAGCAACAAAAATCAATGTATCTGCTGTAGATTATAATGTAACCAGAGGAAACTAGAAAATATGGTTCAAATAAATATCAAATTGTAGGAAACCAGTAGCCAGAATCTAGGCAAATAATTTTCAATCTGCAGCAATCTGTATAAGTTCCCATATACAGTATACTGTATACTTTACCATATGGGGTGCCTGCATAATATAATCCAATGACCAAATAGAGTTTCTTATCGAATGGGGGTTTCTGCAGCAATGCCTATTGGGAGCAGCAGGTGCTATTACATCAACAGGGCAGTGCCAGAAGCCGACCACTGACTGCATGTTATATCCAAGTCCTGCACAAGGTCAGTGTAATTATAAGTTCAGGTACAGGGGTGTGGTACAGTATAATAGATAGACAGTGTCTAGTTAGACAGTCAATATATAGACACCACATATTAGACAGTCAAAAGGGCGACAGGGTCAAAAAGTAGACATGAAAAAAGTAGACAGTACAAAGGTCGACAGAGTCAAAATGCAGACTGTGTCAAAAGGTCAACATGAAAATGTAGACACCATTTTGTTTTTGCATTTTTGGGGTTTGTGTGGATAGTTTTGTCATCTGGGACCCCTAATTGTAGAAAGGCATCCCCTCACAGAGCTCTCTTCACTCGCCATCCTGCGCTCGCCACAAGGTTTATAACCAACTCTATGCTGACATGGATAGATAAGGTATGAAAAAGTCAAAAAACATGTACAATTTTAAAAAAAACATGTGTCTACCTTTTTATGTTGACAGTTTTCATGTCAACCTTTTGACCCTGTCTATCTTTTAACCCTGTTGACCTTTTGTACTGTCTACCTTTTTCATGTCGACCTTTTGACCCTGTCGACCTTTTGACCCTGTCGACAGAATGTCTGTCTTACATATGGTGTCTATCTATAGACTTTCTAACAAGACACTGTCTATCTGTCATCCGGATACCCAGGTACAGATGTAGCCACGCTCATCCAGCCTGCAGCTTGGCATATTCATGGCAATGTAGGTGCGGCAAGTGTGCCTGCAACTAGGATGCGTTGGTGATTGTACACACGCCCCTAGGAATGCATGGGTGGCATACTTAGATGTAGCTCAGTGTGCATAGGTGCTCATGCGCATAGGCGCAGCATGTGTGCCCGTGCAGACGAGTTGCAGGCTGGATGACCGAGCCAGCTTATAGCTTTCAGTCACCTGATTTTAATGGCTCCTGCTGGAGAACTATGGATCTCAACCAAAGTTTGTTCTGTCCAGGAGCAAAGGCTATGGTCCAGTTAGTTGATCACTTCACTGGAGGCTGCCTGGTTGTAGAGATCAGAGGAGGTGGCAGTTGGCAATAGTCAAAGAAATCTAAGGACCTTAATTAGTGAGGCTGCAGAGTGGATCCAGCATGTATAGGAGAGCAGTAATGTGTTACATCCATTACTGTGGTCTTCAAACTGCTATAAAATCACTGAGGTTTTTAGATTGCTCCATCTGTTGCCGATAGCTACCCCCACTGCTCCCTACAACAGGTAGCCTCAAGCAAAGTGCTCATTAGACTGGTTAATATCCATTTTCTGGGATTAAATGTTTGACATTACCTGTGCGGAGGAGCAATATTTTAAGAGTACTTAAAAATCGAAGGATAGATAGGAAACTATTTTGCTGTTTTTTTTATTTTTTTTATTACCATAGCAAAAGTTTAAAATATTATTATTGGCATAGATATTTTACATGGAATTGCATTGTGGTTAATTTAAAAATTATGTTATAAAATTAATAATAATAATAATAATAATAATAAGAAGAAGAAGAAGAAGAAGAAGAAGAAGAAGAAGAAGAAGAATTTACAGATGAGATATGTTTTGCTACTGTATGTACAGACTATCAGACTAAATAAAAAATGTCATAATCCGGATGCCAAAATGTCAGATTAATGAAAGGATGTATTTAAACATTTCATAAAATATTTTATAGAAAATAATTAAAAGGCCAGACATATTCTCTAGGAGATGTATAGCTAATGACTTGGCGGGTTCCAATTTATTATTATCAATTTCATTACTATGTAATATAAAAAATATATTTTAAAGTTAGCACTCATGGTAAAATGAGCTTTCAAATACAGTCGTTTTTGTGTTCTTTTGTGTAAATACTGTAGTTTTTCTTATGGTCATTTTAATCCATATAGAAACTTACTAAAATATTACAAAGTTATACCACTCTAAGAGAGAAAAATCTCATAATCCCAGATTTTTTTCCGGGAGGGGGTATTGAACCTGGTTTGGATCTGGGTCAAAGCTCCTACCACCCTTTCGCAAAGCACATTTAACCTGGGTTATCCCCGGTTCGACCCTTTTCACACTGAACCCAGGTCAGCCTTGTAATATACTGTGTCATAAGAAATGGACAGTTTGTTGGCACAGAGATGAGGTCATGAAAATGGGTAGTGACTGCTCACTGCATTGTACCAACCATGGGTGACAAGTTACATTGAGTAGCCCGGAATTCGGGAGTTTTTGTTTGAATGTTTGAATACACTGTGGCATCCTTGACAGTCTCAGTAAATTGCCGGTGGATCTCCTCTTCCCCTGTAATTGACAGCAGCTGTCTAATTTCCTCCTCCTTTCAATGTGACTAGCTGTGTGTGTATTTCTGCAGCACACATGTGATATCAGACGCCAGCACCAGTGCCATGCCACCGCTGGTTACCGCAACCCATGTTAAGAAACCCGGTGTGCATCCTTTCGAACAGCCATTTTCGAACAGAATTTTTCAAAATCCCTCAACAGAGATTCTCACAGAAGAGGAGGTCTAAAAAGTTTAATGAACATGGAACCCAGAGCATGAAACCCCTGACAATTTGTAAGGGGCATTATTGTGTGTAGGGCATAAAATGGTGTCAGGGGCACAACTGTGTGTGGCATAATGTGTAATGGGCATTACAGTGTGTGGCATAATGTGTAATGGGCATTATGGTTTGTGTCATATTGTGTAATGGGCATTATGGTGTGTGGCATAATGTGTAATGGGCATTATGGAGTGTGGGATATTGTCCTATGGGCATTAAGGTGCATTATGGAGTGTGCGATATTGTACTATGAGCATTACAGTGTGTGGCATAATGTGTCATGGGCATTACGATATGTGTCATATTGTGTAATAGGCATTATGGTGTGTGTCATATTGTGTAATGGGCATTATGGAGTGTGGGATATTGTCCTATGGGCATTACGATGCATTATGGAGTGTGGGATATTGTGCTATGAGCATTACGGTGTGTGGCATAATGATGTCATGGGCATTACACTATGTGGCATATTGTGTAATGGGCATTACGGTGTATGGCATAATGTGTCGTGGGCATTAATGTGTGTGGCATATTGTTTAATAAGCATTATGGTGTGTGGCATACTACTATTAATAATCATAGTATTAAAAATAATAATAATAATAATAATAATAATACAGGTTGAGTCTCCCTTATCCAAAATGCTTGGGACCAGAGGTATTTTGGATATCGGATTTTTCCGTATTTTGGAATAATTGCATACCACAATGAGATATCATGGTGATGGGACCTAAAGATAAGCACAGGATGCATTTATGTTACATGTACACCTTATACACACAGCCTGAAGGTCATTTTAGCCAATATTTTTTATAACTTTGTGCATTAAACAAAGTGTGTGTACATTCACACAATTCATTTATGTTTCATATACACCTTATACACAAAGCCTGAAGGTCATTTAATACAATATTTTTAATAACTTTGTGTATTAAACAAAGTTTGTGTACATTGAGCCATCAAAAAACAAAGGTTTCACTATCTCACTCTCACTCAAACAAGTCCGTATTTCGGAATATTCCGTATTTCGGAATATTTGGATATGGGATACTCAACCTGTAATAATAATAATGTTTCAGGCAGGAAAACAAATCAACACTCCCCCCTAAAAAAAACATGCAATTGTGAATTATGGTTAATTACCAAATCTGTTGTATGTGTCTTTGAGCAGACCGACGATCTTATAAAAGCCAATAACAGCAAAAAAATAATAATCACATTTTAGTAAGCAGATTCGCACATCTCCATATTTTTTCATTAAAATTGACATTTATCTGCTTGCCAGTTCAATCCTATAAATAGTTTGCACATCACCAAATAATTTGGAAAGGATTGACTTCAACCGTTGACTAGATTTCCCTTTGCCCTTTTGAAACTGAGAATATTACGTGGCCACAACTTTTTCTATATATGTCACAACAATTTATTACTTTTCCTGCACACAATTTTAGTTTCACTTTCTAAGTAATACATATAGTGTAATATATGCTTCATAAAAGGCATTGAATATAAATACGTATACATTAGTAGAATATCAAATCTGATTTATAAACAATTGAATCAAACTTGTTAATTGCAGGCTGGTAAGCAGGGCCGGCTCCAGGCACGTTCGAATTGAGCGGCCGCGCGGGGCGCCACCCTTAATGGGCGCCGCGCGCTGGCGCCGCCATTTTCGTTCCTGGAGCCGGCCCTATGCTGCGCTGCCCGGCCTATTGTGTCCTTGTGCGCTGTGTGGCGTCGGCATCTGACGTCAGACGCCAGCGCAGCGCACATAGCGCACACCACCCGCACCGCCACCACACCGCCCGCGGCCCTGCTCCCTCAGACAGCAGCACTCCTCCCCCTCCCAGCGCAGCAGGTATTGGGGGCATTATGTATGGCATTATGTGGGGGCTGCACTGTGGGGTCATATCTGCACTGTGGGGGCATTCATTTATCAGGCACTGTGCGGGCATTTATCAGGCACTGTGGGGTCATATCTGCACTGTGGGGGCATTCATTTATCAGGCACTGTGGGGGCATTTATTTATCAGGCACTGTGGGGTCATATCTGCACTGTGGGGGCATTCATTTATCAGGCACTGTGGGGGCATTTATTTATCAGGCGCTGTGGGGGCATTTATTTATCTGGCACTGTAGGAGCATATCTGGCACTGGGGGCATTTATTTATCTGGCACTGGGGGCGTTTATGTATCTGGCACTGTGGGGGCATTTATGTATCTGGCACTGTGGGGGCATATCTGCACTGTGGGGGATTTAATGTATCTGGCACTGTGAGGGCATATCTGGCACTGGGGGCATTAATGTATCTGGCACTGTGGGGGAATATCTGGCACTGGGGGCATTAATGTATCTATCACTGTGGGGGCATATCTGGCACTGGGGGCATTAATGTATCTATCACTGTGGGGGCATATCTGGCACTGGGGGCATTAATGTATCTATCACTGTGGGGGCATATCTGGCACTGGGGGCATTAATGTATCTGGCACTGTGGGGGCATATCTGGCACTGGGGGCATTAATGTATCTGGCACTGTGGGGGCATATCTGGCACTGGGGGCATTAATGTATCTGGCACTGTGGGGGCATATCTGGCACTGGGGGCATTCATGTATCTGGCACTGTGGGGGCATATCTGGCACTGGGGGCATTAATGTATCTGGCACTGTGGGGGCATATCTGGCACTGGGGGCATTAATGTATCTGGCACTGTGGGGGCATTAATGTATCTGGCACTGTGGGGGGCATTAATGTATCTGGCACTGTGGGGGGCATTAATGTATCTGACACTGTGGGGGGCATTAATGTATCTGACACTGTGGGGGGCAATAATGTATCTGGCACTGTGTGGGCACTTATGCATCTGGCACTGGGGGCATTTATGTATCTGGCACTGGGGGCATTTATGTATCTGGCACTGGGGGCATTTATGTATCTGGCACTGGGGGCATTTATGTATCTGGCCCTGTGGGGGCATATCTGGCACTGTGTGGGCACTTATGTACCTGGCACTGTGGGGGCATTTATGTATCTGGCACTGTGGGGGCATATCTGCACTGTGGGGGCATTTATGTATCTGGCACTTTGGGGGCATTTTTGTATCTGAACTGTGGGTGCATATCTGGCACTGTGTGGCCATTTATGTAGCTGGCACTGCTGGGGGGGGCATGTCACGTGTAGCTGGCACTGCTGGGGGGCATGTCACGTGTAGCTGGCACTGCTGGGGGGCATGTCACGTGTAGCTGGCACTGCTGGGGGGCATGTCACATGTAGCTGGCACTGCTGGGGGGCATGTCATGTAGTGTTCCCGCTAGGCGTCTGTGGCTAGGCAATGTGTCTCAGTGCTCTCCCTGGTGCAATGTGTCTCAGTGCTGTGCCTGGCGTAAAGTGTATAGGAGGTTCTACCTGGTGCAGTGTGTATTAGCTGCACTACTGTGTGGTGTAATGCAAATTGCCACTATTATGTGGCCACGTACCTTCCCCACGAAGTAACTCCCCTTAATTTTTGCTGCGTGCCTTCGGCGCGCACTGTCCATGCTTTGGCATATAGGTATGGGAACAACAAGCAGTATGTACATAATTTTGCCCTCCTAACTTAAAAATGTGCCCTCCCTGTGATCAGCTCCATGCCCTAAAAAGTGAACACTATCATGTGTAGCTGGCACTGCTGCGGGGCATGTCATGTGTAGCTGGCACTGATGCGGGGCATGTCATGTGTAGCTGGCACTGATGCGGGGCATGTCATGTCTAGCTGGCACTGCTGCGGGGCATGTCATGTGTAGCTGGCACTGCTGGGGGGCATGTCATGTGTAGCTGGCACTGCTGGGGGGCATGTCATGTCTATCTGGCACTGCACATTATGTGTATCTGGCACTATACTGGAGACATTGTGTGTAAGGAACACTACTGTGGCTATGTGTAAGGCTGCTAATTGTGTGAAAATATATTTATAGTTTGATATGAAGTTACGAGGCCACGCCCACTTTTCCAGAGACCACGCCCACTTTTCCGAGGGGGGGGGGGGGCGCTTTTAAATTTTCTCGCTCAGGGTGCTAGTAGGCCTGGAGCCGGCCCTGCTGGTAAGTTCCAAAACTGTCAAATATTCTATTAACAGAGCTCCTATGCTAATATTGCACTAAACTTTAGTAACCAACTTTCTATTGTACCTAAAGGAAATGTTAATAAAATACTCTAGTTATCTTACAGATGTGTCCTGCTACATCTTTGCTCCAAATGCCATGCAGTGTGTGTGATTCCTGTGTTTTATAAGATTACTTCTCTGCATTGGTGTGAAGATGCACGCTCAGCTTTTCATATAGACACAGTAAATCAAGTTCAATATTTTTAAGGTACTCTGTCGAACTCAATACATTGCTCCCAACTTGCTGCCAGCTTTCATTTCTATGTTATGCCACCCAGCTGCATATGCTAAATCACTATAGACATTTCATTGTACTCGTTACAGGCTGTCCCTACTGTAAAGTATACTGTCATTACATATTGTGAAGATGCCTGCTGTAAAGATGCACAGGCATTTTTTTTTTACATAGGAAGTGATCATTTAACCACTTAACTGATGATTTATTTAGCCAAAAACTGCTCCAAAATTGTTGGGTCTTTATTATGAGTGAATTAGGTGAAGAACATGAATGTAACCCTATCCCAAATGATTTTAGTTAAAAAAAATAAAAAAATGTTTTCAAACATCGATCGGGAACATTGCGGCTTTCATTTTGAAAGCCAGGACAGCCTCCAGGTATACGGGGGGTGTCTGGGGGTGGCTTGGGAGGGTTAATTTACACTCCCCAGCAGCTGCCATTGCCATTGAAGTTTCTTTTCCCTGCCGCTGCTAACACTCTCTATCTGACTGGTCGCATCCTGTGCGACCAGGTCAGATAGAGCACTTGCAGGCATGGTCCCATCTGATGCGACCATGCCAGGCAAGTGGTTAAGGTTCAATGCTTGCATGTTCAGCATGCAGTGACATTGAAAAGAAGTAAATGATGCTGGTGGGAAGCCACTAAGTAAACTCAGTGGGATTGAATAGAATTGGAAGATGGTGGAAGAGGTGCTGCTGAACCATGCAGCCAGTACCACACAGTACATGAACAATTCAGCTCAGTGGCATACAGTGTACACAGAGGCGTAACTCTGGGAGGCAACAGAGTCATCTGCCGCCGGGCTCCTGCTCTGAAGGGGGGCACCTCTCCTCCCATTCTGTGACACCACTGAAGTTAATTGATAGCTGCCGCTATCTCTTCAGTGGCCAACTTCCTCACTGGTCCCTGCACCTTACAAATCACACTTTTTATTATACTGTAGATACACATTTTACAAGTGTCACTCCCAGGATTAGAACCCATGACCTATTACACTGGAAGCAGACACCTTACTGATGAAGCTATTTGCTCCTGTATAGGAAATAATAGAATTCTAATTATATGAAGTTACTTCTCAGACAATTAGACATTACTTCATATAGTAAGAATTCTCATGCTTCCTGTACAGGAGCAAATGAAACGCCTTGAGTCCTATTGGAGAAAGAGCGCTATATAAATAAAATTATTATTATTAAATAGCTCCACCAGTAAAGTGTAACAGGTTATGGGTTCTAATCCGGGGTATGACTGCTAAGAAATGTGTGAATTAAAATAAAAGACAATGGAATGTATATATACAGTATATACATTTTTTTTAAACATTACACACACACACACACACACACACACACACACACACACACGCACGCACGCATGCATACATACATACATACATACATACATACATACATACATATATTTATCTAAATATGGGGGGGCAGCAATATTTACCTTGCCTCCGGGTAACTGGGATGAACTTACGCCACTAAGTGTACACTGTAGTATACAGTACTGTAGAAATGAATGTTTGTGGTGAGTTGTCTATCTACAGTATGTATAGAGTTCAGCAGAGTACCTGAGCATTATTCAACCTTGTGAATGCTCTTTTAACCATCAAACCATCAAAGAGTACAGTATGTGTGCCAGTGTGCGTCATTGCTACAGTAAGGTACACTACAAGGTCAATAGCGATTTAGAGTCCAATGCAGCTCAGTGGCATACACTGGCATAGAAATAAAGCTTGGGAGGAGGTGCCACGCTGAGGAACTATTTACACTGCCTGAATGTGATTGGCTGGCTTACCAGAGATCACCGTCCACTGACACAATATTGTTTTCAGTACTGCAGTATTCATCCGTGGTAACATTCGCCACCTAGCTGTTAAATTATGTATTACATGGCATGGATTCTCTTGTAGCATACCATACAGATGCCACATCATGACGTACTGCAACTTGGAGACTTAAATGCTGTGCTATGAACAAAGATGTAAGAGGATACTTCTGTAACTGATAATCAGGCTTCAGCCCTGTTAACAATATATGTCACATCTATGTTTTTCTTATTTTCTTATTGTACTTTTTTCTTTTTCTTGTTTGTTGACATACAGTACAGTATCATACTTTAACAACTGAAAATTAGGGGCAAATTTACTAAAGTGTATGTTTTTAGCTCATAGCAACTAGACTCTACTTATCATTTAACCTGCACCTTCTAGAAAATAATAGCTAGAATCTGATTGGTTGCTATGGGCAACATCTCCAATTCTAAAAACTCACACTTTGGTAAATATACCTCTTAGTGGCCCTCATTCCGAGTTGTTCGCTCGCAAGCTGCTTTTAGCAGCATTGCACACGCTAAGCCGCCGCCTACTGGGAGTGAATCTTAGCTTATCAAAATTGCGAACGAAAGATTCGCAATATTGCGAAAAAGACTTCTCTGTGCAGTTTCTAAATAGCTCGAGACTTACTCTTCCAGTGCGATCAGTTCAGTGCTTGTCGTTCCTGGTTTGACGTCACAAACACACCCAGCGACACTCCTCCGTTTCTCCAGCCACTCCCGCGTTTTTCCCAGAAACGGTAGCTTTTTTCACACACTCCCATAAAACGGCCAGTTTCCGCCCAGAAACATCCACTTCCTGTCAATCACATTGCGATCACCAGAAAGAAGAAAAAACCTCGTAATGCCGTGAGTAAAATACCAATCTTCATAGCAAATTTACTTGGCGCAGTCGCAGTGCGAACATTGCGCATGCGCAATTAGCGGAAAATCGCTGCGATGCGAAGAAAATTACCGAGCGAACAACTCGGAATGACCACCAGTGTCTGATTGCACAGGGCTGGAACGCCCAATTTGCAGGGACATCTTAATAGCTTTGTTGGACCTGGGACAAGGAATGCACTGGGGCCCCTACCCACCCTTTTGTGGGGAAAAAATATCATAGCATGCCCTTCCTGCAGTCACGCACCACCTCTACACATGCTTCCATACAGTGAATGGCTGTCAGCACTCTGATTGGTGGATAGCGGCAACCATCCACCAATTGGCATGCTGACAGATATTCACTGTCTGGCTGCAGCCTGGGAAGCAGGTAGTAAATGCTGCCTTATTGCACTGATAGTGTGTCACCACCCGCCCTTGCTCAATGGTCCTGGGCAGCTGCCCGGTGTGCCTATACCTTAAGGTGGGCCTTCCAATATGTGCGGCTGCAGTCTCAACCATTGGTAGCATTAGAGGATCTTCCTCGAGCCCCATGCTACCATAGGTTCACAAACTCTGTCAGAGTATAGCCACCAGTGTATGCAATTAAGTGTCTGAGTTTGCAATTGTCATGCTCGGCGTAAGTTGGGGTTCCGACAACTGAGTTTTGGCAGAAGGGACAGCTACCTGTGAGGAGAGTAAACAAGGTGGCTGAATGTAATTCCTCCTCATGTGGTGGAAGCCAAACTAAGTGTTAACGTTGGCCGGAGGGCATAAAGAAAAGGAGGACTCAATAGGAAGATAACTGTAGTTTTAATGGATAATCAGGCTGTACACGAATATTGGAGAAATAGAAGAAACTGGAAGAATTAGAGTCTGTGGTTAAATGACTTGAAGAGTGAAGCTGAAGAACTCCGGTAAAGAAGAACTGAAGAATGTGTTTTATGATTAAAAGACGAGGCTGAAGTACTTGGACTTTGAAGAAATGAAGACTGTGGTTTGTGATTGAAAGACGAGGCTGAAGAACTTGGACTTTGAAGAAATGAAGACGTCTGCGGGAACCGTCGTTAGCACCTGGTGCTTCTCTACGACCTGGGACCCTGTGAGAGCTTCCACGAGTGGCAACCGACTTAGACAGCAGGACTGCAGCAGCGTTTAGGTAACCGACAGATGAGAGCAACCAGGACCAGGGAACCAGAAGTAACCTGGTAGCACAGAGGTAGAGAACCTTTCACAAGGAGGTAACTTGAAGCACTGGCACTCTCCCTCTGAGCCAGCCCCCTTTTGTAAGGGGAGAACACGCAGGATTGGCTGGAAACAGCTTGGGAAGTTCATTGGTAATACTCTGGTCTCCAACACGGCTGCCCCCAGCACAGGAGACATACTTAGCTGTTAGCACACAGCTTTAGCCAGCTTCTGTCCTGACACACTATACTGTGTCACCACTAGAGGACCTTTCCGCAGTGATCCCCGCCGCAGCACCCGGCTCTCCAGACCCTTATCCCCCGGCCCTTAGCAGCCGCACATCCGTCCAGGAGGACCCACCGCCAGCAGCTTCCTGCCGCCGCAGCCACGCCAACCAGCGGGACGGTAACCCGCGGGAGCACCTGACAGCAATCACTTCTGCGACATGCCCATGAAACTCCCATGACATGCCCATCAGATGGAATATCTTCTTCATGTGTCTGTTTAGCCAACTACCAGGCACCACCCAGGAACACCCAATACATTCCAGAGTCAGTGCAGCTTAATCAGTCCTGCAACTCTGTAGGCAGACAACCAAGAGAAGCAGGCACTGGGTGACTTCTTATTAAAGGATCTACCCTTGTGGCGTGCAATATTTGTATTATATGGAGTATTACCTCGTGAACAGCGCACGCAGGGCCTGATGAATCACTTAGTAGGTGCTGTGGTTGGGGAAGTGGCGGGTGCGTGGGATACGCAGATGGGGGATGGGGTCCTGGGGTGCCACGGGTGGGGGAGGGTTGGTTGCAGGGGTGATGTTGGTCAAGGAGGAGCTGGTGCGGTGGTGCAGCAGGTGTGTGCGTGGGTGCCATGTGTTGGGGTCTGGAGCCACCACGGGTGGGTGAGGAGAGGTTCCCAGTGGTGCTGCGAGTGAGGGAGGGGTCCAGAGTCACTGTGGGTGGTGGAGGGGGTGTGTGGGGGTGCCGTGGATGGGTCCCAGAGGTACTGTGAGTGGGGGAGGGGCGGGTAATGCTTCTCCAGCTTCTCCTCCTGGAAGCAGCTAAGCTGGTGTCCTCCCTTTGGCAGTGGCTCTCCCGGAGACTCGCACATCAGGCAGTCACTATTGTTAGCGCCGGTGTCCCAACACGCTGCATTACAGGGAAGAAGATGCACTCAATAAACTACAGCTCCAAGCAGCCCTTAGCGCCGGAATGCTTGGGCGCTAAGGGCTGCTGGGAGCTGTAGTGTATTTAGTGCATCTACTTCCCTGTAATGCGGTGCATTGGTACACTGGCGCTAATAAGAGTGACTGGCTGGCAGAACTGACTGACTCGCTGAATCAATGTAAAAGGTGAGAGTGCTGTGCAGTGTCAGTGACACTGCACTCCCACTGCACTGCACAGCACTGTCACCTTTTACATTGATTCAGCGTCCAGCCATTACCCTCCACGATATCACCCACTCTATCCGTTACATTAGCCATCTCGGGGCTCCTAGGCCGGCAGCCCAGGTGCTGTGTTGCGGAATCAGGGCCTCTGGGGTTCTGAGCGCGGCTGTGGTGGGGAGGCACTTCTGTGACATCACGCGCAGAGGAGGCTCTGGGGCTCAGAGAGTATGCGGTGCAGGGAGGGCTATGAAAGCTTTCCACTGCGCCACTTTCATACACATCTATGCCAGTGGCCGCAGCAGCTTTTGTTCCACCTGCGCCGTGGCTAGGGAGTGGGGATTGTTGATGCCAGAGGGGGCAGGCAGACTGGCAGCAGGACATAGGACGCTGCAGTAAAAGTATTTGTTTTTTCCCCTATCTACAGTGCAGATACTTGCTGCAGATGCAGTGGCATACCCTCCAGCTGTACCTTTTTTTTATGGTCTGTACCAATTTTTGGGTCTCCAAACTTCCATTAAAAGTATAGGAAAAGGGGAGTGGCCACACCACTTTACCCATGGCCACACCCCCTTTTCGAATTTGAACCGATCTTTATGTGTAAATTGTTGGAGGGTATGTTACTGCAGATGCAGTGGGCCTATTTTGGGGTGTGGACCTGGAGCTGCAGCTCCATCAGCCCCATTGTTAATCCTGCTCTGGGAACACACAGCAGCCAAAGGACAGAGCTTCCCATTGGATGTAACCTGTGTGGGAGGGCGTGTCTCGCCCAATCAGCTGTGGACTGGGTGTGATAGACCTGCCGCTAACCCAATGAGAGCTCCTAGCCATGCCCAGTGTTATACACACAGTCACTCTGGGCTATTATATAGGAGATGGGCTATTAAAAATTAAGCTGACTGCCTTACAGGGGAATCTGCCAGCACATTATTAAAATGCCGACACTCAAACCCCTAGTGGTTTAATGCTCTTCATACATGTACTGTCAGCCTTTGGTGGAACTTTTGGTAACAAACAAGAAAACAACAATGAGGTGATGACCCAGTTCCTTAAAGGTTTTTCAATTTCTCTGGAACAAGTACACAAGTGATTATATTTTATTATCTGATTTTACAGTGCTATTACTACTGTATTGGGTATATAAAATGTAAACGGTTGGGATTAGCGACCGCAGCACCCCGACAGTGAGAATCCTGACTCCAGATGGGGTAAGTATGTTACCCCCTCTCCTCCTCTACCCTAAACTTAACCCACTAGGGGGTGTCGGCTAGGGCTAACCGTCCAGGAATGTCAGCTGCAACTAACATTCCCCCTGTAACCCCTCCTGACTAGCTACTCCCTTGGGTTACCAATTAGCACTGCTACAGAGTGCCTCCACCCAATCGGTTTTGGTGTGGGCTAGATTGGGAAAGCCCGTAGGATGAAATGTGAATAATTGTGGGTATACCTTAAGAGTATGACAGTATATTTTCACTCTCACCTTATCTAGATTCTTCTGTCTTGTCTTCCAGACACGTACCAGTGCTTTTCTCCGGAATCTCGTTTGACAGGTAAGTTCAGTAAATAGGACGACCACACAACCAATTTCGTTTAGTACATATATTTTGTTAGTTCGCTTTTATAACTACATCACTATAAACCTTTCAATACAAACATACTCTTTGTGTATACAATAGTATCTGCATGCAATACAAAAAAAACACAGGGTAAACCGGTTATGAATGAAAAAAAAAAAACCCTTTAACCAAATTATAACCTTTAGCAGTTAGGCATGCGCAATAATACCACTGTTTATTATTAATTTACCTACCATCGGATGGTTCGTTGGTGCACACGTTGGGGCCCGGAAGAATATATTAACTAGTAGCGGAGTTCGTTGAAATGACGATGATATTTATATATCCAAAGGGTATTATATAGTGTCTATAAAGTGGTGCACATAGCCGCTTTCTACAATGTTATCCGTCAGGAATCAGTCCCTCTCAGTGTTATCAATATCCCTTGTCACTTTTATGATTTAGGCAGTTACCAATATCTTTTAAAGGTGTTCTCTTCTGTCGGGATCTCAGCAGTGCCTCCAAAATGTAACCCCTCCTGACTAGCTACTCCCTTGGGTTACCAATTAGTACTGCTACAGAGTGCCTCCACCCAATCGGTTTTGGTGTGGGCTAGATTGGGAAAGCCCGTAGGATGAAATGTGAATAATTGTGGGTATACCTTAAGAGTATGACAGTATATTTTCACTCTCACCTTATCTAGATTCTTCTGTCTTGTCTTCCAGACACGTACCAGTGCTTTTCTCCGGAATCTCGTTTGACAGGTAAGTTCAGTAAATAGGACGACCACACAACCAATTTCGTTTAGTACATATATTTTGTTAGTTCGCTTTTATAACTACATCACTATAAACCTTTCAATACAAACATACTCTTTGTGTATACAATAGTATCTGCATGCAATACAAAAAAAACACAGGGTAAACCGCTTATGAATGAAAAAAAAAAACCCTTTAACCAAATTATAACCTTTAGCATAGAAACATAGAATTTGTCGGCAGATAAGAACCACTTGGCCCATCTAGTCTGCCCCTTTTTTTTTTTTTTATATTATTTTTATCTCTAACCTTATTTGATCCTTATTTCTTTGTAAGGATATCCTTATGTCTATCCCATGCATGTTTAAATTGCTCTACTGTCTTAGCCACTACCCTTTCTGTGAAATAATTTTTCCGCAAATTTCCCCTGAACCTCCCCCCCTCCAGTCTCAGTGCATGTCCTCGTGTCCTATTGCTTCTCTTCATTTGGAGAATGTTTCCCTCCTGGACTTTGTTAAAACCCTTGTTAGGCATGCGCAATAATACCACTGTTTATTATTAATTTCCCTACCATCGGATGGTTCGTTGGTGCACACGTTGGGGCCCGGAAGAATATATTAACTAGTAGCGGAGTCCGTTGATATGATGATGATATTTATATATCCAAAGGGTATTATATAGTGTCTATAAAGTGGTGCACTTAGCCGCTTTCTACAATGTTATCCGTCAGGAATCAGTCCCTCTCAGTGTTATCAATATCCCTTGTCACTTTTATGATTTAGGCAGTTACCGATATTGCTCCACCTGTACTTTCTATCCTCTCGGTAATGAATGGTGTGGGGGTTTCAACTATATGATACACTCTAAATAGTCCGTGGCATAGCTATAGATTGGCAGTAGTTCACTTGGAAGTTCGCCTCTAGGGGGAAAGCTAATCCGACTGCAATATATAGTTGCCAGTTTCGAAGATCTCTATATGGGTATATAGAGTATGAAGAGAATATATGAGTCTTTCGTTCCTCGCCTACTTCCCTCAATATCGCTCCTCTGAATGGATACTCTCTATCAGAATGTGATTAATATTATCCATACAGTGCTCACTCAGATATTGACCTGGGATCTACTACAGGCTCTGGTGTATTGACAGGGGTATTGGGTGAATCGGATATTCCTCTGATACCGATTATAAAATTATCTTCGGTGATGCAGGTTCCCGGGATGGCAGTGCATTATCCTCCTACCACTATAAGTCTCTCTCCCTTCTTGAAGCTGCTAGGCTGGCTGTCACTGACCCAGATAATGGGTGGTTAGTTCTATTGTGTACTCCCCCTACTGGGAGGCATCATATCAGTTACTCACACCTCCTTGCCTGGCTTATATGGATAGCAGACCTCCTTCCTTGAGCTCCTCCCCTGGGGCGGATAGGCCGGATAATGCTTGGAGGGTTAGTCCTTATCTCAGCGGCCACTTCCCTGAGGCTGAGTTCCCCCGATGCCTGGGTCACTGCAGCGGCATCATCAGCGGCAGAGGACACCGCTCCCTGGCTCCGTATCCCGGCGCTCACAGAGGTATCTCTCTGGTCCGGTCTCTGCGCCACACACCTCTCTCGTTCTCCCTCACGATCTCCTCTGTCCTCTCCTGCGCCACAATCTTGCCCCCCCGCTGTGCGGCTCGTGCGTCCTTGTTCTCCTCATAACCGTTCCCCTGCACAACTCCAGTGGCGCGAGGGCTTCCAGAACAGTCTCTGAAGTACCCTCGTGCCCATCAAGTCACCACAGTACATATCATTATAAATTATTATAATACAGTGTATAATCATTAATATATCAGCTACCTATGAACAGTAACTTATCCTCCCTTGCATTTACTGAAACAGCGTTACATTCTCTCCCTGGTGATTGGCACTTATGAAAGGAGTGAACATCACCATACACTTAAGAACAATACTGGTCCATCTATTAATTACACACACTATAACCAAAATACGGCCATGACCTTATCAAATTAGGGTGTATTACCAAGGGAACTTCCGTGGGGGTGCCCAACTGTTCATAAGTTAAAATTCTTGGGGGTTTCCGAATTCTTTGCGGTCGAGGTGACAGGGGTAGTCCATCCGACACTACCTCTAATCCACCTGGGAAGATATCTAACATCTCAGAGTCTTCCCTTATTCCCCAATTTTCCTCTGTAACTTCCCCTGTGAGATTGGAATCGATCGCTTCGGGGTATGGATGACTTGGCTCTGGGGCAATTTCCTCCTGTATACAGTCTTGGTCTTGATAAAAACATCCTTATGCATATTCATCCATATGGTCACTATTCTCAGGGTGCATTTTCCTTCCATCACCCTTAACAATGTTCCTCCCTGTGGAACCACCCCGCTCATTCAGAGGACTGTCACTGTCGCTTCCAAGGTCCTCCCCCCACCGTATATCTTGGCAAATGGGGAGCAAATGCTGACGATGATATGTTACAACTGATCCTTGCCCGTCTGCCTGGGCCAATTGATAGGCCGGAATGTTAGGCAATTTCCTCACTACCACATAGGTCTCAGGTCTCCATCTATTACTCAATTTCTTTTTTCTGGGCACTCCTAAGGCTTGTATCAGTACTCGGTCACCTGGCTGCAAACACTGTTCCATTAAGCCACGGTCGAAATGTTTCTTATTCTTTTCTCCCATGTGCTGCGATGCGGCCTGAGCTATCTGATAAGCATCGTTCAGCTGTTTTTTTAGTTGTTTAATATATTGTGAGTGTGAGGACCCTACAGAATAATTAACCTGGGTCCCTAAGCAGACATCTATAGGTAGCCTAGCTTCACGGCCAAACATAAGGTAATACGGCGTAAATCCTGTAGTCTCATTCCTGGTGCAATTATAGGCGTGCACTAAAGTAGATACATGTCTTTTCCATTGGTATTTCCTCTTGGGTTCTAATGTACCAAGCATATTTAATAGAGTCCTGTTAAATCGCTCCGGTTGAGGATCACCTTGCGGATGGTAAGGTGTGGTCAGGGATTTTTTTATTCCACAACAGTTACACAACTCTCTAATTAATCGGCTTTCAAACTCTCGTCCTTGATCGGAATGAATCCTTGCTGGTAGACCATAATGGACGAAAAACTTTTCCCATAATGTGTGGGCAACTGTCCCTGCTCTCTGATTAGCTGTTATATAAACTTGAGCTTAACGTGTAAAGTGATCGGTTATCACCAAGAGGTGGCTATCTTGTCCGTCGGGGCCCTCCAGAGCTAAAAAATCGATACATACTAACTCCATCGGCCCCGAGCTGCTGATGTTCACCAATGAAGCAGCCCTGGGTGTAGGCAATGTTTTCCGCAGGATACAATTACCTCAAGTCCGACAAAATTGCTCTATCTCTTTGTTCATAAAGTGCCAGAAAAACCGGTCTGCCACTACTCCCTGAGTCTTATCGTATCCCAGATGACCATGCTGATCATGTAGTGCAGTCAGTACCATTTGTTTATACTGAGTAGGCAAAATCAACTGCAAATTGCTTCGTCCGTCACTCTTCCGAACATTCCTATATAACACTTCCTTCACTATCCTCAGCTTGGGACGTTGTCTCCATCATATTTTGGATGCTGGGGACATTGTTGACCACACCACAAGAAGATTAGGATTCTCTATCAATCGCAATATGGCAAGTATATCAGGTTCCTCTCTTTGTGATCTAACCATCTGCTCCCGAGTTATCTTATCTAAGCCCTCCAATTCAATACGACTTAACCAACAGTAGGAGGGGGGAATAACTGCAGCAGAGGCTCCAGTAGACAATATCGCAGCCGGTTCATAATATCGGTTAACACATATATGTTGACATAACCCCTTAACCGCTGCGGCAGGAACTTCTACCCACTCATCGTCTTTTACAGATCCATCCTCATGATTTAAACGGGATAGAGCATCAGCATCTTGATTGTTCGCCCCTGGACGATATTTGATAGTAAAGTCATAGTTAGTCAGGGCAGCCAGCCACCGGTGACCAGTAGAGTCCAATTTCGCAGATGACTGTATATACGTCAACGGATTGTTATCTGTTTGTACTGTAAATTGTACTCCGTATAAGTAATCGTGAAATTTTTCACTCACAGCCCATTTAAGAGCCAGAAACTCCAACTTATGGACTGGATAATTTCGTTCACTTGATGACAATCCTCTACTGATATATGCAATGGGGCGTAACTGTGTCCCATGTAGCTGATACAACACCCCCCCTAGACCCTCAAAAGAAGCATCTATATGGACCTCATAAGGTAAGTTTGGTTGTACATATGCCAGCACAGAAGATTTGGTGAGACTATCTTTTAGCTGGTTAAAAGCTTCCTCACAGGAGGTAGTCCATCTGTCACCAAAAGGCTCTCGTGGCTTATAATAAAGATGGTCCCGCTCCGATCTATTATGAGTTGATCGTATTTTGACAGGGGGATACCCTCGAGTCAATTCAGTTAAAGGTTTGGCAACTATAGCATATTGTGGCACAAATTTCCTATAGTAGCCACAGAATCCGAGAAAGGATCATAGATCCTTGAGATTTTCCGGTCGGGGCCAGTTCTTCACAGTCATCACTTTTTCCGGATCAGTAGCTATGCCTTGCCTGCTCACTATGTGCCCTAGATATTTGACAGATGACCTACACAGCTTACATTTTCTATAGACAATTTTAGCCCGCGAACCTGGAGTCGAATAAGGACTTTAAGCAACCTTTCATTGTGCTCTTCGAGGTCTTTTCCGAACACGATGATGTCATCGAGGTACACTAATACCTCCCGGTAGCACATGTCCCCAACAGTTTTTTCCATGGTTCGTTGAAACGTAGCGGGGGCTCCTTTTTATGCCTTGTGGCATCTTTAAGAACTCGAAGAATCCTATCGGGCAAATGAATGCAGTTTTTGCTCTGTCATTCCGGCTCATAGGGATCTGGTAATATCCACATCATAGATCAAGCACTGAGAACCATTTACTCCCGTGTAAGCAATCTAGGGCCTCATCCACTTTTGGAACAGTATATTGATCCGGCACAGTTCGACCATTTAAGGTGCGATAATCTATGCAGAGCCGGATCTCTCCACTCTTCTTGCGAGCGACCACTATAGGGGAGGCATACGGGCTTTCCGAATCGGCTATTACCTGGTTCTCCAATAAATTACGTAGGTGATCCCTCACGTCGTCAAAGTCGGCCGGAGCTAACCCTCTCGACCTCTCTCTGAAAGGGGTGTTATCCGTCAGTGTAATGCGGTGTTCCACTCCAGTAGCGGTACCCAGATCCCAGTCGCTGGTAGAGAAAACTGATTCCCTTAACTTTATCTGTTCCATCAAGCGTTGTTTACTAACTGGATCAATATCACTTCCCTCAAAGCATACTTCTAGATCTACCGTCCCAGATGTACCATCTGAACAAAGCTTAGTCTCGTCCTTGAATATAATACAACTTTCCACTCGATGACATCGGTAGTTGTCTTCGGGATGTTGACCTCCTCCCTCAACGTGAAGGTCTCTCTCTTGCTTCCCACACCATCGACTGAGATTGCGAAACAGATTAGTATTGGTTCCCACTATTGCTGGTAACTGCCCATTATCCCCTGGGGAATCGGGACAGACTAGGGCTATCAACGGTACTGTTTCATTTGGGGTGATCAGTCCTGGTTCGAATGAAATTTGCGTAATAATATACCCTAAATAGGGGTACTTTTGTTCGCTTAATCCCCATACTGTGAGGCCACTGAGAGGGTGAATGGGGACATCAGCCAAGTGTTCCCGGTACCATGATTCGAAGACGATAGACACTTGAGACCCTCTGTCCATTAATATCGTACAATCTTGGCCATTAATCATAGCTTTCACGAGTGGGGCAGGACCCATAATACTTTCTGGGATATTGTCAGCCCACTGTGCACTCCCCATTGCTCTAACTTTTATAATTGGTGAGCCTGTGAGGGGGTCACAGCACTCCCACTGAAGTTTTCCAGTTGGGTGTCTGATTGAAGCATGGAGTGAATCGCATTTCCTCTCCGACCTGCTCCCATAACGGGGCATTCGAAGGACCTATGCCCGGGTTGTCCACAACTGTAACATATAATGGGGGGTCGACTCCTACTTCCAGGGGTCACTCCCCTTCCTCTAATGACCGGCCAACCTTGATTGAGCTGTGATGTTGATTGTAGAGCAATCAGCTGATCAATTTTTTTATTTTGTTCTTCAAGCAGTTTCAGAAGCCTCTCATCCATAGTAGGCATGGATGGAGTAGGCAATACCACTTTCACTCTTTTAATGCTCTTGTCTCTAGTATCTATCTGGATTTCTTCTAACTTAACCTCTTTGACCAATTCAGTCAGAGTAGGCGGAGGTCCAAGGGCCCTGGTACAACGTAATCTCTGGGCCACTGGATGGGTGGTCAAAGCCCCTTTTAGCACCTGTCTCATACGGCGCTCGTCTACTTCCCCCTTGTCAATGCCTCCTTTGTCTACAATCTGGTAAATCAGCCTATCCACCCTATAAATATAGTGAGTCAACGTCTCCCCCGGCTCCTGATATGTCCGATTCAGTCGTGCTAACAAATCTCCAACATCCTCGAGGGTTCCATATGAGAAATCCAGGGCTTCAATGTAATCCTTCAAAGTGGCGGTCACTTTACTCCTCCTAGTAGCCTGTATTACCCTCATAGCAGGCCCCCGTAAGTTCTCTACGATTCGCTGTTTTTTTATGTGCTCTGGGCAATGCCATTCCTCCGAATGCTGAATGACAGCCTTGCGCCAGGTGTCATAATTTTCCTCTCCGGCGGGTACGGGGGTAATTCCCGAGAATATTCGTAGTCTACGGTATCCTCCCTCATAATGCCAATGCTCCATTTGGCTAACCATCTTATATACTACCGCTTCTACTCCTGTTCCTGATGCATCCTCTTTAGTTACTGACAAATCTTGAGTGGTATCCATAGGGGGACCATCTCCTATCAGAAGGGGTCCAGCACCACCAGAATCACCTCCCGAGATGGCCTCAGCTGCTACCATCTCCTCCCCTTCTGGCCATAATAATTGCACTTTCCCCCCAACAACCCCCTCCAATACTACCATAACAGGAATTAAAGTCTTATCCAATGGGGTCTGGTTACTAATCAGAATAGCATAGGTATCACCCGAGTGTCCTTTCCACCGATCCACTAGGCATGGTTGACTGATGCCATAAAGATTTCCTACCACCCGTCACACTACTTCATCATTAACGGAGGTAAGTAGTCCTATAATAGCAAAACTGCAGAGAGGTTCCACTCCCTTCTCCCTACACCATCTATAGATATCAGTAACCGTGACCTCCTCCATGATCCAATTAGTCACCAATATCTTTTAAAGGTGTTCTCTTCTGTCGGGATCTCAGCAGTGCCTCCAAAATGTAACCCCTCCTGACTAGCTACTCCCTTGGGTTACCAATTAGTACTGCTACAGAGTGCCTCCACCCAATCGGTTTTGGTGTGGGCTAGATTGGGAAAGCCCGTAGGATGAAATGTGAATAATTGTGGGTATACCTTAAGAGTATGACAGTATATTTTCACTCTCACCTTATCTAGATTCTTCTGTCTTGTCTTCCAGACACGTACCAGTGCTTTTCTCCGGAATCTCGTTTGACAGGTAAGTTCAGTAAATAGGACGACCACACAACCAATTTCGTTTAGTACATATATTTTGTTAGTTCGCTTTTATAACTACATCACTATAAACCTTTCAATACAAACATACTCTTTGTGTATACAATAGTATCTGCATGCAATACAAAAAAAACACAGGGTAAACCGGTTATGAATGAAAAAAAAAAAACCCTTTAACCAAATTATAACCTTTAGCAGTTAGGCATGCGCAATAATACCACTGTTTATTATTAATTTACCTACCATCGGATGGTTCGTTGGTGCACACGTTGGGGCCCGGAAGAATATATTAACTAGTAGCGGAGTTCGTTGAAATGACGATGATATTTATATATCCAAAGGGTATTATATAGTGTCTATAAAGTGGTGCACATAGCCGCTTTCTACAATGTTATCCGTCAGGAATCAGTCCCTCTCAGTGTTATCAATATCCCTTGTCACTTTTATGATTTAGGCAGTTACCGATATTGCTCCACCTGTACTTTCTATCCTCTCGGTAATGAATGGTGTGGGGGTTTCAACTATATGATACACTCTAAATAGTGCGTGGCATAGCTATAGATTGGCAGTAGTTCACTTGGAAGTTCGCCTCTAGGGGGAAAGCTAATCCGGCTGCAATATATAGTTGCCAGTTTCGATGATCTCTATACGGGTATATAGAGTATGAAGAGAATATATGAGTCTTTCGTTCCTCGCCTACTTCCCTCAATATCGCTTCTCTGAATGGATACTCTCTATCAGAATGTGATTCATATTATCCATACAGTGCTCACTCAGATATTGACCTGGGATCTACTACAGGCTCTGGTGTATTGACAGGGGTATTGGGTGAATCGGATATTCCTCTGATACCGATTATAAAATTATCTTCGGTGACGCAGGTTCCCGGGATGGCAGTGCATTATCCTCCTACCACTATAAGTCTCTCTCCCTTCTTGAAGCTGCTAGGCTGGCTGTCACTGACCCAGATAATGGGTGGTTAGTTCTATTGTGTACTCCCCCTACTGGGAGGCATCATATCAGTTACTCACACCTCCTTGCCTGGCTTATATGGATAGCAGACCTCCTTCCTTCAGCTCCTCCCCTGGGGCGGATAGGCCGGATAATGCTTGGAGGGTTAGTCCTTATCTCAGTGGCCACTTCCCTGAGGCTGAGTTCCCCCGATGCCTGGGTCACTGCAGCGGCATCATCAGCGGCAGAGGACACCGCTCCCTGGCTCCGTATCCCGCCGATCACTGAGGTATCTCTCCGGTCCGGTCTCTGCACCACACACCTCTCTCGTTCTCCCTCACGATCTCCTCTGTCCTCTCCTGCGCCACAATCTTGCCCCCCCCCCGCTGTGCGGCTCGTGCGTCCTCGTTCTCCTCATAACCATTCTCCTGCACAACTCCAGTGGTGCGAGGGCTTCCAGAACAGTCTCTGAAGTACCCTCGTGCCCATCAAATCACCACAGTACATATCATTATAAATTATTATAATACAGTGTATAATCATTAATATATCAGCTACCTATGAACAGTAACTTATCCTCCCTTACATTTACTGAAACAGCGTTACACCCCCTAGTACCTAACCCTAACCCCCCCAAAAAAAAATCCTAACCCTAACTCTCCCCCCTCCCCCCTTCACCCTAACTCTAACCCCCACCCCAACACTCCTGTGGAATGTCGTCTGTCAATGTCCCAGCGCTGGTCTCCTGAGGGGTTTTGTGATTCTGGCGTCGGTCACATGATCACCGGGATGCCAAACGTATCCCCTACTTCCACTACTACTACTACTAATAATAATAATTGCAAAAACATCAAAACATTTAACCAGATTTCTCTATCAGCAAACTTCCCAGAATTCTAAACTTGAATGAATGTTTTCTTTCTTCTTTTCTTATGAACATTCAGAGTCTGCAGATAAGTCGGCTTCTAGAAACTGCTGCAAATGTATGAAGCAAGTTAATGGGCCCTAAAGTGGAAGCCGCAATTAGAGTCACAAGAAAGTGCCTTTGTAGTAGGATGATTTATTTGCGTTAAGACTTTCCCTTTGTACAGCAGTGGGAACATTAGGAGCTGTGCGTTTCCTTTCATCAGGAGATGAGTGATCTGGGCAGGCATGTGTAGCAATACAACTAGGAATATCTGCAGTAACTGTTGTTGCTATCATGATTTACTGCACTTTGCATTTTTTAAATTACACTACAGCTATTATATAATTATAGTTGTCATGTTTTATTATTTTAAATGAAGTAAGTGTTTCTAAGATGCAGTAGGCTTGGTTGCCTCAAACATGACATTCATTTTTACATAATAATCATTGCTAAGTGGGGGAAACATTATCCCTTTGTTATGTTGTCTTGAGCTTAAAGAGAACCTTTGCTGTCCTGTATAGACTCTCGGCTCACTTGGCTTGAGACTTGGATGCAACTACAAGGTGTTCCATTAGTTACTACCCTATATCTTAGTCACATTTTCCATGCGTTACGTGGCTGCATGCAGTGGCGCCGAGAGGTGTGGTTGCGTGCTGGAACAAATTAGCTGGAGAGGCCCAGAGAGGGCCGGGTCCGTTACGCTCCCAGTATACCTGCGCTGTTGCCGGTGTTTGCGGCGCCGTGTTCCAGATGATATCTTCGGGAAGATAGTAAGAAAAGACTTTGGCACTGTTTCTTTGCCCTCTAGTGGCCAGTGTCATCTTCCTAAATATCACTGGGAAGATGGCGCCGGCTGGAGTGCGAGCAGTAAAAAAATGCCCACCCCTTCATAGTCATTAAAAAAGCCCCCCCCCTCCCAACCATAGAGATAAAAAAACTATTGTGGCATGCTCGCTCCCGGCAAGGGGGCATGGTATTGCTAAAATGGGAGTGGCCTCGAAGGAAAAGACTACCTTACACCCCAGTTTTTGACCCTGCAACAACAGACCTCTGCCACCACCATATTAAGCCCCACACAGAAATACCCCTTGCATCATATTATGCCCCCTGCACTATTTTATGTCATACACCGAAATGCACGTGATACATTATACCCTACAGTAAAGCTTCCAATTACTTTTAAATTACCTTCTCATTGTGCTGGGTGTCATGCTCGTTGCCAGGGGTTTCATGCGCTGGGTGTCATGCTCGTTGCCAAGGGTAATACTCATTGCTCAATGAAGAGGACCGATCTACACAGGATTCTAGGTGAGTATATTGAGGTTTTTTTTTACAGGTACTCTAATGGATTCTACATGGACAAGGGGACCAAGGTGCTGCGTGGGACACTAGGTAAGTATGTGTGAGTATGTAAGTGTGTGTAAATAATCTTTTACTATCGCGGTGTGTGTCTTGTCTTTTTTTGGGATTTCTTTTGTTGTGGAACTACAGGTGTCAGTGGGCCCATTAATTCCCCGCATGCTGGTACTTGTGGTTCTCCAAGTACCAGCATGCAGGGGTAGCTTGCTGGGACTTGTAGTTCCACAACAAAAGACAATATTATTTTTTTTATACACAAAAAAGCTATGAAGTTCCCTCCCACAGCCCAGTGGTGGCGGCCATAGCCCAGGGCTTGATCCCTGGACCTCAGGTGACTGGAGGGGGGGAACCCATTATTTTAGGGGTCCCCACTCCCCCGGGGGAAACCCCGGCCAGGGGTGACTAGTTAGGGGAAGTGATGCTGCGGCCGCAGGGAAATGTATAAAAGTGTCCACCTGCTATGGCATCACCTCCCCGGCTATTGGAGCTTGTTGCTGGTTTCAAAAAAATGGGGGACCCCTACTTCTAAGAGCCCAGTGCTGGTTGTTTAAATACGGGGGACCCCAATCTATTTTTTCCAGTATTTTTGCAACCAGGAACGTGTCAAAGAGCCCAGGCCTGGTTATGCTTTTGGGGGGGCAGCAGGGTTTTTTTTTTTTTAACTATTCACATAGTTACATAGTCAGTGAGGTTGAAGAGAGGCAAACTGCCCATCGGGTTCAACCTGTAGTCTGTGTTAATCTATACATATTATTATGTGACTGCTGAAGTAATGGCTTAGTATCAAATGAAAACAATGATTCATACCGCTGCCAGATAATGTAATGTCCATATGCTATATGCTATAGCCCTGGATACATTTATTAGTTAGGAATTTGTCCAATCCGCTTTTAAATACATTTACAGAGTCTGCCATTATTACTCTCTCCTGCAGGGAGTTCCAAATCTTTATTGCCCTTACCGTGAAGAACCCTTTCCTATGTTGTATACGGAATTTCCTCTCCTCTAACCTAAGCGAGTGTCCACGCGTTCCTATATAGAGTTCTTTTAATAAACAAATCCGCTACTAGCTCCTTGTAATTACCCTTTACATATTTGAAGATATTAATAATGTCTCCTCTTAGACGCCTCTTTTCTAGTGTATACATGTTTAACCTAGCCAGCCTTTCCTCGTACTCCAGAGACTCTAACCCTTTTATCAGTTTAGTAGCTCTTCTTTGAGCTCTTTCTAGTTCCCCGATATCTTTTTTATAATACGGTGCCCAGAACTGAACACAATATTCCAGGTGCGGACGTACCAATGATTTGTACAGTGGCAGGATTACATCCTCATCCCTTGTCTCTATGCCCCGTTTAATGCACGCAAGCACCTTACTTGCCTTCTTTGCTGCACTTTGACTTTGTGTACTGTTATTAAGCCTATTATCTATAAGCACCCCCAAATCTTTTTCTACCATAGTTACCCCTATATTTTCCCCGTCCAGAGTGTAGGATGCATGTGTGTTTTTTCCCCCAAAATGCATAACTTTGCATTTGTCTATATTAAACCTCATTTCCCCATTTAGACTCCAAGGTTTCCAGTTTAACTAAGTCATTCTGTAAAGACTCCACATCGCCTACTGAATTAATTACCTTACACAGGTTAGTATCATCTGCAAAGATTGACACTATGCTTTCCAGGCCTATTCCTAGATCATTGATAAATATAGTGAAGAGCAGTGGGCCAAGAACTGACCCTTGTGGTATTCCGCTGACTACTGGTGCCCAGATGGAGAACATCCCATTGACCACTACTCATTGCACTCTGTTATCCAGCCAATTACCTATCCATGTACAAATAATATAACCTAGGCCAAGTTCCCATAATTTGTTGATCAGTCTTCTATGAGGCACTGTATCAAAGGCTTTTGCAAAATCTAAATACAACACGTTCACTGCTTTTCCATGGTGAAGATTATTGCTCACTTCCTAGTAGAAGCTAATTAAGTTGGTTTGGCATGATCTGTCCCTTACAAACCCATGCTGACTTTTACTAATAAACTTTGTGGCCTGTAGGTGATCCCCTATGCTATCCCTCAAAATGCCTTCCAATATTTTACCAACTATAGAGGTTAAACTAACTGGTCTGTAGTTTCCAGGATAATTTTTATTTCCCTTTATAAATAAAGGCACTACCTTCGCTATGCGCCAATCCCTTGGTACTATGCCTGATCTAATTGAACTATGGAAAATCAAGTATAGGGGTTTTGCTAGCTGTAATCTAAGCTCCATAATAACCCTTGGATGAATACCGTCTGGCCCTGGTGATTTATTAATTTTCACGTTACCTAGTCTCTCCAGGACTACTTCCTCACTTAAACAAGCATCAAGCCAAGAGTCATTACCCTCACTGTCGTTATGCACTAATGTCACCAGCTCATCCTCCCTGGTAAATACTGATGAAAAAAAATAGTTCAATATTTCCGCTTTTAATTTGTCATCATCTATCAAAGCTCCCAATTCATCTTTTAAAGGGCCTATGTTTTCCTTCTTTAACCTTTTACTGTTTATATATTTATAAAACTTTTTAGGATTGGTTTTACTCTCTATAGCGATTTTTTATTTCGTTTATAATTTTAGCTGCCCTTATCGCTTTTTTAAATTTTTTATTGCATTCCTTGTAATACTGGAATGACTCCTCCCCTCCATTAGATTTAAATGTTTTGAAAGTACGCCTCTTATTAGCCATTGCTTCCTTGACCTCCTTATTAAGCCACATTGGTTTTTGTTTAGTACTCCTGCGTTTACTGCTGATGGGAATTAATTTGTGAATATTGGCCCTCATTCCGAGTTGTTCGCAGCGGATCATCGCATCGCAAACGGCAGGAAAACCACAAACTGCACATGCGCAAAAGCGGAAATACGCATGCGCAAGCATAACGATACGACACTTGTGCAGAATTACTACAAAGAAAACTGCTCGTAATACACAAACGAAAACGGGGAGTGACGGAGGCGTGGCAGAGGCACGGCTTCGCAAACCTACGACATGGGCGTGAAAGTGGGCGGCTAGTGTGGGTGTATATATCCAGCAGTAGGCGTGTTTTTGGCAAAAATGCGTATCCTATGTTAAAAGTACATAACAAATTTTCGCTATCTTCACGCAGCAGAAGAGTGAGTCTACAGCTACTCAGCACTTGCGAAGTACTGTTACAAGTGTGTGACTGCTCTAATTAGCAATTAATTAGGAACTGAATTCACCTGTTGAGCATTTACTTGCAAAACACTGCTCTTACAAAATAATACAAGCAGCAATTATATGGCCACTTCATATTTGTATTGTTAGCACAAACAAATCTGACACACTCACAAATAATGCACTGTATTTTTTGAACCAATAAAAATTAACTGATGTTAAATGCATGTTTAAATTATTTGTTTTATAATCTCAAATGTGACTAAACTAACTAATAAACTACATCAGCTAAATCTTCTCAACATAGACATATTCCTTTGTACATACCAAATAACATGAGCACCATAATGCAGCCTACATTTAATGTGACTTATTCTTTAAAAAATAAAAAATATGTGTCCATATCTAATACTATGGCATGTTGCCCCTAGTAACCCAAGGTTTTTTTGGGTTAATTTTTTTGTATATGTTAAATTAAGTGTTGTGCAAGGCATGCAGATTTAAAATTACACTATGCAATGTTTGTCTTAATATTCTGATTGTTCCCTTGTTTCACAAATGTCAATATGCCATGTTCAAGTTTCCTGGGCACAGTTTTCATGAGTGCATAACCTTTAATAAAACACACAAACAATAGTAAAGTAATTTTTTTTTACTTCAAATAAAGTTCAAAATCAACACAGCATGGCTACAAATGAGCATCACATACAGAGATGGACATAGCAGCAAGCAGATGGCATTGGGCAAATGCACATAGCAGAACCCAGTACTATGGTAACCCCTTATTCTGCCAGAATTTGTTTTTTTCAATTAAGTAAGTGAACCCCCAGCCAGACTAAACTTTTAGGGGAACTGAGGTAGATTCCGGAACAAACACACAAACACAAACATACACAGCACGCTAGGAAGAGGAAGATGGCTCAGGTGTAGGCACAAATAACTCACAGGCTACAATTTAAAGAAAACATTTCATTTTGAGGGAGTTCTACATTCTGGCCACACAAGCCAAAATACAAAAATACATCGAGGAAACATGTAAAACATGGGTGCTGCCCATCTGGAGAGACATCACTTTCTCTTTTTTTCCCCCGCCTGATGATGTTCTTCTTGGCTTGGTCTGCGGAGCGACCTTCGAGGGCCCTGCCCAGTGGGATGTTCTTCCTGGGCAGGGGGAGGGAGCCGATGTGGCTGGCTCTCTACCACTGTGGGCAAGGGAGACAGCGATGTCCTGGAGCCCTTGCCGAATGGAATTGGCAAGTTCATGGAAGGAGGAGGCGAGTTGATCTTGTCCCTGCCTGATCTCTGCCAGACCTTGGCAGAGTTGAGCTACACCTTGCTCCACACTGGTTCTGTGCTCAGTGAGCCGGACAGGTATCTGGCTTACCTCCCGGAGCATCCTGTCCTGAAAAGCATTCAGGCTCTCACCATACCTGGCTATTTAAGTCAGGATTTCCGGGATAGCAGAGGGTTGGGTGGGGGGGCTAGTTGGAATCTGGATGGGTGGGATTTGTGGTCCCACACTGCCAGACACACTAGGTCCCTCCACCTCAGCCTCAGCCACATAACCCTCCTGTGACTCTACCTGCTCACCCCCCTGTGCTGTGTTATGTGCAAAGCAAATAGAAGAATGAGTGGAAAAAGAGTAGATTAAAACAATATGAGATTTTTGTTAAAAAAAAAAAATATGTATGTAAACTTACCTGGCAAGTCATGTGCATGGAGTATTTCAGGCAGGTCCGTGTCCATATAAGACACCCCAACCCCCTCCTCGTAGCTCACACAGTCCATCGCTATCTCCTCCAGATCTGTGTATTGCACAGTGGCAGCTGGTCCTCCCCCTGTTGCTCTCGAGGCATTCCACTCCGCAGACCTCTTGCCCTTCAGGTGGGATTTGAAGTCGGCCCAACTACATATGTGGTGAAAAACAGGGGCAAGGTAGTGTTAAATTTTGGAAACCTGCTTTAATATATAGTACACATGCTATGCATTTGGTTGCTATAGGCAACATCACATCTAAGTTACTTTTTAATAATACTTGGCACAGAAAATGGACTGGCAATATACACTTACCGTCTTCGAACTTCCTGCGAGGTGCGGACTATTGAGCCAACTTCATTAATAGAATTAGTGATGTCCCTCCAAATTCTGTCTTTGGTTGCAGCACCCATGTTTTTGGGTCCTCGATATATTTTTTGCATGGCCTGTGTGACCAAAATCCGTAACTCCCTCTTAGTGAATGCGGGCTGTCTTTTTTTTTCTGGAAGTAGCCTATGAGCTATCATCCTGACCTTCATCACCATCTTCCTCTTCACTAGCTGCTTGTGCAGTTTGTGTTTGAGCTGCTAGTCAAGAATCACCCTCAGTTTCCCCACTAGCTATGTCTGGCAGGGGATTCACTCCTAACTCTTGGGTAGCAGAAGGAGTTTGTATAGTACTGGGTCCTGGTATTTCTGAGTCTGCATTTGCAAAATCAAGCATCTGCCTCCGCAGTGCTAATCTTCTCTGTGTTAGTGCTGCCATCTGCTTCTGCACCTCGTCCATCTCTACTGCCGTCTGCTCACGAGTAGCCATGTTGCTGGTAGCATGTGTGTATGCACGAGTGTTCAGGTATTTATAGCTGCTGGCATTTTCTGGTGCAGAATTCCACGCAGGTGTATATCATGCTAATTGGTCCAGTAATTGCTGCACTGGCTATATGAACGCCTTGCATGCAGCCTGTGTGTGGGTGTATGCGGAAAATTACTAAAGCACGGTGGACATTTCTGAGTGAGCACATTTGAGTGAGTTTTGAGAGTATTTTATATTGTTTCAGTACATTTTTTAAGGCAATATTCTCCTTTTCATGTATGTTGTGTAAGATTGTTGTATCCAATAGTTTTTAATAGTTTATAAAGTATTTATTTTATATATGTGTGAAGACTAATATGTTTATGATGTGAAGTCATATTTTAATAATGTGTGTGTGTGTGTGTGTGTGTGTGTGTGTGCATGTCCCCGCATGTGCGAATCTCCGTCCATGAGAACTATACAAACTGTCCTGCACATCAATGTACACATATCAATAAAGTTGATTACAGATGACACCATACATTTCCAACCAATCACATGCAACCACAAACTATAAATATAAGCCCATACTTGGAAAACGCCATTGCCATGATGCGCGCAGCAGCATTCACACGCCGCGAGCTGCGCATACTAGTGGCAGTGATGGACCGCCGCGTAGTCCGCGCAGGGCCCTTTCTCCCAAATAGGGTGAAGCGCGAGCCCTACGCGGAGGTCCGGCACTTATTGCGGACCAGCGTCCGCAGCCGGAGGACCGTTATCCAGTTGGAGAGGCGCTGGAGCGACCTCCGCAGGCGTACGCCGGACCTGTTGGCGGAGCTCCGCCAACAAATCCGTACCCTACGTAGGCGCAGTAAGTAAAATATTACAGTGCAAAACAGATTTTTAGCAAATACTTTGCATACTTTCACTAAGTGAGAGTGTGTAAATTAGCACACTTACAATAAACTTGTAGAATAAACATGAGTGTGTGTGGGTAGGGCAAGCAGTACTGACTGTGTATCAAGGTGCTTCTGAAAAAGTGCATGTTGTTGTACAGAGTTGCTACACAGGCTGTCAACTGAACCCAATAACTTGCTCAGTGTGGTAATTTTAATAAGGTGGATTTTTTTTAGAACTGGTGATGTTGCCTATAGCAACCAATCAGATTCAATCTATTATATTCTAGAAGCAGCTTAATAAATGTTACATATAATCTGTTTGGTTGCTATGGGCAACCTCACCAGTTTCAAAATTAGAAAAACCTATTAATGTTACCCCTGTGTCTTTAACATGGGACAGAACAGAGTAATAGAAAAATGCTGTTGTTAAAAATTTTCATGCTACAACCAAAATATTACATATGTCATTCTAGGGCGAGCACAACGGCAAGCTGCTGCTGCTGGGAGCCACGACCAGTCCCCTTCTGAGCCCCCCTCCCCTTCTCACACCCATTCCCCCTCTCCTTCCCAGTCCCATTCTCAGCCCCCCTCCCCTTCTCACACCCATTCCCCCTCTCCTTCCCAGTCCCCTTCTCAGCCCCCCTCCCCTTCTCACACCCATTCCCCCTCTCCTTCCCAGTCCACTTCTCAGCCCCCCTCCCCTTCTGTCACCCAACCCCCTCTCCTTCCCAGTCCCCTTCTCAGCCCCCCTCCCCTTCTGTCACCCATTCCCCCTCTCCTTCCCAGTCCCCTTCTCAGCCCCCCTCCACCTCTCTTTACCAATACCCCTCTCTGTCCCCCTCCATCTCTGTAGGACAAAGCACCACTCTGCCCACCTCACCCTCTCTTTCCCATTCCCCCTCTCTGGCCCCCTCTGTGACCCAACCCAACTCTCCGCCACCCTCCCCCTCTCAATCTGACCCACCCCCTGTACCAAGCTCCCCCTTCCAGCCTCCTTCCCCCATCCAGCCTCCTACCCCCATCCAGCCTCCTACCCCCATCCAGCCTCCTTCCCCCATCCAGCCGCAATCCCCACCTTCGGAATGGGCAGCAGAGGCCCCGTAGGCACTTCTGGGAGGTGATCAAGTGGCACAGGACAGTAAGTTGACACTCATTGACATTTAATTTTTAACTGAATTTAACTACACATTCTAATAAATGCAGTGTTGTACTGGGTAAAATCTTTTGCCAAGGTAAAATGTTTGTCTTCTTCATCATGGTATGGATGTTGCATTTACATTTGTGTGAGGAACATTAGATGCAAGCCATTCCAATTCCCGCACTTTACCCATTAGGCTTCTTGCGTTCGTAAGCATACATCTACGTTTAGCATCTCCCTTGCCTGTTAGATTTAATGGTATCTTATCTATATTTACAAGTGCATTTCTAGAATTACTCTTACCAACTGTTAATCTCCTCCCTCCCTTTCCACCCCCTTCATACTTAATACCGCCTTCCTTACTGCTTTCTAAACTCCTCCTCCTGATGTTAGTATCTTCCCTTATGCTATGGACATCACTTTCTATATACCGTATTGTTGTACAATAATCATCAGTATGTAATAAATTTGGAATATCTTGGGCAATATCCGTGTCAGTAATTCCGGTGTCAATACCCATGCAGGTACCCTTGGCCTTGCCGGCTGATCTTTCACTCCCCCCTCCTCCTCCCCCAATTTGTTCACTACCCCTATCTTTCCTGTTCTTACTGTTTGACCCATAGATTCTAACTAAACCCTCCCACTAGGCACCTAGTTTTAAAGCTCCTCCAACCTTCTAACCATCCTACCCACCCGCACCGCAGCCCCCTCCTCATTCAGGTGCAATCCATCGTGACAAAAAAGAAGGCGCCTGACTGAGAAGTCCGCCCAGTGTTCCAAGAACACAAACCCCTCTTTCCTGCACCAATCCCTTAGCCACACATTTACCTTCCTAATCTCCCTCTGCCTCCCTGGGCTAGCGCGTGGCACTGGTAATATTTTGGAGAATATTACCTTAGATGTCCTTGCCTTAATTTTCTTGCCTAATTCCTTATAGTCTTTCTTAAGGACATCCCACCTACCACTAACTTTGTCATTGGTGCCAACATGCACCAAGACCGTTGGGTCTTTACCAGCCTCTCCCAACAATCTATCAACCTGGTCTGCGATGTGCCGTACCCGAGCACCCGGGAGACAACAGACTGTACGGCGATCACGGTCCCAGTAGCATATTGCCCTGTCTGTCCTCCTGATAATAAAATCCCCTACCACCACCATCTGCCTATGTAACACTTTTAGAGGCAGAAGCATGCACAGATATCGCTGAGCTGTGCATGCTTAACCAAAAATCGCCAGTGTAAACCTGGTCTATTATTCTGGCTATTTTTGGTAAGGTTTTTTGTCTAAGTGTTAAAGGAGCATCCTATTATATTTGTGATTTTCTGTGTTTTCAATTGAAAAACATCTGGATGCAATTTGACACTTGCAATTTTTGGTATAAGTAAAAAGAAGCTATTTTGGGCAAAATCGCATCCTATTACATTTGCAATTTTTGGAAAACGTGCGAATTTGCAATAAGAGTCGCACATTTTCTGAAATTGCACCCTATTACATTTAGCCCATTATGTTTTTTTTTTTTTATAAATCTGTTTATTTTGATTTTCATAGAGTATAAGGTCAAACAGGAACAAATCGGTAGCATTTGATGAAGTAAACAATTATATCATGTAGGTAGGTACATCAAACTGTATCGAAAAGAAAACATACAATCTTATCTGAGCATGGGAATAAAAGTAGTGAAAAAGGCATATGTTCCCGTGTTTCAGGTATGCACTATTTGTACCATAAAACCCTCAGGAAGATGTTCCTTAAAGCTAACCATTAAAACATCATTCAAAAATCAATTTGTTTTCACATGAAGATGAGAAAAAAGTACAGAGAGAGAAGAAAGAAGATGGGGTAGGGAAATACATTAGGGTTAATGGGGAAGGAGGGAAAGATGCTCCTGACAATTGATTCGAGGAAAAATAGCAGTGAATATATCAATCTCCTGGCAGGGTCTGGAGGAGGTCAACCCTAGGACTGAGTAGCCTAAACGGCATGGATGGTTATGAGGTAGATTCTTCTAATAGTTTCCTATGGAGAAACCATTCAGTTTGTTCAAAGACTTTAAATATCTGGGCTTGTGTGGACTGATCTCGTGACTCTATATAAAGACCCCACTTTTTGTAAAAAGTTTTAACCCCCACCTCTATATTGGCTTGGACCGATTTCCTATCATAGTATAGTATCTGTAGAAGTTTACCATGAACTTCCCCGAGTGTAGGGGGAGAGGGTGACAACCAGTGTGATAAAATAATTTTCTTTGAGACTGTTACCAAAATTGTGAGAAATGGTATAGTTCGCCGTTTCTCAGGTCCTAAATGCCATTCGGAGAAATTTGCACACAAACAAGATAGGGGTGTTGCTGTTACATGTATATTCAAAAGCTTATTAATGTAAGCCAGAAGTTTGTTCCAGAAACGTTTAATCCGACCACATTCCCAGAACATATGATAGAAGGAAGCCGTACGTATATGACATTTGGGACATTCCCCAGTTTCCGTGGGGTGAAACTTAGCATGTTGGCTCGGGGAAATATAGGCTCTCTGTAACGTACGGAGGTGGACCTCCTGTAAGTAAGGTGAGGCCAGGGCTTTCAAGCTAGAAACATAATGATCACTGAGTTGGTGATGGGCAGTCAGAGTAGGTATATCTTTACTCCATTGGTGAAGTAGTCTTTCCCATCTACAGTCTGTTGTGCTAGATGTCAGAATAGAGTATATTTGTCTAATGCGTGTCGGGCCTATTCTATGTGTTTTAAGCGAAAGCTGTAGTGGGTTAGTAGATAAGGGAGTTTCTTGTGAGGTAGTACTCCTGTGGGTAGCCAAGCCTAGATAGTGTCGTGTCTGTAGATACATGAAAAAATGAGAGTGGGGTAGGCTATATTTCTCTTGGAGCGATGTGAAGGAGTACATGGATCCTCCCGGGTCAAATACTTTGGAAGAGTTTGAGAGTCCTTTCTCTTTCCAGAGTCGGTAATTTGAGTTAAGGAGGGACGGGGGGAAAGCTGGATTACCCCATAGCGGGATGCATATAGATTCCTCAGGATTGCATTTAAATTTCTTGTGTAAAGCGCGCCAGTTATAATAGATATCCCTAAAAAGGGGGTTAGCAAGGATGTGGGTCGGGATCAGTGAGGGTTTAGATAGGAGTAATGCCCCCGGGGAGTAAGGAGTGAAAAGTGCCTCATCTAGAGCGGAGTCTGTATAGAGTTCCCCGTCAAACAGCCAGTCAGCAGCACATCTAAATAGGGATGCCATTGAGTAGGATGCGTAATCTGGAACACCAAATCCGCCTGCGGACTTGGGTGCCATCAGTTTATCCAAAGCAATGAACGCCTTCTTGCCTTTCCATAAAAACCTTGACATAATTTTCCGTAGATAATGAATATCATGTTTAGTAAGGCGGACTGGGAGCATCTGCATGAGGTAAAATATCTTTGGGAAAACAATACTTTGTAACACAGCTATTCTCCCTATCAAGGATAGAGGTAACAATTTCCAACCATCCAGTAGTGCGGTAATACGTGCAAGAACAGGGGTAAAATTTTCTTCATAAAGCCTGGAGAGGTTTGCTGGGATTTTAATCCCTAGGTATGTGATCTTAGTGAGGGCTATTTTGAATGAGAGATCTGGGAGTAGTGTGGAAACAGTACGTGAGGAGGGACCTAATGGTAAAAGTTCTGATTTGGCCACATTGACCCTATACCCCGCCCTAACTCCGAATGCCTGTATCATTCCAAGGATCTCTGGGATAGAGGTCGATGGATCTGAAACAAATAGTAGCATATCATCGGCAAAGAGGGCAAGGCGAAGGTCAATATCTCCTATTTGAATTCCTTTAATTACACTCGATTGGCGTAGGGCAATCGCCAGGGGTTCCAATGCTACTGCAAACAGTAAGGGTGACAGTGGGCACCCCTGCCTGGTACCTCTCTGAATCTCAAAGGGAGAAGAGAGAACTCCATTGCAGGATATCTGTGTTTGTGGGGCCGTGTAGAGAAGTTTTAGAAGATTTACAAAATCTACTGGGAAGCCAAATTGTAGGAGTGTGGAAAAAAGATGATCCCAGTTCACCATATCAAACGCTTTTTCTGCGTCGAGTGATAGAATAACTTGAAGGGAGGAAGGGGTATTTGAAGAGGAGGAGGAGACATAAATGGCAGAAAGAACTCTCCTTATATTGATCTCCGAGTGTCTGCCCCAAATAAACCCAGTTTGATCTTTATGTATGATATGAGGGAGTAATAATTTAATCCGGTTAGCTAAGATTTTAGTAAGTAGTTTGTAATCAAGATTTAAGAGTGAAATTGGGCGATATGACCCTGGTTGGGATAAGTCTCTACCAGGTTTAGGGAGGACTTTGAGGATGGCAGTGTTAAAGTGTTTAGGAAGAGTATCAGAAGACAGAATCGCATTGAGGACGGACACCAGTGTGTCCCCTATTCGGGGTAAAAGAATTTTATAAAAGTCGGCACTAAAGCCATCAGGGCCCGGTGCCTTATCTCTGCCAAACTGTCCAATGACACTCCGGACTTCTTCCAATGAGATGGGCGCCAGCAATGGTGATGTCATGGAAGCCTGAAGCTGGGGAGCTGAAAGGTTATCCCAAAAGTTCTTGGGCCATGGTGACTGGGTGGGAGGAGTAGAAGGGGTGGAGTTTGAGGAAGAGGAATATAGATCCTCGTAAAATGTTTTCATAACATCAGAAATCTCCTGATTATTAGTAGTTAATGTGCCAGCAGGGGTATACAAAGGGTGAGTGACCATGGGAGGGCGGGAGCCCATGAGGAGTGTCGTCAGCAATTTGCCCGTTTTATTACCAAATTTGTAGAACCGATAGTTCACCGAGAATGAATATCTATTACCCATGGAGGACATGAATTCATCAAAGTGGGCTTTGGCTTCGATGTATATAAGGCGATTTTGAGGGGTCGGAAAGGATTTGTATTGCTGATAGGCTGTCGACAAGGGTCTCTGGAACTCCAAATATTGAGAGGCATATTTTTTATTGGTAGCTGAGACATAGGATATAATGTCTCCCCGGAGAACTGATTTTGCAGTCATCCAAAATAGAATTGGATTTTCCTCTAAATGTGACGCGTTGTTAGTTTTAAAGGCCTCCCAAGAGGATTCCAACCTTTGTTGGAATTTCAGGGAGTGAGCGAGATAGGAGGGGAATCTCCACAATCTGGGAGAGTGCGGTATGTCTGGGAAGTGGAGCGTTGCAGTGACTAGGGCATGGTCCGATAAGGAGATTGTCTCAATTTGTGAATCTGATACGTTCGGTAGTAGAGCATGGGACAGTAAAATATAGTCTATCCTAGATAGCGTGTGATGGGCCGCTGAGAGACATGTGTATTCCTTCTCTGTGGGATGTAAAGCTCTCCAGATATCTACCGTCTGTAGGCTGTCGGCTAATAGAGGGACCCCGAGTTTGGGTAGTGAAAGAGGTTTTGTTGGTGTGTGGGATCGGTCCAAATAGGGGGAAGAGATAAGGTTCAGATCGCCACAGAGTATTAAGGGGTCTGTGAGAAGGGGGGTTAGTTTGGCGATTAAAGACTGAAAGAAATTTTTGGAATAAATGTTGGGTGCATATACGTTACATAGTGTGTAAACTCTACCATTAAGCTTAACAGATAGTATCACATAACGACCTTCAGGATCAGTGACTGTGGTCAGGATTTCAGTGGTCACAGAACGTTTCGCCAATATGACAACCCCTCTGGCTTTGGAATTGTAAGAGCTGAAACCTAAAACCCGCCAGTTCAGGGCATTCAATTTTGCCGTTTCCTCTGGAGTTAGGTGCGTTTCTTGTAGGAATGCCATGTCTATGTGCTGTTTATCTAAATATAGGAGTATTTTCCGTCTCTTTGCTGGGGAGTTAAAGCCCCCGACATTCCAAGATCCCACTATCAGGTTAGGCATAATTCAGAGGAAAGGGCAAAACAGAGGACCTGTAAACCATTCACATAAGGGGAATGAGCATCATCACCTGCCTGAGGACGGGGGGTGGGGAGGAGGGGGGAGGAAAGAGACAAAACAGGTGGGGAAAAGAGGAGATAGAAATAGAAAGTAGTATTATATAACAGGCCATACAATTGAAAAGAGGATACTGTGATAAATAGCCAATATTTCTGTGACCAGTGACCTCCGGTCAACGAGCATGGGCGACTACCAGTGGTGACAATCTCGAACCCCGGCATTAAGCGGTGTGTACCAGCAGGAAAGGAGGAGCCCCTCCCCACCGCGATATACATAAACAAATCCCACCCAGAAACCCCTAGTAACTGAGCTATATAACCAAATGCTCCAAGAAGCAATATAATATTATGATATAATATATGCAATATGCAGTGAGCGGTATATAGTATACAACCTGTGGCTAATGTAGTGGAGACGGCTGTATAACATGAAAATGCAGCATAATGGGATATGTCCCGACCAACATAGCGCTTTTTCAATTTGTATCTGTAAAGTATGCGCTTAGGTTAGAATATTTCAAAAGAAAAAAGCAGAGAATCGGTCAAAACAACATCTAAGAGCAGTTAAAGTAATTGTGGAGTAGCGATAGCTACCATAGTGCCTGTGAGTCATTGTTGCTCTAACAAAATAAATCAAGGCAGTCTATGCCTAATGAGCTACTAAACTGCAGGTGAACATTCAGCAGGAAATGATCAATTTTTCGCTGAAGGGAGATCAGAAATGTCCGCGCTGTCTTCTCTGGATATATTACGGAGGTAGGCCTCTGCGTCAGCAGGTGTTAAGAAATCTTTGTGGGAGGTACCTTCGTAAATGCGCAGGCGAGCGGGATATAACAGGCCAAACTTGCGGCCCTCTGAGACAAGTTGAGTGCAAATAGGGGAAAAAGCTTTGCGGGCCCGGGTCAGTTCCACTGAATAGTCCTGGAATATGAAGAGCTTGTTACCCTCCCACTGGATATCCCTCATTTTGCGAGACGCGGACCAGAATGCTACTTTATGAAGGTAGTTCAGACAGCGGAACAGAGTTACACGTGGGCGCGGTTTATTGGGGGTGGGCATAGGGCCCACACGGTGAATTCTTTCAATTACTAAATCATTGCATTCCCGTTCTATATTCAAAATTGCGGGAAGGGTGACTCGGGCAAAATGAGCCAGTGCCGTGCCTTTAAGTGATTCCGGCAGTCCCACAATTCTGATATTATTTCTTCTTGCGCGATTTTCCATATCATCTAATTTATTCCATATCTGATAGTTCTCTGTTGTTAGAGATTTCACTGAGTGGTGCAGCCCTTCTATGTCATGTGTGGCAGCATGCAGTTGAGATTCAGTGTGTGTGACCCTCTGCTGTAAGTGCTGCAGCTGTGTTGTTATATCACTGACAGCCTGTGAAAGCAGGGGGGCCATAGTGGCTTTTATTGCTGCCACAACGTCTCCATATGTTACCGGAGCCTCCGGATCTCTGCATACCTGTGAGCCTGCATATTCAGTCCCCTCCGCCGCGGCTTTCTTAGAGGCAGGAGAGGTGACTTCAGGTCCGGCGCCATGTTGCTTCCCGCGCGGCGCTTCTCCAGTCTCGTGGGTGCGCCAGCGGGGGCCTGTGTAGCCGCGGTTACGGGTGTCACGAAATGATCCATCGTGATCACGGGTCTCACCAGGGGTAATCTGGGCGGTGTGGAGGCTGTAGCAGCCTTGAAAAGGTTCAGTGCGGCGGGCTGTAGGACGGAGCTCCGGCGATGAGAGACTCACTCCATGGGTCCCGGAACCGGAAGTCTAGCCCATTATGTTTAATAATACAACATGGTTAGTATAAAATCACACTAAACATGAGAATGGTCACAATTAATGTTAGTCTGCCACCTGGGACATACTCCGCATATAGGATCCTGGACTATAAGCATAGAACTTTGGGGGTCATTCCGAGTTAATCGCTCGCTGCCTTTTTTTTTTAGCAGCATAGCGATCAGGCTAAAAATCGGCTGTTCTGCGCATGCGTATGTGCCGCAGGGTGCACGCACCAAGTACTTTCACACAAAACTATGCAATTTTACAAAGGGGCAAGCAACGCTTTTTAGTCGGTCTACTGAACGGTGAGTGATTGACAGGAAGTGGGTGTTTCTGGGTGGTAACTGACCGTTTTCCGGGAGTGTGCTATAAAATGCCAGGCTAAAATGCAGGAGTGGCTGGAGTAACGGGGGAGTGGCTGGCCGAACGCAGGGCGTGTTTGTGACGTCAAACCAGGAACTAAACAGACTGCAGTGATCGCAATCTAGGAGTAGGTTCTGAGCTACTCTGAAACTGCTTGAAATTTTTTTCGAGCACTTCTGCTAACCTTTCGTTCAGTATTCTGCTAAGCTAAGATACACTCCCAGAGGACGGCGGCCTAGCGTGTGCACTGCTGCTAAAAGCAGCTAGCAAGCGATCAACATGGAACGAGGGCCTTTGTTCTCCAATATGCAAACCGTTAAAATAGCAATCAGCTGGTATATTACCCAATTCACGGTGGTTGAATGTGCAGATCCAGGGGGTTATTCAGGTTTTAGCAGAATCTGCAATCCTTTCTTTCTCATACTGGAAGCCGCCCCTCGCAGGGCAAGGCCGCACAGCATACTGAATGTCCTGGACAGTGGGCGGGACGGCAATTTAATTGCGGACGCAGCAACTGTGGTTGTCCCCCTGCCTCCGCAGCCCGGCTGCGAAGGCAGGTGGCCCTCCAACACTTTTTCCAATAAAGCGGCTGCGTGTGACGTCATGCAGCCACCCCCAAAAATGCTGCCAACCTGCCCCATTTCCCCTGCTCCACCCCTGCAAAAGTCTGTCACCGCCCCCCACCCGCCCTGCAAAAACCCCTACCTGTCATTCAGGTGGTGGAGTTCACAGCCAATGCGATGCGATCGCATTAGCCGGGCCATGCACTTGCAGGATTGGACCTGTGTGTGCGCATTAGCACAAAAAATTGGGATATTGCGTCACATAGCATTGCGATGAGACTGGAATAACCCCCACAGTCCTTAAGCATGAAGCGTTAACTGTATTGGATTGTTCACTGGGTTTCCATGAATACGCTGCTGTAGTGCAAAAATGTTATCCAAGAGAAATTTTTGGTGGCACATAGCACTGCAGGGTAGGGGGCACTGTTGGCGGCACTTGTCAATTATCTGTTTTAATTACTTTCACTTGCAGCTTCCCCCCTTTTAGAAGTCCAGCATCTCTTGACTGCCCCTGTCTCATATCCCCACACCTTCTGTCGCTAATACCTAAACAACAATCATGGACTTAACTTGAGATTTCTTTGTTATTCAGTAACACTGTCCTTTGTTACATTTTAAGATAAAGGCATAACCGGGATTCAAACCCATTGCCTGTGGCATTGCAGTCAGACAATCTATTCATTGAGCTATCTGCCCTTGCATAGAATGCTACAGAATTCTAAGCTAGAGAATAATAACTATTTGAAGCTTACCTTGTATTTTGTGAAAAATTATCAGCATTGTTGCTGAGCAGATCTATGTAGTGTGTGGCTGGAATAGATTGGATGTGTGGCTGCACACTACATAGATCTGCTCATTTGCAATGCTGATTATTTTTGAACAAAGTGCCAGAAGCTTCATATAGTTCTCATAATTTTTATGCAGGATCAAATGGCTCAAAGAGTAGTGAGTTTGACTGGAATGCAATTACATTGGGATAACAACCGTGGTTGCAGTGGCAAATATATACCATATTTTATCTTTATAATAAAGCTTTATTTTAATTTATTTAACCAGACCCTTTATTTATTTACAGTATTTATATATTGGGACTTGTTATTATCAGTCCGGATTTAAGGACTGGTTTAGTAAAATATTCCTTATCACACCGACGGACATCAGGATAGATATATGAACATTCAAAGCTCCATAAGTATCCTTTAAAGTATTGGAACCACAATACTGAACACCCAGATGTAAAGAGGACACTCTTGTTGAGCAACCACTACAGGACAACAGTACTAAAACTGTCCAACATCGACTTTAGTGAGTTTTATATTCCACATTACACCTTCACAACTATTATTATCAGTTATTTATATAGCGCACACATATTCCGCAGCGCTGTAAAGAGAATACTTGCCCAATCACATCAGTCCCTGCCCCAGTGGAGCTTACAATCTATATTCCCTACCACATGTACACGCTCACACATTCACACTAGGGTTATTATTTCTTGGGAGCCAATTAACTTACCAGTATATTTTTGGATTGTGGGAGGAAACCGGAGTACCCGGAGCAAACCCACGCAAGTACGGGGAGAATATACAAACTCCGCACAGTTAGGGCCATGGTGGGAATTGAACCCATGAACTCAGTGCTGTGAGGCAGTAATGCTAACCATTACACCATCTGTACTGCCCCACAACTGTACAATACTATACACTATGACCTTGGTTTATTTTCCTTTTATTGTATAACTGCATATAGAGCCTAATTCAGAGCTGATCGCTTTTGTGCAAATTTGCAAGGCGGCTGATTATTGATCGACTGCGCATGCATACGGATCAAGTCCTACTCAACACTAGTTCTTCTGAAATATAACAAGTCCCCTGTAAAATTAAATCACAGAATTTGGGGGTAATTTTGATCATACGGTATTATTAACCTCAATTACATTAATTTCCACTCATTTCCAGTCTATTCTGAACACCTCACACCTCATAATATTGTTTTTAGGCCAAAAGGTTGCACTGAGGTGGCTGTATGACTAAGCTAAACGACACAAGTGGCCGACACAAACACCTGGCCCATCTAGGAGTGGCACTGCAGTTGCAGACAGGATAGCACTTAAAAAAACTAGGCCCCAAACAGCACATCATGCAAAGAAGTAAAAGAGGTGCAATGAGGTAGCTGTATGACTAACCTAAGCGACACAAGTGTGCGGCACAAACACCTGGCCCATCTAGGAGTGGCACTGCAGTGGCAGACAAGATGGCACTTAAAAAAACTAGGCCCCAAACAGCACATGATGCAAAGAAGAAAAAGAGGTGCCAGATGGAGTTGTCCTTCGGCTCTCCAACTGACCCTTATGTTGTATAAAAAGGACATGCACACTTTAACAAACCAGTCATTTCAGCTATAGGGTCTGCCGCATGACTGTGACTGAAATGAGTGGTTTATTTGGGCCTCCACCAAAAAAGAAGCAATCAATCTCTCCTTTCACAAACTGGCTCTACAGAGGTAAGATGTCGACCTCATCCTCATCCTCCGATTCCTCACCCCTTTCACTGTGTACATCCTCCTCCTCACAGAGTATTAATTCATCCCCACTAGAATCCATCATCACAGGTCCGTGTGTACTTTCTGGAGGCAATTGCTGGTCAAGGTCTTCCCAGAGGAATTTATAATTCATTTTGATGAACATCATCTTCTCCACATTTTGTTGAAGTAACTTCCTATGCCGATCGCTGACAAGGTTACCGGCTGCACTAAACACTCTTTCGGAGTACACACTGGAGGAAGGGGGGGGGGGGGGGGCAAATTAGGTAAAATAAAGCCAGTTTGTGAAAGGGCATCCAAATTGTCTCTTTTTCCTGCCAGTATACGTACGGACTGTCAGACATGCCTACTTGGATGCTGTCACTCGTATAATCCTCCACCATTCTTTAAATGGTGACAGAATCATATGCAGTGACAGTAGACATGTCAGTAATCATTGGCAGGTCCTTCAGTCCGGACCAGATGGCAGCACTCGCTCCTGACTACCCTACATCACCGCCAGCGGGTGGGTTAGAAAATCTTATCCTTTTCCTCGCTGCCCCAGTTGCGGGAGAAAGTGAAGGAGGAGCTGTTGACGGGTCACGTTCCGCTTGAGTTGACAATTTTCTCACCAGCAGGTCTTTGAACCTCTGCAGACTTGTGTCTGCCGGAAAGAGAGATACAACGTAGGCTTTAAACCTAGGATCGAGCATGGTGGCCAAAATGTAGTGCTCTTATTTCAACAGATTGACCACCCTAGAATCCTGGCAAAGCAAATGAGAGGCTCCATCTACAAGACCCACATATTCTGCAGAATCACTCCGTCTTAGCTCCTCCTTCAATTTCATCAGCTGCTTCTGCAAAAGCCTGATGAGGGGAATGACCTGACTCAAGCTGGCAGTGTCTGAACTGACTTCACATGTGGCAAGTTCGAAGAATTGGAGAACCTTGCACAAGACGGAAATCATTCTACACTGTCTTGAGTCAGGTGTATTCCCCCTATTTTGCCTATATCATAGGTGGATGTATAGGCTTGAATGGCATTTTGCTGTTCCTCCATCCTCTGAAGCATATACTGTAGAGTGTTGAATCCACCTCATTACCACCTCTTGCTTCAGGTGATGGCAGGGCAGGTTCAGGTGTGTTTGATAGCGCTCCAGTCTTTGGCATGCGGTGGCTGAATGCCGAAAGTGGCCCGCAATTTATTGGCCACTGACAGCATCTCCTGCATGCCCCTGTCATTTTTCAAAAAATTCTGCACCACCAAATTAATTGTATGTGCAAAACATGGGACGTGATGGAATTTGTCCAGATGTAATGCACGCACAATATTGGTGGCATTGTCTGATATCACAAATCCACAGGAGAGTCTAATTGAGGTAAGCCATTGTGCAATGATGTCCTTCAGTTTCCATAAGAGGTTGTCAGTGGTGTGCCTCTTACAGAAAGCGGTGATACATAGCGTAGCCTTCCTAGGAATGAGTTGGCTTTTGCGAGGTGCTGCTACTGGTGCCGCTGCTGTTGTTGCTGCAGGAGGCCATACATCTACCCAGTGGGCTGTCACAGTCATATAGTCCTTAGTCTGTCCTGTTCCAGTTGTCCACATGTCTGTGGTTAAGTGGAAAGTGGGTACAACTGCATTTTGGAGGACAGTGAGGACACTTTTTCTGACATATCTGTACATTCTCGGTATCGCCTGTCTAGTGAACTGGAACCTAGATGGGCTTTGATACCATGGACACAGTACCTCAAACAATTCTCTAAGTCCCACTGAATTAATGGCGGATACCGGATGCATGTCTAACACCAACACAGCTGTCAAGGCCTCAGTTATTCGCTTTGCAAAGGACTGTTGGACAGTCAATTGCTTAGTTGAAGTAGTAGAAGTGGTCTTCTGACTTCCCCTCTGGGATGACGACCGACTCCCAGCAGCAACAACAGCAGTGGCAGCAACCGCAGCCGTACTACTCAAGGATCCTCCGGAGGAATCCCGGTTAGGAGAGGACTCCTCAGTCTTGCCAGTAACATGGCCTGCAGGACTACTGACGTTCCTAACTGAATAGGAAGTTGACGTTGAGGGAGTTGGTGATGTGGCTTGCAGGAGCTTGGGTACAAGAGGAAGGATGGATTTACATGTCAGTGGACTGCTTACGCTCTTACACAAAGTTTCACAACTTGACACTGACTTGATGAATGCGCTGCAGGTGACGTATAAGGGAGGATGTTCCTAGGTGGTTAACATCCTTACCCCAACTTATTACAGATTGACAGAGGCAACACACGGCTTGACACCTGTTGTCTGGATTTGTGGAGAAATAATTCCACACTGAAGAGGTGGATTTTTTGGTATTTTGCCCAGACATCACAATGGGCTTCTTCATCACATGGACAACAGGTGTCTCCCCCGGGGCCTGATTTAAACAAACCACATCACCATCAGAATCTTCATCATCAACTTCCTCCTCAGCGCCAGAAACACCCATATCCTCATCATGGTTTACTTCAACAGTGACATCTTCAATTTGAATATCAGAAACTGGACTGTGGATACTACTTCCAGTACTTGCAGACGGCGTGCAAATGGTGGAAGGAGCCACCTCTTCCTGTCCAGTGTTGGGAAGGTCAGGCATCGCAACCGCTGACACACTTGGACTCTCCTTGGGGATTTGTGATACCATCTCAAAACGCACAGTTCTTTGCTATGCTTTTTCCAGCTTAACTCTTTTAATTTTTCTAGCGGGATGATGAGGGCTTCCATGGTCATGTGAAGCTAAACCAATAGTCATGAACATAGGCCAGGGCCTTAGCCGTTCCTTGCTACTCGTGTCGTAAATGGCATATTGGCAAGTTTACGTTTTTCCTTAGACCATTTAAATTTCTTTTTTGGATCTTTTTACTGAACTTTGGCTTTTTGCATTTTACATGTCCTCTACTATCACATTGGGCATCGGCCTTGGCAGACAACGTTGATGGGATTTCATCATCTATATCATCACTAGTGGCAGCAGCTTCAGCACTAGGAGGAAGCGGTTCTTAATCTTTCCCTATTTTATCATCCAAATTTTTGTTCTCCATTATTTTTCTGGCTTTATATAACAATGGGGGTCATTCCGAGTTGATCGCTCGCTGCCGATTTTCGCAGCGTAGCGATCAGGTAAAAAAATGGCAAAACTGCGCATGCATATGCGCCGCAATGGATCTAGTGAAGATTCCATTCGCACAGCCGATCGCAAGGAGATTGACTTGAAGAGGGTGTTTATGCGTGTCAACTGACCGTTTTCTGGGAGTGTTTGGAAAAATGCAGGCGTGTCTGGGCGTTTTCTTGGCGGGTATCTGACATCATTACCGTGTCATTCGTCGCAGCAATCATCGCACAGAATAAGTAACTACAGGGCTGGTCTTGTTTTGCACAAAATGTGTTTGCTGACGCTTTGCTGCACAGGCGTTCACACTCCTGCAAAGCGAAAATACATATTAATAACCCCTTTATTTGGAGTAAATAATATACAGCACAGGACAGCACCACTGAAATTATATGGCAGCACCACTGGACTGGATTTATACTGCAGGATCACCGGAATTATATGGCAGGATCACAGGACGTATACGCCAGGACGACTGGAATTATACGCTAGGATCACTGGAATTATACGGCAGGATCACTGGATTTATACGCCAGGACCACTGGAATGATACGCTAGGATCACTGGAATTATACGGCAGGATCACTGGACTTATACGGCAGTACCCCAGGACATATTCGGCAGTATCAATTGACATATACGGCAGGATTACTGGATTTATACACCATTACCACTGAAATGATATGGCAGGATCACTAGATTTATACGGCAGTACCGATGGAGATATACTGCAGTACCGCTAAACATATACGGCAGTATCACTGGACATATACGGCAGTATCACTGGACTGGATTTATACGCCAGTACCACTGTCACTATATGGCAGGATCACTGGACTTATACAGCAGGATCACTGGACTTATACGGTAGGATCACTGGACTTATTCGGCAGTACCGCTGGACATATACAGCAGGATCACTGGATTTATACGGCAGTTCCACTGAACATATATGGCACTACCGCTGGACTTGTATGCCAGTACCACTGTAATTATACGGCAGGATCACTGGACTTATATACCAGTACCACTGGAATTATACGACAGGATCACTGAATTTATACGGTAGTACCGCTGGACATATACAGCAGTACAGCTGAACATATACAGTATGGCATTATCAATGGACATATTCAGCAGGAACACTGGACTTATACGGCAGGATCACTGGATTTATATGGCAGTACTGCTGGACATATATAGCAGTATCAATGGACATATACGGCAGGATCACTGGATTTATACGCCAGTACCACTGTAATTATATGGCAGGATCACTGGACTTATACGCCAGTACCACTGGAATTATACGGCAGGATCACTGGAATTATATGGCAGGATCACTGGATTTATACGGCAGTACTGCTGGACATATACGGCAATACCGCTGGACATATACGGCAGTATCAATGGACATATACGGCAGCATCACTGGACATATATAGCAGTATCACTTGACTGGACTTGTACGCCAGTACCACTGTAATTATACGGCAGGATCACTGGACTTATACGCCAGTACCACTGGGATTATATGGCAGGATCACTGGATTTAGACGGCAGTACCGCTGGACATATATACGGCAGTACCACTGGACATATACGGCAGTATCACCGGACATATACGGCAGTATCACTGGACTGGATTTGTACGCCAGTACCACTGTAACTATACGGCAGGATCACTGGATTTATACTCCAGTACCACTGGAATTATACAGCAGGATCACTGGAATTATAATACAGGATCACTGAACGTATACTGCAGGATCTCTGTAATTATACGGCAGGATCACTGTATTTATACGGCAGTACTGCTGGACATATACGGCAGTACCGCTGGACATATAGGGCAGTATAAATGGACATATACGGTAGTATCACTGGACATATATGGCAGTATCACTTGACTGGACTTGTACGCCAGTACCACTGTAATTATACAGCAGGATCACTGGACTTATACGCCAGTACCACTGGAATTATACGGCAGGATCACTGGATTTATACGGCAGTACCGCTGGACATATACGACTGTACCACTGGACATATACGGCAGGATCTCTGTAATTATACGGCAGGATCACTGGACGTATACGTCAGGATCTCTGTAATTATACGGCAGGATCACTGGATTTATACAGCAGTACTGCTGGACATATACGGCAGTACCGCTGGACATATAGGGCAGTATCAATGGACATATACGGTAGTATCACTGGACATATATGGCAGTATCACTTGACTGGACTTGTACGCCAGTACCACTGTAATTATACAGCAGGATCACTGGATTTATACGGCAGTACCGCTGGACATATACGACTGTACCACTGGACATATATGGCAGGATCACAGGAGTTATACGCCAGTACCACTGGAATTATACGGCAGGATCACTGGATTTATACGACTGTACCACTGGACATATACGGCAGGATCACTAGACATATACAGCAGGATCACTGGACATATACGGCAGGAATACAGGACATATACGGCAGTACCACTGGACATATAAGGCAGCACAGGGACACCACCACTGGACTGATGCAAGACAACACAGCACCACTGCAATGGACTGGACCTATACAGCAGCACTGGACATATGGCAGCAGAGGACACAACCACTGTGACTGGACTGATGCAGCACAAAACACCACCACTGGACTGATGCAGCACAACACAGCACCACTAGCCTGGACCTATACAGCAGCACTGGACATATGGCAGCAGAGGACACCACCACTGTGACTGGACAGATGCAGCACAAGACACGGACACTGAGGACACTGAGAGGATGGAAACACATCCTCTCTTTACAATCTCCAATGCCAGAGTGAAAATGGTGGGGACGCGCGGCTCCTTATATGGAATCCAAACCCCACGAGAATCCAACAGTGGAATGATGATGTTTTGCCTCGTTCTGGTTTCCGAGTCAAGTGGGAAAACCTGAGCCTGACTCGGATTCAGGCTTGGATGGTGAAGTCCGGTAGGGTTCTGTTCTCTGGGAACCGAACTCACTCATCTCTACTTACAATGTATGGTTTTGCCTTGTAAGTGATTGTCCCTTTAAAAAATATATATCTATCTCTATTGTTACTTGTACCTGTGTGCTATACCCCAGTGAGTTTGTTCATGTACACAACCTTTTGAACCGCCACAGTGTGAGTTAAGCTGCGAATTGAAAAATGGATAACAATCAGTTTAGAGACGAGCAGGAGCAACAACCAAATACTTCAGATGCAGCAGATGCCACCCATCATGACGGTAATAGTCCTTCAACATCATCTACTACAGTACAACCCGCCAAGGGTCTCCATAAATGTCCATTACAGGAAGTCATTAGTGCTACCATACTTACTCACTTTTTTACCAAGGCTACTTGGGAGATACCAGAGAGCAATGTCCAGCTTGGAGAAATTGGGTGGCACCAAGATTCACATGATTGTAGCACCATCCTCTGGTGTAAAATGTTGTAAAGTGCGATTAATTTACAAGGAAAAGCAATACTGTATCACACTGTGGTTTGGGCCACTGCGGCCGCCAAACATAAGCAAATAACCGCTAAGATATGTTTGCACGTTGCGTATAAATGCTGATACGCTATTCGCACAATGCAACGACACGTGTGGCTGAATACACCTTATCCTAAAACAATAATGGAATGCGACACCAGTAGTTAAATGTAATGTTGTGGTCCAACGCATCAACAGTATTTACTCAAAAGATACAGATAAAAGATACAACAATATTACAGAGAAGAGCTACAACCAATAGTACATACGTTTGTTCACGAGCGCTCCCGGATCCAGGACTCGGTCAGTCTTAGCAAGATGACCTTCAGAGAATAGACTGAGCCTGGCCAGGAGGACTCTCTTTTATACAATGTGTCCAAATACAGTACAATGGGAAATGTAAGCTCTTCTTTCATAGGTCAAAGGGCAGGTCATTTACAGTACATGAGGGGTCATAGGTTGGTTTAAATGAATGGGCGATGCTTGGTCCAGGTGTAGTTGAAGGTGTTCGCCACTGGGTTCCCGCCGAATATCAAGAGTACAGTATTTACAGTAGTTTTTGAATATTACAATTCTGCGCATATCTATGCGCAGAAACATGTGATAAACTGCAAATAGCAACCGGAATGTAGATCTCAAAATACTGCACATCTGGATACCAAACAATAAGTCCTAACCTTGCTCCATCCCCTCACATCCTGTAACCCTGAATAACTCTGTTGTTCTACCTTTTGAGTATATGTAAGTTGCTGGCAAAGTGTGTGGAGACTATGGGGGTCATTCCGAGTTGTTCCCTCAGTGCCGATTTTCGCAACGGAGCGATTAAGGCAACAATGCGCATGGTAAGTATTTTAGCACAAAACTTAGTAGATTTACTCACGTCCGAATGAAGAATTTTCATCGCTGAAGTGATCGGAGTGTGATTGACAGGAAGTGGGTGTTTCTGGGCGGAAACTGACCGTTTTCTGGGAGTGTGCGGAAAAACGCAGGCGTGCCAGGATAAAACGCGGGAGTGTCTGGAGAAACGGGGGAGTGACTGACCGAACGCAGGGCGTGTTTGTGACGTCAAACCTGGAACGTAACGGGCTAAGCTGATCGCAGTGTAGGAGTAAGTCTCGAGCTACTCAGAAACTGCTAAGAATTTTCTATTCACAATTCTGCTAAGCTAAGATACACTCCCAGGAGGCAGCGGTCTAGCGTGTGCAATGCTGCTAAAATCTGCTAGCGAGCGAACAACTCGGAATGACCCCCAAAGTGTAAATTATGCACTATATGAATAGAATATTAAATATGACTTTGTGGCTTTTCTGTGCGAATGCGTATGCTACCGTATATACTCATACCACGTGCCAATACGCAAGGCTCGTGAACCAGTGTACGTAGCGTGCATGTATGTGCACGCACGGAGACTACACACGCACGCACAGAGGTCACTCTGTTTGGTGTTTGCATGTTGTGTGTATGTTATATTTTTGACTTCGACAATGTCATGGTTCACTGCATATTGCATTGGGGATGGAGGCCACAATGATACAATGCCAATAAACTTGTCATTGAGTGTTTGACCATCCACTTCTCTGGGGAAGCAGGCAGATATGGGAAGCCGGTCTACTTTCTTGGGAGTTTGTGACAGCTCCCCGATATCTGTGACTCTCCCCAGGAAATTTTGAGCGTGTAGGCAAGTGTGTACTACTTACCATTCACAGTGCTTTAAGGCGTAAGGTGACCTTCAGTAGATAGATACTTTACACTTCAAGAAGAACAATTCAGTAGTCAATACCCAATGCTGTACATAAGAGATGGTGATTGTCATTTAAGAATACTGTGGTCTTCAATAGCTGCTACAGTAATTTATAACATAATATGAATGAAATCATGTCTCTGGTGGATTTGTGAAATGAAAGGGGTCTATTTACTAAGCCGTGCTGCCCAAAAGTCTGGGGGCGTGGCCTAATCGCGGAAGCCGTGGCCACGCCCCTTTATAAAAAAAATTTGAAAACGATTTCCAGTGCCGAGCAGGGTGGGTGGGGGTGCAGTCTGCAGTGCCTGATTCCTGAGCCCCCAGCCCTCAGCCAAGGTCAAGGGGGGAGTGTGATCAGTGTGATCACACCCCCCCCCGCCCCCACCCATATAGGAACAGACAGAGAAGCTCAGCAGCAGCAGCCTCTCTGCCCCACTGCAGCACAGCACACTGCATGTGCTGCCAAGATGAGAGCTGCTGCTGCTGCCCAGTAAGGTAGGATGGGGGGGTGGGAGTGCAGCGGACCAGGGCCCTCGACACGTCCCACCATCAGTCCCAGGCCCGGGTAATCAGTACCCGCTCCCTCTCCCCCCTCTCGGGGGCACTGACAACATCCTAGACAGCCACTGGAGTAATGGAGCCAGCAAGAAACTGAAGGAGAAGGGAAAGGAAGAGCAGCGCCCATGCCGGGAACATCTGCAGGTACTGGAGCCGCCCTCGCATCGCCTTAACCCTGCTGCTCGGTTGCCTGTCAATCACATTGGGGTTCCATCCATCGGGATGCAACCGCAATGTATATGCCCACTGCGCATGCACTGTTTGCTGCCACTGGCAAACTGCACTGCTGGCCACTAATGTGGCGGGGTCTTAATGACCCCCATAATGTGTATAATGGGCTGTACCTGGCATAATGTACGTAAGGTGCTCTACTGTGGCGTAACGTGTATTAGAGGCTTTTACTCTGGCATAACATGTATAAGCAGCTGTCCTGTGCAGTGTAATATGTATAACGGACACTCCTGTGCAGTGTAATATGTATAACGGACACTACTGTGCAGTGTAATATGTATAACGGACACTACTGTGCGGTGTAATATGTATAACGGACACTACTGTGCAGTGTAATATGTATAACGGACACTACTGTGCAGTGTAATATGTATAACGGACACTACTGTGCGGTGTAATATGTAAAACGGACACTACTGTGCGGTGTAATATGTATAACGGACACTACTGTGCGGTGTAATGTGTAAAACGGACACTACTGTGCGGTGTAATATGTATAACGGACACTACTGTGCGGTGTAATATGTAAAACGGACACTACTGTGCGGTGTAATATGTATAACGGACACTACTGTGCGGTGTAATATGTATAACGGACACTACTGTGCGGTGTAATATGTATAATGGACACAACTGTGCGGTGTAATATGTATAACGGACACTACTGTGCAGTGTAATGTGAATAACGGACACTACTGTGCGGTGTAATATGTATAACGGAGTACGGACACTACTGTGCTGTGTAATGTGACTAACGGACACTACTATGCAGTGTAATGTGACTAACGGACACTACTGTGCAGTGTAATGTGACTAGCGAACACTACTGTGTGGTGTAATGTGACTAACGGACACTACTGTGCAGTGTAATGTGACTAACAGATACTACTATGCGTGTAATGTGAATAACGGACACTACTGTGCAGTGTAATGTGACTAGCGAACACTAATGTGCAGTGTAATGTGACTAACGGACACTACTGTGCAGTGTAATGTGACTAACGGACACTACTGTGCGGTGTAATGTGACTAACGGACACTACTGTGCTGTGTAATATGACTTCCGGACACTACTATGCAGTGTAATGTGACTAACGGACACTACTGTGCAGTGTAATGTGACTAACGGACACTACTGTGCGGTGTAATGTGACTGACGGACACTACTGTGCAGTGTAATGTGAATAACGTGTGCTACTGTGCAGTGTAATGTGACTAACAGATACTACTATGCGTGTAATGTGACTAACGGACACTACTGTGCAGTGTAATGTGACTAACGGACACTACTGTGCAGTGTAATGTGACTAACGGACACTACTGTGCAGTGTAATGTGACTAACGGACACTACTGTGCAGTGTAATGTGACTAACGGACACTACTGTGCAGTGTAATGTGACTAACGGACACTACTGTGCGGTGTAATGTGACTAACGGACACTACTGTGCTGTGTAATATGACTTCCGGACACTACTATGCAGTGTAATGTGACTAACGGACACTACTATGCAGTGTAATGTGACTAACGGACACTACTGTGCAGTGTAATGTGACTAATGGACACTACTGTGCGGTGTAATGTGACTAGCGAACACTACTGTGCTGTGTAATGTGACTAACGGATACTACTGTGCAGTGTAATGTGAATAACGTGTGCTACTGTGCGGTGTAATGTGACTAACAGATACTACTATGCGTGTAATGTGACTAACGGACACTACTGTGCAGTGTAATGTGACTAGCGAACACTACTGTGCGGTGTAATGTGACTAACGGACACTACTGTGTGGTGTAATGTGACTAGCGAACACTACTGTGCAGTGTAATGTGACTAACAGACACTACTGTGCAGTGTAATGTGACTAACGGACACTACTGTGCGGTGTAATGTGACTAACGGACACTACTGTGCGGTGTAATGTGACTAGCGAACACTACTGTGCTGTGTAATGTGACTAACGGATACTACTGTGCAGTGTAATGTGAGTAACGTGTGCTACTGTGCGGTGTAATGTGACTAACAGATACTACTATGCGTGTAATGTGACTAACGGACACTACTGTGCAGTGTAATGTGACTAGCGAACACTACTGTGCGGTGTAATGTGACTAACGGACACTACTGTACAGTGTAATATGACTAACAGATACTACTATGCGTGTAATGTGACTAACGGACACTACTGTGCAGTGTAATGTGACTAGCGAACACTACTGTGCGATGTAATGTGACTAACGGACACTACTGTGTGGTGTAATGTGACTAGCGAACACTACTGTGCAGTGTAATGTAACTAACAGACACTACTGTGCAGTGTAATGTGACTAACAGACACTACTGTGCGGTGTAATGTGACTAACGGACACTACTGTGCAGTGTAATGTGACTAACGGACACTACTGTGCGGTGTAATGTGACTGACGGACACTACTGTGCAGTGTAATGTGACTAACAGACACTACTTTGCTGTGTAATGTGACTAGCGAACACTACTGTGCGGTGTAATGTGACCAGCGAACACTACTGTGCGGTGTAATGTGAGTAATGGACATTACTGTGCGGTGTAATGTAACTAGCGAACACTACTATGCGTGTAATGTGACTAACGGACACTACTGTGCGGTTTAATGTGACTAACGGACACTACTGTGCTGGGGAGGTGCGGTCATACTAATATTTGCTGATGAAGGGTGGTTCATAGTAATGTGTGCTGGGGGAAGCAGCATGTGTAAAAGGGTGCCCTACCTGGCGCAAAGTGTAAAAGGGAACTCTACCTTTCTCAGTGTGTAAAAGAGGACTCTACGTGGCGCATTGTGTAAAAGGGTGCTCTATCTGGAATAATGTGTGACTAGTTCTACCTGGCATTGTAAAAGGGGCTCTACCTAGCATTGTAAATGGAGACTATACCTTGCGCAATGTGTAAAAGGGTGCTCTACCTGGAATAGTGTGCGACTGGCTCTACCTGGTGCAATATGTAAAAGGGGGCTCTATCTGGCTAATGTATATAAGGGACACTACCTGGCGTAATGTTTATAACTGGTACTGCTGTGTTGCGTCATTTTGAATAATGGAGACTACAGTGCATCGTAATTATTTTACGCCGCTATACTTTACGTAATTTTTTTATGCCTCCATATTTTTGCGGCGTGCCTTTGGCACGCACTGTCCATGTTGTGGATCTTGAGGGGGAGGGGGGAACCAAAATATCTAGTTACAGCCTAGAGGATGAGATTGGTCACATTTGTATTTGTAGAAAGGCGCAAAATTGATAGTTTGCAGGAGGGTGCCGAACACCCTAGCACCGGCCCTGCCTGTATATATATATATATATATATATATATATATATATATATATACACATACACTGTACATACAGTTACTGTCTACTGTATATTGACATGTTGAATCAATTCAATTGCTGGGTGTTTGCACATACTTGTGCACTGAAGCATGATTTCCCATGATAGCTATACCCTACAATATCTCTAGCAATACATCAACCTATTCTGTTGATAATAAACATTACGTCAACTTTATCAAATTAAATAGAGCTAAAAATCAATATACTGCCTTGTTGGAATTGAAAACTCAATATGTGCAACTGGATTTCTGTGCCAGGTCATGTGTGGTTTAAGAACTTAAGAGAGAGTCATTTCTAGGAAACAATAACAGTACATCACATACAGTATAATGTTATGCAGAGAGCTAATGTGTTATTCTAATAATACTGATTGCATAGCCTTTACTGATACAGCTGGACATATTAATGTCCTTTCTGCACTACAGATGTGTCCTTATACACTGTGGCTTCAGTCATGCCAGACAGCCCCTCTCGGCACACCCGTGTGCCAAGACTCTTTCTCACACAAAATGTGCATCCTAGTTCCACAAAGAAAACAACTGAAAGTAACGAAACTACTCTGCTAAATAATATTGATCAATGTGATGTGCAACATTTGTACATCTATTGTGCGACTGAAGGGGGTATCCCATTAGAGGTGAAACAACATTGGGTGTGAAAAATTGCTGTTTTTGCACTTTTTTCCCAATGTTTCACCGATACTTTCTTACAGGCTATCCAATATGGATCACCCATAAAAAATAGCTTTCCCCCTGAAAACAGAGTGAAACCTGTGTGTTATCAGTAGAAACAGCCCCGTTTTTGCATGACCATGGGTCTGTTGCCGGGGATTTAATTTTGCCTGCCTGAAGCAGGCGAAACAAAATCCCTGATAAATTGGCGCGAGCTGCAGCTTATCAGGGCTAATTGAATAACCCCTGGCGGGATTACCGCATCTAATTGGATACCCCACCTGAGTCTGAATTTGTATACGAAGTGCAATGTTGCGGTGACCGCCACATTTTCTCATGGCAAATTCCGTTAGGCTTCATCTGCGACTTTGTACCTGTACAAAACTAAATTCTGTGCGGTTAAGCTGCAGCTCGGTGTCTCTAGTACAGTTTGAGTGTTGCCTGCGTCTGGATGTGTAATGAGAGTACGTACAACTAGCAAACGTCAAAAACATAAAATATATAATTATTATTATTATTATTATTATTATTTATGTACAGTATTTATCTAGTACTACTAATTATGTGTGCGGGTACATGTGCTAGGGAATATAGATTGTAAGCTCCGCTGGGGCAGGGACTGATGTGAATGGACAAATAGTCTCTCTGTAAAAGCGCTGCGGAATATGTGTGCGCTATATAAATATCTGGTAATAATTATATTAATAATAATTATGCAGCACTTTACATAGAATACTTGTCATGTCACACCTTTCTTCTGGCAAAATACACAACAGGGGACAAGTGTCACTGCAGCAACGTTGCCACAATGTGCTTTGAAGATCGCCTTTAGCCTGTACAAAACCCCCAAGCATTCTGAGTGTTCTCACATGGTGCCGCTGTTCTTCCCAGACCGGTCGGCCCCACCCCCTCGGCATGACAATATGTGGCCATGGCGTGGTTGGCACTTATCGCCGTAAAGCCCTGTTACTGCACTGTGCATGCAACATACTTTTGCCAAATTGATCATTAATTAAATTTGCTCCTATGGGGTATATTCAATTAGCGTCGGATCCATTCCGACATGCATTTGTTGGAATGGATCCGACAACCCCTATTCAATCTCATCTTAATTCGACTTTTTCAAGTCGAATTGAGATGAGGGACTCAGAGGAGGAGAGGGGGGGTGGGAGCCACGCGGAGACCAGCGGGGACAGCCGCCGGCAGACGGAGGAGATCAGCGCTACAGTAGCGCTGCAGGAGGATGTCACACAGCCACCTAACCTCACGGCAGTGTCCACCCGGCTCCAGCAAGCGTGACCTCACTTGCTGGAGCTGGGTGGACGCTGCTGTGAGCGGCGCGGCTGTGTGACATCCTGCTGCAGCGCTGTGCTGTAGCTCTGATCTCCACTGTATGCCCGCGGCTGACCCCCATCTCCCTGCGGCCCCCCCCCCCCTCTCCTCCTCTGGGTCCCACATCTCAGTCCGACATTTTTTTATGTCGGACTGAGATGGTCGACACAAGCACGTGGATCGGCAGCTATTCCGCCAATCCACGTGCTTTTCGACAAGTCGAAGTTCTCAACTTGTCGAAAATATTGAGTAGGTTGGAACCCCTTCTTTTCGACAGACGGCAGCTTTCGACGTCAATTGAATATACCCATAAATCTGAATCCAGTACATAATGTTATGATATTAAAACTAGATATAGTTGTAGTTATGTATGGAACAAAGATGGAGCAATATTTCTTTCATTTAATTTTTTTTTAAGTGTTAAGAATTTATACTGTATGTACGTTAAATAACCCGCTGCTCTACCAAAAGACTGAAGGCTGTGTAGGTTACAGCCAATGCAGGGGGCTGACAGGTATCCATTTGCGAGCTCCATCCGATTTAAACTTATTTAACACTACATGCTACCAAGATACCATTTCAAAAGCAGCTTCCTACTGTTTCTCGTTGAAGGTCAGAAGGGACAGCAAACCATTACATGGTAATTACTGTTTCATGATTTCAGAAATGATTGCAGAGTATATTACATTAAAGAGAATTAGGCATTTTTCTCTAACATTACAAACCTCTTTTTCTGTCAATCATCTTCTGATTTCACTTTCAACAGAAAATAATAGTTATCCTTTTCAGATCTTGTATTTTATCCCCACAGTTATAAGTGCTTTATACAGGACAAAGAATGGTTCTAGTGTATTGGATACCAAAACATTAGCTTTTATTTCAAAATCTGTCAACTAACAAAAGGTCATTTTTAAAACAGTAAAACTCCGGACCTATAGCGAAAACACTATTTTATGACGCCAGGTGCCAAATATTATGCAAGTGAACATGTCTATATGGGCAATCACACGGATATGAGCATTACGATAATGTCAAATACGCAATTTTGCATCATTTGCGTGAGCAGTTGGCCGGACTTTTCTTCATTGCTGAGAATTATTCACCCCTGACAATCTTTCTGGGCCCACGTTCTCAAGAGATGAGTGGGGAGGATGTATCAAACCTTGGAGAGAGATAAAGTACTGGATCGGGACAGAGGGGGTGCCGGATCGGGGGGTGCCGGATCAGGACAGAGGACAGAGGTATTGGGCACCAGATTGTGGGATAGGGAGCCGGTCAAAGCCGGTCAGAGCGGAGTGCAGCAAGGGGGGTCAGAGCGGAGCGCAGCAGGTGTAACAGCTGCTGCTGCCGCTCTCAGTGTAATAAGTAAAAAAAGGACATCAAGGGGGTTGAATCTTGCGTAAGTGAGGGACAGAGAGTAGTGTGTGACTGAGGGGCTAATAATTGTGTGTGAGATAGGGGCTGAGATTAGTGTGTGGCTGGGGGGCTAAGATTACTGTGTGTGTGTGAGGGGTTGCGACTAGTGTGTGAGCAAGGGGCAGAGTTTTTTGGTGTGTAGGGTGCCTGTTCTGTTTTGTTAAACATCTTAGTGATATTTGGTGGACCCCCATCTTTGAAAGTAAAGCATTCATAACCTAGAACCAGAAATAACGACACTGAGACTTGAATTTTGGCAGAAAATTGCTAGCTATTTATTTGTCCCTATCCATTAGGAAACCTGTAATAAAGAAATTAATTTAATATGCCGCTCCAGCTGGCATATGGTGGCGGCCCAAAAGAACGGCTCAATTAATCTGAATTAACTTTAAATAACTAACCCTATAAATTTACTAAAACTTACTATAAACCGGTAATAGGTGACAACTCAACCCCCACAGTGACTACCCACCGCTCCTGGGTGCCCTGCCGCTGCCTTCCCGGACGGGTGGTCAAGCGGCCATAAGTCGATGGAGGTGAGTGCACCTAAACCACAACAAACTGTAAAAAACACTACAGTTTTCCCTACAATACAAAACTGCCGTTCTTTTCCGCCAACAGCGAAAGACTCATCCCCAAAGTCTTTCGCACCGCCACCATAAACCTACCCTAACTCCTGCAAAGCGAAACCTAGATCCTCCAGAAAAAACATCATCCCCTCATTGGATAGATGTACTCCATCGCGCCGGAAAAGGTGGCTGTCTCTGAACCGTATCCTCGGGTGGCGAACCACCCTCCCACCGTGGGACAGCACCCACTTTGCCACCGCTCCGTTCACCTTTTTCCGGGCCTCATCAATCTGGCGACCATCCGCCACACCCCTCCAACACAATCTTGGCACCATCATGGGAAAAAACAACACACAATTGGTCCATGCCGCGGTCACACTTGCCAGATCCTGTATCATGGCCCACCGCAGATCCAAGGATGTCCTCTTCCCCAGGTCGTTGCCACCTAGATGGACAACCAAAACCCTAGGGACTCCATGCTTGCTGGCCTGACTCACTAACCTACTCCTCAGCTCACCCCACATCATTCCTCGCCAGCCAAGCCATCTGACACCCTGTGTTCCTAGCAATGCCTGAGACCCTTCCGAGGCCACAAACCTGGCCGCCCAGTAAATGTAAGAGTGGCCAACCACCCAAATGGGCAAATAGTCTCCGAACCATCCTGAAGGGAAAAAGAGGGGTAGAATTGATTACTAAGAGGCTTATTAATTGTTTATACTGAAGGATCTGCCAAAAAAGAAAACTTTAGATCTCGCCATTGCAGCAGTCACGGCCTAGCCGACTGCACCATGTTCCGTTGCCAATTTAAAGCGCAATTAAAGACACAAAGGGGAAGGATCAAATAAAACAAACGAAATAAAAAAGGGGGGGGGGATATAAAATGGGAAACACATGTAATAACTCAGCTGGAGGTGAAACGTAAAGACCTGCTGAGGGACTCTGATTAGACCAAATTAGCCGAATTATAGATTAGAATTCAGTCCGTCAAGTCAGGCAAAAAATCGCAAATAACTCCAGACCCCCGCTGCCGACTCATGCCAGCAACGGCGAGTAGCTAATCCCTGAGTAGGATAAAAAAGGGGGAACACCAACAGACGCACAACACCATAAAATCACAGAACTGGAACAACGTAATACATTGCCATTTAAACAAAGCCCCAAGCGCAAACCGACCTCTCATGTGACGGGGCGAATATATCGTCTGTAACTTGACGACTTCCATCGCCCCACCGCTTGGATTTCAGTTCTGGAGCAACCCGCCGCAGCAGCCGACGTCGCTGCGCCTATGCAAAAGGAATGGGTACCGAAAGCAGTGGGTGGGAGGCCCAAGCCCGCCAAACAACGACTCAGCATCCAACGAAACTGGTATTTCGTGACTGGCAGCCCATCATAATGCAACAGCCAAGACCCCTCCTTAACGGGTCGCACCACCACATATTGCCTTGCCAGCCAACTGGGCAAACGCTCTCCTCTAGCGCTGGAACCATTGTAACCCAGCGCCTTCTCCCCACTTGATCCGTCTTGGAGCGTCGCAACCTGCACAGCAAGGACCTCTCACCCACTACCACGTCCCCGACCAGCATGCGCGAATCTGCTCTCTTGGAAGGCGCTACCAACTCAGAAACTCGAAAGGCCCCGTGGTAAGCCATTGAGAACGCCAAACTAAACAAAAGCGTCTCAAACCTGGATGACGCGACTCGCCCTACCGCCTCGATGACGGCTGGCAACAAAGCCGCATCGATGGGCCGCCTCCTATCCGGTGGCGACGGCGCAACTCGCGCCCACCCTTTCATTGCCTTCCGCAGAACCTCGCTTTTTGTTACGTCAGGGACGCCTCGCAGCTTGCAGAAAAATGAGATGCCTGCCAAATACCGCGATACCACTGCTCGTGACCTACCGGAGACGTAAAGCTGCCACATAAAAGAAAGCATCAGCCGATGCCTACTCTTACCTTGATGCTGACGCCCTTGGACAAACTCCTCCCATTCACTCCAAGCTTGTTCGTAAGCCTTGAGCGTGGCTGGCGCTACAGACCGCAACGCTAGACCCTCCAGTCCGGCCCGATCACCTGCCAAACCTAACCGGGACAATGAAAACCTTGCTCGTTGGCCTCAGGTGCCAACAACCAACACCTCTCCCACTGTCCTCGCGACAAAGCGTCGACAATCCCATTCTCCAAACCGGGCACATGTTGCGCGCGGAACCACAGGTTCCTATGCAAGCATGTCAAAAGCAATTGCCCTAGCACCCGCATAACCACCAACGACTTTGCCCTCTGGTTATTAATCGCATGCACCACGCCCAGATAATCGCATCTAAACAAAATGCTGCGATTAGCCAGCCGATCGCCCCAGACCTCCAACGCCACCATAATGGGAAAAACTCCAGAAGCAAAAGGTCCTTCGTGAAACCCCCGCGATGCCATTCTGCCGGCAACGAGGCCGCGCACCAAGATCCCTCCAGATGGCAACCGAATCCAGAGGCGCCCGCTGCGTCGGTGAACAGCTGCAACCTAGCGCTGTCCGCCATTGGGGCCTGCCATATACACACCCCGTTGAAGTCCTCGAGGAACGAGGCCCATATTGCCAAATCCCTCTTAATCTCTGAGGACAAACGCACGAAATGGTGCGTTCTGGCACACCCCGCAGTCGCCCTTCACAGCTTCCGGCAGTACACACCTAAAAGCGAACTCAAATGAGCCGGAAGGCGCCTGGAGCCTTCTTAGGAACCACCCCCACTGGAGAGATGACCAAGTCATCCCCCGAAGGAACACGCCGCGTTGTTAAACGTGAAACATTTTCCTTTTGTGGTGGCACGCCCCCCTGCGCGGACTGCCGACCTACCTGACTTGGCCAATCCGCCGTCCGCGCCGAACCACTGGGAGGACGACCCTGCGTGGTGCCCGTCCGCCCCCGGCTTCCGGGGCTCCTCCGCCTGTAGCGAAGCCCGGGTGACCTTGAGCCCAACCTCAACGTCCTTGAACCCGAAGTCCATGACCTGCAAACCTTCCTGTTGTTCCCTGAATTCCTGATCGTACCTGCGCCACTCCGATCCCGAAGACGTGCGCTGCATGTCATGTACGAGATGCAGGTACCTAATTATATTCGTGTGCTCTGCCGGCCTGTCCTCCAGGTAAGATGCCGCGAAGACCCAGAACCCGGCCAGGCAATTATCGAAGGTACGGAATGCCTCAGCCCCGATGCCCTTCTTTGCGCCGCCACCTTATACTCTTTCTTCGCGACCTTCGTCAATACGAACACGTCCACGAAGTCGCCCCTCCAAATCTTCTTGCGGCAGCTATCTCGCAGCCCCCGCAGTACAGCAGTAAAGACGAATCGCACGACACCGGGCAAATTGCGAGCTTCTTGGCCCTACGCGCTTCCTCGCTAAGCCGCTTGCGCCTGTTCCGCTGCCCTCTTGGCGAATTTAGTTGCCCGCTTCTTTGCCCTAGTTGTGCTACTGCCTTCGGACGCCTGTGACGACATTGAAGATGAGGAAGAGGAAGAACTACGCGAACTAGAGCTCGTGGAGGAACCCGAATACCGACTGCACCACCTTACCTGATGCCGCCGACTGCCCCGACATGGAATCTTCCGGCGCGTCCAAATCGTTGCCTTCCTCCTCGAAATCTGCCATCGCCTCATCCCCGAGCTCCCTTGAAAAAGAGGAAGAAGCGGAGGACCCCTCCAGCACTCGCGGCACATGCCGCGGCCTCAGTGCTGGGGGCGTTGCGGCCGTGAGCTCCCCCGCGTCCTGCCCTGGACCCTGTTGTAAGTCTGCGGCGACCGTCCCGAGCTCACGGCAGGCGCGTGCCACCCGCTGCGCCGCCATAGCCCGCAGCCCGCCGGAACGAACAGCCGTTCTAGGGGAGGCAGCTGCGGCTAGCGGCCCTAACACTTTCACCGCTGTGGCCAGGGCCGAGCCAGCGCTCTGGAGGGGTCGTGACTGCCCCAAAACGCGGTCCTGGGTCCTTCGCCGGGGCCCGCGTGCGACCACGCACTCGCCGCCCGACATGCGTGTGCCGGGCATCCGACGCACGCTGCCCTTGCGGGAAAGCGGAGGCACCGCTGTCGACGCCCGCACTGCCCTCGCCTCCGAATTTGTCCCCTCTTCCCGTGTATCGGAACTATCCGATGCCGCAGAGGGGGGGGGGTGGGACAGCCGCGAGCTCCTGCGGCGCGTGCAGCAGCCCCGCGGCCACTAACCCATTCCCTGTCCCCCCTCCTCCCCCGCAGGCCGCTAGATTCCGGCCCTGGGAGAGTGATCTGAAAAGACCGGGAACCCCGCGGCGCAGCAGAGCGCGCGCGCACTGCTCCGCTTTCAGTGGACACGGGCTCGCGCACCCGGTGACCTCTTGCTGCCGCACCCCTTCTCCTTGGTATCGCACTGCCCTGCCAGTGATCATAATTGCCCTGTCACCCCTCTCCCCCACGGCTCCCGCCGGACTCCGGCTGCCTGGGAGATAGCAGGGGAGACAGCAGGGCCGGCGGCGCTGCTGCGCACACACGTGCGCGGCTAGCGGCGCCAGAGGCGAGCGTGGGCGCGCGAGCACCTCGGGCGCGCGCCCCACTGCTCTCTGTCACCACAAGGCCTCTTGTCTGGGCTCCTGCATTAAGAGCTCCATTAGCTTAACCTGGTTGATCACTGCCTCTCCCCCTCCCTCCCCGCTCCACACCGTGTTCCGGCTGCGGGGGAGAGGGCTGAGGAGACAAGGAGGAAAGCGGCGCCGCTGCGCGCACACGTGCGCGCGCGGCGCCGCGCGTGGGCGCGCGCGCGTCCCACCGCTTTTGGTCCGTGCTCTCTCAGCCGAAGCGTTTGGGGATGACGCCGTGCGAGGCCCTGCGACAGGCCTCGCTCGGCTGGCCACCGTCCCCCGCCCAGTGCCCTCCCCCCGCCTGGAACCACTAGCCGGCCCCGGCAAGGGGGAAGAGCTGAGCATCGAACTCAGTCTCCGGTCCCTGGATGAGCGCCTGGCGCGGCGCGCTCCCGTGGGCACCCGGCACTGGGGCTTCCCCGGCCATGCCCGGAGGCAAGGGCTGCTGCCCGCCCACCTCCGGGCGGCCTGACTCCCTCTCTGATCCTCCTCGTCGGCCGCTCCCGCCAGTCACATCCGGCCCGGCTTCTGCCAGATCCCTCGAGGAGGCCCTAGGAGACGGGACGCCGTCCCCAGGGCCAGCCAGCTCGCCCCCGGAACCAGCCCCCACCGCCCGATGAGCGGTAACGGGCTGGGGTCCCGGCGGACCGTCGTGGGCGAGTGGCAGCCAGGGCACTGATGTGTGACCTAAATGCAGGGAGCTGACAATAGAGATGGCTACTGACTCTCTGTCTCAACACAGTGACTGGAATCATCAGGAAGTGTGAATGATTCGAGTCACTCACCGTTTCATGAGTCGAGACAGCAGCAGCAGCAGCTTCTCTCAGACAGAGGGAGGAAACTCTGTGTCCTGTGTCCTTCAGTCAGTGTGTTCTGCTGTCTTTAGCTGTGATTGGCCAGAGGCTATACCAGGTGACACCCAGTGGGAGGGGGGAGGGAGCAGTCACGACTCACCAGTCAGTGAGTGCTCTGCTGCTGTGCCTGATCCATGTCATGAATCATGATTCATCCTGAGTCTGCCAGTGAGTTGAGACAGTTGTACACTGTGTAGACTCAGTGACTCAGTGAATGAATCTGATTCATGCAGCAGGAGGTGGAGCCCCTGTGGTACAGGGCTCTCGGCTCAGTGCTCACTGATCCTGCTCAGTGTGATTGTGGGTGGCAAACTCCCTGGAGGCTAGATAGTGGATAATATAATAAATCCAAGGCCACCTAAAATCATCCAATTAGCAAAGTATGCAAGATAAAAAAAAAAAAACGTTTTTATTTGGTTTAGTTACAGAATGAATGATGTGTTTCATGGCTGTTAAGCTTTCTCTCCTCAGCCAAAAGTAATGTCATATTCTATAACTAGTATGCAATAAGTGGTTATTAATAATATATCAACATAACAGTAAATCTATGTTAACATATTATTAACAATCAGGGCATAAGCAGCTGCCTCCCCCAGATACACTGTACAATCACTGCAGCTGAATAACTCCATGAGTCAAGCACTGATCCTCCAGCACTGGCAACTCACTGATTCATGTGCAGTCTCTGCAACACATTCCACTACAGATGAGTCATGACTCATGTGCCGAGACACTGACTCCAGACACTTCACTGAACTGAGTCATGTGTCTCAGCTCAGCTCAGTGAATCACTTTGCCCATGACTAGCTGACAAAACACTGAAATGTATAAATCCGAAAAAGAAAATGGGGGGATTCTGCAAAGCAGCACTCACCCCAAAGCAAATCACCAAGAGACTTAAGATGGCCTCTCCTTCCCTATATATAGCAAACCCTCCCCCTAAAGAAGGCTGTACTTTCCTCACAGCTAGGTCCACCCCTCCCCAGATGTTTAACTCTTTCCTCTCCTATGCAGTCAATACTCTCTCCTTCTGTGTTTTTGTGTGTGTACTAGGAATCTCCGGGGACGCTGCTGCATATTGTATTTCACCACAACCAGTCTGTGGGGTCAGAACCCTCTACTGAGCTGCACAAGGGGACGACGAAGTCGGCTGCTGCAGTCATCAGAGGAGAGGACAGAAGGGGAGAGAGACTGCTGCCATTACAGCTGCTGCCACTGGAGGAACTGAAGACTACGGCTGCATAAAAGCGAAGGATCAAGGACCGCACAAAGATAGATAAGTATAAGCCCAACTTAATTATTGTATAAGTGAGTGTTTTCTCCCAGTTTGTTTTGCTTCTTATTTATTCTTTTTTTGCTTCTTCTTCTTTTCTGTTGAGAGTAACAGGGAGTTAGACCTTTACAAACACTATGGGTGGGGCTGTGATTGGGGACCTCACTCAGTGCATGTCGTGCAAGATGTATGTACACACCTGGAGCTACCGGCACAGTGTGATTACATCTGCATGAGATGTGTGCGAACGGTTGCCCTGGAAGCCCAGGTAATGGATCTAGAGCAGACCGTTACGCGACTGAGGGAGATTCACAATCTCGAGCAAGGATTAGATAGAGCGGTGGAGGAGTTGCGGGAGGGGTCACTGGTAGAAGAGGATGATGATCAGGTAGCCAGCTGGGTCAAAGTTAGAAGGAAAAAAAGAGGGGGAGGCTCGACATCTCTGAACTATCAAACCCGAATAAATTTTCACGACTGGACGAGGATTCGGAGGATGATAGTGAGGAAATGACGGTGCCGGAGGGGACTGTACTCTCTAGCATCCAGAGTAGCGGCCACTCTGGCGCAGTTGGGATAAAAGATAGTGAGGTACCTAGTCAGATTGTGGTTGTAGGGGATTCTATCATGAGGTATGCAGATAGGGCAATCTGCTAACGGGACCGGGATCGCCGTACAGTCTGTTGTCTCCCGGGTGCTCGGGTGCGGCACATCGCGGACCAGGTAGACAGATTGTTGGGAGGGGCTGGGAAAGACCCAGCAGTCTTGGTGCATGTTGGCACCAATGACAAAGTTAGCGGAAGGTGGGATGTCCTTAAGAAAGACTATAGGGAATTAGGCAAGAAAATTAAGGAAAGGATATCTAAGGAAATATTCTCCGAAATATTACCTGTGCCAAGCGCTAGTCCAGGGAGGCAGAGGGAGATCAGGGAGGTAAATGTGTGGCTTAGAGACTGGTGCAGGAAAGAGGGGTTTGTGTTCCTGGAACCCTGGGCGGACTTCTCAGTCAAGCGCCATCTTTTTTGTCGTGATGGATTGCACCTGAATGAGGAGGGAGCAGCGGTGCTGGGGGGAAGAAGGTTGGAGGAGATTTTAAACTAGGAGCCTGGGAGGAGGGTTTAGCTAGAAACTACGGGGCATGCAGTGAGAATAGTGGGGATGGCGGTAGTAAACGATATGGGGGAGGGTAAGAGCAGCCGGTAAGGGTATTAACATGGGTACTAAAAGAGGTTTTACCAAAGCACTACCTAATAATGATTACAGGTCACCGTTGCTACATAAGGTGAATGATGTCCCTAACGCAAGGGGAAATACTCCTTCAAAAGTAGACTCAAAACTTTCCTGTTTACTCAAGCATTTCCATAGTGTCCCTTTTAGTATCTTCATGCTTCTGTATTGTATGAAAATGTACTTCATTATTTTCTGTACTATATTATGCTATGCATCTGTTAAGCGCCTTGAGTCCTATTGGAGAAAGAGCGCTATATAAATAAAATTATTATTAATATTATTATTATTATTATTATTATTATTATTATTATTATTATCTTAGTTGTATGTATGTGAACGCTAGAAGCCTTACTGGTAAAAAGGGTGAACTAGAGCACAGAATATGATATTATAGGCATTACTGAAACTTGGTGGGACGAATCTCATGATTGGACAATCAATCCAGAGGGCTATACGCTTTTTAGGAGAGACAGACTAATTAAAAGGGGTAAAGGGGTGTGTCTTTACGTAAAACCATTTTTAAAACCTGATATACAGGAAAATATGCAGGAGGGGACTGTAGACGCTGTTGAGACGTTATGGGTAAAAATTGCATGCAGCAAAAAGGGAATAAAAAAGTTAGTATTGGGTGTATGCTACAGGCCGCCTGGTATTAATGTATCTAACGAGGGAATTGTTACTGAAGCCAATTGAAAGAGCAGCAGGAGTAGGTGACATTGGCCCTTATTCGGAGTTGTTCACTCGATAGCTGCTTTTAGCAGCATTGCAAACGCTAGGCCGCCGCCCTCTGGGAGTGTATCTTAGCTTAGCAGAATAGCGAACGAAAGATTAGCAGAACTGCTACTAAATAATTCTTAGCAGTTTCTGAGTAGCTCCAGACCTACTCCTAGATTGCAATCACCTCAGTCCGTTTAGTTCCTGGTTTGATGTCACAAACACGCCCTGCGTTCGGCCAGCCACTCCCCCATTTCTCCAGCCACTCCTGCGTTTTTACCTGGCACGCCTGCATTTTTTAGCACACTCCCTGAAAACGTCCAGTTACCGCCCAGAAACACCCACTTCCTGTCAATCACACTACGATCACTCCAGCGATGAAAAAACGTCGCTGGAGCTTGGGTAAATCTACAAACTTTTGTGTGAAAGTACTTAGCGCATGCGTGCTGCGTACCATGCGCATGCCCTTTTTTGCCGTTTTTTCACTTGATCGCTGCACTGCAAAAATCGGCAGCAAGTGAACAACTCGGAATGATCACCATAGTCGTGATGGGAGATTTTAACTATCCAGAGATAAACTGGAAAAACGATTCATGTGATACTGCTAGGGGCAATATGTTTTTAAACACACTTAATGATAATTACTTAGTTCAACTAATTGAGGAACCTACCAGGTACAATGCAATCTTAGACCTGGTATTAACAAACAATGGGGAATTGGTATCAGATATTATAGTGGGGGAGCCCATAGGAAACAGCGACCACAATATGGTAACATTCAATATAAGTTTTCATAAACAGTCCTATACTGGCTCAACTAGGACTCTAAACTTTAGCAAAGCCAACTTTGAAATGATGAGGGAAACTTTAAGGGATATTGATTGGGAAGGTTTGTTTCTAGGAAAAAATACTACAGAGAAATGGGATGTATTAAAACCACTACTAGCTAATAATACTCTAGAAAGTATTCCTACGAGCAGGAAAAAAAGGATTAAAAATCATAAACCGATGTGGCTTAATAAAAAAATAAAGGAACTTATGGGCAAGAAAAGGCGAGCATTTAAAAAATACAAATCTGATCGGAATGCGGAATCATTTCAGCACTATAAGGACTGTTACGAAATATGCAAAAAAGAAATAGCGATGAGCGGGTTCGGTTTCCGAGAAACCGAAACCCCCCGAGCTTTACCTTTTTTACACGGGTCCGAGCAGACTCGGATCCTCCCGCCTTGCTCGGCTAACCCGAGCGCGCCCGAACGTCATCATCCCGCTGTCGGATTCTCGCGAGATTCGGATTCTATATAAGCAGCCACGCGTCGTCGCCATTTTCACTCGTGCATTGGAGATGATAGGAAGAGGACGTGGCTGGCGTCCTCTCCGTTTAGTAGAAGTCAGAAGACAGTTGATTTGATTGTTTGTGCTTGTTTATTACTATAATTGTGGGGAGGATTGGGGAGCAGCTGTTAGGAGGAGTACAGTGCAGAGTTTAGTTTTTTTTTATCCGTTCTCTGCCTGAAAAAACGCTCCATACCATATCTGTGCTCAGTGTGCTACATGATATATCTGTGCTGAGTGCTCACACTGCTTAATTGTGGGGACTGGGGAGCAGCTATAGCAGGAGTACAGTGCAGAGTTTTGCTGACAGTGACCACCAGTATACATTTGTCTGCCTGAAAAACACTCCATATCTGTGCTCACAGTGTGCTGCTTTATTGTGGGGACTGGGGACCACCAGTATAATTAATATTATATATAGGAGTACAGTGCAGAGTGCACTGCTGTACCTACCTCTGTGTCGTCATCCATTAAGTATACTATCCATCTACATTCCTATACCTGTGGTGCATTTTAGTTTAGCAGTTTGCTGACAGTGTCCACCAGGTCCAGTATATACTGTATATAGCAGTACGGTAGGCCACTGCTGTGTACCTACCTCTGTGTCGTCACTCGTCATCCATAAAGTTTACTAGTATCCATCCATCTACATTGTATACCTGTGGTGCCTTTTTTTTAGACTAGTTTAGCAGTTCGCTGACAGTGTCCACCAGGTCCAGTATACTGTATATAGCAGTACGGTAGGCCACTGCTGTGTACCTACCTCTGTGTCGTCACTCGTCATCCATAAAGTATACTAGTATCCATCCATCTACATTGTATACCTGTGGTGCCTTTTTTTTAGACTAGTTTAGCAGTTCGCTGACAGTGTCCCCCAGGTCCAGTATACTGTATATAGCAGTACGGTAGGCCATTTCTGTGTACCTACCTCTGTGTCGTCACTCGTCATCCATAAAGTATACTAGTATCCATCCATCTACATTGTATACCTGTGGTGCCTTTTTTTTTAGACTAGTTTAGCAGTTCGCTGACAGTGTCCACCAGGTCCAGTATACTGTATATAGCAGTACGGTAGGCCACTGCTGTGTACCTACCTCTGTGTTGTCACTCGTCATCCATAAAGTATACTAGTATCCATCCATCTACATTGTATACCTGTGGTGCCTTTTTTTTAGACTAGTTTAGCAGTTTGCTGACAGTGTCCACCAGGTCCAGTACACTGTATATAGCAGTACGGTAGGCCACTGCTGTGTACCTACCTCTGTGTCGTCACTCGTCATCCATAAAGTATACTAGTATCCATCCATCTACATTGTATACCTGTGGTGCCTTTTTTTAGACTAGTTTAGCAGTTCGCTGACAGTGTCCACCAGGTCCAGTATACTGTATATAGCAGTACGGTAGGCCACTGCTGTGTACCTACCTCTGTGTCGTCACTCATCATCCATAAAGTATACTAGTATCCATCCATCTACATTGTATACCTGTGGTGCCTTTTTTTTAGACTAGTTTAGCAGTTCGCTGACAGGGTCCACCAGGTCCAGTATACTGTATATAGCAGTATGGTAGGCCACTGCTGTGTACCTACCTCTGTGTCATCACTCGTCATCAATAAAGTATACTAGTATCCATCCATCTACATTGTATACCTGTGGTGCCTTTTTTTTAGACTAGTTTAGCAGTTTGCTGACAGTGTCCACCAGGTCCAGTATACTGTATATAGCAGTACGGTAGGCCATTTCTGTGTACCTACCTCTGTGTCGTCACTCGTCATCCATAAAGTATACTAGTATCCATCCATCTACATTGTATACCTGTGGTGCCTTTTTTTTAGACTAGTTTAGCAGTTCGCTGACAGTGTCAACCAGGTCCAGTATACTGTATATAGCAGTACGGTAGGCCACTGCTGTGTACCTACCTCTGTGTCATCACTCGTCATCCATAAAGTATACTAGTATCCATCCATCTACATTGTATACCTGTGGTGCCTTTTAGTTGTGCGCAGTAAATATAGTAGTAGGCCATTGCTATTGATACTGGCATATAATTCCACACATTAAAAAATGGAGAACAAAAATGTGGAGGTTAAAGGGAAAGATCAAGATCCACGTCCACCTCGTGCTGAAGCTGCTGCCTCTAGTCATGGCCGAGACGATGAAATGCCATCAACGTCGTCTGCCAAGGCCGATGCCCAATGTCATAGTAGAGAGCATGTAAAATCCAAAACACAAAAGTTCAGTAAAATGTCCCAAAAATCAAAATTAAAAGCGTCTGATGAGAAGCGTAAACTTGCCAATATGCCATTTACGACACGGAGTGGCAAGGAACGGCTGAGGCCCTGGCCTATGTTCATGGCTAGTGGTTCAGCTTCAAATGAGGATGGAAGCACTCATCCTCTCGCTAGAAAAAAGAAAAGACTTAAGCTGGCAAAATCACAGCAAAGAACTGTGCGTTCTTCAAAATCACAAATCCCCAAGGAGAGTCCAATTGTGTCGGTTGCGTTGCCTGACCTTCCCGACACTGGACGGGAAGAGCTTGCACCTTCCACCATTTGCACGCCCCCTGCAAGTGCTGGAAGGAGCACCCACAGTCCAGTTCCTGATAGTCAAATTGAAGATGTCACTGTTGAAGTACATCAGGATGAGGATATGGGTGTTGCTGGCGCTGGGGAGGAAATTGACAAGGAGGATTCTGATGGTGAGGTGGTTTGTTTAAGTCAGGCACCTGGGGAGACACCTGTTGTCCATGGGAGGAATATGGCCCTTGACATGCCTGGTCAAAATACAAAAAAAATCAGCTCTTCGGTGTGGAATTATTTCAACACAAATGCGGACAACAAGTGTCAAGCCGTGTGTTGCCTTTGTCAAGCTGTAATAAGTAGGGGTAAGGACGTTAACCACCTCGGAACATCCTCCCTTATACGTCACCTGCAGCGCATTCATCATAAGTCAGTGACAAGTTCAAAAACTTTGGGTGACAGCGGAAGCAGTCCACTGACCACTAAATACCTTCCTCTTGTAACCAAGCTCCTGCAAACCACACCACCAACTCCCTCAGTGTCAATTTCCTCCTTACCCAGGAAAGCCAATAGTCCTGCAGGCCATGTCACTGGGAAGTCTGATGAGTCCTCTCCTGCCTGGGATTCCTCCGATGCATCCTTGAGTGTAACGCCTACTGCTGCTGGCGCTGCTGTTGTTGCTGCTGGGAGTCGATCGTCATCCCAGAGGGGAAGTCGGAAGACCACTTGTACTACTTCCAGTAAGCAATTGACTGTCCAACTGTCCTTTGCGAGGAAGATGAAATATCACAGCAGTCATCCTGCTGTAAAGCGGATAACTGAGGCCTTGGCAGCCTGGGCGGTGAGAAACGTGGTTCCGGTATCCATCGTTAATTCAGAGCCAACTAGAGACTTGATTGAGGTACTGTGTCCCCGGTACCAAATACCATCTAGGTTCCATTTCTCTAGGCAGGCGATACCAAAAATGTACACAGACCTCAGAAAAAGACTCACCAGTGTTTTAAAAAATGCAGTTGTACCCAATGTCCACTTAACCACGGACATGTGGACAAGTGGAGCAGGGCAGACTCAGGACTATATGACTGTGACAGCCCACTGGGTAAATGTATTGCCTCCCGCAGCAAGAACAGCAGCGGCGGCACCAGTAGCAGCATCTCGCAAACGCCAACTCGTCCCTAGGCAGGCTACGCTTTGTATCACCGCTTTCCAGAATAGCCACACAGCTGAAAACCTCTTACGGCAACTGAGGAAGATCATCGCAGAATGGCTTACCCCAATTGGACTCTCCTGGGGATTTGTGACATCGGACAACGCCAGCAATATTGTGCGTGCATTACATCTGGGCAAATTCCATATCGTCCCATGTTTTGCACATACCTTGAATTTGGTGGTGCAGAATTATTTAAAAAACGACAGGGGCGTGCAAGAGATGCTGTCGGTGGCCCGAAGAATTGCGGGCCACTTTCGGCGTTCAGGCACCGCGTACCGAAGACTGGAGCACCACCAAACATTCCTGAACCTGCCCTGCCATCATCTGAAGCAAGAGGTGGTAACGAGGTGGAATTCAACCCTCTATATGCTTCAGAGGATGGAGGAGCAGCAAAAGGCCATTCAAGCCTATACATCTGGCCATGATATAGGCAAAGGAGGTTGAATGCACCTGACTCAAGCGCAGTGGAGAATGATTTCAATGTTGTGCAAGGTTCTGCAACCCTTTGAACTTGCCACACGTGAAGTCAGTTCAGACACTGCCAGCCTGAGTCAGGTCATTCCCCTCATCAGGCTTTTGCAGAAGAAGCTGGAGACATTGAAGGAGGAGCTAAAACAGAGCGATTCCGCTAGGCATGTGGGACTTGTGGATGGAGCCCTTAATTCGCTTAACCAGGATTCACGGGTGGTCAATCTGTTGAAATCAGAGCACTACATTTTGGCCACCGTGCTCGATCCTAGATTTAAAACCTACGTTGTATCTCTCTTTCCGGCAGACACAAGTCTGCAGAGGTTCAAAGACCTGCTGGTGAGAAAATTGTCAAGTCAAGCGGAACGTGACCCGTCACCATCTCCTCCTTCACATTCTCCCGCAACTGGGGGTGCGAGGAAAAGGCTTAGAATTACGAGCCCACCCGCTGGCGGTGATGCAGGGCAGTCTGGAGCGAGTGCTGACATCTGGTCCGGACTGAAGGACCTGCCAACGATTACTGACATGTCGTCTACTGTCACTGCATATGATTCTCTCACCATTGAAAGAATGGTGGAGGATTATATGAGTGACCGCATCCAAGTAGGCACGTCAGACAGTCCGTACGTATACTGGCAGGAAAAAGAGACAATTTGGAGGCCCTTGCACAAACTGGCTTTATTCTACCTAAGTTGCCCTCCCTCCAGTGTGTACTCCGAAAGAGTGTTTAGTGCAGCCGCTCACCTTGTCAGCAATCGGCGTACGAGGTTACTTCCAGAAAATGTGGAGAAGATGATGTTCATCAAAATGAATTATAATCAATTCCTCCGTGGAGACATTCACCAGCAGCAATTGCCTCCAGAAAGTACACGGGGACCTGAGATGATGGATTCCAGTGGGGACGAATTAATAATCTGTGAGGAGGGGATGTACACAGTGAAAGGGGTGAGGAATCGGAGGATGATGATGAGGTGGACATCTTGCCTTTGTAGAGCCAGTTTGTGCAAGGAGAAATTGATTGCTTCTTTTTTGGTGGGGGCCTAAACCAACCAGTCATTTCAGTCACAGTCGTGTGGCAGACCCTGTCGCTGAAATGATGGGTTCGTTAAAGTGTGCATGTCCTGTTTATACAACATAAGGGTGGGTGGGAGGGCCCAAGGACAATTCCATCTTGCACCTCTTTTTTCTTTCATTTTTTTTGCATCATGTGCTGTTTGGGGACAATTTTTTTGAAGTGCCATCCTGCCTGACACTGCAGTGCCACTCCTAGATGGGCCAGGTGTTTGTGTCGGCCACTTGTGTCGCTTAGCTTAGTCACACAGCGACCTTGGTGCGCCTCTTTTTTTCTTTGCATCATGTGCTGTTTGGGGACAATTTTTTTAAAGTGCCATCCTGCCTGACACTGCAGTGCCACTCCTAGATGGGCCAGGTGTTTGTGTCGGCCACTTGTGTCGCTTAGCTTAGTCACACAGCCACCTTGGTGCGCCTCTTTTTTTCTTTGCATCATGTGCTGTTTGGGGAGTATTTTTTGGAAGGGCCATCCTGCCTGACACTGCAGTGCCACTCCTAGATGGGCCAGGTGTTTTTTTCGACCACTTGGGTCGCTTAGCTTAGTCACACAGCGACCTTGGTGCGCCTCTTTTTTTCTTTGCATCATGTGCTGTTTGGGGAGTATTTTTTGGAAGGGCCATCCTGTCTTGATTGGCACTGCAGTGCCACTCCTAGATTGGCCAGGTGTTTGTGTCAGCCACTTGTGTCGCTTAGCTTAGTCACACAGCCACCTTGGTGCGCCTCTTTTTTTCTTTGCATCATGTGCTGTTTGGGGAGTATTTTTTGGAAGGGCCATCCTGCCTGACACTCTAGTGCCACTCCTAGATGGGCCAGGTGTTTGTGTCGGCCACTTGGGTCGCTTAGCTTAGTCACACAGCGACCTTGGTGCGCCTCTTTTTTTCTTTGCATCATGTGCTGTTTGGGGAGTATTTTTTGGAAGGGCCATCCTGCCTGACACTGCAGTGCCACTCCTAGATGGGCCAGGTGTTTGTGTCGGCCACTTGGGTCGCTTAGCTTAGCCATCCAGCGACCTCGGGGCAAATTTTAGGACTAAAAATAATATTGTGAGGTGTGAGGTGTTCAGAATAGACTGAAAATGAGTGGAAATTATGGTTATTGAGGTTAATAATACATACTATGGGATCAAAATGACCCCCAAATTCTATGATTTAAGCTGTTTTTGAGGGTTTTTTGAAAAAAACACCCGAATCCAAAACACACCCGAATCCGACAAAAAATTTTCGGTAAGGTTTTGCCAAAACGCGTCTGAATCCAAAACACGGCCGCGGAACCGAACCCAAAACCAAAACACAAAACCCGAAAAATTTCCGGTGCACATCACTAAAAAGAAATAAGAGCGGCTAAACTAGAAACTGAAAAACTAGTAGCAAAGGAAACAAAGCGAATCCCCAAAAATTATTTAAATACATTAATAGCAAGAGATTAAAGAAGGAGAGTGTAGGCACTGTAAAAAACAAGTTGGGAGTCTTAATCAAAAATGATAATGACATAGTGAACATACTAAATGAGTTTTTTTCAACAGTATTTACTAGAGAGGACCCAATTCAGGGACTAACACACATTCTCAATAATGAGAATATCCCACTGATAGGTACTTATTTAAGTGAGGAGGTAGTCTGTGACCGATTAAAACATTTAAAGATTAATAAGTCACCGGGGCCCGATGGAATTCACCCAAGGGTTCTAATGGAGCTTCACTCTGAACCTGCAAAACCGCTATTTTTCATCTTTAAGGATTCAGTTATATCAGGTATGGTTCCCAAAGACTGGCGTGTAGCGGAAGTAGTGCCTATATTCAAAAAGGGAAGTAAAGCTAAACCGGGAAATTATAGACCAGTTAGTCTTACATCTATAGTGGGGAAAGTACTGGAAGGTATTCTAAGGGATAGTATTCAGAAGTTCCTTGAAGCCAATTTAGTCATTAAAAGGAATCAACATGGATTTGTGAAGGACAGATCCTGTCAAACCAACTTACTCGGTTTTTATGAAACAGTAAGTGCAAACCTCGATCAGGTTAAAGAGGTGGATGTAATCTTTTTAGACTTTGCCAAAGCTTTAGACACAGTACCACACATGCGACTTATCTACAAGCTACAAGAAAATAGGGCTAGGAAGCAAAATATGCACTTGAGTCAATCATTGGTTATATAATAGGGAGCAGTGCCACAAGGCTCAGAATTAGGACCGCTATTGTTCAACATTTTCATTACCGACCTAACAGAATGAAGAGAACATGGTGTCAATTTTTGCAGACGATACCAAATTGTGTAAGGCTATAAATACGGAGGCAGATGCTGAGTCTCTTCAGATCGACTTAGTTAAATTAGAAGCATGGGCAGCCAAATGGAGAATGCGCTTCAACACAGACAAGTGTAAGGTAATCCACTGTGTTAGCAAGAACAAAAATAACACCTACATACTGAATGGGGTAAAATTAGGGGATACTGTACTGGAAAAGGACTTAGGTGTTCTCATACATAGCAAACTAAGCAGCAGTACCCAAAGTAGGATTGCAGCAAACAAGGCTAATAAGATATTCGCATGCATAAAATGGGGAAATGATACAAGGGACAAGGGTGTTATACTCCGTTATATAAATCAGTAGTGAGGCCACACCTTGAATACTGTGTACAATTCTGGTCACCGTACTACAAAAAGGATATCCTGGAGCTAGAAAAGGTTCAGAGGCAGGCGACCAAACTAATTAAGGGCATGGAGATGCTGGAATACAAGGAAAGGCTTGAAAGACTAGGCATGTTTACATTGGAAAAGAGAAGACTAAGAGGGGACATGATCAACATCTATAAATATATAAGGGGACAATACACAGAGCTTGCGCAAGACCTGTTTTTGGCTAGATCAACACAGGGGACTCGTGGACACACGCTCAGGTTAGAGGAGAGGAGATTCCGCACAATACGGCGTAAAGGCTTTTTCACGGTAAGGACGATACGTGTTCGGAATTCCCTGCCTGAGGGAGTTGTAATGGCGGACTCTGTCAACACCTTTAAGAATGGGTTAGATAAATTCCTAATGGATAAGGATATCCAGGGTTATGGTGCATAGTCACGCACTATAGTTACTATAAAAACGGATAAAATGCAACGGCTGACATCAGCATTAGTCAAAATTTTTGACAAAATAATCCTGCATAGCAGACCACAAATAGGTTGAACTCGATGGACAATTGTCTTTTTTCAACCTTAGATACTTTGTTACTATGTTACCAACCAATCAGCTCCTGCCATTTTTCAAACACAGGATGTTGTGTCAAAGGTTGGAGGGAGATAAGGTACCAACCAATTTTCTCCTGTTATTCCTCTATCATCCATCTGAGGGCACTGTGTTACTCTGGGTTATGCATATGACCATTGGAGTCTGTCACTAAAACAATTAACTGCTGACTTCCTCGCCTATATAACCCCTTCCACTTCCGGCAGCCCATCAGTCTTGTTTTAATGCCTAGGAGCAAAGCACAATGTTAGAAATTTAGCTTTCTAGTTAGGTTTTATTAGTGTTTATTTTCTTCTTAAAGTCGGGTGCTTAGACCCTGGTTACAGGCGGCAAGCCCTAACAGAGTGGGGAGAGATAGAATAGAGGCTGGAGACTGAGACCCCACTCTCCTAACCTCTGCAGAAGTCACCAAACTGTGAGCAGTTACTGGGGCTCTGAATCCACCGGACCTAGCATCCAAGGAGGCATCCATGGGGATAAGGTAAGGCACTATTGTGCAGCATATCCCCCTTTTCTTGCTATACCCAGCATGCAGGCTTACTGGAAGCTGCAGCTGAGTCCACTTGGTACTGTGCTCGTGCCCTCCCTCTGGTAACTGGAAACAGGAACGCTGACGCTGGGGGCTGTTGGTTATTTTCAGTAATGAGGAGGGGGGCGCATGCATGACAGGGGCATTCTTCCCTCTTTCAAGGGATGATGGCGGCAGGTGGATGGTCCACTGCGGCACCAAGCACCAGGCCACCCATATAAATGAGGCACCCAGTACAGGCATGTCAGTGGCAGCACATGGTCCGGCACTTCACCCAAATATGGAGCTACTGGGTCATATGATGACATTTTAGGCTCCATTTCAAACAAGGCTAGGGGTTAGGTCCTGGTGATTGGTGTCATTTTTAAGCCGCACTCCCAACACTTTAAGTGTGCAGCTCTAAGTAACACACTTAAGGGAGCACAGATAAGCAGAGCTGGGATTTGTCACCATTGTACTAACCCTAGCATGTATATAGTTGCTGTATGATATTATATAACTGCAGATACTGCTGGATCTTATAAAACAACATAACATTGCAATGTTCCCTTCTTAGAGACTTAGGCATTTTTTTTTTATTCGCGTGTGGTTTATGAATTTGTATTATTGTGATACTAAGTTTACATTCTGCACTATTCCCTTTGGGTCTTGCGCAGTCTTGTTTGTTATATCTCAGTGGTATTGGGCATTACAGATGTAGCCACGCTCATTGTGGCTACAACTTGCAGTGATCGCAACTTGGACCTCATACCGAGATGAGCACAGGGCTAGTCCGCCCCGCATGTCAGTGCCGCCCCCCCCCCCCCCCCCCCTGTAGAAGTGCATAGGCATCGCACAGCGGCGATACCTTTGCACTTCCAGAGTAGCTCCCGAGCAGCAGAGGCAGAACTCTGGGAAGCAACGGAGTCATCTGCCGCCGGGCTCCTGCTCTGAAGGGGGGCACCTCTCCTCCCATTCTGTGACACCATTGAATTAAGTTAATTGATATCTGTCACTGTCTTTTCAGTGGCCGACTTCCTCACTGGTCCCTGCACCTTACAAATCACACCCTCTTTATTATACTGAATATACACATTTTACAAGTATCACACCCAGAATTAGAACCCACAGCCTATTACACTGGAAGCAGACACCTTACTGATGAAGCTGTTGCTCCTGTATAGGAAATATGAGAATTTTAACTATATGAAGATACTTCTCTGACAATTACATGTAACTTCATATAGTTAAAATTCTCATGCTTCCTCTACAGGAGCAAATAACTCCATCAGTAAAGTGTCTGCTGTTAGTGTAACAGGTCATGGGTTCTAATTCTGGGTATGACTGCTAAGAAATGTGTGATTTAAAATAAAAGACAATTAAATGTATAAATACAGTATATACATTTTTTCAGAACACTCTATATACACACACACACACACACACACACACACACACACACACACACACACATACATACATATATTTATCTTAATATTGGAAATAGGGGGGCACCAATATTTATCTTGCCTCCGGGCAACTGTGACGAACTTACGCCACTGCCGACCAGCACAGCTTTAGCGTGCTGGCCGGGAGCTAGTCGTTGCTCCCCAGCCCGCAGCGGCTGCGTATTATGTCACGCAGCCACTGCGGGCCACTCCACACGTGGTCCGGCCAAACCTGTGTTGGCCAGACCGTGCCCACAAAACAGTGGCCAAACGCCGCCATTCTGCCCCCTCCCACCCAGCGACCGCCTCTGCCTGTCAATAAGGCAGAGGCGATCGCAGCCCTGCTACGGCCTTCGGCCATCTGGCATGCGCCGGCACATGTGCAGTGGGTACCCGTTTGCTCGGCTGCGATAAAAAGCAGCGAGCAAACGGGTCAGAATGAACCCTCTTGTTAGGCACGACTGCATGCACATCTGTGGTGTGCGCACGTCTTAGGCGCACATGCGCCCCATTTGTATGAATAGGAGCGGCAATTGGCGCAGACTGGCACAGCTAGGTGCACCGAGCTGAGCCAGAAGTGTATGTTTAGCACAGATGTAGCCACAATGAGCATTGCTAAATCTGTGTTAGGGAAACCAGGCAAAGCTCCCAAAGGCAAGTCGGGATCGACTACATATTTCACCAGTGCTAATTGCAATAAGAAATTACCTATGAGTTGTACAGAGCCAGGCTCGCTATGTGTAGCATGCTCTGTGGTGTCAGTGGCCTCACAGTCTGGGTGTTCTACAGAACAGATAGGGATGCTTCATTGGGCCAGGTCTATGGTGGACAACATTGTTGAGTAACATCAGTCTCAGGCTAGTGTTATACCGTGCACTCAGTTGCAACCTGTATCTGATCCCTCTTAGAGCCACCTTGGGCCTTTAATTTGGGCAGATGCCTTGCAGGGATAGCCACGACTTTAAATCAGATAGTGGCATCCATAGACCTTCAGCCACTAAGAAATGGACTGTACACTCTCCTTTTGATTTTCCTGGGGAGGATTCAGAATCTGCCGCTTCATCCCACGTGGAAGGGGAAATAGATCCTGATAGGGAAGATAACTCTGCTTGGGAGGGGGATCCTCAAACCCAGTTCAGGAGTAGCTCTTTTAAATTGAAGCAGTCCATCAGCAATTACTATCTTTTTACTGTTCCCGAGACCATTTCAACTTCTTTTTTCAAGCGTAAGAAGAGACAGATCTCTGTTTTTCCAGCCTTTTCTCATTTTGGGATAGCATTAATGGAATCCTGGCTCAAGCCTGACATAAAGTTTCCAGTTTCCAAGGAGGTTCAAGATCTTTATCCTTTCACAGAGGATGACACAAAGCCTTGTGAAGTCCTACACAAGGTGGATTCTCCTATCATTAGACTAGCTAGATCAACTGTTCTTCCTACTTGTTTAGTCTATTTCTCTTAAAGATCCATCAGATAGAAAGAGCAAATCCATTCTAAAATCTATCTTTTCTCCCTCTCTAGGGTCTCCCTGCAGCCTATTCTGGCTACTGCCTGGGTGATTAAGGCTGTTGAATCCTTGATGGCTCAGGTGGTCGAGGCATTCCAGTCATGGGATCCATCTGGGGCTATTTCCTCAGCTGACCAAATCACAGAGACATTGCTGTACTTGGCAGATGCTTTGTTAGATACCATCCAGGTGCAGTCTCGTATTTCAGCCTTAGTGGTTTCCAGTAGACATTCTTTTTGGCTTAATCTGAAACATACTTTGGGAGCAGTTCTATTTGAGGGGGATTTCCTCTTCAGTTCAGAACTCACAAAAATTATTAATGAGAATACAGGAGGCAAGCGCCCTTACCTTCCAGTCTCAGCCACTATATAAAAAATCTGCCAGGTTCCATGCCTTTTAGTCACAAGGGAGAGGAAACTTTAAAGCCTTCAGAGGAACTTCAAGAGTTTCTCGTTGAGGGACATTCAGGGGATGGGGCACAACAGGTACCCACAGTACTGCGGTTAAGGCACCAGAAAAACTTTCTGCATGACACTTTGGGGGCTCTGGTCCACATTCAGGTGGTGGGGACTCATTTACTCAAGTTTTGGGAGGTCTGGATTCAATCCAGCCAGGACCGTTGGGTGAGCGGAATTGTATCCAGAGGTTAAATTCTAGACCTGGAGGGTCCAGTACCAGACCATTTCTTTGCTACCCCTCTTCCTCAGGATCAGTGTAAAATAAGGGCCATTATTTAAGTGCTCTCTTCTGTTTTAGATTCTAGGGTAATTCCTGTAGACCAATAGGGCTGGGGATTTTATTCAAATCTTTTCTTGGTGGTCCACCCAGGTGGCTCCTTCTGTCCAATTCTCAATCTTTAGTGGTTGTACCCTTACCTTCACCTGGAAAAGTTAAAGATGGAGTCAGTATGATCAGTCATCAGTTCCATGGAAGCGGAAGAATATTTGGCTTCTACAGACATCAAGGACACCTATCTACATATCCCCATTTGGAAAGGACATCATTATCTGCTGAGATTTGCTGTGGTTCACTGGCACTTACAGTTCCAAGCTCTACCTATTGGTTTGTCAACAGGACCCAGAGTCTTTGCAAAGGTCATGACACACATGATCTCCAGAATTTTGGATGGATGGTAAACTTTCCCAAATCCCACCAACAAATGTGTCCCCTTACATCTTTGCCCGTGATGCGAACATATCACAGTTCACAGATAGCGGCATGGTGTGGCATTCACAGGTGTGTATGCATGCACCCAAAAGCATTCCAATGTGGTTGCAGGCAGTGGGACTAGGATGCTCTATCTGCCTGCGCATGGAAGGGGATCCAGCGGCACTCTATGGAATTGGGTAGGGGCATGTTGTGCTCCAGCAACCCATAGTTATAACCGGCTTTGCAGGGCAGCAAATGTGGGTGCATGCATACGCACGCACCCACGAATAGTAGCACATCTGTGGCGGAACACCAAGCCATGATGCAGTTTTGAGTTAAGATGTGTAAGGTCACATCTGTGAGTCCTTCACACAGGATAGTGTTTCTGAGTTTCCTTTTCAACACTCAATGTTAGATGGTTTTTCTCCCACAAGAGAAGGTTCAGGATATCCAGGCAGGAGTGAGCACTCTTTTGGTACTTTCACAAATATCGATTCTCAGGGCTGTACAGCTGCTGGTAAAGATGGTATCATCTTTCGAAGCAGTCCCATTCCTTTTCATGCAAGGCAGCTGCAAAACCAACTGCTCCGTCATTGGTAGAAAACAAATTTTCAGCTGGCCAGACAGATGTACAGACTGTCACCATAGACTTGTCAGTAACTTCATTGGTGGCTCTACAGCCCAGTGGTTCTGTTCTGCCAAACTGGAATTGGGTGATTGTCACCACAGATGCCAGCTTAACAGGCTGTTTCATGGTTGTACAGAACAAGCATCTGCAAGGGCAATGGTTGGCTTAGGAAACTACACTTCCAAGAATGTTCTGGAGTTGAGGGTGATTCATTTGTCTTTGTTGCAGACCCAGTTCTTTCTGCAAGACCTACCTCTGTGGATCCAGATGGACAATGCCACAGCAGTGGCTTACATCAACAAACAAGGTGGCACACTCAGTTTTTAATGCAGGAGGTTTCGCACATCCTCAGGTGGACAGAAATTTGGATTCCAGCAATCTCTTCAATTCACATTCCAGGGGTGGACAACTGGGAGGCAGGCTTCCTAAGTCACCACAAGGTACACCCAAGAAAATTTGAGTTACACCAGCAGGTGTTTGCAGACCACCAGATATTGACCTCATGAACTCACTTCTGAACAAGAAGCTTCTTCGATACGATGTTCATTTATGAGATCTAGGGGCATCTCTGGTGGATGCAATAACAGCTACTTGGACGTTCCACGTGGGGTACCTATTTCCACCTCTAGCCATGCTTCCTCGGGTCATTCAGTGGATCCATCGGGAAGCTCGGCTGGTCATTCTCATAGCACCATACTGGCAGCACCATCAATGGTTCAGTATTTTTTAGGACATGTTATGAACCAGGACATTGTACTTCCAACATTTAAGCAGGCTTTGGCCTCTGAGGATGGTTCATTCTTGGTGCTTTTGGATGTGGTTCATGCTTTACTCATTTATCTGGATCTTACAGCTTCTCCATGATGTACAAATTCTTTGTTGGTGTTAATGAATGCACCAACATGAGGTTGGCCAGCCTCAAAGGCATTTATCTCTAGATGGGTCACTTCCACCATTCGTCAGGCCTATGTATCGTCAAATGTGATAGTTCGAGGCCCCATTCAGGCCCACTTGACTTGTTCTGTTGAGGCATCTTGGGCTGTGTGGCATGGAGCAACTGTTGTGCAGTTGTACAGGGCAGCAACCTGGTCATTTGTACACACCTTCACCAATTTGTGCCATTTCCATATGTTTGGAGTGTGTGACACCAATGTTGGAAGTAAGATTCTGTGAGCAGCTGGTTCAGATGCTCCCTCTCCTAACTAGCTTGCTTTGGGAAACTCCAAAATAAAGGAGCATCCCTCAGATCAGATAGAGGAAATTGGATTTTTTCACTCACTGTAAAACTCCTTCCTCGAAGTTGATCTGGAGGACGCTGAGCTCCCTCCAATTTGTCTGGTTTTCATACCAGTCTTGCCTATTATCATTGTAGATTGTCTAATTTAGTCATAGTTCTTTTCATTCTTTCTCGGTACGACTCTGCTAAACGTAGACTGAGGTGCTGCCGGAAGTGAGAAGGGTTATGTAGGGGAGGGAATCAGCAGTTAACTGTTTTAGTGCCAGACTTCAATGGTCATATGCATAACCCAGAGTAGTGGAGCATCCCCCAGATGAACTTCAAGGAAGGGATTTTATGGTGCATACAACGTCCAATTTTTTTACACACAGATAACCAAAAATAAGGTAAAACCATGCTGTCACTAGTAAAGTAAAATACTATGGACCCGATTCAGTAAGTATTGCAAATTCTGCTTATTAGCAGAATTTGCAATCTTTTTGATCGCATGCTGGTGGCCGCCCATTGCAGGGCAAGGCTGCCCAGCATGCTACCCATTGCCTCCCCCCTTGCGACCATGCTGAAATTGTGATTCTGCTGCAATTTCAGCGTGATCGCAGAAAGTAAGGCAGCCTCCTGCCATCGCAGCCTGGCTGCGACCGCAGGAGGCCCACCGACATCTTTGTGATTGCAGCGGCTGCATGTGAGGTCATGCAGTCACCCCAATCATGCCCTCGCAATGCCCCCCTGTTCACACCACCACACCTCCATTTCCCTGTCAACACCCCCACAATGCACCATCTTGGTGTTGCCACCCCCCTCTCCTGCCCACAGTAAATGCGCCCTGCACATGCACCCTTCTTAGTAATGTTTGTGGTTGGATTGCTCTTTGCGATCCAACCTGAATGAGGCCCTATGAGTACAATAAAATGGATTATGGGTTCATCAAATTTAATAAAACATCACACCAAATAAAGATTAAAAGTAGCCAGTGATTTTTTTCAGTGACTAAAATTCCACCATCCTCTAAAACCGGGAATTGAACATCTTATATAATAAAAGGCTAAAGCTACTCCTCACCTATTTGGGGGGGAATTCAAGTGTTTTGTGCACCGGTGGCCACTAGTTGGCACCCGATGGAGCAATGCTCCCTTTGGGTATGCACAGCCGCCAGTGTTGACATTACTGTTATGTTGTTCTGTCATTTTGACAGGCTGGTAACTAGTTAGGTATAGTCCAGCAAAATGTCCTTGGCAAATTAGAGCCTGTTCCTGTTATAGCCTCTTTATGGTGACCCAGAGCACATATAGTGCCTGATTCAGCTTGGAACGCAATTGTGCTGAAATCACTATGAAGCGATTTAAGCACATGTGCGCATGTGCATATGTTGGTACACGCATGCGTGAGGTTTTAAATTGCGATCTCTTCAGAATGCAGTCTAAGTCCTGTTAGGGGGCGGTGACGTGGCATTGATGTCACGTTTTGTGGATGCCATTGCACCGGTTGGGGGGTGCAGTCCAGACAACGGAGGTGTGCCCAGACCATTTGTGGGGCGGACCGCGGCGGCTGCTTGACATCCCATGCAACCCAAAAGATGGCTGCCCACTGGCTACCTATGCAGCTAGGCTGAGAATGCAGGGAGCAACCCTACTCATGTGAGTGCTTTGCTGCTGAGCAAAGCACTCGCATGTGAGCACGGAGGAAGGACCTGGCATGTGGGGCAGACTTGCCCTGTGTTGGGCGTCCCCCCGCATGTCAGTGTAAAGGGTTGTAGTTGTGCGATTTTCGCACAACTATAACCCATGTTGAATCCGGGCCTAAGTGCCTAATTCAGATGCAGTCTCAAAGTGGCTATTGTACGCAGGCCGTTCAGACAGCATTTTCTGGGTGAGAATTAATTACCAGTTGCGATCTTACATGCTACTGGAGTTTTCTTTGCGTACCAAGAGAGCAGCTCAGCCTGCATGTCTACAGGGGCACTCAGACTCTGCGACATGCCCCAGTTTGCAACAATGGTACCAATGTATCAGCAATTCTATGCCATCTGACAGAAATGGTGTGACAGCAGCGGGCGTCACTATGCTCAGGTAAGCTTCTGGCCCATTTAAGCATAAAATCGTAATTGCGAACAGCAAAAGATACTGGTATCAATAAATGAACATCACTTCAGTTGTGTATCGTTAGTTACCACCACAGAGTCCAGAAAAGTGGTTAATTGTTAGCAACAAAGATCATGTAAAGAGTTTGGATCCCTTGATGTTGGTTTGCTGTTAGAGCTGTGATGAGAGAGACATGAGCAATGGTAGTATCTTATGTGTCGTCCAACAAAAGGTCCCAAAACTTGGTTCAGTCCATAGAAGATTAACTGTAAATAAAAGTCCCAGAATGGTGAAGTAACGAGTGGTTGTGCAGCACCTGATGCGTTTCGCTATGTGTCCCACAGCTTTGCCAATATACCACTGTTTAAATGAATAATTAGGCATTGTGAAGAATAATTATTAGTATAGGGAACAGCTAGTTACTAAGGGGTCTATTCATCATCACTTATTTTATGCAAAAGCAAGTGAAAATTAACATTGTCAACTACGTTTGTATAAATTAAGTGTCAGAGCCATTCACTAAAAAAGTAATGCTAAAGAAATCATGGATATCTCCAGTTTACTTTTCACTCTGGATCTAGCCTGCTGTCTCCTTACACTGTTATAGAGAAGTACTGTACATTCATCAAGCGCTGATTTTTTTCAGAGCTTGACTGCAGGAACATTTGCCATCTCCAGAGTCCTGGTTGAGAATAGAGATCCATTCAGACCCCTTCACCACTCCCCGCCTCCTTTCACCAAAGGTCACAGTGATGTATGCACAGTAGCGCAGACGTGGTCAAACTCAGTAGTGCTAAATTTCACCCCTACCAAAGTAGCAGTAAGAAGATTTGTGGGGACAACTTATTTTTGGATCAGCTGTCTCCGCAGTTTGTGTACAAAATGCCGGTTGTCGGGATGCCAACGGTCAGGAGACTGACAGCGTCATCCCAACAGTCGAAACCCAACATGATTGTTAAGGAGTCTAACCCTCCCCCTACCCTACCCTACCCTACCCTACCCTACCCCTGCATTTTAGGTGCCTAAAGCTATCCCCCCATCCCAGGCCCCTGTGTTGACGATCGGGTACCCGACGGTTGGGATTTCGGCATCTGTGTTCTGTCCCCTTTCGGGATTCCGGTGTCGGTGTTCCGTTGTGTGTCCTTTCGGGATTCCACCATCTGTATTCTGTTGTGTGTCAGGATTCTGGTGCCGGTATCTTGTGCAACGGGATCCCGACAGCATCAGAGCAATGATGAATTGCTTCAGCACCCCCGTGGCAAGTTAAAAACGTAATGATCATGATGAATAGATAAAGTATGAAAATGTTTCCTAATATCTGTAATGAAAATAACCATATTACACAAAGCATGTGATACTTATTTTTGTAACTCTGTGCGAAAGCCATCTAAGCCTCTATCCAGTTTATCTTTCTGAAGAACTGCAGTACTAGAACAACAGATAGAATGTGATCAGTTGCTTTGGGTTACAATATCTCTGCACAGTAACAGTACCTTTACACCAGTTTTAATTTGCTAGCATTGTTTCACCAATGCAAAGAGCTAAGGGCCCCATACACAAGAACGATTATGACCAATTTCAGCCCAATTCGGGCATTCGGGGCGATATGTTGGGTGAAATCGGGCATTTTGGCTGTGTATCCGATCCGAACTGATCCGATTTGCGGCCCTGTGAGCGTCGGTTCGACTCCTCTAGGTCGTTAGTGCTGCACTCGTGATATGTCGGTTCCCGCAGGCATGGCTGGGATCGCATAAGATATATTGCATGCAAAATGTACCAAATCATTTGGAATCGTATGGAACCACTCCCGGGAAGCTACCGGGAGAGTTCAAGGGAAATCGCCTCCAACTTCAGCCTCAGACATATCGTTGCAGTGTATGGGGCCCTTTAGTGACTTTGAAAGACTCAGAGTTCAGAGTCCATCTTTACATAATATACAGTATGTAGTCGGCTCATTTTGCCCAAGTAAGGTGTCTCTGTTTTTGTTGAGTGTTTTTAAGGGCAACTCATTGGATCGCGCCACCAATACAGGTTTCTATAAATTAATCCAGAATATTTTTTATCTGGGGTTTGGTGTTCTTGCATGATCTGGAAGGACCCCAATGCCAGACAGCGATGATCTTCTTGCTCTTGCTGTTGATATCAATAACAAGTTGCCTGTATAAGTAAAAGGCCGCCTAAGCAGGAGTGTTTCCAAGTTCATGACTCTTTTTCCACCAGTCGAACAGCGTGTTGTCCATTGAGCAGACTTACTACAAAACATGAACAACCAATGAATATAGGCTGCAAGCGTGACGTGATCAGATGACCACACTACCCAATCCTTGAGTCATCAATATAGCCAAATTAATACTAAACCATTCATTTGCACATTTATGCCTCTGTCTGCACTGTAGTAGTAGAGCTCATTGATGTTCAGCAGCATTTTTGGTGAAGAACGTGCAAGACTATTATTTTAATGAAACCCAATGCACAAAATGTATTACAGAAAATAAACAACAAGACAAACTTCATCTATTCAGTGCATTCAGTACATGTAAGTTGTGTCCCGCTAGGAGAGGTTTACGCTTAGCCTGTGAAATATTACAGGATTCCAGATGCATTTGTCTTCTCACTGTGAAATAGCCTGACCTACTTTCCTGTGTGTTAAACTTAAACTTTAATGCCAGCCTACACCACAAAATGATTGCACACTCCAGAATCTTCCTGTTTGAAAGTTAAGAAACTTGAAGAAGGGCAAAGCAGGAATAAAAGGACTTTTATCTGTGGAAAGCGCTCAGTCAGTCACTGACTGGATGACAGGTGGGAGGTGAGGTAGACCCGGTGCTAGCTTATTATGGGAAGAAAGATTTTTTCACCTAGTGAATCAAGAAAAGGCATTGCTGATTGCCGCGGTGAAAATTTAAATAGCGGCCTTGTCACCTACTCTACTTTTCTTTATTTCTTTTTCAATTGTCAACCAAATATGTTTTAAATATACAAGGTCAGTGCTTCGTCATTAGTATCACTCAGAGGTAATGCTGTACGTCTGCCTGATCACAGATGTCACTTCTCTGAAATCAATTCCAATGACATTGAATCCGTAGTACACGGCTAGCCAGGCATCATGGGATGTATTGTCCTGACACCCGATAGTCATACTGATCTGGAAACCTCATAGAACTGTAAATAATTCTGCACAGTGAGAATGTCACAAACAGACATGATTGCCAAGTGCCTCTTCCAGTATAACAACCTGGAATGAAGGAGAGTACCAGAGGAGGAGAGTGTCAGAGGTAGTTTATGTGTGGTGAAATGAAGGCAGTGTCTTGCCAAGATGTCTGAGAACTGTGGTGGAAATGTTAGTATAAGATTTTGGAACAGTATATGGATGCTCCTATTTTGCGCCAGTAAACTGTGATAACAACACATCCGAATCTTTCAACCAGCTTCTAATTTTCAGAGCTCGTTTGTTTTTCCCTACATAATATTTTTTACAGGGACATGATATAAAGCATACAACGAATGTCGCTTAGGTTAGAGGAGAGGAGTTTCTGCACATTGAGGCGAAAAGGTTTTTTTCACAGTAAGGACAATACGTGTTTGGAATTCCCTGCCTGAGAGAGTAGTAACTGCGGACTCAGTCAATACCTTTAAGAATGGGTTGGATAAATTCCTATTGGATAAAGATATTCAGGGTTATGGTGCGTAGGCACGCATTATAGTTAATTTAACTAGTCCTAACATAAAAATAACTAGTCCTATAATAAGACTGCATAGGAGACCACAAATAGGTTGTACTCGATGGACAATTGTCTTTTTTCAACCTTAGTTACTATTAGTGATGAGCGGGTTCGGTTTCTCGGAATCCGAACCCCCCCGAACTTCACCCATTTTACACGGGTCCGAGGCATACTCGGATACTCCAGTATTGCTCGGTTAACCTGAGCGTGCCCGAACGTCATCATCCCACGGTCGGATTCTCGCGAGATTCAGATTCTATATAAGGAGCCGGGCGTCGCCGCCATTTTTCACTCGTGCATTGGAAATGATGGTGAGAGGACGTGGCTGGCGTCCTCTCAGTTTTGTTCAGGGGGCTGCAAATATCTGTGCTCACTGCTTTTGTGGGGACTGGGGACCAGCAGTATTATATAGGAGGAGTACAGTGCAGAGTTTTGCTGACCAGTGACCACCAGTATTATACGTTCTCTGCCTGAAAAACGCTCCATATCTGTGCTCAGTGTGCTGCATATATCTGTGCTCACACTGCTTTATTGTGGGGACTGGGGACCAGCAGTATTATATAGGAGGAGTACAGTGCAGAGTTTTGCTGACCAGTGACCAGTGACCACCAGTATTATACGTTCTCTGCCTGAAAAACGCTCCATATCTGTGCTCAGTGTGCTGCATATATCTGTGCTCACACTGCTTTATTGTGGGGACTGGGGACCAGCAGTATTATATAGGAGGAGTACAGTGCAGAGTTTTGCTGACCAGTGACCAGTGACCACCAGTATTATACGTTCTCTGCCTGAAATATGCTCCATATCTGTGCTCAGTGTGCTGCATATATCTGTGCTCACACTGCTTTATTGTGGGGACTGGGGACCAGCAGTATTATATAGGAGGAGTACAGTGCAGAGTTTTGCTGACCAGTGACCAGTGACCACCAGTATTATACGTTCTCTGCCTGAAAAACGCTCCATATTTGTGCTCAGTGTGCTGCATATATCTGTGCTCACACTGCATTATTGTGGGGACTGGGGACCAGCAGTATTATATAGGAGGAGTACAGTGCAGAGTTTTGCTGACCAGTGACCATTGACCACCAGTATTATACGTTCTCTGCCTGAAAAACGCTCCATATCTGTGCTGCATTGTAGTATATAGGAGGAGTACAGTGCATAATTTTGCAGACCACCAGTATATTATATATAGCAGTACGGTACAGAAGGCCACTGCTCTACCTACCTCTATGTCATCAATTATACTATCCATCCATACCTGTGGTGCATTTCAGTTTTGCACAGTTTGCTGACCACCAGTATATAATATATAGCAGTATGGTACAGTAGGCCACTGCTCTACCTACGTCTGTGTCGTCAATTATACTATCCATCCATACCTGTGGTGCATTTCAGTTTTGCACAGTTTGCTGACCACCAGTATATAATGTATAGCAGTACGGTACAGAAGGCCACTGCTCTACCTACCTCTGTGTCGTCAAGTATACTATCCATCCATACCTGTGGTGCATTTAAGTTGTGAGCAGTATATATATAGTAGGAGGACAGTGCATAATTTTGCTGACTATCAAGATAATTTATAGCAGTACGGTACAGTAGTCCACTGCTCTACCTACCTCTGTGTCGTCAAGTATACTATCCATCCATACCTGTGGTGCATTTAAGTTGTGCGCAGTATATATAGTAGTAGGCCATTGCTATTGATATATTACTGGCATATAATTCCACACATTAAAAAATGGAGAACAAAAATGTGGAGGGTAAAATAGGAAAAGATCAAGATCCACTTCCACCTCGTGCTGAAGCTGCTGCAACTAGTCATGGCCGAGACGATGAAATGCCATCAACGTCGTCTGCCAAGGCCGATGCCCAATGTCATAGTAGAGAGCATGTAAAATCCAAAAAACTAAAGTTTAGTAAAATGACCAAAAAATCAAAATTAAAAGCGACTGATGAGAAGCGTAAACTGGCCAATATGCCATTTACGACACGGAGTGACAAGGAACGGCTGAGGCCCTGGCCTATGTTCATGGCTAGTGGTTCAGATTCACATGAAAATGGAAGCACTCATCCTCTCGCTAGAAAACTGCAGTGCCACTCCTAGATTGGTCAGGTGTTTGTGTTAGCCATTTACAGTAGGTTGCTTAGCTTAGCCATCCAGCGACCTTGGTGCACCTCTTTTTTTCTTTGCATCATGTGCTATTTGGGGACTATTTTTTGAAGTGCCATCCTGTCTGACACTGCAGTGCCACTCCTAGATGGGCCAGGTGTTTGTGTCGGCCACTTGGGTCGCTTAACTTAGTCACACAGCTACCTCATTGCACCTCTTTTTTCTTTGCATCATGTGCTGTTTGGGGACTATTTTTTTGAAGTGCCATCCTGTCTGACACTGCAGTGCCACTCCTAGATGGGCCAGGTGTTTGTGTCGGCCACTTGGGTCGCTTAGCTTAGCCATCCAGCGACCTTGGTGCACCTCTTTTTTTCTTTGCATCATGTGCTGTTTGGGGACTATTTTTTAAATCTGCCATCCTGTCTGACACTGCAGTGCCACTCCTAGATGGGCCAGGTGTTTGTGTCGGCCACTTGGGTCGCTTAGCTTAGTCACACAGCGACCTCGGTGCAAATTTTAGGACTAAAAATAATATTGTGAGGTGTGAGGTGTTCAGAATAGACTGGAAATGAGTGGAAATTATGGTTATTGAGGTTAATAATACTATGGGATCAAAATGACCCCCAAATTCTATGATTTAAGCTGTTTTTGAGGGTTTTTGTAAAAAAACACCCGAATCCAAAACACACCCGAACCCGACAAAAAAATTTCAGGGAGGTTTTGCCAAAACGCGTCCGAATCCAAAACACGGCCGCGGAACCGAATCGAAAACCAAAACACAAAACCCGAAAAATGTCCGGTGCACATCACTAGTTACTATGGGGGTAATTCCAAGTTGATCGCAGCAGGAAATGTTTTAGCAATTGGGCAAAACCATGTGCACTGCAGGTGTGGCAGATATAACATGTGCAGAGAGAGTTAGATTTGGGTGGGTTATTTTGTTTCTGTGCAGGGTAAATACTGGCTGCTTTATTTTTACACTGCAAATTAGATTGCAGATTGAACACACCACAATCAAATCTAACTCTCTCTGCAAATGTTATATCTGCCACACCTGCATGCAGTGCACATGGTTTTGCCCAACTGCTAAAAAATTTCCTGCTGCGATCAACTTGGAATTACCCCCTATGTAACTATGTTACAATTTATAAAGCTATTAATAGTACAGGGTTTATCAATATGTGTGCCCAGGGTATTTATAACAGAACCTTTCTTCACGAAGGGGCAGATCTTGCATCTCCCACAGGGAAAGCAGCCACAAACCTTCATAAAATTGCTCTGCCCATACCGTACGGTTTCTGGAACATGTGATAATTGGCTTTTTGACAACATGTTCTTCATATTCTTCGCTTTTCTATATATGATCTTAGGGGCATCTGAAATATGATTAGCTAACACTGGATCAAGTTTTAGAATATGCCAGTTCTTTTTCAGTATATTCGTAATTTCCTTCTTATTATCACTGTACCTCGTAATAAACATACACTCTGCTGTTTTACCATTATTTATCTTAATATGTGGATCACTGAATAAAAGGAATCTGAATAAAATCTGCCCCTTCGTGGAGAAAGGTTCTGTTATAAATACCCTGGGCACACATATTGATAAACCCTGTACTATTAATAGTTTTATAAATTGTAATTCAACATTACTTGTATGCTTGATATCATGTCCCTTTAAAAAATATGGGGAGTCATTCCGAGTTGTTCGCTCGTTGCCGATTTTCGCAATTGAGTGATTAATGCGAAAATGCGCATGTGCATTGTACGCAGTGCGCATGCGCTAAGTATTTTAGCTCATTACTTAGTAGATTTACTCATGGCAGAACGAAGAATTTTCATCGTTGAAGTGATCGGAGTGTGATTGACAGGAAGTGGGTGTTTCTGGGCGGAAACTGACCGTTTTCAGGGAGTGTGCGGAAAAACGCAGGCGTGCCAGGTAAAAACGCAGGAGTGTCTGGAGAGACGGGGGAGTGGCTGACCGAACGCAGGGCGTGTTTGTGACGTCAAACCAGGAACGAAACGGCCTGAGCTGATCGCAGTGTAGGAGTAAGTCTCGAGCTACTCAGAAACTGCTAAGAATTTTCTATTCGCAATTCTGCTACTCTTTCGTTCGCAATTCTGCTAAGCGAAGATACACTCCCAGAGGGCGGCGGCTTAGCATGTGCAATGCTGCTAAAAGCAGCTAGCGAACGAACAACTCGGAATCACCCCCATTATGTAGGGAAAACCAAACGGTCTCTGAAAATTAGAGCATTAGAATACTGTCGCAATATTAAGAATGGTGTTCTTACACATAGGGCCAGATGTACTAAGCCTGAAAAGTTATAAATATCACAGTGATAAAGTACCAGCCAATCGGCTCCTAACTGTCATTTTTCAAACACAGCCTGTAACATGACAGTTAGGAGCCGATTGGCTGGTGCTTTATCACAGTGATATTTATCACTTTTCAGGCTTAGTACATCTCCCCCATAGTATTCCAAGGCATTTTAAAGCATTTCACAATATAGATCCCAGTGGATTGAAGATCAAAGATATAGATCTGGTAGCCCCCAATAGAAGAGGTGGGGATAGAGGTGGTCATTCCGAGTTGATCGCTCGCTAGTAGTTTTAAGCAGCGTGCAAATGCTATGCCGCCTCCCACTGGGAGTGTATTTTAGCTTAGCAGAAGTGCGAACGAAAGGATCACAGAGCGGCTACAAAGTTTTTTTGTGCAGTTTCAGAGTAGCTCAAAACCTACTCAGCACTTGCGAACACTTCAGACCATTCAGTTCCTGATTTGACGTCACAAACATGCCCTGCGTTCTGCCAGCCATGCCTGCGTTTTTTCTGGCATGCCTGCGTTTTTCCAAACACTCCCTGAAAACGGTCAGTTGACACCCAGAAACGCCTACTTCATGTCAATCACTCTGTGGCAGCCAGTGCAACTGAAAAGCATCGCTAGACCCTTTGTGAAACTACATCGTTCGTTGTAATAGTACGTTGCACGTGTGCATTGCACCGCATACGCATGCGCAGAAGTGACGATTTTTTGCCTCATCGCTGCAGAGCGAACGAATGCAGCTAACGATCAACTCGGAATGACCACCAGAGACAGACAACTACTTAAACGGGAAACATACTGGATCCTAATGCTGAACACTCTGGTTCCAGCAGGGCTCAATGAAGTTTATGAAATAACACCATTTATTACAGATTGAGACACTCTTCAATTTTTTGCTGTGTTAGAACCATAACATCTATTATCTTGAGTCATTGTTCATTCCTGTATTTTTCTATCTGTCGGGAGTAATGGTATTGTTGGTTAAGTAAAAAGGGATCAAGATGTATTCTGATGTGAAAATTCTAAAATTATTGCTATTCTTCTCTTTTTTTCATTTTGGATGCTTTATTGTTGATGTAGCCCTAGTTAATTAAAAATCTCCTGATGGCTGTGAGATTTTTTCAGATTACCTCTGATGTATTACCAGATGTTCTTTCTGATGCTTTAATAATCGATTTCTTTTGCGCCTAAAAAATTGGGATGTAAATGTATATAATTTATTATGTAATCTGTTTTTATATGTATTGTGTGATGGATTATACCTGTAATCCTGTTATATAGAGCTGTCTTTCATAGCAGGTTGATTATCACACATGAGACATAGGTGTGTCTGCAATCAACATGCCACTGGTGACAGTGCACCGATACTTTGTATTTTGTCTGAAACAAATAATTTTTTATATTGAGAAACAGATTTAAGATTTTGTATGTATATGTAAATTAGAGATGAGTGGGTTCGGTTCTCCGAGATCCGAACCCCCCCGAACTTCACCTATTTTACACGGTTCCGAGGCAGCTTCGGATCTTCCCGCCTTGCTCGGTTAACCCGAATGCACCCGAATGTCATCATCCTGCTGTCGGATTCTCGCAAGATTCGTATTATATATAAAGAGCCGCGCGTCGCCGCCATTTTCACTCGTGCATTGGAGATTGAACGGAGAGGACGTGGCTGCGTTCTCTCCCTGAAAAGCTCCGTATCTGTGCTCAGTGTGCTGCAAATATCTGTGCTCAGTGTGCTGCAAATATCTGTGCTCAGTGTGCTGCAAATATCTACGCTCTCTGTCTGAAAACGCTCCATATCTGTACTCAGTGTACTGCAAATATCTGTGCTCAGTGTGCTGCATTTTGATGACCAGCAGTATACATATAGTACAGTATAGTAGGCCATTGCTGTATCTTGCAGCTCTGTGTCAAGTATACTATCCATATCTGTGCTGCATTATTGTGAGCAGTATATAGTAGGACAGTGCAGCATTTTAGTGACCAGCAGTATACATATAGTACAGTACAGTAGGCCATTGCTGTATCTTGCAGCTCTGTGTCAAGTATACTATCTCTGTGCTGCATTATTGTGAGCAGTATATAGTAGTACAGTGCAGCATTTTGGTCACCAGCAGTATACATATAGTACAGTACAGTACAGTAGGCCATTGCTGTATCTTGCAGCTCTGTGCCAAGTATACTATCTCTGTGCTGCATTATTGTGAGCAGTATATAGTAGGACAGTGCAGCATTTTGGTGACCAGCAGTTTACATATAGTACAGTACAGTAGGCCATTGCTGTATCTTGCAGCTCTGTGTCAAGTCTACTATCTCTGTGCTGCATTACTGTGAGCAGTATATAGTAGGACAGTGCAGCATTTTGGTGACCAGCAGTATACATATAGTACAGTATAGTAGGCCATTGCTGTATCTTGCAGCTCTGTGTCAAGTCTACTATCTCTGTGCTGCATTATTGTGAGCAGTATATACTAGGACAGTGCAGCATTTTGGTGACCAGCAGTATACATATAGTACAGTACAGTAGGCCATTGCTGTATCTTGCAGCTCTGTGTCAAGTCTACTATCTCTGTGCTGCATTATTGTGAGCAGTATATAGTAGGACAGTGCAGCATTTTGGTGACCAGCAGTTTACATATAGTACAGTACAGTAGGCCATTGCTGTATCTTGCAGCTCTGTGTCAAGTCTACTATCTCTGTGCTGCATTATTGTGAGCAGTATATAGTAGGACAGTGCAGCATGTTGGTGACCAGCAGTATACATATAGTACAGTACAGTAGGCCATTGCTGTATCTTGCAGCTCTGTGTCAAGTCTACTATCTCTGTGCTGCATTATTGTGAGCAGTATATAGTAGGACAGTGCAGCATTTTGGTGACCAGCAGTTTACATATAGTACAGTACAGTAGGCCATTGCTGTATCTTGCAGCTCTGTGTCAAGTCTACTATATCTGTGCTGCATTATTGTGAGCAGTATATAGTAGGACAGTGCAGCATGTTGGTGACCAGCAGTATACATATAGTACAGTACAGTAGGCCATTGCTGTATCTTGCAGCTCTGTGTCAAGTATACTATCTCTGTGCTGCATTATTGTGAGCAGTATATAGTAGGACAGTGCAGCATTTTGTTGACCAGCAGTATACATATAGTACAGTACAGTAGGCCATTGCTGTATCTTGCAGCTCTGTGTCAAGTATACTATCCATATCTGTGCTGCATTATTGTGAGCAGTATACAGTAGTACAGTGCAGCATTGTGGTGACCAGTATACTACAGTACAATAGTCCAGTGCTGTTCTCGCTGCTCTGTGTCAGTTCTCCGTAGTATCATCAGTGCTCAGTAAAATCAGTGCTCAGTATAATCGGTGATTGATCAGTATAATCAGTTCTCAGTATAATCAGTGCGCTGTTAGACGTGCGCCCGTTTTCCGCCATTAGTGCATTGGGATTCAGACAATTTATGAAGTTATTGTGTCCCCGGTACAAAATCCCATCTAGAGTCCACTTCACTAGGCAGGCGATAGCTAGATTTTACCAATTAATATCAGTGATTTAAAATTAATTATTAATTACAGTGATCTTGCCAAATGATTCCAGTGATTTTGTCATTTTCTTCCAGTGATTTGGACCAATAATACCATTGATTAGAATGAATAATTCCTATGATATTGAGGTGTGTCACTTAGTTTAGCCATCCAGCGATCACAGTGCACCTCTTTTTCTCTTTTCTTTACATCATGTGCTGTTTGGGGACTATTTTTTTAAGTGCCATCCTGTCTGACACTTCGGTATATGTCCAGTGGTACTGCCATTTGTTATAATTCCCGACATTACTGCCATATAATTCCAGTGATTTTGTCATTTTCTACCAGTGATTTGGACCAATAATACCATTGATTAGAACAAATAATTCCTGGGATTTTGTAATTTTCTTCCAGTGATTTGGACCAATAATACCATTGATTAGAACGAATAATTCCTGGGATTTTGTCATTTTCTTCCAGTGATTTGGACCAATAATACCATTGATTAGAACAAATAATTCCAGGGATTTTGTAATTTTCTTCCAGTGATTTGGACCAATAATACCATTGATTAGAACGAATAATTCCTGTGATATTGAGGTGTTTGTGTCACTTAGATTAGCCGTCTAGCGACCACAGTGCACCTCTTTTTCTCTTTTCTTTGCATCATGTGCTGTTTGGGGCCAATTTTTTTAAGTGCCATCCGGTCTGACACTGCAGTGCCACTCCTAGATGGGCCAGGTGTTTGTGGCGGCCACTTGGGTCGCTTAGCTTAGTCATCCAGCGACCTCGGTGCAAATTTTAGGACTAAAAATAGTATTGTGAGGTGTGAGGTGTTCAGAATAGACTGGAAATGAGTGGAAATTATGGTTATTGAGGTTAATAATACTATAGGATCAAAATTACTCCCAAATTCTATGATTTAAGCTGTTTTTGAGGGGGTTTTGAAAAAAAACACCCGAATCCAAAACACACCCGAATCCGACTAAAAAATTTCAGGTAGGTTTTGCCAAAACGCGTCCGAATCCAAAACACGGCCGCGGAACCGAATCCAAAACCATAACACAAAACCCGAAAAATTTCCGGTGCACATCTCTAATGTAAATGCCTAATTATGCAATCGGTTTTAATGTACACTGTGTGATGTATTATACTGGCAACTTTGTTATATAGAGCTGACTTATGTAGCAGACTGATTATCACACATGAGAAATGGGTGTGTTTGTAACTGACAGGTGGTCTTCAGTTTGCTGACTGTCGGGATCCAGGCGCACAGTATACCGGTGCTGGAATCCCGACAGCCGGCATACCGACACTTTTTTTCCCTCTTGGGGGTCCACGACCCCCCTGCTGGGAGACCATGCCCGCAGCGTGGCGAGTGCAGTGAGCCCCCAAGGGGCTCATTTGTGCTCTCCCAGCTGTCGGTATGCCAGTGATCGGGATTCCGGCGCCGGTATGCTTATCGCCGGGAGCCCGGCCGCCGGCATACCCTAATACACCCATAACTGACATGCTCATTGGTGACAGTGTGATTGAAAAGGAGTGCCCGAATCACACTGAGTCACGCCCTCTGATGAAGTCTTTGTGACGAAATCGGTAAGGGCTGGGCTCAGCGACGCACCTCTGTCTTTGCCTCTGGCTTCCTCCAACCGCGCCAACGGGATCCAGGTTACAGCCACTCGCAAACCCGGCGGGACCGAGTGTAGCTGACAATCATCCAGCGGCTTGCGATTCACGTGATCTGCCACCTGAAAGACACTGGTCTGCCGGACGAGTATTGCCTGGATGGTAACATATAATGTCATGTGGTAACCAGCCCACAGTGTGTTTTTTCTGGTACGAGTTCTTTCTGACCGGAGTTGCAGTTTTTTATTTGCTTTCTAAATAAAACTTTTATGCACTATGGGACGCCCCCTTTCTCTTTGTTTTTACTGGGAATTTATACCCAAGGATCCTGGGTTTTGGAGCTGAAAAAGGGGAGCAGCGGTCCTTATATTTGTAGACATATGTCCGATTAGACTTTAAGGCACTTGTTGTCTGTGCTGGACTTGAGACTTACACAAGTATACTGGCCACTTCACATATATATATATATATATATATATATATATATATATATATAGACAAAAAATACAAAGCGGAGGGCGCTAGAGGTATGATGCACAATCCTAATCACCTGGGTTTTAAGGTGATTAGGATTCCCTGATTGCATTTGGGAGTTCCTACCACTGAGCTCACATCCTAGGGTGGTTGGTGGCACTGGTTATTACATCTGATCTGATGTCAACTTGGTTCCTTAAAATCACCTGAGTGATAATGAGATAATGTGAAAATCTTTGGACATTGTAATTTTATGCTGGATGTTTAAATAAACATCAACTCTTTTATTGATCTAAGGCCTTTGGCCAATTGTTTTGGTTGTCTATATCCTTGGTGTGAGGGATATAGACACAGGAGGATCATTTGGCTGAGCTCAATTCAAATTGCATCTTTATCCCAGGCTGGGGACCAAATCAAGTCTGATAAGAATACATCATTGGGATACTTACCACATAAATTGTATATGAACTTTGCCCTAGACAATTGTGCATCATATCTCTAGCGCCCCCGGTTTCCATTTTTTGTCCACAACTTCTTTGCTCCCACTAACAGGGGTTCTACCGTGAAGTGCTGCTCTCTAAAAGCGTGTGATAAAGGTCTTTCCTTGCTCTCTCTCTCTCTCTCTCTCTCTGTTTCTCTCTCTCTGTTTCTCTCTCTCTCTCTCTATATATATATATATATATATATATATATAGCTTTGCAGAACCCCCCAGCAAGAGGAATCATCCACGGCACTGCAGGACTTGTAGAATCATGTTCTTTCCTTTCCCCTTCCTATCTATCTATCTATCTATCTATCTATCTATCTATCTATCTATCTATCTATCTATTTCTCTCTATATCTATATATATATGGATAGATATATAGATAGATATATATAGATATAGATATATATATATATACTAGCTGGAGTACCCCGCACTGCCCGGGATTTTAAGAATGTTTGTTTACAAAAATCTATGTAAAGATTAAACACACAGGTTGCCGCTAACATTTTATTCCTTGTGGAATTGTTTGTTCCCAGATTGTAATTCATATGTGTAGCAAGTTTGTTTAAAATTGGTCAAGGCATTCGTGAGTTATGCTGGATCCTGAAATACTCTGTGCTGCAGTCCCACCGCTAGGTGTGCTAGGGGTGTATAACCCCCACAGAGTTTGTTGATAGATTGTAAATCAGATGTGTCTCAAGTTTCCTGTAAAAAGCTCCAGCCCTTCCACAGGTATGCTGTCTGCTGACATACTCTGCGCTGCTTTCCCATCTCCACGGGTTCTAGGGGTGTCTGAACCCCACAGTGTTTGTTCCCAGAGTGTAAGTTGTCAAAGTCGGAAAAATATCATGCTGCACGTTGCCATATATTCACCCCATGTGCTTGCCCGCTGCACGTGCACATTCTCTCCCGTGTGTGCGCATATTTGCAGTTGCGTAATGGAGCTTCTACGGCCATGCGCATTGGCGCGTGGTATGTACATTTACGGTAGAATACACAAAATGGAAAGCTGCTCAATCAGATTGTAATGTCACTCAGGTGCTAAAAGGGAGGGGTAATTCTGTGTAGGAAAAAACTGTGTTCCCTAATGCACACCGAGTGAAAAATATTACTACATAATAGTCAGATAATACGGAGATCTTAGTTGCGTATATCTGCAGATATAGGGTTAAGCCCCAGGCCGATTGACAAGGCTTCTCCGTCACTGGGGTCCCTAATACTAGGTATGGGTCCGGGGTGCAGGACCCCACGATGTCGGCACAGGTCGGCCACCCCAGGTCAGCACACAGGTGAAAATGAATAGGGGTTAATAAGAAGCACAGAAGTGCTATGTAAGTGGTGTGATTAAAATAATATATACAAAGTGATAGGGAAAATCATAAGTGTTAATAAAGTGTTAGGGTGTGCCGACCTGAAGCAGCCCAGCCATACCGACACAGGGGCCACCGCACCCCACACCCACCCCATGAATAATTACAAATATGTCTGGGTTAAATTCCCAGTGTAAGGCCACATGGTAATGGCTCCTACAGCATCTGAGAGCCAGCTTACCTGGGGATACACCTGGCTTCCCCTATGGCACTCGTGAGTTAGCAATCCCTCCTAATGCTGACCCATCTATGCCTCTCTAAATACAATATACAAAATGCAAAGCTGCTCAATCAGATTGTAATGTCACTCAGGTGCTAAAAGGGAGGGGTAACTCTGTGTAGGAAAAAACTGTGTTCCCTAATGCACACCGAGTGAAAAATATTACTACATAATAGTCAGATAATACGGAGATCTTAGTTGCGTATATCTGCAGATATAGGGTTAAGCCCCAGGCCGATCGACAAGGCTTCTCCGTCACTGGGGTCCCTAATACTAGGTATGGGTCCAGGGTGCAGGACCCCACGATGTCGGCACAGGTCGGCCACCCCAGGTCAGCACACAGGTGAAAATTAATAGGGGTTAATAAGAAGCACAGAAGTGCTATGTAAGTGGTGTGATTAAAATAATATATACAAAGTGATAGGGAAAATCATAAGTGTTAATAAAGTGTTAGGGTGTGCCGACCTGAAGCAGCCCAGCCATACCGACACAGGGGCCACCGCACCCCACACCCACCCCATGAATAATTACACATATGTCTGGGTTAAATTCCCAGTGTAAGGCCACATGGTAATGGCTCCTACAGCATCTGAGAGCTAGCTTACCTGGGGATACCCCTGGCTTCCCCTATGGCACTCAGGAGTTAGCAATCCCTCCTAATGCTGACCCATCTATGCCTCTCTAAATACAATACACAAAATGGAAAGCTGCTCAATCAGATTGTAATGTCACTCAGGTGCATTTACGGTAGAGTTTGTGTGCGTCTAGCGGGCGACTCAATCGTTACATAGTAAATCCAAATAGTATGTTTTATAGGTAATGTTCCCCTTAATAATAACTGTAAGTTTGTTTATTGTAACTGGTCCCTGGACAGAGGAATTCCTCTTTGCATGATACGAAGGGTCAGACAGGGTTTGAGCAGTGGTGTTTGGTACCTAACTAAAGAACATTTTATTAGAAACAATCCGGTGCTGGTTAGGTAAAGATTAATCGCTCCTGCGTATAGTTATGTCTATTAGTAGTTTCTGGACATTTACTATATTTGCAGTTCATTATCCATGCGGCGGGAATCCTGAGATTCCCTCCCACCTGAGCAGTTCGATATAGTCACAGCCCACCTGTTCAAACTAACCTATGACCTTTTGTTATAATGCGGGGAGACATTCCTGTGTCCAATGAACAATGAGATTATAGGTCCCTTTGTAGTGTACTGTACGCAGTGTATATAAGAACAGCCAGCCTGGCCAGCTCAGTCTTCTCTCCACAACGGTTTTCATCATTGACTAACTAGAGAGCTGGTACCAGGACTGCGCAGCGATCGTTCCCAGTGTGTAAGTTATTCTCTGTAACCAACTTATTCTCTGTTTGTATTTGCCATATTCTCTCTCTCTCTCTGTTATTGTTAAACTGTTGTATATTGTATATGTGTAGTTATTATGTTTAGATATTGATGTTAGCCTGTAGTGTATGAACTGTTAACTGTTTTCCCCTTTTTACATAGCTAGATATTGTTAGTAAAGGTGTTGGAACCTTAGCAAGGTATTGTGTGTTTATTAAATTACTGAGGGTATTCAGAGCGTCTCAATCGCTCAAGCAGCTTTTGTTTTAACAAGGTTAAGCAGCGTTATATCGCTACAGTATTTCAGTAGTAAGATTTACAGTACAAACCCAATCTTTCAGTGTGTTGCATACAAGGTTTACTGAGTGTCATCCCGTGAGCGTCTGCGCCGCTCGTGTTCCCCTCGTGGTCACGAGCGTCCGCTACACTGGTAGCGTAGCAATACGGTAGTCGGCCGCCTATAGCGTGCTCGACACCAAGCGTTAAGCTGTGAGCGAGCGTGCCGCATGTGCGTCTCGACCACGGCTAAGCGTCTGCTACACTAAGTGCGTACCCTTACGGTACCCCATACGCCAATTGCGTACTGAGTCTCTTACCCACATATAGTGAATGTTATAAGATAAATATTTAGCTTTATCAATTGGCGGCTCGTCCGTCCTCCACATATCCGCACTAGCGAACACAGACTTTATCTGTCAGCAAGGGCGGGAAGGCAGTATCCCTTCGTATCCGTATTGGTGGTGAGGGATACAGTAGTGCTGACTAGATAAGCGTCTGCATCGCTACGCTGTAGGAGTGCTGGTGGAATCCGGAACCGGAAGGTAAGAACAAAACTCTATTGTCTTTTAAAACTGTTTATCTCTGTTTTGCGTACGCAACACACGCACACACCTGCATTTCTTTTTATTTGTGTATTTTCACATCTCACCTTCCTGCTTGCCATTTATAATTGATAACGTGCTGAGAAAGATTTGTTGCTATTGGTAGTTAAAAGTAATATTAATACGTTAAGGAGTAAATTGTAAAACACGCACACGGCTTTACCTAAAGATACAAGGAAAGATCTGTGTGGTGCTCGGTAGATGATTACAGTTAAAGATCATCTACATTGATATAAACGTGTTAGTTGTATTTCTGTGGATATACCTGGCTTGCGTACACGTGTCTCTAACAAAGGGCGGGACTAGCGTATGCGACGCAAGGGCCGACGCACGGGGCGTATATTACGCAACGGAGCATCTGGGTACGCCCACATAATACAAATCACACGATAGTATTGTTTTAGTAGGCGATACGGAGGCAACGCGATAATAGCGCAAATCAATCTCAGTGTCCAAAATTTTAAGCTAATAGATCCTTCTCTAGTTGCAACTCCTCTGGATTAGCCTGCGATACTGAATGAAAGGGATTTCTGCGCAGAAACGAAAGTAAAGAGTATATGAGGTGAAAGTGTGTGTATACATATATATAAGTTTCTAATTTTTGGGTGGAACCACAGGAAATCATCGAGTTCTCGTGAGGTACATACGTGCAAGTGACGGCACGGTGGCTTGGGAGGCATCCCTTTTAAACATATTAAAAGAAGAGCATTAGAGTTTAGCAGACCAGGAGGTCTACTGTAGCACAGACCAGGAGGTCCAGGTACAGCAGACTAGGAAGTCCGCTATAGATAAAGAGTAAAGAAGCACAACACCAGGAAGGGTTGGTGTGGTACCCATATAGGCCATTAAAGCTCTGGCTGAAGGAATTCGCAGCCACAATTTTCGATTCCACTGGTCGTTCCGCACATAAGATTAGTTGCTTATGTGCAGAACGATTGTACCGCATGTAATTGTGTGCATTAGTTAGTAACTTGACCCAGTACCATTTGTGTACGCTAGAGTGGTCATAAATGCTATTTGTACATTCTAACGTGATTTGTGTAATTTTTTTTATTTTAAGGGAGGTTCGCTGGTCACTCGGGAATTCTCTAACAACCAATAGTTACTGGGAAGGGTTAAGTGCTCTTCGGATCACACCCACATGTTCCAGTAAATAGAGGTTCAGGTCGCAGGTGCCCTAGGTTGAGTAAGCCAGCGCTAAGGCAGTGTGTGGGTGTATTGGTCGACGTGGGCGAGTGAGTGGAGGTACTCGGTAAACTTCCGCCGCCGGCCTACCCCAGACATCTTGGTTTTTGTAAGGGTTCGCTGAAGACCCTGATTTGAAGGTCAGAGGTAGTGAAAGCAACACCTGCAAAGATAGGGGCCAGTTGTTCAGGTAGGGGGCGATCAACCTCGGTTCAGGTTGACTTAGTAAACCGACCAATCGGGTTGGCAAGGTATATCATGTGTGAGAAATACGGTTCACACACAGAGGTTTTGTGCGATGAATGGGAAAGAATGACTGTGCATGACTGGGAAAAGTTCCCACGGGTAGGCAGTTTTAGTCCTGAGGTGTTACAAAATCTTTGGAGAAGGATATGTCTCATTAAATCTGCAAAGAGATGGATCAAACATTATGATTATTTACAGTTATGGCAACAGGAAGGTGAAATACAAAGAGGATTGGCTCAAGCGGCTGGATCTAACCCTATCATAAAACTGATAGCCACCGCTCCACCACCACCATACATAACGGGAGAGAAGGTGGTTACAGAGAATGGCACACTGGTGTATGATAAACATGCACTTAATAACTGTATAAATGTTAAGAATAATGTAACTAAGATTGTTGATGCTAATACTAATCCGTGCAAGCTGTACCCTGTTTTAAACTTTTCCCAGGATTGTGACCAAGAGGATGAGCCCACAACAATATCGGCACTCTCTCTAGCAGCCACCATAGCAGAAACAACAGTGGGCACGTCCCAACCAGTAAAAGCAGTATCAAAGGCCCCTAGTGGAGGGACAGGTGAGGTCGTATCAACTGGTAAGTACGGCACTGTACAATATGCTGAAACCATTACACCACATGTTGTAGAATCTACTCAGAATGATGTTATTGAACTTAATCCCGTTAGGGTAATTGCAGTACCAAATGGGAAAACTGACACTTCAGGAGTCACTCCTGTCAGACACATCACCATGCACTGCCCCTTTTCCCGAACGGAATTAAGATCAATGGTGTCTGAATTCCCTGATCCTAGGAAAGATCTAGTTGCAAGCCAGAAGTACATTAGAGAGCTAGGAAATACTGTGGAGCCCAATGACAAAGACTGGCAGATATTGCTGAGGGCATGTTTACCCTCCAATGTCGACTCAGCGATGTCACGATCCGGGTATCTGGACGCCATTACTTACCCTTCAGATGCCTCCTAAGGCTGGCTCAGCGTTCCAGGACCGGATCCCGCTGTTCCTGAGTTTCCACATGCAGAATGTCAGAGTGGTGATTTCATCAGCCGCGGCCTCCGCTGTGCCCGCGTGGTTAAATGTGCGCTTGTCAGTCTGGCGTCTCCTGTCTCCTGTGGCCGGCGTCGCCATTACTGTTTCAATTCTCACATGGATTACAAACCAAACTTCCCTCCAAGTGTCTGCATGGGCGCAGCCATCTTGGATTTTGTCATCTGAGCATTTCCACCCATCTGCTGTCTGTATTGTTGATTTGCATTATTGCCTAGCCAACCCCTTCCTTGCTGCAGGTATAAGTAAGCTGTGCCTGAGCAAGGAAGGCGTCAGTGCTTTGGTTGACTAACCTAGTTCCAGTTTGTCTCTCTCCTGTGGTTGTCTTCCAGGTTCCAGCTCCTGTCTCCAGACTTCTGCTATAGAGACCCGCACCAGCATTCCATCTGCGGTGTAGCCTGACTCTCCGATCCATTCTGGACTCACCTGTTTCGAGTTACATCAACCACCTGCTTCCAGCTCAGCTTCCAGCAGTGTACAGCTTCTCTTAAAGGGCCGGTGTCCTTTCTGCAGTTTACCACTCTCCACCGGTATTATTATTTCACCGCTCTCAAACTCCAAACTTCATTATTATTTCATCGCTCTCAAGTTCGTTTATTATTTAACTGGTTCCAGCCAGTATCCACTCCGTACCAACAACAGTCTGGTTCCAGCCAGTATCCACAGCAGCCGTTTTATCTTCAGCAACCCAGCCTTTCCTGGAACACCAGCTGGTACGATCCTGGGTTCTCTCCATTGCTACAGTCAGGCCTGGTAAGGACTTTCCAACTAGAAGATTATAAGAACTGTCTCACTCTACCAGTGCCTGTGGCCCTTGCCACCCTGTAGTACCCAGGAATTGTATTTATCCTCTGTTGACTTTTATGTTTCCTTTACTGCTGCTGTGTTACGGAGTTTGTCTTAATAAACATCATTGACTTTTATCCTGGTTGTCGTGGTCACGCCTTCGGGCAGTTATTCTACATGTTACTTACATGTCTAGGGGTCTGATACAACCTCCCAGGTTCCGTTACATCTCAGCCCCTACAACTGAGGCTGCCTCCCGTCAGCTCAGGCCCTCAGTTGTGACAGTAAGCACTGACCTAATGAATCCAGCCGGAGACCAGGATCAAGCGGCCAGGCCAATGCAAGAACTGGCAGCCCGACTTGAACATCAGGAGGCTGCACAGGGCCACATCATCCGCTGTCTCCAGGATCTCTCTACACGGCTGGATGGGATTCAAACGACCCTCCGTGGACCTGGCACGTCCGGTGCGTCCACTACAGTGACACCAGCTGTAACCCCACCCACCTTACCCATTTCCAGTCCATATCTTCATCTTCCAACGCCAGCAAAATTTGATGGATCTCCAAGGTTCTGCAGGGGATTTCTCAATCAATGTGAAATCCACTTTGAGCTTCTACCTGGCAATTTCTTCAGTGACCGTACCAAAATTGCCTATATCATCTCCCTCCTCAGTGGCTCAGCCCTTGACTGGGCATCACCATTATGGGAGAACTCTGATCCCCTGCTATCCTCCTATACTGACTTTGTAGCTACATTCAGGCGCATCTTCGACGAGCCAGGCCGGATAACATCTGCGTCATCTGAGATTCTCCGTTTACGCCAGGGAACACGTACTGTGGGACAGTATCTTATACAGTTTAAAATCCTGGCATCCGAACTGGCATGGAACGACGAGGCCCTGTATGCTGCGTTCTGGCATGGCTTATCAGAACGCATCAAGGATGAGTTAGCTACCAGAGACTTGCCCTCTAAGTTGGATGAGCTAATTTCTCTTTGCACGAAGGTTGATCTACGTTTCAGAGAGAGAGCAACTGAGCGAGGAAGATCATCTACTCCTAAATCTTCTGCTCCTCCTCCTCGTCAACCATCTCCATCCAAGGATGAGCCTATGCAAATTAGTCGTTCCCGTCTATCTCTCGCTGAGCGCCGAAGACGTCTCTCTGAGTCTCTCTGTCTCTACTGTGCAGCTCCGTCGCACACTATCAATGCCTGTCCCAAACGTCCGGGAAACTCCAGATCCTAGCTCGCCAAGGAGAGGGCCGGCTAGGAGTAATGATCTCCTCTCCATCTCCTCATGACTGTAACCTCCCAGTGTCGCTCCAAATTGCTCAACGTTACAGGAACGTCATTGCCCTCCTTGATTCCGGAGCAGCTGGGAATTTCATAACCGAAGCTTATGTTAAACGGTGGTCCCTACCCACCGAGAGACTGTCCTCGTCCATCTCTTTGACTGCCGTGGATGGCAGCAAGATTTTTGACGCAGTCATTTCCTTAAGGACTCTTCCAGTTCGTCTGAGAGTGGGAGTTCTTCATTCTGAGTATATTTCTTTTTTAGTGATTCCAAGAGCCACACATCCAGTGGTTTTAGGCCTTCCATGGCTCCGTCTCCACAACCCATCAATTGACTGGACGACTACGCAAATACTGGCATGGGGTCCCTCCTGTGCTGAGACTTGTTTAGCCAAAGTTCTTCCTGTTTGTTCTTCCTTCCCCAGGTCATCTGATGTTCCGCCTCCTCCATATCAAGACTTCACGGACGTGTTCAGTAAAGCCTCTGCTGATATCCTTCCTCCTCATAGAGAATGGGACTGCCCAATCGACCTCATTCCAGGGAAGGTTCCACCGCGAGGCCGAACTTATCCGTTGTCTCTGCCTGAGACACACTCCATGGAAGAGTACATCAAAGAGAACCTGGCGAAGGGTTTCATCCGACCATCTTCTTCTCCAGCCGGCGCAGGCTTCTTCTTCGTTAAGAAGAAAGACGGTGGTCTGCGTCCGTGCATCGACTACAGAGGTCTGAACGACATTACCGTCAAGAACCGATACCCTTTACCCCTGATTACCGAGCTCTTTGATAGAGTTAGTGGTGCAACTATTTTCACAAAGCTGGACTTGAGGGGTGCCTACAATCTCATCCGAATCCGTGAGGGTGACGAGTGGAAGACCGCCTTTAACACCCGTGACGGACATTATGAGTACCTCGTCATGCCCTTCGGATTGAGCAATGCTCCAGCAGTCTTCCAGCACTTCGTGAATGAGATTTTCAGGGACATCTTGTACCGCCATGTCGTGGTTTATCTAGACGACATCCTCATCTTTGCTAATAATCTCGAAGATCATCGTTTCTGGGTAAAAGAGGTTCTTTCCCGTCTCCGTGTCAATCACCTCTATTGTAAATTGGAGAAGTGTGTGTTTGAAGTTAAAACCATTCCGTTTTTAGGTTACATTGTGTCCGGTTCCGGACTAGAGATGGATCCTGAGAAACTCCAAGCAATCCAGAATTGGCCTATACCCTTAAGCCTCAAAGGGGTCCAGAGGTTCTTAGGGTTCGCCAATTATTGTAGAAAATTTATACGAGACTTTTCCACCATTGTGGCGCCTATCACTGCATTAACCAAGAAAGGTGCTAATCCGTCCAAGTGGTCCGAGGAAGCTACACAGGCCTTTCACCTTCTGAAGCAACGGTTCATCTCTGCACCAATTCTGAAACAGCCCGACACCGACTCTCCTTTTATCTTAGAGGTAGATGCCTCCTCCGTTGGAGTAGGAGCAGTGTTATCCCAGAGGGCCAAAGATGGACATCTACATCCTTGCAGTTTCTTCTCCCGGAAGTTCTCCCCAGCTGAGCGCAACTATGCCATTGGCGATCAGGAGTTGCTAGCCATCAAGCTCGCTCTGGAGGAGTGGAGATACCTGTTGGAGGGAGCTTCCCACTCAATCACCATTCTTACCGACCACAAAAATCTTTTATATCTCAAAGGCGCACAATGTCTGAATCCTCGTCAGGCCAGATGGGCACTTTTCTTCTCTAGGTTTGACTTTAAACTCCAGTTCTGTCCGGGTTCTCAGAATCGTAAGGCCGATGCCCTTTCCCGCTCATGGGAGCAAGAAAATGAGTCCGAGTCTGCAGACAAGCATCCTATTATTAATCCGTTGGCATTCTCCACGGTAGGGATGGACTCTACGCCTCCACCAGGGAAAAGTTTTGTTAAGCCAGTTCTAAGGAAGAAGCTCATGCATTGGGCCCATGCTTCCCGTTTTGCTGGACATACATGCATTCAGAAAACCCTTGAATTTATTTCTAGGTCCTACTGGTGGCCAACTCTGAAGAAGGACGTTATGGAATTTATTGCCTCCTGCCCAAAGTGTGCCCAACACAAAGTCTCCCGCCAGTCGCCTGCGGGGCAACTGGTTCCATTATCTGTTCCCCGTCGACCTTGGACCCATTTGTCGATGGACTTTGTTTCCGATCTACCTATCTGCAACAAGTTTAATACCATCTGGGTGGTAGTTGACCGGTTCACCAAGATGGCACATTTCATCCCTCTCACCGGTCTTCCGTCAGCTTCCAAGTTGGCTCAAGTGTTTATACAATAGATCTTCCGACTTCACGGTCTTCCTGAAGAGATCATCTCGGATCGTGGAGTACAATTTGTAGCCAAATTTTGGCGAAGTTTGTGTCAAGCCCTCCAAGTCAAGTTAAAGTTTTCCACGGCTTACCATCCTCAGACCAATGGTCAAACTGAGAGGGTGAATCAGGACTTGGAGGCCTTCCTCCGTATATATGTGTCTTCCTCTCAAGATGACTGGGTTCAACTCCTTCCTTGGGCCGAGTTCAGCCACAGCAATCAATACCATTCCTCATCTTCTTCTACACCATTCTTCATTAATTATGGATTCCACCCTAAAGTCCCAGAATTCCAACCGCTTCCCGCAACTTCTGTTCCAGCAGTGGATGTCACCTTGCGTCAGTTTTCAAATAACTGGAGGAACGTCCGCGCAGCCCTGCTTAAAGCCTCATTCAGGTATAAGAAGTTTGCCGATAGAAAGCGTAGAGCGGTTCCTGCCCTCAAGGTGGGTGATCGTGTGTGGCTGTCCACGAAGAATTTGAGGTTGAGAGTTCCCAGCATGAAATTTGCACCTCGCTACATCGGACCCTTCAAGATTGAACAAGTCATCAATCCTGTTGCCTACAGGTTACAGTTACCATCCTTCTTGAAAATACCCAGGACATTTCATGTTTCTTTGTTGAAACCGCTGATCCTGAATCAGTTTCATTCCGCACTTCCTCCAGCTCCCAAAGTTCAGACTCAACGGGGAGTCGAGTACGAGGTGGCCAAGATTTTGGACTCACGTTTCCGTTACGGTCAGTAACAATACCTCATTGACTGGAAGGGCTATGGTCCTGAAGAACGCTCTTGGACCAATGCCTCAGACGTCCATGCTCCTGCCTTGGTCCGAAATTTCCACGCAAAGTTTCCTTTAAAGCCTAAGAAGTGTCCTGGGGCCACTCCTAAAGGGGGGGGTGCTGTCACGATCCGGGTATCTGGACGCCATTACTTACCCTTCAGATGCCTCCTAAGGCTGGCTCAGCGTTCCAGGACCGGATCCCGCTGTTCCTGAGTTTCCACATGCAGAATGTCAGAGTGGTGATTTCATCAGCCGCGGCCTCCGCTGTGCCCGCGTGGTTAAATGTGCGCTTGTCAGTCTGGCGTCTCCTGTGGCCGGCGTCGCCATTACTGTTTCAATTCTCACATGGATTACAAACCAAACTTCCCTCCAAGTGTCTGCATGGGCGCAGCCATCTTGGATTTTGTCATCTGAGCATTTCCACCAATCTGCTGTCTGTATTGTTGATTTGCATAATTGCCTAGCCAACCCTTTCCTTGCTGCAGGTATAAGTAAGCTGTGCCTGAGCAAGGAAGGCGTCAGTGCTTTGGTTGTCTAACCTAGTTCCAGTTTGTCTCTCTCCTGTGGTTGTCTTCCAGGTTCCAGCTCCTGTCTCCAGACTTCTGCTATAGAGACCCGCACCAGCATTCCATCTGCGGTGTAGCCTGACTCTCCGATCCATTCTGGACTCACCTGTTTCCAGTTACATCAATCACCTGCTTCCAGCTCAGCTTCCAGCAGTGTACAGCTTCTCTTAAAGGGCCGGTGTCCTTTCTGCAGTTTACCACTCTCCACCGGTATTATTATTTCACCGCTCTCAAACTCCAAACTTCATCAATCACCTGCTTCCAGCTCAGCTTCCAGCAGTGTACAGCTTCTCTTAAAGGGCCGGTGTCCTTTCTGCAGTTTACCACTCTCCACCGGTATTATTATTTCACCGCTCTCAAACTCCAAACTTCATTATTATTTCATCGCTCTCAAGTTCGTTTATTATTTAACTGGTTCCAGCCAGTATCCACTCCGTACCAACAACAGTCTGGTTCCAGCCAGTATCCACAGCAGCCGTTTTATCTTCAGCAACCCAGCCTTTCCTGGAACACCAGCTGGTACGATCCTGGGTTCTCTCCATTGCTACAGTCAGGCCTGGTAAGGACTTTCCAACTAGAAGATTATAAGAACTGTCTCACTCTACCAGTGCCTGTGGCCCTTGCCACCCTGTAGTACCCAGGAATTGTATTTATCCTCTGTTGACTTTTATGTTTCCTTTACTGCTGCTGTGTTACGGAGTTTGTCTTAATAAACATCATTGACTTTTATCCTGGTTGTCGTGGTCACGCCTTCGGGCAGTTATTCTACATGTTACTTACATGTCTAGGGGTCTGATACAACCTCCCAGGTTCCGTTACATCTCAGCCCCTACAACTGAGGCTGCCTCCCGTCAGCTCAGGCCCTCAGTTGTGACAAGCGAGATTTATAGCTGACTGTAAATTAGGCGAAGAGGTACCCCTTACGGATGTGTACAACCAAGATAATGTAAAGAGAATAAATTTACAGTTAAGAGAGTATTTCCCAGCTGTTGCCAAATGGAACAAAATTTTCTCTATCAAACAAAAGGAGGGAGAAACAGCTGCTGATTATTTTCATCGGGCACTGCAGGAAATGGCTAAGTATACAGGGATAGAAGACATTAAAACAAATGTGAATCATAGAGAAATAGCAGTATCTGTGTTAATGGATGGTTTAAAGGAAGTATTGAGGACGAGGGTACAGACCACCCAACCATGTTGGAGAGGTTTGTCAGTGGCTACTTTGAGAGAGGCCGCAATTGATCATGATCGAAACATCACCAGACACAGGGAGTCACAGAGTGATAAGTTAATGGCCGTAAGTATACAGGCCCTGACCACAAGGCCACCTCAGTATAAGTCTCCGACCCCTGTGGGTAAGTCAAATGTGGTAACTTGTTATTACTGTCATAAAGAGGGACATTTTGCATGAGACTGTAGATCGAAAAATGCACAAAAATCATATCAACCCCCTAGACAACGACATGACACACAAAATTGGGATCAAGGACCGCAGAGACGGAGTTATGAGCCACACGCAGGGGAAACAAAAAGGTATCCCCCAAGAAGAGACTGGCAAGTCTCTGATAGTTCCCATTTACCCCCTTCACAGGTAATAGCTGCCAGCGCAATGCAGGGAGGCCACCACATACAATAGGGGTGGGGCCACACCTGTAGTCTGCAGCCAGTGAAATTAATTGCGAGCCTTGGAAATGAACCTGAGGTCACAATTGATGTAGCTGGTAAATCTTTAAATTTCCTTGTAGATACGGGGGCGGCCAAGTCAGTGATAAATTCGACCGTGGGCTTGAGAACCACTGGTAAAACAATTCCAGCCATGGGAGTAACAGGAGTAGTACAGCACTACCCTTTAAGCAAACCTGCAGAGATTACGATAGGGACTTTGCATACCAAGCATTCTTTTCTGCTGGCTGCATCGACTCCGACTAATCTCCTAGGGAGAGATTTACTGTGCAAAATGGGATGTGTCATATATTGTACTCCTGAAGGTGTGTTCTTGGACATACCCGAAAACCATGCTCAGGAAGTGCAGGATATGCTAGACTCCCCAACAAGATTAATGTCCCACACTGTTGTTGTAAATAGGTGTCCGTCCAAGGTAGAGGAAATGATTTCCCAGATACCGGAATCACTTTGGACCAAGTATGGACAAGACACTGGATTAATGGCAAACGTAGCCCCAGTAGTTGTACAAGTAAAAGATGGTAGGATAGCCCCAAAAATCCCACAATACCCTCTGAAGCCAGAGGTGGAGTTAGGAGTTTTCCCTGTAATAGAGCGCTTGCTACAACAGGGCATTCTGGTAAGAACGTCAAGCACTGCTAATAGTCCCATCTTCCCTGTTAAAAAGAGTGGGGGGAGGGGTTACAGATTAGTGCAGGATCTAAGAGGGATCAACAAAATAGTTGAGAGTCAATTCCCCGTAGTGCCAAATCCAGCTGTCATCCTTATGCAAATCCCTCCCACTGCCAAATTTTTCACTGTGATTGACCTCTGCTCCGCCTTCTTCTCGGTACCTCTGCACCCTGACAGTCAATACTTATTCGCATTTACATACAGAGGAGTTCAATACACCTGGACTCGATTACCACAAGGTTTCATTGACAGTCCAAGTATTTTCTCTCAGGCCTTGCATGATTGTTTACAGTCTTTCCAACCTGAGAGCGGATCAGTATTAATACAGTACGTGGATGATTTACTGCTGTGTTCTGATTCACTAGAAGCATCCCTGAGAGATACGAAACAACTCCTGTTTCATCTTTCAGACACAGGACACAAGGTTTCCAAAGATAAGTTACAATTATGCCAGATCAGGGTGAAGTATTTGGGACACTGTCTGACACAAGGACTGAGACACCTCACCGCTGATAGAATTCAAGCAATTCGTGACATGACCCTGCCACAAACCCAGCAACAGATTAGAACGTTTTTAGGAATGTGTGGGTATTGCCGTAACTGGATCCCAGGTTTTTCCATACTGGCCTTGCCTTTACAGGAGATGGTCTCCTCAAACAAACCTGATCGGATTTCGCACACAGACGAGTCTGAGATGGCATTTGAGAGACTTAAACAGTGCCTAACGCAGGCACCAGCATTAGGCATACCAGATTATGGAAAACCCTTTGAACTGTACGGAACAGAGAGTGCTGGGTGCGCAGCAGGTGTCTTAACCCAGAAGCATGGTGATGCCAGCAGGCCGGTAGCCTACTATAGCGCTCAGCTAGACACGGTAGCGCGATCCCTCCCCACATGCTTGCGAAGCGTTGCAGCAATAGCATTGCTAGTAAGTAAAAGCGAAGATGTAGTGCTAGGACACAACCTCACAATTTATACACCACATGCAGTGTCAGCTTTACTGAATTCAACCCAAACCAGACACGTCTCATCAGCACGGTTTACAAGATGGGAATTGGCGTTGATGGCCCCCGTAAACATCACCATAAGGAGATGCAGCACACTAAATCCTGCAACATATCTCCCAGGTGTGCCTGGACAGGCACAAAGGGTGGAGGATAAGAGTGATGGTGAAGGAGGATTTAGTAAGGAAAATGACACACATGATTGTATGGAATATTTGGCCCAAAATTTCACGGCAAGGCCTGACATCAGTGACAACCCACTGGAAGATGTAGATTTTACTTTCTACACTGACGGTAGTTGTCACAGACAGACGGACTCGGGAGACTTGTGTACTGGATACGCAGTCGTAGATGACCAAGGTACCATAGAAGCGGAACCCCTAGGCCCACCACACTCAGCACAAGTTGCTGAACTGGTTGCCCTAACCAGAGCATGCGAATTGGCTAAAGGCAAGTCAGCCAATATCTACACAGATTCTAGGTACGCCTTCGGAGTGGTCCATGATTTCGGGGCCCTATGGCGCCTCAGAAATTTCATGACGGCAGCCGGCACACTAGTAGCGCATGCAGCCCACATCAAAAGACTTCTAACAGCGATACAGGAACCCGACAGAGTGGCTGTTATCAAGTGTAAAGCTCACACGTATAGCCAAGACCCGGTATCACTTGGTAACAGCCGAGCAGACGAAGCTGCTAAATCAGCAGCCGGTAACACCATACAGACAGACAGCACACAACTGATGGTATTTAATACTGTAAACACACAGAAATTATATGAAATGCAAAATTTATGTTCACCACAAGAAAAGGCAGTTTGGAGGTCAAAAGGATATGGCCAGGAGTCCTCAGGACTCTAGACAGATGGACAGGGTAAGCCAGTGGCACCCAGAGCATACCTTCCAAGTCTAGCGGAAGCGGCACATGGACTGACTCATCTAGGCAAAGAAGGAATGTGTAAGTTGGTAAGAGCTTATTGGTGCACCCCAGGATTTTCTTCCCATGCAGGTAAAAGAGCGATGACCTGCTTGAGGAAGAATATCGGAAAGGCAATACCGACAGAGCCATCCCATATCCCTCCGACAGATGGCCCTTTTCAGGTAATACAAATTGATTTCATACAATTGCCACCTTGTAGAAATTTAAAGTATGTATTGGTCTGTATTGATGTGTTCTCAAATTGGGTTGAAGCATTTCCCGCGGCCACAAATACGGCTGTGTTTACTGCAAAGAAAATTGTGCAGGAATATGTGTGTAGGTACGGTATCCCTAGAATCATTGAGAGTGATAGGGGTACCCATTTTACAGGTGAAGTTTTTCAAGCAATGTGTAAGTTGATGGGAATTAATAGTAAGCTGCACACTCCGTACCGCCCCCAGGCGAGTGCGAAAGTGGAAAGAGTAAACAGCACTATTAAAAACAAATTAAGCAAGGTAATGGCTGAAACAGGATTGTTGTGGCCCGAAGCTTTGCCAATCGTATTATACAGCATCAGAACCACTACCAGGTCCCCTCTTAATCTGTCTCCTTTTGAAATTCTGTTTGGTCGACAACCCCATGTTATAATTAACCCCCAGGATGATTTGAAGTGTAACAATGAAGTAACCGTAAAGTACTTGGTTAAGATGAGTAAGCAATTGAGGAATCAGAATGATAATCTAAAGTTGGTGATTCCTGATTAGCCAGACAATAATTGTCATGACATTGAACCTGGGGATTATGTAATGATACAGAATTTTCTACGCTCAGGTTGCCTTATTGACAGATGGGAAGGACCATATCAAGTTTTATTGACCAGCACGACAGCATTGAAGGTTTCCGAGAGAGAGACTTGGGTCCATTCGTCTCATTGTAAAAAGGTCACTGACCGAGAGAGGTCCCGTGACAAAGAACAGACGGTAGAGGTTGTATCACTAGAGTGTCTGTTCAGGGAAGATTGAGACGACACCTGAGAGCTGAGAATAATAAGACCGGAGGCGTTTGTCGAGCCAGATTTCTTTTTTTCCCTTTTGTTTTTTTCTCCAGTTCCCATCTCCCTCCTATTCTCCTTCCCCCTTCTTATTTGTCTCCTTTTTTTTTCCTCCTATAAGATGGACTTGCCCCAAGAGACTGTGATCCGGATTTTCCTGTTGACTATGATGTTGACCAGAGCAGTCTGTTTCGGTGAGAGTACCATGGAGGTCGAGAAAGGATCTGGAATGGGTTCTGATGACCAGGATGGAGGCGTAAATTTCCAAGAGCGACATAATCTCCGAGTAAAGGCGAGTATCAGAAAACGATCTGGTAGCATTGACAATAGAAGGAATTGTGAAGGATTGTTAGCTGAAGAGAACTGCATCTGTAGGCATTGTGACAATATAGTTGAGGATGGGTGCATCAAGGAATGTCAGTTCAGTTTTAATGTCCACATGGACCGGCATCCATTGAGTGACTATCACTCCTTAGTGGGTAAAGTGTTAAATCAGACAGACTGTTGGGTATGCTCTCAAGTACCTCAAGGTCATAGCAAATCAGGACTAGTACCATTCCCTTTAACTGTAGGAGAGGTACTTGAGTTAAGTGGTGGGAGGCCGGTGGACAAGAGGTTTAATATCTCTAGTCCTCCTAGTTTGAAGCTCCACCAGTATCATGTGGATAGGTCTTTAGTATGCTTTAACATTTCCAATCCCCGAAAGCCGGGAAATTGGGAAGTGTCATGGAGTAATCAAACCATGACATTTTCATATAGAGCCGATAGAATGCCCATAGACACAAAACTTATACGCCAGATAGCCAACAGTGGAAAATTTTTCCGGTATAGGTACACTCTAGGAAGTAGGACCATGCGAGTTGGAGAAGTATCACCAGGATACTGTGCACATATCGTACAACCTGATACGTGTACTAGACATATGGGAGAGTTAGGGTTAGGAGATTTCACATGGAAAATTTGTAACATGGTAATGTCATACTCCGTCCCATATGTTCTCCCCGATGATGCATATTTCATATGCGGGAGATAGGCGTATAAGTGGCTTGCCCCAAACTCAGAGGGATTGTGTTGCATTGGAAAAGTACTGCCTGAAGTAATGACTGTATCCCATAACAAAATGAAAGACATTCACCGCGGTGCCCCAGCTCCTTATACTCACACTCATTACGAGCACATCGTTAAACGGCACCTGATAGAAAGAACAGAGCATCCAGCCACTGATCTGATCCATGAATCCACCGGGATTCAATTCCTACTCACGTTAGATATCACTCGTACCGCCAGAGGAGTGATAAATTATAAATATATATCTGCGCTAGCGAACTTGTTAGACAATATCACCGAAATGTATGACGACACGTTCAGGTACACTGGGAAAGAGTTACAAGCCTACAAAACAGAGCTGGTTCAGCATAGGATGATTCTCAATTACCTCACAGCTGTGACAGGCGGGTATTGTTTTACCCTAGCAACTCAATATGGAATAAAGTGCTGCACGTACATTACAAACAGCACGGAGGACCCAGCCGAGGTCATAGACCAAAAGATGGATGACATTTTACAATTAAAGTGGGAGTTTCGAAGGAAACACAATCTCACACTCGCTGCTGTGGGTAATGAGCTGACCAGTTGGGTGTCATGGTTGAACCCACGAAATTGGTTCTCTTGTTTAGGAGAATGGACCCAAGGTATTATAATGGATGTAGGAAAATTTCTCTTGTGTATTCTGGGAGTCGTCATATTGGTTGGCATGATATTTAGATGCGTTCGGACTTTAACGAAGTGTAAAGGTAGTACTAGAGTGATGAGTCTGAGGAGCGAGGACACTGTAATAACAACAACAAATTTGATTTATGACCCAACGATAGAGACAATGTTGTGATGAAAATGTGATTCCACGGTCCGTTTCTTTCACCCGTTTCTCCTTTGTTTTCCTCCAAGGTACAAAGACATCCGCTTGGAAGAAGAATTTGACAACCTCTTTTATACAGACCATTGATGAACTATGCCACAGACCCCCAATATCCCTAGTGACTTTAACTTTTACGATAGCCCAATACTTTAGAGACTGTAACTTTATGGACAATGGAAAAGCTTTTTGCTCGCTATTTATAGCAAAAGCACCGAGAGACATCAGACAACATGTACATCAAGACAAGACATCAGACAAGACCTCAATCGGCGACTGTTTATTTAAACTCACATAGTTTACAACTGCATTTATAATGATTGTTTCTTATCTTCATCTCTACAACCTCCAGGTACTGACACACATAGTCGACAGGGAATATAGACACATATATCAGCATTCACATGTTCCCCCCCTTCATGTATCATCAACTAAATGTGCTCCCCCATTTGTTGCAACCAAAAGCCGAAAAGAGCTCGGTAGAGTTTGACTGCCCATCCACAGACCCTTGATAAGGGATAAGAAGGATTCAATATATACTTCGCAATACCTCGAAGCTTGATTTAAAACACGTACGGCACGATGATACATGACCCCTCAAACATGGATTCATACACACATGCTTCTACTATCTCACTAGGTCATACCTTTTTCCCACCTTCTCCTCTCCTCCCTTTACCCAATCATAAAAAGGTATTTACATGATGACATATATTTTTCTTTTTTTGAACTGTTTTAGGAAGTGGCAGTTATTGATGGCTGCCAAAGGGTGGACTGTCAAAGTCGGAAAAATATCATGCTGCACGTTGCCATATATTCACCCCATGCGCTTGCCCGCTGCACATTCTCTCCCGTGCGTGCGCATATACGCAGTTGCGTAATGGAGCTTCTACGGCCGTGCGCATTGGCGCGTGGTATGTACATTTACGGTAGAGTTTGTGTGCGTCTAGCGGGCGACTCAATCGTTACATAGTAAATCCAAATAGTATGTTTTATAGGTAATGTTCCCCTTAATAATAACTGTAAGTTTGTTTATTGTAACTGGTCCCTGGACAGAGGAATTCCTCTTTGCATGATACGAAGGGTCAGACAGGGTTTTAGCAGTGGTGTTTGGTACCTAACTAAAGAACATTTTATTAGAAACAATCCAGTGCTAGTTAGGTAAAGATTAATCGCTCCTGCGTATAGTTATGTCTATTAGTAGTTTCTGGACATTTACTATATTTGCAGTTCATTATCCATGCGGCGGGAATCCTGAGATTCCCTCCCACCTGAGCAGTTCGATATAGTCACAGCCCACCTATTCAAACTAACCTATGACCTTTTGTTATAATGCGGGGAGACATTCCTGTGTCCAATGAACAATGAGATTATAGGTCCCTTTGTAGTGTACTGTACGCAGTGTATATAAGAACAGCCAGCCTGGCCAGCTCAGTCTTCTCTCCACAACGGTTTTCATAATTGACTAACTAGAGAGCTGGTACCAGGACTGCGCAGCGATCGTTCCCAGTGTGTAAATTATTCTCTGTAACCAACTTATTCTCTGTTTGTATTTGCCATATTCTCTCTCTCTCTCTGTTATTGTTAAACTGTTGTATATTGTATATGTGTAGTTATTATGTTTAGATATTGATGTTAGCCTGTAGTGTATGAACTGTTAACTGTTTTCCCCTTTTTACATAGCTAGATATTGTTAGTAAAGGTGTTGGAACCTTAGCAAGGTATTGTGTGTTTATTACATTACTGAGGGTATTCGGAGCGTCTCAATCGCTCAAGCAGCTTTTGTATTAACAAGGTTAAGCAGCGTTATATCGCTACAGTATTTCAGTAGTAAGATTTACAGTACAAACCCAATCTTTCAGTGTGTTGCATACAAGGTTTACTGAGTGTCATCCCGTGAGCGTCTGCGCCGCTCGTGTTCCCCTCGTCACGAGCGTCCGCTACACTGGTAGCGTAGCATTACGGTAGTCGGCCGCCTATAGCGTGCTCGACACCAAGCGTTAAGCTGTGAGCGAGCGTGCCGCATGTGCGTCTCGACCACGGCTAAGCGTCTGCTACACTAAGTGCGTACCCTTACGGTACCCCATACGCCAAATGCGTACTGAGTCTCTTACCCACATATAGTGAATGTTATAAGATAAATATTTAGCTTTATCAAAGTCCTATGTGTACCAAGTTTGTTGTAAATTGCTGCTTTTGGTGTAATTTGCTCTAGGCATTCCAGAGTTATGCTGTCAGCTGAAAAACTCTGTGCTGCTGCCTCACCCCTAGGGATGCTTGGGGTGTCTTACCCCCACAGTGTTTATTTCCAGATTGCATACCTCCCCCTTTGCCAGCTGATATAGTTGGAGCATTTAAGAGCAATATTATCAAGGCCTGCAGTCAGGACTTGGCCTGCTTGCAATTGTGAAGATTGCAATTGTTAAGAATGTGATTTAAGAATGGAGTTAGAAGCGGAGTTTGAACTGGATTTGGACTATGCTAAAATCTCGAATAATACAATTTCCCCAAACACTGCAACTCAGGACCATCATGTGGCCTCTCCTCACCTCTGCCTTGAGAACACCAGGACCAATGCCTACTACTTCTCTGTCCAAGAACATCATGACTGCCCCCAAGACTACCCTTCAAGCTGAGCAGGGAACTGAGGGGCGTGCGCATCAGGACCAGATTTTGCTGGGTCAGTTCCATTGGACATTAGTGTGCACTCCACATTCTTACACCCACCCGCACTGCTCCCCACACTCTCACACCCACCCGCACTGCTCTCATGAGACCAGGACATTTATCATTTTCACAAATTAATGTTTTCCTGCAAATGTGTCTTTCTCTTCTTTCTTCTTACAGGGTACTTTCCCCCCACTGTGTGCTATTCCTGTAATGTGTACCTCCATTGAATGCACACCCTGCCAGCAGTAACCTACACAGTGCGCCTCACATGGCTGCCTCGGATGGTTCCTCCATGGGCAGGGTGTGCTTCATTTGGATCTTTCCATGCAGGGTATAGCATACTCCTACACTCGTGTCAGTTTTCCCGTGAATGCATTTGGCCCTTGTATGGCTCATCTCCCACTGTGTAACCTTCGTAGTGCGCCCAACATGGCTGCCTTATCTGGTAAACTTGTGGATGGGATGAAAAATACATGGACCTGATGGTTTTATTGGAACCCTACTCTGAACCTAAGGACTCTGCAATCTCCCCGTTTTGTGTTCTCTTCTAGGGGTGGACTATTCCACCCTGGGTAATCCTACGCAGAGCGCCTAAGATGGCTGCCGCACCTGGTACCTTGTGAGGGTGGAATACACAACCCCTGGAGGTTATTACCCAAAATGCTTACACCAACCCTGCATTATGCTTTCTGTCTTTATTGTCTGTGTGGGTTATCTTTTGATGTAATACTTAAATCTTCTGTATTATGTGCATTGTTTGAGTTCTAGTTGGCGCCGCGGATGGCTGCCTCGGTGCTGCTCTGCCAAGCAGCCTTTGTGTTTAGTCCTACGTGTTAATATGTCTAATATGTTGAGTCTATTGTACAGTTGCAATGTGCAGTATCAACTCATACGTGTAATGTGTGTAATGTATGCTATGTTCTTCCCCCTTCGTATGCTATGTATTCCCCCTTCATGTTGCTGCTTGGCGATGCATTGTACCACAAAGAATTCCTAGTGTACGTGAGTACACCTGGCCAATAAAGCTGATTCTGATTCTGATTCTGATTCACATGTGTACCAAGTTTGTTTTACATTGGTCCAGGCATTCGGGAGTTATGCTGTCTCCTGAAATAATCTATGCTGCTGTCCCACCCCTAGGGGTGTCTAACCCTCACAGAGTTTGTTCCCAGATTGTAATTCAAATGTGTCCCAAGTTTGTTGTAAATTGCTGCAGACATTCCATAGTTATGCTGTCTGCTGAAATACTCAGTGCTGTTGCCTCACCCCTAGGGGAGCTAGGGGTGTTTTCACCCCACAGTGTTTGTTCCCAGACTGTGAGGCATATGTGTACTTATTTGTGAGTACATGACTCCAGCAATTCTTGAATTATCTTCGCTTGTAAACTGTGGATTTGTATAGAAAGACAGAGACACAAATTTTCACACACATATATATATATATATATATATATATATATATATACACAGTGGGGATTGAAAGTTTGGGCACCCCAGGCAAAAATTAATTTTAATGTGCAAAAAGAAGCCAAGGAAAGATGGAAAAATCTCCAAAAGGCATCAAATTACAGATTAGACATTCTTATAACATGTCAAAAAAAGTTTGATTTTATTTCCATCATTTACACTTTCAAAAGAACAGAAAACAAAAAATGGCGTCTGCAAAAGTTTGGGCACCCTGCAGAGTTAATACCTTGTACTGCCCCCTTTGGCAAGTATCACAGCTTGTAAACGCTTTTTGTAGCCAGCCAAGAGTCTTTCAATTCTTGTTTGAGGTATCTTCGCCCATTCTTCCTTACAAAAGTCTTCCTGTTCTTTGAGATTCCTAGGCTGTCTGTGACACACTGCTCTTTTAAGGTCTATCCATAGATTTTCAATTATGTTGAGGTCAGGAGATTGTGAAGGCCATGGCAAAACCTTCAGTTTACGCCACTTGATGTAATCCACCGTGGATTTATTGTAGATACACTGGAAGCAGACACCTTACTGATGAAGCTATTTGCTCCTATAAAGGAAGCATGATAATTCTAACTATAGGAAGTTATTTCTCTGACAATTCCAAGTAACTTCATATAGTTAGAATTCTCATACTTCCTATGCAAGAGCAAATATCTCCATCAGTAAGGTGTATGCTTCCAGTGTAATAGGTTGTGGGTTCTAATCCTGGATATGACACTTGCAAATTAATTGTCAGTGAAATAATCAGCATTGTGAGTGACTGAGCAGATCTATGTAGTGTGTGGGTGGACCCCTACAAAGATCCACCTAGTTGCAATGGTTTTGTAGTAGCTTCATATAGCTAGAATCTGCAGGCTTGCTATGCAGGAGCAAATATATATATATATATATATATATATATATATGGAGGGGTCACCAATATTTTTCTTGCCTCCGGGCAACTGGGACAAGCTTACGCCACTGATCAGGTTGAATGGGAATCGTCATTACACATTCATTTTCAGATCTATCCAGAGATGTTCAATCGGATTCAAGTCTGGGCTCTGGCTGGACCACTCAAGGACATTCACAGAGTTGTCCTGAAGCCACTCCTTTGATATCTTGGCTGTGTGATTAGGGTCGTTGTCCTGCTGAAAGATGAACCATCACCCCAATCTTAGGTCAATAGCCCTCTGGAGAAGGTTTTTATCCAGGATGTCTCTGTACATTGCTGCATTCATCTTTCCCTCTATCCTCACTATTCTCCCGGTTCCTGCTGCTGAAAAACATCCCCACAGCATGATGCTGCCACCACCATACTTTACTGTAGGGATGGCATTGGTCTGGTGATGAGCAGTGCCTGGTTTCCTCCAAACATGACGCCTGGCATTTACGCCAGAGAGTTCAATATTTGTCTCATCAGACCAGAGAATTTGGTTTCTTATGGTCTGAGAGTCCTTCAGGTGCATTTTGGCATACTCCAGGCGGCTGCCATGTGCCTTTTACTAAGTAGTGGCTTCCGTCTGGCCACTCTATCATACAGGCCTGATTGGTGGATTGCTGCAGAGACGGTTATCCTTCTGGAAGGTTCTCCTCTCTCCACAGAGGAATGTTGTAGCTCTGACAGAGTGACCATCGGGTTCTTGGTCACCTCCCTGACTAAGGCCCTTCGCCCCAATTGCTCAGTTTAGACGGCCGGCCAGCTCTAAGAAGAGTTCTGGTAGTTTTGAACTTCTTCCATTTACGGATGATGGAGGCCACTGTGCTCATTGGGACCTTCATAGCAGCAGATATTTTTCTGTACCCTTCCCCAGATTTGTGCCTTGAGACAATTCTGTCTCGGAGGTCTACAGACAATTCATTTGACTTCATGCTTGGTTTGTGCTCATAAATGCACTGTCAAGTGTGGGACCTTATATATACAGGTGTGTGCCTTTCCGAATCATGTCCAATCAACTGAATTTTCAGTACCACAGGTGGACTTCAATTAAGCTGTAGGAACATCTCAAGGATGATCAGTGGAAACAGGATGCACCTGAGCTCAATTTTCATCTTCATGGCAAAAGCTGTGAATACTTATGTACATATGATTTCTTAGTTTTTTATTTTTAGTACATTTGCAAAAATCTAAACAACCTTTTTTCATGTTGTCATTATGGGGTATTGTGTGTAGAATTTTGAGGGAAAAAATTAATTTATTCTATTTTGGAATAAGTCTGTAACATTACAAAATGTGAAAAAGTGAAGCGCTGTGAATATTTTCCGGATGCACTGTATGGATGCTGCCAGTGTACAATAATGGTGATGATGATGTACAGTATAACAAAATAAAACATACAGTTATGGTCTGCTCTCAAATATGTATTCATGTCTGTATATGGCAAATGCAGGCATTATGGGGGTAATTCCAAGTTGATCGCAGCAGGAATTTTGTAAGCAGTTGGGCAAAACCATGGGGGTAATTCCAAGTTGATCGCAGCAGGAATTTTTTTAGCAGTTGGGCAAAACCATGTGCACTGCAGGGGAGGCAGATTTAACATGTGCAGAGAGAGTTAGATTTGGGTGTGGTGTGTTCAATATGCAATCTAAATTGAAGTGTAAAAATAAAGCAGCCAGTATTTACCCTGCACAGAAACAAAATAACCCACCCAAATCTAACTCTCTCTGCACATGTTATATCTGCCTCCCCTGCAGTGCACATGGTTTTGCCCAACTGCTAACAAAATTCCTGCTGCGATCAACTTGGAATTACCCCCTATGTGCACTGTAGGGGAAGCAGATATAACATGTGCAGAAAGAGTTAGATTTGGGTAGGTTATTTTGTTTCTGTGCAAAGGTCCCAATGAGCACAGTGGCCTCCATCATCCGTAAATGGAAGAAGTTCAAAACTACCAGAACTCTACTTAGAGCTGGCCGGCCGTCTAAACTGAGCAATCGGGGCGAAGGGCCTTAGTCAGGGAGGTTTTGCCCAACTGCTAACAAAATTCCTGCTGCGATCAACTTGGAATTACCCCCTATGTTCCATGACCCAATGCGGGAGTTTCTGTGGTCGAGTTGCTTCAGGCTCCAAGATTGCAACATTTACTGAGATCAGAGACTTCTACAGAGAGAGGGATGGGATTGAGCAGAGTTAGGGTATCTCTTGTAAGGTTCAGAGCAAGCATGCCAGGAATCATAATTTATGGGAATTGTGCGTTATGGGTGCAGTCTGAGTGGTATAATAAAACAAACTTAGGTTCCAGATATAATAAAGTAGCACACAAGATTAAAGGACAGGAGGGGCTTTCTTATGTTAGTTGGGTGGGCCATTCATTCACAGAGATGCAAACCAGAGCGTATTCATGTGCATGTGCCATACAGAGGATTGTAGACTGCTAATGCACCGGTCCATGCCTATAGACAGAGAGTGCAGGTGCATATGGATTTTAGTGTGAATTGGGCATTTATGGAATGAAACCATGTGATTACATGGAACTGAAGCATCTTCTACAAGGGTCATTGAAATGCTGTGGATGTGTATGCCAACACAGATAAGATGTCTGATATTTGGCACCCACCCAGGGTGGGCACAATTCCCAATACTAATGATGACATCTAACGATGTCAAATGTGGTTGGGCCAGCCTACCACAAGCAGACGCTCATATTTTCAGCATACGTCTGACTTAGAATCAGGCCCTATCAGTTCTTCTTAAGGTGACCCACTGCATCACTGAGTCAACTCATGTTCCCCACCAGGACCTGTAATCTATTAGATCTAGAATCTTCTACAAACAGTAAGTCCCCGGTAACCTCTGTTGCCCTCCACACCTCATACTGCTGTCCTTGTGACATCAGGACCAGATTACACTTACACTTGTTGACAGGTCACTGGCTTCTACAATCTCGGAGACCAGCTCGAACATCTCCTGAAATACTTATGTACTGTCTTCAACAGTCAAATGATGCAACAGCCTATACATTTTTGGAGCTCCATCAGCTTCTATGCTGGCCACAGGTGGGTGCTCATGAGATAAAGAATGAATATAATTGGTGCACTGACTCTTGTCAAGTGTGCCTGATAACTACTGGCCAGATGTATTCACTACAAGCATTAGATTAGTAGGAGTTCATTCACAGGTGGCAGATTGACAATTAAAATGACTACACAACCAGACAACCTAGATCACACTCTGATAACAGATGACAAGACGTGTAATTAGAATACAATACAGGCAAGGTACAGACTAAGGAAAATAATTGCAAAATAGTTGGTAAATTTTAATGAGCACTAGCTGAAATTGCATTGTGTTGCAACAATGGGAAGGACTGTACAGATAGAGCCATCTTTATCTTGGCCTTTAATAGGATTAATTGAGCCAGGGCAGTCAGACTTAATCCCCTGCTGTAATGACTTAATCCCCTGATGTATTGTTCTCTCTGTATTATATTGCAGCTGAGAACAATGAAGATGAAGTATTTATGCTAACAAACCATGGTGTGTCTAGGTGCAGCAGAGAGGCAAAGATAAATGTGGCTCCATCTGTATATAATCAGTCATTCAAAATGGAACCCCATTTGGATTCTTCCCAGGTCACAAAGTCGGGTTTTTTCTAGATGCTTCAGGTTCTAATTTCTTCTGCATGTGGATATTTTTTAGTAAATGTATAATTTCCTCAACAATTGGTTACAATATTCTGCCAGTGTGATTTGTCCTTAGGTGTTCCCAGGGCTACCCTAACCCCGGCACACAGCAGAATGAATATCTTATGTCTCTGCTGCAGTCACAGACTACACATTTCACAAAATGCAGATTTACTGTACCTACAGAATGCAGGGCTTGATTCTGCGTCATATGCTAGTGGAAATGCGGATGGATCTTATGGATTTCATCACACTGCCAATGAAAGAAATCTGCATTTGTGCTGGATCAGGTATACACTTATGTGTATGCTTCCGCGTACGGATTGTCCATCCGTTGGTATTCTATCCATATAATGTGCATTTCTGGATGGTAACTGGGATGCCACCATCTGAACCCAAAGAAACTGTTTCATCTTGTGGGAGCGCCATGGTAGTGTCAGGACTTTGTATACCGGCTTCCATGATTGATCGTAGCCATGGACAGAAATAAGACACCCGTTGTAGATAGATCTTTCACACCCACCAAGCAGTGGGTGTAACTCCAGTTACCAGTGAGCGGTATTAGGCTTCCACATGCAGATACATGGATTTTTAGTAGGCACGCCAAATTCTCACATTAGCAAAGGGAAGTACTGCAAATAGACTTTTAAAATTGTCCGTGAATCAGGCCCACGGAGCAGAATAAAGAGGCTATTGTGTAACACAAATATACAATTGGAACTTTACAGTTTTGCATTCCAGTGTTTTTTACAAGATAGAAGAATTATACTGAGGGGGGCTTATGTAATAACCTGTGAGCTGTCCGCGCTGTGGAAATTCCAGTGAGTCTGCCCGTATTGTCAATGCGGTAATCATTTAAAAGGAAAAACCAAGCTGGTTTTGGCTTTTAGATGATTGCCGTTTTAAAAATACAGACTCATCAGAATGTCCAAAGAGTGGGCAGTGTGCAGGCTAATACATAATCCTCCGTAGTTCAAATAATGTAAATAATAATAATAATAATAATAATAACATTAATAATAATAATAATAATAATAATTATTATTATTATTATTATTATTTTTACAAACACTTCAAAATAGTTTTAACAGCTTAGTGAAATTTTTGGCAATAGTTGGGTTTATAAGCAGTTTGGTTGTGGATCAAAGGGTCGACTTCCAGAAGGTCGACAATGTCTAGGTCAGCACAATATGGTCGACATGCACAAGGTGAACATGGTGAAAAGGTCACAGGGTTGACAAGTCGACAAAGAAATGGTGGACACATGAAAAGGTCTACATACGTTTTTGATTTTTTTTTGTGTGTCAAAATGTCCCTTTTAGCACGTGGACTCTCAATTAGTGCATCGTATCCCCTCGCATGGCTCACAAGCTTCTCTAGGCACCGGTTGCTATTCCCAATCATAGTCCACATGGATGGTAAAGTATGAAAAAGTCCTAAAAATGAAACAAAAAAATCTAAAAAACTCATGATGACCATATGCTGTTTCAACCATTGTCATGTCAACCATTTGAACTCGTCAACCATTCGGTGTCGACCTTTTGCTTGGTGACCTTTTAACGGTCAACCTATCACCTGGATGCCAAGCACTTCAGTGCTTCTGGCTAAAGGATTGTTTTACAAAACTGAAAGAAATTTTAATTCATAACAAAATAGCATTTTATTATATTCTTTTTTTAAAGAAAAAAATTATCAATCTATAAAACAAGTGGGTAAACTATGTTATACCTAGATTATTTTATTCAATTATTCAAATTTTTAAATCAGATTTATTTGTCAATTTGCAGAAATAGAACTACGTATTGGTCCGATGTACTGAATCATTCTACACATCAAGGGGGTTATTCAGAGTTGTTAACAAACCAAAAAAGTTAGCAATTGGGTAAAACCATGTTGCACTGCAGGTGGGGCAGATGTAACATGTGCAGAGATTTAGATTTGGGTGGGTTATATTTTTTTCTGTGCAGGGTAAATACTGGCTTCTTTATTTTTACACTGCAATTTAGATTTCAGTTTGAACACACCCCGCCCAAATGTAAATCTCTCTGCACATGTTACATCTGCCCCACCTGCAGTGCACATGGTTTTGCCCATTAGTGTGTTTTTTGTTTGTTTGCTACAATATCTGAATAACCCCTCCAAGCCACCATTATTGAGACATTAAATTGACCCAAATCAGAAGATCAATGAAACAAAATATTTGCTCATTTCTGTTTATACTTTTTATTCTACACTTACTGGTTATTTTCATCTGTTAAAAGTCATTCAGATAAAAAGATGTGACTTTGTGCTACAGTTCCTATGACTGTATCAATGACTTGTCTATACAGCCATCTTTTTATTGATTGGCATTATATTGTGAGGGTGTGCAGTGCATCCATTCATTAATTTATTTTACGCTGCTGCAGATTTTCTTTGGTACCTAATTAATCAAGTACTTCATCGCAACCTTGACTTGTCAGTTTCTCAGAGCGTACATTAGAACAGAACCACCCACATTGGAAACACAGCGTCTGCCTGTTATTGTCCCGCATAAGAATTAATAAGGCCTGTCATCTTTACTCAGTAAAGACTATTACTTTCGCTCATATTTAATTTATACGCAAAGCGGATTTCCCCCCCTATCTGACTCTCTGGCAATATACAGTATATAACTTTATGACACCAGTTTTTTAATAATACGGCTTCTCAATATTTAATAGCATCCTAATACATATTTATATAATATCGTTATGCTTTATTTCCTATACATATTTTGTGGGCTGCAAAAAGTTGGGTCACTGAATGGTCAAAGTAGACAGTAGAGCCTAATTAAGCTTTTCCCTAAATAAACAAATTTAAAAAAAAAAAAAAACAGCAAAACCTCTTTATTAAAAGATCTGTTCTGCAACTTTTTGGATTTGAGTTAACACTACTTTTCGTATTTCAAAGTTCTCCTGTTTAGCCAATGATCATGGAATAGTTGAAATTATCTTGTTCCTCCTTAAAACTATTGAAAATTGGACGTACTTAACAATCCTAAGCTATGTATTCTACCCAATAAACCCCACTATACACAGATCCCCCATAAGTTGCATGTGTCTCATACTCAAACAACCCTCAAACATTTTTAGGACCATACGGTATGTCTAATGCCGGGTACAAACTAAACAATGTTCATACCCAGCGACATCACAATACATTGCGCTGTCTGAACACAACGGAACAATGCAGGGGATGACGGCGCAATTTATCATTCCCTGCTGCATGTAAAATGCATTCTGTCATTTCCTGGGTCATCCCATTGGGCATGCAGCACGCCCAACAGTACAACCCAGGTAACAACCCGCGGGAGTGCGCTATTCCGGATACAGAATGAGTGATGTGGCCAATATTGTATATCGTTCTGATCCATGATATATTGTTCGATTAATAACCTAGTTTGTACCCAGCTTTACGCTTCTAGTTTCCCTTCGTGGAGAGGACCTTTGCTGTGCGGTGCGCGATGACGTCATCGCGCACCGCACATCATTTCAGTCTGTACAGGGGGCGTAAATGACCACGCCCCCTGTATGAAGCCACGCCCTATTGCCGCCCGGGTCGCACAGAGCCCCAGAACCGGCCCTGGAGAGAGCACATTAGGAAAGAGCAGATATTTACTTTACAACTAGAGATGTGCACCGGACATTTTTCGGGTTTTGTGTTTTGGTTTTGGATTTGGTTCCACGGCCGTGTTATGGATTCGGACGCGTTTTGGCAAAACCTCCCTGAAACTTTTTTGTCGGATTCGGGTTTGTTTTGGATTCGGGTGTTTTTTTAAAAAAAACCTCAAAAACAGCTTAAATCATAGAATTTGGGGGTCATTTTGATCCCAAAGTATTATTAACCTCAATAACCATAATTTCCACTCATTTCCAGTCTATTCTGAACACGTCACACCTCACAATATTATTTTTAGTCCTAAAATTTGCACCAAGGTCGCTGGATGACTAAGCTAAGTGACCCAAGTGGCCGGCACAAACACCTGGCCCATCTAGGAGTGGCACTGCAGTGTCAGACAGGATGGCACTTAAAAAAATTAGCCCCAAACATCACATGATGCAGAGATAAATAAAGAAAAAAAAGAGGTGCAAGATGGAATTGTCCTTGGGCCCTCCCACCCACCCTTATGTTGTATAAACAGGACATGCACACTTTAACAAACCCATCATTTCAGTGACAGGGTCTGCCACACGACTGTGGCTGAAATGACTGGTTGGTTTGGGCCCCCACCCAAAAAAAAGCAATCAATGCTGAATGCTGAAAGTGGCCCGCAATTCTTCGGGCCACCGACAGCATCTCTTGCACGCCCCTGTCGTTTTTTAAAAAGTTCTGCACCACCAAATTCAATGTGTGTGCAAAACATGGGCCTTGCTGGAATTTGCCCACATGTAATGCACGCACAATATTGGTGGCGTTGTCCGATGTCACAAATCCCCAGGAGAGTCCAATTGGGATAAGCCATTCTGCGATGATGTTCCTCAGTTTCCATAAGAGGTTGTCAGCTGTGTGCCTCTTATGGAAAGCGGTGATACAAAGCGTAGCCTGCGTAGGAACGAGTTGGCATTTGCGAGATGCTGCTACTGGTGCCGCCGCTGCTGTTCTTGCTGTGGGAGGCAATACATCTACCCAGTGGGCTGTCACAGTCATATAGTCCTGAGTCTGCACTGCTCCACTTGTCCACATGTCCGTGGTTAAGTGGACATTGGGTACAACTGCATTTTTTAGGACACTGGTGACTCTTTTTCTGACGTCTGTGTACATTCTCGGTATCGCCTGCCTAGAGAAATGGAACCTAGATGGTATTTGGTACTGGGGACACAGTACCTCAAGCAATTCTCTAATTCCCTGTGAATTAACAGTGGATACTGGACACACGTTTAACACCACCGCAGCTGCCAAGACCTGAGTTATCCGCTTTGCAGCAGGATGACTGCTGTGATATTTCATCTTCCTCGCAAAGGACTGTTGGACAGTCAATTGCTTACTGGAAGTAGTACAAGTGGTCTTCCGACTTCCCCTCTGGGATGACGATTGACTCCCAGCAGCAACAACAGCAGCGCCAGCAGCAGGAGGCATTACACTCAAGGATCCATCGGAGAAATCCCAGTTAGGAAAGGACTCGTCAGACTTGCCAGTGACATGGCCTGCAGGACTATTGGCACTCCTGTCTAAGGAGGAAATTGACACTGAGGGAGTAGGTCGTGTGGTTTGCAGGAGCTTGGGTACAAGAGGAAGGGATTTAGTTGTCAGTGGACTGCTTCCACTGTCACCCAAAGTTTTTGAACTTGTCAATGACTTCTGATGAATGCGCTCCAGGTGACATATAAGGGAGGATGTTCCTAGGTGGTTAACGTCCTTACCCCTACTTATTATAGCTTGACAAAGGCAACACATGGCTTGACACCTGTAGTCCGCATTTCTGTTGAAATAATTCCACACCGAAGAGGTGATTTTTTTTTGTTATTTGACCAGGCATGTCAATGCCCATATTCATCCCACGGACAACAGGTGTCTCCCCGAGTGCCTGACTTAAACAAACCACCTCACCATCAGAATCCTCCTTTTCAATTTCCTCCTCAGCGCCAGCAACACCCATATCCTCATCTTGGTGTACTTCAACAGTGACATCTTCAATTTGACTGTCAGGAACTGTACTGCGGTTGCTCCTTCCAGCACTTGCAGGGGGCGTGCAAATGGTGGAAGGCGCCACCTCTTCCTGTCCAGTGTTGGGAAGGTCAGGCATCGCAACCGACACAATTGTACTCTCCTTGGGGATTTGTGATTTAGAAGAACGTACAGTTCTTTGCTGTGCTTTTGCCAGCTTAAATCTTTTCATTTTTCTAGCGGGAGGATGAGTGCTTCCATCGTCATGTAAAGCTGAACCACTAGTCATGAACATAGGAGAGGGCCTCAGCCGTTCCTTGCCACTCCGTGTCATAAATGGCATATTGGCAAGGTTACGCTTCTCATCAGACGCTTTTAATATTGATTTTTGGGTCATTTTACTGAACTTTTGTTTTTTTGATTTTACATGCTCTCTACTATGACATTGGGCATCGGCCTTGTCAGACGACGTTGATGGCATTTCATCGTCTCGGCCATAACTAGTGGCAGAAGCTTCAGCATGAGGTGGAATTGGATCTTGATCTTTCCCTATTTTACCCTCCACATTTTTGTTCTCCATTTTTTAATGTGTGGAATTATATGCCAATAATATATCAATAGCAATGGCCTACTGTACTGTACTATATATGTATACTGTTGGTCACCAAAATGTTGCACTGTAATACTAGAAGATATAGAAAAGTATATATATTATTGTATATATATCAGTACAGAGCATTGTAACTGTGACACGTGTCCTGACAAGCAGTATAGAAGCTATAGAAAAGTATATATATTACTGTATATCAGTAGTAGTACAGAGCGGTGTAACTGTGACACATGTGTGTCCTGACAAGCAGTATAGAAGCTATAGAAAATGATTACAAATTATTGTATATATCAGTACAGAGCAGTGTAACTGTGACACATGTGTCCTGACAAGCAGTATAGAAGCTATAGAAAAGTATATATTATTGTATATATATCAGTACAGAGCAGTGTAACTGTGACACATGTGTCCTGACAATCAGTATAGAAGCTATAGAAAAGTATATATATTACTGTATATCAGTAGTAGTACAGAGCGGTGTAACTGTGACACATGTGTCCTGACAAGCAGTATAGAAGCTATAGAAAAGTATATATATATTATTGTATATCAGTAGTAGTACAGAGCGCTGTAACTGTGACACATGTGTCCTGACAAGCAGTATAGAAGCTATAGAAAAGTATATATATATTATTGTATATCAGTAGTAGTACAGAGCGGTGTAACTGTGACAAATGTGTGTCCTGGCAAGCAGTATAGAAGCTATAGAAAAATATATTTATTACTGTATATATCAGTACAGAGCAGTGTAACTGTGACCATGTGTCTTGACAAGCAGTATAGAGACTATAGAAAAGTATATATATTATATACTGGTGGTCCCCAGTTCCCACAATGCAGCACACTGATCAGATATTTGCAGCACACTGAGCATAGATATGGAGCGTTTTCAGGCAGAGAACGTAGATATTTTCAGCACACTGAGCACAGATTATTTTCAGCACACTGAGCACAGATATTTTCAGCACACTGAGCACAGATTACAGAGCTTTTCAGGGAGAGAACGCAGCCACGTCCTCTCTGTTCAATCTCCAAAGCACGAGTGAAAATGGCGGCGACGCGCGGCTCCTTATATAGAATACGAATCTCGCGAGAATTCGACAGCGGGATGATGACGTTTGGGCGCGTTCTGGTTAACCGAGCAAGGCGGGAAGATCCAAGGCTGCCTCAGAACCGTGTAAAATGGGTGAAGTTCGGGGGGGTTCGGATCTCGAGGAACCGAACCCGCTCATCTCTATTTATAACAGGTTGGGTATTAAAAGCCGGTAGTCGGGATGTCGGTGGTGAAATGACTGACCATGGCATACCAACAGTGAGAATCCTGACAATGGACAGGTGTAAATATTTTACCCCTCTCCCTTCCCCTACCCTAAGCCTAACCTTCCGGGGGTGTCTGTTAGGGCCAACCCTCTGGGGGTGTTGGCTATGGCTACCCCTCTGGGGGTGTCAGCTACAGCTACCCCCCTCCCTAGTGTCTAACCATAACCCTCCCACTAGTACCTAACCCTAATCCCCCACCCCGGGCCCTAACCCTCACCCTGATACTCACCTTCTGGATGTTGGAGTCCTGTGTCCCGTTGCCAGTCTCCTGAATACTGTCGGGATTCTGGCATTGGTCCGATTGGACCGCCGGTATCTTGACCGCCGGAATGCCGCATGGTTACCAACAGGTAACATAGAGCATGTCAAATGAGTATCTACAAAAACAATAATATTAGTTATAATAAATTAATTTTAAAAGTTAACCATGTCACTGTCCAGCATTGCTTCTTCTAGTAAAATATATGCTGTGAAAGCCAGCCGATGTAGTTTAAATCCATAAATTATACCAAACATTGCCAAAATATTAGTATAATTTTGATTTCTTGAGCAGAGATTATTGCTATTTAAATAACTATTGCTATTCCCCATTTGTCTTCTATAATATGCTATTTTAGATCAGACTCTTAACCATTAACACTAAACCCCAGTGGTGCAAGTAGAAATCTTAGAGGTTCTGAGTGCTGAAAAATGGGCGTTGTCATGTGTTGTGAGGGGGCGTAGCCACATGCCACAAGTGGGAGTGGCTACATGACACTAGTGGTGTGGCGACACTACAAAGCCCCTTTTCTTTGCAATCTGGAGACAAGGCGAGAAATATATAGTACTACCTCCAGTATAATAGAAATATATATAGTAATGCCCTAGTATAATAAATATATATAGTAATGCACCCAATGTAATAACAACATATAATAATGCCTTGATTATAACAGGAATATATAGTGTAGTGGTACCCCTGGTATAATAGAAATATATAGTAGAGTCCACATTACAATATAAATATGTAGTAATACCCCCATAATAATAGACATATAGTAGTGTCCACATTATATTAGAAATGAATGCTCCCAGCAAGAGACACTGCGGGAAAGTGCAATCAGGCTCCTCTCTTCATGCCAGCCACAGCCGCCAGAGGAGGAAGTGTGATGTGGCGTCATGATATCACCATTGCGCTCCCTGTAACCCTGACAAACTGGGAGGCGCTGTCATACTGCCAAGCAGCACGGTCTTGTTACTTTGAGGCGCATTATAATTGTAGTCATGTCGGTCACGGGTGCAAAGTGTGTGGCAGGTGGTACTGAGTACCCACTGACATATTCTTAAGGGTACTCCGTACCCGAGCGTACCCACATACTTGCACCACTGATAAACCCATACACAGGATTTGAATGGATTTTTTCCTGAGGATGAAATCCACAAATTGAATAAAAAAATGAAATATGTAAATGAAACATAGCAGCTCTCTGAGAACCATCTCATGCCAGCAATAGAGATTTAGCCTTTTCATGTTCCATGAAAAGTCTAATTCTGGATCAATAACTCCACTTCATTCAAGCACTCTCCAAGCTAGCTGGATGGTAAACTGTAACCTGAAATCCCGGAGTCTGTTCAATAACTGGTGGATGCTGATATGGATTTATCCTCTTAGCAGCAATTAAGTCTGACAAAAAAAATAAAGGAATGAAAGCCCAATTAAATGGATTTTTATAAATTCACCTTGAAGGCATAATAATTAAACGGTCATTAAATTGTTTTAATACTGCTGTTCAGTGTTTTACATTTTTGTTTTAAAGATGGGCAACAGATGGGCATTATTCATGTAGGTGAAGCCACATCATTCCGTGACCCTTAGGCCTTGAAAATAAAATGAGAAGCCAGAGTAGAAATATAATTGCCACACTCTCTAGCATTTAAATACAAGTTGAAGGCTTAGTTTTCTAATGATTTGTATAGCAAAGTGATCCAAATATGCATTGTGTAGGAAATGGCGGCAGTTGATCGGAGACAGCAACCCCGATTGGATATACCAATAATAAACACATTTTATTTTGGGGTACCTAAATATATAACATCAATGAGTCCTGGGGGGTCATTCCGAGTTGATCGCTCACTAGCAGTATTTAGCAGCCGTGCAACTGCTATGCCGCCGCGCACTGGGAGTGTATTTTAGCTTAGCAGAAGTGCAAACGTTTTTATCGCAGAGCGCCTGCAAAATTAGTTTGTGAAGTTTCAGAGTAGCTCAAAACCTACTCAGCGCTTGCGATCATTTTAGACTATTCAGTTCCGGATTTGACGTCCCAAACCCGCCCAGCGTTCGCCCAGCACACCTGCGTTTTCCCTGCCACGCCTGCGTTTTTCTGAACACTCCCTAAAAAAGGTCAGTTGCCACCCAGAAACGCCCACTTCATGTCAATCACTCTGCAGCATCCAGTGCGACTGAAATGCAAATCTGCATTATTCGTTGTGCCGTACGTTGCGCGTGAGCATTGTGCCGCATACGCATGCACAGAACTGCCATTTTTTAGCCTGATCGCTGCGCTGCGAACAAATTCAGCTTGCGATCAACTCGGAATGACCACCCTGGTGCAATTAAAACCTCCAATTCTTTCTCACAGTAACCAAGGAATAGCCCAGACCTGTCCATGAAACAGCTTTTGAGTTAATTGTCCAATTACTTTTGGTCCCTTGAAATAGAGGGGACTACGTATTAAACATCTGCTATTCCTTAAACCTACCTCCATATTGAATATGCCATAGTCCTGGGAATCTCCTATATAATAGCCCAGATCTGTGACTCTGTGACTGTGTGGCTATTACTGGACAGAGTCACAAAATTGGGTGGAGTTAGAGTCAAATGAGTCACAGATCTGGGCAAATCTATAGGAGACTAAGAGCAGATCAGTGATGTCTGGCAATGAGGAGCTGCTGGCATGGGCATGGCACAGGCAGCGGTGTGTGAGGGGGTACACGTACACTGTACAGACATACAGGGGCACCGGCTCACTGTGTGGTTGACCGCCCATATCAGCAGGCTCAGTAGAAGCTTGCTGGCGCAGAACTGCTTCACTTTCTGCCACACAAAATGCTTCTCTTGGTCTTGCCGACGCTGCTGCAGTTGGAGGCCATGGTGGCCGCCATCTCCCAGGAGCAGTCTTGGCACAGGTCAGTTACCGGGATCCCGCCTCCTGGCGCTCATGTCCCTAGTCTTCCTAACAAGGTTCGGTCCAGCCGGATCCATACTCCCCCCGGTGCCGCGGAGGTGATGTGAGCCCGGTAGGTGGCTCTTCGTCTGACGCTGTGCGGGTGCCACTCCCATAATCCGCCAGTCTGAGTGCCGGTGCCTCTCCCCTGCCAGCTGTCACAGTGGGCCATGCACCACCCCGACACAGCGAGGATAGAGGCAACCCTGCACCACGCTCCCATTGCCATCACAGCCCTCCCACAGCTCTCCATCCGGTGCTCCCGGTTGAGCCGGTCCCCGCTCTGGACAAGATGGCTGCCTGCTGTGGCCAGTGCGGACCGCTGAATGTGGTGCGGCTGGCGGGGCAGCAGCCTGCATGGTAACAAAGCGGGTCGCGCGGGAGCCGTGGCACCGCAGGCTGCGGTGCTCCTCGGCTGGCTGGGACAGCGCTATAGTGACCCTGACACTAAGCCCAGGTGGCCTGCGGCCCAAGCGGAGGAACACCAGCAACCCCTGGCCTAGCACCTCAATGAGACAGTCCGAGAGAGGCAGACATGGCATGTGTGTGCGGGAGATGCTGCTGAGAGATACTGTAGGATCATAAGGCTAAAGATTAGCAGTGTGACTGATAGCTGTTAATGCATAACCTTCAACTACCTTTTTAGGAGGTACAGTACCCGCAGCGCCTCCGACCCCTCCACCATCCGCCGCACCTGCTTCTACCCCACCTGCGGCACCACCACCCCTCCCCCACTCATGGAGCCTCCGGACCCCCAACACCACCCGTGGCCCCCACTCCCCTGCTCCTCCCCCAAATGCAGCACCTCTCCCCACATCCACCCCCTCACCCACAGCATCTACAGACACCCTCCACCATCCACCTCCTGACCTCCTACCCCACCCACGTCACCCGCCCCTCCACCACCTGCAGTGCCTCCGGCAGTAGCGTAAGTTGGCCCCAGTCGCCCGGAGGCATGATAAAATGTTGGTGCCCCCCCCCTCTCCTATACATGTAGGGATAGATATATATATATATATATATATATATATATATATACACACACACATATACATACATATACGCCATATGTAGATATCTGGTACACAGGGTGAACAGTAGCAGCGTACTCAGGTGCCTTTCACAATAGTATAGATACACACACACCTCTTTCGCTTACACACACATGCCTCTTTTCCTTGCACACACACATGCCTTTTTCACTGAAAACACACACACCTCTTTCACTTACACACACACACACACACCTTTTTCACTAACTCGCACGCCTCTTTCAATTACACACATGCCTCTTTCACTTACACACACGCCACTTTCACTTACACACAATTACACACACACATCACTTTCACTTACACAGACACATTTACACAAACACACACATGCCACTTTTACTTACACACAATTACACACACACACACACACACACACACACAATTACACATACACATGCCTCTTTCACTTAAACACACAACTTTCCTTTAAAAAACACAGACACACACCTCACTTAAAAACATTCACACACATACACACAGTGCTGCCAACATTTATTAAAGATACCCCCAGTAATTACCCCACACACACACACACACATCCACATACAGACACACATACACCGCGCACACACACACACACACACACACACACACACACACACACACACACTGCAGCAGCTTGAAGCAGGTGGTGCCAGTGCCTACCTGTTGCTATCCACATGACGGTGTTATGATTCCCGTACTCCAGACCAGAGGAGATCGTATGGCTGAGGTCAGAGTACTGGGAAGATATGCTGGTTGTGGGAGCAGGAAAGCCTAGTAACCCCTGGCGCCCTAACTCTGTTGTCTCGCCCGTGTTATCAGAAATCCCCTGCGAGGCTATGGTTGCTTGAGCCCATGGCAGCCGCGTTCGAAGGGCGGATTATGTCTGCCCAACCCCGATGCCCCCTCAGGTCTTAATGGGAGACAAAGGGAAATCCGAGACAGGGTGATAACAAGGGGCCCTCTGACTAAGCAACCAGGCCAGGGGTTACAAGCTAACTAACTAAATCAAAAGGTATGTGCGGACTAGCCGCCAGGGAAAAGGACAACCAAAGATCCACTGATCCGTTACTCCTATCCAGCACCGCTGGATACCAGAGTGGATCAGGGAGAGCGGAATCCTCCGCAAAAGCTCCAGGACACAAATATACTAAATAATAAACAGTAAGCGGACAAGCCGCAACACACGGCTGCGCCGTGACTCACGAACACCACAGGATGTTAAAGGTGCTCAGTCAGACTCCAGGAAAAGATGACAAATCTCTGAGTACAGGACCACTGAGGACAGGAACAACCGGCCTGAGCAGGACTGGATACTTTCTGCAACTGACATAGGCAAACAGGAAGTTGCCGACACCGACTTTCAGAACTGGAGGACAGGCAGAATCCACTGGAACTCAGGGTAGGACACGGGATCAGACACAGGGACTGACACAGGAATCAACACAGGGACTGACACAGGAATCCACACAGGGACTGGCACAGGAATCCACACAGGGACTGACAGGAACCAGCTCAAACTTAAAGCAGACTGCAAACCAAGGAATATCATCAGCATCTGCTAACTGCAGTGAGCCAGCATAAATCAGAGAGGCCTAATTAATTATCTCTTGCAGCTGGCCTGCTGCACGACTAAGCTGACAAGATGCAATCAGCAGCCAGATGAGGCTGAACACATGGGAACAAGCTGCAATTGCACAGACTCACCAGCGGCAGCAGACAAGAGTAATCCAAAACAGAGCAATGGGAAATCCTGGCATGCAAGACAACTAAATAAACATAAAATAGGAATGAACCACTACCTGTGGTTCATAACAGACGGAGGAAGAGAGAGCTTCAGCCGGCCAGCTCTATTGGAAGTCCTGTGAGTAGCTGTGCGCTAGAGCTCCCCCTAGCTGCAGCCAGCTGTCAGCTCTCTCTCTCTCTGTGGATACGAGGAGGCAGCTGCTGCTGCCGTGTCACGACGGTGACACAGCTCCTCCGTCCCTTCCAGTCAGATGCGGCGATGGATTGTCAGGTGGGAGGCAATGGAGAAGTGCCCCCTGCAGGTCAGGAGCCCGGCAGCAGCCGACTCCATTGCCTCCCACAGTTACATAGAAACATAGAAACATAGAATTTGACGGCAGATAAGAACCACTTGGTCCATCTAGTCTGCCCCTTTTTTATTTTATCCTTTTAGGCAATCTCAACCCTTTTTTAACCTTAATTCTTTGTAAGGATATTCATATGCCTGTCCCAAGCATGTTTAAATTGCCCTACAGTCTTAGCCTCTACCACCTCTGATGGGAGGCTATTCCACTTATCCACTACCCTTTCTGTGAAGTAATTTTTCCTTAAATTTCCCCTGAACCCCCCCCCCCTCCAGTCTCAATGTATGCCCTCGAGTTCTAATACTTCTTTTCCTTTGAAGAATATTTCCCTCCTGAACTTTGTTAAGACCCTTGATATATTTGAAAGTTTCTATCATGTCCCCCCTTTCCCTTCTCTCCTCCAAACTATACATGTTAAGATCTTTTAGCCTTTCCGGGTAAGTTTTGTGATGTAGGCCATGCACCATTTTAGTTGCCCTTCTTTGTACACTCTCTAATGTATTTATATCCTTCTGGAGATAGGGTCTCCAGAACTGGACACAGTATTCCAGATGGGGCCGTACCAATGACCTATACAGTGGCATTATCACTTCTTTTTTCCTGCTACTGATTCCTCTCCCTATGCAACCAAGCATCCGACTTGCCTTTCTCATTGCTTTGTTGCATTGCTTTCCTGCCTTCAAGTCACTTGAAATAGTGACTCCTAAATCTCTTTCCTCCTCAGTAGTTTCCATTATAGTACCCTTGATACTATACTTAGCCTTTGGGTTTTTGAGACCCAAGTGCATGATTTTGCATTTTTTAGCATTAAACTGTAGTTGCCACGTTCTTGACCATTTCTCAAGCCTAACTAGGTCATTAATCATTTGTTTGACCCCTCCCAGTTCCGCCCCTGGCCTCCGGACCCCATCCGCCACACCCCGCATCTGCCCGTCCCCCGCCCCCACCCCTCCCCCACACACAGCACCTACAGACTCCCTACACCACCCGCAGCCACCACTCCCCCACCCCTCCCCCACCTGCAGCACCTCTCGACCCCATCCCCCATCCGCTCCCCCTGCATCCGCCCCCCTTCCACCCACAGCATCTACAGACACCCACCCATCCGCAGTCGCCCCCCCCCCCCCCCGCAACTGCCCCTCCCCACCTGCGGTGCCTCCTAACCCCCTACCCCACCCGTGGCACCCCCCACTCCCGCACCTCCACCACCCGCAGAACCTCCGGACCCCTCCTCCATCCGCCACACCTTCCCCTCTCCGACCTGCGGATCCCCACCCACCCCCCACATGTGGCACCCACTCCCCTGCCCCTCCCCCAACCACAGCACCACCCAACCACCTCCCTCATCCGTGCCCCCCCCTGCATCCACCCCTCCTCCACCCAGAGCATTTACAGACACACACTATCCGTGGTCATCCCATGTAACTGCCATTTCCACACCTGCAGCACCTCCTGACCCCCTACACCACTCCCCCACCCGCGGCACCCCCATCCCTCCCCTACCTGTGACAACTAAGAACCCCCTACCCCACCCGCGGCACACCCGCACACGCTCCTTCCTCACCCGCAGCACCTCTGGAACCCCTCCCTCATCTGCAACATCCACACACCTGCCCCTCCCCCACCCACGGCACCCCGTTCCCACCCACAGCACCTCCCAACCCCCTCCCCCATCCAACCCCTCCACCCGCAGCATCTACAGACACCCTCCCCATCCGCGGTCCCCCCTGTACCCGCTACATTATGTACATCGTGCCCTGCAGGTGCTGTTCACGCCGTCGCAAGGGGCTACACCCCCTTCACCATCGGATGTCCTTTCATCATGCAATATTTAACCACTAACAAAACTAGGAATGCAGGTAATACTCCATATAATACATATATTGAACCCCAGAAAGGCATACAGGAGTTAAGGGGGCGTAGCCCCTTACGACGGTGTGAAGTGCGCCCGTAGGGCGCGATGAAGCAACTAGTGTATTATATGTAACAACTAAGTGCTGCAATGTAATAAGGGATCCTGGTACTGACTGGCCGGTGTCTATAACTCTTTGAGAACAGCAGCAAGTCTAGTAAAAATTAACTATCTAAGCTCTCACCACTGGGATGATTTAATGGTACAGTAGAGGCAGGGACAGAGTTGTGAGTGGCCACCCACTTTGATTATCAGGATGGCAAATTTTGATCTAGTTAAATGCAAACAAAACATCCATGTTCATCTGTGGTCCTGCTCCACCAGGTACTGTATCTTTCCCTCTACTAGAATAACAATCAATGTATACTTTGAGTGCACAGTCTGAATATTGACTCCCAACGAGAGATGAGCCCTTAGGCAGTGGCAGTGGGCAGTGGGACATATCATCAATTTCTATTCTACACTTGTGGGACAATTTGACCTTGACTTCACCACAATGGCACACTTGTGTATATCGGACCAGTAGTGTACATACACATGGGTTGGTTAGACAGGACAAAACAGTATTTTAAAACAAGGAGCATTTAATGTTACAAAGGGCGTGTGGGGGCACAGAGTGTGAATATTTATATTTTTAATTAAAGTATTATGTCAGACGTGTCATGCATTTAAGGTTAGACTTGCACAATGTGATGATATTATTATGAACACTTGATTTTGTTATGACATCTAATAAAATTGGAGCATTAAATTTAGAGGTACCTCCTAAAGTAGCATCACTGAGTAGCATACATTTAATTTAAAAATTATTAAAAGTGATTGAAAATAAACTTGCTTTATCACATTTCTGACAACTGTTTTCTACAGCCTTTGAATCAGTTTTCCTGAAAAACAGGTACATATTATAATATTTTATAAAGACCATTTCATTCTGTGATATTATTTATGTCTGAGATAGACAGTGCCGTTTCAACCAATATTATTATGAAATCCCTATTGTGTTCGGTTGAAAACTGCAGGAACTAAGTTTAATATGAGTCATAAACAATTCTCGTTTTCAATCACTGTTCAATAATTTATTAGAAAATGGCTTTGCCATAAGAGATCCACAACTCAGTTTGATTTATTTGTTTTCTATATTTGTTTTTTCCAGACAAACTGTTTTAAAAATATCACAAGCACAGTTTAGAACGTTTCCAGCGAAACAAGTCAAAATTATTGGTTTTGCTTCCCAAAAATGTCTATACCCATCGGTATATTCAGATGAGGAGACAGATATATCCTGGTTTAACGGAGAAACTTATTTTAAGTGATTTTCTCAAAAGGCCAAAATGGGAGCAAGCAAAAACTAGGATACCTCTAGAAGAGAAATAATAAGAATTTACTCACCGGTAATTCTATTTCTCGTAGTCCGTAGTGGATGCTGGGAACTCCGTAAGGACCATGGGGAATAGACGGGCTCCGCAGGAGACTGGGCACTCTAAAAGAAAGATTAGGTACTATCTGGTGTGCACTGGCTCCTCCCTCTATGCCCCTCCTCCTGACCTCAGTTAAGGAAACTGTGCCCGGAAGAGCTGACACAACAAGGAAAGGATTTGGAATCCAGGGTAAGACTCATACCAGCCACACCAATCACACCGTACAACTCGTGATAACCATACCCAGTTAACAGTATGAACAACAACTGAGCCTCAGTAACAGATGGCTCATAACAATAACCCTATAGTTAAGCAATAACTATATACATGTATTGCAGAGAGTCCGCACTTGGGACGGGCGCCCAGCATCCACTACGGACTACGAGAAATAGAATTACCGGTGAGTAAATTCTTATTTTCTCTGACGTCCTAGTGGATGCTGGGAACTCCGTAAGGACCGTGGGGATTATACCAAAGCTCCCAAACGGGCGGGAGAGTGCGGATGACTCTGCAGCACCGAATGAGCAAAGGCAAGGTCCTCCTCAGCCAGGGTATCAAACTTGTAGAATTTAGCAAATGTGTTTGAACCCGACCAAGTAGCAGCTCGGCAAAGCTGTAAAGCCGAGACCCCTCGGGCAGCCGCCCAAGAAGAGCCCACCTTCCTTGTGGAATGGGCTTTCACTGATTTAGGATGCGGCAATCCTGCCGCAGAATGAGCTTGCTGAATCGTGTTACAGATCCAGCGCGCAATAGTTTGCTTTGAAGCAGGAGCACCCAGCTTGTTTGGTGCATGCAGGATAAACAGCGAGTCAGTTTTCCTGACTCCAGCCGTCCTGGCTACATAGATTTTCAAAGCCCTGACTACATCTAGTAACTTGGAGTCCTCCAAGTCCCGAGTAGCCGCAGGCACCACAATAGGTTGGTTCAAATGAAACGCTGATACCACCTTAGGGAGAAATTGAGGACGGGTCCTCAATTCTGCCCTGTCCATATGGAAGATCAGATAAGGGCTTTTACAAGACAAAGCCGCCAATTCTGACACACGCCTAGCCGAAGCTAAGGCCAATAGCATGACCACTTTCCACGTGAGATATTTTAGCTCCACGGTCTTAAGTGGCTCAAACCAGTGGGATTTCAGGAAACCCAACACAACGTTAAGATCCCAAGGTGCCACTGGAGGCACAAAAGGGGGCTGAATATGCAGCACTCCCTTAACAAACGTCTGAACTTCAGGCAGTGAAGCCAGTTCTTTTTGAAAGAAAATAGATAGGGCCGAAATCTGGACCTTTATGGATCCTAATTTTAGGCCCATAGTCACTCCTGACTGTAGGAAGTGCAGGAATCTACCCAGCTGGAATTCCTCTGTAGGGGCCTTCCTGGCCTCACACCAAGCAACATATTTTCGCCATATACGGTGATAATGTTGTGCTGTCATGTCTTTCCTAGCCTTTATCAGCGTAGGAATCACTTCATCTGGAATGCCCTTTTCATTTAGGATCCGGCGTTCAACCGCCATGCCGTCAAACGCAGCCGCGGTAAGTCTTGGAACAGACAGGGCCCCTGCTGTAACAGGTCCTGTCTGAGAGGCAGAGGCCATGGTTCCTCTGAGATCATTTCTTGTAGTTCTGGGTACCAAGTTCTTCTTGGCCAATCTGGAACGATGAGTATAGTTCTTACTCCTCTCTTTCTTACTATCCTCAGTACCTTGGGTATGAGAGGAAGAGGAGGGAACACATAAACCGACTGGTACACCCACGGTGTCACTAGTGCATCCACAGCTATCGCCTGAGGGTCCCTTGACCTGGCGCAATATTTTTTTTAGCTTTTTGTTGAGGCGGGACGCCATCATGTCCACCTGTGGCCACTCCCAACGGTTTACAATCTGCGTGAAGACTTTTGGATGAAGTCCCCACTCTCCAGGGTGTAGGTCGTGCCTGCTGAGGAAGTCTGCTTCCCAGTTGTCCACTCCCTGAATGAACACTGCTGACAGTGCTAGCACGTGATTTTCCGCCCATCGGAGAACCCTTGTGGCTTCTGCCATCGCCATCCTGCTTCTTGTGCCGCCCTGTCGGTTTACATGGGCGACCGCCGTGATGTTGTCTGATTGAATCAGCACTGGTTGGTTCTGAAGCAGGGGCTCTGCTTGACTCAGGGCGTTGTAAATGGCCCTTAGTTCCAGTATATTTATGTGTAGTGAAGTCTCCTGACTTGACCACAGTCCCTGGAAGTTCCTTCCCTGAGTGACTGCCCCCCATCCTCGGAGGCTTGCGTCCGTGGTCACCAGGACCCAGTCCTGTATGCCGAATCTGCGGCCCACGAGAAGATGAGCACTCTGCAGCCACCACAGCAGAGACACCCTGGCCCTTGGGGACAGGGTGATCAACCGATGCATCTGAAGATGCGATCCGGACCATTTGTCTAACAGATCCCACTGAAAGATCCTTGCATGGAACCTGCCGAAGGGAATTGCTTCGTAAGAAGCCACCATCTTTCCCAGGACTCGCGTGCAGTGATGCACCGACACCTGTTTTGGTTTCAGGAGGTCCCTGACCAGAGATGACAATTCCTGGGCCTTCTCCACCGGGAGAAACACCTTCTTCTGTTCTGTGTCCAGAATCATGCCCAGGAAGAGCAGACGCGTCGCAGGAATCAGCTGCGACTTTGGGATATTCAGAATCCAGCCGTGCTGTAGCAACACTTCCCGAGAAAGTGCTACGCTGACTAACAACTGCTCTCTGGACCTCGCCTTTATAAGGAGATCGTCAAAGTACGGGATAATTATAACTCCCTTCTTCCGAAGGAGTATCATCATTTCGGCCATTACCTTGGTGCCGTGGACAGACAGAACGGCAACGTCTGGAATTGGTAATGACAATCCTGTACCACAAACCTGAGGTACTCCTGGTGAGGTGGGTAAACGGGGACATGCAAGTAAGCATCCTTGATGTCCAGCGACACCATAAAATCCCCCTCTTCCAGGCTTGCAATAACCGCCCTGAGCGATTCCATTTTGAACTTGAACTTCCTTATATAAGTGTTCAAGGATTTTAAATTTAGAATGGGTCTCACCGAACCGTCTGGTTTCGGTACCACAAACATTGTGGAATAGTAACCCCGTCCCTGTTGAAGGAGGGGAACCTTGATTATCACCTGCTGGAGGTACAGCTTGTGAATTGCCGCCAGTACTACCTCCCTTTCCCTGGGAGCAGCTGGCAAGGCTGATTTGAGGTAACGGCGAGGGGGAGTCGCCTCGAACTCCAGCTTGTATCCCTGAGATACAATTTGAACAACCCAGAGATCCACTTGTGAGCGAACCCACTGGTTGCTGAAGTTTCGGAGATGCGCCCCCACCGCACCCGGCTCCGCCTGTGGAGCCCCAGCGTCATGCGGTGGACTTAGAGGAAGCGGGGGAGGATTTTTGTTCCTGGGAACTGGCTGCCTGGTGCAGTTTCTTTCCTCTACCCCTGCCTCTGGGCAGAAAGGATGCTCCTCTGATCCTCTTGCCTTTCTGAGGCCGAAACGACTGTACATGATAATACGGTGCTTTCTTAGGCTGTGAGGGAACCTGAGGTAAAAAAGTCGACTTCCCGGCTGTTGCCGTGGATACGAGGTCCGAGAGACCGTCCCCAAACAATTCCTCACCCTTATAAGGCAAAACCTCCATGTGTCTTTTAGAATCAGCATCACCTGTCCACTGCCGAGTCCATAATACTCTCCTGGCAGAAATGGACATTGCATTAATTCTAGATGCCAGCAGGCAAATGTCCCTCTGTGCATCCCGCATATATAAGACGACGTCTTTTATATGTTCTATGGTTAGCAAAATAGTATTCCTGTCGAGGGAATCAATGTTGTCTGACAGGGTATCAGACCATGCGGCTGCAGCACTACACATCCATGCTGAAGCAATAGCAGGTCTCAATATAGTACCTGAGTGTGTATACACAGACTTCAGGATAGCTTCCTGCTTTCTATCCGCAGGCTCCTTTAAGGCGGCCGTATCCTGAGACGGCAGTGCCACCTTTTTTGATAAGCGTGTGAGCGCTTTGTCCACCCTAGGGGATGTTTCCCAACGTAACCTATCCGTTGGCGGGAAAGGGTACGCCATCAGTAACCTCTTAGAAATCACTAGTTTCTTATCGGGGGAACTCCACGCTTCCTCACACAATTCATTTAATTCATCGGATGGGGGAAAAGTCACTGGCTGCTTTCTCTCCCCAAACATAATACTAGAGATGAGCGGGTTCGGTTCCTCGGAATCCGAACCCGCCCGAACTTCATGTTTTTTTACACGGGTCCGAGCGACTCAGATCTTCCCGCCTTGCTCGGTTAACCCGAGCGCGCCCGAACGTCATCATCCCGCTGTCGGATTCTCGCGAGGCTCGGATTCTATCGCGAGACTCGGATTCTATATAAGGAGCCGCGCGTCGCCGCCATTTTCACACGTGCATTGAGATTGATAGGGAGAGGACGTGGCTGGCGTCCTCTCCATTTATAGAGAGTGAGACTAGAGTAGAGAGAGACACAGTAGTAATTTTGGGGAGCATTAGGAGGAGTACTTTAGGAGGAGTACTACTATTTGCTGAAGTGATAGATAGATAGTGTGACTGTATAATGTATATCTGACTTGTGGGGGAGACACTGACAGTGGGGAGCAGTTAGAGTCTGAGAGCAGGACTCAGGAGTACATATAACGTACAGTGCACACTTTTGCTGCCAGAGTGCCACACTGCCATTGTGACCACACTGACCACCAGTATAATATATATTGTGATTGTCTGCTTAGGAGTACTACTTGCAAGTTGCTGATAGTGTGACCAGTGACCTGACCACCAGTTTATAATAATCACCACCAGTTTAATATATATAATATATATATATATAATTGTATATAATATATATATAATATTGTATACCACCTACCCGTGGTTTTTTTTTTTCTTTCTTCTTGATACATACTACTATAGTAGCTTACTGTAGCAGTCTGCGGTGCTGCTGAGCTGACAGTGTCCAGCAGGTCCGTCATCAGTCATTACATAATAAATATATATTATATACCTGTCCGGCTGCAGTACTAGTGATATTATATATATATATATATTGATTTCATCTCATTATCATCCAGTCTATATTAGCAGCAGACACAGTACGGTAGTCCACGGCTGTAGCTACCTCTGTGTCGGCAGTCGCTGGTCCATCCATAATTGTATACCACCTACCCGTGGTTTTTTTTTTCTTTCTTCTTGATACATACTACTATAGTAGCTTACTGTAGCAGTCTGCGGTGCTGCTGAGCTGACAGTGTCCAGCAGGTCCGTCATCAGTCATTAGTACATAATAAATATATATTATATACCTGTCCGGCTGCAGTACTAGTGTGATATTATATATATATATATATTGATTTCATCTCATTATCATCCAGTCTATATTAGCAGCAGACACAGTACGGTAGTCCACGGCTGTAGCTACCTCTGTGTCGGCAGTCGCTGGTCCGTCCATAATTGTATACCACCTACCCGTGGTTTTTTTTTCTTTCTTCTTGATACATACTACTATAGTAGCTTACTGTAGCAGTCTGCGGTGCTGCTGAGCTGACAGTGTCCAGCAGGTCCGTCATCAGTCATTAGTACATAATAAATATATATTATATACCTGTCCGGCTGCAGTACTAGTGTGATATTATATATATATATATATTGATTTCATCTCATTATCATCCAGTCTATATTAGCAGCAGACACAGTACGGTAGTCCACGGCTGTAGCTACCTCTGTGTCGGCAGTCGCTGGTCCATCCATAATTGTATACCACCTACCCGTGTTTTTTTTTTCTTTCTTCTTGATACATACTACTATAGTAGCTTACTGTAGCAGTCTGCGGTGCTGCTGAGCTGACAGTGTCCAGCAGGTCCGTCATCAGTCATTAGTACATAATAAATATATATTATATACCTGTCCGGCTGCAGTACTAGTGTGATATTATATATATATATATTGATTTCATCTCATTATCATCCAGTCTATATTAGCAGCAGACACAGTACGGTAGTCCACGGCTGTAGCTACCTCTGTGTCGGCAGTCGCTGGTCCATCCATAATTGTATACCACCTACCCGTGTTTTTTTTTTCTTTCTTCTTGATACATACTACTATAGTAGCTTACTGTAGCAGTCTGCGGTGCTGCTGAGCTGACAGTGTCCAGCAGGTCCGTCATCAGTCATTAGTACATAATAAATATATATTATATACCTGTCCGGCTGCAGTACTAGTGTGATATTATATATATATATATATATATTGATTTCATCTCATTATCATCCAGTCTATATTAGCAGCAGACACAGTACGGTAGTCCACGGCTGTAGCTACCTCTGTGTCGGCAGTCGCTGGTCCATCCATAATTGTATACCACCTACCCGTGGTTTTTTTTTTTTCTTTCTTCTTGATACATACTACTATAGTAGCTTACTGTAGCAGTCTGCGGTGCTGCTGAGCTGACAGTGTCCAGCAGGTCCGTCATCAGTCATTAGTACATAATAAATATATATTATATACCTGTCCGGCTGCAGTACTAGTGTGATATTATATATATATATATATTGATTTCATCTCATTATCATCCAGTCTATATTAGCAGCAGACACAGTACAGTAGTCCACGGCTGTAGCTACCTCTGTGTCGGCAGTCGCTGGTCCATCCATAATTGTATACCACCTACCCGTGGTTTTTTTTTTTCTTTCTTCTTGATACATACTACTATAGTAGCTTACTGTAGCAGTCTGCGGTGCTGCTGAGCTGACAGTGTCCAGCAGGTCCGTCATCAGTCATTAGTACATAATAAATATATATTATATACCTGTCCGGCTGCAGTACTAGTGTGATATTATATATATATATATATATATATATATTGATTTCATCTCATTATCATCCAGTCTATATTAGCAGCAGACACAGTACGGTAGTCCACGGCTGTAGCTACCTCTGTGTCGGCAGTCGCTGGTCCATCCATAATTGTGTACCACCTACCCGTGGTTTTTTTTTTCTTTCTTCTTGATACATACTACTATAGTAGCTTACTGTAGCAGTCTGTGGTGCTGCTGAGCTGACAGTGTCCAGCAGGTCCGTCATCAGTCATTAGTACATAATAAATATATATTATATACCTGTCCGGCTGCAGTACTAGTGATATTATATATATATATATATATTGATTTCATCTCATTATCATCCAGTCTATATTAGCAGCACACACAGTACGGTAGTCCACGGCTGTAGCTACCTCTGTGTCTTTTAGTTGTGCCTATTAAAATATGGAGAACAAAAATGTTGAGGTTCCAAAATTAGGGAAAGATCAAGATCCACTTCCACCTCGTGCTGAAGCTGCTGCCACTAGTCATGGCCGAGACGATGAAATGCCAGCAATGTCGTCTGCCAAGGCCGATGCCCAATGTCATAGTACAGAGCATGTAAAATCCAAAACACCAAATATCAGTAAAAAAAGGACTCCAAAATCTAAAATAAAATTGTCGGAGGAGAAGCGTAAACTTGCCAATATGCCATTTACCACACGGAGTGGCAAGGAACGGCTGAGGCCCTGGCCTATGTTCATGGCTAGTGGTTCAGCTTCACATGAGGATGGAAGCACTCAGCCTCTCGCTAGAAAACTGAAAAGACTCAAGCTGGCAAAAGCACCGCAAAGAACTGTGCGTTCTTCCAAATCCCAAATCCACAAGGAGAGTCCAATTGTGTCGGTTGCGATGCCTGACCTTCCCAACACTGGACGTGAAGAGCATGCACCTTCCACCATTTGCACGCCCCCTGCAAGTGCTGGAAGGAGCACCCGCAGTCCAGTTCCTGATAGTCAGATTGAAGATGTCAGTGTTGAAGTACACCAGGATGAGGAGGATATGGGTGTTGCTGGCGCTGGGGAGGAAATTGACAAGGAGGATTCTGATGGTGAGGTGGTTTGTTTAAGTCAGGCACCCGGGGAGACACCTGTTGTCCGTGGGAGGAATAGGGCCGTTGACATGCCTGGTGAAAATACCAAAAAAATCAGCTCTTCGGTGTGGAAGTATTTCACCAGAAATGCGGACAACATTTGTCAAGCCGTGTGTTGCCTTTGTCAAGCTGTAATAAGTAGGGGTAAGGACGTTAACCACCTCGGAACATCCTCCCTTATACGTCACCTGCAGCGCATTCATAATAAGTCAGTGACAAGTTCAAAAACTTTGGGCGACAGCGGAAGCAGTCCACTGACCAGTAAATCCCTTCCTCTTGTAACCAAGCTCACGCAAATCACCCCACCAACTCCCTCAGTGTCAATTTCCTCCTTCCCCAGGAATGCCAATAGTCCTGCAGGCCATGTCACTGGCAATTCTGACGAGTCCTCTCCTGCCTGGGATTCCTCCAATGCATCCTTGCGTGTAACGCCTACTGCTGCTGGCGCTGCTGTTGTTGCTGCTGGGAGTCGATGGTCATCCCAGAGGGGAAGTCGTACTCGTAAGACCACTTTTACTACTTCCACCAAGCAATTGACTGTCCAACAGTCCTTTGCGAGGAAGATGAAATATCACAGCAGTCATCCTGCTGCAAAGCGGATAACTGAGGCCTTGGCATCCTGGGTGGTGAGAAACGTGGTTCCGGTATCCATCATTACTGCAGAGCCAACTAGAGACTTGTTGGAGGTACTGTGTCCCCGGTACCAAATACCATCTAGGTTCCATTTCTCTAGGCAGGCGATACCGAAAATGTACACAGACCTCAGAAAAAGAGTCACCAGTGTCCTAAAAAATGCAGCTGTACCCAATGTCCACTTAACCACGGACATGTGGACAAGTGGAGCAGGGCAGGGTCAGGACTATATGACTGTGACAGCCCACTGGGTAGATGTATGGACTCCCGCCGCAAGAACAGCAGCGGCGGCACCAGTAGCAGCATATCGCAAACGCCAACTCTTTCCTAGGCAGGCTACGCTTTGTATCACCGGTTTCCAGAATACGCACACAGCTGAAAACCTCTTACGGCAACTGAGGAAGATCATCGCGGAATGGCTTACCCCAATTGGACTCTCCTGTGGATTTGTGGCATCGGACAACGCCAGCAATATTGTGTGTGCATTAAATATGGGCAAATTCCAGCACGTCCCATGTTTTGCACATACCTTGAATTTGGTGGTGCAGAATTTTTAAAAAAATGAGAGGGGCGTGCAAGAGATGCTGTCGGTGGCCAGAAGAATTGCGGGACACTTTCGGCGTACAGGCACCACGTACAGAAAACTGGAGCACCACCAAAAACGCCTGAACCTGCCCTGCCATCATCTGAAGCAAGAAGTGGTAACGAGGTGGAATTCAACCCTCTATATGCTTCAGAGGTTGGAGGAGCAGCAAAAGGCCATTCAAGCCTATACAATTGAGCACGATATAGGAGGTGGAATGTACCTGTCTCAAGCGCAGTGGAGAATGATTTCAACGTTGTGCAAGGTTCTGCAACCTTTTGAACTTGCCACACGTGAAGTCAGTTCAGACACTGCCAGCCTGAGTCAGGTCATTCCCCTCATCAGGCTTTTGCAGAAGAAGCTGGAGGCATTGAAGGAGGAGCTAAAAGGGAGCGATTCCGCTAGGCATGTGGGACTTGTGGATGCAGCCCTTAATTCGCTTAACAAGGATTCACGGGTGGTCAATCTGTTGAAATCAGAGCACTACATTTTGGCCACCGTGCTCGATCCTAGATTTAAAACCTACCTTGGATCTCTCTTTCCGGCAGACACAAGTCTGCTGGGGTTCAAAGACCTGCTGGTGACAAAATTGTCAAGTCAAGCGGAACGCGACCTGTCAACATCTCCTCCTTCACATTCTCCCGCAACTGGGGGTGCGAGGAAAAGGCTCAGAATTCCGAGCCCACCCGCTGGCGGTGATGCAGGGCAGTCTGGAGCGACTGCTGATGCTGACATCTGGTCCGGACTGAAGGACCTGACAACGATTACGGACATGTCGTCTACTGTCACTGCATATGATTCTCTCACCATTGAAAGAATGGTGGAGGATTATATGAGTGACCGCATCCAAGTAGGCACGTCAGACAGTCCGTACTTATACTGGCAGGAAAAAGAGGCAATTTGGAGGCCCTTGCACAAACTGGCTTTATTCTACCTAAGTTGCCCTCCCACAAGTGTGTACTCCGAAAGAGTGTTTAGTGCCGCCGCTCACCTTGTCAGCAATCGGCGTACGAGGTTACTTCCAGAAAATGTGGAGAAGATGATGTTCATTAAAATGAATTATAATCAATTCCTCCGTGGAGACATTGACCAGCAGCAATTGCCTCCACAAAGTACACAGGGAGCTGAGATGGTGGATTCCAGTGGGGACGAATTGATAATCTGTGAGGAGCGGGATGTACACGGTGATATATCGGAGGATGATGATGAGGTGGACATCTTGCCTCTGTAGAGCCAGTTTGTGCAAGGAGAGATTAATTGCTTCTTTTTCGGTGGGGGTCCAAACCAACCCGTCATTTCAGTCACAGTCGTGTGGCAGACCCTGTCACTGAAATGATGGGTTGGTTAAAGTGTGCATGTCCTGTTTATACAACATAAGGGTGGGTGGGAGGGCCCAAGGACAATTCCATCTTGCACCTCTTTTTTCTTTCATTTTTATTTGCGTCATGTGCTGTTTGGGGAGTGTTTTTTGGAAGGGCCATCCTGCGTGACACTGCAGTGCCACTCCTAGATGGGCCCGGTGTTTGTGTCGGCCACTAGGGTCGCTTATCTTACTCACACAGCTACCTCATTGCGCCTCTTTTTTTCTTCTTTGCGTCATGTGCTGTTTGGGGAGTGTTTTTTGGAAGGGCCATCCTGCGTGACACTGCAGTGCCACTCCTAGATGGGCCAGGTGTTTTTGTCGGCCACTAGGGTCGCTTAGCTTACTCACACAGCTACCTCATTGCGCCTCTTTTTTTCTTTGCGTCATGTGCTGTTTGGGGAGTGTTTTTTGGAAGGGCCATCCTGCGTGACACTGCAGTGCCACTCCTAGATGGGCCCGGTGTTTGTGTCGGCCACTAGGGTCGCTTATCTTACTCACACAGCTACCTCATTGCGCCTCTTTTTTTCTTTGCGTCATGTGCTGTTTGGGGAGTGTTTTTTGGAAGGGCCATCCTGCGTGACACTGCAGTGCCACTCCTAGATGGGCCCGGTGTTTGTGTCGGCCACTAGGGTCGCTTAGCTTAGTCATCCAGCGACCTCGGTGCAAATTTTAGGACTAAAAATAATATTGTGAGGTGTGAGGTATTCAGAATAGACTGAAAATGAGTGGAAATTATGGATTTTGAGGTTAATAATACTTTGGGATCAAAATGACCCCCAAATTCTATGATTTAAGCTGTTTTTTTAGTGTTTTTTGAAAAAAACACCCGAATCCAAAACACACCCGAATCCGACAAAAAAAATTCGGTGAGGTTTTGCCAAAACGCGGTCGAACCCAAAACACGGCCGCGGAACCGAACCCAAAACCAAAACACAAAACCCGAAAAATTTCAAGTGCACATCTCTACATAATACCCTTCTTGGTAGTAACCGGGTTAATATCAGAAATGTGCAATACATTTTTCATTGCAGTAATCATGCATCGGATGGCTTTAGTAGACTGTGCATTTGTCTCATCCTCATCTACACTGGAGTCAGACTCCGTGTCGACATCTGTGTCTACCATCTGAGCTAGCGGGCGTTTATGAGCCCCTGATGGCCTCTGAGACGCCTGGGCAGGCGCGGGTTGAGATCCCGGCTGTCCCAAGGCTGCTGCGTCATCGAACCTTTTATGTAAGGAGTTGAAACTGTCTGTTAAGACCTTCCACATATCCATCCAATCCGGTGTCGGCCCCGTCGGGGGCGACACCACACTTATCTGCCCTTGCTCCACCTCCACGTAACCCTCCTCATCAAACATGTCGACACAGCCGTACCGACACACCGCACACACACAGGGAATGCTCTGACTGAGGACAGGACCCCACAAAGTCCTTTGGGGAGACAGAGAGAGAGTATGCCAGCACACACCACAGCGCTATATACAGGGATTTTCACTATAATGAGTGATTTTTCCCAATAGCTGCTTAATATATATTATTTGCGCCTAAATTTATGTGCCCCCCCTTTCTTTTTTACCCTTCTTGTATCAGGAATACTGCAGGGGAGAGCCTGGGGAGCTGCTTCCAGCGGAACTGTGAAGGAAAAATGGCGCTGGTGTGCTGAGGAAGAAGGCCCCGCCCCCTCAGCGGCGGGCTTCTCCCTGCAGTTTCTGACTGAAAAATGGCGGGGGTTTTACACATATACAGTCACAGACTGTATTATGTGTATTTTTATGCCAAAAGGTATTTTATTGCTGCCCAGGGCGCCCCCCCCCCCCCCCCCAGCGTCCTGCACCCTACAGTGACCGGTGTGTGTGGTGTGCAGTGGGAGCAATGGCGCACAGCTGCAGTGCTGTGCGCTACCTTAATGAAGACCGGAGTCTTCTGCCGCCGATTTCATCTCCTTCTCTTCTGTCTTCTGGCTCTGCAAGGGGGACGGCGGCGCGGCTCCGGGAACGGACGATCGAGGTCAGGCCCTGTGTTCGAACCCTCTGGAGCTAATGGTGTCCAGTAGCCTAAGAAGCACAAGCTAGCTGCACGCAGGTAGGTTTGCTTCTCTCCCCTCAGTCCCACGTAGCAGTGAGTCTGTTGCCAACAGATCTCACTGAAAATAAAAAACCTTACAAATACTTTCTTTTCTAGCAAGCTCAGGAGAGCCCACTAGGTGCATCCAGCTCTGGCCGGGCACAGATTCTAACTGGGGTCTGGAGGAGGGGCATAGAGGGAGGAGCCAGTGCATACCAGGTAGTACCTAATCTTTCTTTTAGAGTGCCCAGTCTCCTGCGGAGCCCGTCTATTCCCCATGGTCCTTACGGAGTTCCCAGCATCCACTAGGACGTCAGAGAAAAGGGTGAACCAGTGGTGCAAAATTATGTTATAGTAATCTTCCAATAGCATGCAGAAGCGTATAACTTTTTTACAGCATGCCCACTTTCACCTTTATATTGATTTTTTAAAAGACCTACAGTAGGTAACAGTGACAAAAGTAGATAATGAATGCTGATGGGGAACATACCTTAAGTCCAAGATTGTGACAGGAAGATAACAAAGTCTAGGAGGGAAACATTCTTCAAATGAAGAGATGCAATAGGACATGAGGACATGCACTGAAACTGGAGGGAGGTAGGTTCAGGGGAAATTGGAGGAAAAATTCACAGAAAGTGTAGTGGACAAGTGGAATAGCCTCCCATCAGAGGTGGTAGAGGCTAAGACAGTAGAGCAAATTAAACATGCATGGGATAGACATAAGGATATACTTACACAGAAAGAAGGATCAAATAAGGTTTGAGATAAAAATATGATCAAAATAGGGGCAGACTAGATGGGCCAAGTGGTTTTTATTTGCCATCAAATTCTTTGTTTTAAGATGCATATACATTAGTGCTTTCTCCAAAAGTACAAAGCCCTGTTGGTAGCATGGCCACTGCACTGAAGGTACTGGTGCCCATAGACAATTCAAGCAGGAACTGGCTCAATGAAAGATACTTGGAAACTAGCCTTGGTTCCATCCTCCTCAATTTTACTCCTCCTGGTTGCTTACATTGTAGTGCTTGAAATGTTCCCCACCAAACAAAGCCTCTTTAGCTGTCACATCCAGCTAAGTCCTCCAGGATCTACCCACCCCCCACAAGCCATGTGCAAGCCAGACCCTGGAATGAGGTGAACTCTGTGGAGTGACTACTGGACATAAACTGCGACAAACAGCTGCATTTCCTGTGCTGCAGTAATAACACCCAGCTGGGTGCACCTAAATCCACCTGCCTCCACAAGACCTGCACAAGCCTGCTCCATATCATGACCACTGAGCTTGAAGTACAGCGGCTGATATCACTATAGCTGCTTCTACTCTACCCAGCTGAGTCCCAGTGATCCTGCAAGCACTAGGACCCTGTTTGATCCTCGACAGTGACAAGCTTCTGTGTGCTGCAACTAATGATGGTGCACGCGCCGACACTGCAGCCCACAGGGTTGAGCCATTGCTAGACTAGTGGGTCCCCCCTGAGTGGCTGATCATTTGCCATGGCTGGTCAGTGGTTCCCAGAACCCTCCAGTAGTCTATACTGTCAGTAGTATATTGATGTGTAAATATACATAAAACAATGTATTGATGTTTTGTGTTGATGTCCTAGGTTTTTATTTTTAAACTATAACAACCCTATATATATTTACTGGTCTACAGGGCTGTAACTAGACATTTGATGCACTATGCCAGAAAGTGCATTGGTGTTTTTCCCCTATATTAAATAGCCCCAAAAAGAAGTATGGACGCACAATAATACCAATTCAATATAAGCCACACAGTAGTGCAACCTTATTCACATTAGACCACACAGTAGTGCTTTTTATTTACACTATAACACACAATAGTGTCTCTTTTCACATCACATCACACATTAGTGTCCCATATTCACATTACATTACACTACTCCTCCTTATATACATTATGCCACACAGTAGAGCACCCTAATCACATGATGTCACACAGTAGCACCTCTTACACATGTTATGCCACACAGTAGATCTCACAAAGAGTTTCATCTGGAGTATACTAATCATCACCAATATCAATGACATGTAGTGTTCCACAAGGCTCTATACTAACCCCATGGTTTTTACACTATACTTGCTACCACTCTGTGAAATAGTCAGGCTCCATGACCTGGTCTACCACTGCTATGCAGATTATACACAACTGTACATATCCTTTGGTCTGGAGACTGAGGGGCAGATGTATTAACCTGGAGAAGGCATAAGGAAGTGATAAACCAGTGACAAGCGCAAGGTGAAAAACGCACCAGCCAATCAGCTCCAATTTGCAAATTGACAGGAGCTGACTGGCTGGTGCGTTTATCACCTTGCACTTATCACTGGTTTATCACTTCCTTATGCCATCTCCAGGTTAATACATCTGCCCCCAAGAACCCAATATCAACCTTATATGGCTGTCTAGTTGAGTTCCAGGAGTGGATGAGTGCCAGTTGGCTGTGACTGAATCCTGATAGAATTTCTTAAGATACAACTTCAGCATCAAAGTACAAAACTGCAGCATAGCCATCCAACTGGACTTACACTTAGGGGTTCAGAATGACAAAACACTGATCATGTGCGGAATCTTGGCGTTGTCCTGGATGGTGGCCTAACACTTAAACATCAAAAATCAGCCACAATCAAATCCTCATTTTTTCATCTGAGGAACATATCCAGAATCAAGCACTAGTTCCCTCTGAAGATCTGCCAAAAGTCATACATGGATTTGCATCATCTCGATTAGACTACTGCACTGCCCTCTACCTTGGGTTCCCAGCAAAGGAATTGTACCATTTACAACTGGTACAAAAGACAGCTACCAGGCTGTAAACCAACCAAACCTGTTCTAGTCACATTACACCCATTCTTTACTCACTTCAGTGGTTGCCTGTGAGATGGCGAATCATCTTCAAGATTTGCCTACTGACTTTCAAAGCCCTACATGACATGGTACATAACCTGCTTCCCCTCATGGCCATTAGACTGCACCTTATATTGTTTATACTGTCCCAAGATCAGTTGTAAGATGGCGGGGCTGGTGGAAACATGGTCACACATTCAGGTACACAGTGTGATCAGATTTCTTTATCTAAAAGGTACATCAGCAGCTGAAATCATTGCCAACTTGTTGAGGTGTACGGTGATAACATCATGCCATGGAAACAGGTATGGGTTTGTTCATTGCATGTGATTGACGTACTTGGCCAGCCAGATCGCTGCTCATCTGGAACATCTGTCCTACCATTATCAAAGGCAGTGCACCAAACCTGTTTCCATGATGTTATCACTGTACACCTCTTCAAGCTGGCGATGACTTTATCTGCTGTTGTGCCCTTTAGATGCAGAAATCTGATCACACTATGCATCTGAATGTGTGACCATGTTTCCGCCAGCCCTGTCATCTCACACCTGATGTTGGGACAGTATGACTGATATGAGGTGCAGCCTAATGGCCATGAGGGGAAGCAGTGGTCTACCTGCTATGGCCTAGCAGGGAGTTAGAGAACATTACACATGTGAGAGGTCTTCTTAACTTACTTAATGAATCTCAGTTGAGCAATGGTGCCAGCCCCGGCCTAGAAGGCATGGCTCTGTCAGTAGCAGTGGCAGGTAGCAGAGTGATCAGGTTAGATCTCTCAGAGTTTTGTGGCATAGGGACACAAAGATAGGTATTATGCAAATATGTTTATTTTAATGGGGATCAAACACTATGATGCAAACTGACCCATATACTTATCTGTTCTGTCCATGTTTTTTCTGTCTCTCATCCCGCTCTATCTCGGCCATATTCTTTTTCCACCTAATCCCACTGTCAATATCTTCCACCACTCTCACTCTTCTTAACTTGCCCCTTGTCTCTCTGTTCACCCCTCATTGTCTCTGTTGTCCAACATATCAAAAAAGTCCAATTCATTTTTTTATATCTGATTAAATAGTATCAAGCAGTATGGTGGTCTTAAGGATAGTTTCTTCATTGTATGGTACTCACCAAGATGTTCTCTATATTGAATAGCATTCATTGGCATTGTTAAAGTCCTGACTCAGACCTGATAGTAGATGTAATGCAATAGTGGTATCATACAGTTGTAACAACAGGTAATAGGTGTCTCACCTCAGGAACTGACTATTGTTCTTCTTCACAGCACTGTGGCACTTTAACACACTGGAGAAGATGACTGCGGTCATACGTGCAGGAGCACATCAGGCTGGAGGTAGGCTGTCCTTGATCACCTCTAGGTCCAAGTGCCCAGCATGTTCTAGTACAAGGTACACAATTTTTAGGGCAACCCCCGCAGCCCCAGAAGAGTGGGCACACCTCCCGCATCCTGCCCACTTCCTAGAGTAGTGGGCAGAATGGGGAAATAAATAATGAGAATCCAGGGGTCCCCAAGGAGGGGACGGGGCCTAGTGGTGCCTTTCTCTTAAAACGCATCATTTTGGCACCATCCTTATGCAAACATTTGCCAATCGTGTTAAATTTACCACAAATAGGGTGGGGTCTAGTGACGCAATAAGCTTCTCCTGGAGAGGAAGAATACTGTATAATGTAGGTACAGTAAGTATGGTGCAAGGACAAGGGCAGCGTAGAGAACCTGTCCTATATCACTGCCTATAATTGATTTTGCCCTCCTACATGAGGCCACTTTCATATTTTTTTCCCTTGGCGTCTTTCTTTACCCAGTTTTCCCTTGGGGAGGACAGTGCATACATTTTTACCTTCCATAGCAAAATCACCTGCATTAAATTATTATAATGTTACCGTTTGCGTACATTACATTTCCTCTTGAGGCCACAGTTCTACCAGCCATGCAATGAGATCACATGAACACAGCATAATTTATTCACTAAAAGGGCTTTTGAGAGACATTCCAAAAGAAGGAGTAAAATATGCAATACATAAACTGACTTATTATCTCTATTCTCACCCAAATGGTTTGTACGTCTGAATCTCAGACATTATATTTTCCTGCAGACATATTATAGAATTGTTAAGTGTCTTTGAGCTAGCAGAGAACATTTATTCATTTTTATTTGCGTAACTGTGTTGGCCTCTATTATCAACGGCAACCAAGGAAACAGGACTAAGGTAACAGTGATTTCTGTATTGGACAAATGCTTTTCATTGCTTTGTTGGCATTCTCCCTGAAAAGACGTACTGGGCGGTATAAGACAGAATGTGCGATAAAATGTTAAAGCATGCACAACAAAGACATCACATCTCAGTTCATCATAACACACATTACATTGTACCAGTGGTCCCCAAACTTTTTTGAATCATGGCACCCTAGAGAATCAGAATGTTGTTTCACAGCACCCCAAGGCCAAATGTTTCTTACTGAGAAATGTAAAAAAAAAATAGAAATTAAGTTAAATGTGTTTATATTAGAGATGTACACCGAACACTTTTCGGGTTTTGTGTTTTGGATCTGGTTCTCCTTTCATGTTTTAGATCAGGATTGGTTTTGCCGAAACCACCCTTTCGGGTTTTGTTTTTGTTTTTTGTCTTGGATCTGTATTTTTTTTTTAAATATAAAAACAGCTTAAATCACAGAATTTTGGGGTGTTTTTTTCCTAAGGTATTATTAACCTCAATAACATCAATTTCCACTAATTTCTAGACTATTCTGAACACCTCACAGCTCACAATATTGGCCCTCATTCCGAGTTGTTCGCTCGCAAGCTGCTTTTAGCAGCTTTGCACACGCTAAGCCACCGCCTACTGGGAGTGAATCTTAGCTTATCAAAATTGCGAACGAAAGATTCGCAATATTGCGAAAAGACTTCTCTGTGCAGTTTCTGAGTAGCTCGAGACTTACTCTTCCAGTGCGATCAGTTCAGTGCTTGTCGTTCCTGGTTTGACGTCACAAACACACCCAGCGTTCGCCCAGACACTCCTCCATTTCTCCAGCCACTCCCGTGTTTTTCCCAGAAACGGTAGCGTTTTTCACACACTCCCATAAAACGTCCAGTTTCCGCCCAGAAACACCCACTTCCTGTCAATCACATTACGATCACCAGAACGAAGAAAAAACCTTGTAATGCCGTGAGTAAAATTCCTAACTGCATAGCAAATTTACTTGGCGCAGTCGCACTGCGGACATTGCGCATGCGCATTAGCGACTAATCGCTCCGTTGTGAGAAAAAAATAACGAACGAACAACTCGGAATGACCCCCATTGTTTTTATCCAGTTTTGGCCAAAAGGTTGCACCGAGGTCGCTGGACAGAGCAGCAGCAGCCATTGGATGTATATACTAGGAGAACAAAATATTAAAAAAAAAGAATGTATTTAAAAAAAGACGCATTAGGCAAGGCTCAAGAGTTAAGTTCACAAAAAGATGATTAAGGCAAAGAAGAATTAAAAAAGACAATATTTTAGATTTAATTTACCTTATTTAATTTATTTTAATTTCAATTTATTTGGTGTGGAGAGTTTATTTATATTCATTTAGTTTAAATGTATCTAATTTTTAATTATTATTAATAATATTAATTTGAATTAATTACAATGTGGTGATGAGAAGGTTTATGAAAATAGGACAATAAATTATAATATGGATGGAACACACCTGGATGTATTCTGGGAGGATACAGCACATAATATAAACAGAAATATATATAATAATTACACACTGCGGTTGACTACACCGACAACATTGCGCAATTGGTTTATGAGTAGGAATAATATACTGCGGTCTGACAGGCAGTGTCACAGTACTTAGGAAAATAAAATACAAATTGTATAGTACACTGGGATATAGCACTGGGGCGGAGCCCCTGGATGGATGGATGGATGGATGGATGGATAAATGGATGGACAGACCACCCCTTTCAGATACAGCAGACTGAGCATCCCTTTCAAATACATAATATAAATATATTTTTTGCTTTGGATCACACGCAGAGGATATAAAGCAGAAGTGTACGGCAGCCGCTGTACTAGTAGTAGTAGAGTGATTCACTAATAGAAATACATTTTTTTGCTTTGGATCACGCACAGAGTTACAATAGTGGTAAGAGCTGAGGAAAGCAGCAGTGGAGCCCGGCAGCAATGCCTCACTAAGCGCTGACCACCGCGTACATAGCCAAAGCAGCGCATCTGATCACAGCGCCACTCTGTTGCACAGGCAGCGGAGACAGCGAGTGTACACTGTACTACTCAGCCCAAGAGCCGACCAGCAGCCCCCATGTATTCGGCAGCCCGACCAAACGCAGGTTAGTGGCTGGCAGCGGGAGAATCAGGAGCTCTATCACTGTCCAGTGCTTTCTGTGCTGCAGCACGGAAGCACCGTGGCTCTGATGCACAGGCGGGAGAAACAAGCTCCCACATAGGTACGCCGGTGGGGCGCTGGAGTCTGCACCCATCTCCCCATTCACCAGCCACCACCTCCATTACCAGTGTTGCTACCTGTGCTGCGGCCAGATCAAGCCTTCAGGGCACTTCAGAGGGGCCCTCTCCCACATGTCAGCACCGCACCCCTGGCTGTAAAAATTTTAACTATATATATATATATATAGCAGAGTGAAAGGATCCGGCACTCAAAGGACTTGATATAAAGCAATAAGCTGGTTCAAATATCAAGCTGACAGCGCAGCATTAATAAGTCAACATTTCATTTATTTTCATAAATTTCGTCAGGACAAGAATAATTTACAAGCAAAACAATCTTACCTTAAATAGCCCACCACACAAACCATCGTGCACGCTGTGTGTGCTTCCTGGACGGGGCTTGATGACGTCACCCCGGGGCGACGCGCGCTCTCCAGCGCCGTTTCCATGGTTACCCACCGGAGGCAGACACAGCGCTGAAATAACAACAAAAGATGATCTCCTTACAGAATGTAAACAAACGTGAAACAACAAATATCAGAACACTGCTAGGAAGTGATCAAGAGGCAGGGCGTGCAGTTGTAATAATGTATTTATAATAAAAAGACATATGCCCACTAATATAAGAACTATTTTGTGAAGGCATAAAAAGAAGGTCTAATTAACCCTATGGTGTTTAATAGCCTGGATTTATAATAACTAGTCAGACACCATGAAATAATAATTTAGCATGATAAGAAAACAATACATGACTAAAGGAAGCACCCCAGGTTAATGGACTCATTGAGACCGTACGGTGAAAGTGTGCGGAGCTCAAAAATCCAACGGGCTTCCCTGCATAATAACAGAGCACCCCGGTCACCTCCCCGTAAATTGGCAGGTACATGGTCAATGACCTTGTGTCGTAAACTGGCCAATGTGTGTTTTGCTTCACGAAAGTGGCGGGCGACCGGTTGTTCTTGAGGGGTGCCTGCAAGGGCAGAACGTATGGCTTGACGGTGCAGTGCCATCCTTTCCTTAAATTGTCGGATGGTCTTACCCACGTACAGTAAGCCGCATGGACATTTGATGTAGTAAATGACATAAGAGCTCTGACAAGACATGCTTGATTTTGATTTTGGATTCAGAATGTGGGTGAGTAAAGAATGAACCACATTCCATTGAACGGCATGTCGTGCAACCTAGGCACTTATAACAGCCAGGCTGTCGAGTTAGAAAAGTTCTGGGAATGGATGTGTCCATATTTGAAATGTCATTCTTGACAAGCATGTCACGAAGGTTGCGGTTCCGCTTATAGCTTGGCATCAGCTTGCAATCTTGAAGGGATTTTAGGTCAGGATCTGCCGTGATTATGGGCCACAGATTCTTGCCTTTTTCCATGATCTTGTGATTGAGAGGATGGAATTCCTGGACAAATGGTAGTCTTTTGTCCGGTGTGCCAGAAGAAGTTTTCAAACTAAGAGTGTCCTCTCGTTGAATGTTTAACACCTGAGATTTAGTATACATCAAGCGAGTGACATCATACCCTCTGGAAGCAAACTGTTGGATCATCAGATCTATTCGTTGCTCTACTTTGACAGGCATGTCACAGGTACGAATTGCACGAAGAAATTGGGATTTGGGAAGACTCTGGGACACAAAGCCAGGATGTTGGCTATTAGCCCTCAAAATGGTGTTTCGATCAGTGGTTTTTTTTAGAAAGATCGGTTGTGAGTTTACCATCCTGTATGGTGACTTCCACATCAAGGAATTGTACCTGTTTGTCACTGATGGAGTAGGTGAAATGTATGTTGTCATCCAAGGTATTGACATGGTCCATAGCATTTTTGAAGGCTTGGCAGGTACTTGTCCAGATGATAAATAAGTCATCTATATACCTAGTGAGGTATAAGATGTGCGGCCGCATCATGGGGTTTAACAAAAAGAGGTTATGATCAATGTCAAACATAAAGATGTTGGCTAGGGACGGCCCCACGCAAGATCCCATAGCGCAGCCTCTCAGTTGGATGTACCATCGGCAGTCAAAAAGGAAATAATTCCTGGTTAAGGATAGATGTAATAACTCACAAAAAAGGTTGATATCTGGACCACGATATGCCAAATTCCCAGTGAGAAACCTACGGACGGCCTGAACTCCCCTCTCATGGGGGATATTGGTGTATAATGACACCACGTCCACTGTGCAAAGATAACAGTCCTCTTGAAGTGTAGAGAATGAAGATAATTTCCTGAGAAATGTAGAGGAATCTTTTAGGAACGTAGGTTGATCCTGAATTAGTTCCTGCAGGAAACTGTCCAAGTATTGTGATATAATGTAATAAATGGATTCCCGTGCACTAATAATAGGTCGTCCGGGCGGGCAACTGGAATTTTTATGTAATTTCGGGATGGAATACAAGACAGGTGTTTTTGGGTGATTAGTAGTTAATGCTTGACGGACAGTCTCTTGATCACTTCCTAGCAGTGTTCTGATATTTGTTGTTTCACGTTTGTTTACATTCTGTTAGGAGATCATCTTTTGTTGTTATTTCAGCGCTGTGTCTGCCTCCGGCGGGTAATCATGGAAACGGCGCTGGAGAGCGCGCGTCGCCCCGGGGTGACGTCATCAAGCCCCGTCCAGGAAGCACACACAGCGTGCACGATGGTTTGTGTGGTGGGCTATTTAAGGTAAGATTGTTTTGCTTGTAAATTATTCTTGTCCTGATGAAATTTATGAAAATAAATGAAACGTTGACTTATTAATGCTGCGCTGTCAGCTTGATATTTGAACCAGCTTATTGCTTTATATCAAGTCCTTTGAGTGCCGGATCCTTTCACTCTGCTACCAATTTCTACATCTGGCACCTGGGCACCTACTTTGCTGTTTTTGGATCTTAAGGAGTGCCAGTCCTTGTATTACTATATATATATATATATATATATATATATATATATATATATGAACCCCCCACCACTTATACTGTACAATATATTTAATGGGCTTACGCCTTATTTCCTATATAAAGTCACCCCTGCAACTGTTCCTCCCCCACCCATGGAACCCCCACACCCGGCCCTCCCCCACCCACCACTCCACCGCTACCGCCCCTCCCACACCTGCATCACCCCCAAAACCGCCCTTCAACCACCCACGCCCCCCTCCCCATCTGCATTTCCCCCGCACCTGCCCCTCCCCCATCTGTGGCACCTCCGGACCCCCTACCTCACACGCGACAACCCCACACCATACTTGCCTACCTGACCCTCTCCATGAGGGAGAAAATGCTCTGTTCCTGGACTTTCCTGGTAATGTATGATTGCCATCACCTGTGGTGAGCTAGTTAATTGATAAGAAAGGTGTTTCACCACAGGTGATGGCAATCATACATTACCAGGAAAGTCCAGGAACAGAGCATTTTCTCCCTCATGGAGAGGGTCAGGTAGGCAAGTATGCCCCACACCCATCCCTCCCCCACCCGTGCCATCCCTGCAACTGTCACTCCCCCACCCATGGCAACCCCACACCCACCCCTCCCCCATCCACAGTGGCTCCGGACTCCCACCCCAACCTACAGCAGACCCGCACCCGGCACTCCGCCACCCACTGCTCCACTGCAACCACCCCTCCCCCACCCGCATCACCCCCACAACCACCCCACCCCCACCCATGCCATCCCCCGACCCCCTTCCCCATCCGCATCTCCCAGGCACCCGCCCCTCCACTATCCGCGGCACCTCCAGACCCCCTACCCCCCCGCGACTACCCCGCACCCATCCCTCCTCCACCCGTCCCACCGCTGCAACCGTCCCTTCCCCACCAACGGCACCCCTGCACCCGTCCCTCACCCACCCGTGCCACCCCTGCAACCGTCCCTCCCCCACCCACGGCCCTCCCCCACCCACTGCTCCATCACAAATGCCCCTGCCCATCTGCATCACCCCTGCAATCACCCCTCCCACACCCACAGCACCCCCAATCCGACTCAAACCCCCACTGTTTTCCCATAGTCAAATATGGACCCCCTCATTTACTAACATTCAATTTGAAAATCGAACGCAAATCAAACACAAATTCAAACTTCAACTTCCCAAATAAATAGAAAAATAATAGACTGGTGATTTCAGCTTCTAAACACCATTCTATTGGTTGGAAATTGATTGCGATGACTTTAAAAGTTCCCAAAAGCATGTGGGTCTGTAGGAAAAATGGCTGTCCAATGATATGCTATGTTGTGTACCTACCTGTGGTATGCAAATCACCACCTGACTGAGAAAACCCAGGAGTATCAATCAGAGCAACATCAGCAGCTTCATGAGATACAGTACCCCAAAACCTATGCAGGCCTACCTATGCAGGCCTAGGTTCTTTTACTGTCAGATAAACATCAAAGCATTGTCTGCTGGTGAGGTCATACAGATGTTCTGCCTCTCACGTTCCAATATAATGATGCTGTAAGACTTCATCAAGAATCAGTTTAAGCCAGACACTGCACAGTCCCATGTCATATTAGGCCTGCACAAGCTGCTATGTGCTTTGCATTTCTTTGTTACTGTCCCTTTCAGTCAGTTTCAGGTAGAGTGCTAGGTATTTCCCAGCCTAACTTAAGAAGGCACCTGACACAAGTAATGCGGACACTGATCCCCCTGTGCAACACCTACAGTACATCTGCTTTCTCAGCCAGTAGTCACAGTGGCATAAAAATAAGGTAGCTTTCTATTGTATCTCAGTCATGTCTAATTTTCTGAGAACTACAGATTGCACACACATTGGGCTGAGACCACCCAGGAATACTGCACATGTTTATACTAACAGGCATCATAGCTATTCCAGTAATGTGCAGGTGGTCGGTGATGCAAAACTAAAAATCATGAATGTTGTCACTGGTTTGTGCCATGATGCCTACTGTACTTCCTCAGCAATTCATCCCTGTCTGCAAGATTTGAGGCAGGTCAAATGTCAGAGGGTTGGTTGTTGGATAAGTTACCTGTATGTGTTAATAAAGCAGCTAATAGTACTTGTTACTATATTGTTCTGATTTGTTCCCCCCCCCCCCCCTTCCCCCCAACAGGTCATTTAGGCTATGGCTGTTGCTCCTAGCTTCTGACTCCATTGTCAGATCCTCAAACTCAGGCACATATAACCACCCGATCAATGATAGAATGCACCTTCGGGCTATTAAAAACAAGGTTCAGGTGCATTGATAAATCCGGAGGCATATTATTATATCATCCGGCAAATGTGTCTGATATTGTGCTCTGCTGTTGTCTATTGCATAATCTTGCGTTAAATCAACCACTTCCCCCAGATAATGCAATGAACAGTAAGCAGGTAGAGGTTTTGTTACCAACAACTGACTATGTGATCACAGAAAGTGGAAGGCAGATTAGGGCTACACTTATTGCAAACTATTTCAGCCGTAAGATTTTTTTTTTTAAAATAGATACTGCAAATTTATATTCTTCAGTTAGTTGTTCATGTATAAAACAGTGCAAAGAGAGATTTATTTGTAATGTTCTACTTTTCTATGGACAAAAAAAATAACCACTTTAAAATTATATGTTTATCTAAAATTAAACAACAAACTTTAGTTTTTTTATGGTTAGGTAAACAGAATATCATGTATTTCAAGATGTATACCTTCAATCATTCAATCCTTATTTGTTGTTCTATTCAAAAATGTAAAAAAAAAAATGTGGTTTATGTTTAAATTTTTTAGTAACATAAATTTTTAGCCCACATGGGCTGCAAAAGGAACCTTCCATTTTTGGGGGGAATAAATGTTTAATAGACATTTTTTTTCAAAAATAAAAACAATGCAAGAAATCAATATGTCAACAACAAAGATGCAGCAACTGAAGGAGCAATTCTCCTACACCTCCCTCTGCTGCCTTCCCCTACTTCTATCAGCTGCCATCTTCACAAATGCAGAAACATTTGGAAACAACACTCTGTAGTATGCATACAACTGACAACTGCTTTTCACATTCACTTTCAGTTTTCTCTAAACTGAACACAAAATCCCTTTTTAAAATCATCAAAAATAGAATTTGATTTGAAAATTGAAATGCAAAATCGAATATTAGTAAACAAGGGATTTGTTAAGGGATTTTGCAGTTTGATTTGATTTCAGCCTATTTTATCGACTCATAGAATTGAATCCCAAATAGGACTTTAGTAAATTAACCCCCAAGTCAGCATTCAGCAAGGAGCGCTCAATGGATCCATCTCTTGCAATCAGATAGACCAGGGGTGGGGAACCTCAGGCCCGAGGGCCATATAAGGCCCTCAAAGCCACTTGATCCGGCCCGGCCAGGCTCACCTAAACGAAAGGATATGCAGAGCACCCGCTGAGATTTTACCACCAGCGGGCGCCCGGCGCCTCAGCAGCAGCCGGAGGCAGAAGTTGACTCCTGAGCTCCAGTTTCTGGCTCAGGCAGTGTACATGTGTGGCTGTGCGGCGCTATGGGAGAGATGTCATGACATCTCTCCCATAGTTTCGAGAAGAGGGAGGGCAGCGGTCCGGAATCAGGAGCAGGGCTGGTGAGCATTGTGGTGTTTTTTCTTTCTTTTAATGTGTGTGTGTAAGCGGCACTACTAGGGGGCATATTTAATGGGGCATAACCACAGGGGGCATATCTAATGGGGCATAACTACAGGGGGCATATTTAATGGGGCATAACAACTGATGGGGCATATCTAATGGGCCAAAACAACTGACAGTGGGCATATCTAATGGGGTAGAACTACTGACTGTGGGCAAATCTAATCGGGCATAACAAGTGAACGGGGACATAACTACTGACTGGGGGCAGGCTAATTTTTAAGTTGATAATTTTTGTATGGCCCCCGAAGGATTTTATAAATATTAAAATGGCCTTTGGTAGAAAAAAGGTTCCCCACCCCTGAGATAGACCAACGTTTTACACCCTAGCAGCAAATGTCATTTTGATGCACTAAGCCAAGCGTCAACAAGTACAAGCAGGTGCAGTCACGGGAGAGCGGGTTCCTGACATTGTAAAATGTGCGCTCCATATCCTTTCTTCCAGCCTTTAAGAAAAACCTTTGTTAGCTTTTTAAAGCTAATTGTTTTATAATTTCCATGTAACTAATGTATTTATTCCTTAAATAATGCTGATCCATGTCTAAATGTTTGACACATACTGTTTCTCTGTGCTACACCTGTGTTCAGTATATATGATCTGACATTCATTTGTGACTCACATAATCACATAGCTACAGTAAAACTATACAAATAGAATTAATCCAACTAAAATACAAGCAAGCCCGTACAATTATAATTGTGCAGCGGAAGATTCTTTTCTCCACACAGTATGAAGATTTTTTTTTTCTCTTATTACTATTAATTTTTTGTATGTAAGAGTTATTTTCTTGACCTTGCAAGAATAGGCCACTCTCCATGTACTTGATCTTTCTGAAGCCAGCAGATTTGCTGGAGGCCATTGAAGCAATTGCAGATTTATTTTCTTTTTCTGGAGACAGAAAGAATGCTTTCTGTACCTACAAAATCCCATTTTGGAGCTATACGCTGAGATTTTTGGCAAGCTCTCCTATTCTTCTCTTCGAGCTGCATAAGACGTTTACAGTGGAAGGTGATGCCTATAAATACGTTTTGACAATTTCACGATATTATGCAAAAGAGATTTATTTATATACGTCAACCGTGACCCACTGGTGACAATGCAGGTTTTATTAATGGGAAAGGCAGGACAATATTTGGGACAAAATTTGTAAGTTCACAAAAATTGGATAAGGCCCCTTATTTTATTCCTATGTTATGCATTAATGGTCTGAATCACAATAAATTGGCATTAATATGTGAAAACGGCAAAAATGTCTCTTTCCTTACATTTCTGCAGCTGTATTTTTAGCTGCGCTTATCTGTAGATAGGTAACTTTAAATTGCGCATAGAGACACACCTGGAACAAAAATGCAGCCATTATTATGGGATGCATAAAGATACTCTACCGAAAAAGTGTATCTTAAAGATGTGTGTCTGTGGGTGTTTTATCTGCATCTTAATCCCCTGTCTATGGGTGTTTCACTGTCATCTACACTAACTTTCAGGTAAATGCCCTAGACCCGCCTCTTCAAGAACAAGTACAGTAGGCAAACGCATAAGAAATACTAAACAATGGGAAGAATTTGAGTAAATAAATCCAAAATGTACAAAAAATTATGGTTAGAGGTGGGCTCTTTGCTACCTGTTACTTCCCGCACTGCCGCTGGGCAGTAGGACCTGGTGAGTCTTTTTGCCAGAAGTGCAATGTCTGGCCTGTGACTTCTGTGCATATGTGATTCCTCACTGTGTAATAAATATCCATGTGCACAGCATAACGGATGTGCCCCAGAGTAGCTCCACGTAGAGTGTGTCCTGTTACCTCAAAGTTCACCATACCACCACCACTCAGTATACTATAACATATAGATCCTAGATCCTGCCACCACCACTGCATTAGTCTATGCAGCACCTATACATCTGGTGTGCCACAATACCCAGCAAATCGTTTAAATGCTCCTGGCTGCAACTGCACAATCCAGACAACCTGTTCCTGCTTTTAATCCATTTTCTACCTGGTTAATTGTCAGGAATCCACATTCTCCATTGCATCACTTCCAGTGAACAGGCGTCTCCTGGCTTCAGTCCTCTGTTTTCAGAGTATTCCCTGTGAATTGGACCTATGGAACTACAGGTCGCAGCAGTTCCAGTCTTCAGTCTCCTGCAGCCCACAGCTCACTGTGCTCCACCTAACCAGTTCTATCTTTTGGTAACCACTGGTTTCAGCCAGCAGCCTGGAGTACACAGTGCTTCTAATTAAACAGCATTAACTCCCAGTGATCCCAGCCAGCAACCAGCAGTGCATTGCATTAACTGTCTACAGAATTATTCTCCCAGTTACTCACCAGCTCCAGTTAACTCTCAGCTGATCTGGGCACCCAATCCTGGAGGGTGTGTTCTCACAGAGATTCATCCAATCATCACAGAGCAAGGGGTATAAACTCCAGTTCCTGGCTCATTCTCATCGCCTTGGACAACGAGTCACATTTGGTGTGTCAAGTCTCCAGTGGTTCCCCGTGTTCCAGTCTCCAGTGGTTCCCCGTGTTCCAGTCTCCAGTGGTTCCCCGTGTTCCAGTCTCCAGTGGTTCCCCGTGTTCCAGTCTCCAGTGGTTCCCCGTATTCCAGTCTCCAGTGGTTCCCCGTGTTCCAGTCTCCAGTGGTTCCCCGTGTTCCAGTCTCCATTGGTTCCCCGTGTTCCTGTCTCCAGTGGTTCCCCGTGTTCCTGTCTCCAGTGGTTCCTCTCATCATTTCATTCCATTCATCATTCTGCATTTCTCCTGCTTGTTCCAGACTCCAGCCACAACCTGCCACAGTTCATCAGCAGTAAGAGACTCTCCTCAGGTGTTATTCATTGCCTAACTTGTGCACCTTGTTACCAGCATTCCATCCTGTGCATTGCATCCAGCACTTAACAAGCATGCTGAATTAGGACTGTCTCCTGCCTGGGCCTTGCTTGGCTAAAGAACTTTTATGTTACAGAGACTGTGTGCTTTGCAAGTATTACCGGAGTTCTGTTTTCCAAACCATTCATTTATCAAGTTATTCCACGTTACCGGAGTTTTGCTTTGTTTCAATTATTATTTACAAATCCGTTTACATCCAGCTACCAGGATATTTCACATTTGTGTTACCAGTGACTTTATTTTGCCTAAAACTATTTGCATCCAGTTATCAAGTTATTTTCACGTTTTGTTGTCCGAGACTTTATTTGCTTTAAACCATCTGCATTCAGCCATCAACTTATCACCAAGATATATTTGTGTTGCCAAAGACTTTTTATCATTACCTTGGATTCAGTTACCGTTTATCATTTCATTTCTGCTACTACCAATGCTGCGTACCATCTATTATTATATTATTATTATTATTATTATTATTATTATTATTATTCTGTGACTTTTGTGTTTATTAAACATCAGTGCATATGCGCAGGACTTTTTTCAGTCTCCACGTTTCATACGTCATTCCAACACTGACCCACTAGTGCCCCCTCCGGGAACAGACTAAATCAGAATCCTGACAGCCTGACATTAATAAACTGTCATCTGCCATTTGTCCATTTGCACACTGCTGCTGCCACCTACCACATTAGCATTTGCCAATATTGTTCAACTCAGATTTTTATTGTTGCAGATGTACTTATATTTAACTCTAAATCAGGCCCTTAATGGAGAACCTGATACAGCTGCTCTACTTATATTATGTTCTTTAAATAGAAAATTCACATTTTATTTTTTATATACGTCTTTTACAAGAACTTTTTTCTGCACGCTCCAAATATAAAGTCAATATTCTATATTTACTCTCAACTCCAGAGCAGCCGGGGGTGAAGGGCCATTCGCTGCATGGCACCACATGTGGCATCATGTGTAATGGCATAATGAGTACGGGCATAATGTGTAGCATAATATGTAAGGGTATTATGTGTATAAGGGGCACTACTACTGTTTGGCATTATGTGTATAAGGGGCACTATTGTGTGGTATAAGGTGCTATAAGGGGCACTACTGTGTGGCATTCTATGAATAAGGGTTTCTACTTTGTTGCTTAACATGTATAAGGGGTACTACTGTGTGGCATAAAGTAAATAAGGGGCTCTACTTTGTGATGTAATGGTAATAAGGGGTCTACTGTGTGATGTAATGTATGTAAAGGGCATCACTGTGTAATATAATGTAAATAAATGGCACTGCTCTGCTGTGTAACATGCAAAAGAGACACTACTGCACAGTTTAATATGAATAAGAGACACTACTGTGTTGTGTAATGTGAATAAGAGGCATTACTGTGTGGTGTAATGTGAATAAGGGGCATTACTGTGTGGTGTAATGTGAATAAGGGGCATTACTGTGTGTGTAATGTGAATAAAGGGCATTACTGTGTGGTGTAATGTGAATAAGGGGCATTACTGTGTGTGTAATGTGAATAAAGGGCATTACTGTGTGGTGTAATGTGAATAAGGGGCATTACTGTGTGTGTAATGTGAATAAAGGGCATTACTGTGTGGTGAAATGTAACAAGAATGCACTACTATACAGTGTAATTTGAATAATAAACACTGTTTTGCTGTGTATCGTGAATAAGGGACACTACTTTGTGGTGTAAAAATGAATAAGGGGCATTACTGTGTGGCGTAATGTGAATAATGGGATTATTGTGCAGTGTAATGTGAATAAGAGACACTACTGTGTGGTGTAATTAGTGATGTGCACCGGAAATTTTTCGGGTTTTGTGTTTTGGTTTTGGATTCGATTCCGCGGCCGTGTTTTAGATTCAGACGCGTTTTGGCAAAACCTCAGTGAAAATTTTTTGGCGGATTCGGGTGTGTTTTGGATTCGGGTGTTTTTTTACAAAAAACCCTCAAAAACAGCTTAAAACATAGAATTTGGGGGTCATTTTGATCCCATAGTATTAATAACCACAATAACCATAATTTACACTCATTTTCAGTCTATTCTGAATACCTCACACCTCACAATATTATTTTTAGTCCTAAAATTTGCACCGAGGTCACTGGATGGCTAAGCTAAGCGACACAAGTGGCCGACACAAACACCTGGCCCATCTAGGAGTGGCACTGCAGTGTCAGGCAGGATGGCACTTCAAAAAAATTGTCCCCAAACAGCACATGATGCAAAGAAAAAAAGAGGCGCACCAAGGTCGCTGTGTGACAAAGCTAAGCGACACAAGTGGCCGACACAAACACCTGGCCCATCTAGGAGTGGCACTGCAGTGTCAGACAGGATGGCACTTCAAAAAAATAGTCCCCAAACAGCACATGATGCAAAGAAAAAAAGAGGCACAATGAGGTAGCTGTGTGACTAAGCTAAGCGACCCAAGTGGCCGACACAAACACCTGGCCCATCTAGGAGTGGCACTGCAGTGTCAGACAGGATGGCACTTCAAAAAAATAGTCCCCAAACAGCACATGATGCAAAGGAAAAAAGAGGCGCACCAAGGTCGCTGTGTGACTAAGCTAAGCGACACAAGTGGCCGACACAAACACCTGGCCCATCTAGGAGTGGCACTGCAGTTTCAGACAGGATGGCACTTCAAAAAAATAGTTCCCAAACAGCACATGATGCAAAGAAAAAAAGAGGCGCAATGAGGTAGCTGTGTGACTAAGCTAAGCGACCCAAGTGGCAGACACAAACACCTGGCCCATCCAGGAGTGGCACTGCAGTGTCAGACAGGATGGCACTTCAAAATAATAGTCCCCAAACAGCACATGATGCAAAGAAAAAAAGAGGCGCACCAAGGTCGCTGTGTGACTAAGCTAAGCGACACAAGTGGCCGACACAAACATCTGGCCCATCTAGGAGTGGCACTGCAGTGTCAGGCAGGATGGCACTTTAAAAAAATTGTCCCCAAACAGCACATGATGCAAAGAAAAATGAAAGAAAAAAGAGGTGCAAGATAGAATTGTCCTTGGGCCCTCCCACCCACCCTTATGTTGTATAAAAAGGACATGCACACTTTAACGAACCCATCATTTCAGCGACAGGGTCTGCCACACGACTGTGACTGAAATGACTGGTTGGTTTGGGCCCCCACCAAAAAAGTAGCAATCAATCTCTCCTTGCACAAACTGGCTCTACAGAGCAAGATGTCCACCTCATCATCATCCTCCGATTCCGCACCCCTTTCACTGTGTACATCCCCCTCCTCACAGATTATTAATTCGTCCCCACTGGAATCCACCATCTCAGATCCCTGTGTACTTTCTGGAGGCAATTGCTGGTGAATGTCTCCACGGAGGAATTGATTATAATTCATTTTGATGAACATCATCTTCTCCACATTTTCTGGAAGTAACCTCGTACGCCGATTGCTGACAAGGTGAGCAGCGGTACTAAACACTCTTTTGGAGTACACACTGGAGGGAGGGCAACTTAGGTAAAATAAAGCCAGTTTCTGCAAGGGCCTCCAAATTGCCTCTTTTTCCTGCCAGTATACGTACGGACTGTCTGACGTGCCTACTTGGATGCGGTCACTCATATAATCCTCCACCATTCTTTCAATGGTGCCAGAATTATATGCAGTGACAGTAGACGACATGTCAGTAATCGTTGGCAGGTCCTTCAGTCCGGACCAGATGTCAGCACTCGCTCCAGACTGCCCTGCATCACCGCCAGCGGGTGGGCTCGGAATTCGTAGCCTTTTCCTCGCACCCCCAGTTGCGGGAGAATGTGAAGGAGGAGCTGTTGACGGGTCACGTTCCGCTTGACTTGACAATTTTCTCACCAGCAGGTCTTTGAACTTCTGCAGACTTATGTCTGCCGGAAAGAGAGATACAACGTATGTTTTAAATCTAGGATCGAGCACGGTGGCCAAAATGTAGTGCTCTGATTTCAACAGATTGACCACCCGTGAATCCAGGTTAAGCGAATTAAGGGCTCCATCCACAAGTCCCACATGCCTAGCGGAATCGCTCTGTTTTAGCTCCTCCTTCAATGTCTCCAGCTTCTTCTGCAAAAGCCTGATGAGGGCAATGACCTGACTCAGGCTGGCAGTGTCTGAACTGACTTCACGTGTGGCAAGTTCAAAGGGTTGCAGAACCTTGCACAACGTTTAAATCATTCTCCACTGCGCTTGAGTCAGGTGCATTCCCCCTCCTTTGCCTATATCGTGGGTAGATGTATAGGCTTGAATGGCCTTTTGCTGCTCCTCCATCCTCTGAAGCATATAGAGGGTTGAATTCCACCTCGTTACCACCTCTTGCTTCAGATGATGGCAGGGCAGGTTCAGGACTGTTTGCTGGTGCTCCAGTCTTCGGCACGCGGTGGCTGAATGCCGATAGTGGGCCGCAATTCTTTGGGCCACCGACAGCATCTCTTGCACCGCCCCTGTCGTTTTTTAAATTATTCTGCACCACCAAATTCAATGTATGTGCAAAACATGGGACGTGCTGGAATTTGCCCAGATGTAATGCACGCACAATATTGGTGGCATTGTCCAATGTCACAAATCCCCAGGAGAGTCCAATTGGGGTAAGCCATTCTGCAATGATGTTCCTCAGTTTCCGTAAGAGGTTGTCAGCTGTGTGCCTCTTATGGAAAGCGGTGATACAAAGCGTAGCCTGCCTAGGAACGAGTTGGCATTTGCAAGATGCTGCTACTGGTGCCGCCGCTGCTGTTCTTGCTGCGGGAGGCAATACATCTACCCAGTGGGCTGTCACAGTCATATAGTCCTGAGTCTGCCCTGCTTCACTTGTCCACATGTCCGTGGTTAAGTGGACATTGGGTACAACTGCATTTTTTAGTACACTGGTGACTCTTTTTCTGACGTCTGTGTACATTTTCGGTATCGCCTGCCTAGAGAATTGGAACCTAGATGGTATTTGGTACCGGGGACACAGTACCTCAAACAAGTCTCTAGTTGCCTGTGAATTAACGGTGGATACCGGAACCACGTTTCTCACCACCCAGGCTGACAAGACCTGAGTTATCCGCTTTGCAGCAGGATGACTGCTGTGATATTTCATCTTCCTCGCAAAGGACTGTTGGACAGTCAATTGCTTACTGGAAGTAGTACAAGTGGTCTTCCGACTTCCCCTCTGGGATGACGATCGACTCCCAGCAGCAACAACAGCAGCGCCAGCAGCAGTAGGCGTTACACTCAAGGATGCATCGGAGGAATCCCAGGCAGGAGAGGACTCGTCAGACTTGCCAGTGACATGGCCTGCAGGACTATTGGCTTTCCTGTGTAAGGTGTAAATTGACACTGAGGGAGTTGGTGGTGTGGTTTGCAGGAGCTTGTTTACAAGAGGAAGGGATTTAGTGGTCAGTGGACTGCTTCCGCTGTCATCCAAAGTTTTTGAACTTGTCACTGACTTCTGATGAATGCGGACCAGGTGACGTATAAGGGAGGATGTTCCGAGGTGGTTAACGTCCTTACCCCTACTTATTACAGCTTGACAAAGGCAACACATGGCTTGACACCTGTTGTCCGCATTTGTGTTGAAATAATTTCACTCCAAAGAGGTGATTTTTTTTGTATTTTGACCAGGCATGTCAATGGCCATATTCGTCCCACGGACAACAGGTGTCTCCCCGGGTGCCAGACTTAAACAAACCACCTCACCATCAGAATCCTCCTTGTCAATTTCCTCCCCAGCGCCAGCAACACCCATATCCTCATCCTGGTGTACTTCAACAGTGACATCTTCAATTTGACTATCAGGAACTGGACTGCGGGTGCTCCTTCCAGCACTTGCAGGGGGCGTGCAAATGGTGGAAGGCGCAAGCTCTTCCCGTCCAGTGTTGGGAAGGTCAGGCATCGCAACCGACACAATTGGACTCTCTTTGGGGATTTGTGATTTAGAAGAACGCACAGTTCTTTGCTGTGCTTTTGCCAGCTTAAGTCTTTCATTTTTTCTAGCGAGAGGATGAGTGCTTCCATCCTCATGTAAATCTGAACCACTAGCCATGAACATAGGCCAGGGCCTCAGCCGTTCCTTGCCACTCAGTGTTGTAAATGGCATATTGGCAAGTTTACGCTTCTCATCAGACGCTTTCAATTTTGATTTTGGGTCATTTTACTGAACTTTTTTTTTTTGGATTGTACATGCTCTCTACTATGACATTGGGCATCGGCCTTGGCAGACGACGTTGATGGCATTTCATCGTCTCGGCCATGACTAGTGGCAGCAGCTTCAGCACGAGGTGGAAGTGGATCTTGATCTTTCCCTATTTTAACCTCCACATTTTTGTTCTCCATTTTTTAATGTGTGGAATTATATGCCAGTATCAATAGCAATGGCCTACTACTATATATACTGTGCACAACTGAAAAGCACCACAGGTATGGATGCATAGTATACTTGACGACACAGAGGTAGGTAGAGCAGTGGCCTTCCGTACCGTACTGCTATATATACTGGTGGTCACTGTCAGCAAACTGCAAAACTAAAATGCACCACAGGTATAGAATCTACATGAATAGTATACTTGACGACACAGAGGTAGGAAGAGCAGTGGCCTTCCGTACCGTACTGCTATATATACTGGTGGTCTTTGTCAGCAAACTGCAAAACTAAAATGCACCACAGGTATAGAATCTATATGGATAGTATACTTGACGACACAGAGGTAGGTAGAGCAGTGGCCTTCCGTACCGTACTGCTATATATACTGGTGGTCACTGTCAGCAAACTGCAAAACTAAAATGCACCACAGGTATAGAATCTATATGGATAGTATACTTGACGACACAGAGGTAGGTAGAGCAGTGGCCTTCCGTACCGTACTGCTATATATACTGGTGGTCACTGTCAGCAAACTGCAAAACTAAAATGCACCACAGGTATAGAATCTAGATGGATAGTATACTTGACGACACAGAGGTAGGTAGAGCAGTGGCCTTCCGTACTGTACTGCTATATATACTGATGGTCACTGTCAGCAAACTGCAACACTAAAATGCACCACAGGTATAGAATCTAGATGGATAGTATACTTGACGACACAGAGGTAGGTAGAGCAGTGGCCTTCCGTACCGTACTGCTATATATACTGGTTGTCACTGTCAGCAAAACTCTGCACTGTACTCCTCCTATATAATATACTGGTGGTCCCCAGTCCCCACAATAAAGCAGTATGAGCACAGATATATGCAGCACACTGAGCACAGATATGAAGTGTTTTTCAGGCAGACAACGTATACTGGTGGTCACTGTCAGCAAAACTCTGCACTGTACTCCTCCTATATAATATACTGGTGGTCCCCAGTCCCCACAATAAAGCAGTGTGAGCACAGATATATGCAGCACACTGAGCACAGATATGGAGTGTTTTTCAGGCAGACAACGTATACTGGTGGTCACTGTCTGCAAAACTCTGCACTGTACTCCTCCTATATAATACAGCTGCTCCCCAGTCCCCACAATTAAGCAGTATGAGCACAGATATATGCAGCACACTGAGCACAGATATGAAGTGTTTTTCAGGCAGACAACGTATACTGGTGGTCACTGTCAGCAAAACTCTGCACTGTACTCCTCCTATATAATATACTGGTGGTCCCCAGTCCCCACAATAAAGCAGTGTGAGCACAGATATATGCAGCACACTGAGCACAGATATGGAGTGTTTTTCAGGCAGACAACGTATACTGGTGGTCACTGTCTGCAAAACTCTGCACTGTACTCCTCCTATATAATACAGCTGCTCCCCAGTCCCCACAATTAAGCAGTGTGAGCACAGATATATGCAGCACACTGAGCACAGATATGGAGTGTTTTTCAGGCAGACAACGTATACTGGTGGTCACTGTCAGCAAAACTCTGCACTATACTCCTCCTATATAATACAGCTGCTCCCCAGTCCCCACAATTAAGCAATAAGCACAAATATTTGCATCAACATTAATAAACGGAGAGGACGCCAGCCACGTCCTCTCCCTAACATTTCCAATGCACGAGTGAAAATGGCGGCGACGCTCGGCTGCTTATATAGAATCCGAATCTCGCGATAATCCGACAGCGGGATGAAGACGTTCAGGCGCGCTCGGGTTAACCGAGCCATACGGGAGAATCTGAGTATGCCTCGGACCCGTGTAAAATGGGTGAAGTTCGGGGGGGTTCGGTTTCCGAGGAACCGAACCCGCTCATCACTAGGTGTAATATGAATAAAGAGCACTACTGTGCTGTATAATGTGAATAAGGGATATTAGTGAAGGCACTATTGCATGACCATGCACCTTCTTCACAAGACCATGCCCCTTTGGCATGTGCTACTATTTAAAGTCCAATAGGGGGGGAATGCCCTTTCCGGCACACTGACAAACATGTCTAGTTACAGCTCTGTTCTAATATATCTACTTTTGAGCTGGAACTACAGTATTCCATTGTCTGAGCTGTCACATACTCCTCACTTTCCTATACATTAGAGTTTGTGAGACAATGGGGCTATTCGTATTGTTTTTCCCGGCAGCTATCACAAATACGAATCAATAGATCATCGGTCAAACACGGCTGTTATTTGATACAACTCGGTAATTTACCAAAAATTTGTATTCTCAATCACTGTCGACAATAGCCAAACACTGCCGGGAAAGCATAGAATTCGTAAAAAAAAGCAGTTTTAAAATAGACCTGCTTTTTGGTGGCGTGTTTGCAGGGCCGGTGCGAGGGTGTTTGGCACCTCCCTGCAAACTATAAATTTGCGCCCTCCCATACTTTACAGAGGGACGGCACACAAGAAGAAGGGTGTGTGGTCTCACAAGGATCTGGCGTGGCCACACAATAGTATCCCCATTTCAAATTATTCCACACAGTAGTATAATCTTATTCACATTACACCACATGCAGTAGTGCCGCTTATACTCATAGTGCCCCCAGTAGTAGCGCAACTGACACGCATAGTGCCCCCAGTAATAGCGCAGATAACACGCATAGTGCCCCAAGGAGTAGCACTGCTTATATGCATAGTGCCCCAGTAGGAGTGCGACTGACATGCATAGTGCCCCCAGTAGTAATGCTGCTTATACACAGTGCCCCCAGTCGTAATGCTGCTTATACACAGTGCCCCCAGTAGTTGTGGTGCTTATACACAGTGCCCCCAGTAGTTGTGCTGCTTATACACAGTGCCCCCAGTAGTTGTACCAGTGGCCGAACTAGCGAGCGGTGGGCCCAGGTGCATCAAAATGCTTTGGGCCCCCCTCATCCCGTCCAAGTCCACCCCCTCACCCCTGGAGAGGATCTGGTAAGGGAGACCTGCTCAGGGCCAGAGAAATGGATACCTAGCAACAGTGCCGTAACTAGACATCTTAGCGCTGTGTGCAAGAAAAGGCATCAGAGCTCCTCCCCCTCTATATAAAACAGGGGAGGTGCGTGCCGCAGGCGCGTGCAAAAAATATAGGGACATGGCTTCATGGGGAAGGGGTGTGGCCACAAAATAATACCAATTCATATGATGGTGCACAGTAGTCTCCATTATTCGAAATACACTGCACAGTAGCGCCACTACACCAGGTAGAGCCCCTTTTACATCTTATGGCGGACAGATTCCCCTTTTTACACATTACGGCAAACAGAGTCCACCTTTTACACATTACGGCAGACAGTGTCACCTTTTTGCACATTACGGCAGACAGCGTCCCCTTTTTACACATTACGGCAGACAGCGTCCCCTTTTTTACACATTACGGCAGACAGCGTCCCCTTTTTACACATTACGGCAGACAGCGTCCCCTTTTTTACACATTACGGCAGACAGCGTCCCCTCTTTATACATTACGGCAGACAGCGTCCCTTTTTTTACACATTACAGCTGCCAGTCCCCCTTTTTACACATTACGGCAGACAGCGTCCCCTTTTTTACCCATTATGGCAGACAGCATCCTCTTTTTACACATTACGGCACCTTTTTACAAATTACGGCAGACAGCATCCCCTTTTTTACACCTTACAGCAGAAAACATCCCCTTTTTACACATTACGGCAGACAGCGTCCCCTGTTTACATATTACGGCAGACAGCGTAGTGACCCCAGCAGTTGTGCTGTATATACACAGTACCCCCAGAAGTAGCTCCACTTAGACCAGGGGTGGGCAATTATTTCAGCTGGGGGGCCGCTTAACACTTCCAGCGAATATTCGAGGGCCACACAGAAAATACTCAAAAAGAGATCCCTTTTTACACATTACGGCAGACAGCGTCCCCCTTATTACACATTACGGCAGACAGCGTCCCCCTTTTTACACATTACGACAGACAGCGTCCCCTTTTTACAGATTACGACAGACAGCACCCCCATTTTTATAATTACGGCAGACAGCGCCCCCCTTTTTATACATTACGGCAGATAGCGCCCCCGTTTTTATACATTACGGCAGACAGCGCCCCCGTTTTTATACATTACGGTAGACAGCGCCCCCGTTTTTATACATTACGGCAGACAGCGCCCCCGTTTTTATACATTACGGCAGACAACGCCTCCGTTTTTATACATTATGGCAGACAGTCCCTACCCCCCTTTCCCCACCCTCCCCTAAACCTATATAGCAGTCCTTACCCTCCCTCCCACCTCCCCTTCCCCCTCCCCTAAACCCATATAACCGTTTTTAACACCCCTCCCCTGAACTTATATGGCAGCTTTAGCTTTATCCAGGACAGGGGGTTTACCTATTTGTCAGTGGCAGACGATCCCCGCTGTATGATGATCCGCACTGCTGCTGCCGCTTCTTCTCCCCGCTGGCCGCCGCTTCTTCTCCCCGCTGGCCGCCGCTTCTTCTCTCCGCTGGCTGCCGTTTCTTCTCTCCGCTGGCCTCCGCTTGTGCTCCCCGCTGGCCGCTTCTTCTGCTCCGAGTCCCCACTGCAGTGCCCGCCCAGCGCCAACCCCCGTGATGCCCAGCGCATGATAGAGGAAATCCCGGTCAGCTGACCCTGTGACGTGACCGGGATTTCCTCAGCGGCGCCGCATCTGAGAGCAGTGCAATGACAAGCGGCCTGTCGGGCCGCTTGTCAGTGCACTCTGGTGGGGCACAGCGGGCCAGGCAGGATCGGTCCGCGGGCCGCATGTTGCCCACCCCTAATTTAGGCGGAGAAACAGCCAAGATAATGGAAGCTCCATCTGTAGATTAGTAACATAATTATCTCACAGACAGTTTGGTGTTAATTGTGCCCCACTTAAATTACATTAAAATCCTGGTATTCTCTTTATGCCACAGATTTAGTGGTTGATGAAGATATGCATGCAAGTCAGCTGAACTTACACTAGTATTGCGTGCATGGTTATGTACGGGCATAATCAATTGCAGGCGTGATTTGGCAAAAAAAACCTGCAGCGAGGGGTTGTCTTGTAGATGTGAGTTTTCCAATTCAATTGACTGCGAGAAAATGAGACGTGGCAATTTCTATAGAAATTAACACTATTTTTTTTCTTGCAGCTTCCCATCAGGTCTAATGTTTCCTAAAATCTTTATTTTTAAATAAACATGTCTGAACTTGCTGCTCATTCCCTTGACTCCTCCACCCATCCTCCTTACTAAAGACTAATCAGACAATTGAATGTTTTCAAATACCTAAATCAATCCAATAATATCATTGCTAGTTAAAAAAAATACCCCAAATCCATTTTTTTCCATTAATTTATGTATCCCAAATTCCATTTAAGTATTTATTTTAATGAACGCAAATTGCTTTTTATTATTATTTAAACATTTTTAAATTGGCCTAAAATTACCCCAAACACGCTTCTATGACATTTTTTTATCATAGTTCATTAAATACATTTATAATTAAATTAAATATAGAACATTTTCCCTCCTCTGGAACATTAATAAATAATATTACTGGTAGCATTATATATATATATATATATATATATATATATATATATATATATTTATTTAGGGTACAGGCTGATTCATGACATTTTCAATTTGTCCAAGGTGATCTCTGATTATGAACAAAACAGAGTCTACCATTGGGTAGGTAATAATCCAAATGAGGGCACTAAATGCCATTACAGAACCACCCGTAATGTGAATACCGATTCAGATTCCTCACAGGGACAAGGGAATGGCTATGACTCTGATTTCAATACAAGACATCCGAGTCCCCACTGCAGTGTCCGCCCAGCGCCACCCCCCGTGCCGCCCAGCGCATGATAGAGGAAATCCCGGTCAGCTGACCCTGTGACGTGACCGGGATTTCCTCAGCGGCGCCGCGTCTGAGAGCAGTGCAATGACAAGCGGCCTGTCGGGCCACTTGTCATTGCACTCTGGTGGGGCACAGCGGGCCAGGCAGGATCGGTCCGCGGGCCGCATCCGGCCCGCGGGCCGCATGTTGCCCACCCCTAACTTAGACATACAGTATAGTGCCCCTAGAAATTAGAGATGAGCGGGTTCGGTTTCTCTGAAACCGAACCCGCACGAACTTCATGTTTTTTTCACGGGTCCGAGCAGACTCGGATCCTCCCGCCTTGCTCGGTTAACCCGAGCGCGCCCGAACGTCATCATGACGCTGTCGGATTCTCGCGAGACTCGGATTCTTTATAAGGAGCCGCGCGTCGCCGCCATTTTCACACGTGCATTGAGATTGATAGGGAGAGGACGTGGCTGGCGTCCTCTCCATTAGAAATTAGATTAGAAGAGAGAGAGAGATTGTGCAGAGTCAGACAGAGTTTACCACAGTGACCAGTGCAGTTGTTGTTAGTTAACTTTTATTTATTTTAATATATCCGTTCTCTGCTATATCCGTTCTCTGCCTGAAAAAAAACGATACACAGCAGCAGCCAGTCACACAGTGTGACTCAGTCTGTGTGCACTCAGCTCAGCCCAGTGTGCTGCACATCAATGTATAAAAGGCAAAGCTTATAATAATTGTGGGGGAGACTGGGGAGCACTGCAGGTTGTTATAGCAGGAGCCCCCAGGAGTACATAATATTATATTAATTTAAAATTAAACAGTGCACACTTTTGCTGCAGGAGTGCCACTGCCAGTGTGACTAGTGGTGACCAGTGCCTGACCACCAGTATAGTAGTATATTGTTGTATGTATTGTATACTATCTCTTTATCAACCAGTCTATATTAGCAGCAGACACAGTACAGTGCGGTAGTTCACGGCTGTGGCTACCTCTGTGTCGGCAGTCGGAACTCGGCAGGCAGTCCGTCCATCCATAATTGTATTACAATATATACCACCTAACCGTGGTATTTTTTTTTCTTTCTTTATACCGTCGTCATAGTGTCATACTAGTTGTTACGAGTATACTACTATCTCTTTATCAACCAGTGTACAGTGCGGTAGTTCACGGCTGTGGCTACCTCTGTGTCGGCAGTCGGCAGGCAGTCCGTCCATCCATAATTGTATTATTATTATAATATATACCACCTAACCGTGGTTTTTTTTTCATTCTTTATACCGTCATAGTGTCATACTAGTTGTTACGAGTATACTACTATCTCTTTATCAACCAGTGTACAGTGCGGTAGTTCACGGCTGTGGCTACCTCTGTGTCGGCAGTCGGCAGGCAGTCCGTCCATCCATAATTGTATTATTATTATAATATATACCACCTAACCGTGGTTTTTTTTTCATTCTTTATACCGTCGTCATAGTGTCATACTAGTTGTTACGAGTATACTACTATCTCTTTATCAACCAGTGTACAGTGCGGTAGTTCACGGCTGTGGCTACCTCTGTGTCGGCAGTCGGCAGGCAGTCCGTCCATCCATAATTGTATTATTATTATAATATATACCACCTAACCGTGGTTTTTTTTTCATTCTTTATACCGTCGTCATAGTGTCATACTAGTTGTTACGAGTATACTACTATCTCTTTATCAACCAGTGTACAGTGCGGTAGTTCACGGCTGTGGCTACCTCTGTGTCGGCAGTCGGCAGGCAGTCCGTCCATCCATAATTGTATTATTATTATAATATATACCACCTAACCGTGGTTTTTTTTTCATTCTTTATACCGTCGTCATAGTGTCATACTAGTTGTTACGAGTATACTACTATCTCTTTATCAACCAGTGTACAGTGCGGTAGTTCACGGCTGTGGCTACCTCTGTGTCGGCAGTCGGCAGGCAGTCCGTCCATCCATAATTGTATTATTATTATAATATATACCACCTAACCGTGGTTTTTTTTTCATTCTTTATACCGTCGTCATAGTGTCATACTAGTTGTTACGAGTATACTACTATCTCTTTATCAACCAGTGTACAGTGCGGTAGTTCACGGCTGTGGCTACCTCTGTGTCGGCAGTCGGCAGGCAGTCCGTCCATCCATAATTGTATTATTATTATAATATATACCACCTAACCGTGGTTTTTTTTTCATTCTTTATACCGTCGTCATAGTGTCATACTAGTTGTTACGAGTATACTACTATCTCTTTATCAACCAGTGTACAGTGCGGTAGTTCACGGCTGTGGCTACCTCTGTGTCGGCAGTCGGCAGGTATCCAATACTAGTATCCAATCCATCCATCTCCATTGTTTACCTGAGGTGCCTTTTAGTTCTGCCTATAAAATATGGAGAACAAAAAAGTTGAGGTTCCAAAATTAGGGAAAGATCAAGATCCACTTCCACCTCGTGCTGAAGCTGCTGCCACTAGTCATGGCCGAGACGATGAAATGCCAGCAACGTCGTCTGCCAAGGCCGATGCCCAATGTCATAGTACAGAGCATGTCAAATCCAAAACACCAAATATCAGAAAAAAAAGGACTCCAAAACCTAAAATAAAATTGTCGGAGGAGAAGCGTAAACTTGCCAATATGCCATTTACCACACGGAGTGGCAAGGAACGGCTGAGGCCCTGGCCTATGTTCATGGCTAGTGGTTCAGCTTCACATGAGGATGGAAGCACTCAGCCTCTCGCTAGAAAACTGAAAAGACTCAAGCTGGCAAAAGCACCGCAAAGAACTGTGCGTTCTTCGAAATCCCAAATCCACAAGGAGAGTCCAATTGTGTCGGTTGCGATGCCTGACCTTCCCAACACTGGAGGTGAAGAGCATGCGCCTTCCACCATTTGCACGCCCCCTGCAAGTGCTGGAAGGAGCACCCGCAGTCCAGTTCCTGATAGTCAGATTGAAGATGTCAGTGTTGAAGTACACCAGGATGAGGAGGATATGGGTGTTGCTGGCGCTGGGGAGGAAATTGACCAGGAGGATTCTGATGGTGAGGTGGTTTGTTTAAGTCAGGCACCCGGGGAGACACCTGTTGTCCGTGGGAGGAATATGGCCGTTGACATGCCAGGTGAAAATACCAAAAAAATCAGCTCTTCGGTGTGGAGGTATTTCACCAGAAATGCGGACAACAGGTGTCAAGCCGTGTGTTCCCTTTGTCAAGCTGTAATAAGTAGGGGTAAGGACGTTAACCACCTCGGAACATCCTCCCTTATACGTCACCTGCAGCGCATTCATAATAAGTCAGTGACAAGTTCAAAAACTTTGGGTGACAGCGGAAGCAGTCCACTGACCAGTAAATCCCTTCCTCTTGTAACCAAGCTCACGCAAACCACCCCACCAACTCCCTCAGTGTCAATTTCCTCCTTCCCCAGGAATGCCAATAGTCCTGCAGGCCATGTCACTGGCAAGTCTGACGAGTCCTCTCCTGCCTGGGATTCCTCCGATGCATCCTTGCGTGTAACGCCTACTGCTGCTGGCGCTGCTGTTGTTGCCGCTGGGAGTCGATGGTCATCCCAGAGGGGAAGTCGTAAGCCCACTTTTACTACTTCCAGTAAGCAATTGACTGTTCAACAGTCCTTTGCGAGGAAGATGAAATATCACAGCAGTCATCCTACTGCAAAGCGGATAACTGAGGCCTTGGCATCCTGGGTGGTGAGAAACGTGGTTCCGGTATCCATCATTACTGCAGAGCCAACTAGAGACTTGTTGGAGGTACTGTGTCCCCGGTACCAAATACCATCTAGGTTCCATTTCTCTAGGCAGGCGATACCGAAAATGTACACAGACCTCAGAAAAAGAGTCACCAGTGTCCTAAAAAATGCAGCTGTACCCAATGTCCACTTAACCACGGACATGTGGACAAGTGGAGCAGGGCAGGGTCAGGACTATATGACTGTGACAGCCCACTGGGTAGATGTATGGACTCCCGCCGCAAGAACAGCAGCGGCGGCACCAGTAGCAGCATCTCGCAAACGCCAACTCTTTCCTAGGCAGGCTACGCTTTGTATCACCGCTTTCCAGAATACGCACACAGCTGAAAACCTCTTACGGCAACTGAGGAAGATCATCGCGGAATGGCTTACCCCAATTGGACTCTCCTGTGGATTTGTGGCATCGGACAACGCCAGCAATATTGTGTGTGCATTAAATCTGGGCCAATTCCAGCACGTCCCATGTTTTGCACATACCTTGAATTTGGTGGTGCAGAATTTTTTAAAAAACGACAGGGGCGTGCAAGAGATGCTGTCGGTGGCCAGAAGAATTGCGGGACACTTTCGGCGTACAGGCACCACGTACAGAAAACTGGAGCACCACCAAAAACTACTGAACCTGCCCTGCCATCATCTGAAGCAAGAAGTGGTAACGAGGTGGAATTCAACCCTCTATATGCTTCAGAGGTTGGAGGAGCAGCAAAAGGCCATTCAAGCCTATACAATTGAGCACGATATAGTAGGTGGAATGCACCTGTCTCAAGTGCAGTGGAGAATGATTTCAACGTTGTGCAAGGTTCTGATGCCCTTTGAACTTGCCACACGTGAAGTCAGTTCAGACACTGCCAGCCTGAGTCAGGTCATTCCCCTCATCAGGCTTTTGCAGAAGAAGCTGGAGGCATTGAAGAAGGAGCTAACACGGAGCGATTCCGCTAGGCATGTGGGACTTGTGGATGCAGCCCTTAATTCGCTTAACAAGGATTCACGGGTGGTCAATCTGTTGAAATCAGAGCACTACATTTTGGCCACCGTGCTCGATCCTAGATTTAAAGCCTACCTTGGATCTCTCTTTCCGGCAGACACAGGTCTGCTGGGGTTGAAAGACCTGCTGGTGACAAAATTGTCAAGTCAAGCGGAACGCGACCTGTCAACATCTCCTCCTTCACATTCTCCCGCAACTGGGGGTGCGAGGAAAAGGCTCAGAATTCCGAGCCCACCCGCTGGCGGTGATGCAGGGCAGTCTGGAGCGACTGCTGATGCTGACATCTGGTCCGGACTGAAGGACCTGACAACGATTACGGACATGTCGTCTACTGTCACTGCATATGATTCTCTCAACATTGATAGAATGGTGGAGGATTATATGAGTGACCGCATCCAAGTAGGCACGTCACACAGTCCGTACTTATACTGGCAGGAAAAAGAGGCAATTTGGAGGCCCTTGCACAAACTGGCTTTATTCTACCTAAGTTGCCCTCCCACAAGTGTGTACTCCGAAAGAGTGTTTAGTGCCGCCGCTCACCTTGTCAGCAATCGGCGTACGAGGTTACATCCAGAAAATGTGGAGAAGATGATGTTCATTAAAATGAATTATAATCAATTCCTCCGCGGAGACATTGACCAGCAGCAATTGCCTCCACAAAGTACACAGGGAGCTGAGATGGTGGATTCCAGTGGGGACGAATTGATAATCTGTGAGGAGGGGGATGTACACGGTGATATATCGGAGGGTGAAGATGAGGTGGACATCTTGCCTCTGTAGAGCCAGTTTGTGCAAGGAGAGATTAATTGCTTCTTTTTTGGGGGGGGTCCAAACCAACCCGTCATATCAGTCACAGTCGTGTGGCAGACCCTGTCACTGAAATGATGGGTTGGTTAAAGTGTGCATGTCCTGTTTTGTTTATACAACATAAGGGTGGGTGGGAGGGCCCAAGGATAATTCCATCTTGCACCTCTTTTTTCTTTTCTTTTTCTTTGCATCATGTGCTGATTGGGGAGGGTTTTTTGGAAGGGACATCCTGCGTGACACTGCAGTGCCACTCCTAGATGGGCCCGGTGTTTGTGTCGGCCACTAGGGTCGCTAATCTTACTCACACAGCTACCTCATTGCGCCTCTTTTTTTCTTTGCGTCATGTGCTGTTTGGGGAGGGTTTTTTGGAAGGGACATCCTGCGTGACACTGCAGTGCCACTCCTAGATGTGCCCGGTGTTTGTGTCGGCCACTAGGGTCGCTAATCTTACTCACACAGTCAGCTACCTCATTGCGCCTCTTTTTTTCTTTGCGTCATGTGCTGTTTGGGGAGGGTTTTTTGGAAGGGACATCCTGCGTGACACTGCAGTGCCACTCCTAGATGGGCCCGGTGTTTGTGTCGGCCACTAGGGTCGCTAATCTTACTCACACAGCTACCTCATTGCGCCTCTTTTTTTCTTTGCGTCATGTGCTGTTTGGGGAGGGTTTTTTGGAAGGGACATCCTGCGTGACACTGCAGTGCCACTCCTAGATGGGCCCGGTGTTTGTGTCGGCCACTAGGGTCGCTTATCTTACTCACACAGCGACCTCGGTGCAAATTTTAGGACTAAAAATAATATTGTGAGGTGTGATGTGTTCAGAATAGGCTGAAAATGAGTGTAAATTATGTTTTTTGAGGTTAATAATACTTTGGGATCAAAATTACCCCCAAATTCTATGATTTAAGCTGTTTTTTAGGGTTTTTTGAAAAAAACACCCGAATCCAAAACACACCCGAATCCGACAAAAATAATTCGGTGAGGTTTTGCCAAAACGCGTTCGAACCCAAAACACGGCCGCGGAACCGAACCCAAAACCAAAACACAAAACCCGAAAAATTTCAGGCGCTCATCTCTACTAGAAATACTTATGCATAATCCCCCCAAAAGCAGTGCCACCTATACACATAATCCACCCACAAACACACACACACACACACACACACACACACACACACACACACTTTCTCTCTCGCACTCACTCTCTCTTTCCCTACACTTACCTAAATCTGGCTGGCCGGCTCACAAGGAGCATCCTCTCCCTCTTCAACACAGCAGTCTGGTCCATGTAGCTCCGCCCATTGAACCCATGTAACTCCACCCCCTCCGTCCATATTAACCCCACCCCTTTTGTCATCCACAAGAACACTGTGATTGCTCTGCTGTTAGTGCTTTGACAGAGAGAAGGGGGACAGACTCTTCAGGCTGCCGATGCCGCTGCCTGTATCTGTAGCAGTGTGACAAGAGCAGCGGCAGCCGGCAGCAGCAGTAGGGGAACTCAGCACAGGGTTGCAGAGCACGAAGAGCGCCTCTACACCCTGGTGCCTACCTGCACTTCATCCCGTTGCTGAGCGGGCAGCGCCGGGCCTGAGTGTTTGGATAGTCTTGCATGGATCAGTGAGACCGTGCTTGCTTATCTGTAGGAAAGGGTCTGAATGGCTTAAATATGTCCCAAAAAAATTGCGTGGGGTCCCCCCTAAGCATAACCAGCCTTGGGCTCTTTGAGCCGCTCCTGGTTGTTAAAATACAGGGGGAAAAATGCACAGGGGTTCCCCCATATTTATACAACCAGCACCGGGCTCTGCTTCCAGTCCTGGTTCTAAAAATATGGGGGACAAAAGATGTAGGGGTCCCCCGTATTTTTAAAACCAGCACCGGGCTCCAGTAGCCAGAGAGATAATACCACAGCCGTGGGACACTTTTATATAGGTCCCTGCGGCCGTGGCATTACCCTCCTCAACTAGTCACACCTGGCCATGGTTCCCTGGAGGAGTGGGGACCCCTTAAATTAAGGGGTCCCCCCTCCAGGCACTCAAGGACCAGGGGTGTAGCCCAAGGCTGTCCTCCCCATCCCTAATAGCTTTTGTTTGTGTAAAATAAAGAATATTGTTTTTTTGTCGTAGAACTACAAGTCCCAGCAAGCCACCCCCGGAAAGCTGGTACTTGGAGAACCACAAGTACCAGCATGCGGGGAAATAATGGGCCCGCTGGTACCTGTAGTTCTACAACAACAACAAAATGCCCAAATAAAAACAAAACACACACACACACCTTGAAAGTATAATTTTATTCAAACACACTTACACACTCATACATACTTACATACCACGCCGAGAATCACATCCACTTGTCCAGTAGGTACCTGTAAGGAATAAAATTATACTTACAAACCATCCAGTGAAGCTCAGTCCTCTTCGGTCCTGTAGTAATCCAAAGGCTAGAATAAATTTTTTTTTTAATTCTGGTCCATGCAACTAAAGGGGTTCCATGTGTACACATGAAACCCCTTTTTACGAATGCCGGGAAAAACAATACGAAAAACATCGCCATTGAAAAATACGAAAACAAAAAACTCGTCAGCTTAGCAAATTCCCGAAAATGATTACAAAAAGTTGCAGTGAAACACGTCCGATAAAAATCGAGATCAAACTCCCACCACATCGGCACAAACACGAATTTTAGTAAATATACTGATAATGTTGATATTATCTTAGACCGTAGAGCTATACCTCTAGATACACTTTTTCCATGGAGCCGCTAGTGCCGCTAGACTAAATACACGCGCTACGCACTTTGAACGCTATTTGCGTACAGAGTCCCGCACGTGGTACGTACATGTCGTACACACGCCGCGCTGAGTGAACAGAGTACGTTCAGCGTGCACACACACAATTGATAACTTTTAAACCTTATAAGTAATGCAATGTAATGATATAATTACACCTTAAACCCTTAGCAGCAAAGTACTGCAACGATGTTATACCTTAAACCTTAAGTAGCGCTGACGGTATAAAGTACCCGCAGTGCGTACACCTTATCAATGCTTATAAACCTTATACAGATAAATATGCTTTTAAACCCTCGCAGGAAAGTGAAGACACAACACCGATTTGTAGTTGAAACCACAGGGTTCTAAGGCCACCGTGGATTATTCCAAAAGGTAAAACAGTACAAATCATACACTACAGGCTAACAAGATAAATCTAAACAGAATAATGGCTACAGAGAATGTACATACGTGAGAATGTTCGCAAGCGCAACCCGGCCGGTCCTCCGCTAGTCAGATAGAAAGCGTTCAGAGTCTTCTGACCGGCCAGGCAACAATGGGCTTTTTATACACAACATACATACACAATACAATGGTCACTGTAATCTCATTGTCCATTGGACACAGAGATGTGTCTTTTCATTACAGGAGAGGTCATAGGTTGATTTGAAAAGATGGGCTATGTCTTTCCCCAACTACTCTTGTGGGTGGTATCCTCTGAATTCCCGCCGCATACATAATATACAGTAAATACAGTTAATATCTATATTCTACTTTTGCACATAACTATACGCTGGAACATGCGATCTTTCTCTAACCAATACTGGAATGTTACCCTTAAAATACCCTACAGCTGGATACTAGACATCACCTTCCAACCTTTATCTGACCCTTCCTATCATGCAAAGGCGAATCCCTTAGTCCTGGAACTGTTTAAACTGTGGATACTCGCTGATGTGGTGCAAGGGAGTTATATCTAAAATGTACACTATTTGGGTTAAATATGTAATGTTCTAATAACCCTCTACGCGCTCTCAAAATCCGCCGTAAATACCCATATCACGCGCATGATCCCAGGAGCGATCCTACACAAATTGCGGATATGTGCACGCACGGCGAACTGAGTGCACGAGCAGCGGGCATGTGCATGGGGTTAGTACAGGGTATATGCATTACAATATTTTCCGACTTTGACAGTCCACCCTTTGGCAGTCAACAATAACTGCCACTATCTAAACATTAAACAGAAAAATATACAATACAATATCTACAGATGATTGGATAAAAAAATATACAATACATTATCCATAGATGGTTGGATGGTAGGAGGAGAGGAGTAGGCGGGAAATGTATGACCTAGTGGGATAGTAAAAGCATGTATGTATGAAATCCGTGTCTGAGGGGCATGTATCATCGTGCCGTATATGTTCTAAATAAGCTTCGAGGTATTGCGAAGTATACATTAAATCCTTCTCATCCCGTATTAAGGGTCTGTAAGTGGGCCAACAAACACTACCGAGCTCTTTTCGGCTTCTTGTTCCAACAAATGGGGTGCACATTTAGTTGATGATACATGGAAGGGGAACACATGTGAATGCTAATATGTGGATATCACCTGTCGACTATGTGTGTCACTACCTGAAGGTTGTAGTGATGAAGATAAGAAACATATCGAAAATACATTCACATAACATTTGCGTAATCATTCTTGGGTGTTGATTGAAGTCTTCTCCGGATGGGTGTATTTTTGCTGAGGGAAAGCAAAGGAGAAACGGGTGAAAGAAACGGGCCGTGGAATCACGTCTTATCACAACATTGTCTCTATTGATGGGTCATAAATTAAATCAGTTGCTGTACCAATGCCCCCGCTCCTTAAACTCATCACTTTGGTACCGTGCTTGCGCCGCGTTAAAATTCGAACACACCTAAATATCAAACCAATCATTATGACAACTCCCAGGATACAAAGGAGAAACTTTCCTACACTCACGATAATATTTTGAGCCCATTCTCCTAAACCTGAGAACCAATTACGTGGGTTCAACCATGAGACCCAGCCGGTCAGTTCATTACTCACAGCAGTAAGGGTAAGGTTGTGTCTCCTCCGGAACTCCCACTTCAATTGCAAGATATCGTCCATCTTTTGATCGATGATCTCGGTTGGGTCATCAGTGCTATTTGTAATATACGTGCAGCACTTCACACCATACTGAGTTGCAAAGGTGACACAGTACCCGCCTGTCACCGCTGTAATATAATTTAGAACCATCCTGTGCTGGATCAGTTCCGTTTTGTAAGTTGCAACTCCCTCCCTGTATACCTGAAGGTGTCATCATACATCTCGGTGATATTATCTATTAGGTTCGCTAGTGCATGGATATACCTATAATTTATAATTCCACTGGCGGTACGGGTGATATCTAACGCGAGTAGGAATTGAATCCCGGTGGATTCGTGGATCAAATCAGAGGCTGCGTGCTCTGTCCTATCTATAAGGTGTCTCTTAACGATGTGTTCATAGTGAGTATGAGTATAAGGAGCTTGAGCATTGCGGTGAATGTCTTTCATCTTATTATGGGTTATGGTCATAACTTCTGGCAACACTCTTCCAATGTAACACAATCCCCCTGAGTTTGGGGCAAGCCACGTGTACGCCTTCCTCCTGCATATGAAATATGCATCATCGGGGAGAACATATGGGACAGAATATGACATTACCATATTGCAAACCTTCCAAGTGAAAAATCCTATCCCTAACTCTCTCATCTGTTCAGCACATGTATCAGGCTGTATGATATGCGCACAGTACCCTGGTGATACTTCTCCAACCCGCATGGTCCTACTTCCTAGAGTATACCTATACAGAAAATACCTTCCACCGTCGGCTATTTGGCGTATAAGTTCAGAGTCTGCGGGTATTCTGTCGGCTCTGTGTGAAAATGCCATGGTTTGGTTTTTCCATGTCACTTCCCAATTTCCCGGCTTTCGGGAATTGGAAACGTTGAAACATACTAAGGATCTATCCACATGATATTGGTGGAGCTTCAAATATGGGGGCCTAGAAATATTAAATTTCTTGTCCACCGGTCTCCCACCCTGTAATTCAAGTACCTCATCTATTGTTAAAGGGTACGGTACTAGTCCTGACTTGCTCTGACCTTGAGGTACTTGTGAGCACACCCAGCATTCTGTTTGGTTTAAAACCTTAACCACTAATGAGTAATAATCACTCAATGGATGACGTTCCATGTTGATATTAAGGCTGGACTGACATCTCTGGATGCACCCGTCCTCAACTATGTTTTCACAGTTTCTACAGATACAATTTTCCTCAGCCAATAACCCTTTACAGTGTCTCCTAGTTTCTTGACTACCAGATCGTTTTCTGATACTCGCCTTTGCTCGGTGGATGTGTTGCTCTTGGAATTCTACAAATCCGTCCTTGCCATCAGAACCTATTCCAGATCCTTTCTCGACCTCTCTGGTACTCTCACCGAAACAGACTGCTCTGGTCAACAACAGGGTCAACAGGAAAACCCGGAATGCAGTCTCTTGGGTTAAGTCCATCTTGTTAAGGGACGAGAAAAGGGAATGGGAGATGGAGAAAATAATAAAAAGGAAAAAGAAATTTGGTGCAACAACCGCCTCTGGTCTTGTAGTTCTCCGTGCTCAGGTGCCGTGACAACAGTCCTGCCTCTCAGTCTTCCTGGAACAGACACTCCAGTGATACGATATTCTTTCCGAGTCAGCGACCTTTCTGTAGGGAACATAAATCCTGCATTACAATGTGTTTAACTGTTGTGTGAAAATTAAAAGAGAGAGAGAGAGAACAATAAAAAAGAAAATTTGTCAGATTTGCGTTCACCATCAGGCTGTCACACCAACATGTCTATCGGTATCTCTGCACAGTCTCCCTTCACCAGTATTTCCACTCTCCACCCTTTGTGCATGGCCAGGCACAGTGATGCTGGTGAGATATACTGGGGTTGGGCAGACCTCTGAAAAGACAGAGTAGACATGTGACGTTTGAGCTGTAGTTCTGTCGGTGAACGTCAGAGATGAAAAGGAAACTTTAAAGATAAATCACAGAGTTTACCTGGCCGCCCCTGTATCTACAAGAAATGATCTACCAACTACATCAACTGTGACCTCAGGTTCACTACCAAGGCTAGCAATCAACTTCACTGGCTGCAGACTACAGGTGTGGCCCAAAATTTTTCCTATGTGATCCCTGATCCCAATTACGTGTATCATAACTTTGCTCGTGTTCTTGTCTAGGAGGTCTGGATTTATGTGTGCTGTTACAATTGCTGGCATAATGCCCTTTCCTTTTACATTGATAACAAACTCTTGGCTTCCTCCACGTGCCAGGGGCCTGGGGTTTTGGTCGAGTTGATACTTCCAGTGCTTGGATGCTCATCACCATCAACCGCTCTCCCTGTGCCTCTCTGGTTCTCTGGACATTACCGTCGTGCTCGATAGCGGACTCTCTTAATGTAGCCACCAAAATACCTCTCCAGTTAGGTAGAGAGGTTTGTACCCTGGTTCTTAGTGTGTCTTTTAACCCGTCCATTAATCCGGACACAGCTACCTCTCTATGATGTACATTTTCCTTAATGTCCTCGATCCCAGTGTATCTAGCCATTTCCTGCAGTGCTCGATGGAAATATTCAGAAGCAGTTTCACCTTCTCTTTGTCTTATGGAAAAGATTTTATTCCATTTGACAACAATAGGGAAATATACTCCTAATTGCAGATTGATTTGTCGTACATTCTCCTGAGTGTATTCATCAGTGAGAGGTACTTCTACATCTAATTTACAATCAGCAATGAATTTCGCAGGGTCAATATTGGAGGGTAAACATGCCCGTAGTACTGTTCGCCAATCTTTGTTTGTGGGTTCGGTGGCATTACCTAATTCTCTAATAAACCTCTCACATGCGGCTAGATCCTTTCTGGGATCGGGAAATTCAGACATAATTGTCCTCAATTCTGTCAAGGACAATGCATAGCAATGTTTCTGATGGGAGTGATTCCCTGAGCGTCAGTCCTCCCATTGGGGACTGCGATCACCCTGACAGGATTTAGTTCAATTACATAATTTTGTGTTGACTCTACAATCTGAGGTGCTATTGTCTCTGCATAATGTACAGTACCGTACTTACCTGTGGACACGACCTCACTTATCCCTCCGCAAGGGGGCTTTACTACTGCTCTTACCGGTTGGGCCGTGCCCACCTGGGTGTCCTGTATGGTGGCTGCTAGAGAAAGTGCCGATATCGTGCTGGGTTCATTTTCTTGCTCGTAGTCCTGAGGGAAGTTTAAAATGGGATACAACTTGCACGGGTGAGCATTAATACATTTATCAGCTTTACTTTTATCATCATTACTACATTTATCAACTTTACTCTTATCATATATCAGTATGCCATTGTCTGTAGCCACTTTCTTCCCTGTAATATACGGTGGTGGTGGTGCGGTTGCCATCAGTTTCCTGCTGGGTTTGGAACCAGCTATGTAAGCTAGTTCCCTCTGCATATCGCCCTCTTGCTGCCATAAATGTAAACAGTTTGTGTGTCTGATCCTTTGATTTTGGGACTTTAACAGACATATCCTAATCCTTAAATTCTGCAACACCTCTGAGTCAAAACTACCTATCCCGGGAAATGGTGCTTTATCCCCCACAATCATTCGTGTCCATTCATCACAAAAGGTCTCAGTGTGGGGACCATACTTCCCCCACATTACTAACCGAGCTGACCCCCAGGGTCTGAACTCTGCAGTCTGAACCCTGACTGAGGAACGTCCCTGTGTTGTGCACTTGGCTTCCATTGTGGACCTTTTTAACACGGGAAAACTTCCTAAAATGCACCAAACACAGTAGTCTACCGGTGGAAGTTCTCAAAGTTCTTCCACTAACTTCTTCTGCTCCGAGTATCACAGATCCGCCTTTTTTAGCAGACACGTGTAGCCGTTGCAGGCCCTGCTTCGTCCTATATACCCTGGGCCTTTAGGTACCCAGTGAATATCTGCCTCTGGAGGGACCAGCGAAAACTCCCTAAACCTTTACTTTACACAAATCACGCTTGCATGTGGTTCAAACAACGCGTATGATGACGAGATTTACGCACAAATATGCAAAACTTCGTATCACGTTGCGCCGCGTATTGCCCACACAACCGTGCGGTCCAATCGTACCGCTCATAGACACTTGCTATCTATAAGTGGTAGGATCACTGGAGCCTTCACACTGTGCTCCAAAACAACCGGAGCGTAATACCACGAAAACTTTATCATACTCCATTGCACGTATTCACCTAGACCGTGCTCACCACGTTTTCACCTAGACCGTGCTTCACCAAGTTTCACCAAGATCACCAAGATCACCAAGTTCACCAAGCGGGGTTCAATACTTTCACACCTTTTTCAGCCCACACTAACATTCTATAGTTTTCTGATCAGAAAAATATCCTTTCCTGTTAACTGATAGCTTTCCCCAGAGGTAATACAGTAAAAAGGTTTTTTAACTAAATATTGGAAACTGAACAATTTTGTGCTATTATCGCGTGGCTACCGTCTCGCGCCTAAACTAAAACAATGTTGTGTGATTTGTACTTAGCGGGCGTACCTTGCGTAAACACGCAACATGCGTAGGCCTTTACGTAGCGTACGCAGTCCCGTACTTTGTCCGAGACACGTGTACAAAGGCCGTACGTCCGCAGTACTACAAATCCCACACTTCTATAAATGTAAGCGATATTTAACTATAATCGCTCACTTAACACAACACACAGTTTCTACTGTATAAACCTTTACAACTAGGCCAGGCTGCGTGTGCGTCTTACACTTACTTCCTTAAATATTAACTCTATATTTTAACTAAATAGCAACAAATTTTCTCAGTACAGGTCAAAATGAATCTAATAATCACTACTAATGGCAATAATGCGGGCAGATATGCAAAGTAAAAAATACAGGTGTATGTGTGTGTTGTGTGCACATTTGGCGCCAAAACAGAAATTTTACAGATTTAAAAAAAAATAGCTTTTACATTCTTACCTTACGGATCCCTCCAGCATCCCTACAAACCATGCAGGGCAGACGCTAATCTAATCAGCACTAGTGTATCCACCAACCAAGAGAAGACTTAGGGGGGATACCTTTCCGCCCTTTGCTGATAGATAAAGTCTGCGTAAAACTGCTAGGCTGCGGGTATGAGGAAAAACCGGACGAGCACCCAATTGATAATGTTGATATTATCTTAGACCGTAAAGCTATACCTCTAGATACACTTTTTCCGTGGAGCCGCTAGGGCCGCTAGACTAAATACATGCGCTACGCACTTTGTATGCTATTTGCGTACAGAGTCCCGCACGTGGTACGTACTTGGCGTACACACGCCGCGCTGAGTGTACAGAGTACGTTCAGCGTGCACACACACAACTGATAACTTTTAAACCTTATAAGTAATGCAATGTAATGATATGATTACACCTTAAACCCTTAGCAGCAAAGTACTGCAACGATGTTATACCTTAAACCTTAAGTAGCGCTGACGGTATAAAGTACCCGCAGTGCATACACCTTATCAATGCTTATAAACCTTCTACAGATAAATATGCTTTTAAACCCTCGCAGGAAAGTGAAGACACAACACCGATTTGTAGTTGAAACCACAGGGTTCTAAGGCCACCGTGGATTATTCCAAAAGGTAAAACAGTACAAATCATACACTACAGGCTAACAAGATAAATCTAAACAGAATAATGGCTACAGAGAATGTACATACGTGAGAATGTTCACAAGCGCAACCCGGCCGGTCCTCCGCTAGTCAGATAGAAAGCGTTCAGAGTCTTCTGACCGGCCAGGCAACAATGGGCTTTTTATACACAACATACATACACAATACAATGGTCACTGTAATCTCATTGTCCATTGGACACAGAGATGTGTCTTTTCAGTACAGGAGAGGTCATAGGTTGATTTGAAAAGATGGGCGATGTCTTTCCCCAACTGCTCTTGTGGGTGGTATCCTCTGGATTCCCGCCGCATACATAATATACAGTAAATACAGTTAATATCTATATTCTACTTTTGCACATAACTATATGCTGGAACATGCGATCTTTCTATAACCAATACCGGAATGTTACCCTTAAAATACCCTACAGCTGGATACTAGACATCACCTTCCAACCTTTATCTGACCCTTCCTATCAATGCAAAGGCGAATCCCTTAGTCCTGGAACTGTTTAAACTGTGGATACTCGCTGATGTGGTGCAAGGGAGTTATATCTAAAATGTACACTATTTGGGTTAAATATGTAATGTTCTAATAACCCTCTAAGCGCTCACAAACTCCGCCGTAAATACCCATATCACGCGCATGATCGCAGGAGCAATCCTACGCAAATTGCGGATATGTGCACGCACGGCGGACTGAGTGCACGAGCAGCGGGCATGTGCATGGGGTTATTACAGGGTATATGCATTACAATATTTTTCGACTTTGACAATACCCCAGTGATGAAAATGTTAGTTGTTGTAATCCTTCAATGACTGCAAAACAGTTTACCTATTGCCTCTGATATTAACTATTAGATCTCCAGATTATAGGATAAAAATATATAGGTTTTCCACCAAAAGGAAACTGATAACTGAATCACTTGGGGAATACTAGTGATGTGCACTGGAAATTTTTTGGGTTATGTGTTTTGGTTTTGGATTCGGTTCTGCGGCCGAGTTTTGGATTCGGACGCGTTTTGGCAAAACCTCCCTTAAAAAATTTTGTCGGATTCGGGTGTGTTTTGGATTCGTTTTTTTTTTCCCCAAAAAAACCCTCAAAAACAGCTTAAATCATAGAATTTGGGGCTAATTTTGATCCTATAGTATTATTAACCTCAATGACCATAATTTCCATTAATTTCCAGTCTATACTGAACACCTCACAATATTATTTTTAGTCCTAAAATTTGCACCAAGGTCACTGGATGACTAAGCTAAGCGACCCAAGTGGGCGGCACAAACACCTGGCCCATCTAGGAGTGGCACTGCAGGGTCAGACAGGATGGCACTTAAAAAAATTGGCCCCAAACAGCACATGATGCAAAGAAAAGAGAAAAAGAGGTGCACTGTGGTTTCTGGATGGCTAAGCTAAGCGGCACAAACACCCCAATATCACAGGAATTATTCGTTCTAATCAATGGTATTATTGGTCCAAATCACTGGAAAAAAATGACAAAATCACAGGAATTATTCGTTCTAATCAATGGTATTATTAGTCCAAATCACTGGAAGAAAATGACAAAATCACAGGAATTATTTGTTCTAATCAATGGTATTATTGGTCCAAATCACTGGAAGAAAATGACAAAATCACAGGAATTATTCGTTCTAATCAATGGTATTATTGGTCCAAATCACTGGAAGAAAATGACAATGGCCCTCATTCCGAGTTGTTCGCTCGCTAGCTGCTTTTAGCAGCATTGCACACGCTAAGCTGCCGCCTACTGGGAGTGAATCTTAGCTTTGCAGAATTGCGAACGAAAGATTAGCAGAATTGCAAATAGAATAGCGATTAGAAATTTCTTTGCAGTTTCCGAGTAGCTCGAGACTTACTCTGCCACTGCGATCAGTTCAGTCAGTTTCGTTCCTGGTTTGACATCACAAACACACCCAGCATTCGGCCAGACACTCCCCCGTTTCTCCAGCCACTCCCGCGTTTTTTCCAGAAACGCCAGCGTTTTTTCACACACACCCATAAAACGGTCAGTTTCCACCCAGAAACACCCACTTCCTGTCATTCACACTACGATCACCAGAACGATTAAATTTCTTCGTTACGCTGTGAGTAAAATACCAAATATTTGTGCTAATTTACTTGGCGCAGACGCACTGCGAACATTGCGCATGCGCAGTTTGCGACTTATCGCACCGATGCGAAGAAAAAGAACGAGTGAACAACTCGGAATGAGGGCCAATATCACTGGAATTATTTGTCAAGATCACTGTAATTAATAATTATAAATCACTGATATTAATTGGTAAAATCTCGCTATCGCCTGCCTAGTGAAATGGAATCTAGATGGGATTTTGTACCAGGGACACAATAACTCAATCAATTGTCTAATTCCCAATGCACTAATGGCAGAAAATGGGCACACATCTAACAATGCACTGATTATACTGAGAACTGATTATACTGATCACTGATGATACTACGGAGAACTGACACTGAGCAGTGAGAACAGCACTGGACTATTGTACTGTAGTATATTGGTCACCACAATGCAGCACTGACACTGAGCATAGATATTAAGCACTGACCAGGATACTAGAAGTGACACGGTGCAGCAAGATAACGCTATGGCCTACTGTACTGTACTACTATATACTGGTGGTCACCACAATGCAGCACTGTACTACTATATACTGGTCCCCACAATGCAGCAAAGATATTTAGCACTGATCCGGATAATAGAACTGAGTCTGACACGGAGCTGCAAGATAACGCTATGGCCTACTGTACTGTACTACTATATACTGGTAGTCACCACAATGCAGCACTGTACTACTATATACTGGTCCCCACAATGCAGCACAGATATTGAGCACTGATCCGGAGAATAGAACTGAGTCTGACACGGAGCTGCAAGATACAGCAATGGACAACTGTACTGTACTACTATATACTGGTGGTCACCACAATGCAGCACTGTACTACCATATACTGGTCCCCACAATGCAGCACAGATATTGAGCACTGATCCGGAGAATAGAACTGAGTCTGACATGGAGCTGCAAGATACTGCAATGGACAACTGTACTACTATATACTGGTGGTCACCACAATGCAGCACTGTACTACTATATACTGGTCACAACAATGCAGCAGCTATTGAGCACTGATCAGGAGAATAGAACTGAGTCTGACATGGAGCTGCAAGATACAGCAATGGCCTACTGTACTGTACTACTATATACTGGTGGTCCCCACAATGCAGCACACTGAGCACAGATATTTGCAGCACACTGAGCACAGATATTGAGCTTTTCAGGCAGAGAACGTAGCTACGTCCTCTCCGCTCAATCGACAATGCATGAGTGAAAATGGCGGTGGCGCACGGCTCTTTATATGGAATCTGAAACTCGCGAGAATCCGACAGCGGGATGATGACGTTTTCCCCCATTCGGGTTTTGCATCTTAGGCGGGAAGAACCGAGGCTACCTCGGACCCGTATAAACCACGTGAATTTCGGGGGGGGGGGGGGGGGGGGGGGGGGATCTCGACGAACCGAACTCGCTCATCTCTATGGAATACCAATGTATAACTAAAAATTGGAGCAGACATCCCTGTTATATCTTGTTATTCAACACATCTCTTTTCCTGGGATTCAGTTGATTTGAAGATATCAACTAGCCCTGAATGTCTACACAGTCAAAAAAGTCAACAATAGAAATATTAGATTTAGGAATTAGAATTAGGGTTAGTTTTATTCTTAATATTGGGTGTCAGCATCATCTTCCTGTTGACATGTTTGCGATTGAAATTTTGAACACATTACCATTTTGTCAGTATACACACTGGGGGTCATTCCGAGTTGTTCGCTCGTTGTCGATTTTCGCAACGGAGCGATTAAGGCAAAAATGCGCATGGTTCGCAGTGCGCATGTGCTAAGTATTTTAGCACAAAACTTAGTAGATTTACTCACATCCGGACAAAGAATTTACTTCGTTGAAGTGATCGGAGTGTGATTGACAGGAAGTGGGTGTTTCTGGGCGGAAACTGTCCGTTTTCTGGGAGTGTGCGGAAAAACGCAGGCGTGTCAGGGAAAAACGCGGGAGTGTCTGGAGAAACCGGGGAGTGGCTGGCCGAACGCAGGGCGTGTTTGTGACGTCAAACCAGGAACGAAACGGCCTGATCTGATCGCAATCTGCGAGTAGGTCTGGAGCTACTCAGAAACTGCTAAGAATTTTCTATTCGCAATTCTGCTAATCTTTCGTTCGCTATTCTGCTAAGCTAAGATACACTCCCAGAGGGCGGCGGCCTAGCGTGTGCAATGCTGCTAAAAGCAGCTAGCGAGCGAACAACTCGGAATGACCCCCATTATGTTAGTTGAGATTGTGGTTGTTGACATTCTGAACATGTTGCCATTTTGTCTGTTCACATGTTGGACCTTTCAGGTATTATGGTGTCTATGTACAGTAATATCTGTCAATATTGTGATCAGTGAGACAGTTCCAGAGGTGGGGCAGCAGCACAGTCCAAAATTCAAATATCGGAGCCATACCTACTGCCAGTGAGTCCCAGCCTGCGATACTTGGCAGTGTTTGGGTTTGGCAGTTGGTGTGGCTTCCCTATTTGAATTTTGGACTGCGCTGCATCCCCGCCTCTGGAGCCTCCACTGATTGTGATTGTCAGCGTACTCTGCTGTCTACACAGATTGTCTGCATTGTGAATGTTGAATAATACCCCTTTCATACTGCCAAAATAAACCAGGTTATCTCCGGGTCGAGGTTTGGTGTGAAAGGGTCCCCGGAATACAACCTGGGTATCAAGCAGCGTTACAACTGGGAAGGACCCGGGTAACCGGGCAGTGTAAACATGTGACTCGGTCTGATAAAAGCATAGGGAGAGCTGGATCCTGGGCGCTTGAAGATGATGTCATTTCCAAGCGCTGGCAGAACAGTTAACACTGCACCTGCAGATGGGTCCACCTTTATCTTGACTTCTTTGCTGGACCTAGGCACTCCATGGTTTATTAACATAAACCCTTCATCTATTGTTCTCAGCTGCAATACAATACAGAGAGAACAATACATCAAGGGATTAAGTCATTACAGCTGGGGATTAAGTCTGATTGACCAGTCTCAGTTAATCCTATTGAAGGCCAAGATAAACGTGGACCCATCTGTATGTATGCAGGGCCGACCCGGGAATCACCCAGGTCAGAGCCATTGGGTAAACAGGGTTTATCCCATGTCTGACCGGTATCCGGACTCCAGGTCGACAACAAAAAGGTCAACACACCTTAGGTCGACGCCAATTGGTCGACACGCCTTAGGTCGACATGGACAAAAGGTCGACATGCAAAAAGGTCGACATGAGTTTTTCACGATTTTTTTCTTTTTTGGAACCTTTTCATACTAAACGATCCACGTGGACTACGATTGGAATGAAAATCTGTGCCGAGCGAAGCGGTAGCGGAGCGAAAGCACCATGCCCGAAGCATGGCGAGCGAAGCGAGCCATGCTAGGGGACGCGGTGCACTAATTGGGGTTCCCGGTCACTCTACGAAGAAAACGACACGGAAAAAACATTAAAAACTCATGTCGACCTTGTTCCTGTCGACCTTTTGTCCATGTTGACCTTGTGTCCATGTCGACCTAAGGTGTGTCGACCAATTGGCATCGGCCTAAGGTGTGTCGACCTTTTTGTTGTCGACCCTGAGTCCCAGACCCGTCTGACCGAGGTTGGAACCATGTTTCCAAAACCCAAGTCAGACTTGGGGATTTTTGTGTAAAAGGGGTATTAATAACTAAATCAAATTTTTACCCAGCACATAAACAGATTTTAAGATACAGTACAGTGGCTGCACAATGACATGTCTACTCGTCTACCAGGAGGATGGAGTTAAACCAGTGACATACTGTATCTACTGTATAATGGGAGCAATGAGGAACAGTGCCACACATCCTGCAATCCCAATAGACCCCGCTGTGTGGAAAGCATTGGCCCTCCCATTTCTATCTGCTGCCGGGTCTCTGAGATCTTGGGTGTATTTGCCATTTTACTGAAAACATTAAGGATGGCCACCAGGTAGAAAATATGTATGGGCCCATTGCATGGAATGGAGGCCCTCTGCATGGAAGGATGGAAAATGCTAGGCATTGTGGAGCCAACACAGAGAGGGATCTTGTCTCTATCAGCCCTCAAAATGTGCTGCCTTTTACTACTACTTTGCCCATAGCAGAAACCTACTCGCTGGTGTATATCGAAATCTCTCACAGGACTGTGATTAAGACTTAACTAACCTCCAGGTATGAGATGTCACAAACAGAACTATTGTCCTGCGTAGAGGCGTGTTAAGACAGGACAGGGCCCATGTGCCACCTGCCCCCCCCCCCCCCGCCGCCCTAACTGGCAGTGCTGCTCACTAGGGAACTCTAGGGCTGTGCCAGAGTCTATTGTGTATGTGAAAGTCTCCAGGGAAATGTCTTGGCCACCTTCTCTGGGATTTTCCGACTGCAATGCGCAAAACACCAGGAAAACGACAGCTACGCTGCAGACGTTAGACTCCAGAAAGATAAGTATTGATGACATGGGTGCAGGCTTTGTGGATTGGGCCACCCCGTAACCATTACAGATACACCACTGGCCCTGTGTCCCACAGGCAGCATCTGCTTTATATACCCATGCTCCCTCTACTGGTGACAGTGCACAACTGCAGTAAAATCATGTGACAACCGGTGTTATGCTGCCTGCCAAATTGAAATTGCCATCCTCTTTAAATCTGCACAGTGCAAAATATGCTGCAAGAGTTTTAGATCTCCATTACTGTAGAATCAAAGTGATTATTCACCATTCAAACATCATGTTTACTCAATTTTTTACTTTACTCTCCTTGTTGAACCATTGCCTTTAAATTGGATTACAATACCCTGACTATGATCCTGTCTTTCTATTGTGGACCTTACCCACGGAAGGATTGGCCACTGAAAGTGGCCCTGGAAAAATTTATAGAAAATGGCCACACATGGTCAGCACCAGAAGTATACAGTGTAACCATGGCAGCAGCACAACCCCTTACATGTCAACAAAGAAAACAGGCCCCGCTTGCACATCTGCCCACCAGTAATCTTTCCTATTAGTCCTATGTCCAATCCACCCCTGGCCATATCTGTGTAATCCTTACAGAACCGTACCAACTTGTACTCTCTATTTACTCCAGTATCAAAAGTCTGTCTTAGGGGGAAACTGGGTAAAGGCCCATGAAGTCACATGGGGGGTAATTCAGACCTGTTCACTAGTAAGCGATTTTTGCACTGCTGCAATCAGATAGTCGCCGCCCATAAGGGAGTGTATTTTTGCTGTGCAAGTGTGCGAACGCATGTGTAGCAGAGCATTACAAACAGATTTTGTGCAGTGTCTGCACAGCCCAGGACTTACTCAGCCGCTGTGATCACTTCAGCCTGTCCGGGACAGGAATTTATGTCAGGAACCCTCCCTGCAAACGCTTGGACACGCCTGTATTTTTCCAAACACTCCCAGAAAACGGTCAGTTGACACCCACAAACGCCCTCTTCCTGTCAATCTCCTTGCGATTGGCTGTGCGAATGGATCCTTTGCACAAACCCATCGCTGAGCGGCGATCCGCTTTGTACCCGTGCAATGCGCCTGCGTATTGCGGTGCATAGGCATGTGCAGTTTAGACCTGATTGCCCGCTATACGAAAATGCAGCCTAGCGATCAGATCTGAATTACCCCCATGGAGTAAATCCCATTCTCCATTGCAGGTGGTAATGGGGTAAAACACTTAACGCCTTTGCCCCAGGTAGTGCCAGTCCTGTAAGAGAGCATTACAACCTATGGTGGGAGCCTAGGATTGGAGGGCAAACAATGAATGGGTAGTACTGCAATCCATTCTGTTCAAATACTATATCATACTGCTGTCATGCAGGGCCGGTGCAAGGTTTCTTGGCACCCTAGGCAAGATGTCAGCCTACTGCCCCCCAACGTCATCAGTTACTCACTTTCCTAGTCACTAAGGTGAAAGTTCATAGGTGGCATCTTATACATTTCCCAGCCGTCTGATTGCATTATCTCTCAAAGATATCATTAATTATTAGAAAGCTACACTCAGTGGCACCACCTTCCCAGATCCTGGCATCCTACCCAGCTGCCTATCTCTTTCTATTTCATTCATCTCTCATACATACTGTACATAAATACATCCATACACTGCCTCTCTCATATATACAGTCACACTCTCTCATTCCTTCACAACTCTCTACTTTTTCTCTGTCTTTCTCATTCTCACTCTCTTTTACATATATATTATATCCCTTTATTTCTGCCACACACACACATCTCTCTTTCTATTTTATTCTGTCTCTTATACATATAGTATACATGCATACATATTCACTGACTCTCTGATACATTACACTGCCTCTCTCATACATACATACATTAGTGATGAGCGAGGTTCGGTTTTACTCGGTTTTACTCGGTTTTACTCGGTTCTCAAAACGGCATCTTATTGGCTATCCAAAACACGTGACATCCGTGAGCCAATAAGATGCCGTTTTGAGAACCGAGTAAAACCGAGTAAAACCGAGTAAAACCGAATCCGCTCATCACTAACATACATACATACATACATACATACATACATACATACACTGCCTCCTCATACATACATACATACATACATACATACATACATACACTGCCTTTCTCATATATACATTCATACATACATACACTGCCTCCATACATACACACATATATACATCCATACACTGCCTCCATACATATATACAGTACATCCATACACTGCCTCCATACATACACACACATATATACCATCCATACACTGCCTCCATACATATATACAATACATCCATACACTGCCTCCATACACATATACATTCATACATACACACATATATACAGCCATACACTACCTTCATACATACATCCATCCATACACTACCTCCATACATACACACATATATACAATACAGCGATACACTGCCTCCATACATACATACATACATATATACATTCATACACACACTGCACCGTACGTACGTACGTACGTACGTACGTACGTACGTACGTACGTACGTACGTACGTATATACATCCATACACTGCCTCCATACATACACACATATATACAGCCATACACTACCTCCATACATACACACATATATACATCCATACACTGCCTCCATACATACACACATATATACAGTACATCCATACACTGCCTCCATACATACACACACATATATACATCCATACACTGCCTCCATACATAAATACAGTACATCCATACACTGCCTCCATACACATATACATTCATACATACACACATATATACAGCCATACACTACCTTCATACATACATACATCCATACACTACCTCCATACATACACACATATATACAGCCATACACTGCCTCCATACATATATACAGTACATCCATACACTGCCTCCGTACGTACGTACGTACGTACGTACGTACGTACGTACGTACGTACGTACGTACGTACGTACGTACATACACACATATATACAATACATCGGTACACTGCCTCCATACATATATACAGTACATCCATACACTGCCTCCATACATACACACACATATATACCATCCATACACTGCCTCCATACATATATACAATACATCCATACACTGCCTCCATACACATATACATTCATACATACACACATATATACAGCCATACACTACCTTCATACATACATCCATCCATACACTACCTCCATACATACACACATATATACAATACAGCGATACACTGCCTCCATACATACATACATACATATATACATTCATACACACACTGCACCGTACGTACGTACGTACGTACGTACGTACGTACGTACGTACGTACGTACGTACGTATATACATCCATACACTGCCTCCATACATACACACATATATACAGCCATACACTACCTCCATACATACACACATATATACATCCATACACTGCCTCCATACATACACACATATATACAGTACATCCATACACTGCCTCCATACATACACACACATATATACATCCATACACTGCCTCCATACATAAATACAGTACATCCATACACTGCCTCCATACACATATACATTCATACATACACACATATATACAGCCATACACTACCTTCATACATACATCCATCCATACACTACCTCCATACATACACACATATATACAGCCATACACTGCCTCCATACATATATACAGTACATCCATACACTGCCTCCGTACGTACGTACGTACGTACGTACGTACGTACGTACATACACACATATATACAATACATCGGTACACTGCCTCCATACGTACATATATACATTCATACACTGCCTCCGTACGTACACAGCCTCCATACATACCTCCATACACTGCCTCCATATGTATATACATATATACATACACTGCCTCCATACATACATACATACATCCACTGCCTCCATACATACATCCATATACTGCCTCCATACATACATCCATACACTGCCTCCATACATACATCCATACACTGCCTCCGTACATACGTACGTACGTACGTACATACACACACACATATATACAATACATCGGTACACTGCCTCCATACACATATACATTCATACATACACACATATATACAGCCATACACTACCTACATACATAAATCCATACACTACCTCCATACATACATCCATAAAATGCCTCCGTACGTACGTACGTACGTACACACATATATACAATACAGCGATACACTGCCTCCATACATACATACATACATACATACATATATACATTCATACACACACTGCACCGTACGTACGTACGTACGTACGTATATACATCCATACACTGCCTCCATACATACACACATATATACATCTATACACTACCTCCATACATATATACAGTACATCCATACATACGTATGTACGTACGTACGTACGTACGTACGTACGTACGTACGTACGTACGTACGTACGTATATACACACATATATACAATACATCGGTACACTGCCTCCATACGTACATATATACATTCATACACTGCCTCCTGAAGGGTTAAAGGGTCTATGTTCTTCTCTTGCTGTATTGCTACAAAGACAAGAATGTCTCGATGTTTTCTATTGTGGTTATGACCTTGCAAAGTTATCCCACACTGATACTATGCCTTAGCTTCGACACGTACCCCTGTCCGTGTACGGAAGCCCCTATATGGACATAGAGCTCATGATGTCCTCATGCTGTATGATATCCTGCATGTAATGTCGTATGCTACTTCTATTTATCCAATCATATGCTTGCACATATTGTATACACCCATGTTTCTTATCTATATAGTATGCTGTAATTTTTACAATAAACAGAGTGATTCTTAACTACAGCTGCGTGCTTACTCTTTGTGTTAAGAGTTACTCTCACGGGTACCTAAGGGGTCATCAAATCGAGGTGGTTCAGAGATATAATCCTTACAGTCTGGGGGCTCAGTCCGGAATCCAGCTGATCGTCCCCTGATCGGTAGGATAGAGAATTTTGTTGTCTGTCTTGTCCGCTAAGGGATTGCGACCATCTACTGGATCTGAACTCACTCCGTGTTCCGGGAACACGTGACAAGGTAATATTTAAGTCCGGGACTTAATGTTACTTAGTTTTATGTAAAGGATTTTTTTTAAGGCGTCATAAACAGGTATCAGGGATACCATAGAAGGACCAGGGGTCCACGTATTTAAGGCGTCATAAAAACAGGTATCAGGGATACCATAGAAGGACCAGGGGTCCATATAATCTTTAAAGGCACAGGTATCCGGGATACCATAGATGGACCAGGGGTCCAAATAACAACGCCTCCTCGATTTGATCACCTAAATATTTGTATGTCTGTCTTATAAGTACTCATATTGTAATTTTTCTATTAAGGACACTCAGTGAACGGGTGGTAAGTGCACGGACGCTGAGTGTCAGAGGACATTGTTGTTTACAGTGATTTTAAGTACATTTGAAAGTTGATTTGTAACAAATAACATTTGTCCACGATTGCAGAGATATTAATTGTACGGGTGGTAAGTGTACGTACATTTGGTATCACAAGTTGTACTGTTGTTGTTTTCTGTTCCCGGTAGTTTGTGTATGGAATATGCACTCCCACATGTTACCAATGATCTATGATCAGATCAGCTGAATGCATACATAGACTATTGTTCCCCTTCCCTGTTATTTGTGAATTCTTTTAGAAATATATTGCGTGGGTGGTAAGTGTACACGCACTATATGACACTGTGTTTGGAACAATCTATGTTTTTTTTATTTTTATTTTATGATACAAATTGTTATTAATTCAGTTTAGACACGTTAGTTACTTATTGGTAATATGGGATCAGATCAGAGTAAAGAGACTGAATACCCCCCTCCACTCCCGGGAGAGACCTGCAAGGAATATGTTGCTCGTGTCTCCCCTACAAATTACTACCTTGTTAACCCCTGGCTAGACAATTTAGTGCGATGAACTGAGTGAACATCTGGACGCAGTGTTTAAAACCCGCTCGTCCCTCCCAGTAGCAGTAGCTTGCAAACAGAAACCTAGTGAGAATGTTACTGAATTCTGGAAGAGATTTAAAAAAAAAAAAAAAAATGCTGGTCAGAGGAAGCAGGTCTCACCCTAGTAAATACTGACAGCTTACTTATTTCCACATTTATAAACAACCTGCTGCCTTCTGTGACCTTGACAGTAAAACAAAGTGTTTCCAGTTGGACCTCAGACAACATTGAGGAATTTGCTAAACACTTATATGAGAAGGAAGCAGCAGGCTGTTTTGACATAAAAAAAAACTACTCCTAATGTACCAACCCACAGTTACCAAAACCCCCGGAGGCAGCCTAGGAACTCCCACCCCCAGCGGGACATCCCACAGAATAAAGGTCCCCCTGTACCCCCAAACAAGCGACATACATCCTGCTTTAACTGTGGCAAGGATGGACACTGGGCTAGGGACTGCCCCTACCCCCTTAACAAACCTAGGCAGCCATCAACTGAATCTGCCCCCCTTAGCAACGTTCCCAGGGACCCCCCAAGGTTCCAGATTGACTGGTAGGGACAGCCCCGCTGACGGGGCCCGGAGGAGGGTGTCCGACTTTCATGCAGCTCACAGAACACTGGAAGGAACCCCCAATGATCAATCTAGGTGTCAATGGAACAAGTGTCCCATTCCTGATTGACAGCGGGGCCACCACCAGTGTTCTGTGCAGGGACCAGTACCATGGGCCCCTGAGAAAGTCCGCTCCTTCAATGAGAATCAATGGGATACCCACAAAAGCTTACTCCACTGTACCTATCCCTATTGACACACCACGGGGACATTACATAGGGACTCACTCATTCACTGTCATACCTGACTGTCCAGTTAACTTGCTGGGAGGAGACCTCCTTACTGAACTACAGATAACCATCACCCCTACTGGTGGGGGTATGGACATAACCTCACCACACTTCCCCGTGCTCACTGAGACCACTGAACTAGATACAATAGACCCCCTTGTGTGGGCAGAAGGTCCCTTCGACACAGGACTGATATCTTGTACCCCCTACAAGGCCACACTGAAACCTGATGTACACCCCGTTTACCAGAAACAATATCCATTGTCTAAAGAAAAAATGGATGGTCTAAAGCCCATGGTAGAGCAATTCCTACAGCAAGGCATACTCAGACCTGTAGTCTCTCCCTACTGTACACCTGTCAACCCTGTTGCTAAATCAGATGGGACTATAAGGTTTGTACAAGATCTTAGGGCAATTAATCAGCTAATTGTTCCTATTGCACCCATTGTACCTGATGTAAACTCACTCATCTCAGCCATCCCTGTACACGCTGCATTTTTCTCAGTAATTGATTTTAAAAAATGCATTTTTCAGCATACCAGTGGACCCTCAGACACAATTACTTTTTGCTTTTTCTTTTGAGGGCAAGCAGTTCCCTGGCACCCCCCCTATGGTTCTGTCCTGCTACAGTATGCAGATGATCTGCTTCTCTGTAGTCAAACGGAGGAGGCCTGCCGAGAGGATGGTATATCACTGTTAAACTGGCTCTGTGAATGTGTCTAAAACAAAAATGCAATGGTGTAAAAAGCATGTCGATTATTTGGGTTTTGTACTCACAGAGGGAGAAAGGAAAATCAGTCCACAACGCATTCAGTCTGTATTGGGCCTGGTCACCCCAACTACTCAGAAGGAAATGCTATCCTTTCTGGGCATGATTAATTATTGCAGACAGTGGATATCTGATTGTTCCTACTATGACAATATCTTGAGACAAGCCACTCTCAATGACAAACCTAAACAGATTCAATGGTCACAAGAAATGTTAACTGCATATGAAAGTCTAAAATGTATGTTGGTAAAAAGTCCGGCACTGGGCCTCCCAAACTATGTACTGCCGTTTCATTTATATGCAAGGGACAACTGTAAAACCATGGCGGGGGTACTGACTCAATTTCATGGAGGCAAGCTGCGCCCCGTGGCATTCTTTTCCAAAGTAATGCCTGTGTCGGTCCAAGGTATGCCTGCCTGTCTTCGGGCACTAGCGGCCTGTGCAATGGTAGCTGAAATGGCAACTACACTCACCCTAGGACACACCACTGTACTTCACACAACCCATGATGTTTTGGCCATTCTTAAAGGATTACATATACAACACATGTCTGCCCAACGCCTTAGTGGCTATGAAGTACAATTGCTGGGAAATCCCTCCCTCACCATCAAGTATGCTAATACAACTTCAGGTCCTGCCCCTATTCTAAACGCTCTTCTTGGTCTCAAAGGTCCCCAAGATGACTTGCCCGACGACCATGACTGCTGTCTGACCATAGAGACTGAGACATCTCCCAGACTGGACATGTCCCCCATACCTGTTCCTGGCTCTGACCATGTTTCTGACGGCTCTTGTGCTAGACCAAATGACTCCACATACCAAGCCATGGCCGTCATAACCCCACCCATGATAGATGATCAGTATCTATTTACTGAACTCCAAGTTTCTGCCTCCCCCAAAGATTTAGCTGATTGGTTGTTTCCAATAATGCAGAAGAATCCTAAAACAGGATTAATCTGCAAAGAGGGGAAACCATGTATACCTCAAGCAAGCCCTCCCTATCATACTAGCAGAAATCAGAATGACTCCCCAGAAAACCCTAGGTTATTCACCTTTTGAAATACTCATGGGAAGACCCTTCCCCACACCCTGGGCTAAGAAACCATTAGTAGTACAGGAAGGAGACTTAGAGCTCATAAGGGAAGAATACGTCAGGTCCCTCATAACAAAACTAGATGAGATTGAACATAAGGTTGCTTGTAAAAATCCTTCTAACCCACAGGAACCAGCACATCCTTCCCAGGTCGGAGACAAGGTCATTGTGAAAGTGCTCCCCAGGAACAAAGGTCCAGGAGATTTTGCCTATGGTCCAGAGACAGAAGTTGTAGCAGTGACCAGAACAGCTGTCCTTACTGAGGAGGGGCCCACCTGGATCCATGCATCCCGAGTAAAGAAGATACCCAGCCCAAACCGCGAAGCAAGTCCAGGAGAGGTACTAACGGGGGCAGACAGCCCTGACCTCCAACGAGGAGAGGTACTAACGGGGGCAGACAGCCCTGACCTCCAACCAAGATGACCTCACACATGGAGAAGATGATTGTGAACCACGGACCCCGCTGGGCATGTGTTATCCTAACCCTCATCACAGTCCTAACACTTCCCTGTAGAACTGAGGTTAACATCTCACAAAAGGAAGGGGTGACCACCTTATGGTATAACTCCTCCAACACACACGTAGCCACCTATGTTTTAGATTACTTTATGTTCTCCAAGCTTGCTGAAGCAAAACACTCTATACACAAAAAAAGAAAATCAGGAATATCTGAGACAGTTTATATTTGTGTTACTGATTCATGGTGGGGATACAACTGTGATTCCTGGGGATCTGTGGGGTGGAACACAGGAATTGACTGGGGGTACAGACCATCAGATGCCTTAAATAGATGGAGCCAACCTGGTGGAATACCTCTACTCTCTAGAATGTCTATCTTTAAGATGGACGAGGGCCCAAGTGCATATAGGTTCAGATTAAACATAGAACGCCCCAGCAGAGCAGATAATGGTACCTATGTAGTTGGAATATGGTGGGGAACAGGGTACTATAGCGAAAGGCAAAGCTTTCATTTATGGGACATGTTTAACAATCCAGCGTATCAGTCTAAGGCTATCCCCCAAGGTAAACCCCTAAGGCCTCATATAGCTACCTTCAAGGATATGATAGCCATTAACAATCCCACCTTTGAAGACATCCTAGCTATTGAAACTGGTTTCTCTGACATCAATTTCTGGTTAGAATGGATGAAATATAGCGCCAATAAACATAATAAAAGTAACTGCTATGTTTGTGGCAGATCTAGGCCTCACCTAGGCACAGTGCCCCTTAATATACCCCTAGAGCAGGAAAGTTGTTTTTTCAGCCTTTACAACAGCACCAAAACCAATGACAGTCAATGTGAAATGTGGAAAAAGGAATATCCTATCCTATCAATAAACCCCAATCCAGGTAATACCATAACCATATATCCAGGGAATTACACCTGTTATGTCTCTAACACTTCCAGCGCCAGAGACTTGAAAACCTTCCCCCCAGGTTACTGTACATCTAAAAGGACTACTGTCCTGGTGAATCAAACCAAATCCTTAGGTGACATCTACTATATCTGTGGGGATATGAAATTAAGAACAAAATTAGATACTACTTGGCAAGGAGAATGTGCCCTGGCTAAGGTGATCATGCCCCTCCATATCATCCCAGGAGAGGAGCAGCCTCCCTCTCCCGTTGTAACCCCCAGGAGAAGAAAGAGGGAAAGCCCAGGGGGCAGTTTTGATCCACATGTATATATAGATACTATTGGGGTACCTAGGGGTGTACCAAATGAGTTTAAAGCCAGGGACCAAGTGGCAGCTGGGTTTGAATCGTTAATACCCATAATTACTGTGAATAAAAATGTTGCTTGGATTAATTACATTTATTATAATCAGCAGAGATTTATAAATGACACAAAGGATGCTCTTAAAGGCATAGCTGAGCAACTGGAAGCCACTTCCCAAATGACATTCCAAAACCGCATGGCCCTTGATATGCTACTAGCAGAGAAAGGGGGCACCTGTGTCTATATTGGGAAGGTAGAAGGATGTTGTACCTACATACCTGACAATACTGGCCCTAATGGCAAAGTCACCTTGGCCATAAACAAACTGGAAAACTTATCCATTGAACTTAAAAGAAATTCTGGTATTGACAACCCCTGGAGCCAATACTTTGGCTGGTTTGAAAATTGGAAACAAGCCCTCGTTCAGTTAGGAATCTTCATACTAATTGCCTTTATTCTCATCTGTGTTGTTGTATACTGCGTAATACCCTGTTGCAGAAAGCTCACTTCCAAAGGTATCGACAACGCACTAATGTACGAAGACATCACCACTTTACGTGATGATTCCCCTAAGGCCTATGCCCAATACTTAGCCACTTATCGATTAAAGAAATCCCATTGTAAGAATCACATAATATAAATTTGTGATTCTAAGAGGGGATTGAAGGGTTAAAGGGTCTATGTTCTTCTCTTGCTGTATTGCTACAAAGACAAGAATGTCTCAATGTTTTCTATTGTGGTTATGACCTTGCAAAGTTATCCCACACTGATACTATGCCTTAGCTTCGACACGTACTCCTGTCCGTGTACGGAAGCCCCTATATGGACATAGAGCTCATGATGTCCTCATGCTGTATGATATCCTGCATGTAATGTCGTATGCTACTTCTATTTATCCAATCATATGCTTGCACATATTGTATACACCCATGTTTCTTATCTATATAGTACGCTGTAATTTTTACAATAAACAGAGTGATTCTTAACTACAACTGCGTGCTTACTCTTTGTGTTAAGAGTTACTCTCACGGGTACCTAAGGGGTCATCAAATCGAGGTGGTTCAGAGATATAATCCTTACAGTCTGGGGGCTCAGTCCGGAATCCAGCTGATCGTCCCCTGATCGGTAGGATAGAGAATTTTGTTGTCTGTCTTGTCCGCTAAGGGATTGCGACCATCTACTGGATCTGAACTCACTCCGTGTTCCGGGAACACGTGACAAGGTAATATTTAAGTCCGGGACTTAATGTTACGTAGTTTTATGTAAAGGATTTTTTTTAAGGCGTCATAAACAGGTATCAGGGATACCATAGAAGGACCAGGGGTCCACGTATTTAAGGCGTCATAAAAACAGGTATCAGGGATACCATAGAAGGACCAGGGGTCCATATAATCTTTAAAGGCACAGGTATCCGGGATACCATAGATGGACCAGGGGTCCAAATAACAACGCCTCCTCGATTTGATCACCTAAATATTTGTATGTCTGTCTTATAAGTACTCATATTGTAATTTTTCTATTAAGGACACTCAGTGAACGGGTGGTAAGTGCACGGACGCTGAGTGTCAGAGGACATTGTTGTTTACAGTGATTTTAAGTACATTTGAAAGTTGATTTGTAACAAATAACATTTGTCCACGATTGCAGAGATATTAATTGTACGGGTGGTAAGTGTACGTACATTTGGTATCACAAGTTGTACTGTTGTTGTTTTCTGTTCCCGGTAGTTTGTGTAGGGAATATGCACTCCCACATGTTACCAATGATCTATGATCAGATCAGCTGAATGCATACATAGACTATTGTTCCCCTTCCCTGTTATTTGTGAATTCTTTTAGAAATATATTGCGTGGGTGGTAAGTGTACACGCACTATATGACACTGTGTTTGGAACAATCTATGTTTTTATTTTTTTTATTTTATGATAAAAATTGTTATTAATTCAGTTTAGACACGTTAGTTACTTATTGGTAATATGGGATCAGATCAGAGTAAAGAGACTGAATACCCCCCTCCCCTCCCGGGAGAGACCTGCAAGGAATATGTTGCTCGTGTCTCCCCTACAAATTACTACCTTGTTAACCCCTGGCTAGACAATTTAGTGCGATGAACTGAGTGAACATCTGGACGCAGTGTTTAAAACCCGCTCGTCCCTCCCAGTAGCAGTAGCTTGCAAACAGAAACCTAGTGAGAATGTTACTGAATTCTGGAAGAGATTTAAAAAAAAAAAAAAAAAAATGCTGGTCAGAGGAAGCAGGTCTCACCCTAGTAAATACTGACAGCTTACTTATTTCCACATTTATAAACAACCTGCTGCCTTCTGTGACCTTGACAGTAAAACAAAGTGTTTCCAGTTGGACCTCAGACAACATTGAGGAATTTGCTAAACACTTATATGAGAAGGAAGCAGCAGGCTGTTTTGACATAAAAAAAAACTACTCCTAATGTACCAACCCACAGTTACCAAAACCCCCGGAGGCAGCCTAGGAACTCCCACCCCCAGCGGGACATCCCACAGAATAAAGGTCCCCCTGTACCCCCAAACAAGCGACATACATCCTGCTTTAACTGTGGCAAGGATGGACACTGGGCTAGGGACTGCCCCTACCCCCTTAACAAACCTAGGCAGCCATCAACTGAATCTGCCCCCCTTAGCAACGTTCCCAGGGACCCCCCAAGGTTCCAGATTGACTGGTAGGGACAGCCCCGCTGACGGGGCCCGGAGGAGGGTGTCCCGACTTTCATGCAGCTCACAGAACACTGGAAGGAACCCCCATAGATCAATCTAGGTGTCAATGGAACAAGTGTCCCATTCCTGATTGACAGCGGGGCCACCACCAGTGTTCTGTGCAGGGACCAGTACCATGGGCCCCTGAGAAAGTCCGCTCCTTCAATGAGAATCAATGGGATACCCACAAAAGCTTACTCCACTGTACCTATCCCTATTGACACACCACGGGGACATTACATAGGGACTCACACATTCACTGTCATACCTGACTGTCCAGTTAACTTGCTAGGAGGAGACCTCCTTACTGAACTACAGATAACCATCACCCCTACTGGTGGGGGTATGGACATAACCTCACCACACTTCCCCGTGCTCACTGAGACCACTGAACTAGATACAATAGACCCCCTTGTGTGGGCAGAAGGTCCCTTCGACACAGGACTGATATCTTGTACCCCCTACAAGGCCACACTGAAACCTGATGTACACCCCGTTTACCAGAAACAATATCCATTGTCTAAAGAAAAAATGGATGGTCTAAAGCCCATGGTAGAGCAATTCCTACAGCAAGGCATACTCAGACCTGTAGTCTCTCCCTACTGTACACCTGTCAACCCTGTTGCTAAATCAGATGGGACTATAAGGTTTGTACAAGATCTTAGGGCAATTAATCAGCTAATTGTTCCTATTGCACCCATTGTACCTGATGTAAACTCACTCATCTCAGCCATCCCTGTACACGCTGCATTTTTCTCAGTAATTGATTTAAAAAATGCATTTTTCAGCATACCAGTGGACCCTCAGACACAATTACTTTTTGCTTTTTCTTTTGAGGGCAAGCAGTTCCCTGGCACCCCCCTATGGTTCTGTCCTGCTACAGTATGCAGATGATCTGCTTCTCTGTAGTCAAACGGAGGAGGCCTGCCGAGAGGATGGTATATCACTGTTAAACTGGCTCTGTGAATGTGTCTAAAACAAAAATGCAATGGTGTAAAAAGCATGTCGATTATTTGGGTTTTGTACTCACAGAGGGAGAAAGGAAAATCAGTCCACAACGCATTCAGTCTGTATTGGGCCTGGTCACCCCAACTACTCAGAAGGAAATGCTATCCTTTCTGGGCATGATTAATTATTGCAGACAGTGGATATCTGATTGTTCCTACTATGACAATATCTTGAGACAAGCCACTCTCAATGACAAACCTAAACAGATTCAATGGTCACAAGAAATGTTAACTGCATATGAAAGTCTAAAATGTATGTTGGTAAAAAGTCCGGCACTGGGCCTCCCAAACTATGTACTGCCGTTTCATTTATATGCAAGGGACAACTGTAAAACCACGGCGGGGGTACTGACTCAATTTCATGGAGGCAAGCTGCGCCCCGTGGCATTCTTTTCCAAAGTAATGCCTGTGTCGGTCCAAGGTATGCCTGCCTGTCTTCGGGCACTAGCGGCCTGTGCAATGGTAGCTGAAATGGCAACTACACTCACCCTAGGACACACCACTGTACTTCACACAACCCATGATGTTTTGGCCATTCTTAAAGGATTACATACACAACACATGTCTGCCCAACGCCTTAGTGGCTATGAAGTACAATTGCTGGGAAATCCCTCCCTCACCATCAAGTATGCTAATACAACTTCAGGTCCTGCCCCTATTCTAAACGCTCTTCTTGGTCTCAAAGGTCCCCAAGATGACTTGCCCGACGACCATGACTGCTGTCTGACCATAGAGACTGAGACATCTCCCAGACTGGACATGTCCCCCATACCTGTTCCTGGCTCTGACCATGTTTCTGTTGACGGCTCTTGTGCTAGACCAAATGACTCCACATACCAAGCCATGGCCGTCATAACCCCACCCATGATAGATGATCAGTATCTATTTACTGAACTCCAAGTTTCTGCCTCCCCCAAAGATTTAGCTGATTGGTTGTTTCCAATAATGCAGAAGAATCCTAAAACAGGATTAATCTGCAAAGAGGGGAAACCATGTATACCTCAAGCAAGCCCTCCCTATCATACTAGCAGAAATCAGAATGACTCCCCAGAAAACCCTAGGTTATTCACCTTTTGAAATACTCATGGGAAGACCCTTCCCCACACCCTGGGCTAAGAAACCATTAGTAGTACAGGAAGGAGACTTAGAGCTCATAAGGGAAGAATACGTCAGGTCCCTCATAACAAAACTAGATGAGATTGAACATAAGGTTGCTTGTAAAAATCCTTCAAACCCACAGGAACCAGCACATCCTTCCCAGGTCGGAGACAAGGTCATTGTGAAAGTGCTCCCCAGGAACAAAGGTCCAGGAGATTTTGCCTATGGTCCAGAGACAGAAGTTGTAGCAGTGACCAGAACAGCTGTCCTTACTGAGGAGGGGCCCACCTGGATCCATGCATCCCGAGTAAAGAAGATACCCAGCCCAAACCGCGAAGCAAGTCCAGGAGAGGTACTAACGGGGGCAGACAGCCCTGACCTCCAACGAGGAGAGGTACTAACGGGGGCAGACAGCCCTGACCTCCAACCAAGATGACCTCACACATGGAGAAGATGATTGTGAACCACGGACCCCGCTGGGCATGTGTTATCCTAACCCTCATCACAGTCCTAACACTTCCCTGTAGAACTGAGGTTAACATCTCACAAAAGGAAGGGGTGACCACCTTATGGTATAACTCCTCCAACACACACGTAGCCACCTATGTTTTAGATTACTTTATGTTCTCCAAGCTTGCTGAAGCAAAACACTCTATACACAAAAAAAGAAAATCAGGAATATCTGAGACAGTTTATATTTGTGTTACTGATTCATGGTGGGGATACAACTGTGATTCCTGGGGATCTGTGGGGTGGAACACAGGAATTGACTGAGGGTACAGACCATCAGATGCCTTAAATAGATGGAGCCAACCTGGTGGAATACCTCTACTCTCTAGAATGTCTATCTTTAAGATGGACGAGGGCCCAAGTGCATATAGGTTCAGATTAAACATAGAACGCCCCAGCAGAGCAGATAATGGTACCTATGTAGTTGGAATATGGTGGGGAACAGGGTACTATAGCGAAAGGCAAAGCTTTCATTTATGGGACATGTTTAACAATCCAGCGTATCAGTCTAAGGCTATCCCCCAAGGTAAACCCCTAAGGCCTCATATAGCTACCTTCAAGGATATGATAGCCATTAACAATCCCACCTTTGAAGACATCCTAGCTATTGAAACTGGTTTCTCTGACATCAATTTCTGGTTAGAATGGATGAAATATAGCGCCAATAAACATAATAAAAGTAACTGCTATGTTTGTGGCAGATCTAGGCCTCACCTAGGCACAGTGCCCCTTAATATACCCCTAGAGCAGGAAAGTTGTTTTTTCAGCCTTTACAACAGCACCAAAACCAATGACAGTCAATGTGAAATGTGGAAAAAGGAATATCCTATCCTATCAAAAAACCCCAATCCAGGTAATACCATAACCATATATCCAGGGAATTACACCTGTTATGTCTCTAACACTTCCAGCGCCAGGGACTTGAAAACCTTCCCCCCAGGTTACTGTACATCTAAAAGGACTACTGTCCTGGTGAATCAAACCAAATCCTTAGGTGACATCTACTATATCTGTGGGGATATGAAATTAAGAACAAAATTAGATACTACTTGGCAAGGAGAATGTGCCCTGGCTAAGGTGATCATGCCCCTCCATATCATCCCAGGAGAGGAGCAGCCTCCCTCTCCCGTTGTAACCCCCAGGAGAAGAAAGAGGGAAAGCCCAGGGGGCAGTTTTGATCCACATGTATATATAGATACTATTGGGGTACCTAGGGGTGTACCAAATGAGTTTAAAGCCAGGGACCAAGTGGCAGCTGGGTTTGAATCGTTAATACCCATAATTACTGTGAATAAAAATGTTGCTTGGATTAATTACATTTATTATAATCAGCAGAGATTTATAAATGACACAAAGGATGCTCTTAAAGGCATAGCTGAGCAACTGGAAGCCACTTCCCAAATGACATTCCAAAACCGCATGGCCCTTGATATGCTACTAGCAGAGAAAGGGGGCACCTGTGTCTATATTGGGAAGGTAGAAGGATGTTGTACCTACATACCTGACAATACTGGCCCTAATGGCAAAGTCACCTTGGCCATAAACAAACTGGAAAACTTATCCATTGAACTTAAAAGAAATTCTGGTATTGACAACCCCTGGAGCCAATACTTTGGCTGGTTTGAAAACTGGAAACAAGCCCTCGTTCAGTTAGGAATCTTCATACTAATTGCCTTTATTCTCATCTGTGTTGTTGTATACTGCGTAATACCCTGTTGCAGAAAGCTCACTTCCAAAGGTATCGACAACGCACTTATGTACGAAGACATCACCACTTTACGTGATGATTCCCCTAAGGCCTACGCCCAATACTTAGCCACTTATCGATTAAAGAAATCCCATTGTAAGAATCACATAATATAAATTTGTGATTCTAAGAGGGGATTGAAGGGTTAAAGGGTCTATGTTCTTCTCTTGCTGTATTGCTACAAAGACAAGAATGTCTCGATGTTTTCTATTGTGGTTATGACCTTGCAAAGTTATCCCACACTGATACTATGCCTTAGCTTCGACACGTACTCCTGTCCGTGTACGGAAGCCCCTATATGGACATAGAGCTCATGATGTCCTCATGCTGTATGATATCCTGCATGTAATGTCGTATGCTACTTCTATTTATCCAATCATATGCTTGCACATATTGTATACACCCACGTTTCTTATCTATATAGTACGCTGTAATTTTTACAATAAACAGAGTGATTCTTAACTACAGCTGCGTGCTTACTCTTTGTGTTAAGAGTTACTCTCACGGGTACCTAAGGGGTCATCAAATCGAGGTGGTTCAGAGATATAATCCTTACACCTCCGTACGTACACAGCCTCCATACATACCTCCATACACTGCCTCCATATGTATATACATATATACATACACAGCCTCCATACATACATCCATATACTGCCTCCATACATACATCCATACACTGCCTCCATACATACATCCATACACTGCCTCCGTACGTACGTACGTACGTACGTACGTACGTACGTACGTACGTACGTACGTACATACATATATACAATACATCGGTACACTGCCTCCATACACATATACATTCATACATACACACATATATACAGCCATACACTACCTACATACATAAATCCATACACTACCTCCATACATACATCCATAAACTGCCTCCGTACGTACGTACGTACGTACGTACGTACGTACATACACACATATATACAATACAGCGATACACTGCCTCCATACATACATACATATATACATTCATACACACACTGCACCGTACGTACGTACGTACGTATATACATCCATACACTGCCTCCATACATACACACATATATACATCCATACACTACCTCCATACATATATACAGTACATCCATACGTACGTACATATATACACACATATATACAATACATCGGTACACTGCCTCCATACGTACGTACATATATACATTCATACACTGCCTCCGTACGTACACAGCCTCCATACATACCTCCATACACTGCCTCCATACATACATATATCCATCCACTGCCTCCATACATACATCCATACACTGCCTCCATATGTACATACATATATAAATACATACATAGCCTCCATACATACACACATACATACACTGTCTCCATACATCTATATACACATAATGTCTTCATACATACTGTACATAAATCCAACCCCCCTCCCCCCTTCAGTGCACACTTTTGCAACTACCAGTTCCCCCGGGGTGTGACTCCAGGCAGCCACTACTCCGGGTGCCCCACCATCGCACCAAGGAAGCGACATCTTACCGCTGGCCAGGAAGCTGTACTGTTCCCCGCTGCTGCCACCATCTTCTGGCTCACTGCTGCTGTTGCTGCCGGCGGCTCCATAGTGCAGAGCAGCAGGTGAGGGACGGACGGGCGGCCGGGCGGGCGGCTGCTGCTGGCGGGGAGGCACTGTTCCTGGTGCTGCCGCCGGCTCCGAGTTCACAGTGCGCTGCAGATAGCGCGAGGTGGGCGCCTGCTCCTGCCTGATGCCGCACTTATCCTCAATACCCTCCGGAACCCACAGAATTATATTTAAAAAAACAAACAAACGGTGCCGTGGGTTGTGGGGGGAAAGTGGAGGCCGCTCACTCCTAGTTGTGCTGCTAAGTGCCGCCCTCCAGCGGCCGGCGCTCTAGGCAGCTGCCTAAAGCTGCCTAGTGGTAGCGCCGGCCCTGCTGTCATGTGTTTCTACAGACCAACATGGAAACTTGGAAATTACCAGTTCAATGTATTCAGTGTTATCAGATTAATTGTATCTGTGAGAATGAAGTCACTCCCCATTTATGTGAACGCTTTACATTCTCTGCTAGATAAAGAGAAATCATTGTAAGGTTGCAAATGTTGACACGTCTTGCTTTCCTACCCTTGATATTCATGCTCAGACTAGTATAATCTGAGCACTGGTATCAAGATTCAACTCTGTATATTTGCAATGATCAGTGCCTTATATATAGTTTGTATTCAAGATACATGTATGCCTATTTCAAATAAAAAGATGATAAGATACATTTACTGTCATTTTGTTCATTTAAGTCACTCTGATTTTTTTTACACAAAGATGCAGTTATCATCTAAACTACACTAAAAATACATCTTCAATAAAACTCAAAAATGAGTTTTGCCGTGTCGAGGCAGGCTTCTGAAACCATGATAGATAGAACAGACATTAAATATTCTAAAATATACGTGGGATTCTAAATGCATTCTTAAGAACCCAGATTGTGAAGCACTTTTCCAGTTTACAATTTAAATAACGAGAAAGTAAAGTGACGGAATGAACTCAATAACATGGTGCTGAAACAAAATAGCAGTGATTTGAGATTTCCAGGTTTAACACTTACTTATCCGCGTTATTTTAAAAGCCATAGGTCCTGATGATGACTTGGCGGTGTCCCCATTTACACAGCGTAAAACTCACACATTTTTACTGACAGTGCCTATAAAACTGTCTTCACGCATTAGTGCACATGCAGATTTTCCAGCATCTGATGCTTGCATTTGCTTATCACCGGAGGGAAGAATGGTCTAACAGATGCTGAATACAGCAAGGGTCATTTACCTAAAAAAGGCAGTAACTGTATGTAGGTAACGTGCAAAAATATACTAATGCTGCAACCACCTGGACCATACTTGCCTACCCTCCCGGAATGGCCGGGAGGATCCCAAAAATCGGGTGACCCTCCCGGCCCCCCGGAAGAGCAGGCAAGTCTCCTGATTTCAGGGGTCACGCCCTGCCCGGCCGCCCACTTAGCAAGTATAGTGGGCGGTCATAGCCACGCCCCCTGCTGTGTAATGCCTGTAATAGTGGCATTACACAGTGGGGGGTGTGGCTTACATGATGCAATCCAGCAGCCATGCTCTCGTTCCGCCTCTGGCCTGCCCCCGTTCCACCTCTGGCCCACTCCCCTCTGCACGTCACCTCACTGTCCACCCCCCTGCTGAGCCGACCGGCTGCCTTCTCCTGGAGAGAGCAGCCCAAAAGTCGGCAAGTATGACCTGGACCAGTGCCGGATTAAGCCCACCGGGGGCCCAGGGCACCCAAGGCAGGAGGCCCCCACCGACCACCAGCACCCTTCCCCAGTCACAGGCAACGGGAACCACGCTGCAGCAGGGTGAGAAGAGAAGACACCAGGCTGCCGGGGCAGAGGGATCCATGCTGCCGGGGGAGGAGTGCGGCTGTGCATGTGGCTTCCTCCCCACTCCTCTCGGGCAGCACAGTCAGGGACTGAGTAAAGCAATCTCCAGCCTCCGCCGCCAGCAGTATCTCTCCTGGCAGAAGCAAAGGCTGGAGATTGCTTGACTCAGTCCCTGACCGTGCTGCCTGAGAGGAGGGGAGATAAAGACACATGCACAGCCGCACTCCTCCCCCTGCAGCATGGATCCCTCCTGTTTCGGCAACCTGAAGAGCGGTGCAGAGCTCCGTCCGGGGGGGGGGGGGGGGCTTAATACAGGGGGACCCAGGGTACTGACCCCCTGGGCACCCCCCTTAATCCAAATCTGACCTGGATATGTATTGAGATTCCCAATGGTGGATTTGCGAGTCCCAGTGGCTGCGTGCATTGAAGCAGCATTGTTCGAAGATCAGTCGATTATTGAACGTTTGAGTAGTCCTCTAGTTGTACAGCATAGCCGCAGGAAGTGAGACGCTGAAGCCACTGTTACTGCATATGGGATTTAAGGCATAGACTGACACATGCACCAAAAATAGTTGCGCCCAATGGCATCTCCAGAGGTGGGGCTGCAGCACAGTCCAAATTTCAAATAGGGGAGCCGCAGCAGCTGCCACAAATTGTCATCCCACACTGACTCACTGGCAGTAGGAGTGGCTCCCCTATTTGAACTATGCTGCAGCCCCACCTCTGGGGCTGCCACTGGTCACGACATGCCTGCTTTTTTACCACTACATCCCGTTACCTTCCTCAAATGTTCATTGACTATCAATTGCTATGCACATAAATCCTTACTACTGTATGAACGCCTAAGCAAGGCCATGTAAGCACATGCTCTGTGCTACTTAGGTACATGCACAGACAGCTGACAATCATTCAACTGTGAAAAAATTAGGTTTGTGTACATCTCTGAATAAGGCTCCGTATCCATAGCAGGTGTCTAAGAGCTAGTGCAAATATACAATGATGAGGAAGAAGATGAAGCAGATGATGAGATGGTTTCCAGTACTAGTTAGCCACTTCTGATTGCCTGGTTGCAAATCCACATCTCCAGGGCCATTCTTTAGTGATTGCATATATATTTGTTAGGGTCTCCTGCCCTGTGCTGCCACGTCGTCATGGCAACCGGGAGACAAGTGCTAGCGGAGTAACCTGAGCGCAGCTGATACTCCGGTTCGGGTCTTTTGCTGTGCAGTGGTTACAGGCTCTGTGCACGGCAGGGGATCCGGTGCTGGTTTTTGTGCTCACAGTCTGTGAGGTCTGAGTGGGGCGTGGACAGCACCTGCTTTATAAGGCCTCTTCTCAGGTTAAGCAGATGCTGCTGAATCTTTGTTGGTTAGTCAGTTCCTGAAAGTTAGCCAGTACTGTGTAGCTTTGTATTTGTTGTTGCTTACTGCAAATAGGCCTGGGGATTTGGTACTACACTCTGCCAATCCAGACCTAGCAGTAAGACTGGAGTCAGTCGTTTAGCTTGCTGGGGTTCTTTTACTACTCTGTGAACGTAGCAAGTTTGCGGCTGTATTCTAAGACTTGCCTGCCTAAATCCTGTCTCACTGTGCAAGGTGTCAGGTGTCAGTTTAGTGGCAGTAAGGTGAACCTGTGCACTGCAAGTGAGGATTAGGATTGTGGAGACTCTCCTTGTGTCTATCATTCCATCTCTGACCAAGGAGTTTACTGCCACACCCGTTGGTAACCCTTTAGGGTTTTGCTGTTGCCCTTAGCAACAGCATTTCGGGTTCTCTACATATTAAAACACAACATCTTGCTTTTCCCATCTGAGCATTACTAATACTAGGGAGACACCCAGTTTCTTAGCCTCTGGGCTTCTCTGTTCACTTTGTGTTATTTTGTTACCCTATCACCTTCTGTGTACGTAATGTCATATTCCCCAGTCTGTCTGTGAGTTCATTTGTTTTGCATACCTATCCGTTCAGACACCAGTACATTCCTGCAGGCACTGGTGTGCATAACAGTTCAGACACCAGTACATTCCTGCAGGCACTGGTGTGCATAACAGTTCAAACACCAGTACATTCCTGCAGGCACTGGTGTGCATAACAGTTCAAACACCAGTACATTCCTGCAGGCACTGGTGTGCATAACATAATTACATGACTCTGCTGGTATGTTTCTAAATTATTTTATTTTTGCTACAGAACATTCTATTGTATGTGATAAAGATGATTATGGGCTATATGTACTGCAGTGTGAATTTCATAAACAAGGCTCAAACTTGGTCTTGAAGGCTGTAGATTTAAAGCTCCAATATTTAAGTCTACTGTACCTAAAACCTGGATCATTGGGGTGCCTTGAGGACTGCATTGGAGAACCTCTGGTCTACAGCCTTAATCACCGAGATTATGCTAGTTCACAGAAATCGTACTCAAAAATACCCCTTTCACATCGCAAAAATAACCCGGTATCGGCCCTGCATATTGTCGGGTCGACACGGGTCAGTGTAAGATGTGAAAGGGGCCTTGGAGAATTCCAGGGTCATCTGACCTGGTAATTCAACACGGGTAATAAGAAGCGTTATTCCCGGGTTGAATACTAGGTCAGTGGCAGTGTAAACGGATTCCTGGGTCGATGCAACCTGGGACCTGTTTACTACATAGGGAGAGGCAGCGCGGAGATGAGATCATCTCTCAGTGCCGCCTCCACCCCCGCTCCAGGCTCCGGCCCCTGTCGCTATGGCAACCGACCCAGCATATTGCCGGGTCGGGAAGCCAGCGCAGAGGCTCCAATGCCGTATCCCACCCAGGAAGGATCCTTTTCCAATTCCCGGGTGGGATCCGGCATTGGAGATGTGAAAGGGGCTTTACTTATAACCAGTGGCGCAGAGAGGGGGGGTATTATTTACCTAGACTTGCATACTGTAGGGGGGGGGTCTGGGTCTGTGCCCCTTCCCCCAATTATACATACTCTTTTCTAACTTATCTAACTTTTCTAACTTATATACTTTTTGGGGGTAGAGGCCCCTGGGCCCAGCACTGCTCTCTGCGGCCCAGCAAATACCCCAATACCAGCTGTATTATACATGTTATATGTCATATCAAACTGAATAATGGGCACAATAAACTGAGCAGTATGGATGGTGTAATAGTTGGCATTACTGCCTCACAGCACTGAGAATATGGGTTCAGTTCCTACCATGGCCCTAACTGTGTGGAGTTTGTATATATTTTCCAGTGCTTACGTGGGTTTCTTCCAAGTGCTCCGATCTCCTCCCACAATCCAAAAATATACTGTTAGGTTAATTGGATCCCTGACACAAAACAAAATCTCCTCGAATGAAGATAAGAAAGCGCTGGTATTTAAATGTTATTACATTTAATTATTATAGCACATAATGCATAAATATAAAAACAGACATATAAAAATAAAAATATATTGTAGTGCAAAGAATATATATACATTACCGGACGGTAAAAAAAATTGTCTCAGTTTGTAGGAGCACACTGTTGCGGGTATACACTTTGTCAGTGTGCAGCCTGAGAGTGAGGAGCGGCACAGCAACAGGAGACACCGGTGAGTTACCGCTACCTTGCCACGAGTCACAGTCAAATTATTTGCATGCTCCTCCTGATATAACCGCATAAGGCTTCAGTGGCTGGGAGGACTGTTTACACGTACAGCTTTGTGTACAGGCACCGATTATTTGTTTGTGGCAATTTTAAATTCTTCTTTGGATTACCTAATCAATTCAAGCTGTGTATAATTATATGTTCTAGAACAAACGTTCCTATATGCTCCTACAAACTGAGACAATTTTTTTTACCAGACGGTAATTTATATATATTCTTTGCACTACAATATATTTTTATTTTTATTTGTCTGTTTTTATATTTATGTGCTATAATTATTAAATGTAATAACATTTAAATACCAGCGCTTTCTTATCTTCATTCGAGGAGATTTTGTTTCGTGTCTTGTTTCTAAGTGGGGAGAGTATACCCACAAGAAAGCAGCAGGTATTTAAACGATCAGCTGGTGCTGGGTCAAACACACTTTTTTTCCTCTAATTGGATCCCTGCATAAAAATATAACCCTCGTTTGTGCATTTGCATGCGTTTAGGGCAGACTAGATGGGGCAAGTGGATCTTATCAAATTGTGTGTTTGTATGAATGCATTTTTACCTAAAAAAAAGGTTAAAAACTTTTTTTGTGCTTATGACTTGGTTGTGTGTACATAAACCTCCTTATGATAGTGTGTGGACCCTTGTTCAAAAGTTAAGCATTCAATACCTTTAATACCAAAAAATAATGACACGGAGACCTGAATTTGGCAGAAAATTGTTAGCTATTTATTGTACCCTAACCATTAGAAAAACCTGTAAAGTAAAATTTCAGTTAACATGCCGATTCAGCCGGCATATGGTGGCAGAAAAAAGAACGGCTATATTCAACTGACGATAACCTCAAAAAACATTAAAACCCAAACAATCCTAATTTACCACAAACCATACATAGGTAATAGGTGCCCGACTCAGACCTCCACGCTGACTGCCCATCTGGATGGGTGATGACGCTGCCCCCTGATGGGTGATCTAGCGGCCTTAAAAGTCAATGGAGGTGAGTGCACCTAAACCACACCAAAACTGTAAACAACTGCAACTAACAAGTCAAATTACAACCTGCCGTTCTTTTCCGCCGACAAATAGCCAACGATAACACACGCTAACAATTCAGAGCCAAGGCACTCCGTGCCAAAACCTCTACCAAATGGGGTGGGAGGGCGGGAAGGAAAACCAGCAGCAAGAGAGACCAAGCTAGGCTATACATCCCTATATATACTGATCCCTCCCCTCTCTAACATTGGCTGTACTTTTCATCACAGTTAGGTCCACCCCTCACAGGAGGTTTAACTCTCTCCATTCCAATGCTGTCATTTCGCTCTCCTAAACCTCCTAATGATAGTGTGTGGACCCTTATTCAAAAGTAAAGCATTCAATACCTTTAATACCAAGAAATAATGACATGGAGACTTGAATTTGGCAGAAAATTGTTAGCTATTTATTGTACCATAACCATTAGAAAAACCTGTAAAGTAAAATTTAAGTTAACATGCCGATTCAGCCGGCATATGGTGGCAGAAAAAAGAACGGCTATATTCAACTGACGATAACCTCAAAAAACATTAAAACCCAAACGATCCTAATTTACCACAAACCATACATAGGTAATAGGTGCCCGACTCAGACCTCCACGCTGACTGCCCACCCGGATGGGTGATCTAGCGGCCTTAAAAGTCAACGGAGGTGAGTGCACCTAAACCACATCAAAACTGTAAAAAACTGCAACTAACAAGTCAAATTACAACCTGCCGTTCTTTTCCGCCAACAGCGAAAGACTCTTCCCCAGAGTCTTCGCACCGCCACCATACCCCCAACCTAACTCCTGCAACACCAGAAACAGATCCTCCAGGAAAAACAGCATCCCCTCCTTGGACAGATGCACACCATCAGGCCGAAAAAGGTGACTGTCACGAAACCGAATCCTAGGGTGGCGAACCATTTTCCCTCCATAGGCCAACACCCACTTCGCCACCGCCGCATTCACCTTTTGCCTGGCCTCATCAATCGGGCGACCGTCCGCCACTCCTTGCCAACGCAACCTTGGCACCATCATAGAGAACACCAAGACACAATTGGACCACGCTGCGGCCACACTGGCCAGATCCTCCATCATGGCCCACCGCAGCTCCAAAGATGTCCTCTTCCCCAGATCGTTGCCACCTAAATGGACAACCAGCACCCTAGGGACTCCATGCTCGCTGACCTGACTGACCAATCTACTGTTCAGATCTTTCCACAACATCCCCCGCCAACCAAGCCAACGAACGCCATGAGTCCTAGGAAACATCTGTGCCCCCTCCGAGGCCAAAAACCTGGCTGCCCAGTAAACATAAGAGTGGCCAACCACCCAGATTGCCAAATCGTCTTCTACCCAACCTGAAGAGAAGGAAAGGAGTAAAGATCGGTTAATAAGTATCCTAACAGGAGTATATTAAACGCATTAACCTGAAGGATCTGCCAAAAGAAAAAAGGGGTTTTCGTGTCTTGCAGAAGTCATGGCCTAGCCGATCTAAACAAGCTTCCAACCAATCGAAGCAACATAAAACATACAACGGGAAAAATCAAAATAATATAAGGAAAATAAAAAGGGGGGGGTGGGGTATAAAATGGGAAAAAACATGTAAGAACTAAGCTGGAGGTGAAAGCGTAAAAACCTGCTGAGGGACTTTGATTTGAACTGATCAGCCGAATTGAAGATTAGAATTCAGTCCGTCAAGTCAGGCAAAAAATCGCAAGAGAACTCCAGACCCCCGCTGCCAGCAGTGGCGAGTAGCTAATCCCTGAGTAGGATGAACAGGGGAGACAAACAGACACACTACACAAGGACGTACTTAACTTTACAACATGAACTTATACAACGACTAATAAAACTGAACTGTTAGTCAAACAAACAACTCATGGAACTGGGCGAATATATCGTCTGCAACTTGACGACTTCCATCGCCCCACTGCCTGGATTTACGCAACGGAAAACCCAGTCGACGCAGCCGACGTCGCCGCCCCGATACGGAAAGAATGCGTACCGAAAGTAGCGGGTGAAAGGCCCAAGCTCGCCAGACAGCGACTCAGCATCCAACGAAACTGATATTTCGTCAAAGGTAAACCGTCATAATGCAGCAACCACGACCCCTGCCCACCGGGCCGAACCGCTGCATATTTTGATGCCAACCTCACCGGGCAAATGCTCTCCTCCAGCGACGGAACCAAGGTGACCCATCGTCCTCTACCTACCTGGTCCGTCTTAGAGCGACGCAATCTGCACAGCAAGGACATCTCACCCACCACCACGTCAACCAGAAGCATGCGCGAGTCTGCCCGCTTAGATTGCGCTACCAGCTCCGAAACCCGAAAGGCTTCGTGGTAAGCCATGGAGAATGCCAACCGGAACAAAAGCGATTCAAAAATTGACGACGCGATCCCGCCAACCGCCTCGATGACAGCCGGTAGCAAGGCCGCATCGATGGGCCGACGCCTATCAGGCGGCGTTGGCGCCCCATGCGCCCACCCTTTCATCGCCTTAACCAGAAGCCCGCTCTTCGTCAGGTCAGGGACACCCTTGATTTTATTAAAAACAAAATCCCTGCCAAGTACCGGGACACCACCGCTCTGGACCTACCCGTGACAAAAAGCTGCCAAATAAAAGAAAGCATCATCCGATGCCCGCTCTTACCTTCTTGGCTACGTCCTCGGACAAACTCTTCCCACTCGCTCCAAGCTTGACTGTAAGCCTTAAGCCTTGAGCGTGTTCGGAGCCACTGACCACATCGCTAGACCCCCCCAGTCCGGTCCGATCACCTGCCAGACATAACCGGGACATTGAAACCCCCGCTCATCGGCCTCGGGTGCCAACGAACTAAATCTCTCCCACTGACCGTGGGACAACACGTCGGCAATTCCGTTCTCAAGTCCTGGCACATGCTGCGCGCAAAACCATACATTCTTATGCAAGCATGTCAGCAGCAATCGGCCAAGCACCCTCAGAACCACCAGCGACTTCGCCCTCTGGTTATTGATCGCATGCACCACGCCCAGATTGTCACATCTAAACAAAATGCTGCGATGAGCCAGACGATCGCCCCCAAACCTCTAGCGCCACCATAATGGGGAAAAGCTCCAGCAGCAAAAGGTCCTTAGTGAAACCATCGCGCTGCCATTCCTCAGGCCACGAGGCCAAGCACCAAGACCCCTCTAGGTAGCAACCGAACCCAGAGGAACCCGCCGCTTCGGTAAACAGCTGTAACCAATAGCTGTCGACCGTCGGGGCCAGCCAGATACGCACTCCGTTGAAATCCTCCAGGAACGAGGCCCATACGGCCAAATCCCTCTTAATCTCGGAGGACAAGCGGATGAAATGATGCGGCCTGGCACACCCCGCCGTCGCCCTTTCCAGCTTTCGGCAGAAAACCCTGCCCATCGGTATCACCCGACAAGCAAAGTTCAAAGGGCCCAGCAAGGACTGCGCCTGCCTCAGCATGACTTTTCGCGACCATACGAACTGGCAAATAACCTCGCGGAGCTTCGCAACCTTGGCCTGAGGAAGGCGACACGATCCCACCACCGTGTCGATTTCAATCCCCAAGAACGACAAACAAATCCTCGGCCACAGGAACGCCAAAGTGAAAAAACAGCGCTCAGATGCTGAACAGCAAGTCGCTGCAGCGCGGCGAATTTGCCGGTCCCACACACAGGAAATCATCGAGGTAATGCGCAACTCCATGACCCCCTGAAGAAGACTCCACGCACCAATGTAAAAATGTGCTAAACCGTTAAAAAAACGAGCAGGAAACGGAACATCCCATCTGCAAACATTTGTCAATGAAATACTCCGCTCCGATTTGAAAACCCATAAAACGGAATGAGTCCGGATGCAACGGGAGCAACTGCAACGCGGATTCCACATCAATCTTAGCCATCAGGGCACCAGGGCCGTAACTACGAACCAACTCCAGCGCCTCATCAAACGACTGGTACACCACCGGGCAGTGGGCCGGTGGTATCGCGTCGTTGACCGACGACCCTGACGGGTAAGAAAGATGCTGAATGAGCCGAAAAGGCACCTGGAGTCTTCTTGGGGACTACCCCCACTGGGGAAATGACCAAGTCATCCACTGGGGGCGAGCTAAACGGGCCCTCCATCCTACCCATGCGCACCTCTTTATCCACTTTCTCGCGCAAAATGGACGGCAAGGCGCGAGCGGACTGCAAATTCCGGAGAGCCTTAACATATACTTCGCCCGCAACTGGCAAGCGGAAGCCAAACTTAAAACCTTGAAACAAAAACTGGGCGTCCGTACTATTCGGATACCAATCCAACCATTTGGACATGGCGTCCAAATTAATTGGCGTTGGGGCCCTGCGGAGCGATCCCGCTCGCGCCTGGTCTTGCATAGCTTTGCTTTCCCCTCGCGCCTTGCCGGTTTCCCTTAAAACAGTTGGAGGCCGGGTGGAAGCCGCCACACTGCAAGCACGAATGTCGAAAACGACACTGCTTGCCGAAGGAACAGGTCGCATTATTAAACGCGAAGCACTTCCCCTTCGCGGAGGCCTGCCCACTTCCGCGGACAGCCAACCTACCTTTCTTACCCTGTCCCCCTTCCGCGTTACTCCCCTGAGCGGACAACCCCGCGCGTAGCCCGTCCGCCGCCGTATTCCGGGGCTCCTTTGCGGTTTGAGAAGCCCGGGTGACCTGGAGCCAGACCTTCACGTCCTTGCAACCAAAGTCAATTATCTGTAAGCAGTCCTGCTTCTCTCTGAACTTCTCATCATACATCCGCCATTTGAGACCTGCCGATGTGCGCTGCATATCGTGTATCAAGTGCAGGTATCGTATGACGTTCATATGTTCGTCAGGCCTATCTTCCAGATAACACGCCGCAAAGACGCAAAAACCAGCAAGCCAGTTGTCTAAAGTTCGGAAAGCTTCAGCTCCAATGCCTTTCTTAGCCGTAGCTGCCTTATACTCCTTCTTAGCGTCCTTAGTCAGCACTGCAGATCTTCCTACGGCAGCTATCCCGCAACCCCCTCAAAACTGCCGTATAATCACAGTGGACTACCCCAGGCAAATCGCGGCGCTTCTTGGCCCTGTGAGCGTCCTCGCTAAGCCGCTTGCGTCTCTTCCACCTCTCCTGCTGCCCCGCCGCCCTCTTAGCGTACTTCGTCGCACGCTTTTTTGCCCTAGTCGTTCTACTGACGTCGGACGCTTGCGACGACAGGGTTGAAGAAGAGGAGGAACTGAGAGAACTGGAGCGCGTGCTGGACCCCGATGCCGGCTGGTCAACCTCACCTGACGCAGACGATTGCTCGGACAGGGCGTCTTCCGGTGTGGAAACTTCGCAATCCTTCTCATCACTCGCGTCCAGCTCCGCCATTCCGCGATCCCCTGAAAAAGAAAACAAAGCATGGGACCCGGAAGCCACTCCTGGGGCATGCCAAGCACTCCGGGGCAAAGACGTCCCCACCTCGCGACCGCTCTCCCAACTGCGCCGCGGCCGCCCCCAGGTCACGGCAAGCGTGCGCTATCCGCTGAGCCGCTGACCCGTGCTGCGTACCGGACGCCCCCGCTTCATCACGCGCGCCAGAATGCCTTGCTGCTCCCGGGGACGCTGCTGCGGCCAATGGGCCCAATGCCACCGCCACCGTCGACAGAGCCGACGCCAGCTCACTGGAAGCCGCCTGACTTCCCCAAAATTTGTTGGCGGCCCCAGCGGGAGCCCCCGCCGAAGTCGCTGACAAGGGGCCCGACGACTCAAGCCCCGCCCGTCTCGCTGGTGGGCCGCTGGCCCCCCTGATTACCATTGGCGGGGTCCCCCACCAGTCATCCTGCCTAACCCGCACCTGCCGGCCCTCCCTACTGCTGCTGCGCCTGCCCCCCCGCACTCGCCCTCCTCCCGCAGGCCGGAGCTCCCCCCGTCTGCCGGGAAGGCATCCCTGCAAGGCTCCATGCTGGTGCTCCCTAACCTATGTCGCCCCCCCCGCCGCCGTTCCCCGCCGGACTCCGGCTGTAAGGGAGGCAGCAGGGGAGACGCTGATACTGGCGGCGCCGCTACGTGCACATGTGCGTGAACGGTGCCACTGGCTGAGCGCGCGGGCGTGCGTGCACCTCATGCGCGCGTACCGCCGCTACCCTCCACCGTCCTCTCAGTACCTGGCCCACCGACAGGGACCGCCGAATGAGGCCCCGCGACAGGCCTCGTCCGACCCGCCGCCGCTCTCCGTCCACCCCGGCCCCCGCCCGGCATCACTCCGTGGCCGTGGCAAGGTGGATGGGTGGGAAGATGTAATGGGAGCACCCGGAGGCCGCCCGTTCTGGCGCGCATGCGCGCGTCCGCGGGTGCCTGCTCTCGGCAACGGTGCCTCATCCTCGAGAATCGAAGGTGAAGGCCGATGCCCGGCCACCTCCGGACGGCTCCCCCGTGTCGACGGCCCCCCCTGTCGCCCGCGGCCGGAGGTAAACACCAAACCAGAATCCTGGGGCAGGGAAGACCGGGTCCGCCCAACCACCGCCGCGCGGGCACCCGCGCTGGCGCCGGGGGACGGGGAATGGGCAGGTGAGCCCACAGGCCCATCCGTAGACCCAGCATCCTGGCCAGCAGAGCGGTAGCGCGCTGGGGTCCCGGCAGAGCGAAGGAGGCGAGAGGCGGCCATAATCCAAAAAAAAATTTATTATGTGAGGATGAGAGAGGAGGGTGAAAGGCTCAGTACTGTTATAACAGTGAATACTACGAACAGTAGGAGTGGAAATTGAATTTCCAGCCAGCTAGCTAAACAAAACTAGTGCAAGTGCAAATCAGTCACACTCACCAGAAGGAAAACCAGCAGCAACAGAGACCAAGCTAGGCTATACATCCCTATATATACTGATCCCTCCCCTCTCTACCATTGGCTGTACTTTTCATCACAGTTAGGTCCACCCCTCACAGGAGGTGTAACTCTCTCCATTCCAATGCTGTCATTTCGCTCTCCTTAATGTGGGTGTGGTTATGCCTGATGTCATCATGCTGCAATTTTGGTTGTGATTTTGAGTGTACAGTGCAGCAAATTACACCTATGTTGCAGGAGCACCAAGTGGGGGTTGGGGAAGGTACACATTATCCAGGCCTGTCTGGGAGGCCCAGCAAGGGCCTAAGGGGGTAATTCCAAGTTGATCGCAGCAGGAAATTTTTTAGCAGTTGGGCAAAACCATGTGCACTGCAGGGGAGGCAGATTTAACACGTGCAGAGAGAGTTAGATTTGGGTGTGGTGAGTTCAATCTGCAATCTCATTTGCAGTGTAAAAATAAAGCAGCCAGTATTTACCCTGGACAGAAACAAAGTAACCCACCCAAATCTAACTCTCTCTGCAAATGTTATATCTGCCCCCCCTGCAGTGCACATGGTTTTGCCCAACTGCTAAAAAATATCCTGCTGCGATCAACTTGGAATTACCCCCCAAATCAGCGAATGATTCAGAGCAATGGACCCACATTGGTGAGACGCATATTCATATCAGCACGCTGTGTTCCCTTACTTAAGCACTGGGGCCCATCTGTTGCTTCGGCCGCCCTACTACGTTGCGTTAAATTAGTATCAGTCTACCATTGTGTAAGGAACACATTTGTCAGCAAACAATAATCCAGAACTGCCTGGCTCTTCCCTGGCTCTTATGTGTTTTTTTTGACCATGAGGTTGCTTTTTTGGTTTATACAGAACCATCTTTGTCACCAAATGCATTTTTTCTGCCTCTGGACTGTATGAATACTCTCTGCTTGTTCTCTCATATACAAATGTGATTTGATGGAATTCCAACATGGCTTGTGTAGCCTCTGAAAAATATCATATTGCATATAACATATCTCTAATAAAGAGCATTCCCTCACATTTAGTTGACATGCCCTTCAGTCTCGAAGCAAGTAAACACCAAATGACTAGTATTTGCTTAGCTGTCTTAGAGATCTGGCTGTTTTGTCATTATTTTAGGATGGTGACATCATGGTGCATGTAGTACAGTAGTACACCGACAGATTTAAGGCACCGGACCTCGGGGGTCATTCCGAGTTGTTCGCTCGGTAAAAATCTTCGCATCGCAGTGATTTTCCGCTTAATGCGCATGCGCAATGTCCGCACTGCGACTGTGCCAAGTAAATTTGCTATGCAGTTAGGATTTTTACTCACGGCTTTTTCATCGTTCTGGCGATCGTAATGTGATTGACAGGAAATGGGTGTTGCTGGGCGGAAACAGGACGTTTTATGGGCGTGTGGGAAAAAACGCTACAGTTTCTGGGAAAAACGCAGGAGTGGCCGGAGAAACGGAGGAGTGTCTGGGCGAACGCTGGGTGTGTTTGTGACGTCAAACCAGGAACGACAAGCACTGAAATGATCGCAGAAGCCGAGTAAGTCTGGAGCTACTCAGAAACTGCTACGAGGTGTGTAATCGCAATATTGCAAATACATTGTTCGCAATTTTAAGATGCTAAGATTCACTCCCAGTAGGCGGCGGCTTAGCATGAGCAAATCTGCTAAAATCCGCTTGCGAGCGAACAACTCGGAATGACCCCCCTCATACGTACTGTACCAAGGTAATGCTCCAATGCTGAAAAAAATATTGTTACCCTTTATTTTATAAGGTGTCACAAGAAGTCTGCAGTGCCGTATAAAGGAGGTCATTCCGAGTTGATCGCTCGCTAAGGATTTTCGCAGCGATAATGGCAGAACGGGGCTAATCTGCGCATGCGTATGCACCGCAATGCGCAGGCGCGTTGTACAAGTACAAAGAGCTTTGTGGTTTTGCACAGGTTCTAGCGACGCTTTCAGTCGCACTGGCGAACGCATGGAGATTGACAGGAAGTGGGAGTTTCTGGGTGGCAACTGACCGTTTTCTGGGAGTGTTTGGAAAAATGCAGGCGTGGCCGGGCATTTGCTGGGCGGGTGTCTGATGTCAATACAGGGTCCTTCGTCGCAGCAATCATTGCACAGAATAAGTAACTACAGGGCTGGTCTTGTTCTGCACAAAATGTGTTTGCTGCCGCGCGGCTGCACAGGCGTTCACTCTCCTGCAAAGCGAAAATACACTCCCCCGTGGGCGGCGACTATGCGTTTGCATGGCTGCTAAAAGTAGCTAGTGAGCGATCAACTCGGTATGAAGGCCAAAGTTCATACAAAGATACAGTGCAAACATAACTGGACAAAAATCAATATACAGTATACAAGGAACTACAGATCTTTTGCAATACATAGATTATGAGAGATTATTAAAGTCCAGTGCATTATAAGGGCTGGAATCTCATTATTAGAGCTAGTAGTCATTGGTACCATAAAATCTGTTCTAGCCACAACACACCAATTATAAAGCAACGGGGGGTCATTCCGAGTTGTTCGATCGGTAAATTTTTTCGCATCGCAGCGATTTTCCACTTAGTGCGCATGCGCAATGTCCGCAGTGCGACTGCGCCAAGTAAATTTGCTATGCAGTTAGGTATTTTACTCACGGTTTTTTCTTCGTTCTGGTGATCGTAATGTGATTGACAGGAAGTGGGTGTTTCTGGGCGGAAACTGGCCGTTTTATGGGTGTGTGCGAAAAAACGCTACCGTTTCTGGGAAAAACGCGGGAGTGGCTGGAGAAACGGAGGAGTGTCTGGGCGAACGCTGGGTGTGTTTGTGACGTCAAACCAGGAACGACAAGCACTGAAGTGATCGCAGATGCCGAGTAAGTTTGAAGCTACTCAGAAACTGCTAAGAGGTGTGTGGTCGCAATTTTGAGAATCTTTCGTTCGCAATTTTAAGATGCTAAGATTCACTCCCAGTAGGCGGCGGCTTAGCGTGTGTAAAGCTGCTAAAAGCAGCTTGCGAGCGAACAACTCGGAATGAGGGCCAATAATCCCAGTGACTCGGAATTGCTATCATAGGTGGTAATTCCAAGTTGATCGCAGCAGGATTTTTTTTAGCAGTTGGGCAAAACCATGTGCACTGCAGGGGAGGCAGATATAACATGTGCAGAGAGAGTTAGATTTGGTGGGTTATTTTGTTTCTGTGCAGGGTAAATACTGGCTGCTTTATTTTTACACTGCAATTTAGATTGCAGATTGAACACACCACACCCAAATCTAACTCTCTCTGCACATGTTATATCTGCCTCCCCTGTAGTGCACATGGTTTTGCCCAACTGCTAAAAAAAATCCTGCTTCGATCAACTCAGAAGTACCCCCATAGAGCAAAAATCATATTACTGCATACACAAATCATTCCCTCCTGCATTAAATCTCTCAAGTCCAACAATATTTTCCCTCTGTTCAGTAGCGGATCTTGCCACGGGCAAGCAGGACTTTTGCCCGGGGCGCCGCCTTCCGGAGGGCGCTGGCGCCATCCGGAGGGCGCCGCACCATGGCAAGATCCGCCACTGCTGTGCCCTCCGCTGCCCGCTGTGTCCCCCCCGGCTCCTGCGGCTGTGGTCCCGTGAAGGGAACTAGACGCGTAGCGTCTAGTTTCCCTTCGCGGAGAGGACCTTTGCTGAGCGGTGCGCAATGACGTCATCACGCACCGCACAGCAAAGGTCCTCTCCGCGAAGGGAACTAGACGCTACGCGTCTAGTTTCCCTTCGCGGAGAGGACCTTTTGCTGTGCGGTGCGCAATGACGTCATCGCGCACCGCTCAGCATTTAAGCGGCGCTTCTGCTGTACAGGGGGCGTAACTGACCACGCCCCCTGTATTAAGCCAAACCCCCATTCCCTGCCCGGGGCGCCGAGGGCCCTCGAACCGGCCCTGCCTCTGTTACATTCACATCATGTGTTCTTTCTTATTTCAGTTTCCTTCTCTGTTGAAGTGCCGCCCCCAGCTGCAGATCTGCTTAAGAAAAATCTGCCCCTTCACATTAATATTGAGCCGGATTCATAGATGTATGCAAACTGATGGTTTAAGTACAATACCAATGGGTCTTGCACTGTCAGGTGCAGTGTCCCCTAAGCCGCTGCTTGATTGACACTTTATGGCCTTTTGGAAGAGATGAAGGGACAAACGAAAAGCGTTTCCCAAAACGGTGGAGTGTCTGCCTCTTTGGACGCAGATTTCCTGCCCTCTGCAGTGTGAATTCCCCGGCCATTCTGAGTAACCCTCAGCTTCCCAGTATCAATGCATCTTCGGATGCAGCAGCAGATCACACAAGCATGCAGGAGGCGACTATTAACAGAAGATGCCTCCTGCAGCATTAGCGAATTATCGTACAGACGCAGCTACCGTGCTTACTGCATACATTTCTGAATCAGGCCCCTTCTTATTGATCATTCAGTATCTGCTTAATGAAAGTTCAAGAATAGATTCAAGGTTGGGTCCAGGGAAGAACTTGCAATCTTCCGGGCTCTGAAAAGTCTCCATGCTTATTTCTCTTACGTCCTAGAAGATGTTGGGGTCCACATTAGTACCATGGGGTATAGACGTGTCCTTTGGGAGCCATGGGCACTTTAAGAGTTTAATAGTGTGGGCTGGCTCCTCCCTCTATGCCCCTCCTACCAGACTCAGTTTAGAAAATGTGCCCGGTGGAGCCAGTCACAGCTAGGGGAGCTCCTAGGAGTTTTTCTATTTTTTTTTTTTTTTTTTTTAAAGAGTTAGGTGCAGGGAGACTGCTGGCAACAGCTTCCCTAGTTTGTGGGACTTAGGAGGGGGGGGGTAGGAACCAACCCTAGAGGTTAATGGTTCTCTATCTCCACTGACAGGACACTGAGCTCCTGAGGGTGATGATCGCAAGCCCCCGAGGTGGCCGCTCACTCCCGCAGCATGGCCGCCACCCCCTAACAGAGCCAGAAGATAGAAGAGTGGTGAGCATGATGCAGGCGGTCCGAGAAGCGGGTTGCCGGTGGTAATGGCTGCACAAGAGTGAGAGCACAGTCCTGTCAGGCTGAGCACCGGGGGGCTCGGCAACATGGTTGTATGGCGCTGTAAGGGTCATCCTGGGCTGCAACATACCCTAACACCAGTGGTGCAAGTAGAAAAAATGTCTTACGGGTACTGTGTGCGCACACCGTAGGCGCGTGTGCTAAAAATGGGTGTGGCCAAATGCCACATGGGCGTGGCCAATGAAAATGGGGGTGTGATACACATATGGGGGAGGGGCAGATACACATATGACCCCAATAGTGCCAGATACAAGTTGCCCCACATTGCCAGATATACATTGCCCCACAGTGCCAGATATACATTGCCCCACAGTGCCAGATACACATTGCTTCACTGTGCCAGATATACATTGCCCCACAGTTCCAGATATACATTGCCCCACAGTACCAGATATAGATTGCTTCACTGTGCCAGATACACAAATGCCCCCAAAGTGCCAGATACACATTGCTTCACAGTGCCAGATACACATTGCGCCACAGTGCCAGATATACATTGCCCCACAGTGCCAGATATACATTGCCCCACAGTGCCAGACATACATTGCTTCACTGTGCCAGATACACAAATGCCCCCAGAGTGCCAGATACACATTGCTTCACAGTGCCAGATACACATTGCCCCACAGTGCCAGATACACAAATGCCCCCACTGTGTCAGATATACATTGCCCCCCAGTGCCAGATACAGAAATGCACCCACAGTGCCAGATATGCCCCCAGTGCCATATACAGAAATGCCCCCAGTGCCAGATACACATGTCCCCCCCGTGCCAGATATGCCCCCAGTGCCAGATACACATGTCCCTCCAGTGCCAGATATGCCCTCAGTGTCAGATATGCCCCCAGTGCCAGATACACATGTCCCCCCATTGCCAGATATACCCCCAGTGCCATATACAGAAATGCCCCCAGTGCCAGATACACATGTCCCCCCCGTGCCAGATATGCCCCCAGTGCCAGATACACATGTCCCTCCAGTGCCAGATATGCCCTCAGTGTCAGATATGCCCCCAGTGCCAGATACACATGTCCCCCCATTGCCAGATATACCCCCAGTGCTAGATATACATGCCCCCCAGTGTCAGATACACATATTTCCGCAGTGCCACATATGCCCCCAGTGCCAGATACATATGTCCCCGCAGTGCCACATGTCCCCAGTGCCAGATACACATGTCCCCCCTTTGCCAGATATGCCCCCATTGCCAGATATGCCCCCAGTGCCAGATATGCCCCCAGTGCCGGGTATACATGCCCCCAGTGCCAGATACACATGTCCCCCTTTGCCAGATATGCCCCCAGTGCCAGATATGCCCCCAGTGCCAGGTATACATGCCCCCAGTGCCAAATATGCCCCCAGTGCCAGATATGCCCCCAGTGCCAGATACACATGTCCCCCCTTTGCCAGATATGCCCCCATTGCCAGATATGCCCCCAGTGCCAGGTATGCCCCCAGTATCAGATACACATGTCCCCCCTTTGCCAGATATGCCACCAGTGCCAGGTATACATGCCCCCAGTACCAGATATACCCCCAGTGCCAGATACACATGTCCCCCCTTTGCCAGATATGCCCCCAGTGCCAGGTATACACGCCCCCATTGCCAGATATACATGCCCCCAGTGCCAGGTATGCCCCCAGTGCCAGGTATACATGCCCCCATTGCCAGATATACATGCCCCCAGTGCCATGTATGCCCCCAGTGCCAGGTATACGTGTCCCCATTGCCACAAATACATGCCCCCAGTGCCAGGTATGCGCTCCCCTGCTCACCGCTGCTGTCTTGTGTGTGAGGGGAGGAGAGCGCAGCCTGCGCCTCTCCTTCCCCTCAGTGTCCGGCGGGTGCGGCTGTGTCTGTTCAATTCAGCGCCGATCCATGAGCCAATCAAAGCTCGAGGTCCAGCAGCCTTGGCTGCCGGTCCGTGAGCTCTGATTGGCTCACGGGCGGTGCTGAATTAAACGAAGACACTGAGGGGCAGGAAAGGCGCAGGCTGCGCTCTCCTCCCCAAACATCAGCGGCGGTGCGGCGGTGAACGTCGGGAAGCGGCGGTGAGCAGCAGAGGGAGGGAGGGAGGGAACGGCGAGGTGCGGCGGCCCGTCGGTGTGGGTACGGCGTACCCATGGCTAAATTCTTATGGGTACGCCGTACCCACCCGTACCCGTACACTTGCACCACTGCCTAACACCGGTCAAACTACGCTAACAGGGGCTAATCCCGCTGTTAGCAGCAAGGTACCTCAGGCCAGTATAAAAATATAAGTGCGGGAAGACGTGCCATTACAGGGGGCGGGGCTTCTCCTCAGAGCGGATCCAGCACTCACCAGTGCCATTTTCTCCCTGCAGATCACACAGACAGAAGCTGACAGGGAGCGCTGCCTTCCACATAACTCCAGCTTACCTCTGCGGTACCAGGGTGTTATAGACAGGGGGGGAGAGTGTTATATATTTATATATTAACCCATTAAGGTGTTATATCAGCGCTGGGCTTATTGTATATTACATTGCCTGTTGAAGCGCTATGTGGCTGGCTCCTTATACTCTGTGACTCTCTGAAAGTACTCTGGTGGAAACTGTGGCTGACATTTTCCTGTGTGTGTGTTGCTATATAGATCACATTATCATGTCTAGGGAATCTGTCTCTTGTGCAGCAGAGTGTCTTTCTTCACCTGATGAGTCTATTCCATGTACGCAGGACTGCAATGTGCTTTCCCAGCCCTCTGAAACTGAACCCCCATGGGTGGATTCCTTAAGGGGAATGATATCTCAGATTTCATCTCAGATGTCATATAATGAGAAAAAAACACAGGTTTTGAGAAATTCTGTACAGGTGTTGCAATGTTCAGCTCCCAATACCTCATCTAGGTCACCCCCTATTCACCCAAAAAAGCATGCTCTTGCCCAGATAATGCAAGTTGACACGGATACCAACTCTGATACAGGTGACGGTGATGGGGATATGCAGGGGGGGGGAGGCATCCCTTGCTAAGGGGCTGCAACTTATGATTGAGGCCATTAGGGACATTTTACACATACCTGAACAGGTAGAGGAGGCTTATTTTACAGACAATAAGAAAACCTCCCTTACATTCCCTGCGTATAAGGAATTAAACGCATTGTTTGAAAAATCCTGTGAAAACCCAGAGAAAAAATTCCAGATCCCAAAAAGGGTTCTCATTGCTTTTCCTTTCCCTGAGGAGGACAGGAAAAAGTGTGAAAAACCGCCAGTTGTATACGCTTCTGTATCTAGGTTGTCTAAGAAGGTGGTTTTACCTGTCCCTGGGCCCACCGCTTTGAAAGCCCCGCCTGCGCCAATGGTCGGCGGATGCAGAATCCAAGAAAAGTGTGGAGAACCTACCCTTCACTGGTCAGGATCTGTTTGGGGAAGCATTAGATGCGTGGATCTCCACGGCAACTGAGGGTAAGTCTATCTTTCTTCCCTCTGCAACACCACCGACTAGGAAATGTTATCCTATGTCTGCTATGCAGTCCTTTTGGACCGCGAAAGTTAAAAAGTCCAAATCCCCTTCCACTTTCTTTAGAGGAGGTCGTGAGAAATCCAGAAAACCTGCACCAGCAGGTTCCCAGGAACAGAAACCTGTTTCTGCTTCCTCAAAATCCTCGGCATGACGGTGGACCTCCCAGCCTGGAGATCGAGCAGGTGAGAGCAAGACTAAGGAATTTAATTCACGTCTGGGCGTCATAGGGCCTGGGTAAAAGATATTATTACTCAGGGGTACAGACTGGAGTTCCAAGAACTCTGGCCTCACAGATTTTTCAAATCAGACTTACCAGCTTCGCTGACAGAAACTTTTATCCTACAGGAAGCCATTCAAAAATTGCTAAGGTCAAATGTCATTGTTCCAATTCCACCTCACCTAACAAACAAGGGTTGTTACTCAAACCTGTTTGTGGTACCGAAACCGGATGGTTCGGTCAGGCCAATCTTGAACCTAAAGTCATTGAACCCTTATTTGAGGGAATTCAAGTTCAAAATGGAGTATCTGAGAGCGGTGATCTCAGGTCTGGAGGAGCAGGAGTTTCTGGTATCCCTAGATATCAAGGATGTGTACCTTCACATTCCGATCTGGCCACCTCACCAGTCTTATCTAAGATTTGCGCTACTGGACTGTCACTATCAGTTCCAGGCACTACCATTTGGCCTCTCGACGGTGCCGAGGGTGTTCACCAAGGTCATGGCGGAAATGATGCTACTCCTCCGCAAGCAGGGTGTGAACATAAATCCTTATCTGGACGACCTGCTGATAAAAGTATCTTCCAGGGAGAAAATGTTACAGAGCATTGCTCTCTCGACTCAACTTCTCCAGGATCATGGGAGGATCCTGAATCTTCCAAAGTCGCATTTGGAGCCGACAAGGAGACTGTCCTTCCTGGGGATGATTCTAGACACGAAAGTTCAGTGGGTGTTTCTACCAGAGGAGAAAGCGTTGGTGATTCAAACAATGGTCCGAAATGTCCTGAAGCCAGCCCTGGTGTCGGTTCATCAGTGCATTCGCCTTCTGGGGAAAATGGTGGCCTCCTACGAGGCTCTACAGTACGGAAGATTTGATGCACAATCCTCCCATTTGGATCTCCTGGACACATGGTCGGAATTACATCTTCATATGCACCAGAGGATATGTCTATCGCTGAAAGCCAGAATCTTGCTCCTCTGGTGGCTGCAAACTTCTCACCTACTGGAGGGCCACAGGTTCGGGATTCAGGATTGGATCCTCCTAACCACAGATGCAAGTCTCAGAAATTTGGGAGCAGTCACCCAAGGGGAAAACTTCCAAGGAAGATGGTCAAGTCTGGAATCCATCCTTCCACTAAACATTCTGGAACTAAGGGCCATGTACAGTCTTCTACAAGTGGCACATCTTCTGAAAGATCAGGACATTCAGGTTCAGTCAGACAATGTAACGACGGTGGCCTACATAAACCGACAAGGCAGAACGAAGAGCAGAGATGCAATGTCAGAGGTAACACGAATCATCCTCTGGGCGGAAAAGTACACAGTGGCACTGTCAGCAATCTTCATTCCGGGAGTGGACAACTGGGAAGTGGACTTCCTCAGCAGAAACGATCTCCATCCAGGAAAGTGGGGCCTTCACCCAGAGGTGTTCGCAGAGGTGACAAGTCTTTGGGGCGTACCTCAAATATACTGTTCCAGGTCGAGGGACCCACAGGCAGGGGCAGTGGATGCCCTGGGAACTCCATGTGTGTTCAAGTCAGTGTATGTGTTCCTTCCACTTCCACTCATCCCGAGGATTCTCAAATTAATCAAAAGAACAAGAGTTTAGGCGATCCTCATTGCTCCGGACTGGCCAAGAAGGGCTTGGTAAGCGGATCTTCTGGAGTTACTGCTGGAAGATCTGAGGCCTCTTCCTCTTTGAGAGGACCTTCTGCAACAGGGGCCGTTCGCTTATCAAGACTTACCATGGCTACTTTTGATGGCATGGAGGTTGAACGCCAGATCTTAGCTCAGAAGGGCATTCCAAACAAAGTTATTCCTACCCTGATACAGGCAAGGAAAGGAGTGACGTCTAAACATTACCATCGAATTTAGAAAAGGTACGTGTCTTGGTGCTAATCCAAGAAGCTTCCTATGGCAGAGTTTCAACTAGGGCAGTTTCTCCTCTTTCTGCAAGCAGGTATGGAAATGGGCCTTCGTTTGGGCTCCATAAAGGTCCAGATTTCGGCCTTGTCAATTTTCTTCCAGAAACAATTGGCTGTCCTCCCTGAGGGTCAGACTTTCATGAAAGGGGCACATCCAGCCTCCCTTTGTGCTTCCTATAGCACCTTGGGATCTAAATGTGGTGCTGCAGTTCCTGCAGTCGGATTGGTTTGAACCTTTGCAGGAGGTTGATGTCAATTTTTTTACTTGGAAGGTGGTCACACTGTTGGCATTGGCATCTGCTAGACGTGTGTCGGAATTGGGGGCATTGTCCTGCAAGAGCCCCTACTTGATTTTCCATGAAGATAGAGCTGAGCTCAGGACACGTCAGCAATTTCTTCCGAAGGTTGTGTCGGCTTTTCATATCAACCAACCTATTGTGGTGCCAGTGGCTTCTGACTCCTCAATTACTTCAAAATCCTTGGATGTTGTAAGGGTTTGAAGATTTATGTGAAGACAACTTCTCGTCACAGAAAGTTGGACGCTCTGTATGTCCTTTATGATCCCAAAAAGGTTGGATGACCTGCTTCTAAGCAGACGATTTCTCCCTGGATCAGGTGTACTATCCAGCATGCTTATTCTACAGCAGGCTTGCCATTTCCAAATAAAAAGGAAAGAATGTCTCCCAGCGCTACTGTTGTCAGGTATATAATGGTTACTTAGTGGCAATATCGGCTCAAGAAATTAAATCACTCCAAAATCGATGTTATTTAAAACAAAATAATGTTTTATTAACACAAGAAAAACACTTCTTATATGTGGTGGACCCTAATACAGAGACCTTCACTCTTTCCAAAAATTATCTTTTTCCCTAAAGTGATCCTAATACCGGTATACACAATATAGACAAGACAATCACACACAACAATTAACATATAAAACCAGTGATACGCTTGAGTAGCGGTTTATTCACTGGGTAAGTGCTTGTATTCCTCAGGTAAGTATGGGCATTTGCCATTTCCAAAGTCCGTTATGGCCCACTCTACTCGTAAAGTGGGTTCTTCCTGGGCGGCTGCCCGGGGTGTCTCGGCTTCACAGTTTTGCCGAGTGGCTACTTGGTCAGGTTCTAACACGTTTACTAAGTTCTACAAGTTTGATACTTTGGCCCCTGAGGACCTAAAGTTTAGTCAATCGGTTCTGCAGGAGCCTCCGCGCTCTCCCTCCCGTACTGGGAGCTTTGGTACATCCCCATGGTACTAATGTGGACCCCAGCATCCTCTAGGACATAAGAGAAAATAGGATTTTAATTACCTACCGGTAAATCCTTTTCTCGTAGTCTGTAGAGGATGCTGGGCACCCGCCCAGCGCTTTGCTTTCCTGCATTTGTTACTTAGTTATGTACTGCATTGTTACTTGGTTAAGTACTGCATTGTTACTTGGTTAAGTACTGTTGTTCAGCTGTTGCTGTATTGTTTCAAGCTGGTTAGCTTGGGTTTCTGTTGTTATGTGTGAGCTGGTGTGAATCTTACCACTATCTGTGTATTTCCTTCTCTCGAAGTATGTCCGTCTCCTCGGGCACAGTTTCTAGACTGAGTCTGGTAGGAGGGGCATAGAGGAAGGAGCCACCCCACACTGTTAAACTCTTAAAGTGCCCATATCTCCCAAGGGACCTGTCTATACCCCATGGTATTAATGTGGACCCCAGCATCCTCTACGGATTACGAGAAAAGGATTTACTGGTAGGTAATTAAAATCCTATTATTACTGCCTGGTTACTTCAAACTAAGGAGGAACAACTACATGCACTGAGATCCTGGCCCAGTTTGAATGGGGTGAGCAATAGTCTACAACAGTGCAGCACAAGGACCAACGGCCATTTGCACTCACATTAACACATACATTAGCTGATCAGATACTCGTATTAGCATGAGGTAGTAAATCTGGCTTTCGAGGCTGGCCTTCAAAGCCCATTTCCCACAGATGAACAAATGCAGCAATCCCCAGTTCTATAGCAATGCAGCAATCCCCAGTTCTATAGCAATGCAGCAATCCCCAGTTCTCTAGCAATGCAGTAATTCCCAGTACTCTAGCAATGCAGTAATTCCCAGTTCTCTAGCAATGCAGCAATTTCCACTTCTCTAGAAATGCAGCAATCCCCAGTTCTTTAGAAATGCAGCAATCTCCAGTTCTATAGCAATGCAGCAGTCCCCCGTTCTATAGCAATGCAGCAATCCCCAGTTCTCTAGCAATGCAGTAATTCCCAGTTCTCTAGCAATGCAGCAATCCCCAGTTCTCTAGCAATGCAGCAATCCCCAGTTCTCTAGCAATGCAGTAATTCCCAGTTCTCTAGCAATGCAGCAATCCCCAGTTCTCTAGAAATGCAGCAATCTCCAGTTCTATAGCAGTGCAGCAATCCCCTGTTCTCTAGCAATGCAGCAATCCCCAGTTCTCTAGCAATGCAGCAATCCCCAGTTCTCTAGCAATGCAGCAATTCCCAGTTCTCCAGCAATGCAGAAATCCCCAGTTTTTTTGAAATGCAGAAATCCCCAGTTCCCCAGCAATGCAGCAATCTTCAGTTCTCAAGTAATACATTTTTACTGCTTCCAGTTGTTTTATTTATAAAAACTAGTGATGAGCGGGTTCGGTTTTACTCGGTTTTACTCGGTTTTACTCGGTTCTCAAAACGGCATCTTATTGGCTCACGGATGTCACGTGTTTTGGATAGCCAATAAGATGCCGTTTTGAGAACCGAGTAAAACCGAACCTCGCTCATCACTAATAAAAACAAGATGCACATTTTGAGTGATAAAGATGCACAGTGAGGCCAAGTAGCACAGGACCTTGTGCACCAAGAGGGGCCAGTTGACTTGAGCCACAACATAAAGGGACACATGTAGTAATGCATTATTTTTGGTTAGAGGCTTGTCCCACACTGTTTTCCCTGTGCTACCTACTACTTCACATCCATGCTATAAATCTCCTCACCTTTCCTCCCTGCTCTCAGTTACTGATAGGCTTGGAGCATACCACACATTTTTGAGGTCAGTGTGCAGAATGCTCTCAGCCTATCAATGACTGAGAGCAGAATGAGATAGACTTCTAGGGGACTCCAGGTCTTCTACTGCAGGCCACTGGCAGAGGAATGGACAACGCATTGCTGATGAGAATTAGATCACACAGTTCAACTCTGCCCACTTCATCATGGTCCAGTCCCCAGTGTGTCTGGAATCCTCTATACCCAGGATTTCATCTTTTAAACCAAACACACTCACAATGTAAGGAAGGACCATTACTGTAGGTCTGAAAAATGTTAAGCTGGGCTCTGATACTTGGACTCCCAACAGTAACCCATGGGGCATATCCAACTGCCGGTAGCTCCTGATGCGGGCATAAAGTCTGGGACTGAGGACTACCTGTTCCTTTGTTAGAACTCTGCGGGATATTTGGTGGATGTTCCAATATTCCTGCAGAACCATTGCGGGGTAATTCTATGCTTTTTTTTGTATTTGTAAATTGTGAGTGCATTTGTTTATTAAATTGTCATTATCTCTAGGTGATTATTTCTATCTTTAATTAAGTTAACAATTAACATAAATGAAATACAGTATAGGTTTTACTTATACTGTAACTCTTTCTAAGGTGTTTTTTTTTTTTTTGGAGAGTGTTGGATGATACTCCTTTATTTGCAAGATAAGTTTTTCCCCTCATTGCACTAGCACATATTTTCTGGTATTTATTTTCATTAAATTTTTTCATTTGTATTGTGTGACGTTCACTGTTGATTATCACATCAGTCGTTGCTGGTATAGAATGTGTTGCACTAACTTTTTCTTCCTATATATAGCAATTGAAACCATTTCCTTACCACTATTTGCCTATTTTGTCTCATTTTGGCTCCTATAGGGAGGATTAATTCCCTTACCAAGATGGCCACCAGCTGGGCATGCACGGCTCCATGTTGTCACTGTGGGCACTTTGCACAGTGAGGACTTGAGAAACAGTATACTGCATTCACAGCATTGCTCACCACTTGTACCCTGCACCGCTACCAACATACAGGCAATGTCTGGTGGTCTGTATGTATGCATCGATCAAGCTCCGCTCCAAGCTGAGAGGCTGTTACATGCATAACTGCGAGTACCACTCAGCATTCAAGCATCGGCTAAATAAACCACTCCACTGGTTAAGTACTGTGCTATCCACTGACTTGAGGGCATCCACTAGTGTGTACATTTACTCTGCCATACTATCGACAATCTATTCATATATATATATATATATATATATATATATATATAGCAAATACCACTGTCTCATCACAAAATCTCCTGAACCATAAGGACTAGGAACTTAAACTTGGATAGTAGCTTGCTTGTGTGACGTAGGCACTCACTAAGAAGAGCGAGTTTTCAAAATTCCACCCACAAAGGGGTTAAAAGGGAGAGATGATTATTGGGAATTCACCCCGCACAGAGGAGAGTGAAGACAGCCCACCCAGCCGGGGCTATAAAGAATGCTTGGTGCTGACGATACCAAATCGCAGTGGGAGGAGGAAACAATGCTCTGTTCCTAGACTTCTTTGCCAGTGGCAGTTGCAGAGCAGTCCATTATTTCAATAGGTGAGCCACATCAACTGCCGCCCCTAAACACTGTCAAACATTGCTGGGTGTGGCTCCCCTATTTGAATAATGGACTTCTCTGCAACTGAAGTCCAGCCTTATGGTTCAGGAGATTTTCTGATGAGTCAGAGGTATGTGCCTTTTATACATATAGATTTCAGATATAAGTACTTAACCAACCTATTTCCTGTCAGGAGAAGATAGTGTCTCAATTATCAGAGGTTAACCTGTCACTTGAACTAAACAGTGCCGAATCTCTAAGAGAGCAATAGGAGGAAAGGAAAGCTAGATATTTTGAATTCTTAAATGCATTATAGGAAAGCTTGATAGTCAGCAAATGCTTATCTGCTGTGTAAAGGGTACCAACAGCTCTCCCAATGACCTTAAGTGTTGTGCGAAAATCTTTACCTTTTTACCTCAAAGGAGGAGCCCTAAGGATGGCGAGAAGCTAAGCAAGGTCCTTGGTCCTTACAGCACTGAGCAGGGCAGCATCAGAGGCGGGACGGGGCAGAGAAGGAGGCGGATTATGCTCCTCAGCACCAGCCTTTTGACAGCATCAATCAGGGGAAGTCCCTCCCGGAGGTGTGGCCTGATAGAGATTGGAACGGCGAGCGGAGCATGTGCTGTTGTAAGCCTAATTGCTGAGTTTCTATGAAAAACTAACCAGTTAACGTTACGTATATCCCATTGTCCAGAAAGTAAGACACAGAGGGAGGGAATTCAAATTTTTGAAAAGTCGGTTGTGTGTCTGTTTTTTCCTGTCTATTAGATAGTAAAAAACAGACACCCAACTGACTTTTCAAACAATTGAATATCCCCGAGAGACTGCAGATTCCTGTTAAATAAAATCTGTTTATTGTTTTGGTGTGTTCTCGGGTGCTTTCATGAAGGGACACTTTGATTCTACCAGTTCTCATCAACATCCTACCACAAGTGAGCCTATTTTAAACTCACTATTAAATTTGCTTAAATACCATCGCTTTTCATCTCTTTGTGATTATACTTGAAATTCCGTAGCGAAGCGCTGGTATTCAGCTAGTACACTTACAGTATATGCCAACAGTTTTGTCTGGGAAGGTCACTAGAGAGCATGTAAATGGCATCCTGTTTACTTGTGAGACACCCACAGTATGGCTAGCCGTAAATCTTCTAAATTATAAATATAGCATTGTAAACTGCATGCACCATGCTCAAATATTTGTTTGCTAAATGCATCGCTAATTTGCATATTAATACTGATTATATCAAATAAATCAGACGAATCAGACTTTTGTGCACAGATAAGGCTAAATCTTATTCAACTTGAGTCATTCATAATTTAAATTCCTTTATTTTTGTTCCTATCATTTCACTAAATATAGAAATAAAGGCGACTAGTTCCATTCACAATGTGTTTTCCCTGTCTCTAGCAATAATCTGCAGTGCACCAATTGTACAATATGTGAGATCCTGTAAGCCAAAATCCTCTTCCTTCCAGCCAGCCGTGAGTCATTTCAGAGCAGCAGCTAATGCTATCTGTATATACATTCACATAGACAATATTGTGAGATGCCTCATTTCATTCCAGAGCTGATATTAGGATACCATATGTGTCAGAATCTGGATTTAGGGACTAACATTATTGTTATATCACAAATGCAGAATAAATGTAGTAAAAATACTCCCAGAGTTTCAATGTTCTTATCAAAGTTTCCTTCAATTATTCAAATAACACCATACACTTTTTATACATGTAAGTAATACAAGAAACAAAAAATGTGCATAAACAGTGGTAAAAGTACATATGCAGTCAAAATATCAACATTCAGAATGTCAGCATTTACAAGGTCAAAATTGACAAAATGTTGACATTGCAAACAGAAGGTATGTCCAACCTAAGTCGTAGTGGGCCGCTAAAGGGGTGCGTTTCTAATGAGAGCAGCTGCCTAAGGTAGGTTAGTCACACCTACAAATGAAATAATACAAGAACATGGTGGAGGCAGCGCTTAATAAGAACCAGATGGATTCTCTAATAAACACACATTTAATATATTTAAAAATATTACATGAAATCCAAAAAAGTAGTATCAATAATAAAATGACACTGCATAAATGCAAATGCTACTAGTCACCATCAATAATTGATTACCACAGTCTGCCTGTTCCTATTGTTCCCACAGGACCTTAAGATTGGAAGCATGGACGTTGATCTGATTGCTTAAGACTGGCAGCGCAGTCTCTAGGACGGAGATCCACCTTTGAAAAAGCAGCAGTGTCAGCTGTGAAATGCGTCAGCTATTTGCCACTTTGTCACCCGCATTTGCATCTATTGAAAGAATTGCCATTGCCTGGACCATCACGGGACCTACAGATATCTTTTTGGACTTTATGCCAATAAGGACTGGACTTCCACAACAGCACCGCATGCAGTAGCGGATCTTGCCACGGGCAAGCAGGACTTTTGCCCGGGGCGCCGCCTTCCGGAGGGTGCAGGGCACCATCCGGAGGGCGCCGCACCAGGGCAAGATCCGCTGCTGCTGTGCCCCCCGCTGCCCGTTGCCCCCCCGCTGACGCTGTGAAGAGAAACTAGACGCGTACGCGTCTAGTTTCCTTCGTGGAGAGGACCTTTGCTGTGCGGTGCGCGATGACGTCATCGCGCCCGCACATCATTTCAGTCTCTACAGGGGGCGTAAATGACCATGCCCCCTGTGCGTAGCCATGCCCCTATTGTCGCCCGGGGCGCCCAGCGCCCAAGAACCGGCCCTGACTGCATGCATGGTAAGGACTCTCCTGTTTGAATCTACATCTTGGAATTTATCCTCCAGCGGGACTACTGGGATCTCCGTCCTAGAGACTGTGCTGCCAGTCTTAAGCAATCACATCAACGTCCCTGTTTCCAATCTTAAGGTCCTGTGGGAACAATAGGAACAGGCGGACTGTGGTAATCAATTATTGATGGTGACTAGTAGCATTTGCATTTATGCAGTGTCATTTTATTATCGATACTACTTTTTTGGATTTTATGTAATATTTTTAAATATATTAAATGTGTGTTTATTAGACAATCCATCTGGTTCTTATTAAGTGCTGCCTCCACCATTTTCTTCTTGTATTAAAATGTTGACATTGTCATGTCAACTGTCACAATGTTAACAGCTCAGTTTAAGGCCCCCATGCATAATTGATAAACTAGAGTAATTTGGCGTTTTATAGATGATTGTGTAAATAAATCTGCAAAGTATGGGGTTCACATGTCGCAGATTCCAACCAAAAAGTGATTGGGATTGGTAAATCAGGTTGGATGTTGAGTTTTAAAGATCAATTGGAGCTGTAGATTGCTAGTGTATAGTGACAGATTGGTGGACTGGGGACTCTTTAAACTGGGAAAAAATTCTAAGAATCAGCATATAGTATTTTGTGATTGCTGATGTATGGGGGCCTTCAGTGTTATATCGGCAATCACCATTATAGATATTTTTCAGTTATTTGCAGATCATTTTCAGCAAATGCAGAACTGGTCTGCAAATCTGCTGATTTGTGAAAAAAGGGCCACAAACATAAGCAATAACAAAACAAAAAAAACAATTAGCATATTCTGAGATTTAAAGATTCCCCAATCCACCAATCTGCTCCCATACATTAAGGATATTCTCCAGTGATTTGCAGATCATTTTCAGCAAATATAGATCTGCCACTCTTGAGAGGCTCATCAGTTTAGTAGAAATGGTCTGCAAATCTGCTGATTGTTGACATATACTAGCAATCTACAGCCCCAATTGATCTTTGAAATCCATCATGTTGAACAACCTGATTTACTAATTGCAATCACTTTTTGGTTAGAGTCTGTGATCTATGAACCCCATACATTGCAGATTTATTTACGCAATCTGCAAAGTGTCAAATTGCCCCATTTTATTGCTGATGTATGGAGGCCTTTAGGTTGCAGTTATGGTTAGAGATAAGCATCTCCCTCGTATAAGAGTAAAGAATTAAGCATTATTAAATAAAGGAAATGTTCATTTTGGAACAAGTCTTCAGTAAGTACTTCCTATAAAGCTAATAGTTTGGGTGACCCTTTAATGAGATTGCTTACACTTTCAGAGTAGCAACCCATGTTACTGAAATAAAGCCAAGTGAAGAGAATCATTAGTAATTCTATAAAGAAGTCCATGGGCCCATTGACTAAAGAGATGGGTTACTCAAATACATATTTTTTTTTTTTTAGTAACTAAAAAGGAGTTTACAGTATCCACAAATTTTGGATCTCCCAGCCAATTTCATATATTTTCCAGTATGGAGCCAAACTTTTAAGTTAAAACTCCATCTCCACAGTATAATTCTGGTGAGACTTCTGTTTGAAAGTAAATGTGGGGAATTGGAATATATATTCCTTGTAGGGATGAGCGGTTTCGGTTCTCAGAGAACCTAACCCTACCGAACTTCATGTCCCGAGCCCGGATCTGAGTCCGGCTCGGGTTGTTCCACCTGATTCAGAAACCAGAACGAGGCAAAACGTCATCATCCCGCTGTCGGATTCTCGCAGGTTTTGGATTTCATTAAAGGAGCCGTGCGTCACCGCTATTTTCACTCCAGTCCCGGAGAGTGTAATGAGAGGACATGTCACTCTCCTCAGTGTCTGTCTGTGCGGGAAAGAGTGGTGTGGCGACCTGCTCTGTCTTATGTGTGTCATTGCAGTGCTGTCTTGTGCTGCATCAGTCCAGTGGTGGTGTCTTGTGCTGCATCAGTCCAGTCACAGTGGTGTTGCCCTCTGCTGCCATATGTCCAGTGCTGCTGTATAATTCCAGTCCATTGCAGTGGTGCTGTGTTGTCCTGCATCAGTCCAGTGGTGGTGTCCCTGTGCTGCATCAGTCCAGTCACAGTGATGGTGTCCTCTGCTGCCATATGTCCAGTGCTGCTGTATAAGTCCAGTACATTGCAGTGGTGCTGTGTTGTCCTGCATCAGTCCAGTGGTGGTGTCCCTGTGCTGCTGTATAAGTCCAGTGGTACTGCCATATAAGTCCAGTGGTATTTCCGTATATGTCCAGTGCTACTGCCGTATATATGTCAAGCGATACTGCCGTATAAGTCCAGTGGTACTGCCGTATAAATCCAGTCCAGTGGTACTGCTGTGTAAGTCCAGTGATACCGTCGTAAATGTTCAATGGTACTTCTGTATAAATCCAGTGGTACTGCCATATAAGTGCAGTGGTACTGCCATATAAGTGCAGTGGTATTGCCGTATAAATCCAGTCCAGTGGTACTGCCATATAAATCCAGCGGTACTGCCGGATAAATCCAGTCCAGGGGTACTGCCATATATGTCCAGTGATACAGCCATATATGTCCAGTGGTAATGTCATAAAAGTCCAATGGTACTGATGTATAAGTCCAGTGATACTGCCATATAAGTGCAGTGGTACTGCCATATAAGTGCAGTGGTACTGCCGTATAAATCCAGTCCAGTGGTACTGCCATATAAATCCAGCGGTACTGCCAGATAAATCCAGTCCAGGGGTACTGCCATATATGTCCAGTGATACAGCCATATATGTCCAGTGGTAATGTCATAAAAGTCCAATGGTACTGATGTATAAGTCCAGTGATACTGCCATATAAGTCCAGTGATACTGCCATATAAGTCCAGTGGTACTGCCGTAAAAGTCCAATGGAACTGCCTTATAAGTCCAGTGGTACTGCCGTATAAATCCAGTGGTACTGCCGTATAAATCCAGTCCAGTGTACTGCCGTATAACATCATTGGTACTGCTGAATATGTCCAGTGGTACTGCCGTATAAATCCAATCCAGTGGTACTGCTGTATAAGTCCATTGGTACTGCTGTATCAGTCCAGTGATACTGCCATATATGTCCAGTGGTACTGCTGTATAAATCCAGTGATACTGCCGTAAATGTCCAGTGATACTTCCGTATAAGTCCAGTATTACAACTGTATAAGTGCAGTGGTACTGCCATATAAGTCCAGTAATACTGTAGTATATGTCCAGTGGTACTGCCATATAAATCCAGTTGTACTGCCGTATAACTGCCGTATAAGTCCAGTGAAACTGCTGTATATGTTCAGTGGTACTTCCGTATAAATCCAGTCCAGTGGTAATGCCGTATAAGTCCATTGGTACTGCAGTATCAGTCCAGTGATACTGCCATATATGTCCAGTGGTACTGCTGTATAAATCCAGTGGTACTGCCATATAAGTCCAGTGATACTGCTGTATATGTCCAGTGGTTCTGCTGTATAAATCCAGTCCAGTGGTACTGCCATATAAGTCCATTGGTTCTGCCGTATAAGTGCAGTGATACTGCCATATATGTCCAGTGATACTGCCATATAAGTCCAGTGATACTGCCGTATAAGTCCTGTGATGCTGCTGTATAAGTACAGTGGTACTGCCGTATATGTCCAGTGGTACTGCCATATAAATCCAGTTGTACTGCTGTATAAATCCAGTCCAGTGGTACTGCCGTATAAGTCCATTGGTACTGCCGCATAAGTCCAGTGATACAGCAGTATAAGTCCAGTGGTACTGCCGTATATGTCCATTTGTACTGCCGTATAAGTCCAGTGATACTGACGTATATGTTCAGTGATACTGCCGTATAAGTCCAGTGGTACTGCCGTATGAGTCCAGTAGTACTGCCTTATATGTCCAGTGGTACTGCCGTATATGTCCAGTGGTACTGCCGTATAAGTCAAGTGGTGCTGTTCTGTGCTGTATATTATTTACTCCAAATAAAGGGGTTATTAATATTTAATACAAATAATTTCTAAAGGGTTTGCCCTGTGTGGTGTATGGGTATGCTCTCCGGTGCTGCATATTGTGTTATATATCTCCTGAAAAATAATGGAGAGCAAAAATAGGGAAAGATCAAGAACCACTTCCTCCTAGTACTAAAGCTGATGCCCTAGTCTTGACATAGACAATGAAATGTCATCAACGTCGTCTGCCAAGGCCAATGCCCAATGTCATAGTAGAGGACATGAAAAATCCAAAAAGCCAAAGTTCAGTAAAATGACCCAAAAAAATAAATTTAAATGGTCTGAGGAGAAACGTAAACTTGCCAATATGCCATTTACGACACGGAGTGGCAAGGAACGGCTAAGGCCCTGGCCTATGTTCATGACTAGTGGTTCAGCTTCACATGACGATGGAAGCCCTCATCCTCCCACTAGAAAATGATAAGAGTTAAGCTGGCAAAAGCACATCAAAGAACTGTGCGTTCTAAGATGTTATCACAAATCCCCAAGGAGAGTCCAAGTGTGTCTGCGGTTGCGATGCTTCACCTTCCCAACACTGGACGGGAAGAGGTGGCTCCTTCCATCATTTGCACGCCCTCCGCAAGTGCTGGAAGGAGCACCCACAGTCGAATTTCTGATATTCAAATTGAAGATGTCACTGTTGAAGTACACCAGGATGAGGCTATGGGTGTTGCTGGCTCTGAGGAGGAAGTTGAAAAGGAGGATTCTGATGGTGATGTGAGTTGTTTAAATTAAGCACTGGGGTAGACAGTTGTTGTCCATGGGATGAATAAGCCCATTGTCATGTCTGGGCAAAATACCAAAAAAGGCACCTCTTCGGTGTGGAATTATTTCTCCACAAATCCGGACAATAGGTGTCAAGTCATGTGTTGCCTTTGTCAATCTGTAATAAGTAGGGGTAAGGACATTAACCACCTAGGAACATCCTCCTTTATACGTCACCTGCAGCGCATTCATCAGAAGTCATTGTCAAGTTCAGAAACTTTGGCTAAGAGCGTAAGCAGTCCACTGACACCTAAATACATTCTTCCTCTTGTACCCAAGCTCCTGCAAGCCACACCACCAACTCCCACAACGTGAATTTCCTCCTCAGTCAGGAAGGACAGTAGTCCCGCAGGCCATGTCACTGGCATGACTGATGAGTCCTCTTCTAACCAGGATTCCTCCTTGAGTGGTACGCCTACTACTGCTGCTGGCGCTGCTGTTGTTGCTGCTGGGAGTTGATCATCATCCCAGAGGGGAAGTCAGAAGTCCACTTGTACTACTCAACTAAGCAATTGGCTATCGAACAGTCCTTTGCGAGGAAGATGAAATATTACAGCAGTCACCCTGTTGCAAAGCGGATAACTGAGGCCTTGACAGCTATGCTGGTGTTAGACGTGCATTCGGTATCCGCCATTGGTGCAGTGGGATTTAGACAATTGATGGAGGTAGTGTGTTCCCGGTACCAAATCCCATCTAGATTCCACTTCACTAGGAAAGCAATTCCCGGACTGTACAGGGACATTAAGAAAAGTGTCCTCAGTGTCCTGAAAAATGTAGTTGTACCCAGTGTCCACTTAACCACGGACATGTGGACAAGTGAAGCAGGGCAAAATAAGGACTACATGACTGTGTGACAGCCCACTGGGTAGATGTATTGCCTCCTGCAACAACAACAGCAGCGGCACCAGTAGTAGCATCTCACAAACTCCAGCTTGTTCCTAGGCAGGCTACACTGTGTATCAACGGTTTCCGTAAGAGGCACACCGCTGACAACCACTTACTGAAACTGAGGTTCATCATTGCACAATGGCTTACCCCACTTAGACTCTCCTGGGGATTTGTGATATCGGACAACGCCACCAATATTGTGTGCGTGCATTACATCTGGGCAAATTCCAACACGTCCCATGTTTTGCAAATAGAGTACAATTAATTTGGTGGTGCAGAATTTTTTGAAAAATGACAGGTCCGTACAGGAGATGCTGTAAGTGGCCCGAAAAATTGAGGGCCACTTTCGGCATTCAGCCACCACGTGCCGAAGACTGGACCACCATCAAACTCTCCTGGACCTTCCCTGCCATAAACTGAAGCAAGAGGTGGTAACGAGGTGGAATTCAACACTCTATATGCTTCAGAGTATGGAGGAGCAGTAAAAGGCCATTAAAGCCTATACATCCACCTACGATATTGGCAAAGGAGGGGGAATGCACCTGACTCAAGCGCAGTGGAGAATGATTTCCATCTTGTGTAAGTTTCTCCAACCCTTCGAACTTGCCACACTTGAAGTCAGTTTAGACACTGCCAGCTTGAGTCAGGTCATTCCCCTCATCAGGCTTTTGCAGAAGCAGCTGGAGAAGTTAAAGGGGGAGCTAAAACAGAGCGATTCTGCTAAGAATGTGGAACTTGTGGTTGGAGCCCTCCATTCACTTTGCCAGGATTCAAGGGTGGTCAATCTGTTGAAATCAGAGCACTACATTTTGACCACCGTGCTCAATTCTAGGTTTAAAGCTTACTTTGTATCTCTCTTTCCGGCAGACACAAGTTTGCAGAGGTTCAAAGACCTTCTGTTGAGACAATTGTGAACTCGAGCAAAATGTGACCCATCAACAGCTCCTCCTTCATTTTCTCCTGCAACTGGGTCTGCAAGGAAAAGAATAAAATTTCCTAGCCCACCCGCTGGCGGTGATGCAGGGCAGTCAGGAGCAAGTGCTAACATCTGGTCCACACTGAAGGAACTGCCAACGATTACTGACATGTCTACTGTCACTGCATATGACGCAGTCACCATTGAAAGAATGGTGGAAGATTATATGGATGACAGCATCCAAGTAGACATATCAGACAGTCCATATGTATAATGGCAGGAAAAGAGGCAATTTGGATGCCCTTGCACAAACTGGCTTTATTTTACTTAAATTGTCCCCCCTTTAGTGTGTACTCTGAAAGAGTGTTTAGTGCAGCTGGTCACCTTGTCTGTGATCGGCATAGGAGGTTACTTCCAGAAAATGTGGAGAAGATGATGTTCATCAAAATTAATTATAAATTCCTCCAGGAAGACTTTTACCAGCAATTGCCTCCAGAAAGTACACAGGGACCTGTGATGGTGGATTCCAGTGGGGACGAATTAATAATCTGTGAGGAGGAGAAGGATGTACACGCTGAAAGGGGTGAGGAATTGGAGGATGAGGATGAGGATGACATCTTGCCTCTGTAGAGCCAGTTTGTGCACTGAGAGATGAATTGCTTCTTTTTTGGTGGGGGGATTAATTGATTCTTTTTTTGTGGGGGCCCAAACAAACCAATAATTTCAGCCACAGTCATGTGGCAGACCCTGTCGCTGAAATGATTGGTTTGTTAAAGTGTGCATGTCCTGTTTATACAACATATGGTTGGGTGGGAGGGCCCAAGGACAATTCCATCTTGCACCTCTTATTTTTTTCTTTGCATCATGTGATGTTTTGGGCCTGGTTTTTAAAAGAGCCATCCTGTCTGACACTGCAGTGCCACTCCTAGATGGGCCAGGTGTTTGTGCTGCCCTCTTGGGTCACTTAGCTTAGTCACCCAGCGCCCTCAGTGCACCTCTTTTTTTGCTTTGCATTATGTACTCTTTGGTGTCTAGTTTTTAAAAGTGCTATCCTGTCTGACACTGCAGTGCCACTCCTAGATGGGCCAGGTGTTTGTGCTGCCCACTTGGGTCGCTTAGAGTTAGCTTAGTCATCCAGCTACCTTGTTGTAACCTTTTGGCCTAAAAACAATATTGTGAGGTGTGAGGTGTTCAGAATAGACTGGAAATGAGTGGAAATGAATGTTATGGAGGTTAATAATTCCAAAAGATCAAAATTAGCTGCAAATTCTGTGATATTAGCTGTTGTGTTTTTTTTTTCAAAAATCATCCAGATCCAAAACCAAAACCAAAACCCGAGAGAGTGGTTTTGGCAAAACCAATCCAGATCCAAAACACGAGCGATGATCCAGATCCAAAACCAAATCACAAAACACGAAAAGTGCCCGCCGCACATCTCAATTGCTTGTAATTGTATGCTGTTAAAAAAAACACACCTTTTGTAAGTTGCAATTCATATAATACTGTTACTCAGAGCAGAAGAAGGGCGATGATACAGACTGGGCCAGTTCCACACCTCATACATGTGACATCATGGGGTCACAGAATGGGCTGGACCAGGAGGCACATTTCCAGCAGATCTGTAGGCTGCAGGGTGTTTTTCCAGGTTTCCTTATAAACCAAATACAGGCACATTGGGGAAGTGACAGTGCCACCCTATGTGGCAGTACCACTCACACACCCCTCGTTATTGAAATATTTTTACATTTGTATGTGCCTTCTGCTGTATACACTGTTGACGCTTATCAAGGTTGTTTATGGCATATCTCCTTTTTAACTAGGTTCAGCAGGTATGCATCCATTCAACTTATATAACTCTCCACCATTCCCTACTCACTAGAATGGGTGTCGTACGGTATGCCGGCGCTCGGGCTCCCGGCGACCAGCATACCGGCGCCGGCAGCCCGACCGCCGGCATACCGACAGCATGGCGGGCGCAAAGGAGCCCCTTGCGGGCACGCTGCGCTCGCCACGCTGCGGGCACGGTGGCGCGCTACGCGCGCCACACTATTTTATTCTCCCTCCAGGGGGGTCGTGGACCCCCACGAGGGAGAATAGTTGTCGGTATGCCGGGTGTCGGGATTCCGGCGCCGGTATACTGTGCGCCGGTATCCCGACATTCGGCATACAGAAGACCACCCACTAGAATAGACCTGGTCAGGCAGCCAGCACTGCTGTTGTTTTTCCTGAGCCACTTGAATGCTAAATTTCAACCATTACAATGTAGAAAAACTCTTGGGTGAAAATGTATAATTATAAATATCAGGTCTATTACTAGGAATTGACAAAGGAGCTGTTGCCAAGCAAGTGTCGTGTGTTACCACATTGCAGAGAATATCATGCCTTATCTGCAAATGATTATCCCTCTTAATGAGTTATGATTTCTGGAAAATCCCCTCCTCAGCTCTGTATTCATGAGAATGATTACTTACACGGAGAAATTAATAAAAAAATAAAATAAAAAATAAACAGGTGCCACAAGGCATTTATTAATAACTTAATAGGTTTGTTAGCTCTTACTTGCTGAGTGCCTCTACTTACCTGAGGGGGTGAACATTTTTATTGTAAGACAAATCATACCTCTTCTTACATGCACTGCCTCCAGAGCCATATTTCCTTTTGGTTGACTTACAGTAGATCTGGACAAGATATACCAGGGGTTGACAGGTGAAACCACTGTCTAAAGGTCTATACATCAGCAATCACAAAAATACAATTTGCAGATTCTGAGACTTTTCCCAGATTTAAAAATTCCCCAATCCCAACAATGGGGGTAATTCCAAGTTGATCGCAGCAGGATTTTTTTTAGCAGTTGGGCAAAACCATGTGCACTGCAGGGGAGGCAGATATAACATGTGCAGAGAGAGTTAGATTTGGGTGGGTTATTTTGTTTCTGTGCAGGGTAAATACTGGCTGCTTTATTTTTAAACTGCAAATTAGATTGCAGATTGAACACACCACACCCAAATCTAACTCTCTCTGCACATGTTATATCTGCCTCCCCTGCAGTGCACATGGTTTTGCCCAACTGCTAAAAAAAAATCCTGCTGCGATCAACTTGGAATTACCCCCAATAAGCACCCATACATTGCAGCTATTTTTCAGTGAATTGCAGGTCATTTTCAGCAAATACAGATCTGACAATCTTGAAAGGCTCATCAGTTTACTAGAAACGGTTTGCAAATCTACTGATTGTCACCACACACTAGCAATCTACAGCCCCAATGGATCTGTGGAATCTAACATGTTGGACAACCTGATTTACCAATCCCAATCACTTTTTGGTTGGAATCTGTAATCTTTGAACCCCATACATTGCAGATTTTTTTACACAATCATCTGCAAAACTTCAAATTGCCCCAGTTGATAGCTTATGTAGGTGGACCTTAACACACATTGGGGGTCATTCCGAGTTGTTCGCTTGTTGCCGATTTTCGCAACGGAGCGATTAAGGCAAAAATGCGCATGCGCATGGTACGCAGTGAGCATGCGATTAGTATTTTAGCACAAAACTTAGTAGATTTACTCACGTCCGAACAAAGAATTTTCATCATTGAAGTGATCGTAGTGTGATTGACAGGAAGTGGGTGTTTCTGGGCGGAAACTGGACGTTTTCTTGGAGTGTGCGGAAAAACGCAAGCGTGTCAGGGAAACGTGGGAGTGTCTGGAGAAACGGGGGAGTGGCTGGCCGAACGCAGGGTGTGTTTGTGATGTCAAACCAGGAACGAAACGGCCTGAGCTGATCGCAATCTGTTAGTAGGTCTGGAGCTACTCAGAAACTGCTAAGAATTTTCTATTCGCAATTCTGCAAATCTTTCGTTCGCTATTCTGCTAAGCTAAGATACACTCCCAGAGGGCGGCGGCCTAGCGTGTGCAATGCTGCTAAAATCTGCTAGCGAGCGAACAACTCGGAATGACCCCCATTGAGTGACTGCTGCTGATGCACACACAAGTAAATTTAAAATGGTAAAATCAGTTGGCTCATTAATTAAATGGCTTGATAATTGTATGCCAGTAAATCAATGGGTAGCTACTGCTAAAAGAGGAACATGCCTTTGGATAATATAAGTTCTGTAACAGTAGAACACAAGTTGCCTATAAAATAATAGTTTACATTTGTTTCCGATGATCTACATGAAAATAAGTACAACTGAATGACAGTCATTAATCATGCAATGATCAGCCTAAATATTGGAGGAAAAAACTACATCAACTCACAAAAACATTAGTAAAAACTGTATGGCAAGTACTGTAACCATGTGATTGGTATCAATATGACATTGAGCACATAACCCCTGAAATATGGAGGTGAGCCTAAAGGGGGCAGTATTCCCATCTGGAATTATTATTATTATTATTATTATTATTATTATCCTTTATTTATATGGCGCCACAAGGGTTCCGCAGCGCCCAATTACAGAATACATAAACAAATAATCAAACAGGAAAACAGCAACTTACAGTTGATGACAGTATAGGACAAGTACAGGGTAAATAAACATAGTTACATCAGCAGATGACACTGGAATAAGTATCAGGTGGCAGAAGACTGCTGGATGTGGTGCAGTTGAAGATTATTAAAGTAAGAAAGGATAAGCACATGAGGGAAGTGGGCCCTGCTCGTGAGAGCTTACATTCTAAAGGGGAGGGGTAGACAGACATGGGTGACACAGATGGGGTAAATAGAGAGCGTAGAACAGAGGGTTAGGATGAGATTTGGCTGGGTTTGGTGAAGTAGTGGGTCTTGAGAGATCGTTTAAAGTTTTGTAGAGAGGTGGAGAGTCTGAGGGGGAGAGGTAGGGAATTCCAAAGAAGTGGTGCAGCACGTGAAAAATCTTGGAGGTAGGAGTGGGAGGAAGTAATCCGTAGGCAGGATTGTATTGCCATACAATTTATAGTAACTGGCTAACAGCAGATTTCCCATATTTAACACAATTAATAGATTAGATCTGTGACTGTTTTTCAAAACAAGGTACTTGGAAATATTCAAAATATTTGTACAAAATATGAGCATTCCCCTTATCACTAGTTATGATACCATATATCAGTGATCAGAGAACAGGGGTAAATTACCCTAAATGGGGTCAAAATGAAATTCCTGGGGGTAAAGGAAGGTTGCGCTGCCGAGACACAGCCCCGTCCAGCACCGGCCGGCTCGCGATGTGACGTGCTGACGTCACACCGTGCTCCCTCCTGCCCGCTCTGTGCTGTGCTCCTGGCCACCCTATGCTGTGTTTCTGGCCGCGATGTGACGTCAGCACATCACACCGCGCTCCCTCACTCCTTCCCGTCCTGCGCTGTCCTGTCCTCCCACCCGCGGCCCGCCAACCCACACACAGAACTTGAAGTGTTCTGTGGCTGACCGCTGACGGAGTTCCGCAGGATCAAACAGTGGCCCACATAACAGTGGGAAATTCCCACTGACATTACTGAGGTGAGGATGTGACCATCTGTCTCCTAAAAGTCATGCCCCCCCACCCCCACCCCCACCCCCTTTCCCCCTCATCTATCTTTCTTACATTCATTCTGGTGTTCTGGGGAGAAAGTGTTAATTAACCCATTCATTGCCAAAAAATAATTGGTGAAAATAATAATAATAAAAAAAATTATATACAGTATATACACAGTATCTCAGAAATGCCATATAAACAGTGATAACCAGTATGTATGCACAATAATGTATGATTTCCTTCCTTTCACATCAAGGGGGTAACGTCGGCGTATCTAAATATATTTTGGGGTAAAAGGTAAAAAGTTCCCTGACCCCTGTCCCATATCATCTTAAGTTGTACATAGAAAGTAAAAACTTTATATAATTTTCTTTAAATCTGCATCAATTTCAGAATAATCTTTTTCCATTATTTTCATGCAAAATTCCTTTCATGTGGATCCACTGTATTAAGAAAATGTTTTCCAAAAATGTGACATATACAAATTATAATAATTAAGTACCTTTAGTTTCTTCCATCTCTGCTGTATGTATAGGTGCAAAGAGAATGTACGAGAAGTGGCAACAAATACAATATATAATATATTATATTGAAATGGGATTAGGTCAATGCATAAAGAAGCACAGCATGACAAAGACCACCTCCATGGGCAGTGAAAGACTTATGCGGCTGTAAAATGGTTTAATTTGACTTCATGTATGAAAAGAACATTTTGCTGTTTCTAACGTCCTTGTCAATTTGTGCATTAAACATGTTCAAATAATTTGAGAAACTGAAGAGATATACCACGCTATTTATTCTCCCTCCAGGGGTGTCGTGGACACCCTAAGAGGGAAAATAATTGACGGTATGCCGGGATTCCGGGGACAGTATGCTGAGCACCAGGATATGACAGCCGGCATATCAAGTGCCACTCTTGGATACAGTGTGGGTCAGATACAGTGTGGGTCATATACCATGCGGATCAGATACAGCGCGGATCGGATACAGAGCAGGTCAGATACAGTGCAAGTTGGATGCAGTGTGGGTTGGATACAGTGCAGAATGGATGCAGTGCAGGACAGGTACAGTGCAATTCGGACACAGTGCTAGTCGTATACAGTGCAGGTCAGATACAGTGCAGGTTGTATACAGTTCAGGTTGTATACAGTGCAGGTCGGACACAGTGCAGATTGGATACACCAATAGTGTACTTATTGTGAAAGATGATGATGGTGGTGTCCTAAGTGTGCGGGTGTCCATAGTGTCCTCAGTGTGAGGGTGCCAGAGGTGTCCTCAGTTTCAATGGGACTTCGAAATCCAAAATTCAACAGCGGGAGGATGGGGTTTTCCATCATTTTGGGATACGAGGCTGCCAGACAGATTCGGGCCCCGGCTCGGATTTACCTTGGATCCCAGAAGTTCAGAGCAGTTCGAATTTCCAAACATCTGAACTGCTCATCTCCACTTGTAATGATCACAAACATACAGGAATATAGTATATTAAACCTTGTATTTAATTTAATGCAAAGGTCATGGGGACTGTAGAAGTGAACAACCACATGCATGCACAGAAACATATCGGTATTGGTTTATAAAAAAATGTAGCATATTAATGCTAGTATATTTTCTTTAAAAATCTTGCCTGTTAACCACTACCATTGCATCTATGATAAAAAAAATCTCATGTGGACCATAAGTTGTTAATTATTATTATTATTATTATTATTATTATTATTAGTAGTAGTAGTAGTAGTAGTAGTAGTAGCAGTAGTAGTAGTAGTAGTAGTAGTAGTAGTAGTAGTAGTAGTAATAGTAGTAGTAGTATTAAGGTTTACATGGAAAAGTTAGAGTTCAAAAGGAAGACAGTACAAAAGGTGGTCCAAAGGTCGACATGGAAATGGTCGACACAAAAAAAGGATGACACAAGTTTTATGGGGGCATGTCATTTTGTATGTTTTACCCCAATTAGTGGAAACTCATGGGCTTGCTTCAGGAAAGACGGCTCGCTGCCCTCACCACAGACTACTATTCACAATCGTAGTCCACATGTATTGTAAACCAAGCCAAAGTTGGAAAAAAATGAAAACACCTCAAAAAATGTGTTGTCCATATGTGTGCCGACCAATGCCATGTTGGCATATTGGAATGTCAACCTGTTGAACATGGTGACCTTTTGTAGTCTATATTTTTCATGTTAACCTTTTTACCATGTTGTTTTTTTTGTACCCGTCGACCCTATGTATGTCAACCATATGGTGTCAACCTATTGACTGTTAAACTATCATCTGGAACCCTTTGACCACCTGGGCTTTGGCTCTTTGGATTTGTCTTCAGCTCTGTTAACCCTGTCTTTATTTCTGAATCATTATTTTACTACCATCCACTGACTCCTGCTAACCTACATCTGTACTGAACCTCTGGCTTTGTTTAACTGGGATCCAAACTCTGCAATTACAGAACTAGTGTTCTAGTAGTAGTCCATGTCCACACAAGGGATCGTGGATCTTATTATACATCCAATGAGACTCTATCCTCAACTGTTAATAGGCAGCTGGTTCAAAAAATACAAGAAGTGCAAGCTTAAGAGTTAATTACCAGGCTGTTTCTAATACAGAACACTTAAAAACTCCCAGTTTTTTCCACAGAAATTTTTAGTAGACTCTGCATTCCTTTGGGAATTTCCAGATGACTCCCTGGATTTATGCTATAGAAGGTAGGTTTGACCCTGTCCTATTGAAATATGTGCCTTGACTGGAGCTACTCACTGTTTGGAGAAAATTATCCAATACAGTCATCGATTCCCAATTTCATGACCGTCTTCACATCTGTGTTTGGTGATCCACAGCATGGTTCACCTACACCAAAGCAGGCGGCCCTATTCTAGTACACTTCAGTTCAGTTAGTGTATTGATGAAATTGGCTGGAATAAGGCTGCTCATTGAGGATTATTAAATGAGATTAGCAATGTATTTGCCCAATTTGAGAAACCAGCCTTAAATAATTTATACAGAAGTGTGTAATTATTTGTCTACAGCTGGTAGAGTTCTATTTTGAGTGTAAGAGTAATGCCTGAGAATAAATCTGAACACATTCTAAATTTAAGGTCTGAAGAAGAACTTTTGTAGATATTGACCATACAATGTCACCTGACATAGAGAAAACAATGCAGATAGAAAGAAGATCATTGCTTTTGTTGTGCTTCTCCAGACTACTTCATAAAGCAATGCACAGTCCAGAAGCCTACCATTACTACACTCAAGAGAAATATTGCTCATGATACAACTACAACGATTATTTGTGACTCTCTAATCTACCATGAGTATGTTTTTCAGGTGTCCAGACAATGCTTTAGTTCAGATGATGAACACCTGGGGGTATATTTACTAATATTTGTGTTTTAGCCGTTTTTAAGGGTGTTTGAACTCGAATGGTATCGGGTGCATTTTACTGCAACTTTTTGAATCCCGGTCATTTACTAAGCTGCCGAGTTTGCAACATTCGTTTTTTCCGATGTCGATGTGATTCGTAACGTCAGGCAGTGTTTTACGGGAGTGATGAGTTAAACACTGCCTGACAAAACACAAGGGCCAGTATTTACTAAAAATCCGAGTTTGTCCGATTTGTGTTTTTTTTTTTCTAAGTCCCAATCCGGGAATTCACTAAGCACAAATCTCGGCAGTGTTTGGACTATTCGTAATGGTTTGAATGACAACGTTCAGAAATACGAATGAATAGACCATCGGTCAAACGCGGCTGTTATTTCATAGAATACGGTAATTCACTATTCATTCGTATTTGGGTGTTAGTGCTCAAATGCGGTCGTATTTTTTTGCGATTCGTGAAAAAAAAGCGGCAAAAAAATAGACCTGCTTTTTTCAGGCATGTTTATATGTGTTGAAAATAAAAAATCACTCACACCTGATTTAGGATGCCTATAAAAGGATCTTAGGCCCATTTCACTCCACCTACACTCAGAAATGGCAGCAGCACTGTGGGCCAGTGATATTTTGTTTGCTGTGGGATTCCTCAGACTCAGACATCAGCCTGTAAGTACCCAGGGCCAAGAAACTGAACATGGTCAGCAGGTTGTACAGGTTCCGCGGAGGCTGCGCAGGCCTCGTTTTTTTAGGGGGCGTTTAAACTTGAACGCATTGTCCGATGATAAGGTCATACAGATGTTCCGTCTAAATCGTAACAACATTTTCCGTCTGTATGACCTTGTCAAACTGGGCCTAGACCCTGAGACAGCACGCTCTCGCTCTGTCTCAGGCCTGCACAAACTCCTGGCTGTGTTGCACTTTCTGGCTACTGATAGCTTTCAGGATGTGTCTGGGGATGTCATAGGAATCTCACAGCCCTCATTTTCCAGAATATTAACCCAGGTGATGTATACCTAACTACTCACTCTGTTTTTGCTTGGATTTAATTACTTGGTGGCCAGTTCTGTGCTAAAATCTCATGTATAATTTTCTATCAAATTTACACACAGGTGTTGGCTGTTTTGCAGCCCCACATCGATGCCTCAATCTGCTTCCCTAACCAGGAGTCTCAGTGGCATGCCGTCAGGGTAGATTTCTATGAGCTGGCTGGCATGCCCAATGTGCTTGGAGCCATAGATCGCACACACATTGAGCTGAGACCACCTAGGGGCAAGCAGCACATCTACACAAATAGACATCTAGAGCACTCCACAAATGTGCAGGTGGTTTGTGATGCAAATCTCAAAATAATGAGTGTTGTTGCTGGTTACCCTGGGGGCTGCCATGACTCCTTCATCCTCAGTCAGTCATCCCTCTTTGACAAGTTTGAGGACGGACAAATGCCAGATGGCTGGCTGCTGGGAATGTAATTTGATATGTGTAGGCCTGTGAATACTTTGTCCAAATACAGGGGCAGATGTATTAACCTGTAGAAGGCAAAAGGAAGTGAGAAACCACTGATATGTGCAAGGTGATAAAGGCACCAGCTCCAATATGTAAATGATTATTTAGGAACAGATTAAGAATAAAAGTGTGAAGTGGTGTAGCCGGGGCGCCCTCTTTCCGTGGTCGTATGTAAGGACCAAAGCAATGGTCACCTTATCAAATAAATAGTAAGCACAATAGTGATATGCTGATATGAATTTCGGTAAGCCTCAATAAAAAACGTATAATTTAATACAATAAACATTCACATACATAAGTAAAAGCATACCATAATGGTAAGCTAGGAGCCGCAGGTGTTATAAGAGGCAGGGTGGTCGAAGATACACCCTGCTCAGGCTCCTAAGCTTACTGATGGGTCATAGACCCCTGGATAGGTGATGATAAATATTCAAAACAGCTCAAATCACAATTCAAACAAATGTTGGAAAGCATACCAGAGAGGTAGCTAAGGAGCCGCAGGTGTTATGACAAGCAGGGTGGTCCAGACTTAACCCTGCTCTGGCTCCCAAGCTAACCACAAGGCTGATGTCCAATAGATGAAAGGTTCGAGTTCCTAATGGATCCGATAACCAACGCGTTTCGAGATCTCCAATCTCTTCCTCAGGGCTTGATGGTGTTACATGTCTCCAGAGATGGCTTTTAAAGATGGTGGAAGGTTGGTTCCGGGTCATAGGTCACTGAAGCCGGAAGTAGTCTCAAAAATCCTTTTTGGTGAAGTCTGATTCTTGATTGTGGTGTGCTGCTATACTAGTGCTCTTTGGTGAGCATAAGGTGCAGATTTCAGTGAAAACTGGTAAAAACGTCCGGCCGGGCGACCGGAAGTGACCCGGACCGGAAGTACAACACCGGAAGTGACGTACCGGCGTGTATGGCCGATAAACAGCATACAGTAATTATAATAGGTGCAGCAAGAATAACTAAGGGTCGAAAAAGAGACTTGTCTTAAGTGTGAGTGAAGGAGACCAACTATTAACAGTGGTTACTGTGATGTTTGAGATCGGCCGGAAGTGCCGCTCCGATGCCGGAAGTGAGGCGACGGTTTGCGTTCCACCGACCGGAAGTGACGCGGTTGTTTGCGTGTCACCGACGGGACGTGGCAGAGAAGGTAGCTAGGACGGCGGCTATAAGCCCCAGGATTCTATTCATGACAATGGCAGTAGAAAAGGTGTAGGTTAACATGTCCTAGGTGCATTGTAAATGAGTGAAGGCAGAGGAGTGGAATGTTGCTTTAACAACTAAAGGCTAGGAAAAAGGTGGTTGATAATAGATGAGTGCCGACGTTCTAAAATATGTATCCATGACTCCCCCCACAATACTATGATCCATAGTGTAAACATGGGAGTCCACAGTCAGTTGGACAAATAATGTGCATCAAACACAAAGTTATCTCATCTGAAGTGTATATATAATCAATAAAAAGTCAAATAGTCTCCAGAGATGTAGAAATATGTTTGAGAGATGTCCATAATTCGTCTTCATTTTGATTAATGCTCCATAAGTCCCCGTGACAAAGAAAATAAAGAAAACAAAATATAATTGGTTAAACAATACCATGTAAGGTATCTAACTGGGATACATGTTGACTGATGAACTACATATGCTAATGTAAGAACCATTTAAGTTCAAAATCTTTGTTTAGACCTTTGGGACACAGGGACTGGAGTTTGTAAATCAATTTCATTTCCGCCTTTACAAGATTTTTTTCTGTATTTCTGTCGCGCCAGGTGGATTTTATGTGCTGTAGTCCCACAAATTTCCTTATGGATGTGTATGAACAATTGTGTTCTGATTTAAAATGTTCCGACAAATTGTGTGTGAGGAGACCTTTTTTTATATTGCGCAAATGTTCGCCAAGTCGTGTTTTTAGTGCTCTCGACGTACGTCCAATGTATATCTTTCCACAGGTACACTCCACTAAATAAACAACGTTACTGGTGTGGCAGGTGATGAAATCCTTGATTTTAAAGCTAATGCCATTGACGGTTACTTCTGTGTACTTAGAGGTATCAGTTTTGATTTGTCGGCATGGAAGACAGAGTCCGCACCTGTGGAAACCACTTGTTCTGATGGGGTTGATGTTATTCTGGGGTAAGGCGCTTCGGACTAGTTTGTTCTTTAAATTCGCTGCCTTACGGTAAATGAACGTGGGGTTTTTTGGGATGATGTTTTTTAATGTGTCATCCATACATAGTAAGTTCCAATGTTTTCTAATGATTAGTTCTATTTTTTTGAATTGGTGGTCATATCCTGTAATAAACGACCATTGTGAATGATTGGGGAGTTTTACATTGTTTTTCTTCTGTTTCTTGTTGTGGATAAGAGTGGTCCTATCCTTATTCATCGTTTCTGTCTGAATTAATTCCAAATTTTCAGGTTGATAACCTTTTTCAATGAAGGCGTTTTTGAGTTCGTCGATTTGGGTCATGCATACAGTGTCCTCACTGCAATTCCTCCTTATCCTTAAGAATTGGCCCTTTGGTATGCCATTGAGCCAATTTACATGGTGCTCACTCTCTTTGCTGATATAGTTGTTTGAATCTGTGGGTTTTTTATAAGTTTTTGTTTGGATAGTGTTATCCTTTATATATATAGGTAAATCCAGAAAATTGATTTCGGTTTTGCTGTTTTCAAATGTGAGGACAATATTTCTGTCATTTTGGTTGAGATGGTCGCAAAATAAGGTTAAACTCTCCAAGTCCCCTCTCCAAAAAAATATCACGTTGTCGATATACCGGTTCCATGTTAATAATTTGTCCTTCCAAGGGTTCTGTGTGTATATGTTTTCATGCTCCTAATGGGCCATGAAGAGATTAGCAAAACTGGGTGCAAATCGCGTACCCATTGCGGTACCCCTCTTTTAAAGGTAATAATCCCCCTCGAAGAAAAATAAGTTGTTTTTCAGGATAAAATCCATGGACTCGATAATGAACGATTTTCTGGCTTCTGAGAACTCAGTCTGGTCTAGGAACCAAGTTGTGGCCTCTATTCCCTTCTGGTGCTCGATGATGGTATATAGGGAAGTGACATCTGCTGTGACCATGATGGTCTCACTATCCCATGGTATTTCTTCCAGTTTTTTGATGGTATCACTCGTGTCCCTTAGGTGTGAAGGATTCTTTGTTACTATAGGTTGGAGTTCATGATCGATTAGGGCTGATAGATTTGATGTCAGACACCCTTTTCCGGCAACAATGGGTCGCCCTGGAGGTGACGTACTGTTCTTATGTATTTTTGGTAATACATAAATCGTCGGGGTAATGGGGTCTTCAATATTCAGAAATGCAAATTCTGTCTCTGTGATTCCACCTTTTTCAAGGTGGGTCTTTAATAGTTTCTGAAAATTGGTCTTTATTCTTGCTGATGGGTCAGTCTTGAGTTTTTGGTACGTATCGCTGTACGATAAATTTCCTTCACAATATCAGATTTGTTCAAAATAGCAATCCCACCTCCCTTGTCGCAAGGCTTAATTACAATCTCCTGATCTTCTTGGAGAGATTTGATTGCTTTGCGTTCTTTTCTGGTCAGGTTGTGGCAGACTTTCTTCTTTTTTTCCTGTTTTGTTAATTGAGTTCAAATCTTCTATGACTAGTTTTTGAAAAGTTTTAATGTAATTCCCTTTGATATGGGAAGGATAAAATGTGGAGAGTTTTTTATGCGCAGATTGGAGCTTGGGTTCTGCGGAATTTGATGCCGAAGGAGTTTCTTCATTCCTTTTCAGTTCAAAAATTTTATTTAGGGAAATTTTTCTTATAAACTTATGTACATCCACAAATCTATCGAAGTCATCAGTGGTGGTTGTTGGTGCGAACTTCAATCCTTTCGTCAATACCTTTTCTTCAACATCCGTAAGAATCCTTGAGCTTAAGTTATATATTACTTTCCTTTTCGTACCTTCTTCCTCAATGGTCCCTTGGTTCAAAATGTTGATGTTTTTTTTCTTTATTCGCAATGGTTGGCCGGCTCTTTTACCCCTCTTTCTCTTCTTCCTGCTTTTTTTCATCACTTTGGAAGTTATTGGTGATTGTAACCCCTCCTTTCTCCTAAAAAAGGTGAGTTCCTTACTGTCCTGTCCCTATGTTATGCACACCAGTGCCTGCAGGAATGTACTGGTGTCAGAACTGTTATGCACTCCAGTGCCTGCAGGAATGTACTGGTGTTTGAACTGTTATGCACACCAGTGCCTGCAGGAATGTACTGGTGTCTGAACTGATAGGTATGCAAAACAAATGAACTCACAGACACACTGGGGAATATGACATTACGTACACAGAAGGTGATAGGGTAACAAAATACACACAAAGTGAACAGAGAAGCCCAGAGGCTAAGGAACTGGGTGTCTCCCTAGTATTAGTAATGCTCAGATGGGAAAAGCAAGATGTTGTGTTTTAATACGTAGAGAACCCGAAATGCTGTTGCTAAGGGCAACAGCAAAACCCTAAAGGGTTACCAACGGGTGTGGCAGTAAACTCCTTGGTCAGAGATGGAATGATAGACACAAGGAGAGTCTCCACAATCCTAATTCTCACTTGCAGTGCACAGGTTCAGCTTACTGCCACTAAACTGACACCTGACACCTTGCACAGTGAGACAGGATTTAGGCAGGCAAGTCTTAGAATACAGCCGCAAACTTGCTAAGTTCACAGAGTAGTAAAAGAACCCCAGCAAGCTAAACGACTGACTCCAGTCTTACTGCTAGGTCTGGATTGGCAGAGTGTAGTACCAAATCCCCAGGCCTATTTGCAGTAAGCAACAACAAATACAAAGCTACACAGTACTGGCTAACTTTCAGGAACTGACTAACCAACAAAGATTCAGCAGCATCTGCTTAACCTGAGAAGAGGCCTTATAAAGCAGGTGCTGTCCACGCCCCACTCAGACCTCACAGACTGTGAGCACAAAAACCAGCACCGGATCCCCTGCCGTGCACAGAGCCTGTAACCACTGCACAGCAAAAGACCCGAACCGGAGTATCAGCTGCGCTCAGGTTACTCCGCTAGCACTTGTCTCCCGGTTGCCATGACGACGTGGCAGCACAGGGCAGGAGACCCTAACAGTACCCCCCCTCTGACGAGCGGTCAAAGAACCCCTACCACCGGGTTTATCGGGGAACTGCGAGAAGAAAGAGCGTATCAGTCTGGGGGCATGAAGATCACAACTGCGCACCCACGACCGCTCCTCCGGGCCATACCCCTTCCAGTGCACCAAAAATGACAGCCGACCCCGAACCATCTTGGAGTCAAGAATCCTTTCAACAACAAACTCCCTCTGGCCACGTATCAGAATAGGGGAAGGTCTTCCACTGGAAGAAGGATTACTAATCGCCCGTTTTAAAAGGGAACAATGAAATGTTTTATTGATACCCAAAGAACGGGGCAGATCTAACTGAAATGCCACCGGATTGATAACCCTGGTGATCTTATAAGGGCCGATGAACCGGGGGCCTAACTTATGAGATGGCTGTCTCAACTTCAAATTCTTGGTAGACAACCAGACGAAGTCTCCTAATTTGAAGCTGCAGGGTCTTTTCCGCTTATCAAAAACCCTTTTGGTCACTAATGACACAGACACAAGGGCTTTCTTCACTTTCCGCCAAATACCTCTAAGGACCGAAACCACAGAGGAACCACCAGGCGTGGAGTCCAGGGGGTCAAAAGAATTGGCCTTAGGATGATGCCCATACACACAAAGGAAGGGAGAGATCCCTGTAGCAGAGTGAGCCGCGTTGTTATAGGCAAACTCCGCCATGGACAGATGAGCAACCCAGTCAGTCTGACACTTGGAGACATAACACCTGAGGAACTGCTCCAAGGACTGGTTCACCCTTTCAGTCTGCCCATTAGACTGCGGATGGTAGCCTGACGACAAGCTGACAGAAATCAGGAGATCGGAACAAAATGCCCTCCAGAATTTGGCCACAAACTGGGATCCGCGGTCAGAGACCACATCAAGTGGCAACCTGTGGAGACGCACAACATGCAGCATAAATAATTCAGACAGGCGTCTGGCCGATGGCAGCCCAACCAGTGGAACGAAGTGCGCCATCTTCGAAAACCTGTCAACGACAACCCAGATGGCTGTCATCCCCGAGGATTTGGGCAAGTCCACCACAAAATCCATTGAAATGTGGGTCCATGGCTTAGATGGGATAGAGAGTGGATGTAATGGGCCAACAGGAACCCCTCTAGGAGTCTTATTTCGGGCACAGATGTCACATGCCCGAACCCACTGATCCACATCCTTAGCCACCGAGGGCCACCACACCGCCCTAGATAGCAACTCCCGAGTTCTGGCAATACCCGGGTGACCTGCCGACTTCTTGGCATGGAATTCCAGGAACACTCGCTGTCTTAACCTAGGAGGCACAAACAAAAGACCTACCGGAAGGTCTGGAGGAGCCTGCTCCTGTGCTCTAAGGACTAATGATAAGAGGTCCTGGGTAATGCCCACTTTAATACATGATGGGGACACAATGGGCAACGGCTCCTCGGTGGTCTCCTGGATTGGAGCAAAACTCCGCGAGAGCACATCAGCCTTGATGTTTTTTGACCCGGGGCGATATGTTATCAAAAAATTAAAGCGAGCAAAAAACAAAGCCCATCGTGCCTGCCTGGCATTGAGACGCTTCGCTGACTCTAAATATGCCAGATTCTTATGGTCGGTGAGAATTGAGACCACAAACTTAGCCCCCTCAAGCCAGTGTCTCCACTCCTCGAGTGCATCCTTAATAGCCAACAATTCCCGGTTACCCACGTCATAATTCATCTCGGCAGGCGAAAATGTACGGGAAAAGTAAGCACAGGGATGAAGGCGATTATCAGACACTCCCATCTGAGAAAGCACTGCCCCAATACCCATCTCAGAGGCATCCACCTCCACCACAAAAGGACGCTCTGGATCTGGGTGTCGCAGCACCTTGGCCGATACAAATGCCCTTTTGAGACGGGCAAAAGCCGCTTTAGCCTCACAAGACCAGTGAGCAACATCCGCCCCTTTCTTAGTGAGTGCCACCAAGGGCGCCACTATAGACGAAAATCCAGCGATAAATCGTCTATAAAAATTCGCAAAGCCCAGGAAACGCTGAAGCGCCTTCAAACTAGTGGGCTGCACCCAATCCAGGACTGCCTGTACCTTGGAACCCTCCATTTGGAAACCTTCTGGGGAGATAATATATCCTAGAAATGCGATTTGCTGAACTTCAAATTCGCACTTCTCCAGCTTCGCCCCAAGCCGGTGGTCTCTGAGTTTCTGGAGGACTAAGCGTACATGCTTCCGATGTTCCTCCAGGGAATGGGAGAAGATTAGGATGTCATCTAAGTATACAACTAAGAATCTATCCAAATATTCCCTGAGCACATCATTCATGAAATCCTGGAAGACTGCCGGGGCATTACAGAGCCCAAAAGGCATCACCAAATATTCATAATGCCCTGAGTGGGTATTAAAGGCAGTCTTCCATTCATCCCCCTCTCTTATTCGGATTAGATTGTACGCACCGCGTAGGTCAATCTTAGAAAAAATGGTGGCAGTACGAAGCTGGTCAAACAAGACCGAAATGAGAGGCAGTGGGTATGAGTTTTTAATCGTGATACGGTTCAATTCCCTGAAGTCGATGCAGGGTCGCAACGAACCGTCCTTTTTACCCACGAAGAAGAACCCCGACCCAACTGGAGACTGTGAAGGTCTGATAAATCCCTTAGCCAAGTTCTCCTGAATGTACTCTGCCATAGCCTGAGTCTCAGGACGTGACAGGGAGTACAACCTGCTCTTGGGAAGCTTAGAATTTGGCAACAAATCAATGGCACAGTCATAGGGGCGATGGGGAGGTAGTACCTCTGCAACTTTTTTGGAGAACACGTCCGCAAAATCTGCATAGCACCCTGGCAATCCTGGCAAACTTAGCTGCGAGAGCCTGACTGGAAGGCTCAAGCAACTCCTGAAACAATCAGTACCCCAACTAAGAATCTCCCCAGAGACCCAGTCAAATTGAGGATTGTGGGCCCTTAACCAGGGTAACCCCAACACCAATGGGGCAAAAGCACAGACAGTCACATAAAAGGACAATTTTTCAGAGTGTGCGGCTCCAATAAACAAAGAAATCTGGCTAGTGCAAGAGGTAATTTTACCTTGGGATAATGGTTCCCCGTTTAACCCACAAATCTCAATTTCCGATGCCAAGGGTACTAAGGGAACAGAGTGTTTCAGGGCGAATTGGCGGTCCATAAAAACCCCGTCGGCCCCACTGTCCACAAAGGCCTCAGTCTTGACAGTTTGACCGAGGATCTTCAAGGTCACCGGAATGATAAAAGTCTTCTTGGGAAATTCTGACTTCTGACCTGACAGGATATTTCCCATCACCCTCAGGCCCTGAAGTTTTCCGGCTTTTCTGGGCATGATACTACCACATGACCTTTATTCCCACAGTACAAACACAACCACTGCTGTCTCCTCCGCGTCTTCTCACGCGAGGAGAGGCGGGTAGCCCCAATCTGCATAGGCTCCATATTCCCACAAAATTTCAACAGGAGTATTAGGCTGCTGAATATGTTATGCACACCAGTGCCTGCAGGAATGTACTGGTGTCAGAACTGTTATGCACTCCAGTGCCTGCAGGAATGTACTGGTGTTTGAACTGTTATGCACACCAGTGCCTGCAGGAATGTACTGGTGTCTGAACGGATAGGTATGCAAAACAAATGAACTCACAGACACACTGGGGAATATGACATTACGTACACAGAAGGTGATAGGGTAACAAAATACACACAAAGTGAACAGAGAAGCCCAGAGGCTAAGGAACTGGGTGTCTCCCTAGTATTAGTAATGCTCAGATGGGAAAAGCAAGATGTTGTGTTTTAATACGTAGAGAACCCGAAATGCTGTTGCTAAGGGCAACAGCAAAACCCTAAAGGGTTACCAACGGGTGTGGCAGTAAACTCCTTGGTCAGAGATGGAATGATAGACACAAGGAGAGTCTCCACAATCCTAATTCTCACTTGCAGTGCACAGGTTCAGCTTACTGCCACTAAACTGACACCTGACACCTTGCACAGTGAGACAGGATTTAGGCAGGCAAGTCTTAGAATACAGCCGCAAACTTGCTAAGTTCACAGAGTAGTAAAAGAACCCCAGCAAGCTAAACGACTGACTCCAGTCTTACTGCTAGGTCTGGATTGGCAGAGTGTAGTACCAAATCCCCAGGCCTATTTGCAGTAAGCAACAACAAATACAAAGCTACACAGTACTGGCTAACTTTCAGGAACTGACTAACCAACAAAGATTCAGCAGCATCTGCTTAACCTGAGAAGAGGCCTTATAAAGCAGGTGCTGTCCACGCCTCACTCAGACCTCACAAACTGTGAGCACAAAAACCAGCACCGGATCCCCTGCCGTGCACAGAGCCTGTAACCACTGCACAGCAAAAGACCCGAACCGGAGTATCAGCTGCGCTCAGGTTACTCCGCTAGCACTTGTCTCCCGGTTGCCATGACGACGTGGCAGCACAGGGCAGGAGACCCTAACACCCTTCCATTAATGGTTCGTGTGCTCCTATGGCCACCTGACGTGACGTTCTATTTAGGAGTTGGTGTTCTTCTACGGTCATGGTAAACGGGTCGTCTGTCTCTTCTCTCTCCAGGCCTTCTCCATGTATTCTGATAGTCGCGGTCATGTCTACTCGTGTCTCTCCTATATTCTTGTGCTGCTCTCCTGTAATTCTCATGTCCGTGTCCGTCGGGTCTCCTTGGACTGAGGTTGTATCATACCCGTTGAGATTGGTAGGACGAATATTGTGGGTGGGGACGTCTGTTTCTTCTCTGTTCATTATCCCTATTTTGATTCTCTCTTACTACGAATGGTCTCCTTGCTTTAGTAATGCCGAATTTGTAAAAGTCGAAGTCCCGTTGTAATTTCTCCTGTTTCTTCTTTATGAGCTCCTTCGTGTTTTGGTCTAATTTTTCCGCAATGCCTTTCTCAAGAGTATCATAGGAAGGGAGTTGATCATATGGTGTAATCAAGGTATTTAGTACCTCAATTCTTTCTTTGACGTCTTTCAATTTATCTTTTCTTTCTTTTATGATGAGTGTCATCAATTTCATGGAGCAGTCTTCTAAGATCTTTGCCCAGTCTTTCACAAATTCTTCTGTGGCATCGTCAAATGACGGTTTCTCGTCAAATCTGAGACCCTTGGGGATGACTTGTTCTGCGGAATACTTTTCTAGAGTAGCAATCTCCCACCAGAGTTTGTTCTCTTTAATTAGCCACTCCCCTAATCGGTTCATGCTGTTTCCAAATTGTCGTCCGTCATCTCTATCTCTTCTTTGTTGAAGTCGATCGTGAAGGCTTCATTACGTTCTTCGTCCCTTCGGGATATATGGTGCCACATGTTGCTGCCTATAAGTTATCACTAAAGGAAATTAAACTGATTTGCTAAAAGGTGCGGGAAAACTTATTGGGCGCTGGAAAGGGAGTGGGCAGCCTACACCTCTGGGGTTTTCCTCTTCCCCCAAAAATAGAACAAGAATAAAAGTGTGAAGTGGTGTAGCCACTGAAATCTGCACCTTATGCTCACCAAAGAGCACTAGTATAGCAGCACACCACAATCAAGAATCAGACTTCACCAAAAAGGATTTTTGAGACTACTTCCGGCTTCAGTGACCTATGACCCGGAACCAACCTTCCACCATCTTTAAAAGCCATCTCTGGAGACATGTAACACCATCAAGCCCTGAGGAAGAGATTGGAGATCTCGAAACGCGTTGGCTATCGGATCCATTAGGAACTCGAACCTTTCATCTATTGGACATCAACCTTGTGGTTAGCTTGGGAGCCAGAGCAGGGTGAAGTCTGGACCACCCTGCTTGTCATAACACCTGCGGCTCCTTAGCTACCTCTCTGGTATGCTTTCCAACATTTGTTTGAATTGTGATTTGAGCTGTTTTGAATATTTATCATCACCTATCCAGGGGTCTATGACCCATCAGTAAGCTTAGGAGCCTGAGCAGGGTGTATCTTCGACCACCCTGCCTCTTATAACACCTGCGGCTCCTAGATTACCATTATGGTATGCTTTTACTTATGTATGTGAATGTTTATTGTATTAAATTATACGTTTTTTATTGAGGCTTACCGAATTTCATATCAGCATATCACTATTGTGCTCACTATTTATTTGATAAGGTGACCATTGCTTTGGTCCTTACATACGACCACGGAAAGAGGGCGCCCCGGCTACACCACTTCACACTTTTATTCTTGTTCTATTTTTGGGGGAAGAGGAAAACCCCAGAGGTGTACCCTAGGCTGCCCACTCCCTTTCCAGTGCCCAATAAGTTTTCCCGCACCTTTTAGCAATTTAGGAACAGATTGTCTGCTGCCTTTATTACCTTGCACATATCACTGGTTTATCACTTCCTTATGCCTTCTACAGGTTAATACATCTGTCCCACAGTGTTACTTATGTGTTGCTGTATCTAAACATGAATCACGTTACTATATCTGTCTTTTAGGTGATGGAGGATATGGCTGTTTCTCTTGGCTTCTAACTCCATTGTCCCTACCTGATACCCCTGCTGAACACAATTACAATCATGCATATTAGTCCATGCGGAATGTGATAGAAAGATGTTTTGGTGTGCTGAAATCTAGGTATCGGTGTCTGGATAAGTCTGCTGGGCTTTTGTTGTATAGTCCCTCCAAGGTGACTCAAATTGTGTTCTGCTGCTGCTTTCTTCATAACATGTGTTTGCAACAACATCTGCCACATGTTGAGGAGGAAGAGGATGAAGAAAGCAGCCAGCAAGCAGAGGAATTAGAGACATCTGGTGATACTTTGAGTACAGATGTAAGGAGGCAGGTTAGGCAAGAGCTCATCACTCGCTATTTCTAAGGTAAGTTTGCTTTGCTTTTTTCATTTGTTTTGTAATCATAAATAGATGTTTGGCCTTTTTTTTTGTAAAAGCCATTACTCAGAATGTGTCTGTCTCCTTGAGACATACAAACATACCCTTGCTTTATGCAAAACAAATCTCGCTTGTGTATTGTTTTTATTTTAAAAAACAAAACAACAGATTATGAGTGGCATGCATTAAGTCTGGATAACTGCTCCTAAACTTGCACTTAAAATTTATTACAAGCACACACAATCCACATAGTAATTTATTTACTATTTTACTTTATGATTGTGTGTAACATCCTAATGCACAGGTTCTCAAACCCGGCCCTCAGGACCCCACACAGTGCATGTTTTGCAGGTAACCCAGTAGAAGCACAGGTGTATGAATTACTCAGACACATTTTAAAATGTTCACAGGTGGAGTTAATTATGTCACTTGTGATTCTGTGAGGAGACCTGCAAAACATGCACTGTGTGGGGTCCTGATGGCTGAGTTTGAGAACCTGTGTTCTAAATAAACACTCCTCAACATATAATATGTTAGCCTTGAGGAATACATGTGTCCATATGTGTGATGCTCCATCATATTTAAGGGACACAAACTTACTCTCATCAAAAATAATTTATTTCGTAATGTTTGCTGCAGTAAACTTGCCGATTTGTAAGTAAATACACAGTTTGCCACAAATATAAATTATTATACACATTTTTTTTTTGGTGTGTAAAAATATTTTTTTGGGTTTATGCATCGTGTAATAACAGTATTAATATTTTTTTAACACACACAAACATGTCCCAACAATAATGACAGTCATTTTGGCAATGAATTATCTCAATTCAATGCCAACATATTTAAAGTTTTTTATGCAACTCAATTGTCTTATTCTTGTAATGTTGTATAGAGAAGAAAGGTAAAATAGTGAACAATCACATTGTAATTTGGATTGGCTGCAGGATATGAGAATGATTGGAATCTAGAAAAAGTAATGATTAGAAAAAAATCAAGTGTTCTGGTTATTTCCTGCAAACATGTATGTGCAGCTCCATCAACATTTTCCGCCTCCAAAACAATTTAAAATATGTTAAAGAATAAATGTGCGTACAAATTTTATGTTGTTCTTTGTAGCACTTATAATTAATGATGTTGTATAAATTGTCAAGGAGCTAAGTGTTATATATATTTGGCCAAACATACACTTACTAACTAATTTTATTTTCTTATCAGAAATGTCTAATTTGTGTTTTATGTTATTTTTTTTGGGGTGGCTGCTTGTCCTGCCCTTTGCCTTAAGCACTGTCATGTTGTCGTGCTCTGGTGGAGCATCTTAGTGGTGATGAGACTGGCGTCATATTTGGAGTAGTCGTACCAGAACTGCTGTTTGTTTGCTGTTGGTGCATGGATCTGAGTGTTTCATTCAGGTTAGTGAGGGTGGTATTGAGTTCACGTGTAGCAGCATTTTGATTGTCTACAATTCGGAATAAACTTTCATTAATCTTTTGATTGTTTTGAAAAATGTTCATATAACTTTGCTGTTGCCTGTGCTGTTCTTCCATTATTCTGTGCTGATCTTCCATTATGCGCTGTAAGTTGCCCATGACCTGTGTAATGTCTGTACGCATGAGTTCCATGGTATTGCCAATTCTGGTTGTTTGTTAATTTTGTCTACTCATATTTCTTGTTATTCTTCTGAGGTGACACGGTAGGCTTGCAACATTTGTGTCTGCCTACGCAGGCAATCTTCATTAGTGGCCTGCTGTCTATCCCAAATGGTCCAAAACACCTGATCAGGGCATTGTGTTACAGGTGTTGTTGGACTGTGTTGTGGTGGTGGTGTGCTTTGCTGTGGTGGGGTACTCACAGGTGCTGGGGGGCTGATTCCTTGGGTTAATGGCTGCATTTCTAAGATGATTGTCTCCTCCATGTCACTGTGTTGCTGTTGTTGCGGAGGGATGCTGTTATCAGGACTAGAAGCTGAAATGTTGAAAAAATCTCCGTTAGCTATCCATATGTTTGATAAATGTAAACAAATCACTACACATGGAACACATGTCATTCACTGTTCCTTTCAGATATTCTGCCTAGCAACATAATCACTCATAACTTAAATACATACATATGCCTGTTTTTGGCAAATGTGTCTGGTTACTTAATTGTGAAAGCAAACACTTTAGTTTTATTGTAGATCAGACATACTCCACCATAAAAAAAACATTGTAATCCATAATGTGTTACCTTAGAGCTTTTCTTAAAAAAACATAGTAATGTTTTTATATGTATTTGGCAATGTGAGCTCAAACACACATGTGAAAATTTTAAAAACAACCTTACTTTTTTCAACAATTACACATGATTTTCTGTTGCAGCATCTTACACACAATGTGCTACTGTATGGCTCAAGTGGACATACATATCTTTACTGGATGTGGACAAGGCCATTTTGCTTGGATTCCATTTCATGATTTACTTACTTCGGTAAGTATATAAGTTTTTGATGTGTTTTGACTTAATGCGGTAAATAAAAATTTGGATTACTATTTAAATTGTTTACATTTATTTCAGTTTGATACTCACAATCAAGATGAGGGGAGTGTGGATGACGTCTTGGAGGTGTGTCCAAAATTTGGAGTGGGGGGACCGAACATACTGTCGATAATCTTCGTGGCGGGGTAGGCTGCTGTGGTTGGCCCTGGACATCACACCTTGCTTTCTTTGCTGCCACGGGTTTTTTGTGGTGTGACTTACAGAAGTCCCACTTCTGCTGCTCCAGACTTCTTTTGATGGACCTATTAATGAAAGTGAAATGTTGTTATGGACATTCCTTTACAAACATACCCTATACTACAATGGACACTTTACTTGCTTCCGCAGCGTCATCATCATCAGATGTCATGGGAGTTACTGGACGACGAGTAGTACTGCTTTTCTCAAACACTGTAAAAAAAAAAAAACATGTCTTCATGCTATTGTTGATACATCCACCCATTATGCTTATAAACATTTATTCTTTAAGAAATGCTTGCTTTATTTATATTAAAAACATAAGGACCGGAAACAAAAAAACCACTACATAAAACAATAAACATTGTCCAATAGCCATATGCACTATGGAAAGTTTGACACAGGAAAACATGTACAGGACACTGACATAGGCCACAAGTTAAAATACATACATTAACAACCAAAAACACACACATCTTCATTTTGTATTGAAAGGAAAAATATTACAGATGCAATATATAAATTGCTCTGTGATGTGACACTCCAAACACACATTACCACTATATGAGCCAAACCAAACAAAAATACACATAAAAAATTACACTGCAGTGTTGTGTCACGGTACAAATACAAACTCAAACTGAACAAACAAATAGTGGAATTTTAAAAATAAAATAGTACATTCTGTAATAATTACATTACACATGCAAGTGGTTTCCAAACCACTACTCCAGCCTCTATCATGACAAACACTGTTTTAGAAACATTGCACATGGATAACATAAATATAAAACATAGTCCAAATTAAAACAACAAAAATGTCCAAAAGGAAAACATTATTGCAGGACAATTCAATGACACACCAAGTCCAAACTACACATGCAAAATATACTGGAAAAAAAACACATGACATACAATAAAGTAAGATGTTACATTGGCTTTTGTATAAAACATTAACCAAAACAATGTATTTGCTGACACACATTTGAAGATGGGAGTAATATGCAACGTCACATGACATACATTTAAGGAAAAAAAAGGTCATAGAATGTAAATGCAAATACACATGCTCACCATTCTTCCTGGGCCTATCTGAATCCCGGGCATGGGTTGCAGAGACAACTTCAGGAGGTATTACACACCGCATGGGCTCCTCATACTCCAGATATCTTGCAATATAGGGCTGGCCACCACCGGTTTTTCTAGCTGACTTCGCCTCCTTGGCCATTTTGCACTTGACACGTCCCTTTATGTCATAGTACCGTTTGCGGCACGTGTCCTCCGTCCGCTTGACCACCCCCTCACTATTGACAGCAGCAACAACTTTCGCCCACAACAACGTCTTCCTCCGTGTTGGCACCTTGGCAGACTCAGGGCCAAATAGCTGCCTCTGATACTTCATCAGCTCATGCACCAATGCCACATTTTCAGCAAAACTAAACTTTACATTCCGCCCAGTCGTAGTAGTGGTGCGTGGCTGCGGAGCTGTCTGACTGTCACTATCACTTGAGGCTGCTGCAGCAACCTCACCCACCTCCTCCACCTCACTAACCTCACTAACACTCACCTCCTCCACCTGACCAACCTACTCCCCCTCACTCACACCCTCCACCTCATCCACCTCTGAGTCACACATAATTGTGTGTCTAAACACTTAACACAGAAAAAACAATAGACAAACAACACACTCCTCCACTACCACTACACAACTCACACACCCACACACCCACCCACACACACACACACACACACACACACACTGACAAGGGACTATAAAGAAAAATAACTTGGACTAAAAATGAGACAAAACCACAAAATACAAGACTACAAGAATGACAAGACGACTTTCAAACACAATACCACACTCAGAAATCGCTACCAACACTCCTCACCAAACCACAAATTCACCTACCTCCACAGCACAACCTCCCTCCTCCTCACCACTAACTAAACCCACGAGGTGCGGACGGTTTGGGGCATATTTATACAGTTGCGCATAGACACTCCTACATCTGAAACACAACCAATCACGAACGGAGATGAAAAACGAAACTAAAAGTTAAAATGCGACCGGGGTCTTAATAAAAAACCTGCCGCGTTTAACTTAGAAAAATTCTGGGAAAAACAACCAAAAGCCGTACGCAAATGACAATGACGGGCGAGAATGGTCCAAAAAAAAAAAACGACCGGCATCGACATCGGAAAACACGAACACAATACAGTCGACTGCTTCGTAACTTTGCGTATATGGATTCAAAAAGTTGCATGAAAATGCACCCGATGCAAAACGAGTTTAAACACTACACAAACTGACTCAAACACGAATATTAGTAAATTTTGCCCAAGGAATCCCGGCCGGATCTGTGAGATCCGTGCAGGGCTTCATTGTGCACCTTTAAAAAAAATTAAAGTGTTAAAAATCAAGAAAAAAATCGCATGGGGTCCCCCCTCCTAAGCACAACCAGCCTCGGGCTCTTTAAGCCGGTCCTGGTTGCAAAAATATGGGGGGGGGAATTGACAGGGGTTCCCCCATATTTTAACAACCAGCACTGGGCTCTGCGCCTGGTCCTGGTGCCAAAAATACAGGGGACAAAAAGCGTAGGGGTCCCCCGTATTTTTAACACCAGCACCGGGCTCCACTAGTCAGAGAGATAATGCCACAGCTGGGTGACACTTTTATATAGGTCCCTGCGGCCCTGGCATTAAATCACTAACTAGTCACCCCTGGCCGGGGTACCCTGGAGGAGTGGGGACCCCTTAAATCATGGGGTCCCCCCTCGAGCCACCCAAGGGCCAGGGGTGAAGCCCGAGGCTGTCCCCCCCATCCAAGGGCTGCGGATGGGGGGCTGATAGCCATGTGTAAAAATAAGAATATTGTTTTTTGTAGCAGTACTACAAGTCCCATCAAGCCTCCCCCCACAAGCTGGTACTTGGAGAACCACAAGTACCAGCATGCGGTGGAAAAACGGGCCCGCTGGTACCTGTAGTACTACTACAAAAAAAATACCCAAATAAAGACAGAACTCACACACCTTGAAAGTAAAACTTTATTACATACATGCACACCTACATTCACACATACTTACCTATGTTCACACGAGGGTCGGTCCACTTCTCCAAGTAGAATCCATGGGGTACCTGAAAATAAAATTATATTCACAAAAATCCAGTGTAGATCGGTCCTCTTCTGAGCATGTAATCCACGTACTTGGCAAAAAAACAAACCGAAAAAACCCGAACCACGCACTGAAAGGGGTCCCATGTTTACACATGGGACCCCTTTCCCCGACTGCCGAGACCCCCCGTGACTCCTGTCACAGAGGGTCCCTTCAGCCAATCAGGGGGCGCCACGTCGTGGCACTCTCCTGATTGCCTGTGCGCTCCTGAGCTGTCAGTCAGGCTGCGCACGGCAGAGATACAATGTAGCGCATAGGCGCTACATTGTATCCAATGGTGGGAACTTTGCGGTCAGCGGTGAGGTTACTCGCAGTCAACCGCTGACCGCAAAGTTCCCACCATTGGATACAATGGAGCGCCTATGCGCTACATTGTATCTTCAGTGCGCAGCCTCAATCACACTACAGGAGCGCACAGCCAATCAGGAGAGTGCCACGACGTGGCGCTCCCTGATTGGCTGAAGGGACCCTCTTTGACAGGAGTCAGGGGGGGTCCCAGCAGTCGGGGAAAGGGGTCCCATGTGTAAACATGGGACCCCTTTCAGTGCGTGGTTCGGCTTTTTCGGTTTGTTTTTTTGCAAAGTATGTGGATTACAAAGAGGACAGAAGCTACCCTGGATTATGTGAGTATAATTTTTTTCTCAGGTACCCCGTGGAGTCTACATGGAGAAGTGGACCGAGCCTCGTGTGAACATAGGTAAGTATGTATGTATGTATGTATGTAGGTGTGCATGTATGTAATAAAGTTTTACTGTCACGGTGTGTGTGTCCTGTTTTTTGTTGGGTATTTATTTTGTATTAGTACTACAGGTACCAGCGAACCCGTTTCCCCCCCGCATGCTGGTACTTGTGGTTCTCCAAGTACCAGCTTGCAGGGGAGGCTTGCTGGGACTTGTAGTACTGCTACAAAAAAACAATATTCTATTTTTTTCACAAGGCTATCAGCCCCCCATCCGCAGCCCTTGGATGGGGGGGACAGCCTCGGGCTTCACCCCTGGCCCTTGGGTGGCTGGAGGGGGAGACCCCTTGATTTAAGGGTTTCCCACTCCTCCAGGGTACCGCAGCCAGGGGTGACTAGTTAGTGATTTAATGTCAGGGCCGCAGGGACCAAGATAAAAGTGTCCCCTGGCTGTGGCATTATCTCTCTGACTAGTGGAGCCCGGTGCTGGTTCCAAAAATACGGGGGACCCCTACGCTTTTTGTCCCCGTATTTTTGGGACCAGGCGCAGAGCCCGGTGCTGGTTGATCAAATATGGGGGAACCCCATTCATTTTTTCCCCCATATTTTTTCAACCAGGACCGGCTCAAAGAGCCCGAGGCTGGTTATGCTTAGGAGGGGGGACCCCACGCAAAAAATGTTCCCAGTTTTTACAGTAAACAGACCCTTTCCCATAGATAACCATGCACAGATCTCACTGATCCGTGCATGGTTATCCAAACTCGACTGGAAAAAGCAGGTCTATTTTTTTGCTGCTTTTTTTAACAATTCGCAAAAAAATACACCCGCACTTGAGCACTCAGAGACTAACACCCAAATACGAATGAATAGTGAATACCCGTGTTGTATGAAATAACAGCCGCGTTTGACCGATGGTCTATTCATTCGTATTTCTGAACTTTGCCAATCAAACCATTATGAATAGCCCAAACACTGCCGAGATTTGTGCTTAGTGAATTCCCGTGTTGGGACTTAGAAAAAAACAAAAACACAAATCGGACAAACTCGGATTTTTAGTAAATATTGGCCCTGAAGTTATTTCCAGCTTCTAAATTTCCTGCCACTTGTTTGCAGTCATCTAAGAAGTCTTATGTCCTCTGCAAAAGCTTGTCAAACTGAGAATTTCACTGATTGTACCAGTGCACATGTCCTTGCATACTGTAGCAAACCGCTGGGATTACTGTATGCCAAAGTCTAACTAAGCCCCTGATTCTACTGTTGAAATCGAGCCCATCAACTAATACAAATGACAGGTCTTTCTGAGAAATATTCGCACAGATGTTATCATTTACTGTATAGTATGTCTGTGATCCACTATTGTCTACAGCTCAATCAAGGTATTTTTATCATGTACTGTATTAGACAACTCCAGTGATATGAATGAGCCTTGGGAATGAAACATAGAAATGAATGGGAAATATACAGAGCGAAGCCACAGTAGTTACAACTATAGATATATATGGACTTTTCATGTGGGGGCACAACTATGGGGGACACAGCTACAGGGGGCATAACTACAGGGGGCACAACTACTGGGGCTAATCTACAGGAAGCAAATCTACAGGGGGCTCAGCTACAGGGGGCACAACTACAGGTGGCAAATCTACTGAGGGCACAACTTCAGTGGGCAAATCTATAGCTGGCACAGCTACAGGGGGCACAACTACTCCGGGCACAACTACTCCGGGCACAGCTACAGGGGGCAAACTACTGGGTCCATAACTACAGGCTCCTGTTTTTGCCGCACGTCTTCGGCGCGCACTATGTTTCACCTACGGGTGTGTGGGGCGCCAAAGGAAACTTTCGCTCTCAGTGCCACAAGGTCTAGAACTGGCCCAGGTGGCCATGCCCCCAATTCAGTACAGGGGAGGGGGGCGCCGAAACATACCTTGCTCCAGGCACCATGACACCTTGCTACACCTCTGCATGTGCGGTGGTTATAACTTTTCTTCTTACTGTATTGTAACAAGCAGCATTCAAAGAACCTGGCAGCAATACATATGTGTGAAGTCACAAGCATGAACAGGGTGCACTGTTAATAATGGGCCAGGTCATATATAGGAGGCATGATCAAGCCACGTATTAAATATGTAGCTCCAATGCCACTGTTGGGGATGTAACCACAACAACATGCGCCGAGCCTCTCAATCAGGCCCAGGAACCTGCCAGATCCTTTGAGTGACCTGAGTACTTTGTTCCGCTGTTTCCGGATGATGCTTTTATGCTTCTATTGTAAGCTGATAAGAGAACAGTAAGTTCCGCTCATACAGTACTTTAATCTCTAATCTGCATTTAATTAGAAACAGAGACTGATGAGTATTTCTACAGTATATTTGCCATCCTTGTGTTCTCTGATCATGGTTAGAGATACAGCTATGTGAAGAGGAGCCATGGGGCACAATGTTGTCAATCCAATATCAACAAGCAAGAGGGGGAAAGCAGGTTGTCAAACCCAACGCCAGAGCCACCTGATTCAGAGGTGGACACTGGTGGCATTGGATCTGCACTGTTCATGTGTCCCGATGGTAACCGTACAAAGAAGCAGATCAAAATTGCACCCAGCTACAGGAAATTTCTATGGGTGTTTCTGTGTAACAACTGGGGAAAGGATGGCTAGCCAGCCGTGTTTGTCTCACGGGAGTGTCATGGTTGGAGAATTATTCTAAAGACGCAGTCGCACTGACACCGGCAGCCATGTTCAGTAGGAGAGTCTGCGCCTCCATATGGCTGATGCAATCTCCAATGGTGCAATCGATGGTGCATCTTTGTATGCACAGCTGCAGATTAGTGTCACAGCCGGGGGGCGTCTTAGTACGTTGACCATTGGCTTCGGCAATAACATAAAGACGCAGCAAAGGCTGCATTCCCCTATGAATCAGGCCCAATGATGGTGAATTGTAGTTTATTAAATCCGTCAGTTTGGATGCTAAAATCTCTAGTGATTGTGGTGATTACATTTCCCCCATAGCCTTTATAGTTCCTACTTTACCTGGCCAATGACTCTGCGGCACAGATATAATGCTGACTTCAGGATCATTGTTACCGTTAGGTTAACCTTAGGAGTTGAATGGTGTTCCAATGAATGTCTGTGCCTAAAGTACTGAATGAGTGACATAATTTCACATATATAGTGTTTTTAGTGCCTCAGCTCCCCTTCCCAACACATGGAGTGCTGACAGCTGGAATGAAGGAGAAATATCTGAGTGCTTCTTACATGTGTAGATGCTGAATGTTGTTACTCCAAGTCGGTGTCACAGTGGGAATGTGTGGCTTGGCTCTTATGTCACAGCCCACAGGAAAGAGAATATAGCACCCACCTGCTATAGTAGTCAGTGTGGGTGGGGGGCACCACTTCTGCTGGTCCCGGCTGAATAATATGAATGTAATGGATATTAAAGAATAGTATACTGCAGAACATTCCTAATATCAGACCAGCATCAAAGGGAAGCTGGCTTCATACAGTATGTGTTGGATGCAGGAAAGTAATCATGAATATATTGTCATTTTTATTTCTGTGCTGTAGTTGTATCAGTTCTGTGACTATTCTGCCCCTCCCCCCCCCCCCAAACACACACATAATTTTCCTTGTATAAATGTAAAATAGCTTAAAATGCTGTAAAGAAAATTACAAATTGCTGCTTGGTGGAGTCATGACACCAAGGACTAGGTTGTTTTGAGGGGTGTAGTATGGTATGCCAGTGGCCGGGCTCCCGGCGACCAGCATACCGGCGCCGGGAGCCCAACCACCAGCCTACTGACAGCGTGGTGAGCGCAAATGAGTCCCTTGTGGGCTCACTGCGCTCGCCACGCTGCGGGCACGGTGGCGCGATACGCGCGCCATGCTATTTATTCTCCCTCCAGGGTGGTCGTGGACCCCCACGAGGGAGAATATCTGTCAGTATGCCGGCTGTCGGGATTCCGGCGCCGGTATACTGTGCACCGGGATCCCGACAGTCAGCAGCCTGAAGACCACCCGTTTTGAGGACTACTTATCTGGGAACAAGGGGAACAAGTGTCCTAGCTTTGTGTCCAACAGCGAGTAGATGTACAAGAGAAAAACCGCCCATGTAATGACTCCAAACTGGCAGATGTCTACTAGGTGAGGGAGATAAACTGTATCAACAAGTACAAGACAGCCAGGGACACACTGGTGGCCATGCAACATAATCACTCTCCATTTTAGACCAATTTCAAAAAGGCTATACAGTAGGTCCAATAAGGCTTTTGGCTATGCTGCCAATAACTCAGAACCTACATCGATAGCCAGTACAATATGAAAATGAAAACCTCAGCCTCAAGCAAGACAGGTAGGAGATTATGATAATGGTAAAGGACAGTCTAGTTGCCCGTAGCTGACAGTGTTAAGATTTCTACAGTATAATGAATATTTTCTATTTAATGTCTCTACTAGAAGCTGCACAACAATATATAGATATGTTGGTACTTTATAAATAATGATAATATTTATAATTAGGTAAAAGTATTTCTATGGGGGGTGCAGTGAGTTTGTTTACGAACATAAAGCCCATGAGTGGCACTCAGAGATCCCATTTTCTTCCTCACCACCTTTGTGTTTGCTCCAAGTCTCCTTCCTGTTAGTACTTGTCTGATAAGAAAGAACAGATTGTAGTGGGTGGGGAATGATCTTTTTTAAGCAAAAATTTATACTGTAGGAGACATCAAGAAGAACAATAAAGGTTCTTCAAACTGGCTATTTAACTGCTCTTTGCAGCGAGATCACACAATGTCCTGAAAGCCTTCTGTGTAATTATTTATACAAAATCTATTTCTTTTTAAGACTAGTAGATAAATCATTTGGGGAAGTTTTAAAAAGGGCCTAATCTGTCTATACGACTAAGCAAAGTTCAGCAACCTCACTAAGTTATGCTTAAAATTTTATGGGTTTAGTCCCACTTAAATTACATTAATCTAAAAATAACGACATCATTAAAATGCTAATTTAGGCTGTAATGAAAACACCAAAGAGATAAAAGGTATGTTTACAAATTCAGTACTGCATTATTTGTGTCGCTCATTATCTTTTACTGACACCATAATCTTTGAAATTTTTACATGAGAAATCTCTTATGTCTCTTTCATATAATGTATACTGTATATAGGGATATATCTACCCGTGTAATTAAAATTACATCTTATAGTATCTACCTGAAATTGCTCATTCTGTTTTATTTGCGTCCAATGTCAACTTCTTGTACTACTATTATTAAATTCTTGTCTTTGACATCTGCATATTTAAACTGCTACAATGTCAGCAAAAGATGCAGCTCTTTTACTACGTAAGTTCCAATGTGCTCTGTAGACAAACTTAGTCGCACACAATATACAAGTGTCACATTAAATTAATCAGCATAGTTTCTTGGTGCAACCTAGTTGCATCATGTTGTAACTAAGTTGCATTTTTAGGAGAAAAAAAAAGATTCCCAATGGTAGCTGGGTTGCACAATACCTGGTGGCTCACTTGCACCAGGCATTTCATACTTAGTGTCATATTAAGGATAGATGTTGTATTATTATCCTTTAGTTATATGGCACAACATGGGGTTCACAGCACCCAATTACAGAGTACATGAACAAATAAGTCAAAACAAAAAAAACCCAGTGACTTACAATTTAAGACAATATAGGACAAGTACGGGGCATATAAGTATCAGGGAGAAAGAAAACTGTAGGATTAAATGCCATCAAAGGGAGTATTGAAAAGAAGATAGGATAAGTAAGAGACAGAAAAGCACATGAGGTAAGAGGGCACTGCTTGTGAAAGCTTACATTCTAAGGGGGAGGGGCACAATGACAGGGGTGACACAAATGGGGTAGAAAGTGAGAGTGGGACAGAGCGCTTAGGTTGAGAGATGGCTGAGTTTGCTGTAGAAATGGTTCTTGAGTACCCATTTGAAGTTTTGTAGAGAGGTGGAGAGTATGAGGGAGAGAGGTAGAGAATTCCAGAGAAAGGGAACAGCATAGAGCAGTCTTAAAAGTGGTGTAGACTCCTGGGCATAGCAGTACACTTGGGCCCCTACCCACCCTTGAGCAGTAGGGGTGGAGGGTGCTATCAGCGGCAGCTTTGCTGTCCTACGGGCCATAGGGGGTTTTCTATCTTTCACCCAGCATGTAGAACCTGGAGCAGTATATTCTGTTAATTACTCATTTACTGCTCAGATGGTGGGAAATGTGGTGGGAGGGAAAACAAAAACATGTAGAAGGGGGCATTAGGCTGAATGAAGTGGCTCTGGTCCAAGGTGGTAGGGGGTATTATATACACAGGGGAGTGATGTATAGTAGAGTGGGCTTAATATTTATAATTTTCTGGTGGGAGGGCAGCTTGTTTGACTGCAGATATCTCCAGTTCCTGGAAATAGATTTCTTAGCTTTTAAAGGAATAAAAAAACTAGGGAGTCCCGTCTTTCAGTAGGTACAGGGGACTTGGAGATCAGCATTCAGAAGTTAAAGCAATCCACCAACGAAAATATAAAACTGCATACCAGGTGTGTGGAGTTGGAGCAGGGACCAGCTGCTGGAAGACTGATATCCCTGGTCCTCGACACAGTAAAGACAATCTGCCAGAGTCCACTGAAAGGGAAGAGTTCCAGCTTTTGTAATATACCTTCTGTAAAACTTTATATCAGACAGAACCCGAGATATCTGGCTGAGAAGAGCCATTAACAGGCTCGTATAAGGACCATTGCTTTGACGTCAGATATCTCCAGTTCCCCGGGGCCAAGTTTCAAAATATGGCCCTGGAGAAGCATGTGCAAAATTTTGAAGGCAGGAGTGGGAGGAGATATTCAGTAGACAGGAGAGGAGGTGCGCATTAGCGGAGCAAAGAGAATGGACATGAGTGTAAAGGAAGATAAGGTCAGATATGTAAATAGGAGAGGAGTGGGTGAGGGCTTTGAAAGTGAGTGTGAAAATCTTGAAATGGATTTTGAAGGGAAAGGTGAGCCAGAGAGAGTAAGAGAGGGGAGGTGGATGTAATACATTTGGTGAGTAAGATGAGCCAGGCAGCAGCAATGAGGATTGATTGGAGAGCAGAGAGGCATTTGTCAGAGATGCCAGATAGGAGGAGATTACAGTAATCCAGTCTGTAAATGACCAGTGAGTTTATAAGGGTCTTATTAGTATCCTGAGTGAGAAAAGGTCTTATCCTGGAAATATAAGACAGGTTTGTGAGAGGTACTGAATGTGTGGATTGAAGGAGAGGTAGGAGTCAAGGATTTCTCCAACACGTCGCACTTGGGAGTTAGAGAAGATAGTAGTGCCATCAATATATAATAAAATAATGGGAGGTGAGGTTGTGTGAGAGGGTGGGAAGATGATCAGCTCAGTCTTAGACATCTTACGTTTAAGAAAGCGCTGGGACATCTAAAAAGAGATAGCAGAGAGACAGTTGGATACACAAGTGAGGAGAGTGGGGGAGAGGTTAGGGGAGGAAAGGTAAAGTTGAGTATCATCAGCATAGAGATGATATTGTAAGTCAAGAGCACTAATGAGCTCACTTAAAAAGGACATATAGAGATAGAAAAGGAGAAGACCAAGAACAGAACTTTGGGGGACACCCACAGTTAGTTGAAGTGGGGGGTAGGTGGAGTCATAGGAGAAGACAGAGAAGGAACAACAGGGAGAGATAGGAGGATAGCCAGGAGAGGGCAGTATCATGCAGAACAAGAGAGTGAAGGATTTGCAGAAGGAGAGGGTGGCCCACAGTATCAAAAGCAGCAGAGAGATCAAGGAGAATAAGCAAAGAGTAGTGGTCCATGAATTTAGAAAAAAATTAGGTCATTGCAGATTTCAGTGAGGGCAGTTTCAGTGTAGTGGAGAATATGGAAGCCAGACTGGAATCGGTCAAGCAGTGAGTGGAAGGAAAGAACTGCAGTGAGGTGGATGTAGGCAATACACTGAAGGACTTTGGAGGCAAAACGGATGAAAGAGATTGATCAAAGATGTATAGGGGATGCAGTTAGGTTCCCTGCTTTCCCTGTATATCAGTCAATGTACCGACGCCTGGATCCCAAAGGACACCACAAGCCTGGCATCTACATACTGACACAGCTTGGGATACTGGTGTCACAATACCGACAGCCAGAATCCCAAATGTCCATCCAGTGGGATGCATTCTGTCATGGAGGAAGGTTAGATTTAGGCAGGAGAAGGGGGTTAGGGTTAGTGTGCAGGGATGGGAAGGTTAGGGTTAGGGACCAGGGAGTGAGGGTTAGGTTTAGGCACATAGAAGGGGAGGTTAGGATTAGGCACCAAGCTGGGAGGTTTAAGTTTAGGGAGCAGGGAAGCGAGGGTTAGGGTTATGCATCACCAGGGAGGGTTAGAGTTAGGCACCCACAAGGGAGGGTTAGGTAGGGGGCAGAGGGGGTTAGGATAATTTACAGGGGGCTGTCGGGATTCTGATGGGTGGGATGCCGCTATCCATATTCTGACCATCGGCATCCCGTCCATCGGGAATTCATACTGAACCCTTGGAGAGAGAGTGCGGATCAAGTGCAGGACCGTCTTTTTGTATGGACTCAAAGGGCAGTTGCCCAAGGCCCCCTAGAGTATAAAGGCCGTAGGCTGATGGCTGAATGTCCCCTTTTTCAAGTGGTACCAGATCTTAGAAAATCAGTTTTGGGGATCCAAAGATAACCAAGTTCAAAGCAGTTGTCCCCATCCGAGCCTGTTAATTGCTCTTCGCAGCCAAATATCTAGGGTTCTGTCCAACGTAGAATTTTTCTGACCATATACTGTATTTCAAAATCTGGGACTCTGGCAGTTAGTCTCCACAATGCCCAGAACCAGAGCTATCAGCCTACCAGCAGCTGGTCCCTGCTCTAGCTCCACACACCTGGTATGCAGTTTTTTATCCGTGGATTGCTCTGGCTCCTTAACTCTGATCCCCAAGTCTCCAGTATCTCCTGAAATGTGGGACTCTCTAGTTTTTTAATCCCATTTTTTTCCCCAAGCTAAGAATTCTTGTTCCGGGGACTGGAGATATCTGCAGTCAAGCAAGCTGCCCTCCCACTGGAAAATGATAAATATTAAGCCCACTCCACTATCCACCCCTCCGTTGTCTATTAAACACCCTCTAACATCCTGGAAGTCATGTACTGGGACCCCTTCTTTTAGCCCAATGCCCCCTTCTATAGTTTAGTGTTCGACTTCCCACCCCATCTCCCACCATCTATGCAGTAAAGGAGTAACTAGCAGAAATTACTGCTACAGGTCCTACATGCTGAGCGGAAGATAGAAAACCCCCTACCGCCTGCGGGACATCAAAGCTGCTGCTGATGGCATCCTCTACCCCTGAAGGATGGATAGGCTCCCCAGTGCATTGCTTTGCCCAGGGGCCTACACTGCTGTTAAGATGGACCTGATCAAGAGTAGATTTTTTAAAGAATAGGGGAGATGAGTGCATGCTTGAAGGCAGAAGGGGCAGTGCCTGATGAGAGGGAGGTGGGCAAGATGTGAATACGTAGAAATCTAGAGTTAGCAGAGGAGTTGGGAGAGGATAGGGTCATGTGGGGAGGTGGGGGGAGGGTAAGAATGGATAAGGGCTATGACTTTCTCACCAGATACATGTGATGTCAGAGTTGGTAAGATAGATGGGGGGGTAAGGAAAAGATCCTGGTTGCTGATGGTTTGGTCAGATGTGATGTTTTGATGCATAGAGTCAAATTTGGATGAGAAGTAAGTGGCAAAGCCAAGAGCAGAGAGTGAGGAAGGGAGACGCGGTGGGGGTGTGCAGAGTAGGGAGTTGAGAGTGGAATATAGGTGCCAGGGGTTCGAAGACTGGGAGGACATGAGGTTCTTGAAGGATGACTGTGACTGATTAGCAAAGGAAAGGGCAGCGCTGAAGAATGAGAGCATAAGTTTGCAATGGAGGAAGTCTGCCTTAGAGCATGATCTCCACTGTCGCTCTGCAGTACATGAGCATTTTTCCAGATATCTGGTACATTTGGTGTGCCAGGGTTGAGATGTTAATATGTGAGTGTGAACAGTGGTCAGTGGAGCGACAGAGTTAAGAGCAGAAGTAAGGGAAGCATTGTATATGAATGTGGCTTCTTCAGGGAATGAGACAGACAGAATAGGAGAGAGAAGTGGGTCAAGAAGGGAAGAAGTGGTGTTGATTGCCTCAATGTTACATTTAGTGATGGTAGCCTTAGGAGGTAGAGATGGAGTAGCAGAGAGAGATAAGTTAAAGGAGACCAGGTGGTGGTCAGAGTGGGTAAATGGGTAGTTGGAGAAATCTGAAATATCACAATAGTGAGTGAAGACCAGATCCAATGAGCTCCCATTCACATGGGACGAGGAGGTCCACTGGGAGAGGCCAAGTGAAGAAGTGAGGTTACAGCATTTAGATGCAGGGTATTTTGTGAGGATATTGATTGGGATGTTGAAATAACCTAAGATAATGGAGGGAATGTGAGAAGAGAGGAAGTGAGTAAGCCAAGAAGCAAAGTTGTCAAAGAATTTAGAGGGAAAGCCAGGGGGGTGGTAAATGACAGCTATTCGAAGATAAACAGGTTGGAAGAGGCATATATCATGTACATCAAATGTGCAGAATGTAAGCGAGGGGTTTGGGGGTATGAATTGGTAGGAGTAGTTCGAGTGTAGTAGGACTCCAACACCTCCGCCGTGATGACCCCAGCAGAACAATACTTTAACTGCAACACAAATATAATTTGTCATTCCATCATGTGAATTTTAATTATAATTATTACAGAACTGTAGAATTTTTTTTTAAACTCTAAAATATCAATAGTATAGAGTCTAGTTGGTAACTTTTAAGAATGGTTTGACAGAAGTCATAGCAAGATGTTTTAGTGTCCAGGAACTAAAACATACGTATTCATTTATAACAAATGATTTCAAGAGGGTGCTCCAATAGATATATATCCCAATTATTAGAAAATGTCAAAGAGTTAAAAATGTTATTCCATTAAATCTGTTTCAGTTGGTGTTTGATCATAAGTTGGCGAAAGTTAATGACTTCTCCTCTCCCCACAGAGTTAGTGTCATACAGAAGGACTCGGAGGAATGGAGAAGGGTTAGCTAGCCATGCCACTCGTATCCATTGCATCAATTTGTTATTTTTACTGAGGTTGGTTGAGCTTGACAGGCTGGTGCACTGGCAGTGCCAACTGTCCTCACTATGGCTCTTTGGTCTGAAGTCATTGGTTCAGGTGCAATACACAGCTGTATTTTTTTTTGTAGTCAACAGCAAAAGTGTTCTATAAAGGAGTTCAGATAATGTAATAAGATGAGTTAGCAGCAGTTCAGGCTTTGCAAGAAGGTAAAGTAGGTGCAATGAGGTGAACGCTCAGTTGTAAACCCCTTCCTCAAACGTGGCAGTCTCTCAGTCTCTCACTCTGCCAAAGCATGGTATCTCTATATTCCACATGGACAGATGAAGATTTGGTTCAGATTTGTTGGAAAAAGAAGGAATCTCCAAGAACTCCAATGCCAAATTGGACGTAATTTGGAAAAGTTATATGAAATGTAATTAAAAATTTTTTAGAAGCTGAACAGAATGTTAACATCTGACATAATTTAACAAAGATTAGCCAGATCTATAGAGTTCCATTTTACAAGTTTCACATGATCATTTCTACCACTTTCCCCAGATACGGTACTGTATCATGCTGGCATAAAGAATTTCTTTTATGTTGAGAAAAAAAATATATGAACGGTGAATAAATATTTTGTTTTACATCAAGGGCTATTTTACAAAGGGATGCATTTATCATCCCGATAGACTGGATGTGTGCAGTCATGTGACCGGCGTCAGAATCCTGAAATCACTCGGGAGAACGGTGCCAAATAATCAGCAGCAAACATCCTAAAGATAAGTATCAGGGTAATTGTTAGGATTAGGGCCCTAGGGGGTGTTAGCCCTTGCCGAGGTTTAGACCCAAGCCACCACCTCCGGAGGGTTAGAGTAGGGGGGTACAAATACTTACCGCCTCTGACGTCGGGATCTTCAATGTTGGGATGTTGGTGTCAGTCATGTGACCACTGGCATCCCGATGAGTGGTATTTCATACCGAACCCTTTACAAATGATGTTATAATTTGGGACAAAAAGAAAAAGAAAGGGATTAGTTATATGTTATATACTGTATAAGTAATGACTACTGACTTTTTAAACAAAATTTGGAGACATTTTAAACTGCTGGTATGGGTCTGCTTTGTAATAACTAATGGTGTTACTTAAGTCATTATTATAAATGCCACTGGCATTAGAAGGACTTACATTGCAATTTGTGGCTCTTTAGTTGATTAAAAAAATGAAATATATATTTACATTTCTCGTAATCAAGACAATTACATAACATAAACATGCTCTAGTGAACATCAATATACCAGGAGATGCACAGTAACTTATAGGACACTCAATACTTCTAAATCTCTGACAAGATTGTTCTGTAGCCCATGAGTAAAAGATGCAATAGTATCTTGTAAATTCTACTAGTAAAAGTGACCAGATTGTTGGACTGTGTAAAGTGTAATTCTTGGCATTAATGTTAGAAATGTATGGTTATTATAGTGCAATCAGATTAAAATACATGCTAGCAGAGGGATGTGGATGTAGCCTTACTGCCCCACCACATACCAAATCAGGCAAACAAGAAGGAAGGATGTAGTCAGTGCTTGTACCTAGAACTCAAAATTCTGAGCAAACTATAACAACAGTTCAAGAGACTATCGCAAGGATGTTAATACATTGTAAATACTGTATTTGTTCCAAACACAATATCTTGAAATGCATAAACATAGCAAACTATATGTCCAAGCTCCGTATTCAGTGATCAAGATAATAATCAGGAAGTACGTTCCGGAGAAACAAAATAAGCAGTAAACAGAATTTATTCCAGTGTAGCAGAAATAAACAAATTGATTTGGAGAAATATACTGTAAATGTATGAAACACAGCCATCTCTCTGTGTTAAGCCAGTCTAAAAGATCTTATTACTCCACTACAATTTGATCTTCATTGAATATCCGTGGTTATAAATATTTGTATCAATAAGAATCCTCAAATATAAAGTGCACTTTTGAGTTGGTCTAAGTGCTGGAGTTCATAGGGCCAGGGCACAGAGTTTTAAAAAGCCATAAAGTCCTTGATGCGTTTCTGTGCAACTGCTTGAATACTCAAACAATTTCTTCAGTTGTGTACAAAATCCTAATGGTCATTATTCCGACAATCACCATGCTAATTCATCTGGGTAAGTATTTTAATTCTAACCCTAACCCTAAACCTAATCCACCCCTTCCACAGCCTTACCCTAACCCCCCCTTCCCCTGCACAGTACCCCTCACCTCTCCCACAGCCTATCCCTAATCCTCCCCCTAGTGCTTAACCCCACCATTTACCAGCAGGATCTGTTGGAATTCTGTCCATCAAGATCCTGTTGTATTTTTTCTGACTATCAGGATCCCAACTGCCGGTATTTTGACCACATCCCTCTCCCAAAAGGCCAACCATCCAGTCAGTGACAGTCTATAGGTCCAGCTCTGTCACAAGTACTGAAATAGCTTGATTTAGCTCCCAGGGAACCAACCACCACTTACATAATGTAGTATGAGGCTCTTGCAGCAGACATGTCAGACATAACAATTGTGTAAACTGTACTTAAACCCTACATAGTGTACAGTAAGTATTGTCTGGTGATTACATTGGATAACAAGAATAGAAATACTAAGGGTCCACATAATTTAAGAGGTGGGAATTCCTTCTTCATTGAGGCCTAGATGGGGGATATCAGTTGGTTTTAGTTTCTGTTGATCACACATAACTTTCACTCTTTCAGTTGAGGGTATTCCTGAGTCTGTAGATACCAGAACAGGGGAGATCACAGACTTATAGAGTTTTATTTTGTACTGTAGTTCAGTGGTTAAATGTCTTCACAGTCTGTGAAATTGTAGCTTCATGAAATGCTTCCTCCCATGGCCACTCATGGCAGTACACACCCTTTATCCCAATAGTGCAGAAGATGTGAGTTTTAGATTTAGATGTTTGAACCACGTGAGTGCTAAAGTTGAGCTGTCTGTAGCATTGTTGAGGTAAACATGAAGGGTTAATCCCAGTTGCTCTTAGTACTGAAATGATTAAACTTCCCCATATATTGTATATACAGTAGTGATGAGCGGGTTCGGTTTCTCGGAAACCGAACCCCCCCGAACTTCACCCTTTTTACACGGGTCCGAGCGATACTAGGATTCTCCCGTATGGCTCGGGTAACCCGAGCGCGCCCGAACGTCATCATCCCGCTGTTGGATTCTCGCGAGATTCGGATTCTATATAAGCAGCCGCGCGTCGCCGCCATTTTCACTCGTGCATTGGAAATGTTAGGGAGAGGACGTTGCTGGCGTCCTCTCCGTTATTGTTGAACTTGATAGTGCTGTGCACTATTGCTTAATTGTGGGGAGGGCTGGGGAGCAGCTGTATATAGGAGGAGTACAGTGCAGAGTTTTGCTGATCAGTTATCCGTTCTCTGCCTGAAAAAAACTCTCCATATCTGTGCTCACAGTGTGCTGCATATATCTGTGCTCACACTGCTTAATTGTGGGGACTGGGGAGCAGCTGTATCATATAGCAGGAGTACAGTGCAGAGTTTTGCTGACAGTGACCACCAGTATACGTTGTCTGCCTGAAAAACACTCCATATCTGTGCTCAGTGTGCTGCTTTATTGTGGGGACTGGGGACTAGAGATGAGCGCCTGAAATTTTTCGGGTTTTGTGTTTTGGTTTTGGGTTCGGTTCCGCGGCCGTGTTTTGGGTTCGAACGCGTTTTGGCAAAACCTCACCGAATTTTTTTTGTCGGATTCGGGTGTGTTTTGGATTCGGGTGTTTTTTTCAAAAAACACTAAAAAACAGCTTAAATCATAGAATTTGGGGGTCATTTTGATCCCAAAGTATTATTAACCTCAAAAACCATAATTTACACTCATTTTCAGTCTATTCTGAATACCTCACACCTCACAATATTATTTTTAGTCCTAAAATTTGCACCGAGGTCGCTGTGTGAGTAAGATAAGCGACCCTAGTGGCCGACACAAACACCGGGCCCATCTAGGAGTGGCACTGCAGTGTCACGCAGGATGTCCCTTCCAAAAAACCCTCCCCAAACAGCACATGACGCAAAGAAAAAAAGAGGCGCAATGAGGTAGCTGTGTGAGTAAGATTAGCGACCCTAGTGGCCGACACAAACACCGGACCCATCTAGGGGTGGCACTGCAGTGTCACGCAGGATGGCCCTTCCAAAAAACCCTCCCCAAACAGCACATGACGCAAAGAAAAAAAGAGGCGCAATGAGGTAGCTGTGTGAGTAAGATTAGCGACCCTAGTGGCCGACACAAACACCGGGCCCATCTAGGAGTGGCACTGCAGTGTCACGCAGGATGTCCCTTCCAAAAAACCCTCCCCAAACAGCACATGACGCAAAGAAAAAAAGAGGCGCAATGAGGTAGCTGTGTGAGTAAGATTAGCGACCCTAGTGGCCGACACAAACACCGGGCCCATCTAGGAGTGGCACTGCAGTGTCACGCAGGATGTCCCTTCCAAAAAACCCTCCCCAAACAGCACATGACGCAAAGAAAAAAAGAGGCGCAATGAGGTAGCTGACTGTGTGAGTAAGATTAGCGACCCTAGTGGCCGACACAAACACCGGGCCCATTTAGGAGTGGCACTGCAGTGTCACGCAGGATGTCCCTTCCAAAAAACCCTCCCCAATCAGCACATGATGCAAAGAAAAAGAAAAGAAAAAAGAGGTGCAAGATGGAATTGTCCTTGGGCCCTCCCACCCACCCTTATGTTGTATAAACAAAACAGGACATGCACACTTTAACCAACCCATCATTTCAGTGACAGGGTCTGCCACACGACTGTGACTGATATGACGGGTTGGTTTGGACCCCCCCCAAAAAAGAAGCAATTAATCTCTCCTTGCACAAACTGGCTCTACAGAGGCAAGATGTCCACCTCATCATCACCCTCCGATATATCACCGTGTACATCCCCCTCCTCACAGATTATCAATTCGTCCCCACTGGAATCCACCATCTCAGCTCCCTGTGTACTTTGTGGAGGCAATTGCTGCTGGTCAATGTCTCCGCGGAGGAATTGATTATAATTCATTTTAATGAACATCATCTTCTCCACATTTTCTGGATGTAACCTCGTACGCCGATTGCTGACAAGGTGAGCGGCGGCACTAAACACTCTTTCGGAGTACACACTTGTGGGAGGGCAACTTAGGTAGAATAAAGCCAGTTTGTGCAAGGGCCTCCAAATTGCCTCTTTTTCCTGCCAGTATAAGTACGGACTGTGTGACGTGCCTACTTGGATGCGGTCACTCATATAATCCTCCACCATTCTATCAATGTTGAGAGAATCATATGCAGTGACAGTAGACGACATGTCCGTAATCGTTGTCAGGTCCTTCAGTCCGGACCAGATGTCAGCATCAGCAGTCGCTCCAGACTGCCCTGCATCACCGCCAGCGGGTGGGCTCGGAATTCTGAGCCTTTTCCTCGCACCCCCAGTTGCGGGAGAATGTGAAGGAGGAGATGTTGACAGGTCGCGTTCCGCTTGACTTGACAATTTTGTCACCAGCAGGTCTTTGAACCCCAGCAGACTTGTGTCTGCCGGAAAGAGAGATCCAAGGTAGGCTTTAAATCTAGGATCGAGCACGGTGGCTAAAATGTAGTGCTCTGATTTCAACAGATTGACCACCTGTGAATCCTTGTTAAGCGAATTAAGGGCTCCATCCACAAGTCCCACATGCCTAGCGGAATCGCTCTGTGTTAGCTCCTCCTTCAATGTCTCCAGCTTCTTCTGCAAAAGCCTGATGAGGGGAATGACCTGACTCAGGCTGGCAGTGTCTGAACTGACTTCACGTGTGGCAAGTTCAAAGGGCATCAGAACCTTGCACAACGTTGAAATCATTCTCCACTGCGCTTGAGACAGGTGCATTCCACCTACTATATCGTGCTCAATTGTATAGGCTTGAATGGCCTTTTGCTGCTCCTCCAACCTCTGAAGCATATAGAGGGATGAATTCCACCTCGTTACCACTTCTTGCTTCAGATGATGGCAGGGCAGGTTCAGTAGTTTTTGGTGGTGCTCCAGTCTTCTGTACGTGGTGCCTGTACGCCGAAAGTGTCCCGCAATTCTTCTGGCCACCGACAGCATCTCTTGCACGCCCCTGTCGGTTTTTAAAAAATTCTGCACCACCAAATTCAAGGTATGTGCAAAACATGGGACGTGCTGGAATTTGCCCATATTTAATGCACACACAATATTGCTGGCGTTGTCCGATGCCACAAATCCACAGGAGAGTCCAATTGGGGTAAGCCATTCCGCGATGATCTTCCTCAGTTGCCGTAAGAGGTTTTCAGCTGTGTGCGTATTCTGGAAACCGGTGATACAAAGCGTAGCCTGCCTAGGAAAGAGTTGGCGTTTGCGAGATGCTGCTACTGGTGCCGCCGCTGCTGTTCTTGCGGCGGGAGTCCATACATCTACCCAGTGGGCTGTCACAGTCATATAGTCCTGACCCTGCCCTGCTCCACTTGTCCACATGTCCGTGGTTAAGTGGACATTGGGTACAGCTGCATTTTTTAGGACACTGGTGACTCTTTTTCTGAGGTCTGTGTACATTTTCGGTATCGCCTGCCTAGAGAAATGGAACCTAGATGGTATTTGGTACCGGGGACACAGTACCTCCAACAAGTCTCTAGTTGGCTCTGCAGTAATGATGGATACCGGAACCACGTTTCTCACCACCCAGGATGCCAAGGCCTCAGTTATCCGCTTTGCAGTAGGATGACTGCTGTGATATTTCATCTTCCTCGCAAAGGACTGTTGAACAGTCAATTGCTTACTGGAAGTAGTACAAGTGGGCTTACGACTTCCCCTCTGGGATGACCATCGACTCCCAGCAGCAACAACAGCAGCACCAGCAGCAGTAGGCGTTACACGCAAGGATGCATCGGAGGAATCCCAGGCAGGAGAGGAATCGTCAGAATTGCCAGTGACATGGCCTGCAGGACTATTGGCATTCCTGGGGAAGGAGGAAATTGACACTGAGGGAGTTGGTGGGGTGGTTTGCGTGAGCTTGGTTACAAGAGGAAGGGATTTACTGGTCAGTGGACTGCTTCCGCTGTCACCCAAAGTTTTTGAACTTGTCACTGACTTATTATGAATGCGCTGCAGGTGACGTATAAGGGAGGATGTTCCGAGGTGGTTAACGTCCTTACCCCTACTTATTACAGCTTGACAAAGGGAACACACGGCATTACACCTGTTGTCCGCATTTCTGGTGAAATACCTCCACACCGAAGAGCTGATTTTTTTGGTATTTTCACCTGGCATGTCAACGGCCATATTCCTCCCACGGACAACAGGTGTCTCCCCGGGTGCCTGACTTAAACAAACCACCTCACCATCAGAATCCTCCTGGTCAATTTCCTCCCCAGCGCCAGCAACACCCATATCCTCCTCATCCTGGTGTACTTCAACACTGACATCTTCAATCTGACTATCAGGAACTGGACTGCGGGTGCTCCTTCCAGCACTTGCAGGGGGCGTGCAAATGGTGGAAGGCGCATGCTCTTCACGTCCAGTGTTGGGAAGGTCAGGCATCGCAACCGACACAATTGGACTCTCCTTGTGGATTTGGGATTTCGAAGAATGCACAGTTCTTTGCTGTGCTGCTTTTGCCAGCTTGAGTCTTTTCATTTTTCTAGCGAGAGGCTGAGTGCTTCCATCCTCATGTGAAGCTGAACCACTAGCCATGAACATAGGCCAGGGCCTCAGCCGTTCCTTGCCACTCCGTGTCGTAAATGGCATATTGGCAAGTTTACGCTTCTCCTCCGACAATTTTATTTTAGGTTTTGGAGTCCTTTTTTTTCTGATATTTGGTGTTTTGGATTTGACATGCTCTGTACTATGACATTGGGCATCGGCCTTGGCAGACGACGTTGCTGGCATTTCATCGTCTCGGCCATGACTAGTGGCAGCAGCTTCAGCACGAGGTGGAAGTGGATCTTGATCTTTCCCTAATTTTGGAACCTCAACATTTTTGTTCTCCATATTTTAATAGGCACAACTAAAAGGCACCTCAGGTAAACAATGGAGATGGATACTAGTATACAATTATGGACTGCCTGCCGAGTGCAGACACAGAGGTAGCCACAGCCGTGAACTACCGTACTGTACTGTGTCTGCTGCTAATATAGACTGGTTGATAAAGAGATGTCTATGTAACTATGTATGTATAAAGAAGAAAGAAAAAAAAACCACGGTTAGGTGGTATACAATTATGGACGGACTGCCTGCCGAGTGCAGACACAGAGGTAGCCACAGCCGTGAACTACCGTACTGTACTGTGTCTGCTGCTAATAATATAGACTGGTTGATAAAGAGATGTCGTAGTAGTATGTATGTATAAAGAAGAAAGAAAAAAAAACCACGGTTAGGTGGTATACAATTATGGATGGACTGCCTGCCGAGTGCAGACACAGAGGTAGCCACAGCCGTGAACTACCGTACTGTACTGTGTCTGCTGCTAATATAGACTGGTTGATAAAGAGATGTCTATGTAACTATGTATGTATAAAGAAGAAAGAAAAAAAAAACACGGTTAGGTGGTATACAATTATGGACGGACTGCCTGCCGAGTGCAGACACAGAGGTAGCCACAGCCGTGAACTACCGTATTGTACTGTGTCTGCTGCTAATATAGACTGGTTGATAAAGAGATGTCTATGTAACTATGTATGTATAAAGAAGAAAGAAAAAAAAACCACGCTTAGGTGGTATACAATTATGGACGGACTGCCTGCCGAGTACAGACACAGAGGTAGCCACAGCCATGAACTACCGTACTGTACTGTGTCTGCTGCTAATATAGACTGGTTGATAAAGAGATGTCTATGTAACTATGTATGTATAAAGAAGAAAGAAAAAAAAAAACAACGGTTAGGTGGTATACAATTATGGACGGACTGCCTGCCGAGTGCAGACACAGAGGTAGCCACAGCCGTGAACTACCGTACTGTACTGTGTCTGCTGCTAATATAGACTGGTTGATAAAGAGATGTCTATGTAACTATGTATGTATAAAGAAGAAAGAAAAAAAAACCACGGTTAGGTGGTATACAATTATGGACGGACTGCCTGCCGAGTGCAGACACAGAGGTAGCCACAGCCGTGAACTACCGTACTGTACTGTGTCTGCTGCTAATATAGACTGGTTGATAAAGAGATGTCTATGTAACTATGTATGTATAAAGAAGAAAGAAAAAAAAACCACGGTTAGGTGGTATACAATTATGGACGGACTGCCTGCCGAGTGCAGACACAGAGGTAGCCACAGCCGTGAACTACCGTACTGTACTGTGTCTGCTGCTAATATAGACTGGTTGATAAAGAGATGTCGTAGTAGTATGTATGTATAAAGAAGAAAAAAAAACCACGGTTAGGTGGTATACAATTATGGACGGACTGCCTGCCGAGTGCAGACACAGAGGTAGCCACAGCCGTGAACTACCGTACTGTGTCTGCTGCGACTGGATGATAAATGATATAAAAAATATATATATATCACTACTGCAGCCGGACAGGTATATATTATATATTATATAATGACGGACCTGCTGGACACTGTCTGTCAGCAGAATGAGTTTTATTTTTATAGAATAAAAAAAAAAACAACACACAAGTGAAGTCACACGACGAGTGTTTAACTTTTTCAGGCAATCACAATATAAGTATACTACTAACTATACTGGTGGTCAGTGTGGTCAGGTCACTGGTCAGTCACACTGGCAGTGGCACTCCTGCAGCAAAAGTGTGCACTGTTTAATTTTAATATAATATTATGTACTCCTGGCTCCTGCTATAACCTATAACTGGCACTGCAGTGCTCCCCAGTCTCCCCCACAATTATAAGCTGTGTGAGCTGAGCAGTCAGACAGATATATAATATATATAGATGATGCAGCACACTGGGCTGAGCCTGAGCAGTGCACACAGATATGGTATGTGACTGAGTCACTGTGTGTATCGCTTTTTTCAGGCAGAGAACGGATATATTAAATAAACTGCACTGTCTGGTGGTCACTCACTATATAATATTATGTACTCCTGGCTCCTGCTATAACCTATAACTGGCACTGCAGTGCTCCCCAGTCTCCCCCACAATTATAAGCTGTGTGAGCTGAGCAGTCAGACAGATATATAATATATATAGATGATGCAGCACACTGGGCTGAGCCTGAGCAGTGCACACAGATATGGTATGTGACTGAGTCACTGTGTGTATCGCTTTTTTCAGGCAGAGAACGGATATATTAAATAAACTGCACTGTCTGGTGGTCACTCACTAGTAAACTCTCTGCACTCTCTACACTTCTACAGTACTCCTCCTAGTCCTAAGCTCCAGTAAATCTCTCTCTCTTATAATCTAAATGGAGAGGACGCCAGCCACGTCCTCTCACTATCAATCTCAATGCACGTGTGAAAATGGCGGCGACGCGCGGCTCCTTATATAGAATCCGAGTCTCGCGATAGAATCCGAGCCTCGCGAGAATCCGACAGCGTCATGATGACGTTCGGGCGCGCTCGGGTTAACCGAGCAAGGCGGGAAGATCCGAGTCTGCTCGGACCCGTGAAAAAAACCATGAAGTTCGGGCGGGTTCGGATTCAGAGAAACCGAACCCGCTCATCTCTACTGGGGACCACCAGTAATATTATATAGGAGGAGTACAGTGCAGAGTTTTGCTGACCAGTGACCACCAGTATATAATATATAGCATTACGGTACAGTAGGCCACTGCTGTACCTACCTCTGTGTCGTCATTAAGTATACTATCCATCTACATTCTATACCTGTGGTGCATTTTAGTTTTGCAGTTTGCTGACACAGTGACCACCAGTATACTATATATAGCAGTACGGAAGGCCACTGCTGTACCTACCTCTGTGTCATCATTCATTAAGTATATTATCCATCTACATTCTATACCTGTGGTTCATTTTAGTTTTGCAGTTTGCTGATACAGTGACCACCAGTATACTATATATAGCAGTACGGAAGGCCACTGCTGTACCTACCTCTGTGTCGTCATTCATTAAGTATACTATCCATCTACATTCTATACCTGTGGTGCATTTTAGTTTTGCAGTTTGCTGATACAGTGACCACCAGTATACTATATATATAGCAGTACAGAAGGCCACTGCTGTACCTACCTCTGTGTCGTCATTCATTAAGTATACTATCCATCTACATTCTATACCTGTGGTGCATTTTAGTTTTGCAGTTTGCTGACACAGTGACCACCAGTATATATAGCAGTACGGTATGGAAGGCCACTGCTGTACCTACCTCTGTGTCGTCATTAAGTATACTATCCATCTACATTCTATACCTGTGGTGCATTTTAGTTTTGCAGTTTGCTGACACAGTGACCACCAATAAACTATATATAGCAGTACGGAAGGCCACTGCTGTACCTATCTCTGTGTCGTCATTCATTAAGTATATATCCATCTACATTCTATACCTGTGGTGCATTTTAGTTTTGCAGTTTGCTGACACAGTGACCACCAGTATACTATATATAGCAGTACAGAAGGCCACTGCTGTACCTACCTCTGTGTCGTCATTCATTAAGTATACTATCCATCTACATTCTATACCTGTGGTGCATTTTAGTTTTGCAGTTTGCTGACATAGTGACCACCAGTATACTATATATAGCAGTACGGTACGGAAGGCCACTGCTGTACCTACCTCTGTGTCGTCAAGTATACTATCCATCCATACCTTTGGTGCATTTCAGTTGTGCGCAGTAAATATAGTAGTAGGCCATTGCTATTGATACTGGCATATAATAGCACACATTAAAAAATGGAGAACAAAAATGTGGAGGTTAAAATAGGGAAAGGTCAAGATCCACTTCCACCTCGTGCTGAAGCTGCTGCCACTAGTCATGGCCGAGACGATGAAATGCCAACAACATCGTCTGCCAAGGCTGATGCCCAATGTCATAGTAGAGAGCATGTAAAATCCAAAAAACAAAAGTTCAGTAAAATGACCCAAAAATCAAAATTAAAAGTGTCTGAGGAGAAGCGTAAACTTGCCAATATGCCATTTACGACACGGAGTGGCAAGGAACGTCTGAGGCCCTGGCCTATGTTCATGGCTAGTGGTTCAGATTCACATGAGGATGGAAGCACTCATCCTCTCACTAGAAAAATGAAAAGACTTTAGCTGGCAAAAGCACAGCAAAGAACTGTGCATTCTTCTGAATCACAAATACCCAAGGAGAGTCCAATTGTGTCGGTTGCGATGCCTGACCTTCCCAACACTGGACGGGAAGAGCATGCGCCTTCCACCATTTGCACGCCCCCTGCAAGTGCTGGAAGGAGCACCCGCAGTCCAGTTCCTGATAGTCAAATTGAAGATGTCACTGTTGAAGTACACCAGGATGAGGATATGGGTGTTGCTGGCGCTGGGGAGAAAATTGACAAGGAGGATTCTGATGGTGAGGTTGTTTGTTTAAGTCAGGCACCCGGGGAGACACCTGTTGTCCGTGGGACGAATATGGCCATTGACATGCCTGGTCAAAATACAAAAAAAAATCACCTCTTCGGTGTGAAATTATTTCAACACAAATGCGGACAACAGGTGTCAAGCCGTGTGTTGCCTTTGTCAAGCTGTAATAAGTAGGGGTAAGGACGTTAACCACCTCGGAACATCCTTCCTTATACGTCACCTGCAGCGCATTCATCATAAGTCAGTGACAAGTTCAAAAACTTTGGGTGACAGCGGAAGCAGTCCACTGACCACTAAATCCCTTCCTCTTGTAACCAAGCTCCTGCAAACCACACCACCAACTCCCTCAGTGTCAATTTCCTCCTTACCCAGGAAAGCCAATAGTCCTGCAGGCCATGTCACTGGCAAGTCTGACGAGTCCTCTCCTGCCTGGGATTCCTCCGATGCATCCTTGAGTGTAACGCCTACTGCTGCTGGCGCTGCTGTTGTAGCTGCTGGGAGTCGATCGTCATCCCAGAGGGGAAGTCGGAAGACCACTTGTACTACTTCCAGTAAGCAATTGACTGTCCAACAGTCCTTTGCGAGGAAGATGAAATATCACAGCAGTCATCCTGCTGCAAAGCAGATAGCTCATGCCTTGGCAGCCTGGGCGGTGAGAAACGTGGTTGCGGTATCCACCGTTAATTTAGAGCCAACTAGAGACTTGATTGAGGTACTGTGTCCCCAGTTCCAAATACCATCTAGGTTCCATTTCTCTAGGCAGGCGATACCGAAAATGTACACAGACCTCAGAAAAAGACTCACCAGTGTCCTAAAAAATGCAGTTGTACCCAATGTCCACTTAACCACGGACATGTGGACAAGTGGAGCAGGGCAGACTCAGGACTATATGACTGTGACAGCCCACTGGGTAGATGTATTGCCTCCCGCAGCAAGAACAGCAGCGGCGGCACCAGTAGCAGCATCTCGCAAATGCCAACTCGTTCCTAGGCAGGCAACGCTTTGTATCACCGCTTTCCAGAATAGGCACACAGCTGACAACGTCTTACGGCAACTGAGGAAGATCATCGCAGAATGGCTTACCCCAATTGGACTCTCCTGGGGATTTGTGACATCGGACAACGCCAGCAATATTGTGCGTGCATTACATCTGGGCAAATTCCAGCACGTCCCATGTTTTGCACATACATTGAATTTGGTGGTGCAGAATTATTTAAAAAACGACAGGGGCGTGCAAGAGATGCTGTCGGTGGCCCGAAGAATTGCGGGCCACTTTCGGCATTCATGCACCGCGTACAGAAGACTGGAGCACCACCAAACATTCCTGAACCTGCCCTGCCATCATCTGAAGCAAGAGGTGGTAACGAGGTGGAATTCAACCCTCTATATGCTTCAGAGGATGGAGGAGCAGCAAAAGGCCATTCAAGCCTATACATCTGCCCACGATATAGGCAAAGGAGGGGGAATGCACCTGACTCAAGCGCAGTGGAGAATGATTTCAACGTTGTGCAAGGTTCTGCAACCCTTTGAACTTGCCACACGTGAAGTCAGTTCAGACACTGCCAGCCTGAGTCAGGTCATTCCCCTCATCAGGCTTTTGCAGAAGAAGCTAGAGACATTGAAGGAGGAGCTAAAACAGAGCGATTCCGCTAGGCATGTGGGACTTGTGGATGGAGCCCTTAATTCGCTTAACCAGGATTCACGGGTGGTCAATCTGTTGAAATCAGAGCACTACATTTTGGCCACCGTGCTCGATCCTAGATTTAAAACAAACGTATCTCTCTTTCCGGCAGACACAAGTCTGCAGAGGTTCAAAGACCTGCTGGTGAGAAAATTGTCAAGTCAAGCGGAACGTGACCCGTCAACATCTCCTCCTTCACATTCTCCCGCAACTGGGGGTGCGAGGAAAAGGCTAAGAATTCCGAGCCCACCCGCTGGCGGTGATGCAGGGCAGTCTGGAGCGAGTGCTGACATCTGGTCCGGACTGAAGGACCTGCCAACGATTACTGACATGTCGTCTACTGTCACTGCATATGATTCTTTCACCATTGAAAGAATGGTGGAGGATTATATGAGTGACCGCATCCAAGTAGGCACGTCAGACAGTCCGTACATATACTGGCAGGAAAAAGAGGCAATTTGGAGGCCCTTGCACAAACTGGCTTTATTCTAACTAAGTTGCCCTCCCTCCAGTGTGTACTCCGAAAGAGTGTTTAGTGCAGCCGCTCACCTTGTCAGCAATCGGCGTACGAGGTTACTTCCATAAAATGTGGAGAAGATGATGTTCATCAAAATGAATTATAATCAATTCCTCCGTGGAGACATTCACCAGCAGCAATTGCCTCCACAAAGTACACAGGGACCTGAGATGGTGGATTCCAGTGGGGATGAATTAATAATCTGTGAGGAGGGGGATGTACACAGTGAAAGGGGTGAGGAATCGGAGGATGATGATGAGGTGGACATCTTGCCTCTGTAGAGCCAGTTTGTGCAAGGAGAGATTGATTGCTTCTTTTTTTGATGGGGGCCCACACCAACCAGTCATTTCAGTCACAGTTGTGTGGCAGACCCTGTCGCTGAAATGATGGGTTCGTTAAAGTGTGCATGTCCTGTTTATACAACATAAGGGTGGGTGGGAGGGCTCAAGGACAATTCCATCTTGCACCTCTTTTTTCTTTCATTTTTCTTTGCATCATGTGCTGTTTGGGGACAATTTTTTTGAAGTGCCATCCTGCCTGACACTGCAGTGCCACTCCTAGATGGGCCAGGTGTTTGTGTCGGCCACTTGTGTCGCTTAGCTTAGTCACACAGCGACCTTGGTGCGCCTCTTTTTTTCTTTGCATCATGTGCTGTTTGGGGACAATTTTTTTGAAGTGCCATCCTGCCTGACACTGCAGTGCCACTCCTAGATGGGCCAGGTGTTTGTGTCGGCCACTTGTGTCGCTTAGCTTAGCCATCCAGCGACCTCGGTGCAAATTTTAGGACTAAAAATAATATTGTGAGGTGTGAGGTGTTCAGAATAGACTGGAAATGAGTGGAAATTATGGTTATTGAGGTTAATAAAACTATGGGATCAAAATGACCCCCAAATTCTATGATTTAAGCTGTTTTTTAGGGTTTTTTGTAAAAAACACCTGAATCCAAAACACACCCGAATCCGACAAAAAATTTTTGGTGAGGTTTTGCCAAAACGCGTCCGAATCCAAAACACGGCCGCGGAACCGAATCCAAAACCAAAACACAAAACCCGAAAAATTTCCGGTGCACTTCACTAATATACAGTAGCAAATCTGGGGGTTCACCCTTCCCACCTCACTACTGTAGTATAGCACACATTGCATGCTGTCAACTGCTCTTTAATGGGTTGGAAACTGCCATGGGGGCACAACCTATTTGCTATATGTTTGGAAATATTTAGTTATTAGGAGTATCTGCGACACAAACCTTTAAACCTTTTAAAAACATATAGTTCTGTAGGTCCAAGTCAAACTGCAAAACTAGGTCATGTATGCAATAGTTTCAGAAACATTACCATGACCAGTCCTAATAAGCTTTCATGTTCTAAGGAATAAAATTATGTTCTTGTAGACCTTCCACCATCTACATAAAAGTAATGTACAAGCTATCAAGTTTTTTTTCTATTTTCATACCATTTAACCCTTGACCCCAGTGTTACCTCTCTGTTATTGTATTATTATTTTTCATATAAACTGTCTAAACTGTTGGATGACAGCAAATCATATTGAAATGAAATACAATTAATAGATAATTCCTTGCTTACCTTAGCTTGCCTACTATATGCAACAGTTAGTCAAGTTGGGTTGCATATAAATTAATAAAAAGTAATATTCTGCAATATAATTCTAAGATTAAAAAATATCAAACTACACAATAAACACTAATACATTGAATTTAGATGACTGAACATGACATAATTACATAATTTGATTTTGTAAAGAGAGTTTCAATTTCATGCATGTTGAGATGATTGATTGAAAACTATAAGAAATAAACTGTATAGAAATGATCTTAAATGACATGCTAAATTGCCAGGGTGATATATTACACTATTACTTAAATTATAGTCAGAAAGTGAATATACAGTAGATGGAAATATTTGATTTTGCTGCTAATTGTCTTAGTAATTGTTTTTAAATGTCAGAACTTTTGGAAATTAGATAAATTATAAAGAACATTTTTTAGACATTATTACCTTGTGGAAAAGCAAAATCTCTACAACAGCATAAATACAGCGAACTACTGTATAAAACCAGATTAAATTTGGCAGCATTTTATAAATTGATGGGAAGTGGTTTACTGTAGTTTTGCTTTTTTTAAATATTTGGAAATTAAAACCTACAAAATCTTTTAATACAGGTTGAGTATCCCATATCCAAATATTCCGAAATACGGAATATTCCGAAATACGGACTTTTTTGAATGAAAGTGAGATAGTGAAACCTTTGTTTTTTGATGACTCAATGTACTGTACACAAACTTTGTTTAATACACAAAGTTATTAAAAATATTGTATTAAATGACCTTCAGGCTGTGTGTATAAGGTGTATATGAAACATAAATGAATTGTGTGTATGTGCACACACTTTGTTTAATGCACAAAGTTATAAAAATATTGGCTAAAATTGCCTTCAGGCTGTGTGTATAAGGTGTATATGTAACATAAATTGGTCCCAAGCATTTTGGATAAGGGATTAGACACTCAACCTGTGTCTAAATTTGGCTCAAAAATTGAGGACAGATTGATAGATAGCATGATACAGAATAACAAAACCTAATGTTGGGATGAACTGGACATGATCCAATATTCTCTATTCCTAGGTTTACCATACTGTACCTGATAAAGCTAACTATTTATCTTATAACACAAGCTATTTACTAATACCTTCAAGCCGTAATGGCCACTAAACCACATGCACGTGCTACGCACTCCGTACGCTATTTGCGTACAAAGACCTCGCACGTGGTACGCAAGTTACATACACACGCTACGCTGAGTGTACGGAATACACACAGCGAGCGTACACATAGACAGTACTTTTATAAACTTTAAACAGAATGTGCTTATACTGTAAACCTTAGTACTGTAATACTGTAATGATATAACGCTTCTTAACCTTGTTAATATAAAAGCTGCTTGAGCGACTGAGACGCTCAGTATACCCTTAGCAATGTAATGATAAACACACGATACCTTGTAGGTTCCAAAACCTTTGTCTAGATGATTTTAGTATGTAAAAAGGGGAAAAACAGTTACAGCTTATACACTACAAAACTAACATTAATACCTAAACAGAATAACTATACATAAATATACAATAGCAGCACAATCGCAAACAATAACATACAAAGAGAAAGAGTATGTGGCTAACAAAGGCGGAGAACAAAGGTGGTCACAGAGAAACTTACACACGTGGGAATGATCAGCTCTCAGTTAGTCAATGATGATAACCTTGTGGAGAGAAGTGAGTGAGCTGGCCCAGGCTGGCTGCCTTATATACACAACATACAGTACACTACAAAGTGCCCTACAATCTTATTGTTCATTGGACACAGGAATGTCTCTCTGCATTATAACAAAAGGTCATAGGTGGATTTGAACAGGTGGGCTGTGACTATTTCAAACTGCTAAGGTGGGAGGTATCCTCAGGATTCCCGCGGCATGGATAATGAACTGTAAATACAGTAAATGTCCATAAACTACTTTTAATCATAACTATACGCAGGAGCGATTAATCTCTTCCTAACCAACACCGGAATATTCCTGATAAAATACTCTTCAGTTAGGTACCAGACACCACTGTTCAACCTGTGTCAGACCCTTCGTATCATACAAAGAGGAATTCCCAAGTCCCTGAACCATTTACATTAACCATACTTACAGATATTATTAAAGGGAATATTTCCTACAAAACACACTATGTGGGTTAAATATACTATAAACGAGTCGCCCGCTACAAGCTCATAAACTCTACCGTAAATACGCATATACCACGCGTACTCGCCGGAGCGAGCATACGCAATTTGCGGACATGTGCTTGTACAGCAGACTATATGCACAAGCAGCGGGCATGTGCATTGGGGTTAGTACAAGGCAATGTGAAGCATGATATTTTTCGACTTTGACAGTCCACCCTTTGGCATTTATCAATAACTGCCACTTCCTAAACAATTCAAACAGAAAAATATATGTCTTCATGTAAATACCTTTTTATGATTGGGTAAAGGGAGGAGAGGAGAAGGTGGGAAAGATGTGACCTAGTGAGACAGTAAAAGCATGTGTGTATGAAATCCATGTCTGAGGGGTCATGTATCATCGTGCCGTATGTGTTTTAAAGCAAGCTTCGAGGTATTGTGAAGTATACACTTGAATCCTTCTTATCCCGTATTAAGGGTCTGTGGATGGGCTGTCAAACTCTACCGAGCTCTTATCGGCTTTTGGTTGTAACAAATGGGGTGCACATTAGATGATGATACATGAAGGGGGAGAATATGTGGATGTTAATATGTGAGAATCACCTGTCGACTATGTGAGATACTACCTGGAGGTTGTAGGGATGAAGATAAGAAACAATCGTTATAAATGCGGTCATAAACTATGTGAGTTTTAATGTACAGTCGCCGATTGAGGTCTTGTTGATGTCTTGTCTTGATGTACATGTTGTCTGATGTCTCTCGGTGCTTTTGCTGTAAGTGGCGAACAAAAGCTGTTCCAGTGTCCATAAATTTACAGTCTCTAAAGTATTGGGTTTCCAGTAGAAAGTTAAAGTCACTAAAAGTATTGGGTGTCTGTGACACAGTTCATCAATGGTCTGTATAAAAGAGGTTGTCAAATTCTTCTTCCAGGCGGATGTCCTTGTACCTTGGAGGAAAACAAAGGAGAAACGGGTGAAAGAAACGGACCGTGGAATCACATTTTCATCACAACATTGTCTCTATCGTTGGGTCATAAATCAAATTAGTTGTTGTTATTACAGTGTCCTCGCTCTTCAGACTCATCACTCTGGTACTACCTTTACACTTCGTTAAAGTCCGAACGCATCTAAATATCAGACCAACCAATATGACGACTCCCAGAATACACAAGAGGAATTTCCCTACATCCATTATAATGCCTTGGGCCAATTCTCCTAAACCAGAGAACCAATTTTGTGGGTTCAACCATGATACCCAACTGGTCAGCTCATTACTCACAGCAGCGAGAGTGAGATTATGTCTCCTTCGGAACTCCCACTTTAATTGCAAAATGTCATCCATCTTTTGGTCTATGACCTCGGCCGGGTCCTCAGTGCTGTTTGTAATATACGTGCAGCACTTTATACCATACTGATTTGCTAGGGTAACACAATACCCGCCTGTCACTGCTGTGAGATAATTGAGAATCATCCTATGCTGAACCAGCTCTGTTTTGTAGGCTTGTAACTCTCTCCCAGTATACCTGAACGTGTCGTCATACATTTCGGTGATATTGTCTAACAAGTTTGCTAGCGCAGATATATATCTATAATTTATCACTCCTCTGGCGGTACGAGTGATATCTAACGCGAGTAGGAATTGAATCCCGGTGGATTCATGGATCAGATCAGAGGCCGGATGCTCTGTCCTCTCTATCAGGTGCCTTTTAACGACGTGCTCGTAATGAGTGTGAGTATAAGGAGCTTGGGCACCGTGGTGAATGTCTTTCATTTTGATATGGGATACAGTCATTACTTCAGGCAGTACTTTTCCAATGTAACACAATCCCTCTGAGTTTGGGGCAAGCCACTTATACGCCTTCCTCCCGCATATAAAATATGCATCATCAGGGAGAACATATGGGACGGAGTATGACATAACCATGTTACAAACTTTCCATGTGAAATCTCCTAACCCTAATTCTCCCATCTGTCTAGTACACGTATCCGATTGTATGATATGTGCACAGTATCCTGGTGATACTTCTCCAACTCGCATGGTCCTACTTCCTAGAGTGTATCTATACCGGGAAAATATTCCACTGTCGGCTATCTGGCGTATAAGTTCTGTGTCTATGGGCATTCTATCGGCTCTATATGAAAATGTCATGGTTTGATTACTCCATGACTCTTCCCAATATCCCGGCTTTCGGGGATTGGAAACGTTAAAGCATACTAAGGACCTATCCACATGATATTGGTGGAGCTTCAAACTAGGAGGACTAGAAATATTAAATCTCTTGTCCACCGGCCTCCCACCACTTAACTCAAGTACCTCTCCTACAGTTAAAGGGAATGGTACTAGTCCTGATTTGCTATGACCTTGAGGTACTTGAGAGCATACCCAACAGTCTGTCTGGTTTAACACTTTACCCACTAAGGAGTGATAATCACTCAATGGATGCCGGTCCATGTGGATATTAAAACTGGACTGACATTTCTTGATGCACCCATCCTCAACTATATTGTCACAATGCCTACAGATGCAGTTTTCTTCAGCTAACAATCCTTCACAATTCCTTCTATTGTCAATGCTACCAGATCGTTTTCTGATACTCGCCTTTACTCAGTGATTGTGTTGCTCTTGGAAATCTACGCCTCCATCCTGGTCATCAGAACCCATTCCAGACCCTTTCTCGACCTCCATGGTACTCTCACCGAAACAGACTGCTCTGGACAACAACAGGGTCAACAGGAAAATCCGGATCACAGTCTCTTGGGGCGAGTCCATCTTACAGGAGGAGAAAGAGAAATTTGTAATGGGGGTACAAAAAAAAATAATTTGAGGGGAAAGAAAAATGTTACGATGCTTTTGTCCTCTAGCCTTGTTGTTCTTCTTGCTCTGTTGTCATCTCAAAGGTGCTGTCTCTCAGTCTTCCAAACGAACATTCTGGTGATACAATATTCCTTCCAAATCTGCGATCTTTCTGTAAGGAGCAAAAATCTTGCATTACCATTTGTCTAACTGATGTGTGACATACCATCTGTAAAGCATGAGAACATGAGAGAGAAGAGACAAAAAAAAAAAAAAAACGAGAGAGAGAACAATTCATATATATGTTACACAAAACAACAAAAAACATTATCAGATCTTCCGTTCACCATCAGGCTGTCACACCAACACATCCATTGGTATCTTTGCGCAGTCTCCCCCACCAGTATTTCCACACTCCACCCTTTTGTGCCTGGCCAGGACACACCGATGTCGGTAGGTCACACTGGGGTTAGGTAGACTTCTGCAAAGACCAAGTAGCTATGTGATGTTTGAGTTCTGCCGATGAACGTCAGAGATGGGGAAAAAGAAACATTTACAGATTAATTACAAAGTTTACCCGGCCGTTCCTGTGTCTACAAGGAACTGACCTCCCAATATCATTAACTGTAACCTCAGGTTTACTACCAGTCCTAATGATCAACTTTCCTGACTGCATATTACAGGTGCGGCCCAAACTTCTTCCTAGGTGATTCCTGATTACAATTTCATGTATCATGACTTTGCTCATGTTTTTGTCTAGGGGGTTTATATGACTTTTGCATATTTATTAATCTACAATCTCGTGCAAAATGACCTTCCCTCTGGCAATTATAACATCTTATCACCTTTGACTTACCCACAGGGATCTGAGGCTTCTTACCTCCCTGTGCTTCCCTGTGCTTGCGAATGTTTTGCTCATGCCCAACAGCGGACTTTCTTAATGCAGCCACCGAGATATTTCTCCAGTTTGGGTTGGTGGTCTGTACCCTTGTTCTCAATACTACCTTTAAACCATCCATTAATACCTTAACCGCTATATCTCTATGCTGTGCATTTCTCTCAATGTCCGTGATCCCAGTGTTTCTAGCCATTACTTGCAGTGCTCGATTGAAATAATTAGAAGTACTTTCCCTTTCTTTTTGTCTTATGGAGAAGATTTTGTTCCACTCGACAACGGCTGGGAAATATACTCCTAACTGTCGGTTGATCTGCTTAATACATTCCTGATTGTGTTCCTCCGTACGAGGTACTTCTGTGTTTAACTTACAATCAGTAATAAACTTCGCAGGGTCAACACTGGAGGGCAAACATGCCCTCAGCACTGTCCGCCACTCTTTGTTGGTGGGTTCTGTGGAGTTTCCTAGTTCTTTAATAAACCTCTGATATGCAACTAGATCTTTCCTAGGATCAGGGAATTCAGACATAATTGTCCTTAATTCTGTCCGGGACCAGGGACGGCGCATTGCACTGTCCCTGGCGGGAATGATTCCCTGAGCGTCAGTTTTCCATTGGGGACTGTGATCACCCTGACAGGATTAAATTCAACCACATCATCTTGTGTTGGTTCTACAATATGAGATACATTTGTTTGTGCGTGATATATAACACCGTACGTACCTGTGGACACGACCTCACCTGACCCTCCGTTAGGGGGTTCGACTACTGCCTTTACCGATTGGGTCGCGTCCACCTGGATGTCTCGTATGATGGCTGCTGGAAAAGGTGCCGACATCGTGCTGGGCTCACTTTCTTGCTTGTAGTCCTGAGGGAAGTTTAACATGGGGTGCAACTTGCACGGGTTAACTGTTGTACATTTAACAGTTTTACTTTTATCATTATTACATTTGTTACAATTATTCTTATCATCAATAATACAGTTGCTAAGTGCACAATTATCATATACCAGTGTGCCATTCTCTGTAACCACTTTCTCTCTTGTTGCCATATTTTTCTTACCAAAGTGAGAGTCAGCTGTGTAAGCTAATCCTCCTTGTATCTCACATTCCCGTTGCCATAACTGTAAACAATCATAATGTCTGATTCGCTGCTTGCTGGATTTAATTAGACATATCCTTCTCCTTAGATTTTGTAACACCTCGGGACTAAAACTGCCTACCCGTGGGAACTTTTCCCCGTCATGCACAGTCATTCTTTCCCATTCATTGCACAAAACCTCTGTGTGTGATCCGTACTTTTCACACATGATATACCTTGCCGACCCTATTGGCCGGGTTACTAAATCAACCTGAACCAACAACTGGCCCCCATCTTTGCAGGTGTTGCTTTCACTACCTCTGACCTTCAAATCAGGGTCTTCAGCAAACCCTTACAAAAACCAAGTTGCCCGGGGTAAGCCGACGGTGAAAGTTCGACCGAGTGCTTTCACCCACTCTTCGCCCACGTTGGCCAGTACTTCAATCACTGACTCAAAGCTGCTGTACCCAACCTAGGGCCCCTATAAACCTTTATTTACTGGGGCGTGTGGGAGTAGGTTACCCATCCCCAGCAAGTATCGGTTGTTAGAGAATTCCTGAGTGACCAGCGAACCTCCCTTAAAATAAAAAAATTTACACAAATCACATTATAATGTACAAATAGCATTTATGATCCCTCTCATACGCAAACGGTACTGGGTCAAGTTACAAACTAATGCACACAATTACATGCGGTACAATCGTACTGCACATAAGCAACTAATCTTATGTGTGGAACGACCAATGGAATCGATAATTGCGGCTGTGAATTCCTTTCAGCTTGAGCTTGATGGCCTATATGGGTATTGCACCAACCCTCCCGGAGTTGTGCCTCTTGACTCTATCTATAGCGGACTTCCTAGTCTGCTGTACCTAGACCTCCTGGTCTGTGACCTCCTGGTCTGTGTCTACAGTAGACCTCCTAATCTGCTATACTCTAATGCTCTTATTTCAATATTTAACAAGGGATGCCTCCCAAGCCACCACGCGCTGTCACTTTCACGGATGTACCTCACGAGAACTCGACTTCCGGGGGTTCCAACAAAAATGAGAAACTTATATATATATATATATACACTCTTTCACCTCATATACTCTTTACTTTCTTTTCTGTACAGAAAATTCCTTTCATGCAGTATTACAGGCTAGTCCCAGAGGAGTTGCAACTAGAGAAGGATTAACATTTTGGACACTGAGATTAACTTGCGCTATTATCGCGTTGCCTCCGTATCGCCTACTAAAACAATACTATCGTGTGATTTGTTTTAAGTGGGCATACCTATACGCTCCGTTGCGCAATATACGCTACGTGTATCGACTTTTGCGTCGCGTACGCTTGTCCCGCCCTTTGTTAGGGACACGTGTACACAGGCCAGACACGTCCACAGTAACACAAGTAACACGTTTCTATCAATGCAAATGATATTTAACTGTAATCATTTACCGAGCACCACACAGATCTCCCTTGTATCTTAGGCAAGGCCGTGTGCGTGTTTTTACAAATTACTCCCTTACGTATTACTATTACTTTTAACTACCAATAGCAACAAATCTTTCTCAGCACGTTATCAATGATAAATGGCAAACAGGAAAGTGAGATGTGAAAATACACAAATGAAAATAAAAATAACATGCAGGTGTGTGCATGTATTTCGTACGCAATGTGTATCAAACAGAAATAAAGTTTTTAAAAGACAATAGCGTACTGTTCTTACCTTCCGGTTCCGGATTCCATCAGCACTCCTACAACTAAGCGAAGCAGACGCTTATCTGATCAGCACTACTGTATCCCCAACCACCAACACGGATACAAAGGGATACTACCTTACCGCCCTTTGCTGACAGATAAAGTCTGCTTGTGTTCGCTAGTGCGGCTATGTGGAGGACGGACGAGCCGAAAAATTGATAAAGCTAACTATTTATCTTATAACACAAGCTATTTACTAATACCTTCAAGCCGTAATGGCCGCTAAACCACGTGCACGTGCTACGCACTCCGTACGCTATTTGCGTACAAAGACCTCGCACGTGGTACGCAAGTTACGTACACACGCTACGCTGAGTGTACGGAATATACACAGCGAGCGTACACACAGACAGTACTTTTATAAACTTTAAACAGAATGTGCTTATACTGTAAACCTTAGTACTGTAATACTGTAATGATATAACGCTTCTTAACCTTGTTAATATAAAAGCTGCTTGAGGGACTGAGACGCTCAGTATACCCTTAGCAATGTAATGATAAACACACGATACCTTGTAGGTTCCAAAACCTTTATCTAGATGATTTTAGTATGTAAAAAGGGGAAAAACAGTTACAGCTTATACACTACAAAACTAACATTAATACCTAAACGGAATAACTATACATAAATATAAAATAGCGGCACAATCGCAAACAATAACATACAAAGAGAAAGAGTATGTGGCTAACACAGGTGGAGAACAAAGGTGGTCACAGAGAAACTTACACACATGGGAATGATCGCTAGCGCAGTCCTGGAAACCAGCTCTCAGTTAGTCAATGATGATAACCTTGTGGAGAGAAGTGAGTGAGCTGGCCCAGGCTGGCTGCCTTATATACACAACATACAGTACACTACAAAGGGCCCTACAATCTTATTGTTCATTGGACACAGGAATGTCTCTCTGCATTATAACAAAAGGTCATAGGTGGATTTGAACAGGTGGGCTGTGACTATTTCAAACTGCTAAGGTGGGAGGTATCCTCAGGATTCCCGCTGCATGGATAATGAACTGTAAATACAGTAAATGTCCATAAACTACTTTTAATCATAACTATACGCAGGAGTGATTAATCTCTTCCTAACCAACACCGGAATATTCCTGATAAAATACTCTTCAGTTAGGTACCAGACACCACTGTTCAACCTGTGTCAGACCCTTCGTATCATGCAAATAGGAATTCCCAAGTCCCTGAACCATTTACATTAACCATACTTACAGATATTATTAAAGGGAATATTACCTACAAAGCACACTATGTGGGTTAAATATACTATAAACGAGTCGCCCGCTACAAGCTCATAAACTCTACCGTAAATACGCATATACCGCGTGTACTCGCCGGAGCGAGCGTACGCAATTTGCGGACATGTGCACGTACAGCAGACTATATGCACGAGCAGCGGGCATGTGCATTGGGGTTAGTACAAGGCAATGTGAAGCATGATATTTTTCGACTTTGACATACCTTTAAAATGGGACACACATGAATTACACAGGTTCTGTGGCTGATGTAAACCATGTGAAATTCAGAGTTGAAGTCAGCTATCCACAGAGCATGTGCAATTCATGGTTTAAAGGGCTAGGATGGTAAGCCTATGCATTTCAGTCTTGGTATATATTAGTTCCAATGGGACTACTACTGTATATGGGTGGTCATTCTGAGTTGATCGCTAGCTGCATTTGTTCACAGCGCAGCGATCAGGCAAAAAACTGCAGTTCTGTGCATGCGTATGCGGCGCAATGCGCGCGCGCGATGTACGGGCACAATGAACGATGCAGATTTGCACAGGGTCTAGCGATGCATTTCAGTCGCTATGGTTGCCACAGAGTGATTGACAGGAAGAGGGCGTTTCTGGGTGCCAACTGACCGTTTTCAGGGAGTGTTCGGAAAAACGCAGGCGTGCCAGGAAAAATACAGGCGTGGCTGGGCGAACGCAGGGCGGGTGTGTGACGTCAAATCTGGTACTGAATAGTCTGAAGTGATCGCAAGCGCTGAGTAGGTTTTGAGCTACTCTGAAACTACACAAAAAATGTTTGCAGGCGCTCTGCGAAAAAAATGTTTGCACTTCTGCTAAGCTAAAATACACTCCCAGTGGGCGGCGGCTTAGCGTTTGCACGCCTGCTAAAAACTGCTAGCGAGCGAATGACCCCCATTATGCTTAGGGAATTCCATACTACCGTACATGGGCATGTGTTATGCCTAAATATGAAAGGAATTTAGGGAGATTAATAATTGAATGAATTGCTTGGACACTCGGTCATGGAATGGGATTCAACACACTGGGGAAATATAGGAAAACAGCTGGAAGACAGGATGAGAAAGGAAAGAATGAAAGATTAGGAGAGATACTGTATCATATCAGAGGACAAAGCTTCTTTAAATGATATTCTGTACAGGACTAATATGAGTGGTATTAGAGCAGGAAAAAAGGATGCAACAAAGAAAATGCAACATAAAAGTGACATATATATTAACATACAGGGGGGATTCATATAGTGAGAGATTTTGTGAGAGTTCTAAAAAAAAATTAAAGTGGTAATCATTTGCATGACAAAACCAGGTTGATTTTGTCATGTAAATGATTGGCACTTTAAAAAAAAACTGTAAATGATTGGCACTTAAAAAAAAAAAAATTGGATAGCTCTCACCAAGGTTGATTTTGCCATGTCAATGATTGCCACTTTAAAAACTGGAGAATTCTCCTTAAATCTCTCACTTTCTGATTCTCACACTATTGTGTTTGTTCTTTGGCTTTGGTAAAAACAGGTAAAGGGTTTTTGAATGGATTGACTTGATATTGAATCAATTTGTCTTGATAATTGACATTTGTTTTTTAATCTGTATTAGTTTTGTGTTTTGGTCCTAATTTTGCAAAACCGCTCTCATGTCTTTTGGTTTTGGATCTGTTTTGTTTTTGTTTTTTTAAAATGCTAAAAACAGCAAAAATCATGGAATTTGGGCCTGTTTTTGTTCCAACAGTAATAACAACCTCAATAACATTAATTTCCAGCAATATCCAGTCAATTCTGACCACCAGCATGTTTGCAGAAGCCTGCAGATTAGTGTGATCTGTGCAGTTCTTCTCTGTGTAAAAGTAAAAGTGTTAATAACTACAGTATAAAACAAAAATGTGTGATCCTGGTTAAAAAAAATACAGGAAACTACATGTGTAGGGATCCCTTGATTTTAATGAACCAAAAAATCTCTAAAAATATGGAGAAATAATGAGTAGGGGTCTCTCATATTTTTATAACCAACACGTGGCTCCACTAGTGGGGGGGGGGAGGTAATACCACAGCCAGGGGTTACACTTCATGGGGCCACCTCAGCCAAATGTTATTCATGGCCGTGAATTCCTAGGGAAGTCAAAATCCTCCCAATAAAGGTTTCCCCGTCTCCAGTGTATCCCAGGCCTTGCCTGAAGCCCATGGCTATCCCCGCACACCTGGGCGGTGGATGCAAGGTTGATAGCTAGTGATAGTGTAACGTACCCTGCATGGTATTAAGGGGCCACTGGTACCTACTGTATAGTCCCCCCATAAAGGAAATATTAACATAAAGACAGTACTCACAAACCATATAAAGTAAATGTTTAATACATACTCTTGCACTATACTGACCTTGTCCATGGTGCTGATCAGTCCTCCTGTTCAGTAGAATCCCTCTTCATGGATAAAAAAAAGTATATACAGTACATACTCACCTAAACCTTGGTGCAGGTCAGTTATTTTCTCCATGTAGCATCCCTGGGAGTGTAAAAAAACAAATTGCAGCTCCCGATCCATGCTGGACATTGAAGAAATGTATGTATACTCTGTATTGGGATGTTCAAAGGTGCACAGGGATTGGGGGTAAGGGGGCATGTGGTTGAGGGATTATCAAAGGGGAACAGGCTTGTGGGGTGCTCAAAGGGACACAGAGTTTGGTAGGCATGCTCATGGGGCACAGGGTTAAGGGGGGAAGCTCTGGGAACACAGGATGGGGTAGTGGAGCTCAGGAGGATGCAGAGTAAGGGGGGAAGTTCAGGGGCACAAGGTAAGGGGGATGCTCAGGAGGCATGGGTTAAGGGGGGACCCAGGTAGTACAGTGTAAGGGGATGAAGCTGGGGGTGCACAGGATGGGGAGGAGAGCTCAAGGGGACACAGGTTAAGGTGGGATGCTCAGAGGGTACAGGATGGGGAGGGGAGCTCAGGGTGGTGGAAACAGTACCCCCCTAATGTCAGGAATGTGGTAGCCTCCTCAGGCAGCGAGGAGCCCCCTATGTCCGGCAGTATGCCGGAGCCCTCTCCAGGTGCCAGTGTTGTGGTCAGTGAGGTGCTCTAGCCAGTGACACAGTAGATTCTGTAGGCTGCGAATAGGTCTCTGTCCTCTCCTGTAAGCCCACCCCGGCTCTCTCACCTCAGGCACAGCAGCAGGCTCTCCTCAGGTGGATGCGTATCCTAACAGGCTCCAGCGCTCTGCAGAGGAGGCCAGAGTGGATCGGCCAGCACTTGCTCCCTTTTCCCATGGGGTACAGCTCCATCACTCAGCTTTTTTTTCCCAATAATGCAACATACAAGTGCTGCTGCTGGTTGCGCTGGATCCTGTGTTCCCTACTGTTCACAATGATGGGGAACTCCCGGAGCTTTCAAGAGTCCCTGATGACTAACAGTAATCCTTCATGGTTTTTGTCACTTCTTTCTGTTGGATCAAGTCAGCAGCAGCTACTATTGTAACGGGCCACTGTTTGGTTGAGAGACAGCAATTCTCAGCCAACCAGTGGCCTGTTGCCACAGTAATGGCTACTTATTGAATCCAATGGACAGAAGTGAAAATCCAAAATACACAAGATCTGACACTGGGAAGAGGACTTTTGGTTCTGAGACAGATGGGAAGACCTTAGCTGGGATGTTGATCCACCCAAAACTGGTAAGTTCGGTTGGGATCAGTTTCCAGGAAACCAGACCCCCTCACCTGTAATAAGACTAGTTTAGAGGCCGGGTAAGAATGTAGGCTACTGTATGTGTTTTTCCATAGCTTCCACTCACATTCACATTTTTTAGGTACTGGTTTACCAACTCCAATGATTATGTGCAGCTCAGAACTTGGCATGAACCGCACATAAAAGGGAAAACTGTAGTGCTGTTAATGTGTGACCCAGACAGATATATACAGTAAGTGTTGCATATCAAATTAATCAGTACAGTATCCTGGTGCATCCTAGTTGCATGTCGCAATTTTAATTATGTTGAATTTTTCATAAGGAATGTGGAGGAACAAAGAAATTGCAATCTACTGCATTTAAAAAAAATGTAAATAAAAAGTAGGGCACCGAAATGTGCTGAAAAAAGGATTAAATGATTAGTGAAAAGTTTTGACAATGGGATTGCCATTCATCATTGATCTTGCACAAAAATACAGAATAACCTGCTCCACATGACTATTAGTGGTGAATTTCAACGGTAAATAGACTTCTTATTTGTAGGCAATGTTGGTATCTTACTGAAATTTAAAACTCCTGCTCCAAAGGTCCCAATACTTTCTTCATGAAAAGTACATAAAGAAGAGAACATTATGCACTAAATACATTACTGTAGATGCAAATCACTTAAAGCACCATTGTTATCTAAAATTATTCCAATTAACATAGTCATTTTATATCATATCATGTGTCTGTTTTTTTATTTGTTTTTGTTTTTTGTTCTCCTTTTAATGTTTACTTTATGATTCATGTGTTTCCTTTTCTAGATCCCATTCTGCTGGTTCCTCCTAGAAATCTGTGTGGTCACATTGCAACAAATTCAATCCCAGCTGGGTTTTCTTCAACTGTCAGGAAGCTGTAGTGGGTGACTGCAGGGGTTCTGAAGTCATATCTTATAATTAGACTTTCAGGGATATCAAGAAGGATTTGTTAGTATGATCTTCCTTTTTGAGAGATTGGAACATATTTGCTCCCCCCAGTCTCTAGCCCGGTGTTGCAAATCTTTACAAATGCATCTGATTCCTGAAGATTTTGTGTGTATTTCGCTGGGGATTTATGTGAAGCTCCTTGGCCAAGTGTATGGCACACTGAGATCCAGATGGCAAATCTCCCATTCTTGTAGTTGTTTCTGATTGTATCTATGGTAGAATTTTGGGGATCCAGACTTTGAGAACCTCATCTTTAGGTGTGATGAAATTTGAAGGTGATAATGGATGCATTGTCGCATTTTAGACTGGATTTATAGTGCTAATATCAGGGGCCAATAAAAAAGGTGCACCAAGCCCTTTTAATGTTTGGTAGCTTGTCAGGCTGGCATAGAGTGTCTAGCTTCAAAGGTACAGCACCAGCTACATTGAGGGTGCACAAAATGGTATGGAACAAATGTGTGGAGTTCCATGATGTGCAGAAGAGTAGAGGTAATAATGTTCAACAGTTGATGTTGTTGTTTGCGTAGGTAAACTATTGTAAGGGCCATTTGAAGGCTGCTATAGCTTCTGTTTTAGCTGGGAATTCCTATTCTTTACAGTAGCAGTGCAATTTGTGCTTTTAGGTATCTAAAGCATTTAAGGGTTTAGAGAGCAAACTTCCCAGTGGCAGCAACAGGCACAGGTGGTAAGTTTGTCACAGTCCTTATAAGGAGAGGTACAACCTCCTTTACAGGAGAATCCACTCGTGCCAGTGAAAGTGAGGCTGATCCTCTACAGATCTGGTTGCTCTGGGCCCATGGTTTATAATTTTATTGATTGGAGCAGATCATGGGAAAATCTTATCTGGTACACCCCATTTAAAAATAAAAAAAAATGTTTATTTATTTCTTAATAGGTTTTTTTAGACTTCACCAGCATATTCCGTTGCTCCTTTTAATACCATTTAAAAATACAGCTACATATAGTACAATCACATTTCCTGGATTTTATTTTAGTTATAAGATTATCGTGTTTAGGGGATTAATGCAAAAGGGAAACTTTCCACCACTATATGGATTAAGATAATAGAGAACTTTAAGTAACCTAAGATACTGTAAAAATATAGAATAGAAACACAGAATTTGATGGCAGATAAGAACCACTTGGCCCATCTAGTTTGCCCCTTTTTTAATATAGAACCATAGAATTTGATGGCAGATAAGAACCACTTGGCATCCATAGACTGAGCATTAGTTGTATCCACCATATGTAAATAAACTACTGTATGCCTTGGTGCAACTTGTATCAAGATAGGAATAGGGCCCAGGTTGTGGAATACTTTCAAATTTAGGTATGGCATGGACAGGGCCGGTGCAAGGTTTCTCGGCACCCTAGGCAAAACATCTGCGCAATCTCCCCCCACCCCCCACTCCTCCCCCTCAGGTGAAAATGTGGAGATGGCGTCTTAGAAGTTCCACAGCTGCTATTGTTAAATAGAGAACGCCACCTACAAAAAAGAGAAAAAATGCTCGTAATGCGGTTAACATCCCGACTGTTGGGATCCCGGTGGTCAGGATACCAATGTCGGAATCCCAACACTCAGCAAAATGGCGGCAGTCTGAATACTGACACAAGCCCGGAGTTCACCCTTGGGTGGTGGTCCACACCACCACCCAAGGGGCAATATAATAGTGTGGTCAAAGGTTGTCACCGGAGCCGACGAGTGTAAAGCGCAGCAAGCACGAGGAGATTCGCTGTGCTTGCTGCTGGGATTCCGCCTGTTGGGATCCCGACGTCGGTCTTCTGACCGCCGGGATCCCATACCGATCCTCTTTGCTCATTATAATGAGCAGATCAGATTATGCCACATTACAGTATCGTCAGTTCATATTATGTCACAATACAGAGCCCCCTACCATTATAACATCCACTACACACTCCTCTCACGGACAATGTAAAGTCACACAGCTCAGGCTGGGAATGGATCAGACCCAATTGCTTAGCAGCCAAAACTAGGGAAATTGCTATGCAACTTTATAACTTTGGTCAAGGCCCCCCTAAGCCTCTGTGCCCCATAACAATGGCACCCCCTGCACCCACAATAGTTACACCCATGATTACAGGCATCAATGCAGTGACAGACCATACAATACTGGTATCACTGCAGTGACCGCAATGCTGCACATTCACTGTCACAACGACTACCATACCACATACACAGCATGCCAGTAATTACCGTACCGCACAGAGGGGGGAATTCAGACCTGGTCGTTGGGCAGTGATTTTTGCTGTTCTGCGATCAGATAGTAGCCGCCTACAGGGGGGAGTGTATTTTCGCTGTGCAAGTGCGCGTTCCTATGTGTAGCAGAGCTGCTAAAAATCAGTTTGTGCAGTCTCTGCGCAGCCCGGGACTTACTCTTCTAGTGCGACTGAATCCTGCTAATCCGGGCCAGAGCTGACGTCAGACACACTCCCTCAAAACGCTTGGACACGCCTACGTTTTTCCGGACACTCCCTGTGTATGGTCAGTTGCCACCCACAAATGGCCTCTTCCTGTCAATCACCTTGCGTATGCCTGTGCGACTGGATCCTTCGCACCATCCCATCGCTGACCGGCGATGCCCGTTGTAGCTCTCTGACATGCCGGCGCTTTGCGGTGCATACACATGCGCAGTTTGGACCTGATCGCCCGCTGTGCGAAAACGCACAGCAGCGATCAGGTCTGAATTACCCCCAGAGAACATTTTATCATCTGCCGTATTGCACAGACTGCACACGGTATCAGTGACCACCATACCATACAGACTGCACACGGTATCAGTGACCACCATACCATACAGACTGCACACGGTATCAGTGACCACCATACCATACAGACTGCACACGGTATCAGTGACCACCATACCATACAGACTGCACACGGTATCAGTAACCACCATACCATACAGACTGCACACGGTATCAGTGACCACCATACCATACAGACTGCACACGGTATCAGTGACCACCATACCATACAGACGACACCTTTGGGATTGCAATACTGCAAAACAGTACACTGAGTACAATGTGTGCTGGGACTTGTAGTACCTCTACTGCTGGATACTTGTGGTCCCTCTGTTAGCTGGGCATAGGCATGCCAGTTAGTTACGTGTATTAATACGGGATTCACAAAATTCCCATTATCCGCAGCTGCAGTTGCCAAATGTGGTGACATGGACCAGAAACAAAAGGGGTGGGTAATTCATTGCTGACCAGGAGGGAATGGAGAGACTACAGCCAGGGAGGAGCCACCCAAAAACAGGTGCTGTACGGGCAGGTGACATCACAGCACACGACAGTCATGTGACTGTCAGTGACGATGCTGTATCCTCCCTGAGACCAGCACCTAGAGCCAGGCTGGCAGTTTAGTCATATGTGCAGGCAGTGCCGTAACTAGACATTTTAGCGCTGTGTGCAAAAAACGGCATTGGAGCCCCCCCTCAAATGGAATATAAGGGCAGTGCTCGCCTGCAGCACACACAAAAAATATATAGGGGTGTGGCTTCACGGGGAAGGGGTGTGACCACAAAATAATACCAATTCATATTACGGTGCACAGTAGTCTACATTATTAAAATTACGTCGCACAGTAGCGCCACTACACCAGGTAGAGACCCTTCTACGCATTACGGCGGAGGGCGTCCCCTTTTTACACATTATGGCAGACAGCGTCCCCTTTTTACACATTACGGCAGACAGCGTCCCGTTTTTACACATTACGGCAGACAGCGTCCAGATTTAAACATTACGGTAGACAGCGTCCCCTTATTACACATTAAGGCAGACAGCGTCCTTTTATTACACATTACGGCAGACAGCGTCCCCTTATTACACATTACGGCAGACAGCGTCCCCCTTTTTACTCATTACGGCAGACAGCATCCCCCTTTTTACACATTATGGCAGACAGCGTCCCGTTTTTACACATTACGGCAGACAGCGTCCAGATTTAAACATTACGGTAGACAGCGTCCCCTTATTACACATTACGGAAGACAGTGTCCTCTTATTACACATTACAGCAAACAGCGTCCTCTTATTACACATTACGGCAGACAGAGTCCCCCTTTTTACTCATTATGGCAGACAGCGTCCCCCTTTTTACACATTATGGCAGACAGCATCCTGTTTTTACACATTACAGCAGACAGCGTCCCCTTATTACACATTACAGCAGACAGCGTCCCCTTTTTACTAATTACGGCAGAAAGTGTACCCCTTTTTACACATTACGGCAGACAGCGTCCCCCTTTTTACACATTATTCCCCCTTATTACCAGTCCCTCTTATTACACATTACGGCAGACAGCGTCCCCTTATTACACATTACGGCAGACAGCGTCCCCTTATTACACATTACGGCAGACAGCGCCCCCCTTTTTACACATTACGGCAGACAGCATCCTCCTTTTTACACGTTACGGCAGACAGTGTCCCCTTATTACACATTACGGCAGACAGCGTCTCTCTTTTTACACATTACGGCAGACAGCATCCCCCTTTTTACACGTTACGGCATCCAGTCCCCCTTTTACACATTAGGTAGACAGGATAGATAGATAGATAGATAGATAGATAGATAGATAGATAGATAGATAGATAGATACTTACCATCTCCGCTGGCTCAGGCAGTCAGGCTCCTCGGTGCTGGCAGCACCGGAGGCAGGGGAGAAGGAGGAGGGAGGGGGACTCCGGAGCCGCAGCAGCGCTATGTAATTGGCATGCAGCTGTCCCTCTCCTTCCGCATTGGCTGGACGCCGCCGCTGTGAATGCTGGGATGAGGGAAGCGCACACCAGCATTCACTGCGGCGGCAGCCAGCCTATGTGGAAGGAGAGGGACAGCTGCAGCGGCGCGGCCACCAATTACATAGCGCTGCTGCGGCTCCCTCCTCCTCCTTCTCCCCTGCCTCCGGAGCTGCTCCTCTCCCCTCCGGCGGCAGCACACTCACACAGGCAGCTTGTAATGAGTCAGTTTGACTCATTACAAGCCGCTGATGATTCTACTGAAAGCGGGCAGTTGCGCCCTCAGGGCGACTGCGCTGTGTGCCAGGTGTGGCTCTGTGTGCAGGGCAAACGCAGAATTCATGCATGGGTGTTTTCAAAGATGGGTTTGAGATCTGCAGAGACTGAGGTGACCCTCTATATGCGGCCCGGGGTTTGTTAGTGTTTGTGTGTATGTATACATACCCGTGTGTGTGTGTGTGTGTGTGTGTGTGTGTGTGAGTATGTGTGTGTGTATGTGTATATGTGTATGTATGTATGTATATATATATATATATATATATATATATCCCCATAAGTACACTGGCAGCAATAATTGCAAGTCAGACACAATATGTATCTAACCTGTACACACACCCCTTCCTTCATGCTTAACTTACTGTACCACTGAAGTCAGCAGCATTAGCAGCACGGAAAGCCTAGTACAGTAATTCACTGACTGGAACAGGAGCCGGCCGGGTGCCTAACTCAATGAAGCCCGGCCCCCTTGCAGTGTGTCCTGGTCTGTAGAAAGGGGCGGAGCCAAATGCCGAGAGGGGCGGGGCTTAAATAGCGGGTCTGGGCTGGCGACTTCTGAAAAACAATGCAAGCCTGTGAGGTAGGGGTGGGGGATGGGGGGTTTGTCAGGGAGTGTTGATAAGTACCGCGGCCTGCAGCTGCTGCCAGCAATATCTAGATGGAAGGATGTATTGATGTTTCTCAGACAAGAGACATCCTTCTGTGCTTTTTGTTAAGTGGATCAGTGCCGCCCTCCAGCGGCTGGCGCTCTAGGCAGCTGCCTAAAGCTGCCTAGTGGTAGCGCCGGCCCTGACCATACCATACAGACTGCACACGGTATCAGTGACCACCATACCATACAGACTGCACACGGTATCAGTGACCACCATACCATACAGACTGCACACGGTATCAGTGACCACCATACCATACAGACGACACCTTTGGGATTGCAATACTGCAATACAGTACACTGAGTACAATGTGTGCTGGGACTTGTAGTACCTCTACTGCTGGATACTTGTGGTCCCTCTGTTAGCTGGGCATAGGCATGCCAGTTAGTTACGTGTATTAATACGGGATTAACAAAATTCCCATTATCCGCAGCTGCAGTTGCCAAATGTGGTGACATGGACCAGAAACAAAAGGGGTGGGTAATTCATTGCTGACCAGGAGGGAATGGAGAGACTACAGCCAGGGAGGAGCCACCCAAAAACAGGTGCTGTACGGGCAGGTGACATCACAGCACACGACAGTCATGTGACTGTCAGTGACGATGCTGTATCCTCCCTGAGACCAGCACCTAGAGCCAGGCTGGCAGTTTAGTCATATGTGCAGGCAGTGCCGTAACTAGACATTTTAGCGCTGTGTGCAAAAAACGGCATTGGAGCCCCCCCTCAAATGGAATATAAGGGCAGTGCTCGCCTGCAGCACACACAAAAAATATATAGGGGTGTGGCTTCACGGGGAAGGGGTGTGACCACAAAATAATACCAATTCATATTACGGTGCACAGTAGTCTACATTATTAAAATTACGTCGTACAGTAGCGCCACTACACCAGGTAGAGACCCTTCTACGTATTACGGCGGAGGGCGTCCCCTTTTTACACAGACAGCGTTCCCTTTTTACACATTACGGCAGACAGAGTCCCATTTTTACACATTATGGCAGACAGCGTCCCGTTTTTACACATTACGGCAGACAGCGTCCAGATTTAAACATTACGGTAGACAGCGTCCCCTTATTACACATTAAGGCAGACAGCGTCCTCTTATTACACATTACGGCAGACAGCGTCCCCTTATTACACATTACGGCAGACAGCGTCCCCCTTTTTACTCATTACGGCAGACAGCATCCCCCTTTTTACACATTATGGCAGACAGCGTCCCGTTTTTACACATTACGGCAGACAGCGTCCAGATTTAAACATTACGGTAGACAGCGTCCCCTTATTACACATTACGGAAGACAGTGTCCTCTTATTACACATTACAGCAAACAGCGTCCCCTTATTACACATTACGGCAGACAGCGTCCCCCTTTTTACTCATTATGGCAGACAGCGTCCCCCTTTTTACACATTATGGCAGACAGCATCCCGTTTTTACACATTACAGCAGACAGCGTCCCCTTATTACACATTACAGCAGACAGCGTCCCCTTTTTACTAATTACGGCAGAAAGTGTACCCCTTTTTACACATTACGGCAGACAGCATCCCCCTTTTTACACATTATTCCCCCTTATTACCAGTCCCTCTTATTACACATTACGGCAGACAGCGTCCCCTTATTACACATTACGGCAGACAGCGTCCCCTTATTACACATTACGGCAGACAGCGCCCCCCTTTTTACACATTACGGCAGACAGCATCCTCCTTTTTACACGTTACGGCAGACAGTGTCCCCTTATTACACATTACGGCAGACAGCGTCCCTCTTTTTACACATTACGGCAGACAGCATCCCCCTTTTTACACGTTACGGCATCCAGTCCCCCTTTTACACATTAGGTAGACAGGATAGATAGATAGATAGATAGATAGATAGATAGATAGATAGATAGATAGATAGATAGATAGATACTTACCATCTCCGCTGGCTCAGGCAGTCAGGCTCCTCGGTGCTGGCAGCACCGGAGGCAGGGGAGAAGGAGGAGGGAGGGGGACTCCGGAGCCGCAGCAGCGCTATGTAATTGGCATGCAGCTGTCCCTCTCCTTCCGCATTGGCTGGACGCCGCCGCTGTGAATGCTGGGATGAGGGAAGCGCACACCAGCATTCACTGCGGCGGCAGCCAGCCTATGTGGAAGGAGAGGGACAGCTGCAGCGGCGCGGCCACCAATTACATAGCGCTGCTGCGGCTCCCTCCTCCTCCTTCTCCCCTGCCTCCGGAGCTGCTCCTCTCCCCTCCGGCGGCAGCACACTCACACAGGCAGCTTGTAATGAGTCAGTTTGACTCATTACAAGCCGCTGATGATTCTAGGGAAAGCGGGCAGTTGCGCCCTCAGGGCGACTGCGCTGTGTGCCAGGTGTGGCTCTGTGTGCAGGGCAAACGCAGAATTCATGCATGGGTGTTTTCAAAGATGGGTTTGAGATCTGCAGAGACTGAGGTGACCCTCTATATGCGGCCCGGGGTTTGTTAGTGTTTGTGTGTATGTATACATACCCGTGTGTGTGTGTGTGTGTGTGTGTGTGTGTGTGTGTGTGTGTGAGTATGTGTGTGTGTGTGTGAGTATGTGTGTGTGTATGTGTATATGTGTATGTATGTATGTATATATATATATATATATCCCCATAAGTACACTGGCAGCAATAATTGCAAGTCAGACACAATATGTATCTAACCTGTACACACACCCCTTCCTTCATGCTTAACTTACTGTACCACTGAAGTCAGCAGCATTAGCAGCACGGAAAGCCTAGTACAGTAATTCACTGACTGGAACAGGAGCCGGCCGGGTGCCTAACTCAATGAAGCCCGGCCCCCTTGCAGTGTGTCCTGGTCTGTAGAAAGGGGCGGAGCCAAATGCAGAGAGGGGCGTGGCTTAAATAGCGGGTCTGGGCTGGCGACTTCTGAAAAACAATGCAAGCCTGTGTGGTAGGGGTGGGGGATGGGGGGTTTGTCAGGGAGTGTTGATAAGTCCCGCGGCCTGCAGCTGCTGCCAGCAATATCTAGATGGAAGGATGTATTGATGTTTCTCAGACAAGAGACATCCTTCTGTGCTTTTTGTTAAGTGGATCAGTGCCGCCCTCCAGCGGCTGGCGCTCTAGGCAGCTGCCTAAAGCTGCCTAGTGGTAGCGCCGGCCCTGGGCATGGAAATAGTCAGTAATATAGAGGTTGCTTGGTTATTTACTGTAGATGTGCAATGGAAAAGGAGGAATAGATTAGTAGAAAGATTATGGGATACTTGTATAAGAGTTTGTCTCTCAGTCTTGTTGCTATGCACTTTTATTGCTGTTTTTCCAGAGATAAAGCCAGGGCCGTAACTAGGGGGGGCTAAGGGGGCATGCGCCCCAGGTGTAGGATTTGAGGGGGTGCTGAGGAGTTACAGAGGAGCAGGTTTTTTTTTCTTCTTTTTACCGGCATTGTTGTGCTGCTCCAGTGAGACAGCAGACGGCTCCCGGGGCAGTGTCTCTGACCCACCTGTCTGGCTGAAGCTGCCTCCGATGCTGTGCAGGTGGGCTTCAGTACCTGGGATCTCTCCTATGTAGGCTACTGTCTTAAACTCTCGTCTTTACCATGCAATGATGCGACTAGTATGCGGTGCACTGTACAAGCTAAGTGGGAAAGCATTGCTTTTAGTGACCACATGAGGTGCAAAGGGTATTTGTTGAGCACTTAGGGGGTCATTCCGAGTTGATCGCTAGCTGCCGTTGTTCGCTGCGTAGCGATTAGTGAAAAAAACGGCTAATCTGTGCATGCGTATGCACCGCAATGTGCACGCGCAACGTACGGGTACAAACAGCATCGTGGTTTTGCACAGGTTCTAACGAAGCTTTCAGTCGCACGGCCGAACGCAGGAAGATTGACATGAAGTGTGCGTTTCTGGGTGTCAACTGACCGTTTTCAGGGAGTGCTTAGAAAATCTCAGGCGTGTCTGGGAAAACGCAGGCATGGCTGGGCGAACGCTGGGCGGGTGTGTGACGTCAAAAGCCGTCCCTCCATCGTTAGAATCAACGCACACGAAGAGTAAGTACAGGGCTCGTCTTGTTTTGCACAAAAAGATTTTGCAGGCGCTCTGCTGCACAAGCATTCACACTTCTGCAAACAAAAAACATAATGCGTTTGCACGGCTGCTAAAAACTAATAGCGAGCGAACACCTCGGAATGACCCCCTTAGTGTGGTAAATTTGTCACAACCCGTATAGGGTGCCAAGCTCTGTAATCATGTAATACCAGCTAGGTGGAAAAAAGGACAACATCAATAGCCTTGGGTTCAATATATTTTGAGGTTTCAAAATCAAGTACAGTGTATATTGTGAGGGTGGCTAGGAATCTATTTCTGGACAGGGCCGGCTCCAGGCCTACTAGTACCCTGAGCGAGAACATGTAAAAGCGCCCCCCCCCCCCTTCGGCGCGCGCTCCAGGAAAAGTGGGCGTGGCCTCTGAAAAAGTGGGTGTGGCCTCATACTTCATATTATTAGACTATAAATAAATATATTTTCACACCCCCTCTACGCACACAATTAACAGCCTTAAACATAACAGCCACAGTAGTGTTCCTTACACACAATGTCTCCAGTATAGTGTCAGATACACATAATGTGCAGTGCCAGATAGACATGATATGCCCCCCCGCAGTGCCAGCTACAAATGACATGCCCTCCAGCAGTGCCAGCTACACACAATATGCCCCCCAGCAGTGCCAGCTACACATGATAGTGTTCACTTTTTAGGGCAGGGTGCTGATCACAGTGAGGGCACATTTTTAAGTTAGGAGGGCAAAATGATGTACATACTGTAATGCTTGGTGCTCATCTACCTACATGGCAAAGCATGGACAGTGCGCGCTGAAAGACGCACAGCAAAAATTTAGGGGCGTTGCTTCGGGGGGAAGGTGCGTGGCCACATAATAGTGGCAATTCACATTACACCACACAGTAGTGCAGTTAATACACATTGCACCAGGTAGAACCTCCTTTACACTTTGCGCCAGGCAGAGCACGTTAGACACTTTGCGCCATGAAGAGCACGTTAGACACTTTGCACCAGGCAGAGCACGTTAGACACTTTGCCTAGCCACAGATGCCTAGCGGGAACACTACATGATATGCTCCCCAGCCGTGCCAGCTACACATGACATGCCCCCCAGCAGTGCCAGCAACACATGACATGCCCCCCAGCAGTGCCAGATACACAAATGCCCCCACAGTGCCAGATATGTCCCCAAAGTTCCAGATACATAAATGCCCCCACAGTGCCAGATACGTAAATGCCCATACAGTGCCAGATACATAAATGCCCCCACAGTGCCAGAAATGCCCCCACAATGCCAGATACATAAATGCCCCCACAGTGCCAGATACATAAATGCCCCCACAGTGCCAGATACATAAATGCCCCCACAGTGCCAGATATGCCCCCACAGTGCCAGATAAATAAATGCCCCCACAGTGCCAGATACAAAATGCCCCCACAGTGCCAGAAATGCTCCCACAATGCCAGATAAATAAATGCCCCCACAGTGCCAGATACATAAATGCCCCCACAGTGCCAGATACATAAATGCCCCCACAGTGCCAGACATGCCCCCACAGTGCCAGATAAATAAATGCCCCCACAGTGCCAGATACATAAATGCCCCCACAGTGCCAGATATGCCCCCATAGTGGCAGATACAGTACATAAATGCCCCCACAGTGTCAGATAAATAAATCCCCCACAGTGCCAGATAAATAAATGCCCCCATAGTGCCAGATACATAAATACCCCCACAGTGCCAGATAAATAAATGCCCCCACAGTGCCAGATACATAAATGCCCCCACAGTGCCAGATATGACCCCACAGTGCCAGATATGCCCCCACATTGCCAGATACATAAATGCCCCCACAGTGCCAGATAAATAATTGGCCCCACAGTGCCAGATACATAAATGCCCCCACAGTGCCAGATAAATGCCCCCACAGTGCCAGATACATAAATGCCCCCACAGTGCTAGATACATAAATGCCCTTACAGTGCCAGATACATAAATGCCCCCACAGTGCCAGATATGCCCCCACAGTGCCAGATAAATAAATGCCCCCACAGTGCCAGATACATAAATAACCCCCCCAGTGCCAGATATGCCCCCACAGTGGCAGATACATAAATGCCCCCACAGTGCCAGATAAATAAATGCCCCCACAGTGCCAGATACATAAATGCCCCCACAGTGCCAGATACATAAATGCCCCCACAGTGCCAGATATGCCCCCACAGTGCCAGATACATAAATGCCCCCACAGTGCCAGATAAATGCCCTTACAGTGCATATATGACCCCACAGTGCATATATGACCCCACACAGTGCCATGACCCCACAGTGCAGATATGACCTTACAAAGTGCCATCCATAAACGCCCCCCCCCCCCATTCCTGCGGCGCTGGGAGGGGGAGGAGTGCTGCTGTCTGCGGGTCCGGGTCTGGGTGTGGATGCGGGCGGACGGGCGGCCTCCAAAGCGTTGTGTGCACTATGCGCGCGGCGCCGGCGTCTGATGTTAGACACCAGCGCCACCCAGCATGCACTGGCACACAGGCCGGGTAATGCTGCACAGGGCCGGCTCCAGGTTCGAATAGGGTGGGGCCCTGCGCGGCCGCTTTATTCGAATATGCCTGGAGCCAGCCCTGTTTCTGGAGACAAATTATGTTTATAAAAGCCTATGACATTAGTGAGAAATATAAATTTATTTTTGAAGCTTTATTCTCCACCTTTCTGTTGGTTTTAGCACCTAAAAGTTGAGTATAGCATATTATGTAACGTCATAATATGTTTTTCCTTAGCTACATCATTTATCACATCTTACCACTGTACTTAGCATGATGTCAATTGTCTATGCATCCATAGGCTGAGCATTACATAGGCAAACACAGGGGGGTTTCTGGTTGCACGGAAACCCCCCTCCTCTTGGCAAGTGGCTCAAATTATGACAATAATAGCATTGGTAAATAATACAATTACTAAGGCTGCCACCACATCATGCAGTTTACAGAGAACAGAGCAGAGCTGCTGCACATACCCAGTTTGCTGTGTGTGTGGATCTGATTCCTCAATCAGTGCTCTGGACCAGAGAGTAGCTACCAGCAAGAAGAGACAGGAGCCTTGCCATGAGGTGGGAGAATGTGTGATTAGAAAATACAGTTCTGTCTCCTACTGGTTCAATTATGCTTGTGTATTTATTTATTATGGTATGTTTATCCATTCCTGACCATTTATTTATATTATTTAAATATGTTTGATACGACCTATACTATAGACCATCTCTATTTATGCTATACAGTATCCAGTGTATAAATAGACCAGTATTTACATTAATGTCCAGAGTTATTGCTAGGTTTTCCTGCCACTTCCGCACTTGCTCCAGTGTTCTGCATATTAATGTATGCCATGGTGCAAATGGTCATCCTAGAAGAGAGTCAACAACAGTCTTTACTGCTTGGGACACCTATTATTTTCAAAGATAAATCTGTAGGAAAGTCACTTCACTATAATATTAACACAGACAATCAAGGAAATATTTATTTCTAAGTAAAAATATAACAAATAGCTGATATAACCTCTACAATTTTGGAATAAAAAAAAAAAAAAGCTGCATTGATAGTGAAATACTCTACTTTGGTCATTATGTTGGTTTACCTCTGCAGTGCCAGGATAAAATAAGACGCAGTGCCCTTAGTGATACGAACATGTTAATCTTTTCAATCCCAGTCAGTGTTTGCTCATCAGTAAAAGCTATATCCATAAATTTAGGTATATGAAAGTGACACTTGGGTGAAGCCACATACTAAATTGCAAACTCTTTGAATAATTTAGTGAATGCAGACATAATATTTAATAGCACCATTAGAATGTGTTTGCAGATATAAGTAGAATGGACACATTAGGATTTTTGTAAGCAAAGTACTTTTGTTACAGTACATGATACTTTTACTGTGCTTGAGATGGAGAACTTAGATGAAAATAATGTCTGTTGTGCATTTTTCCCACTTGTGTCAGATTTATTTATTACAGCAGAAGTTCTGCTATAGAACATACTGCCTGAGGAAAGTATTTACTATTGACAAACTTTGCTTTCTCGGCAGGTGCTGCTACTGTACATTCACATCTTGGAAACCCCAGTGTGGAATCAATGTTTTGCTGATGCTGTACTTCGGAAACTTGTTGGGTTCATAAAGGGGTTATAATGCCAAATGCAATACATGTACCAGAAGTCCCAAGATAGCACATTCTAATAACAAAGTCAGCGTGAAGACACCCTACTGTCTAAGCCCCTGGTGTCATAGGAAAACTTACAGAAAATAGTAGAAATATTCCAAACTATAAAACAAAGGATATTCAAATACTAACCTTAAATTAGTAAACTACACTTGCTGTAGAAGCAACCCAAGATCTATCTGAAACATTCATCCAATCCGAACTGTAAATATAGGCTTAACTCTAAGATTATGTTTTTCATGATGGGTAATGCCACCCATGATACACGTTTTGTAGGGTTGGGCAAGTGTTTGCCTATTAACATTAAACTTCTCAATTCTTTGGGCGATGAATTTGCGTACTTGGCATTCAACAAATTTGATATATTGTTGTTTCCTCTTGCTTACATTTTGGCACCTTTTGAATAAATAAGCTAATTGACTCAGTACAGTCGAAGAACAAAGAGGCAAAATTGTTTGCACAGAACATAATAATGAATCTTCCTTTCATGCTATTTATATTCCATACATTAACTACTGATGGTGCATCCATGAATAAATTAACAGATATCTATAAAAAGAAAGCAGTATTGGGCCAATACAATGTATTAATATTTGCCTAGAGAATTATTCATCCCAGTGACCCAAGAAAATCTTAAAACATAACATTTATTAAGTTCCTCTTTGTTTTAAAGGTACTTAATACATGTTATTTTTTAAGAGTTACTTGGGTCACTGTGATGGATAATTCTCTAGGCAGATATTATTACATTGAATCAGTCCATTAGTGCCCCCTTGTAGGATACTGTTTTATTTTTATAGAGTTCAGAGTCTTGAAGATTATTGTGACACAATGTGCTGGTCAAGGATTCCTTGGTGCTTCATGATATTAATTGCTATAAGACTGGTCAGTTAAGGAAACCTTTTCCATCTTTCTCAAGTGACTGTCTTCATAACTGGGCTCATTTCTTGGTACAAGAGGATATTCATTTGTAAACCAAGTACTGGTTTTGGATGGTGTTCAACTGTTTCATGGGGGAACTGAGAAAGGTTAATGAGATGTGTCGTACCTACCCATTCAAGATAGAGTTAGCATCTTGCACAGCTGAAGTAATTTGTTTGGATTATTCCATGCACTCTTTGGACAGTTGGCAGAACTCTGCATATGAGACATACACTTTATAAGGAATGTTGCATTTTAGTTTGAAAGCTTCCCTCTCATGAACAACCCCAAATATTACTATCTATGTTTGGCAGGGTGAAGAACTTTTTCTCTAATCAAATGGTTTCTTGGTTGGCTTATTATGTCTCAATTGTTTTTTTTATGGTTTTTACCTTCACTTTGATTTTTTATCTATTACAAATGTCACCTGTTCATTTGTTTTTATGGATGGTGGGACTATCTATTGTGGACTGAATGTCATGTTAGGGATAAAAGATTGTTTGCTCAATTTAAGATAGGATCGGCTAAGTGGTAGGCATCCATGGTATAAAATGGCAAAATGTCCTACCTTTGGTTTTAGAGAACAGATCACAGTGGTTGATTGTGCATTTAAGGGTCAATGACTTACAGTAGGTATTATAAAGGTATAACGTTGATTCTGCCATTCAAACTAATTTGGCTATGGTTTTTTCTTGCTGACCTTGTTGAACCTGGCATTGCCCTAAAGGTATTGCCCTTTGACAGCCAGTTTGGATGACTGACATTTCTGGTGAGACTGGCAGTACTTTTGGGATGGACCATGTACATTGTCTTGGTGACAGGGCCAATACTGGCCATGTAAGGTGAAGTGTTCAAGTTGCATCAGAGGCAGGGTTAATACCCTACATTTATTCCTTAGCACTGGGATCTGATATTGTCGATGTACAGTGCCTTCTCTACACCCTTAAAAAAAGTGATGTTACATAATGAATGTCTTTATTTCAGGTATTATGAGTAGGTTGGTTGCTGTTATTTGCACAGTTTCCGGGAGGATTTAAAACCATCAATCGATAGGCACTGAAGACTTGTTTCTTCTGATTTACTGAACTTTAAATATACACAAATGAAATATCTTGCAAAATAGTATTTTTGTATTGCCAAGTGGATTATTTTAATTACATTTTTTGAATTGTATTATTATCAAAATAATATATATTCATTTTAACAAAGTGTAATTTAATTGGAAAAAGGAAAATGCATTTACTATGATAAATTTGTACTATATAGCTTTAGGCAGTCTTGGAATATGAGTCACCTTAGTCATCGTATTATTTGATATTAATTTTGTGTTCTAATGTATGCTTTACATATCTGGTACTTCAATTGAGATGATTGTTCGAGGTTAGGAATTGTCAGCAAAACACCATTTGGGTGATATAGTTAGATATTCAAAAGTAAGACCTATACTTTTTTTCTATGTATCTCATTAGTTCATTGTGCTTAAAAATAGAGATGAGCGGGTCTGGTTCACCCGAACATTGTGATCTGAGCTGGATCAAATTCCGGTTAGGGTTTTCACACATGACTCGGTACCCAAATCAAGGTAAAACATTATCCTTCCACTGTCGGATTTTTGCGGGTTTTGGATTCTATATAAGGCTTGCATTGAATGGACGTGTCCATGCAATGTCCGTCCACGGGTGTTCTGTTGTCCAGTTTTGTCTATCAAGGGGCTGCTAAAGGGGTTCCCATGTCTTCCACGGGTGCTGTGTTCCACCAAGGGGCTTGGGCTACTGTGTTCTCCAAGGGCACTCTCCCCATCCAGAAATGGGCTGCTGTATAATCATACAGTGCATAATCATACACGTATTGTGGTGTATAATCATACACTGTAGGTGGTCCATGCTTTGTTATACATAAAGGGGTCCTCTGCCAATCCAGGAATATTCTAACCAGTTATAAAAACTAAATATAAGATTTAAAAAATATATATTTCTTTTTGTTGGTGCTAAACCCCAGTGTACTGTACTATTATTTTTTGTGACACTGCCGGTCAGACAGCAGTGTACTGTATAACCATACACATACTGTGACACTGTAAGTGGTTTGTGGTTTGTTGTACATAAAGGGGTCCAATCTAGGGGTGTTCCAGTTATAAAAGCTAATCATATGATTTTAACAAAATATATATTTTTTTTTGGGGGTGCTAAATCCGAGTGTACTATACTACTATTTTTCTGTGACACTGCCAGTCAGACCGCAGTGTATAATCATACACGTATTGAATTTGTGACACTATAGGTGAAATTAAACCGCAGTGTTAGATTACTGTTTCTGACACATACACATACTTTGTGATGCTGTAAGTGAAAGTGAACCACAGTGCTACTATTTCTGACTCATACACATATTGTGTAACACTGTAGGTGAATTTAAACCACAGTCTAATATATATTCTTACTCCTACATGTATTGTGTGACACTGTAGGTGGTACATTTTTGTACAAATTGTGGTGTTTGTGCTGTACCCCACTTGGTTTGTGTTTGTTGATAGATATGGGGGATGAACAATTGAGAGGAGAATAGGAAGTACATACTAGTGCTGCAAGTGCTGCTACCAGTCATGACGATACAAGTCCATCAATGTCATCTACTAAGGCCGATGCCAAAGGGCATGTAAATTCAAAGAAGCAATTTAATTTTAGAGTGGCAAAGAAAAAACATCAAAAGGAAATATTGCTGCAGAGAAACATGAAAGTGGCAAGGAAAGACTCAGGTCTTGGCATTTAAGTGGTCAGTGAGGCATCTTCTTCTACATCGCATACTGATGCAAGAACTTTTCACCCAGAGTCCAGAAGAAGTATAAAAAAATAAAAACTGCTAAGGCAGTATAATAAACTATGCATTCAGAACCATCACACATTCCTGAGGAACGTTTAGTGGTGTCCACGTCAGCTATGTGTGAGTTTAAAATGTATCCGGTGCCCCAGTCCAACAGTGACAGTATATAATACAATTACTATAGCTTCTGCCACAACATGCAGTTTAAGGGACAGAGTGGAGCTGCTGAACATGCCCGGTTGTAGCAACTTCTTCTACCAAGTATGCTGTGTATTTGTAGATCCAAGCAATCAGTGCACTTAACCACAGAATAGCTGCCAGGGAAAAGAAACAAGGGGCCTTACCAAGGGTTTAAACTTTTTCCAACCACTAATGTTATTTATGTTAGTTAAATCTGTTTTATACAGCCTATACTATATACCATCTATATCGTTAATTATTAAAACTGTATTCCATACACTATCCGGTGTACATCTTTGCCCAAGGTCTGTACTAGGTACTTTTACCGCTCCCCAGACTCCCGCACTTGCTCTAATGTCCCGCAGCCGCTAGTGGATGGCATTTGGAAACCCCCCTCTGGAAATCCTGCATTTGCCCCTGAGTGGGTACAATTGGTCATCAGACAGGATTGCTTCCCCACACAGATAGAGAGAGGACTGACTGCTGCTGCAGTTGCCTTTCTTCCCAGCTCAGCAAACAGCAACGTGTGCTGGGGAGAGAGGCTGCTGAAGCCCTGGGCCAGACAATGAGGACCTGCTCCCACCCTCTTGGCGCTACTGCAACCGCGACGTTTTTGCATACAGCGCAAGTGCAGATACATATTTACACATCTTTGCATACTGTATGTTCGTTCTATTCTGCATCGGATTTAACTTGTTTGGATCCATCTTTCTGTGAAACAGGATGTTTCAGGATGGGAACTGGGAAATGTATCAAGCGTGTATCAAGAGCTCCAAGTGTAGAGGGAAGGAAATCGCATTTCAGATGTGTCTATTGCATCGAGCATGAGCCAGGTGAAAGTGCATACACTGTGCTAATTATGACAGAACAAACAGCGCGGCTCCCACAAGTGGTTATCGTGGTTGCCTCTGCAGCTTGGCTGGCAGTCATACAAGTGACAGAACTCGTGGGTTCCGCCACTTACAGGAGCAGCGCTGTATGTACAGCTGTGCAGGCTTCTCCACACATGCTGATCAAAGGGACATCTACTGTATTTGAAAAGTATATTTTGTCCTGAGTTTGCTCAGTGTTTTTTTAAACACATTTCTTTAGTAAATTTCTGTGTTGTATTCTTTTCTATTGAAAGTACTTTCGAGTTGGTTCGATGGTGCATTGACTTCTATTTGCAGATTCGTCCATGTTTTGCAGTTCAAATCGTGACTTTACTCCAGTATTAGCCTTTCGTAAATCTCTCAGTTTGAAAAAAAAAGGCTAAATACACCCTGGAAAGTAAACTCGGACCTCAAAATTTTGCCCCAGGTGTGCATTTATTATATTTTCTCTTTTGGGCTATAGTATAACACTGATTGCTGCACTTTGAGAGGTACTCACTGTCTACTATTTTGGCCTAGATTTATCAAGCCTTGGAGAGTGATAAATTGCACGGTGATAAAATACCAACAATCAGCTCCTAACTGTCATGTTACAGGCTGGGTTTGGAAAATGACAGTTAGCAGCTGATTGGTTGGTACTTTATCACCATGTTATTTATCACTCTCCAAGGCTTGATACATCTGGGCCTATGTGTTATTATATTTGATGGCATATATCTTATGTGAATAAACTAATATAAGAAATACAGTAGCACCAGTAACCATAACTATTTTCCGTATATAAGATGATGGGGATGCCAGAGGATAAGAAAAGAGGGCACGAACATCAACTTATATCTCCATCACTATAATGAAACAAGAACAAAAAAAAAATTGTAAAGAGTTCAAACTTTTTCACACAGTTATGAACAGAAAAACTATTTTACAAGAACTGTAAATTATACGATTTTTGATTACGTTAAATGGGGTTTACAACGTTCTTTTAATACCTTAAGATTCTCCTTTGTAGAACATTGTGTTCCAAACATTGTTGGGGCAGACTGTATATAACAAGCCAAATTTTTAAGCTCTGCCTCATTGGTCAGGCAGTGAAAACACACCAAACATTTGTGAGAATTATTAAATATCAACAGAACAAACTGTACTTTCATAAATCCAAGTGATATTCTTATACTTACACGGAGTTACAATTTACTGTAAATACTGAGCAAACTATACAGTAACAGAAATAAATGTTTGCATCAAGGAATTATGGGTAGAGAATTGCAAATAAGGAACTTTTCACCTTGTACTTATTTTTGTGCTGAATGATTGAACATCGCACTGTAAGTTACACATAAGGCAATAGATCTATTTTTGTCAAATCAATTTGCAAATAGAAAAAGTAAATACAGACAGGGCCATCTTTTCTTATGGGCTCAATGGGCTCTTGCCCAAGGGCCCCAGGAATATAAGGGCCCTAGGATGATAGCTGAGGGTCTCCTCTTTTTGAAAATCGGCCCTAGGGAACCAGAGATAACCAACTTGAAAGCAGTGGTCCCAATCCCAGCTTCTTAATTGCTCTTCCCAGCCAGATATCTCGGGTTCTGTCTGACTTAGAGTTTTTCTGAGGGCATACTCCAAAAGCTGGGACTCTCCCATTGTGGTGGATAATGTCAGCTTGTCTCTACTATTCCCAGAACCAGAGATATCAGCCATCAAGTAGCTGGTCCCTGCTCCAGCTCCACATGCCTAATATGCAGTTCAACATTTTCGTTGGTAGATTGCTCAGGCTCCTGAACCCTGATCCCCAAATCCCCAATACCTCCTAAAAAGTGTGACTCTTTAGTTTTTTTTATCCCATTCAAAGCTAAGAAATCTACTTTCAGGAACTTGAGATATCTGCAGTCAAGCAAACTGCCCTCCCACCAGAAAATTAAGCCCACTCCACTATCCACTCTTACCCTACATATTAAGCACCCCCTACCACCCGCAGCACATCAAAGCTGCCGCTGATAGCACCCCCCACCCCTACCGCTGGAGGATGGGTAGGGGGCCCAGTGCATTGCTGTGCCCAAGGGCCTACATTGCTCTTAAGATGGCCCTGAATACAGAGAGACATTAAAACACTGAAAGATGTTGTTTGTAATGTAAGCATGACTGATTTGTTATTTTGACATTTGTTTATATAACATATTGTTTCAAAATTATTATTCTTTTTTTTTTTTTTTTGCAATTCAATTTCCACATTACAGTTCCCAACATGATTTTAGACACTTGAGAAACAAGAATCTACAGATTCCGTATTATTCTGAATTGGTTCACTCATCTGTACTGCTCTGTAAAGCAATGGTTTAGCTTCTATCTCAATGGGATACGGTCGTTAGGTTGACCCAACTTAGGTTGACAGTCATTAGGTCGACCACTGAAGGTCGACATTAGCATTAGGTCGACATGCAATAAGTTGAAATGGACGATATGTCGACATGTACTAGGTCGAAAGGTCAAAAGGTGGGCATGAGTTTTTTTTAAAAAATTCAAATTTTTGGATTTTTTCATACTTAACGATCCACGTGGATTACAATTGGAATGGTAACTTGCCCGAAGCATGGCGAGTGAAGCAAGTCATGCGAGGGGACACAGTGCACTAATTGGGATTCCATGTCACTTTACGCAGAAAATGACACCAAAAACACTCAAAAACTCATGTCGACCTTTTTACCTGTCGACCTAACGCCCATGTTGACCTAATGCCCATATCGACCTAGTTCCTGTTGACCTAATGCCACTGTCGACATTCAGTGGTCAACCTAATGACTGTCAACCTAAGTTGGGGCGACTCAACGACCAATACCCATCTCAATGCACTGTAGTATTTACATGTTTGTACCTCCAAGTGCGTTGATTTCCTCCTGTGACCCAAATTATATTTTTGGTAACATGGGGGGTCATTCTAACCCAATCGCACGCTGCAGTTTATCGCAGCGGTGCGATCGGGTCAGAACTGTGCATGCCAGGTGGCCGAAGGCCGTCAGGCCGCTACGTTCGCCTCTACCTGAATGACAGGCAGAGGCTGCTGCAGGGCCGGGGGTGGGGGGCGGAACGGCGTCTGGTCGCCGTTTTGTGGGTGCGGTCCGGACAACACAGGCATGGCCAGACCGAACGGGGGGTGGGCTGCAGTGGCTGCGTGACGTCACATGCAGCCGCTGCGGGCCGGGGAGCGATGAGCAGCTCCCGGCCAGCACTCTAAAGCTGCGCTGATTGGGAGCTACTCTTGAAGTGCAAAGGCATCACTGCTGTGTGATGCCTTTGCACTTCTGCGGGGGGGGGGGGGGGCGGCACTGACATGCGGGGCAGGATAGCCCTGTGCTGGGCGTCCCCCCGCATGTCAGTGTGAATGATTGTAGCTGTGCTAATAGCACAGCTATGATAATCTCGGAATGACCCCCGTGGTAGGAAGGATTTGATGCTCCACTGGCATAGGGATTACTGTAGGTGCCGAAACAGCTTCTACAATTCAGCAAAACTAGCTTTTGTTATTTGGAGAGATGTATTGGGTTGTCCATATAACACATACATACTGTAGGTGCACCACAAAATTTTATTTTTCCCCAAAATCTCAAGCTGTGCTAATATTTGCAGAATTATAGGTCCAACTGGAAATGTGCATAGAGGAGAAAAAAAAAGTTCTATCATTACACCAAATTAGGAAACCCCTTTCAGTTTTTCAACAAAAAAAATACAGCTTGGTTTAACATCATACAGTAAATGGAAACATGCAATCACAAGATTGTGCTGGCAGCATCAGAACCAGGGGTATATTTACTAAAATTTTGTGTTTGTCCGATCTGTGTTTTTTTTTCTAAGTCCCAACACGGGAGTTTACCAAGCACAAATCTCGGCAGTGTTGGTGCAATTCATAATGGTTTTCATGGCTAAGTTCAGAAATACGAATGAATAGATCATCGGCCAAACACAGCTGTTTGTTCATACAACACAGTAATTTACTATTCATTCGTATTTGGGTGTCAGTATCTTCTTGCTCAATTGCGGCTGTATTTTTTTGTGATACGTAAAAAAAAGCAGAAAAAAATAGACATGCTTTTTTCAGGCGTGTTTACATATGTTGCAACTCCAAAATCAATCACACCTGAATAAGGATGCCTATAAAAGGAACTTAGGCCCAAGTCATACAACCTACACTCAGAAATGGCTGCTGGAGTATGGTGCAGTAATCTTTTGTGTGCTGTGGGATTCCTCCGACTCAGACATCAGCCTGTAAGTAACCAGGGCAAAGAAACTGATCATGGTCAGCAGGTTGTACAGGTTCTGCGGAGGATGCGTAGGCCTCGTTTTTTTAGGGGGCGTTTAAACTTGAACGCATTGTCCGATGACAGGGTCATACAGATGTTCCATCTAAATCGTAACAACATTTTCCGTCTGTATGACCTTGTCAAACTAGGCCTAGACCCTGAGACAGCACGCTCTCGCCCTGTCTCAGGCATGCACAAACTCATGGCTGTGTTGCACTTTATGGCTACTGGGAGCTTTAAGGCTGTGTCTGGGGATGTCATTGGAATCTCACAGCCCACCTTTTCAAGAATACTGACACAGGTGACGTATACCTAACAACCTCCTCTGTTTCTTTGATGTTATAATTAGTCTCAGTGTCCAGTGATGATGTTATGTCATTACCTCACATTTTTTATTTTTTTAACAAATATACACACAGGTGTTGGATGTTTTGCAGCCCCACATTGATGCCTCAATCTGCTTCCCTACCCAAGAGTCTCAGTGGCATGCTGTCAGGGTAGCTTTCATTGAGCTTGCTGGCATGCCCAATGTGCTGGGAGCCATAGATTGCACACACATTCAGCTGAGACCACCTAGGGGCAGGCAGCACATCTATACAAATCGTCATATAGACCACTCAACAAATGTGCAGGTAGTTTGTGATGCAAATCTAAAAATAATGAGTGTTGTTGCTGATTATCCTGGGGGCTGCCATGACTCCTTCATCCTCAGTCAGTCATCCCTCTGTGATAAGTTTGAGGATGGACAAATGCCAGACGGATGGCTGCTGGATATGTAATTTGAATTGTTTTGGGCTTGGTATACTAAATAAAAAAGCACTGTGTTACTTATGTGTTGTTGTATGTTAACATGAAGTACATTACTATATCTGTCTTTCAGGTGATGGAGGATATGGCTGTTTCTCTTGGCTTCTAACTCCATTGTCCCAACCTGATTGCCCTGCTGAACACAATTACAATAATGCACATAAGTCCACGCGGAATGTGATAGAAAGATGTTTTGGGGTGCTGAAAGCGAGGTTTCGGTGTCTGGATAAGTCTGCTGGGCTTTTGTTGTATAGTCCCTAGAAGATTACTCAAATTGTGTTCTGCTGCTGCTTTCTTCATAACATGTGTTTGCAACAAGATCTGCCACATGTTGATGATGACGAGGAGGATGAAGAAAGCAGCCAGCAAGCAGAGGAATTAGAGTCACCTAGCGACACTTGGAGTACAGACGTAGGGAGGCAGGTAAGGCAACACCTCATAAATACACATTTTTAAGGTAAGTATGTTTTGCATCTTTCATTTATTGTGTAAGGCTAAATTTGGTCAGAGAATCTATCTGTTAAAAACCTTTACTCAGAATGTGTCTATCTCCTTTAGACATACAAACATACCCTTGCTATATGTTTTTTAAATGCAGCATGTGTATTGTGTTATTTTAAATTGTCCACTCATCAGAATCAGTCACATGTCTGAATTGGCGTTCAATTTTCATAAACTTAAAAAGTGATTTACTTTAATGAATATTAAAAACCTGGCAAAAAATGATGATTTCATTTACTTTCTAAATGTGTGTTACTTACTAATGCAACACTTACACACATTTATTAACTTAGCCTTGCTGCATACATGTTTCCCTATGGGTGGTGTACCATTTGATTTAAGTAGCACAAACGTAGTCTCATACAATTTTTTTTATTTTATTTTTTGGTTTTGCTGAAGAAAACTTTCTGTTTTTGAACACAATACACAGTTTACAACATATTATTATCCACTTTCATGTTTGTTTTTGTTAAAAAAAATGTATTTGGTTGTGCCTCATGTTTCAGATTCACATTTATTCTTTTTACCACATGCAAAAATGTTAGAACAGTAATGTCCTTCATTTTGAACCATAATGTTCAAATGTGTATTCTAAAATTGAAGGACAATATTTACACACAAACAATAGTGTTCTTAGTGTCATGTCCAATATATAATACATTTAAAAGAGTTTGCATTCACAATGTAAGTTGTATTGTTCATGGAATAATATGGCTGGCTGCCAATTAGTATGGCTGCAGGAGCTTAGATTGATTGGAATCTAGAAAGAATCATTATTGGAATCAAATATACTGGTCTTAATTCTGCAGGCTAAAGACATTCTTATTGGCTGCCAATTAGTATGGCTGCAGGAGCTTAGATTGATTGGAATCTAGAAAGAATCATTATTGGAATCAAATATACTGGTCTTAATTCTGCAGGCTAAAGACATTCTTATTGGCTGCCAATTAGTATGGCTGCAGGAGCTTAGATTGATTGGAATCTACATAGAAACATAGAATTTGACGGCAGATAAGAACCACTTGGCCCATCTAGACTGCCCCTTTTTTTATCCTCTATGCAATCTCAACCCTTTTTGAACCTTAATTCTTTGTAAGGATATTCATATGCCTATCACAAGCTTGTTTAAATTGCTCTACAGTCTTAGCCTCTACCACATCTGATGGGAGACTATTCCACTTATCCACTACCCTTTCTGTGAAGTAATTTTTCCTTAAATTTCCCCTGAACCTCCCTCCCTCCAGTCTCAGTGTATGTCCTCGAGTTCTAAGAGTTCTAGTAAAGATTCATTATTGGAATCAAATATAGTGCACTTATTTCTGCAGGCTAAGATCAATGTGCAGCTCAAAGAACATTTCCCTCCTCACCCCAAAAAAAAACCCAGTTCAAGAATATTTGTTTGGCAACAAAAAATTTGATTTTTACATTGCTAATTAATGAAGTTGAAAAAATTTGCAGGGTGCAAAGTGGTGTATATATATTCAGAAAAAAAACTAATTGAGTTTCTTTTCTTCTCATAACAGAATTCGTAATGTATAATTTTTATTTTTTTTGGCCTGGCTGGTTGGACTTGCCTTTGCCTTTACCACTGTCGTGTTGGCGTGCTCTGGTGGAGTGCCTTGGTGGTGAGGACACAGGCGAAAGAATTGGAGTATTTGCTCCTGAACTGCTGCTTAGTTGCTGTTGGTGCTGGGATCTGAGTGTTTCATTGAGGTTATTGAGGGTGGCATTGAGTTCACGTGTTGCAGCATTTTGATTTTCTAAAACTCTGGTGATAGATTCATTTATCATTTGATTGTTTTCTAAAATGTTGATATAGTTTTGCTGTTGTCTGTGCTGTTCTTCCATTATGCGTTGTAAGTTGCCCATGACATGTGTAATGTCTGCACGCATGATTTCCATGGTATTAGCAATTCTGGTGTTTGGTTCATTTTGGCGGCTGATATTTCTGCTGATTCTTCTGAGGTGAGATGGTAGGCTAGAAAAAATGTGGGTCTTCCTACGCATGCAATCCTGATTAGTTGCCTTCTGGGTAGCCCAACTGTCCCAAAATACTTGATCAGGGCCTTGTGCTAATGGTGTTGTTGGGCTGTGTTGTGGTGGTGGTGGTGTGTTTTACTGTGGTGGTGTACTCACAGGTGCTGGGGGGCTGTTTCCTTCTAATACTGGCTGCAATTGTAGAGTGATTGTGTCCTCCATGTCACTGTGTTGATGTGGTGGCATAGGGATGCTGGTACCAGTACTAGAATCTGTTGATGAAAAAATGTAGATGTTAGTTATCCATATTTTTTTTTACATTGTTCAAAAGCAAGATTCATGGGACACAGGCATTTGAATGTTGTTTTCATATATCCAGCATAGCCACATCATCACTCAGAATTGATACATATACATATGCCTGTTTTTGGCAAATGTGTGTGGTTACTTCATTGTGAATGGAAGCACATAAGTTGTTTGGTAGATCAGACAAACTGCACCTTAAAAACACCAGTAACCACATAATGATTTGCCTTGTAGTGTGTTAACCAAATTGGGAACACATTTTTTGTATGTTGGGGGCACTGTAAGTTAAAACACACATCTTAAACTAAGTTTTCAAACCGAACTATTTGAGAAGCTTAAACATGTGTTTATGTTGCAGCATCTTACTGACAATCTGCTACTGTATGGCTGAAGTGGACATACATATCTTTACTGGAAGTAGACAAGGCATTTTGGCTTGGGTTCCATTTGATGTTTTTGTCACCTCGGTTAGTCGGACTGATTTTGCAGCTTGTACACTTATTTAAGAATGTAATGTATTTTTACGAGATGACTAATATATTTATTGGTTTCAGATTCTTACTCACCATCCAGATGAGGAGAGTGTGGTTTGTGTCTTGGAGGTGTGTCCAAAATTTGCAGTGATGGTACCAAAGAAACTGCAGACAATCTTCGTGGTGGGGTAGCCTGCTGTGTTTGGGAGTGGCCATCAGACAGTACTTTCTTTGTTGGCACATGTGACCTTCTTTGTAGGGGTTCAGGCAGCCACCTTCTGCTGCTCAAGACTTCTCTTGAGGGACCTATTATTTTAAATGAAAAAATTGGTATGGCCATACCAAAACAAAGTTAACCTATACTACAATGGACACTTTACCTGCTTCCGCAGCGTCATCATCCTCAGATGTCATGGGACTGACTGCTGGATGAGCAGTAGAGCTTTTTTTCAACACTGAAAATAAGGATATAATCAGGGCCGTTTCTTGGGGCAGGCGAGCAGTGCAACCTCACTGGGCGCCCGACGCGGCACTAACTGTGGCTCCCTGCTTCCCCCTCCTATTTCTCCTATTTCTCCCCGAGTAACCCGCTCGGGGGGCGGAGCTTCACGGAATGACGCGGTTGCGTCGTTACGTCACGACGCAACCCGTCACTCTGCGAAACTCCCCGAGCGGAGCACAGAGGGGGATCCAAGTTAGGAAGAGGGAAAGGCCGGCGCGAGGAACGACTGGTGAGGCGGGCCGAAGAGCGGTAATCGCCTCTGTAAGTATTCTCTCTTTCTCTCAATGTGTAAAATGGGGACACCTGCCGTAATGTGTGAAATGGGGACTCTTGCCTGCCGTAGTGTGGGGATTTAATGTATCAAGGGCATTGCGGTGTGTGGCATAATATGGTGCAGGGGGCATTACTGTGTGGGGCTTAATATGGTAGAATTTTTTTTCCTGTGGTGGTCGTGATCTGTTGGAGCAGGGTCAAAAACTGGATTGTGAGGTAGTCTTTTCAGACGAGGCCATGCCCATTTAAATGAGGCCACACCCCTTTAGATGAGGCCACGCCCGCTTGCAGGGTGCACGCGCAAGTTGTTGTTTTTTATCTAGGTGTGTGGGGGGGGCCACATTTTTTTATGTCATGGGGGGCACATTTTTAAATCTCGCACTGGGAGCCAAATTGGCTAGAAACAGCCCTGGATATAATGTATAATTGTACATTAGTAATGCTTTTGTTGTTAAAGCAAACCATTATTTTGATAAACATTACAAGTTAAAAAATTTACTCAGTTTAATGTGTGAAAAATCCAAAATAAAAGAGAAAACACAGATGCAATATGGGAAGTGCTACACTGGAAATTATGGACAGCACACAAACATCGGTCACAATTACAAATACATACTCTAACAAGCCAAAACGCACACAACTAGATTTGAACATCTAATGTCATTAATTTACAATATAATACAGAAATTGGTCACTGATGTGTCAATACAAGCACACACTAGCACCATAACAACAAATACATACGTTAAACTTTGAGTACAAAGCACAACAAACATAATAGTAATGTCACTAAGTCAGCATGGTTGAGTCAGGGTACAAATACAACCTCTAAATGGGCCCAAAAAAATGGATGATCTTCAACATGAATACATTCTGTACCAATGAACTTACACATATAATTGGTTGCAAAGTGACTTAGCACTACTCCAGCCTATAACATGTCAACCACTGTTAAGTGACCATTGCACATGGATAACTTGTCAAATACATCAAAAAACACAACGATAACAATCACAAGATAAAGGAAACAATTACTGCTGTACACTTCAATGACATACCAAGCCAACAAACACATGGAAGAGGAAATCTGACCAAACAACATGACATACCATAAAGAACTATGTTACATTGACTTTGGTGTTAAAAATTTGCAACAATTCAAAAAAAAAAAAAAACACTTGGAGATAGGATTAATGTGCAACGTCACATGACACACAATAACAAACAAAAATCAAAAACATAATTAAAAAAAAAACATTCTCACCATCCTTCCTGGACCGATCTGAATCCCGGACATGGGTTGCTTGCACAACTTCAGGAGGTATTAAACTCCGCATGGGCTCCTCATAGTCCAGCTATCTGGCAATAAAAGGCTAACCACCCCCGGTTTTGCGTGCCGACTTTGCCTCCTTTGCCATTTTGGACTTGACACGGTGCTTTATGTCATAGTACCGTTTGCGGCACGTGTCCTCCATCCGCTTGACCACCCCTTCACTATTTACAGCAGAAACTACTTTAGCCCACAACACAGTCTTCTTCCGTGTTGCCACCTTGGCGGACTCAGGCCCAAATAGCTGCCGCTAATACTTCATCAGCTCCCGCACCAATGCCACATTTTCGGCATAACTAAATTGTATATTCCGCCCAGTCTTAGTAGTGGTGCGTGGCTGCGGAGCTGTCTGACTGTCACTATCACTGTCACTTGAGGCTGCTGATGCAACCTCACCCACCTCCTCCACTTCACTAACGTCACTCTCACTCACCTCCTCAACCTGACCAACCTCCTCCCCCTCACTCACACCCTCCACCTCACTCACCTCACCCACCGCTGACTCACACATAATTGTGTGTTTAAACAATTAACACAGAAAAAAAAGACAAACAACAAACTCCTCCACTACTACTGCACAACACACACACACACACACACAAACACTGACAAGGGACTATAAATTAAAAAAAAGTAGGACAAAAAATAAGACAATACCAAAAAAAAAAAAAGACTACAAGAATGACAAGACTACTTTCAAACACAATACTACACTCAGAAATTGCAAACCAAACTCCTCACCAAAACAACTACTCACCAACCTCCACAGCACAACCTCCCTCCTCACCACTGACTAAACCCACGAGGTGCAGACGGTTTGGGGCATATTTATATGGTTGCGCACAGACACACCTATATCGGAAACACAACCAATCATGAACGAGGATCAAAATCGAAACTAAAACTGAAAATGCGGCCGTGGTTGTGAAAAAACACTGCCGCGTTGTACTTTGAAAAAAATCATGTAAAAACAACCTAAACGCGAACGCAAACGACATTCCCGGCCAAAAAATTAGCAAAAAAACACGAATGCTAACGACATCGGAAAATATGAAAACCAATAACTCGACAGCTTCGTAAATTAGCGTATATAGGGGGTAATTCCAAGTTGATCGCAGCAGGAATTTAGTTAGCAATTGGGCAAAACCATGTGCACTGCAGGGGAGGCAGATTTAACATGTGCAGAGAGAGTTAGATTTGGGTGGGTTATTTTATTTCTGTGCAGGGTAAATACTGGCTGCTTTATTTTTACACTGCAAATTAGATTGCAGATTGAACACACCCCACCCAAATCTAACTCTCTCTGCACATGTTAAATCTGCCTCCCCTGCAGTGCACATGGTTTTGCCCAATTGCTAACTAAATTCCTGCTGCGATCAACTTGGAATTACCCCCATAGATTCAAAAAGTTGCATGAAAATGCACCCAATAAAAAATTAGTTTAAATACAACAGAAATCGACTCAAACACGAATATTAGTAATTACACCCCATGTATATTATATGTGTGACTTCTTGAGTTCAGTGTTATTTTGCATTGGCGGAATTGTGCTTTTACATTTTAAGTACTCAGGAGGAAAAGTGGTGGCCCTCAACTCCCTCTGATCCCCATGTCATTCCAAGACACAGGGAAGGATGATCCTAACAGGGTCACCCAGCCACAGCTGCAGGAAGACAGTCTTCTTGCAACCCAGCCTCACAGGACTCATAATAGCCATGGCTGCCAACACTACTTATCAGTGGCGTGCAGTGAGGTCAGTGGCTGTTGAGGCATGCCTACTAAACCTGCCGCTATGGCCGCTGCCAGAGGTGGATTTAGACCTCATGGGGCCCTAAGCAACACACCGATTTGAGGCCCCCTTCCTCATACAATCCATAGCTCTATATCCCATCATCACCACCCCTGGCTGTGCTTGTGTCTCCTTCTACCTGCACTACTGCAGCAGTAGGGGACAGATTCTGGAGCCTCCTTTTAGGCAGCATGGGGACAGACTCTGCTCACCTCCATTCTCCACCAGCAGCAGCAGGTCTCCCAACAGCTGCACTGCTGCTGGGAGAGCTGCTGCTTGTGGTGGAGGCTGGATACAAGCAGAATTATCCCTGAACAGCAGCACCAGTTTAGGAATGGGCTCTACCTGGCACAGTTTAGGAACAGGCTTCAGGCAGAGAGGGTTAGGGGGGGTTGGAGATTAGGGTTAAGGTAACTACTTAACAGTTGTCGGGATCCTGCACGTCGGGATACCACTATCGGTATTCTGACCGTTGACATCTCAAGCACCAGGATTCTGATACCATCCCTCACATATGTGTCCCACATATATACAGAGGGCAACTGTACTATCTGTATGCCCACCTTTCTCCTTAAGCCGGTGGAAGTGGTAGTAAAGCTAACTACCTGCCTTCAGCATAATGATTCCAAATCATCTATCACTTCCCAGTATCACCTTTACCTTGTTCCAGATCAGGGTGTCTCCGACTCAGCAACAGGAACCTGCAGGTGACTGTAAGGAGGAGGGGCACCAATAAAATCGGCCAGGTATTTGAGGAAATATCTGGGGGGATAGTTGCTTGTTCCTACTCTCTGCTCCTACAACTGGTCCAGGTATGTCTGGGTCACCACAGCCCACTTCTTCCAGTCCCACTTTCTCTGCCTGCCTGTGCCCCGCCAAGGCTGGATGCCAGTCAATGGTGCAAGTAGAAAAAAAGTATTGGTGGTACTGTGCGCGCGCCGAAGCCGCAAGCCCATAAAATGAGCATGGCCACATGCCATAAGGGATGTTATCATGGAAAATGGGGGTGTGTCAACATGAGGGGGGAGAATGAGGCCACAGAGGGGAGAGTAGGTGACACAGGGGGGAGAGTGAAGCCACAGGGGGGAAAGTTGGTCCACAGTGGGGGTAGAGTGAGGCCACGGTGGGGAGAGTGGGGCCACAGGGGGGAGAGTGGGGGGGCACAGTGAGCAGAGTGAGGCTACAGAAGGGAGAGTAGGGGCCACAGGGGGGGAGAGTAGTGGCCACAGGTGGGGAGAGTGAGGCCACAGAGGGGAGAGTGGGGCCACAGAGGGGAGAGTGGGGCCAGGCACAGGCAATCACCTTGAGCACTGGCCGTGCACTGTGGGGAGCAGCAGCAGCAGCAACATCCATGTAGACAAATCCATGGAGCTCTGGACCCGGAAGGATCACACAGGGGACCCAGCAGCCTGAGCAGCGCCATCACCAAAGAAAGCCGGGAACATGCAGCAAGGGAAGGAGAGAGCACGCCGGGCGCGGACAGGAAGAGCCGGGGAAAGCGCTACTTCCCCGCCTCGTCAGTGGCCGTTATTTTATTTATTATTACCAGTTATTTATATAGCGCACACATATTCCGCAGCACTTTACAGAGAATATTTGACCATTCACATCAGTCCCTGCCCCAGTGGAGCTTACAATCTAAATTCCCTACCACATGTACACACACATTCACACTAGGGTTAATTTTGTTGGGAGCCAAAATAACCTACCAGTATATTTTTGGACTGTGGGAGGAAACCGGAGTACCCAGAGGAAACCCACGCATGCACGGGGAGAATATACAAACTCCATACAGTTAGAGCCATGGTGGGAATTGAACCCATGACCTCAGTGCTATGAGGCAGTAATGCTAACCATTACACCATCCGTGCTGTCATTACCTTGGTAACAGGCCTCTGGTTGACTGAGAGACAGCCATTCTCAGCCAACCAGCGTCCTGAAATGATATGAGTACACAAAGCGTTCACATCAGTGGCGGGACGGTGTACTGGCCTGTACCGCCATGCATTCACCTCTGCCGCCAGTGAAGACAGAGCGCTCAGGGAGAAGAGGGGCTGGGTGGATATCCAGGTTGGATGGTAGAGGGGACATCACCAGATCCCTGCCAGCAGCTGTCAGTTGACTTCGATGACAGCCTGCTGGCAAGGAAGTATGCACACATGCACCAGCTACCCTTCATGAAACAGCCATGTCTGGAGCCCTGTGCAACCCATCAAGCCGCTTTGGCCCATAGTGGTGGTAAAGCCACTACTATCCGCTGCCCTCGCCACTAATTCCCATTCGAATGGCACTGCCATTGCACATGAAGTCAGGGGAGCAGAGGCCGCCAGGGTCTCATCAGCAGAAGTGCTGGGGTTGAGAACAGCAGCAGAGGGTCTGTCTGGATGACTGAAAGCCGGTCTCGGTACTAAAGCTGCAGGCTGGACCCCAGGAAGAGCTCAGAATCTGGTGCCCAATCATATTTGCATCAGTGACAGGGATGTGCTTTCATATGGGCTAAAAGCACGCCCCTGTCACTGAGGCACTTATACTAGTGCCGCTTCTGCTGCTTTTTTTAATAGGCTTTTACAGCCCTCTCCTCGGCCCCGACCCCACTTGCAGACCTTTGTCATTAGCCGTGGGAGGCACCGCTCTCGGTGCCCCTAAAATAAATTTTAACCTGTTTTATAATGTAAAAATTATAACAATAATATAAAGCATATACTTATGAGACAGCAAATGTGTCATAAGTATCTTCTTTATATTATTGTAATCATTAATTACAGGAGAGGCACTGCCACCCGTGACTGCACGTCCCTATGACCACACTGACTCAGCTTGTAATCAGCAATCCAAACAGAATTGACCACTGTCTGAGCTACCCCAGTCTCTCTTCCTCTCCCAGGACATGCCTGAGCAGCAGTGATGGGCAATCTTCAGGGTCACCCACCCCTAGTAATGCCATACATTCAGGATTTTGTAGGACTGTACTAGATTCGGTGTATGCACCCCGGCATCCTGAAAAAAGTTTTTAGGATGCCCAATTGTCTTGGTTTAGGAGGAGAGAGGTTGGAAGGGCAGTCATAGGTATTGTCAATGAAAGCATGTCACAGTGAGGGTTCAGTAAGATGGGAAGAGGCCCAGGTATGTTCAGGTGAGGCATCATGCATTCTCATGGTCCCACACGGCCAGTGTCATGTTATCAACTGTAGGTGGATGACTTTTTCTTCCCACTTGCCATGGTGTGTGGGCCTCCTGTGGCTAGTCGTCAGTCTGGAAGGGTCACTTCTTCCAGTTCCCAGTCCCAGTCATTACTGCAGTTAGTCCAGACAGTGACCCCACTCCCACAGTCTGTCTGAGAGACTTCATGCTGCCTGTCTGGCTGTTAGGAGGTCTGTTATAATGTACATCAGTGCCTGTAGGCTGTTATATTAATTTAGATATTCAGTACCTGGCTGTTATTATAAATCATTGGACAGTATTCAATTCTTTTCATCCCCTTCCACCCCGGTTCTGTTTCCACCCTCAGGGGCGTGGTATCATCATTTCAGCTTGCTACCCCCGGGGTAGTAAGGCACCCAACCCTTTACACAGCTAAACCTGTGGGCGCAATACACGCAATAATGGGGATCATTTTAGAAAGGAAATTGGCCATGATATATCATTTGAATACCGCCCAGGACCTGGTTGTTTATTTATTCAGTACATGTAGGCTGTTATATTAATTCAGTGCCATGTGTTAGGCTATTATTTTACAGGTTGAGTATCCCTCATCCCAAATGCTTGGGAATATAAGTATTTTGGATATCTGATTTTTCCGTAGTTTGGAACAACTGCATACCATAATTATATATCATGGCGATGAGACCCAAGTCTAAGCACAGAATGAATTTATGTTTCATATGCTCCTTATACACACAGCCTGAAGGTTATTTGATACAATATTTGTAATAACTTTGTGTATTAAACAAAGTTTGTGTACATTGAGCCATCAGAAAACAAAGGTTTCACTATCTCACTCAAAAAATTCTGTATTTCAGAATATTTCGTATTTCAGGATATTTGGATATGGGATACTCAACCTGTAATTCAGTGCCCTGAGTTGGGTTTTTTATTAATTTAATGCCCTGAGTTAGGGTGTTTTATTAATTCAGTGCCCTGATTTATGGAATTGTATTAATTCAGTGCCCGGTTAGTCATATAAACCAGATTATTATTATTACCCAGCAATAAAGGATAAAAAAATATATATATTTTTTTTCATTTCAATTTAGTTTCCTATCATTTATTTAAAATCCTATTTTGCTATTAAGCGCATACAGTAGTTCTAATTTATAATTATTTGAGAATGCCACCACTAAAGAGAAAATATCAGTCAAGTGATAAATTGCATAATGACTTTCCTTTTATTAAGAAATTTATAGGGAATGACAATGAAACTGTGTTATGCTCAATGTGTGCAGTGCTCTGTTTGCAATTGGCCATGGATGGAGGTCTAACATTATGAACCATATTTAATCAGAGAATCACAAACTTGCATCTCAGGCTTTTTCAACTTTCGGAAGTGACCAGTTTTTTTTACACCTGTCAAAGTGGATAATGAGTCTCCTACTCTGAAAACTAAATTAAAAGTGAGGAAACATCATCTATCATAATGTGAGTTTTTAAAAGTATTTGTTCATTTATTCAATAAACACTTTTTTAATGAAAGTTAATATAGTCAGGATAAATTGTGAATTTTAAATGCATTTGAAATGTTCAAACACGACTGAATGTAATAGATTGACTGGCAGGATCCCCTGTATGAAGCAGAATTTATTACAGTTAAAAAAAATATATTACTTTACTCAATAATTAACATATACTGTATATACTCAGCAAAGTTTTTTAAACTGTCTTAAACAATTTTTTCCCAAATATGTCCCCAAAATTGTTAATGTTTTTAAATTATGAAATTAAAAATATAGATTCATCGTCTTGGTTCAATGTAACTTTATTACCAAATCTAAATATTTGTTTCACAATTATACTTCATCGATTTTAAATACCTATTAATGCATCATTTGGGCAAGTTTTAGAAAATGTATTTGCCAGTTAAGTGGTTAAACTGCATTACAAAGTTGAAATTATAGCTAAGGCTTAGTTTCTGCTATCTGAGGAAGTGAAAAATGTAACACTTTTCCTGTCAGAGAAATGGTTTGAGATCACAAATTAAGTAGGGATTTCCCACCTACATGTGCTGGCACCATCTGTTGAAAATTATTAAATCTGGTCCTGTAAAAAGAAAGAATCTTGTTTTTTATTCATGGTACACCTAGATCAAAGGATGTAACTTTTTCTTGCAACAACACAGGTGCATTTTTGCCTGTTCATATAGTATGTCGGTAGCCCTACCACTTCCAGGAACCTTAGCACACCGATGGCCTGAAACGGAGGCATGCGGATGTAAAATGTGCAGAGAGTTTTATATTTGGGAGGGACATATAATAACTAAAATGTAAATTACAGTGTAAAAATAAAGTACCGCTTATTCTGCACCAGAGATGCCGGACTGTGACATTAACGGCATACAGTAGGAATTAGTTTTAAATATGTACTAAGTTGTGGATGAAGCACAATGTACTGTACTCACTGTAAACAAAATCTGCGTCCGGTGCATCATAGCACGTCAAATACAGATTGAGCCTCTTTTGCACACAGATGTACAAGTGGTGCACATCAAATTAATCAGTGCAGTCGTGTGAAGTGGATCTGTCACATCACATTGCGACAAAGACAGTAATATGAATGTAATTATGAAAGATAAATAGCATTTTCAGAGAACGTTATGCAGTTTTTCTGAACACTTTTTCCTGACCACTCATCTTATTTATATTATTTAAATAGGTTTGATACAGCCTATACTATAGACAAGTGGTAGCTAACCCTGGTTCTCGAGAGCTACCAACAGGTCATGTTTTCCAGGTCTCCTCACAGAATCTCAAGTTAAGTAATTAGCTCCAACCAAGGCCGGTTCTAGCCCTTGTGGCGCCCTGGGCGAAAATAGGGGCGTGGCTTCATAAAGGGGCATGGTCAAGTATGCCCCCTGTAGAGTTGTGCCCCTGTTTGTGCCCCCTGTCGACTTGTGCCCCCGTTTGTGCAGCTTAAAAAAAATGTAATTAATTAATTCTCATCATCCCCGCTCCTGATTCCCGGCCGCTGCTTACCCCCATCTCCATCTTCGCCCACCGGCACCCCTCCTCTGATCTATGGGAGAGATGTCATGACATCTCTCCCATAGCACAGACTAGACACTAGAGGTCAATTATGATCCCTAGTATCTATGTGCTGCTCCCACAATGCCGTGTGGTGCATCGCGCACTGCACAGCTGTGACAGCACCGGGGGGCACCACCAGTAGCGGATCTTGCTATGCCGGCGGCGCCCTCCGGAAGGCAGCGCGCCGGGCAAAAATCCTGTGTGCCCGTAGCAAGATCCGCTACTGGCTCCAACTGTGGATCTTTTAAAATGGTCAGTTAGTAATGATTGTACCTGTGCACCTGCCAGGTGAGCTGGAAAATGTGAACTGTTGGTAGCTCTCGAGGACCAGGGTTGGCTACCACTGCTATAGACCATATATAGTGTTAACTGTTAATACTGTATTCCATGTTCCACATAATAGGAGATTGTAGAATGCATTTGGAAAGCCCACTCTAGATATCCTGCATTTGCCACTGAACCTGATTACTATGAGTGCAATATGCGCGATAACGGGGATCACTTTAGAAAGGAGATTTGTCGTGATATATCATTTTAATACAGCCCATAATGTCAATGTTAGCCACTATCATGTAGACAGAAATGAAATGTTGACATGTTAAAATGTTGACATTTCCTCCTTGTGGCCCAGCAGTGATTTATATTCTCCTGGCAGCTCCATCAGTGTCTTCTGGGTCTCGGCGGTTATGTGACCATAACTTCCAGGTCAAAGCCGTGAACCCTTGGCATTCTGGTATTTCTACCCTATTCCTGACCATAATCCCTACCCCTAACCCACCCTCTAGTGTTTTACCCTAATCTCCCGTCAAACCTAACCCTAATGATGACATTCTGATAAAGTCGGCATGTTGCCCGTTGACATTTTAACAATGTTGACACAACGATTGTGGTGTAGACATTATAGGGGATATTCAATTGTTTGAAAAGTTGGTTAGGTGTCATTTTTTTTCCTGTCTATTAGATAGGAAAAAACAGACACCCAACTGAGTTTTCCAACAATTGAATACCCCCCTATGAATGCCAATGTTGTTATCAACATTTTGACTACATCATGTGCAGAAGATGAGGAGAGGCGTAGTTATGGAGGTGTTGTTCAGTTGAAAGCCTGACCAAAAGCTTAGGTGGATGTCAGTACATGTAGGGTGCTCTGCGGTGCATAATGGTTTACTCATATTTGCTGTGAACACTGACCAGTTCTCAAATCCCGAAGGGCTTTTAAAATGCAGAATACGGACCTGCCAGTGTCACTAGTAGCTGTCCACAACAAGCCAAAATGTAGAACTACTAATAATGATGACTGACTCCCTCTTCCCATGGAAATTTGAACTGAACCTGGTTTCCTTCTGTACCTCTACATTGGACTTGGACTCCCAGTAAAATTTCCAGGCTCTCTCTAGGCATTTACACATATATTATTGATATCCCACTAAACAGTTACTAGCCCTGTAATAGACAATATTGCACCCTGTGCAGGCCAAGTACTTCAGATAATACTACCATCGAACTGTACACCTGCCCCATGCTATGTGCAGATTCTCCATCAGAGTATGCCCTCCAAAGCAAGCAATTCAGCATCTGAGTTTGAGACACTCCCATAACATGCTCATAATATGATACATCTACTGTAGATGCATCTGAATAACCATCTCTCAGTCACCACCCAGGAATTCCAAATGCATTTCCGACCATGTATCTCAATTGCAATTGTGACATTGTGTTTACACACCATGTCATGCATCCAAATCAGAATTAGGCCATTCATGTTTATAACAATAAATAAGCCTTTGTTTCATTGTTACACTAGAGATGCTGCAGATAAGGTGGACCTGGAGCTGTTCGTCTATTACAGCAGATCATAGTGATTGCATCGCCAGTTCTCTGGTGATGTGTGACAAGGGTGGTTGGCATGGCACCATGATGCCATAAATTGTGGATTTGGACCATGTGTGGGCCGGTATCTGGACTCTAGGTCAACAATGTCTAGGTCGACACACATTAGGTCGACATGGCCATTAGGTCGACATGAACAAGGTCGACATGGAAAAAAGGTTGACATGAGTTTTTCACATTTTATTTTATTTTTGAACTTTTCATACTTCACGATCCACATGGACTGCGATTGGGAATAGTAACCTGTGCCGAGCGCAGCGGTATCGGAGCGAGGCACCTTGCCTGAAGCTTGGCGAGCGGACACGGTGCACTAATTGGGGTTCCCCAACACTTTATGGAGAAAACGACACCAAAAAAACATAAAAAAACTTTTTCCAGGTCGACCTTGTTCATGTCGACATAATAGCCGTGTCAACCTATTTCCTGTGTCAACCTAGTCACCGTCAATGAATCGGCATCGACCTGTGTGTCAACCTAGACACTGTCGACCCTGAGTCCCATACCCGTATGGGCCAGGGCCATGATAGTGATATTGTAATTTGCTACAAATTGCTTCATGACACCTTCCCCATCCTACCAATTTTATTAGGAAAGTTTGAGAGATACAAGAGAGTGACCCACCTGAAATTGTGACTCTCCCAAATCCAGAAGAGAAGCTAAATATGGCTCCAGTTCTTCACATTCATAATACATCATTTATCTAATCAATTAGTTCCTACCAGCTGGACTCTAATTAAAACCTAGACCAATTAATAGTTATGTCCTGTGGAAAGAAAAGCGGATTGTTGTGCCCATGTATTCTGAAAGATACCAATTCCTAAAGGTAAGAACAGGGTTAGCTGAAAATTGTCAGATCTGTGGTTTTGTCTGTCCCCGGAGGGGGCAGTAGTGGGACAGTGGTGGTGCAATGGAGAAACTTGGGAGGCTGTAAATGATTCCTGCGCATGTGCGCAATGATGTTTAATAAATGCTCACAGATTATAACAGAAGTTGAAACAGATGAACTTGAAATGATTGGTACACTATAACCATGATGTAACACTGAAATGATTAACTAATGTCACATGAAATGCCTGCAAAAGAGCACAGTGCAGTGCTGGTTGGGTTTGATTCCAAAGTATTACATTTGCTAAGAGTATAAAAATGTTGAAGCCAACAGTTTAGCTAATTATCCATTATTATAGACTGTGAGCATTGTTGACAGACCTTGAGAAAATGAAATAATTCCTTGTTTGGCTTGAATCCTCCTCTGGGGCCTTTTTGGCTTCTAGAATGTAATGATTTATATTTGAAATCCTAAGATTTTTTTCCAATTATAGGATACATTCAGGGGATTTTCTTTTAATTGTTGATACTAAGCAATAATGAATTTACTGTAGTTGCCTATTAAAGAGAAGAATCCCTATAGCACATACAGTTACTATATAGGAAACATACCTATAGCATATACAGTTACTTTATAGGAAATATCCCTATAGCACATACAGTTACTGTATAGGAAAATGTAAACTTCAGTTCTCTGTCTACTGGCTGACCCTCTCAGTGGGGCAGATGTAATAAGCCTAGGAGAGAGATAAAGTACCAATCAATTATCTCCTGTCATTTTTCAAACAGGGAGCTAGATCCATAGACGCCGATTCTGTGGGTGCTCCCAGGCCCAAGAACCCACGGAAAATAATGTGCACCCACGGGCGCCTGCCATGGCAATTTTCCCCTTTCCTGACTGCTACCCCTCCTCCCTGTCATAGTACTCTGCTCAGGGGGCGGAGTTTTGTGGAATGACGCATTTGCGATGTGAAATTATGATGCAAAGCGTCATTTCATGAAACTCCACCCCCTTAGTGGAGTACTATGACAGGGTGGAGAGGGAGGTAGTGGGCGGGCAGTGGAGCTGACGGGAGCTGGCAGGCAGGCTGGCTGACTGTGGCTGGCTGTACACATCCCTGGCAAATAGCATTACACACCCCTGGCAACTAGCATTAACCCTGGCAACTAGCATTACACACCCCTGGAAACTACTATTACACACTCCTGGCAAATAGCATTACACACCCTTGGCAACTAGCAGTAACCCTAGCAACTAGCATTACACAACCCTGGCAATGAGTATTACCCCTGGCAATGAGATTTACCGCTGGCAACGAGCATGGCACCCATCCCAGAGCATTAAAACCCACTGTCAATTAGCAAGAAACCCAGCCCATGAAACCCCTGGCAACGAGCATAAAATCCAGCCCATGAAACTCTTGGCAATGAGCAAGTACTGTTAGTTAAAAGTAAATAGAAGCTTTACTGTAGGGCATAATGTATTACGTGCATTGCGGTGTGTGGCATAATATGATGCAGGGGGCATTACTGTGTGGGGCTTAATATGGTGGAATTTATTTTTTCCCCGGTGATGGCCGAGGTCTGGTGGTGCAAGGTCAAAAACTGGGGTGTAAGGTAATCTTTTCCTGTGAGGCCACATCCATTTTAGTGAGACCACACCCATTTTAGTGAGGCCACGTCTCCTCGCTGGCGGGCATCACAGGCTTGAGCACTCACCAGCAATATAAAATGGCACCTCTGGCTAGATGCATCATCACTTGGAGAGTGATAAAATGGAGAAAGAAAAAGTGCCAGCCAATCAGCTCCTAACTGCTATGTCACGGGCTGTGTTTGAAAAATGTCTGTATGAAGCTGATTGGCTGTTACGTTTTCACTCTCCATTTTATCACTTTCCAAGCGATGATGCATCTGGCCACAGTCTTTAACATGGCAGTTAGGAGATTGTTGAATGGTACTTTATCTCCTTCCACTTTATCTCTCTCCAAGGCTTATTACATCACCCACAGTATCTTATTAGTGCAAACGAGGCTGCAGATATATTTATTTGTCCACAGCAACAAAACTCTTACATTTTCCGTTGTAAACATATGCTGATTTAAAAAAAAAATGTCTCGGAGCTTCAGCCATCTTGCAAGCCATTACATCCGGCCCATGGAAAAAGCTGTGATGCCCAGTACTGTACATCCTGTAACAATGATAATGATTTACTAGCATTATTTTTACTTAATGTGAAAAAGGGTGTTGTTTTCACATCCTTTTCACATTATTTTAGTATCACCTGAATGTACTTATAGGCTTTTCAAGTAGTTTTCATGAAAAACTGCCCCAAACCCTTTAACTAGCTTTTTTTTTAGTAACAAGATCGCATTTCCCCTATTTATAATGGGAAATGCGATCTGACCAAATTTACACACAAAAAAATACTGAAGTGAGCCCTGTGGTAATAACGCTGTCCTGAGATAGTTTTATTAGAGGGCTCACTGAGATTTGCTACCTCCTAAAAAATGCATGTGCAATAACACACAGTGAACAAGAGCAGTGCGACAGATGCGCATCTCTCTTTACTGAGGACAGGAAGTCCTCTTTTCTTTCAATATTTTATATTTATGTATTTTTAATATATTAGTTACATAATTTACAACTACAAACTGTGCCTGGCTTACACAACTGTTTTATGAACAGATTCATTATGTATAATCTCAAACAGGAAGTGATGTCACCATCCCATATGTACTAACACCCTCTAGTTGGAGTCCACTAGACGAAATGCATTGGAATTTCCCAGACTGAGCCTTTCTTGATAGATAAGAACTTATTTTTAATTTTTGTGTTATCCATTCTTGTGCTTTTATTTTAGTAATATGTCATCGCTTGCTACTATAGTACCTTTCTGATGCAGGGCAATTTTATTGTGCAATTTAGCATTGTGCAATTTTAAAGTGCATGGTTTTATTTCTTGTTATCTTAGTGTCTGTTTTATGATTATTGTTTTTTTTTTTAAACGGATGTTATATTTTTAAATACATCTCTCAGATATATTTTAATACAATTGCGATACCAGAGGTAATTCAATTTCCTCATTCTTGCTCAGACAATAAATAAATATATATATATATATATATATATATACCTTTTGGTGCCCATGGTGAAAGTTTCCTTTTGCGCAAGTCATTGAAAACAGGGTTAATGTGTGCCAAGGGCGTGCAGCAAACAATAGGGTTGTGGCTTCATGGGGAAGGGGCATAGCCACAGAATTTACATAACACCAGTACCCCTTATACACATTACGCCAGGTAGAGCCCCTTATACAACACAGGAAAAACAAAGACACAGTATAATAATGCCCTTTACATTATTTGTATTTTTTCCTCCTTACAGTAATGCCCCTTACACATTATGCTACACACTGTAATGTCCATTACACATTATTCCACACACCATAATGCCCATTACGCATTATGCCACACATCATGCCACACACCGTAAAGCCCAATACACGTTATTCCACACACCGTAATGTATATTACAACTTATGCCGGACACCATAATGCCCATTGCACATTATGCCACACACCATAATGCCTATTACACATTATGCCACACACCGTAGTGCCAAATATAAACTGCCCCAGTATAGTGCCAGTTACACATACTGACCCCTTTATAGTGTTAGTTATACATAATAGCCCCCCTTTAGCGCTAGTTACATATACTGCCCCATGTATAATGCCAGATACATATACAACCCCATTGTATAGTGCCAGTTACTCATAATGCCACCTCTATAGTGCTAGTTACACATACTGCCCCCTGTATAGTGCCAGATACACATGCTGCCCCTCCCTAGAAGTACTCACCACCACGGGCCTCCTCCTCCATTGCACTGCTGGGCTGCCGACAGTCTATATCTGGAGAAGGAGAGCGCAGCATGCACCTCTCCTTCCCCATCACTAAGTCCGGTCTCCAGCAGACATTTTAAATATGGCGTTGGTCCTGCAGCCAATCAGGAGCCGCAGCTGCTGGGCCATGAGCTCTGTTTGGCTGATGGCCGGCAACTTATTTAAAATAAATAAGCGCTGAAGGCTGGTGGTGGGTAGTGTGGGCTGGCTGGCTGGGGGTGGGTTGGCTGCCTGGAGGCAAGCGGACTGGTGGGATGGCAGGGTGGGCACCATTGGGGTGTCTGTGGCAGATCCCTCAGTCCTCAGCGCTCTGGGCCTTTGCCCCAAGATCCGCCCCTGAGATATATATATATGCATTGGGTATGGGTGACCAGCATTTGGGATCCCACCGGTCACCATACCGACACCGGTATCCCAGGGTTTAGAATGACGGTGGGGGGTGACCTCAACGAAGCCCCTTGCAGACTCGCCACAGGTTCTAGTCCCAATCTATGGGTGGGAATAGTCCATTAGTTGGCATGCCGACTGTCGAGATAACTACATCATACAATATATATAATCATAAAGAGGTCCCCAAGTCAATTGTTACTGGTACACAATCACGCATAGGTGGATGACCCACAGTGTATCCTCCCTTAGCTGGGACCACTGCTATTTGTCATCTCCAACTCTCAAGTGTCTTTCACATACATGAGATCTGTCCCCACTGCCAGCCACTATCACTGGATCACTGGATTTCGCAGCCACAACATGACCTTCGTGGTGATTTATAAATAATCCAACCCTGACATAAGTTCCCGTGATGGCGCCTCTCCACATAACTCACTACAGGATTGTGACCATCCACCCAACAACCATCCCCCGTGCCTCGCTACTGGTGCATGAAGCCTGCGTTTTTGCAACATTGTAAATAACCTCTTTATGCCACAAGCCACTCATTTGTATCATTCTACTTACAATTACTACATCTACAGTAGATAATTAGTGGTATATTCAAGTTGAGTGTAGCTTACTATAGTACAGTATGTGAATGGCATCTCTTTTTTTGGGAACTTAAAGAACATGTGAGTGCCCCTTTACAAAAGAAATGTTCCAGTTTTGAGGGACACTTTGGGGTAAATTTACTAACATTCGTAATTTTCGGAAAAAGGTCAAAGTTCAATCACGAATGACATCGAAAGTGTAAAACTGCAACTTTTTGAATTTATTACGCCTAATTTACTAAGCTGTCGTATTCGGATTTTTCATTTGTTCCGATGTCGATGTCATTCGGGTTTTTTTCCCGTTTTTTACGGCAGTGATTAGCAAAACACTGCCGACTTTATCACAATGAATCTCGGCCGGATCTGTGTGATCCGTGCTGGGGTTAATTTTTTTTTTTTAAATAAACACTGTAAAACTTTAAAATAAATTGCGTGGGGTCCCCCCTCCTAAGCATAACCAGCCTCGGGCTCTTTGAGCCGATCCTGGTTGCAGAAATATGGGAAAAAAAATGACATGGGTTCCCCCATATTTAAGCAACCAGCATCGGGCTCTGCGCCTGGTCCTGGTTCCAAAAATACGGGGGACAAAAAGAGTAGGGGTCCCCCGTATTTTTAAAACCAGCACCGGGCTCCACTAGCTGGACAGATAATGCCACAGCCGGGGGTCACTTTTATATAGTGCCCTGCGGCCGTGGCATCAAAAATCCAACTAGTCACCCCTGGCCGGGGTACCCTGGGGGAGTGGGGACTCCTTCAATCAAGGGGTTCCCCCCCCCAGCCACCCAAGGGCCAGGGGTGAAGCCCGAGGCTGTCCCCCCCATCCAATTGGCTGCGGATGGGGGGCTGATAGCCTTTTGTGAAAATGAAAAGATATTGTTTTTAGTAGCAGTACTACAAGGCCCAGCAAGCCTCCCCCGCATGCTGGTACTTGGAGAACCACAAGTACCAGCATGCAGCGGAAAAACGGGCCCGCTGGTACCTGTAGTACTACTACTAAAAAAATACCCAAAAAAAGACAATACACACACACCTTGAAAGTAAAGTTTTATTACATACATCCACACAAACATACATACATACTTACCTTATGTTCACACGAGGATCGGTCCTCTTCTCCAGCAGAATCCAAGGGGTACCTGTTGAATAAATTCTACTCACCAGATCCAGGGTCCCAGGCTCCTCGTAGCATCCATTTGTAATCCACGTACTTGAATAAAATAAAAAAACGGAAAGCCGAGCCACGCACTGAAAGGGGACCCATGTTTGCACATGGGCCCCCTTTCCCCGAATGCCAGAAACCCACTCTGACTGATGTCTAAGTGGGTTTCTTCAGCCAATCAGGGAGCACCACGTTGTAGCACTCTCCTGATCGGCTGTGTGCTCCTGTCCTGACTGACAGGCGGCACACGGCAGTGTTACAATGTAGCGCCTATGCGCTCCATTGTAACCAATGGTGGGAACTTTCTGCCCTGCGGTTGACCTAAAGTGACGTCACCGCTGAGCAGAAAGTTCCCACCATTGGTTACAATGGAGCGCATAGGCGTTACATTGTTACACTGCCGTGTGCCGCCTGTCACTCAGTACAGGAGCACACAGCCGATCAGGAGAGTGCTACAACGTGGCGCTCCCTGATTGGCTGAAGAAACCCACTTAGACAGAAGTCAGAGTGGGTTTCTGGCATTCGGGGAAAGGAGTCCCATGTGAAAACATGGGGCCCCTTTCAGTTCGTGGCTCGGGTATCCGTTTTGTTATTTTATTCAAGTACCTGGATTACAAATGGATGCTACGAGGAGCCTGGGACCCTGGATCTGGTGAGTAGAATTTATTCAACAGGTACCCCTTGGATTCTACTGGAGAAGAGGACCGACCTGCGTGTGAACATAAGGTAAGTATGTATGTATGTTTGTGTGCATGTATGTAATAAATCTTTACTTTCACGGTGTGTGTGTCTTGTCTTTTTTTTGGGTATTTTTTTAGTAGTAGTACTACAGGTACCAGCGGGCCCGTTTTTCCGCCGCATGCTGGTACTTGTGGTTCTCCAAGTACCAGCATGCGGGGGAGGCTTGCTGGGCCTTGTAGTACTGCTACTAAAAACAATATCTTTTCATTATTACAAAAGGCTATCAGCCCCCCCATCCGCAGCCCATTGGATGGGCGGGGACAGCCTCGGGCTTCACCCCTGGCCCTTGGGTGGCTGGGGGGGGGGCCCCTTGATTGAAGGGGTCCCCACTCCCCCAGGGTACCCCGGCCCGGGGTGACTAGTTGGATTTTTGATGCCACGGCCGCAGGGCACTATATAAAAGTGACCCCCGGCTGTGGCATTATCTGTCCAGCTAGTGGAGCCCGGTGCTGGTTTTAAAAATACGGGGGACCCCTACTCTTTTTGTCCCCCGTATTTTTGGAACCAGGACCAGGCGCAGAGCCCGATGCTGGTTGCTTAAATATGGGGGAACCCCTGTCAATTTTTTCCCCATATTTCTGCAACCAGGATCGGCTCAAAGAGCCCGAGGCTGGTTATGCTTAGGAGGGGGGACCCCACGCAATTTTTATTGAGAAAATAATCACTTTCCCACCCCTTCCCACTGATATACATGCACGGATCTCATGGATCCGTGCATGCCTATCCAATCACGGAAAAAAAAAGCAGGTCTGTTTTTTTAAGCACTTTTTTACGAGTTGTAATTTTTCACGGCAGTGTTTTTTTTTTTTTTGCTTTGCACTTCTTAGTAAATGACCGAGATTCATACTTAAACAGCCGCGTTTTGACCGATGGTGTATTCATTCGTGATTTTTTCCTAGGACTTCCAAATATTACGAATGCCCTCATCACTGCCGTGATTTGAGTTTAGTAAATTACCGAGATGACACTTTGATGAAAAAACGGCATCTCGGTCAAAATCGGGACCTTAGTAAATTTACCCCTTTGTGTCATATAAGAAACTTTACCCTTAAAAAATTTGACCTTAAAAAATACTTTATTTTTCTACTTTTTTCATCTGTGAATTTATTTAACCAAGCAATTAAAAATTAACAATGAATGAATAGCTAGTGAAAAGTTGTTAATTAGATTTTTTCATTGTTAAGGATGTGTACATGCCTTGCACTGTGAAAAATATGGCATTAATATTCTGCTTTATGTCAGCATTCCAAGATAAAGATTCTGGCTTCTTTCTCAGTAACGCAAAATGATGCTTGTACTTCTCTCACTCTTAAGGGCCCCATACACTACAACGATATGTCTGAGGCTGAAGTCGGATGTAATTTCCCCTGAACTCCCCCGGGACCTTCCCGGAAGTGATTCCATACGATTTGGTACTTTTGTGCTATTTTTGCATAAGATATATCGCATGTGATTGATGAAGCCACTATACATCTCGGTGCAGAGGCGGAACTACCGCCAGTGCAACCAGTGCGGCACACTGGGGCCCGCCTCTGTCCAGGGGACTAAGCATGTAATGAGTCAAACTGACTCATTACATGCCGCTGTGCGCTGCGGGCAACCGCTGCCCGCAGCGCACAGCCGCCCGGAGAGAGGAGAGGAGCAGCGGTACAGGGGAAGGAGGAGGAGGGAGGTGGAGGAGGGAGCCGCAGCAGCGCTTTGTTACTGGTGGAGGCGCTGCTGCTGCCCATCTGCTTCACTATAGGCTGTCTTCCGAGAACAGCCTATAGTGAAACAGAGGGGCAGCAGCAGCAGCGCCTCCACCAATAACACAGCGCTGCTGCAGCTCCCTCCTCCACCTCCCTCCTCCTCCTTCTCTCCTGCCCGGGAATCGTCAAGCTGCACCGAGGAGCCTGAGCCTGCGGAGAGGGTAAGTATAATTATTCTTTCTTTCTTTCTGTCTTTCTTTCTTTCTTTCTTTCTTTCTTTCTTTCTTTCTTTCTTTCTTTCTTTCTTTCTTTCTTTCTTTCTTTCTTGGGACTGCCTGCCGCAATGTGTAAAAATGGGGGACTGCCTGCCGCAATGTGTAAAAAGGGGGAATCTGCTTGCCGCTGTGTAAAAATGGGGGACTGCCTGCTGCTATGTGTAAACAGGGGGAATCTGCCTGCCGCAATGTGTAAAAAGGGGGAATCTGCCTGCCGCAATGTGTAAAAAGGGGGAATCTGCTTGCCGCTATGTGTAAAAATGGGGGACTGCCTGCCGCTATGTGTAAAAAGGGGGAATCTGCCTGCCGCAATGTGTAAAAAGGGGGAATCTGCCTGCCGCAATGTGTAAAAATTGGGGACTGCCTACCGCTATGTGTAAAAATGGGGAATCTGCCTGCCGCTATGTGTAAAAAGGGGGAATCTGCCTGCCGTAGTGTGTAAAAAGGGGGACGCTGTCTGCCGTAATGTGTAACAAGGGCACGCTGTCTTCCGTAATGTGTAAAAAGGGGACGCTGTCTGCCGTAATGTGTAAATAGGGGACGCTGTCTGCCGTTATGTGTAAAAAGTGCACGCTGTCTTCCGTAATGTGTAAAAAGGGGGACGCTGTCTGCCGTAATGTGTAAAAAGGGGACGCTGTCTGCCGTAATGTGTAAAAAGAGGAATCTGTCCGCTGTAAGGTGTAAAAGGGTCTCTACCTGGTGTAGTGGTGCTACTGTGCGGCGTAATTTGAATAATGGAGACTACTGTGCACCGTTTTATGAATTGGTATTCTTTTGTGGGCACACCCCTTCCCCACGAAGCCACGCCACTATGTATTTTTGCGCGCCTACGGAGCACATTGCCCCTGTTTTGCATGCAGGGGTGGGGCTCCGATGCCGTTTCTTGCACACAGTGCTAAAATGTCTAGTTATGGCACTGTTGCTAGGTATCCATTTCTCTGGCCCTGAGCAGGTCCCCCTTACCAGATCCTCTCCAGGGGTGAGGGGGTGGACTTGGATGGGATGTGGGGGGGGGGACCCAAAGCATTTTGTCGCACCAGAGCCCACCGCTCGCTAGTTCCGCCACTGTCTCGGTGGTCATTCCGAGTTGATCGCTCGCTGCCGATTCTCGCAGTGCAGCGATTAAGTGAAAAAAACGGCAAAAATGCGCATGGTATGCAGTGCACATGCGCTAAGTACTTTCACACAAAACTTTGGAGATTTACACAAGCTCAAGCAACCTTTTTTTCAACGCTCGAGTGATCGTAGTGTGATTGACAGGAAGTGGGTGTTTCTGGGCGGAAACTGGCCGTTTTCAGGGAGTGTGCTAAAAAAATGCACGCGTGCCAGATAAAAACGCAGCAGTGACTGCAGAAATGGGGGAGTGGCTGGCCGAATGCAGGGCGTGTGTGTGACGTCAAACCAGGAACTAAACGGACTGAGGTGATCGCAGTCTAGGAGTAGGTCTGGAGCTACTCAGAAACTGCAAGGAATTATTTAGTAGCAGTTCTGCTAACCTTTCGTTCGCACTTCTGCTAAGCTAAGATACAGTCCCAGAGGGCGGCGGCCTAGCGTTTGCATTGCTGCTAAAAGCAGCTAGCGAGCGAACAACTCGGAATGACCACCCTCATGCAATATATCATACGGCATACAATATATCGAACGGCATACAGTTGTACCATGAGATATATCCAGGGGCGGATTGGGAACAAAGGCCCTCATTCCGAGTTGTTCGCTCACTAGCTACTTTTAGCAGAAATGCAAACACAAAGCCGCCGCCCTCTGGGAGTGTATGTTAGCATAGCAGAGTTGCTAACGAAAGATTAGCAATTCTGCTATTAAGTATTTCCTTGCAGTTTCTGAGTAGCTCCAGACCTACTCACAGATTGCAATCACCTCAGTCTGTTTAGTTCCTGGTTTGATGTCACAAACACGCCCAGCGTCCGACCAGCCACTCCTGCGTTTTTACCTGGCACGCCTGCGTTTTTTAGCACACTCCCTGAAAACGGCCAGTTTCCGCCCAGAAACACCCACTTCCTGTAATCACACTACGATCAGCAGAGCGATTGAAAAGCTTTGTTCGCCCTTGAGTAAAATAGCATAGTTTTGTGTAAAATTGCTTAGCGCGTGCGCCCTGCTGTGCATACGCATGTGCAGAACTGCCGGATTTTAGCCTATTAGCAATTCTGCTAAAAATACAGCAGCGAGCGAACAACTCGGAATGAGGGCCTAAAAGCGGCCCTGGAAAAATTTGTACTAGTGGCCCCACATGGGCAGCACCAGAGGTGTAAGGTCTACCCGTGGGCCATGGCAGCAGCACCCTCCCCCCAAGACTTTCCAGATAGTGGGCATGTCCAGCACCAAGGGGGAAGTTAAAAAGAAATAAAATTAAATATTATGAGCACATTATATGATACACCTTCAGAATTTAGGAAACTTTATAATTCTTTAGAAAGATATATTTTCTTACTTATTACACCAACTGTAATCACTATTCACTCAATCTTATATGTCAGCCAAGCAGGCAGACAGAGCATATACTAGATCATCTGCAATCACAGGCTAAGTGGCAAAGTCATTTTCATATATGCAAATTATTTTGCATCTTGTTCATTATGTCTATAAAAAGGACCATGTGTCCTCAAATAAAACAGGCCCCGCGGGTGCGTCGGCCCACCGGGAATCTTCCCTGTGGACCCTGTGGCCAATCCGCCTCTGGATATATCTGATGGGCTGGATAGAGGGCTACGGGGGCTGGGAGTGTCATGAGAATGCCAGTCACACTTCCCTGTGATACATCGCATGCACAAAAACACTCTTTTTTCATCTGATTCCATCCAATTCCAATATATTCTTAGTGCAGCACCAACAACCTAGGGGACCCTATCTGACAGCCACGGGGACGCGCATCAGATTGGATACGATCTAAACACATACGATTGTACACAAATTCATACAAAATATCAGACGGATATATCGGAATTGTATGAAATCGTGTAAAATCGTACTAGTGTATGGGGCCCTTTAGTTTTAGGAATCTTCACTGTTTTGTTTTACATTAGTATTCTGTCATTTGTATGTAACATTTATCAAGGTTGTATTGTGAACTGTTGAAAATATTGATGTGAATACAGTGTACAAAATGGGCTTGAGAAGGCAGACACGGTGAGCACAGCAGAAGTATAGACATACTGTAAGTGGCACCTCAAAGGTTCTTCTTATGTATAGAATGTATTTTAGAAGTTTACACTGCAATTTAGATTTCATTTTGAACACACCACACTCAAATCTGACTCTCTCTGCACATGTTATATCTGCCCCCCCCCACCTGCAGTGCACATGGGGGGTCATTCTGACCCGATCGCACGCTGCAGTTGTTTGCAGCGCAGCGATTGGGTCAGAACTGCGCATGCACCAGCGCCGCAGTCCGCCGGTGCATGCCAGGGGGCCAAAGGCCGTCGTTACCTAGCGATCGCCTCTGCCTGATTGACAGGCAGAGACGTTCGCTGGGCGGGAGGGGGCGGCACGGCGGCATTTAGCCGCCGTTTCAGGGCATGGTCCGGCCAATGCAGGCGTGGCCGGACCATGTGGGGGGCGGGCCGCAGTGGCTGCGTGACATCACACGCAGAGGCTGCGACCCGGGGCAGCGACAAGTAACTCCCAGCCAGCCGCAGGAGCTGCCCTGGCCGGGAGTTACTCTTCAAGTACAAAAGCATCGCCGCTGTGCTATGTGCGTGTGTGGGGGGAAGGCTGGACTGACATGCGGGCGGACTAACCCTGTGCTGGGCATCTCTCCCCATATGTCAGGGAAGATGATTGCAGCTGTTCTAAATTTAGCACAGTTCCAATCAACTCGGAATGACCCCCATGGTTTTGCCCAACTGCTAACAAATTTGCTGCTGCGATCAACTCTGAATTGCCCCCATTGTGCCTTGTTGTCAGTGAAGTCTATACATGCACTCTCAGTATTCTGTGTATGATCCTAAGTATGATCCTCCATAGTACTCCGCTTCCTGGTGTTTGGGCCTAAATCTAAGTTCCCTTCAAAACCAATATTGGGTATCCTGGATCCAGTCAGCTGACTCAGTCAGCTGAATCTCTTATCTAGGAGCTTCTCAAGCCCAGCTTGACAACAAACCCTGAGTCACCCAGGGGTATAAAGTAGTGATGTGCACCGGACATTTTTCGGGTTTTGTGTTTTGGTTTTGGATTCGGTTCCGCGGCCGTGTTTTGGATTCGGACGCGTTTTGGCAAAACCTCACCGAAAATTTTTTGTCGGATTTGGGTGTGTTTTGGATTCGGGTGTTTTTTACAAAAAAAAACTAAAAAACAGCTTAAATCATAGAATTTGGGGGTCATTTTGAATAGTTTTATTAACCTCAATAACCATAATTTCCACTCATTTCCAGTCTATTCTGAACACCTCACACCTCACAATATTATTTTTAGTCCTAAAATTTGCATCGAGGTTGCTGGATGGCTAAGCTAAGCGACACAAGTGGCCGACACAAACACCTGGCCCATCTAGGAGTTGCACTGCAGTGTCAGGCAGGATGGCACTTCAAAAAAATAGTCCCCAAACAGCACATGATGCAAAGAAAAAAAGAGGCGCAATGAGGTCGCTGTGTGACTAAGCTAAGCGACACAAGTGGCTGACACAAACACCTGGCCCATCTAGGAGTGGCACTGCAGTGTCAGACAGGATGGCATTTCAAAAAAATTGTCCCCAAACAGCACATGATGCAAAGAAAAAAGAGGCGCACCAAGGTCGCTGTGTGACTAAGCTAAGCGACACAAGTGGCCGACACAAACACCTGGCCCATCTAGGAGTAGCACTGCAGTGTCAGGCAGGATGGCACTTCAAAAAAATAGTCCCCAAACAGCACATGATGCAAAGAAAAAAAGAGGCGCACCAAGGTCACTGTGTGACTAAGCTAAGCGACACAAGTGGCTGACACAAACACCTGGCCCATCTAGGAGTGGCACTGCAGTGTCAGACAGGATGGCACTTCAAAAAAATTGTCCCCAAACAGCACATGATGCAAAGAAAAAAGAGGCGCACCAAGGTCGCTGTGTGACTAAGCTAAGCGACACAAGTGGCCGACACAAACACCTGGCCCATCTAGGAGTGGCACTGCAGTGTCAGACAGGATGGCACTTCAAAAAAATTGTCCCCAAACAGCACATGATGCAAAGAAAAAAAGAGGCGCACCACAGGTATAGAATGTAGATGGATAGTATACTTAATGACGACACAGAGGTAGGTACAGCAGTGGCCTTCCGTACTGCTATATATAGTGTACTGGTGGTCACTGTGTCAGCAAACTGCAAAACTAAAATGCACCACAGATATAGAATGTAGATGGATAGTATACTTAATGACAACACAGAGGTAGGTACAGCAGTGGCCTTCCGTACTACTATATATAGTATACTGGTGGTCACTGTGTCAGCAAACTGCAAAACTAAAATGCACCACAGGTATAGAATGTAGATGGATAGTATACTTAATGACGACACAGAGGTAGGTACAGCAGTGGCCTTCCGTACCGTACTGCTATTATATATAGTATACTGGTGGTCACTGTGTCAGCAAACTGCAAAACTAAAATGCACCACAGGTATAGATTGTAGATGGATAGTATACTTAATGACGACACAGAGGTAGGTACAGCAGTGGCCTTCCGTACTGCTATATATAGTATACTGGTGGTCACTGTGTCAGCAAACTGCAAAACTAAAATGCACCACAGGTATAGAATGTAGATGGATAGTATACTTAATGACGACACAGAGGTAGGTACAGCAGTGGCCTTCCGTACCGTACTGCTATTATATGTAGTACACTGGTGGTCACTGTGTCAGCAAACTGCAAAACTAAAATGCACCACAGGTATAGAATGTAGATGGATAGTATACTTAATGACGACACAGAGGTAGGTACAGCAGTGGCCTACTGTACCGTAATGCTATATATTATATACTGGTGGTCACTGGTCAGCAAAACTCTGCACTGTACTCCTCCTATATAATATTATACTGGTGGTCCCCAGTCCCCACAATTAAGCAGTGTGAGCACAGATATATGCAGCACACTGAGCACAGATATGGAGTGTTTTTCAGGCAGACAACGTATACTGGTGGTCACTGTCAGCAAAACTCTGCACTGTACTCCTCCTATATAATACAGCTGCTCCCCAGTCCCCACAATTAAGCAATAAGCACAAATTAAGCAATAAGCACAAATATTTTTGCATCAAGATTAATAAACGGAGAGGACGCCAGCCACGTCCTCTCCCTAACATTTCCAATGCACTAGTGAAAATGGCGGCGACGCACGGCTGCTTATATAGAATCCGAATCTCGCGAGAATCCGACAGCGGGATGATGACGTTCGGGCGCGCTCGGGTTACCGGAGCCATACGGGAGAATCCGAGTATGGCTCGGACCCGTGTAAAAAGGGTGAAGTTCGGGGGGGTTTGGTTTCCGAGAAACCGAACTAGCTCATCACTAGTATAAAGCTTCCTGCTTTCCAGGATTCAGTTTGTCAGTGCCATTAATCACACAGCTCTGCATGTGAGCATTCCCTCTGTACTCCCTAGTATACCTGCTCAGTTCCTGGGAACCCTGATTCCAGTATTGTCTCTCTCCAGAATATGTTCAGCAGGGACGTGCAGTCAGGGGAGGCAGGGGAGGCAGTGCCTCCCCTGTCATAATGATTAAAATAATAGAAAGAAGATACTTATGACACATATTCTGTGTCATAAGTATCTGCTTTAGCCTTAATATTATTTTAATCATTATTATCTTTATAAAAAACAGTTTTTAAAGTGTTTTGGAGGCACCTTTCTTGGTGCCTCCCGATGTCAGTGTGACAGGGCCGGAAGCGGGGGGCGGTGCCAAGCATTAGACAGCAAAAACACATTGGAAAAAAACCTGTAAGCGGCACCCACTGGAAGTGCCGCTTTGACAGGGGCGTGCTTTCAGCCCATATGAAAGCACGCCCCTGTCACTTAGAATCGATTGGCCAGCAGTTGATTCGGGAGGGGGGCACCAAGGAACATGCCCACCTATCCCCGCCCGCCCGTCCCCCAGCCTATCCCGCAGCCCGTCCCCTTGTATAGTGACAGACCTGGCCAGGGAAGTGTATGCAGGCTGCCAGAATGGTAACTAGGCATGGTCCATCTGGCAATACCACCTGCACGGCTGGCCGATCACTCTCTCGCCGCCCACCTCTGCACTACCTCGCTAGTATTGCAGGCCACTTCTGCATGGAGGTTGGGCTTAGCCAGGCCGGAGACAGCAGACGGCAGCCCCGTCTCCCAGTGATGATGTCCCCACCTCAGCCAATGCTGGGACAGTGCTGGCCAGCTCTTCCCATTAGCCGGAGCCCACGCAGTGCCCGCATCAGGGATGGCCACAGCATTGCGGAGCACCCAGCAGCAGTTCCCCGCACTGGGCAACTTCGAGGGATTTCGCCACTGAGGCCATCCACGTGGGGCAGGAGCCGGAGCAGTGGAACTCCAGGGCGGTGGTGCCCCCTTCTCCCTCTCCACCCACTTCAAGCAGCACGGCCCAGGGGAGCATGAGGTGAGTGCGGGCTCTGCTGCCCCTGTGCCTCCACCCTTCTCAGTCCCCACAACTTACATACCCACATACCCCAGCTTCCTGCCCTCACCCCCTCCATTCACAGACATGCTGCCAATCAGGGGGTTCTGCAGACCCTAGCCTCCCCCAAATCTGTAATGTGTAAATGGGGGCTCTACCTGCCGTACTGTGTAAAAAGGGGACAATGCCTGCCGTACTGTGTAAAAGGGGACAATGCCTGCCGTACTGTGAAAAAGGGGACAATGCCTGCCATACTGTGTAAAAGGGGACAATGCCTCCTGTACTGTGTAAAAAGGGGACAATACCTGCCGTACTGTGTAAAAGGGGGACAATACCTGCCGTACTGTGTAAAAGGGGGACAATACCTTCCGTACTGTGTAAAAGGGGGACAATACCTGCCGTACTGTGTAAAAAGGGGACAATACCTGCCGTACTGTGTAAAAGGGGGACAATACCTGCCGTACTGTGTAAAAGGGGGACAATACCTGCCGTACTGTGTAAAAAGGGGACAATACCTGCCGTACTGTGTAAAAAGGGGACAATACCTGCCGTACTTTGTAAAAGGGGGACAATACCTGCCGTACTGTGTAAAAGGGGACAATGCCTGCCGTACTGTGTAAAAGTGAGCTCTACCTGGCGTAATGCTGTTTCTTATACACTTGTATGAAATGAAGGTCCGTCATGTCATATAAGATTTCCTCCAACCTTTCGGCAGCCTCCCGGTTGGTAGGATAGTATTAGATATATCGCATTCAGTTTTTTTTACATACGATGTATCTTTTACTTTCCCATCCATTAACTGCGGGATCCGACATATAACGAGTTCAGCACTCATGATATGTCGGATCTAGGGGGATCCGATCCAGTGCACACGGGAACGCGCATCGGATTGGGTGAAAAGCACACCAAAAATGCCCGATTTCACCCAATATATAGGGCCGAATGCCCAAATTGGGCTGAAATCGGGCATTATCGGTCAAGTGTATGGGGCCCTTAAGCGTCACACTGCAGTTCTAGGCCCAGGACCAGGTAAGTAAATAGCACAATAAGTCATTCACTGCCTATCCCCATTACCTTTTACTTCTCTCTGTCATACTCTCACCCACTGCTATTGCTGTTACCCTTTCCCTGGTGTCACTCCCTGTCTCCCGCTGTTGTCACCCTGTCCCTGGCGTCACTCCCTGTCACCCGCTGCTGTCACCTTTTCTCTGGCATCACTCCCTGTCACCCGCTGCTGTCACCTTCTCCCTGGCATCACACTCTCCCTGTCACCTTCTTGCTGGTGTCACCCTCTCCCTGTCATTGACTGCTGTCACCCTCTCTCTGTCGCCACCATCTCCCTGTCACCCTCTCCCTCTCACCCACTGCTGTCAAGTACCTGGCATCACTGTCTCCCTGTCACCCACTGCTAGCTATTTTGTTGTCCAGGACTCTCATTAAATTAATAGCGCCGCACCCACGGCGCTATTAAGTTAATGGAAGCCTTGGACAACAAATTGCATTCATGTCCTCCTCCCACTCCCTCCCCAGTCCCAAACACTAATATTTATTTTATAAAAATGTACAATATATTAGCCGTCTGCTCATCACAAGTTTTCTGAGCAGGCAGGCTGCGGGCATTGGCAGCGACGGTATTGGACTGAGATGCAAATTAGTGGTGGGGGGCCTGGGTTGTTGATGATGGGTGATTTTGTAAGCCATCAGTGGGGGCGGTGGCCATTAGGGTGGGGGTAGCGGGCATCAGGGATGGCGGCGGTAGCGGGCATTGGTTCCACAGTGGTAGGTTTCATTGGCAGGACTCGGCGGACATTATGACTGCAGTGCCTTACCAGCCACTGACCTCACCGCATGCCACTGATGTCCAGTATTCCTCAACCATATGTGTAGTCTGATACTCCATAACCATCGGTACAGTCCGATACTCCTCACCAACAGTGCAAGTTCGATATCTCCAGCCATCAGTGCAAGTTTGATGTCACAAGCAATCCGTGCAAGTCCGATATCTCCAGCCATCGGTGCGAGTCCGATATCTCCAGCCACTGGTGCAAGTTTGATATCACGAGCCATTGGTGCGAGTCAGATATCTTCAGCCATCGGTATGAGTCCAATATCTCCAGCCATCGGTGCGAGTCTGATATCTCCAGCCATCGGTGCGAGTCCGATATCTCCAGCCATCGGTGGCATTCCGATATCTCCAGCCATCAGTGCAAGTCCGATATCTCCAGCCATCGGTGCAAGTTAGATATCACGAGCCATCGGTGGGAGTCAGATATCTCCAGCCATCGGTATGAGTTCAAAATCTCCAGCCATCGGTGCAAGTCCAATATCTTCAGCCATCGGTGCAAGTCCGATATCTCCAGCCATCGGTGCAAGTCCACCAGTTACCATCACTTCTAGTCCAATATTACAGTTACCATCGGTTCTAGTCAAATATTCCAGATACCATCAGTTACCATCCTAGAAAATAGTTACCATCGGTTCTAGTCCAATATCACAGCTACCACCAGTACCATTTTGATTTACAGTTGTCATCAGTTCCAGTCTGAAACTAAAGCTATCTTTGGTCCCAGTCTGATATCATAGTTCTAATCGGTCTCAGACCAGGATCACAGTCTACATCTTCCAGACTCTGCCTGATCCTTCCCAAATTCTAAGTGCTAGCCCAGGTGACTGATACAGGGGGCCACAACTGGTCCACTGGGAGATGCAGAACACAAATCCCCTAGTGGGGTTCCCTGAAGAAGACCACCAGCAGGGTAAGACTCTGCCCCCCTGCTCAGGGTCTAGTCAACAACCTGATGCTTATTTCCTAGTCCCTACTGACCCCATACAGGATCAGAGATGTCCGCGACTCTTATGAGAAGGAACTACATAAAGCCTCCTAGCTTCCAGCACAACACTACTTTAGCGAAAGGTGACCCTGACACAAGTCCGGAGACATGAAATTCAGACAGTAAAAAGTGTTAGCACAGATCATCCCTCTGTCTGAAGCCCAGTTGGATTCTCCTTGCAACTCGGGATACTTTACCTGTAACCTCTAACAAGGGTTTTCTCCAGGGGGCTAGGTGTGCTCTATTCTTTTGACAATGGGTAACCTTGCAAACTTTGGGATTAATTTAGCACATCTACAATCAGTTACTCAGACATGCGGGGGGGACGCCCAGCACAGGGCTAGTCCACCCCGCATGTCAGGCCGTGCCCCCCTTACCACATGGGTGCGAAAGCACTGCACATCGGTGATGCTTTTGCCCTCACCGATAGCTCCCTGCCTGTGCAGCCTAGCTGCACTGGCAGGTGGCTACCCGCCACATCTGGGGTCACAGCGGCTGCGAGTGATGTTACTCAGCCGCCGTGGCCCGCCCAGGCAATGGTCCAGACATGGCTGCATTGTCCAGACCATGCCACACCAACGGAGTTCTAATGCCATTGGCACCCCCCTCCTGCACCGTGACCGCCTTTGCCTGATTGAGAGGCAGAGGCGGTCGCAGCCCTTAGATGCTTTTAGCATCTCACTGGGCCTCCCGGGGTGCGCGTGCGTACTTCCCAAAGGTTCTCAGACTGCGGTCGCTGTCGCTGCATCAATCCAGTCTGAATTAGGCTGCGAGTGATGTTACTCAGCCGCCGTGGCCCGCCCAGGTAATGGTCCAGACCATGCCACACCAACGGAGTTCTAATGCCATTGGCACGCCCCTCCTGCCCCGTGACCACCTTTGCCTGATTGACAGGCAGAGGCGGTGGCAGCCCTTAGATGCTTTGAGATCACTGGGCCTCCCGGGGTGCGCGTGCGTACTTCCCAAAGGTCCTCAGACTGCGGTCGCTGTCGCTGCATCAATCCAGTCTGAATTAGGCCCTTTGTCCTAGATGAACTGCATGCACATATAAGTCCATTTAGTTCTGATTTCAATGACAGTTATATTGCATATACTGTACAGATGTGTCCTCATATAATTAGCCTCAATGCACCATGAGACGCGATAGGCATGATTCAAGTGAGCTGCCAGGTCCCTTACTAGTACCGAGCATATTATCCACATATATTTATCCAGAAAAGTGTCTTAGTCACAATGTGATACAGCTAGGGTGCACCAGGAGACTGTACTGATTAATTTCATACTGTATGTTACTCTAGTATATCTGTGTATGCATGAGTCTGTGGACCTAACTGTGTGGAGCTTGTATATTCTACCTGTACTCAGGGTCGGACTGGCCCACAGGGGTACCAGGGAAACCATCGGTAGGCCCCACTGCCTGAGGGCCCACTCCTTCCTCTAGGGATCAGGTTCCAGACTGTGCACTTGTATTATACATGGTAGATATGTTGCATTACACTGCACTAGACTATTGTGTATTTCAAGCCTCTGTGGAGGCTGGCCACACCCCTTTTGTAGGCTGGCCACACCCCTAAATATGGGCCCCTATCTCTGCATTCCCTGGTGGGCCCTTCATGCCCCAGTCCAACACTGCCTGTACTTGTGTGGGTTTCCTATGGGTACTCCAGTTTCCTCCCACAAAACAAAAATATACTGGTAGGTTAATTGGCTCCAAACAAAATTAACCCTAACGTAAATGTGTGTGTGTACATGTGATAGGGAATATACAGTAGATTGTAAGCTCCACTGGGGCAGGGACTGATGTGAATGGGCAAATAGTCTCTATGTAAAGCGCTGCGGAATATGTATACACTATATAAATAACTAGTAATAATAAATAATAGTGTTACACAACCATAGGCAGATTCAGGGGGGAAAGGTTTGTGCCCCCTTGTTGTTTAGAAGAGTACTTTTTAATTTTATTTTTATTGCAGCTGCACAGGCGCCATTAGGATGAGGCTGTCTGCCTGTCAGCCCTCCCCATATAGGTATCATTGATCAGACCAGATCTTGTTAGCTAGGCATAATCTGTGAGTGGCTCCCTGTATGCAAGTAGCATTGAGCAGTGTAAGAGCCAAGCAGCTACCATGTGGCCATCGGGACAGCCAAGGAGGTAGATGCCCAGTGAGCCACCATGAGGAAGCTGCACTGGTTCTGACAGGCCTGAGAGAGAGAACACCCAGCACCTGACCAGTAAGAAGACTGAGGTGAGGAGCAAAGCAAAGAGTGTGGGGAGAGGAGACATAAGAAGGAGAAGAGGCCTCGGAGGCCAGAGAGGAGTTTGGCTGCTGAGGGGTAGTGAGGGAGGAGGTAAAGGCTGGCATGAGCCAGTGACTTGATAAGGAGGCTGGCATGAGGGGATAGCGTTTATGCTGTTGGAATAGGGGAGTGAATAAGGAGGCTTAGGCTGGCATAAAGGTAGTGTGTGCGGAGGCTGTAGATGACATGAGGGGTGTGGAGGCTGGCATGAGGGGAGAGGATGCTGCTGCTGGAATGATGCTAATGATGAGAAGGCTGAGGCTGGCATAGGTTAGTGAGAGTGAAGGCTGGCATTAGGGGAGAGGAGGAGGCTGCATACTGCTGGAACAGGGAAGTTAGTGAGGAGGGCGAGGATGGCATAAACGTGAGTTGGTGAGAATGCTGACTTGAGGGAAGAGGAGGTAACTAGTATGAGGGGAGTGGGAGATGTTCTGCATGCTGGGCAGTGAGGGAGGAAGTAAGTGCTGCAAGGGGGACTGTATGTGCTGTGAGGGGGGAATTAAAGTGTATGTGGTGCTGTAAGGTGGGCAGTATGTGTTGTGAGGTGGGCAGTGAAGGGGGCAGTATGTGCTTTGAGGTGGGCAGTGAAGGGGCAGTATGTGGTTATGTGAGGAGGGTCAGTGTGAGCTATAGGGGGTGTCAGTGAGTGCTGTTAGAGTGTCAGTGTGTGCAGTGAGATGGTCAGTCAGAACTGTGCAGGGAGTCAATGTGATATGGCCAGAACGAGCAATCAGAGTGATATGGATGGAGGAGGCAATGAGTCAGCCATGGAGGGAGCAGTATATATATGGGGAGGGAGAGGTAAATGAGAGAGAACCATGCATTTTAGTGCTTTATTTTGGCTGGAAGGTGCAAATTTAGGGAAAGTGATCTAAGTTTTTTTAAACTTTAAATGCAATTTCTTCTTACTTGAGTTCTATATTTGATGAATAGTTTCTCCTATTACCGGTATATTTGCATGAGCTATAAACTAAGAATTTTCAACTATTTATTTATCGCTGCACATCTGACTAAAGGAAGACATAACGGCTATTGATTGTTTTTAAAAGAGAATTAACTATTGGTATTTGTACAATTCTTTTATGTAATACAATTTTTGCTTATAACTATTGCTTATAGTCTATACTCATAAGTGTGCGCAGGGGGGGTGCCTGGTGCGCACAGGCACCCCCTAATGTCTGGCACCCTGATCTCACATGCCTGATGCAGCGATCGCCGAGCAAGCTGATTACTGTCCCCTCTGCGCTGCACCCTGTCAGGATTGCATTACTGACCGGACGCCTGGGTTAATCAAGGGTGCCACTGCCACCGGCTTTCAAACTCCCGGCTCCACCTCCATGTGCAAAAACTGCGTGATGTGACGTGATTACGTCATGCTGCTCGCACGCCCACCCGCCACATGCCCACCTCTCTCCTATGCTATGCCAAGGCCAGCCACTGATGAGGAGCAGCATGCAGCCAGCATTCCTCTTAGGAAGACAAATTCAATACTGGCATGCGGCCGGCAGCAGCATTGACACGTCACTCGTTTTTCCAGCAGCAGCAGCAGTACTGGTCTGCGACTGTCAGTGACAGTGAGTGGCTGACTTGTAAGTAAGCTGCTGCAGCTTGCAGGGGAAAGAGAGGGGAAGCCAGACCAGGCTGAGGAGGAGCAGTGTAATTGCAGTGAGTGCCATCAGGGGTGTTTGTTTGGTGCACACCACAACATCTGACAATGTAGCTGCATTATTAGGATTGGTGAAGGGTGAATATTTTGTATTGCGTTGACCATCAATAGATGAGCTAGACACGCCCAAAAGGCGGGGCTAGACACACCCCTCTGACGGTGGACACCCTAATAAAATGTGCTGCGCATGCCTATGTCTATACTGTATGCTTTAACACACACACACACACACACACACACACACACACACACACACACACATTTCTACTTGATAAAGTGAACCATAGCACAGTGAATGTTGTGGTGTTTTTGTGGTCCTTTTAAGTAGAAAAATCTTCAATTTTGAATCACGTTTATTAAATAAACCTTTAAAAAAAAAAAGAATAAACTTCTTTAGTAAAAAAGAGAAGAGCTGACTAGTTAAATAATGACTGCCAAAACTGTCACTTTACACAGAATTCTTGCTGTTTTTTTGGGAGACGGCCTAGTTTAGCAATATTAAGTTTTTAATTACTGCACTAGATTTAATCTTATGTCTGTTCGGATCTTCTGGCAGCAACCTGCTTTTGCAAACCTGCTTAAAATAGCTGAATTTACATAATTAAATATTTGTATTTTAGCATTTCAGTGCAGTTTTACTTATTTGAGAATTTTTATAACTTTATTTTTTTTTTACATTTTGTTTTTGTTTTTGTTCCACTTAAAATTATACTATTTTGTTCTCATAGAGAATGGATACAGTTAAAAAGAAATACATAGTTCCTAGAACAAGGATCCCAAAACTAAAAAAAAATTGAGTTTTGGACTGAGTACAATGAAATTAGTATATAAACAATGTTTTACTGCCCTCTACATAGTTACTGAACCAGTTGAGGTTCTGTCGACATAAGTTGTCCAATACTACACTACTTTTGTCAGTGCCCCAAACAATGAGGTCACAGTCTATTACACCATACACATACACCATATAACTTTGAGATATTCTACATCACCACGTAATGCAGCAATGCAATGAAAGATGTGTTTGTACTGAAACGTATTAATAAAAGACAGTGTTTATAAAAAAATTCCTTTTACGTCACCATAGCAATGCAGCCATGGCGGTGATTCCTATATATTGGAAATCGTCACCTCCCACCACTCTTAATGAGTGGTGTTCTCAGACTGATTCTTACATGATTATAGAAGATCTTCTTTCTAGTGCAGATAAAGTCACTGAATACTGTGCAACCTGGTTAGGATGGTTGGAATTTAAGGAGCCAGATTTTTATAAACAACATGTTAAGAACTCTTCTCCTCGTGCTGATTGTCCTTAATTGATTATAGTTCTTTACATGTGTCTAGTGTTCCCTGATGATCTTCCTCACTGTTCCTGTGCACTCTTGTTAGGGGATCCGGTAAATGTCCTGATGTTCGGGTTCCTGGCGCACAAGATACCAGCGCCGGAATCCCGATACACAATGGAATCCTGAAAGGGAAACCCAAAACGGGGACAGAACATGATGCTGGAAACCCAATCTCCGGAACACAGTGGAATGGATGAGTACAGACTTGGGATGCGCAGGGGGGGGGGGGGGGGTTTAGGTTTAGGCAACGCCGGGGGGAGTTAGGGTGCGGAGGAGAAGGTTATGGGGGAGGGAAAGGATAGGTTTAGGGTGTGGAGAGGGAGGGTTAGGTTTAGCCACCACCTGGGGGGTTATGGGGGTTAGGCTGGGGGGGTAGTGTTAGGCACCTAAAATAGAGGGTTAGGTTTAGGGTATGGTAGCGGGTGGGTTAGAGTACTTACCAACCACTGTTGGGATTTCACCTGTCGGGAAGCCACTGTCGGTCTCCTGACTGCCAGCATCCCAACAGCTGGGATTTCATACCCAACCCCTTGTTAGATCTCTCTCATATACAATTGCATACCCCACTCCATACCCCCCTTTCCCCATCCATTGTCCCCTTGAGTTCTTTGTACCCCCATGTTTTAAATTTGTTCTTGCAGTACATATCACGGGAATATTTTGTATATTTTTTTGCCATTATATCCTTGCTATTTATGTTCTTATGAGTTGTTTATGGTATGTGTTCCATCTCCCTTTCAATAAAAACAGTTAACACACACACACACACACACACACACACACACACACACACACACACACACACACACGAAGAGATGATTCCATAGCGATCTCTGCTCTGCCTGTATCACATCTGGCTAGTGCTGATGTGCTACCGAATGGCTCCTGTGTAGCCCATGATCAGCAACAGCAAAAGGATGTCCATTTTTTGTGGAATTGGTTAATAACTATGGAACCTCCCTCACATGGCTCTTTGTGTCAGTAGAAAAGGGAAAAAATGTCACCTTTTAATTACTCTTTTAGAGGGGATGTAGTCAAAATGTCGACAATGACAATGTTGAAATTCATAACGTTGACACTACATTGTCAATAGTTATGATGTCAACATTATTAAAATGTCGACAGGCAACAGGTCTACATTCTCATAATGTTGACATTACAGTTAGGCTGCAGGTGGGAGGGTAAGGGTAATGCTGCGGGTGGTGGGAGTTAGTGTTATGCTGCAGGGGGGGTTAAGTATACTTACTACAGGGTGGGGTAGGGTAGTGATTAATGATAGCGGAAATACTTACCATGACCCCTGATGATCAGAGCTCTGACCGTTGCAAACCAAAAGCCATGCTGGAGCTTCTGCAGCAGCCAGGAGAAGGTAAGTCACAGTTGGACCACCAGGTATAATATGTTGACATTCTAACATGTTGACATTTCATCACTGTCTACATGATGGATGTAGATATAGTCAACATCAACATTATGGCCATGTCAATATTCTTATGTCAACATGATAAATGTTGACATGATGTTTGTCTACAGTATCAGACCCATCCCCTGTAAGAGCCCATTATGGTTCACCTCCATAAATGTAGCAGGCATTGGTAGCACCATTCCTAACAGAAGCCAAAAGTGCTGGTGGAGAAGTCTCTGATTTCTCCATGGTCTACCTTTTGAAACATTTTGGAGAAGAAGTATTGAACCTCTTTATTGGCAATATATGACAATAAAAGGAGTTATCTCTGCTTTATACAGTTGCCCCAATTATACAAGCAGCAAGGATACTTAGGTCCTTATACTAGCCTTAGGGGTTGCAAAGAATAATGTACCTCCTTTACTGCTCTGCACTAATTGGATCAATTGTACATTCCCCCCTCTTACAATACCAACCTCAACTAATTAACGTTCATATACATATCTCACTTCACTCCACTATGCCTCTTCTCTATTCACCTGATCTACTGTACATCTATCGCTTTCAGTAACTTTTGTTTCAAATTCCTCTTTTCTCTCCAAGCACTTCTCACTAACGGTCTCTGTCCCTCATTAATGCTTTACCTGCTGGTCTGCCCCAGTTATGTTATTTTGATCCAAGTACTAACTTCAGTCACAGATTACTGTAATGAGAAAAACCTCACATATTTCCTGTATGTTGTCTCATTCGGTATCCGTTCACATGGTCGACCATGTTATGGTCGACAGTCATTAGGTCGACCACTATTGGTCGACATTGACATGGTCGACATGGACACATAGTCGACACATGAAAAGGTCGACATGATTTTTTAACTTTTTTTTCTTTTGGGGAACCTTTCCATACTTTACGATCCACGTGGACTACAATTGGAACGGTAATCTGTGCCGAGCGAAGCGGTAGCGGAGCGAAGGCACCATGCCCGAAGCATGGCGAGCGAAGCGAGCCATGCGAGGGGACGCGGTGCACTAATTGGGGTTCCCAGTCACTTTACGCAAAAAGCAACACCAAAAAAAGTTAATAAACTCATGTCGACCTTTTCATGTGTCGACCATTCATGTGTCGACTATTTTCATGTGTCGACCATGTGTCCATGTCGACTGTCAATGTCGACAATGTCAATGTCGACCAATAGTGGTCAACCTAATGACTGTCGACCATAACATGGTCGACCATTCATACTAGAACCGTCTCATTCATGCAGGGTTGTATATACCTATTGGCCAGGATGGCTCTCACCAGGGGTGACAGCCGAGGAGGGGTGCCATCCAGAGGTGCCACCCACGGCCAGTAGCTATATTAGAGGCAGCAGATATCTCCCCACCCCATGTAGTACCTCACCAGCAGGGATGCCCAGTAATGGTCACAGCATGCAGCAGTCACTGTAATTGGCACCGCACCACACTGCAATCAAGAAACTCTAAATAAACTACACCTCCCAGTAGCCCTTGCTGCAGTGAGCTCATAGGGGGCGTCGGCCCTTTACTTTGCCTGGGGCGCTCGGACCCCAAGATACACCCCTGCATTCATACACAGGTAACTTTACAAAAAACACTACATAAATATTATAATTACCAAAAACTCCACCATTCTTCCCAACTGGTACAACCATTTGAGTTTACATGTCTGAGACCTTCTCAGCTTCTAAGAATCAAAAAACATTATCACATTTTTTTTATTGAGTAATGGTTTCATTCAAAGGTTTCCTTTGTGTCTGACAATGACCAAGTACGATATAGATTAGGTTCATTGGGAACAACAAGGGTACTGGGAAAAGGAGGCAAAGGGTAGCTTGAGTGTTCCAAAAAGAGCACCAACATTTTTGATTAGAGCTATTTTTTAACTAATTAAATTGAGGGTTTTTTCTTGTCATTTCTTAAATCACACAGTTAAATACTGTACATCAAGGTATGTATTGCACATTACTTCTTTTTCCATTCCTGAATGCTATTGCATTCTAGCACCACAAACAGCAATATAGATTTTGAAAATATGTTTGATACTTTATTCTGTTAGGTGCCCGTTAATTGAATGCCATATGAAAAATGTGATGTCTGAGATTCTCTAATAATGAAATCTTTTATCTTCTCAGTTTTGTAAGCAAAGATTGAAAGACATTTTTGTGAATGTCCTTGGAACTGCTACCAATGGTTGGCAGCCTTCCCAACCACGAGAAACACACTTGACTTCCTATTCTGTACATTTCTCATAAGCTCCAGGAGCCCTGATGATGTCTTTGAAATAGGTACAGTATAGTACTGTATGTAGATTTGTCTTTGATTGATGAGTGTAACATTAATGTTCAACCTTTTCATATTGTTTGGAAAATGTTCATGACAGTAAAGAATTCTCCTTTTCAATTACGAGCTCTTATATCTACATTAAAATGAATTGTGGTTAAATAGAAAGTAGACTGTTATAAACTACTTCTTGTTTCTTTTTGTTCAATGCACTGTAGGTGCATACAATATTCTTTTTGACACATATCCCTTGTGTAGAAACTGTTATTTTGAATGTTAGCTGGTCTATGTATCCATCCACTTCTCATGCATTAATAATATACTAAACTCAGATGTTATTTAATAGAGATAAGAGATGCTTGCTAAGGGACTCTTTCCTATAATTGTGATTGCCATTTGTATATGCAGACACAGCAAATATTTTATGTGTTTCAGAAAGTTTACAGTTATCTTAAGACTTTCAGGGAGGATTGGAATTACCTCAACAAGTGCAGAGATTTTCCATAAGTTTTGCCCTTGACCTCACAAGATGTAGCATCTGTTGATTTGGGGAAGGTTCTTATATGAATTTTCATCCATTTACAAAGACTTGAGTTATTTGCTGTGTTTGCAGAACTACGAAAACTGGTTTATCCTAGAATAAGGGCCTAATTCAAAGTTAATTGCAAAACAATATTTTTCTCAAATAGGCAAAACCATGTGCACTGCAGGTATATATAACATGTACAGAGAGAGTTAGATTTGGGTGGGTTATATTGTTTCTGTGCAGGGTAAATACTGGCTGCTTTATTTTTACACTGCAATGTAGATTTCAGGTTGAACACACCCCACCCAAATATAACTCTCAATGCACAGGTTATATCTGCCCCACCTGCACTGCGCTTGGTTTTGCCGATTAGAGGAAAATTTTGTTTTGCAATCAACCTTGAATTAGGCCCTGAGTTCTAATTGATGTGACATTTTATAAAAAAAGAGGCTTGATTCTCATTATCAAACATGCAGTCCTATAAGTATGCTGCAACTAAATTTTTGGAGAGCTAGAGATTGTAGAGACGTGTAGTACTGTATGTTGGGGGTTTATGGATTTGTGAGTTGGTGGATTTAACTTGATAATGGAGTGCAGTGTACATTTGTATCTAGTCACACGAGTGTGTGTAACATTTATTTGAGCATTGTCTATTTGATGTATTTGTGTGTGTTCACTGTGTGCTAGTGTTTGTACTGTATTTTGTTTTTCTGTTTTCTGTGTCTTTTGTGGAGAAGAGGCGGAAAGCAATGTACAGTAGGTACAGTGAGAAAGTGGAGAAGGATGAGGACCCTAACAGGTAAAGGAGGATAGAGGGGTGAGGGGGGTGAGGAGGAAGTGAGTCTGTCCCCAGGAAAATCCAAATTAGGGAGCAGTGTGTGCTTTACTTATGCTGAAACCTGAGAACTTGTTTCTATTATTGTACCAGTGTATGATAAAATATTCTGGAGGTTTGCTGTTGATCTTGATTGTTTCAGTGATGGCACGTCTTTCCACACTCTTTAAAGCAGAACATGGGTAGATATTACCACCAGGAGTCCTGCCTGATCTTCCCATAGTGGACAATTAATGTATGTAAACATTTTTATATTTGAAACAGAATACAATGAACTAAAATATTCTGTTCTAATATTCTGGCTGTCAGCCAGACACATGTCAATACAATATTGTGCTTTGTCTAACTAAAGCATGGGTCTTCATCCTGTGGCCCTCCAGCTGCTGTGAAACTACACATCCCAGCATGCCCTGCCACAGTTTTGCTATTAAGGTATGCTAAAACTGAGGCAGGGCATGCTGGGATGTGTAGTTCCACAGCAGCTGGAGGGTCGCAGGTTGAAGACCCATGAACTAAAGTATGCCTACAATTAGGGCAATGATATAGAAACATCTGTATACAACCAAAATAAGCAGGGAATTGCAACAAGTCATTCTGCTGCTTTGTTGATCAAAATTATTATGTTCTCACATCACTTTACAACAGGGTTACAAAAAGTAAAAACTGCAACAATTACTGTAAGAACTGAGTTTCCAAATTTTGTTTTTTGTAAAAGTTCTGGACCACCCTTGGGAATCCAGGGAACACAGGACGATGATGGCGAAGTAGCCAATGAGTTGCATAAAATGCAGAATTTAAACACTTAACTGACAATTTTTACCTTTAAAAACTATTCACAAAATAGTTTGTGAAACTTTTTTTAATTTAATATAGCTTAAAAAGATTTTTTTTTAAATATTGAAATATTTTATTATGCCCATCTGCAAAACAGATCTCCTCATCAAAAGCTAAGGGGCACAGTGGGGCTGCATAGTCGCATGTGTTCTGACAATGCCAGTTAAGTGATTAAATTATTGCTGCTAATCTTCGAGTCAGAGATTTGTTTTTATTAAATTCCAAAAATAAAATATCCTATAAAATTATTACAAGTGCACAATTTCTGTTGACTGTAAGAATAGTTTAAAAAACAAGATAAAATCAGTACAACATGTCACTTCCAATTCTAACAATAACACAGCAAAAATATTACATCATTGAACCTGCAACATTGAAGAGACCATTTACATGCAGAATGCACTTGTAAACTCTAATACACAGGGCATATAAAAATAAGGGCCTACAGTACAACAGTATTTTAAATAAATCAAGTGTGTGTTGTTAAAACTGAGCACACCCGAACTTCTGGGATCTGAGGGAATTCAGACACTGGCTTGGGTTTTCCTGCCAGGCTTGGATTCTAAATCGAGGCAAAACATCATCATTCTGTGTCGGATCTCTTGGGTTTTGAATTCTATAATCCCTGCGATGGTGATTCAGGGATTATTTCACACAGGACTGCCGGAGACCAGTGTCTGCGCTATGCTAACCTGATCCATCGGTCCAGTGCTGACTGAGATGACCTATCTTTCCAATCCAGTGCTGAGCTGACCTGTTCATGTCCACTCCAGTGCTGAGCTGACCAACAATATCTCTCCACTGAAGTCCCCTCAGGCTCCTTAGTGTTAAAATTGGCTGAGCTAGATACAGGATAGGCAATTAGTGTTAGGATCTCCTGCTCTGTGCTGCCACGTCGCCATGGCAACCGGGAGGCAAGTGTTAGCGAAGTAACCTGAGCGCAGCTGATACTCCGGTCCGGGTTTTTACTGTGCAGTGGTTACAGGCTTTGTGCACGGCAGGGAATCCGGCGCTGATTTTGTGCCCACAGCCTGTGAGGTCTGAGTGGGGCGTGGACAGCACCTGCTATATAAACCATCCTCTCAGGCTAGGCAAATGCTGCTGAATCTTTGTTTGTTAGTCAGTTCCAGAGAGTTAGCTAGTACTGTGTGACCTTCTATTTACTTGTTGCTTACTGCAAATAGGCCTTGGGATTCGGTACTTCATTCTGCCAATCCGGACCTAGCAGTAAGACTGGAGTCAGTTGTTTAACCTGCTCGGGTTCTTTTGCTATTCTGTGAACCCAGCAGGTTTGCGGCTGTACTCTCAGACCTGCTTGCTTAATCCTCCCTCACTGTGCAGGGCGTCCAGGTGTCAGTTTAGTGGCAGTAAGCTGAACCTGTGCCCTGCAAGTGGGGGTTAGGATTGTGGATACTCTCCTTGTGTCTATATTTCTATCTCTGACCAGGGAGTTTATTCCCACACCCGTTGGTAACCCTTTGGGGTTTTTCCTGTTGCTCTTAGCAACATCATTTCGGGTGCTCCACATGTTAAATCACTACATCTCGCTTCATTGTCCGCTCTATTCCATCTGAGCATTCCTGACACTAGGGAGACACCCAGTTCCTGAAGCCCTTTGGGCTTCTCCGTTCACTTTGTGTTTATTAGTTATCCCATCACCTTCTGTGTTCGTTTGCTTCGCATCCCTCTCTGTTCATACACCGGTATACTCCTGTTAGCACTGGTGTGCGTAACATATTCAGCAGCCCTACCCCTGTTGAAATTTTGTGGGAATATGGAGCATACCCCTCAAAATACTTTGCAACAGGTGGTCGATCAGGTGCAAGTCCTGACTCGACAATTTAATGAGATGTCCATTAAAATGAACACCCCGCAGGCCGCTAGCGGAGCTCCCGCAGCAGCAGCGGCAAGCTCAGGGGTTAAGGAGCCGAAAGTAAATTTCCCGGATCGTTTTTCTGGAGATCGCTCGCAGTTCTTTTGTTACAAAGAGAGCTGTAAGCTATATTTCAGGCTTAGGCCCCAGTCTTCTGGGTCGGAGATTCAGCGGGTGGGCATGGTGATTTCCTTGCTACAAGGAGACCCACAGGTCTGGGCATATGGGTTGCAGCCTGACTGTCCGTCGCTTAAAAGTGTTGATGCCTTTTTTACGGCACTGGGCATTTTGTATGATGACCCTGACAAGATGGCTTCAGCCGAGGCTTAGATTACAGTCCTTAAGCAAGGGCGACGGCCAGCTGAGGTTTATAGTACGGAGTTTCGGAGGTTGGCTCATGATACCCAGTGGAATGACCCAGCCCTGAGAAACCAGTACCGAAGGGGCCTTTCTGACCAGATAAAGGACCAACTGGTACAATATCCCTCGCCTGATAGCTTAGATCAGCTCATGCAGTTATCCATCCGGGTGGATAGACGGCTGAGAGAGCGTAGGCTTGAAAGGGAGACTGCAGTTTCCTTTTTTCCCAAGGGAACCTCAGACTCTGAGGAATATTCCGAGAAGCCTATGCAGATTGGGGCTACCCGCCTCTCCTCGCGTGAGAAGACGCGGAGGAGACAACAGGGTTTGTGTTTGTACTGTGGGAATAAAGGTCATGTTGTAGTATCATGCCCAGAAAAGCCGGAAAACTTCAGGGCCTGAGGGTGATGGGAAATATCCTGTCAGGTCAGAAGTCGGAATTTCCCAAAAAAACTTTTCTCATTCTGGTGACTTTAGAGATCCTCGGCCAAACTGTCAAGACTGAGGCCTTTGTTGACAGTGGGGCCGATGGGGTTTTCATGGACCGTCAATTCGCCCTGGAACACTCTGTTCCCTCAGAACCTTTGGCATCAGAGATTGAGATCTGTGGGTTAAACGGGGAACCATTGTCCCAGGGTAAAATTACCTCCTGCACCAGCCAAATTCCTTTGTTTATTGGAGCCACACACTCTGAAAAATTGTCTTTCTATGTGACTGTCTGTTCTTTTGCCCCATTGGTTTTGGGGTTACCCTGGTTAAGGGCCCATAACCCTCAATTTGACTGGGTCTCTGGGGAGATTCTTAGTTGGGGTAGTGATTGTTTCAGGAGTTGCTTCAGCCTTCCAGTCAGGCTCTCGCAGCTAAGTTTGCCAGGATTGCCAGGATGTTATGCAGATTTTGCGGATGTGTTCTCCAAAAAAGTTGCGGAGGTATTGCCTCCCCATCGCCCCATGACTGTGCCATTGATTTGTTGCCGGATGCTTAGCTTCCCAAGAGCAGGTTGTACTCCCTGTCACGTCCTGAGACTCAGGCTATGGCAGAGTACATTCAGGAGAACTTGGCTAAGGGATTTATCAGACCCTCACAGTCCCCAGTTGGGTCGGGGTTCTTCTTCGTGGGTAAAAAGGACGGTTCGTTGTGACCCTGCATCGACTTCAGGGAATTGAACCGTATCACGATTAAAAACTCATACCCACTGCCTCTCATTTCGGTTTTGTTTGACCAGCTTGGCACTGCCGCCATTTTTTCTAAGATTGACCTACGCGGTGCCTACAATCTAATCCGAATAAGAGAGGGGGATGAATGGAAGACTGCCTTTAATACCCACTCAGGGCATTATGAATACTTGGTGATGCCTTTTGGGCTCTGTAATGCCCCGGCAGTCTTCCAGGAATTCATGAACGATGTGCTCAGGGAATATTTGGATAGATTCTTAGTTGTTTATCTAGATGACATCCTAATCTTCTCCCATTCCCTGGAGGAACATCGGAAGCATGTACGCTTAGTCCTCCAGAAACTCAGAGACCACCAGCTTGGGGCGAAGCTGGAGAAGTGCAAATTTGAAGTCCAGCAAATCGCATTTCTAGGGTATATTATCTCCTCAGAAGGTTTCCAAATGGAGGGTTCTAAGGTACAGGCAGTCCTGGATTGGGTGCAGCCCACTAGTTTGAAGGCGCTTCAGCGTTTTCTGGGCTTTGCAAATTTTTATAGACGATTTATCGCTGGATTTTCGTCTATAGTGGCCCCCTTGGTGGCACTCACTAAGAAAGGGGCGGATGTTGCTCACTGGTCTTGTGAGGCCAAAGCGGCCTTTGCCCGTCTCAAAAGGGCATTTGTCTCGGCCAAAGTGCTGCGACACCCAGATCCAGAGCGTCCTTTTGTGGTAGAAGTGGATGCCTCTGAGATAGGTATTGGGGCAGTACTCTCTCAGATGGGGGTGTCTGATAATCGTCTTCATCCCTGTGCTTACTTTTCCCGTAAATTTTCGTCTGCCGAGATGAATTATGATGTGGCTAACCGGGAATTGTTGGCTATTAAGGATGCACTCTGGGAGTGGAGACACTGGCTTGAGGGGGCTAAATTTGTGGTCTCAATTCTCACCGACCATAAGAATCTGGCATATTTAGAGTCAGCGAAGCGGCTCAATGCCAAGCAGGCACGATGGGCTTTGTTTTTTGCTCGCTTTAATTTTTTGATAACATATCGCCCTGGGTCAAAAAACATCAAGGCTGATGCGCTCTCACGGAGTTTTGCTCCAGTCCAAGAGACCACCGAGGAGCCATTGCCCATTGTGTCCCCATCATGTATTAAAGTGGGCATTACCCAGGACCTCTTGTCATTAGTCCTTAGAGCACAGGAGCAGGCTCCTCCAGACCTTCCGGTAGGTCTCTTGTTTGTGCCTCCTAGGTTAAGACAGCGAGTGTTCCTGGAATTCCATGCCAAGAGGTCGGCAGGGCATCCGGGTATTGCCAGAACTCGGGAGTTGCTGTCTAGGGCGGTGTGGTGGCCCTCGGTGGCTAGGGATGTGGATCAGTGGGTTCGGGCATGTGACGTTTGTGCCCGAAATAAAACTCCTAGAGGGGTTCCTGTCGGCCCATTACATCCACTCTCTATTCCATCTAAGCCATGGACCCATATTTCCATGGATTTTGTGGTGGACTTGTCCAAATCCTCGAGGATGACAGCCATTTGGGTTGTCGTTGACAGGTTTTCGAAGATGGCGCATTTCGTTCCACTGGTTGGGTTGCCATCGGCCAGACGCCTGTCTGAGTTATTTATGCAGCATGTTGTGCGCCTCCTCGGGTTGCCACTTGATGTGGTCTCTGACCGTGGATCCCAGTTTGTGGCCAAATTCTGGAGGGCATTTTGTTCTGATCTCCAGATTTCTGTGAGCTTGTCGTCAGGCTACCATCCACAGTCTAATGGGCAGACTGAGAGGGTGAACCAGTCTTTGGAGCAGTTCCTCAGGTGTTATGTCTCCAAGTGTCATACTGACTGGGTTGCTCATCTGTCCATGGCGGAGTTTGCCTATAACAACGCGGCTCACTCTGCTACAGGGATCTCTCCCTTCCTTTGTGTGTATGGGCATCATCCTAAGGCCAATTCTTTTGACCCCCTGGATTCCACGCCTGGTGGTTCCTCTGTGGTTTCGGCCCTTAGTGGTATTTGGAGGAAAGTGAAGAAAGCCCTTGTGTCTGTGTCATTAGTGACCAAAAGGGTGTTTGATAAGCGGAGAAGACCCTGCAGCTTCAAATTAGGAGACTTCGTCTGGTTGTCCACCAAGAATTTGAAGTTGAGGCAGCCATCTCATAAGTTAGGCCCCCGGTTCATCGGCCCTTATAAGATCACCAGGGTTATCAATCCGGTGGCATTTCAGTTAGATCTGCCCCGTTCATTGGGTATCAATAAAACATTTCATTGTTCCCTTTTAAAACTGGCGGTTAGTAATCCTTCTTCCAGTGGAAGACCTTCTCCTCTTCTGATACGGGGTCAGAGGGAGTTTGTGGTTGAAAGGGTTCTTGACTCCAAGATGGTTCGGGGTCGGCTGTCATTTTTGGTGCACTGGAAGGGGTATGGCCCGGAAGAGCGGTCGTGGGTACGCAGTTGTGATCTTCATGCCCCCAGACTGATACACTCTTTCTTCTCGCAGTTCCCCGATAAACCCGGTGGTAGGGGTTCTTTGACCCCTCGTCAGAGGGGGGGTACTGTTAGGATCTCCTGCTCTGTGCTGCCACGTCGCCATGGCAACCGGGAGGCAAGTGTTAGCGAAGTAACCTGTGCGCAGCTGATACCCCGGTCCGGGTTTTTACTGTGCAGTGGTTACAGGCTTTGTGCACGGCAGGGAATCCGGCGCTGGTTTTGTGCTCACAGCCTGTGAGGTCTGAGTGGGGCGTGGACAGCACCTGCTATATAAACCATCCTCTCAGGCTAGGCAAATGCTGCTGAATCTTTGTTTGTTAGTCAGTTCCAGAGAGTTAGCTAGTACTGTGTGACCTACTATTTACTTGTTGCTTACTGCAAATAGGCCTTGGGATTCGGTACTTCATTCTGCCAATCCGGACCTAGCAGTAAGACTGGAGTCAGTTGTTTAACCTGCTCGGGTTCTTTTGCTATTCTGTGAACCCAGCAGGTTTGCGGCTGTACTCTCAGACCTGCTTGCTTAATCCTCCCTCACTGTGCAGGGCGTCCAGGTGTCAGTTTAGTGGCAGTAAGCTGAACCTGTGCCCTGCAAGTGGGGGTTAGGATTGTGGATACTCTCCTTGTGTCTATATTTCTATCTCTGACCAGGGAGTTTATTCCCACACCCGTTGGTAACCCTTTGGGGTTTTTCCTGTTGCTCTTAGCAACATCATTTCGGCTGCTCCACATGTTAAATCACTACATCTCGCTTCATTGTCCGCTCTATTCCATCTGAGCATTCCTGACACTAGGGAGACACCCAGTTCCTGAAGCCCTTTGGGCTTCTCCGTTCACTTTGTGTTTATTAGTTATCCCATCACCTTCTGTGTATGTTATGTTATACTGTCTGTGAGTTTGTTTGCTTCGCATCCCTCTCTGTTCATACACCGGTATACTCCTGTTAGCACTGGTGTGCGTAACAATTAGCCAATCATTTTTTTTTTATACTGCAGGAACTTGGAAGTTATCTATTGTCTAAGTGTGTCACACTGGTGCTGTGTAAACCTAAGTGTCACACTGGTGCTGAGCATTAACCCTTGGTGCAACTGCACACTAGTTTTTTTTTTTGCCACTGCCCGCACTGCAGCTGCAACCAAAAGCTTCATATAGAACAGCATTAACCCATGGTGCACAGCAAACTGATGTTTTTTTTATTACTTATGTAAAAAAGGAGCAAGGGTTGGGGAGAGATTTCTCACAGGAATAATGTATAGTATATACTAGAGATGAGCGCCTGAAATTTTTCGGGTTTTGTGTTTTGGTTTTGGGTTCGGTTCCGCGGCCGTGTTTTGGGTTCGACCGCGTTTTGGCAAAACCTCACCGAATTTTTTTTGTCGGATTCGGGTGTGTTTTGGATTCGGGTGTTTTTTTCAAAAAACCCTAAAAAACAGCTTAAATCATAGAATTTGGGGGTCATTTTGATCCCATATTATTATTAACCTCAAAAACCATAATTTCCACTCATTTTCAGTCTATTCTGAATACCTCACACCTCACAATATTATTTTTAGTCCTAAAATTTGCACCGAGGTCGCTGGATGACTAAGCTAAGCGACCCTAGTGGCCGACACAAACACCTGGCCCATCTAGGAGTGGCACTGCAGTGTCATGCAGGATGGCCCTTCCAAAAAACACTCCCCAAACAGCACATGACGCAAAGAAAAAAAGAGGTGCAATGAGGTAGCTGTGTGACTAAGCTCAGCGACCCAAGTGCCCGACACAAACACCTGGCCCATCTAGGAGTGGCACTGCAGTGTCACGCAGGATGTCCCTTCCAAAAAACCCTCCCCAAACAGCACATGACGCAAAGAAAAAAAGAGGCGCAATGAGGTAGCTGTGTGAGTAAGATTAGCGACCCTAGTGGCCGACACAAACACCGGGCCCATCTAGGAGTGGCACTGCAGTGTCACGCAGGATGTCCCTTCCAAAAAACCCTCCCCAAACAGCACATGACGCAAAGAAAAATAAAAGAAAAAAGAGGTGCAAGATGGAATTGTCCTTGGGCCCTCCCACCCACCCTTATGTTGTATAAACAGGACATGCACACTTTAACCAACCCATCATTTCAGTGACAGGGTCTGCCACACGACTGTGACTGATATGACGGGTTGGTTTGGACCCCCACCAAAAAAGAAGCAATTAATCTCTCCTTGCACAAACTGGCTCTACAGAGGCAAGATGTCCACCTCATCATCATCCTCCGATATATCACCGTGTACATCCCCCTCCTCACAGATTATCAATTCGTCCCCACTGGAATCCACCATCTCAGCTCCCTGTGTACTTTGTGGAGGCAATTGCTGCTGGTCAATGTCTCCGCGGAGGAATTGATTATAATTCATTTTAATGAACATCATCTTCTCCACATTTTCTGGATGTAACCTCGTACGCCGATTGCTGACAAGGTGAGCGGCGGCACTAAACACTCTTTCAGAGTACACACTTGTGGGAGGGCAACTTAGGTAGAATAAAGCCAGTTTGTGCAAGGGCCTCCAAATTGCCTCTTTTTCCTGCCAGTATAAGTACGGACTGTCTGATGTGCCTACTTGGATGCGGTCACTCATATAATCCTCCACCATTCTTTCAATGTTGAGAGAATCATATGCAGTGACAGTAGACGACATGTCCGTAATCGTTGTCAGGTCCTTCAGTCCGGACCAGATGTCAGCATCAGCAGTCGCTCCAGACTGCCCTGCATCACCGCCAGCGGGTGGGCTCGGAATTCTGAGCCTTTTCCTCGCACCCCCAGTTGCGGGAGAATGTGAAGGAGGAGATGTTGACAGGTCGCGTTCCGCTTGACTTGACAATTTTGTCACCAGCAGGTCTTTGCACCCCAGCAGACTTGTGTCTGCCGGAAAGAGAGATCCAAGGTAGGTTTTAAATCTAGGATCGAGCACGGTGGCCAAAATGTAGTGCTCTGATTTCAACAGATTGACCACCCGTGAATCCTTGTTAAGCGAATTAAGGGCTGCATCCACAAGTCCCACATGCCTAGCGGAATCGCTCCCTTTTAGCTCCTTCTTCAATGCCTCCAGCTTCTTCTGCAAAAGCCTGATGAGGGGAATGACCTGACTCAGGCTGGCAGTGTCTGAACTGACTTCACGTGTGGCAAGTTCAAAGGGCATCAGAACCTTGCACAACGTTGAAATCATTCTCCACTGCACTTGAGACAGGTGCATTCCACCTCCTATATCGTGCTCAATTGTATAGGCTTGAATGGCCTTTTGCTGCTCCTCCAACCTCTGAAGCATATAGAGGGTTGAATTCCACCTCGTTACCACTTCTTGCTTCAGATGATGGCAGGGCAGGTTCAGTAGTTTTTGGTGGTGCTCCAGTCTTCTGTACGTGGTGCCTGTACGCCGAAAGTGTCCCGCAATTCTTCTGGCCACCGACAGCATCTCTTGCACGCCCCTGTCGTTTTTTTAAAAATTCTGCACCACCAAATTCAAGGTATGTGCAAAACATGGGACGTGCTGGAATTTGCCCATATTTAATGCACACACAATATTGCTGGCGTTGTCCGATGCCACAAATCCACAGGAGAGTCCAATTGGGGTAAGCCATTCTGCGATGATCTTCCTCAGTTGCCGTAAGAGGTTTTTAGCTGTGTGCGTATTCTGGAAAGCGGTGATACAAAGCGTAGCCTGCCTAGGAAAGAGTTGGCGTTTGCGAGATGCTGCTACTGGTGCCGCCGCTGCTGTTCTTGCGGCGGGAGTCCATACATCTACCCAGTGGGCTGTCACAGTCATATAGTCCTGACCCTGCCCTGCTCCACTTGTCCACATGTCCGTGGTTAAGTGGACATTGGGTACAACTGCATTTTTTAGGACACTGGTGAGTCTTTTTCTGACGTCCGTGTACATTCTCGGTATCGCCTGCCTACAGAAGTGGAACCTAGATGGTATTTGGTAACGGGGGCACACTGCCTCAATAAATTGTCTAGTTCCCTGTGAACTAACGGCGGATACCGGACGCACGTCTAACACCAACATAGTTGTCAAGGACTCAGTTATCCGCTTTGCAACAGGATGACTGCTGTGATATTTCATCTTCCTCGCAAAGGACTGTTGGACAGTCAATTGCTTACTGGAAGTAGTACAAGTGGGCTTACGACTTCCCCTCTGGGATGACCATCGACTCCCAGCAGCAACAACAGCAGCGCCAGCAGCAGTAGGCGTTACACGCAAGGATGCATCGGAGTGTTACGATTCCTGTACTCCAGACGGGAGAAGATCTTATGGCAGAGATCTGAGTACAGGAATGAAATACAGGTTGTTGGAGCTGGAGAGCCTAGTAACCCCTGGCGCCCTAACTCCGTTGTCTCGCCCGTGTTATCAGAAATCCCCTGCGAGACTATGGTTGCTTGAGCCCATGGCAGCCGCGTTCGAAGGGCGGATTATGTCTGCCCAACCCCGATGCCCCCGCAGGTCTTAATGGGAGACAAGGGGAAGTCCGAGACAGGGTGATAACAAGGGGCCCTCTGACTAAGCAACCAAGCCAGGGGTTACAAGCTAACTAAACTAAATCAAAAGGTATGTGCGGACTAGCCGCCAGGGAAAAGGACAACCAAAGATCCACGGATCCGACACTCCTATCCGGCACCGCTGGACACCAGAGTGGATCTTGTGGAAGCGGAATCCTCCGCAAAGCTCCAGAACTCAAAATAAACACAATAATAAATAGTAGCGGACAAGCCGCAACACACGGCTGCGCCGCGACTCACGAACGCCACCAGATGTTAAAGGTGCTCGATCAGACTCCAGGAACAGATGGTAACTTCCGAGTACAGGGTCACTGAGAACAGGAACAAACGAACAGACCGGGACTGGGAACTCTCTCTGCAGCAGAATCAGGCAAACAGGAAGCTATCACCGGCGTCTGTGAGGAGTCCTGGGAGTGCTTTTAACAGAGAGTCTTCCAATCAGCTGTTTGGAGGCTGATTGGATTAAATGCCATGCAGCTGACAAGCTGCATGGCCAGGGAAACAGATGAGTGATAATTACAACATGCCGTGCAGCTGCATGCTACACAGCCAGGAAACCAGTGATGATATAAACTTAGACCCAGCAACGGGGAACATGATCCGACAGTGGCGTCCCCGTTGCTAGGCGCCGGCCGCACTGACGAGCGGACCCTCGGCGCCTAACAGTACCCCCCCCTTGAGGAGGGGTCAAGGAACCCCTAAATCCGGGTTTCTGAGGAAATTCTTGAAAAAATGCCCTTTTGAGCCTTGGGGCATGAAGGTCCTCATCTAGGACCCACGACCTTTCCTCAGGACCATAACCTCTCCAATGCACCAAAAAATTAAGCCGACCCCGGGACAACTTGGAATCGAGAACCTTCTCAACCACGAACTCCTGCTGACCCTGTACATTAACTGGTGATCTCCCCTGAGGTTTTTTACGAGGAAATCTGCTAGATGAAACATATGGTTTGAGCAAAGAGCAATGGAAGGTATTTCCGATCCGTAACGTTTTTGGTAGCTGTAACCGGAAAGCAACTGGATTGACTTTTTTGATAATGAGAAATGGTCCAATAAATCTAGGACCCAATCTGGCTGAGGTTTGTCGAAGTTTGATATTGCGAGTCGACAGCCACACCCTGTCTCCTACTCTAAAAGTGCACGGCCGCCGGAACCTGTCCGAAAAATCTTTTTCCCTGAAAGCTGCTTTTCTGAGAGCTATGTGCACTTTTTTCCAAATAAGTTTAAGATGAGAGGTCAGGGCCAGAGAGGAGACAGAGGAATGTTGGAAAAATGAATTAGCTCTGGGGTGGAAACCAAAAACTGCAAAAAATGGAGACACATTGGTGGAGGAATGACAGGCATTATTATAAGCAAACTCTGCCAATGGAAGAAACTCAGACCAGTCATTTTGGAGTTTGGCCGAGTACAAACGCAAATATTGTTTTAAGGATTGGTTCACTCGCTCAGTCTGTCCATTTGATTGTGGATGATAACCGGAGGTTAATGATAATTTCATTTTTAACGAAGCACAAAAAGACTTCCAAAACTGTGCAATGAATTGTGGACCCCTGTCAGAAACAATATCAGTGGGTAACCCATGGAGTCTGAAAACATGACGGAGGAACAAGACTGCCAATCCCTGGGCAGATGGCAATCGGGGAAGGCCAATAAAATGAGCCATCTTACTAAAACGGTCCACTACCACCCATATGACTGTGCATCCAGCTGACAGAGGGAGATCCACCACAAAATCCATGGAGATATGCGACCATGGTCTAAGGGGAACATTCAATGGCATAAGTTGACCAATAGGCAAAGAACGGGGAACTTTATGCTGTGCACAGACCTGACACGAAACAACAAACTCTTTAATGTCTTTAGAAAGACCAGGCCACCACACTGAGCGGGATACCAATTCAAAAGTTTTAGCGACTCCCAGATGCCCTGCAACTTTGCTATCATGAAATTCCTCCAAAACAGTTGCTCTCAAAAACTCAGGAACAAAAAGACGGCCAGCAGGAGTATTTCCCGGAGCTTGATGTTGAAGCAGCTTCAATTGAGAAAAAACATCCTGTGTGAGACCTGCCTGAATGACTGAAGGCGGAAGTATGAGAGTAACCGGACTGTTGTCTTGAACGGGAAGAAAACTGCGTGAGAGGGCATCTGCCTTGGTATTCTTGGAACCAGGTCTGAAGGTGATAATGAATTTGAAACGAGTGAAAAATAAAGCCCAACGAGCCTGTCGGGCATTCAGTCGCTTAGCTGATTCAATGTATTGAAGATTTTTGTGATCCGTCAAAACAGAAATGGTATGGGTCGCTCCTTCAAGCCAATGTCTCCACTCCTCAAAAGCCCATTTAATAGCCAGCAACTCCCGATTACCAACATCGTAGTTGGATTCAGCAGATGAGAATTTCCTGGACATAAAGGCACAAGGATGTAACTCAAGGGAATCTGGATCCTTCTGAGAAAGGATAGCCCCTACACCAACCTCCGAGGCATCTACCTCAACGATGAAAGGCAATTCTGGGTTGGGATGTCTAAGGACAGGGGCTGAGACAAAGGCTTGTTTCAAGGCCTGAAAAGATACTTTAGCTTCACATGACCAATTGGTAGGATCTGCTCCCTTCTTAGTGAGTGCCACAATGGGAGCAACTATGTCAGAGAAAGAGTGAATAAACCTTCTATAGTAGTTTGCAAACCCTAAAAAGCGCTGAATTGCTTTTAAGTTGGTGGGTTGCGCCCAACTCAGGATGGCTTGGAGCTTCTTAGGTTCCATTCGGAATCCCCGAGGGGAAATAATGTACCCTAAAAAGGATACCTCCGTGACGTGAAATTCACACTTCTCCGGTTAGGCATACAAGTGATTTTCACGTAATTTCTTAAGTACCTGACGCACCTGGGTAACATGTTGTTCGATAGAGTCAGAATAAATCAAAATGTCGTCTAAATAGACCACAACGAATCTTCCCAGAAACTCACGGAGCACATCATTAATGAGATCCTGAAAGACTGCCGGAGCGTTAGATAGGCCGAATGGCATGACCAGATACTCATAGTGACCTGATTGAGTACTGAATGCCGTTTTCCACTCATCCCCTGATCTGATTCTAATGAGATTATATGCTCCTCTCAGGTCAATCTTAGAAAAAATAACAGCCGAACGTAGCTGATCAAAGAGGACAGAGATCAGAGGCAGAGGGTAAGTATTCTTTACTGAGATTTTATTCAGGGCTCGAAAGTCAATGCAGGGTCTGAGGGAACCATCCTTCTTCTCTACGAAGAAAAAACCTGCACTTAAAGGGGATTTAGATGGCCTGATAAACCCTTTCTCAAGACTTTCTTTCACATACTCATTCATGGCCACAGTTTCAGGACCAGACAATGCATATAACCTTCCTTTAGGCAACGTGGCACCAGGAATTAACTCAATGGTACAATCATAAGGCCTATGGGGAGGCAAAATATCCGCATTGCCCTTGGAAAACACATCCAAAAAATCTTGGTATTCTCCAGGAATATGTGCGGACCTGGCAGCAGCTACTCGGATAGGAAGTGTAATACATTCTTTATCACAGATGGTACTCCATTGTAGGATCTCCCCAGACTGCCAATCTATGATGGGATTATGAAAGGCCAGCCAAGGGTGACCCAGAACCACAGGAACTGCTGGACAATGGGTAAGAAAAAACTCAATCTTTTCAGAATGTAGAGCTCCCACCGAGAGCAAAACAGGAGGTGTACATAGAGAAATAACCCCATTGGATAAGGGACTCCCATCTAAACCATGCATGGTGATACACCTACTTAAGGTTAACTGAGGAATACCTAAGGCCTTGGCCCATGTTAAGTCCATAAAGTTTCCTGCAGCTCCACTGTCCACAAAAGCAGAGACCGAGGAACAGAGGCTGTCATAAGAAACTTTAGCAGGAACCAATAGTGAATTATTTGAGGAGATGAGCTGTAGACCAAAGTGAACCCCCTCACTATTCACTTGGTCAGGAAGTTTCCCGACTTGTTTGGGCAACTACGGGCAAAATGTCCCTTACCTCCGCAGTACAAACACAGACCAGAATTTTGCCTCCTGGTTCTTTCTTCCGGAGACAATTTGGAGAGACCAATCTGCATAGGCTCCTCCATGTCTACCGGAACGGAAGAAACACAGGGAAAAGAAACTACAGATGCCCCTTTCTCAGTCCTCCGCTCTCTGAGCCTACGATCTATTTTAATAGAGAGCTCCATGAGTTTATCAAGGTTCTCAGGAGCGGGATACTGAAGGAGGCTGTCTTTTATAGATTCAGATAAGCCGAGGCGAAACTGACTGCGCAGGGCAGGATCATTCCAGCCACAGTCGTTCGACCAACGGCGAAACTCTGTACAATAATTCTCTGCAGGATTCCTACCCTGTCTTAGAGCACGCAACTGACTTTCTGCGGATGCCTCTCTATCAGGGTCGTCATACAATAGCCCTAAAGATTTCAAAAAGGCGTCTACAGACGATAAGGCCGGATCGTCTGTCTTTAAACCAAAAGCCCAGGTCTGAGGATCCCCCTGAAGCAGAGAAATTATAATTCCAACCCGCTGAGCCTCCGTACCTGAGGAAACTGGTCTTAAACGAAAATACAGTTTACAAGACTCTTTAAAATTAAAAAACTGTTTTCTATCCCCAGAAAAACGGTCAGGCAGATGCATTTTTGGTTCAGGGATGACCCTCAGGGAAGTCCGTAACAGATCTTCCTGTGAGCTTACCCGGAGGGACAGATCCTGAACCATCTGGGTAAGTTCCTGAATCTGACTAACCAAAAACTGGCCAGGATTTGGCCCAACACCGGTGGGATTCATGAGGCCGACAAAATTCTCCCAACTGGATAAGTGAAAAAAAATGAACTCCTGTTAAAAAATTTTTTTATTTTTTTTTGTCTGGCCGGTGATAATGTTACGATTCCTGTACTCCAGACTGGAGAAGATCTTATGGCAGAGATCTGAGTACAGGAATGAAATACAGGTTGTGGGAGCTGGAGAGCCTAGTAACCCCTGGCGCCCTAACTCCGTTGTCTCGCCCGTGTTATCAGAAATCCCCTGCGAGACTATGGTTGCTTGAGCCCATGGCAGCCGCGTTCGAAGGGTGGATTATGTCTGCCCAACCCCGATGCCCCCGCAGGTCTTAATGGGAGACAAGGGGAAGTCCGAGACAGGGTGATAACAAGGGGCCCTCTGACTAAGCAACCAAGCCAGGGGTTACAAGCTAACTAAACTAAATCAAAAGGTATGTGCGGACTAGCCGCCAGGGAAAAGGACAACCAAAGATCCACGGATCCGACACTCCTATCCGGCACCGCTGGACACCAGAGTGGATCTTGTGGAAGCGGAATCCTCCGCAAAGCTCCAGAACTCAAAATAAACACAATAATAAATAGTAGCGGACAAGCCGCAACACACGGCTGCGCCGCGACTCACGAACGCCACCAGATGTTAAAGGTGCTCGATCAGACTCCAGGAACAGATGGTAACTTCCGAGTACAGGGTCACTGAGAACAGGAACAAACGAACAGACCGGGACTGGGAACTCTCTCTGCAGCAGAATCAGGCAAACAGGAAGCTATCACCGGCGTCTGTGAGGAGTCCTGGGAGTGCTTTTAACAGAGAGTCTTCCAATCAGCTGTTTGGAGGCTGATTGGATTAAATGCCATGCAGCTGACAAGCTGCATGGCCAGGGAAACAGATGAGTGATAATTACAACATGCCGTGCAGCTGCATGCTACACAGCCAGGAAACCAGTGATGATATAAACTTAGACCCAGCAACGGGGAACATGATCCGACAGTGGCGTCCCCGTTGCTAGGCGCCGGCCGCACTGACGAGCGGACCCTCGGCGCCTAACACGGAGGAATCCCAGGTAGGAGAGGACTCGTCAGAATTGCCAGTGACATGGCCTGCAGGACTATTGGCATTCCTGGGGAAGGAGGAAATTGACACTGAGGTAGTTGGTGGGGTGGTTTGCGTGAGCTTGGTTACAAGAGGAAGGGATTTACTGGTCAGTGGACTGCTTCCACTGTCGGCCCAAGTTTTTGAACTTGTCACTGACTTATTATGAATGCGCTGCAGGTGACGTATAAGGGAGGATGTTCCGAGGTGGTTAACGTCCTTACCCCTACTTATTACAGCTTGACAAAGGGAACACACGGCTTGACACCTGTTGTCCGCATTTCTGGTGAAATACTTCCACACCGAAGAGCTGATTTTTTTTGGTATTTTCACCAGGCATGTCAACGGCCCTATTCCTCCCACGGACAACAGGTGTCTCCCCGGGTGCCTGACTTAAACAAACCACCTCACCATCAGAATCCTCCTGGTCAATTTCCTCCCCAGCGCCAGCAACACCCATATCCTCCTCATCCTGGTGTACTTCAACACTGACATCTTCAATCTGACTATCAGGAACTGGACTGCGGGTGCTCCTTCCAGCACTTGCAGGGGGCGTGCAAATGGTGGAAGGCGCATGCTCTTCACGTCCAGTGTTGGGAAGGTCAGGCATCGCAACCGACACAATTGGACTCTCCTTGTGGATTTGGGATTTCGAAGAACGCACAGTTCTTTGCGGTGCTACTGCTTTTGCCAACCTGAGTCTTTTCATTTTTCTAGCGAGAGGCTGAGTGCCTCCATCCTCATGTGAAACTGAACCACTAGCCATGAACATAGGCCAGGGCCTCAGCCGTTCCTTGCCACTCCGTGTGGTAAATGGCATATTGGCAAGTTAACGCTTCTTCTCCGACAATTTTATTTTAGGTTTTGGAGTCCTTTTTTTACTGATATTTGGTGTTTTGGATTTGACATGCTCTGTACTATGACATTGGGCATCGGCCTTGGCAGACGACGTTGCTGGCATTTCATCGTCTCGGCCATGACTAGTGGCAGCAGCTTCAGCACGAGGTGGAAGTGGATCTTGATCTTTCCCTAATTTTGGAACCTCAACATTTTTGTTCTCCATATTTTAATAGGCACAACTAAAAGGCACCTCAGGTAAACAATGGAGATGGATGGATACTAGTATACAATTATGGATGGACTGCCGAGTGCCGACACAGAGGTAGCTACAGCCGTGGACTACCGTACTGTACTGTGTCTGCTGCTAATATAGACTGGTTGATAAAGAGATGTAGTAGTAGTATGTATGTATAAAGAAGAAAGAAAAAAAAACCACGGGTAGGTGGTATACAATTATGGACGGACTGCCGAGTGCCGACACAGAGGTAGCTACAGCCGTTTGACTACCGTACTGTACTGTGTCTGCTGCTAATATAGACTGGTTGATAAAGAGATGTAGTAGTAGTATGTATGTATAAAGAAGAAAGAAAAAAAAAACCACGGGTAGGTGGTATACAATTATGGACGGACTGCCGAGTGCCGACACAGAGGTAGCTACAGCCATTTGACTACCGTACTGTACTGTGTCTGCTGCTAATATAGACTGGTTGATAAAGAGATGTAGTAGTAGTATGTATGTATAAAGAAGAAAGAAAAAAAAACCACGGGTAGGTGGTATACAATTATGGACGGACTGCCCAGTGCCGACACAGAGGTAGCTACAGCCGTGGACTACCGTACTGTACTGTGTCTGCTGCTAATATAGACTGGATGATAAAGAGATGTAGTAGTAGTATGTATGTATAAAGAAGAAAGAAAAAAAAACCACGGGTACGTGGTATACAATTATGGACGGACTGCCCAGTGCCGACACAGAGGTAGCTACAGCCGTGGAATACCGTACTGTACTGTGTCTGCTGCTAATATAGACTGGTTGATAAAGAGATGTAGTAGTAGTATGTATGTATAAAGAAGAAAGAAAAAAAAACCACGGGTACGTGGTATACAATTATGGACGGACTGCCCAGTGCCGACACAGAGGTAGCTACAGCCGTGGAATACCGTACTGTACTGTGTCTGCTGCTAATATAGACTGGTTGATAAAGAGATGTAGTAGTATGTATGTATAAAGAAGAAAGAAAAAAAAACCACGGGTAGGTGGTATACAATTATGGACGGACTGCCCAGTGCCGACACAGAGGTAGCTACAGCCGTGGACTACCGTACTGTACTGTGTCTGCTGCTAATATAGACTGGTTGATAAAGAGATGTAGTAGTAGTATGTATGTATAAAGAAGAAAGAAAAAAAAACCACGGGTAGGTGGTATACAATTATGGACGGACTGCCCAGTGCCGACACAGAGGTAGCTACAGCCGTGGACTACCGTACTGTACTGTGTCTGCTGCTAATATAGACTGGTTGATAAAGAGATGTAGTAGTAGTATGTATGTATAAAGAAGAAAGAAAAAAAAAACACGGGTACGTGGTATACAATTATGGACGGACTGCCCAGTGCCGACACAGAGGTAGCTACAGCCGTGGACTACCGTACTGTACTGTGTCTGCTGCTAATATAGACTGGTTGATAAAGAGATGTAGTAGTAGTAGTATGTATGTATAAAGAAGAAAGAAAAAAAAACCACGGGTAGGTGGTATACAATTATGGACGGACTGCCCAGTGCCGACACAGAGGTAGCTACAGCCGTGGACTACCGTACTGTACTGTGTCTGCTGCTAATATAGACTGGTTGATAAAGAGATGTAGTAGTAGTATGTATGTATAAAGAAGAAAGAAAAAAAAACCACGGGTAGGTGGTATACAATTATGGACGGACTGCCCAGTGCCGACACAGAGGTAGCTACAGCCGTGGACTACCGTACTGTACTGTGTCTGCTGCTAATATAGACTGGTTGATAAAGAGATGTAGTAGTAGTAGTATGTATGTATAAAGAAGAAAGAAAAAAAAACCACGGGTAGGTGGTATACAATTATGGACGGACTGCCGAGTGCCGACACAGAGGTAGCTACAGCCGTGGACTACCATACTGTACTGTGTCTGCTGCTAATATAGACTGGTTGATAAAGAGATGTAGTAGTAGTATGTATGTATAAAGAAGAAAGAAAAAAAAACCACGGGTAGGTGGTATACAATTATGGACGGACTGCCGAGTGCCGACACAGAGGTAGCTACAGCCGTGAACTACCGTACTGTGTCTGCTGTGACTGGAAGATAAATAATGATATAAAAAATATATATATATCACTACTGCAGCCGGACAGGTATATATTATATAATGACGGACCTGCTGGACACTGTCTGTCAGCAGAATGAGTTTTTTATAGAATAAAAAAAAAAACACCACACAAGTGAAGTCACACGACGAGTGTTTAACTTTTTCAGGCAATCACAATATAGTATACCATACTACTAACTATACTGGTGGTCAGTGTGGTCAGGTCACTGGTCAGTCACACTGGCAGTGGCACTCCTGCAGCAAAAGTGTGCACTGTTTAATTTTAATAATAATATGTACTCCTGGCTCCTGCTATAACCTATAACTGGCACTGCAAATGATAAATATTTAAATATCTACATACATCATGTGATATATAAAAACATATCACCTAAATATCAATATGTGTTCTTTTTGTTGTCTTGTTTGTAGTGTCTTTTAAGGTAGATAAATAAAAGTAATATTTTAGTTTAACAGACCAAATTCTGGTATAAGTGTTTCCCAAAAAAAGAGTCCTCTTTATTACCTGACTGACAGAATCAGAGGTGTAATTTTGTATTGCTAATTTTTTTTGTCACTGGCTGTGGTACATCCCAGAGCTAATATAAAATATAATACAGGGGGAGCATTAATACTTTTATGGTGCACAGTGCACACTGGTGCTTCCAAATGATTTTGATGATGTATCTTTGTACAATGTGTGTGTACTATACTGTAGGTGCCATACCCCACAGTGTTCACATAAATCTAAGCACTGTGACCCCACAATGTGAGATGTAATTTTCAAAAAAGTAAAAAAATATTGATTTTTTTTTTACAACTTTTGTATGCTGTAAGTGCCGTACCCCACTGTGATCTCCTAAATATAAGCAATGTGACTCCAAAGGCTGTATACCACTTCATTCACATAAAAATAAGCATTGTGCATTTGCAGTGTGACTTAAAGATTTTTTTTTGGTACAACTTATGTGTTCAAAAAAGCTCAGTAGGTGCTGTGCCACTGCGTTAAATAAGTATAAGCACTGAGTTAAAATCAGGGGTTAAAGTGGTGGGGAACAAGGTGGAACTGAGTTCCACCACCTGTAATGGTAGGTGGAACTAGTTCCACCACCTCCATTGCCCTGCACAGTAATTCCAACAGAAAAACCTGCCCCATCACCTACATCCATAGATGATGCAGGTGTTACTGATTAGCTGCAACCACCTCCCCTTACTTGGGTCCGGGTGGCTCCATGGTCCTCCTCCATTTGCAGCCCACCCCTCCTTGTACTCACCCATGATGTGTCTGTTGGACAGCATTCATCCCCTCCTCAGGTCCCTGTGGCTTCCTTTTCTGGCATGGTGTTTGTGATGTCATGCTGTCACCACTGCTGAAGTGAAGAGACATGAAGAGGAGCAGGCTCTGTGCATCTTAAAGACAAGATGAGAGGGAGCTGGAGGGAGAAGAGAGCTGGGGAAACTGCTGGAGGGATACATGGCATGTAGAGATGAGCGCCGGAAATTTTTCGGGTTTTGTGTTTTGGTTTTGGGTTCGGTTCCGCGGCCGTGTTTTGGGTTCGACCGCGTTTTGGCAAAACCTCACCTAATTTTTTTTGTCGGATTCGGGTGTGTTTTGGATTCGGGTGTTTTTTTCAAAAAACCCTAAAAAACTGCTTAAATCATAGAATTTGGGGGTCATTTTGATCCCAAAGTATTATTAACCTCAAAAATCATAATTTCCACTCATTTTCAGTCTACTCTGAATACCTCACACCTCACAATATTATTTTTAGTCCTAAAATTTGCACCGAGGTCGCTGTGTGAGTAAGATAAGCGACCCTAGTGGCCGACACAAACACCGGGCCCATCTAGGAGTGGCACTGCAGTGTCACGCAGGATGTCCCTTCCAAAAAACCCTCCCCAAACAGCACATGACGCAAAGAAAAAAAGAGGCGCAATGAGGTAGCTGTGTGAGTAAGATAAGCGACCCTAGTGGCCGACACAAACACCGGGCCCATCTAGGAGTGGCACTGCAGTGTCACGCAGGATGTCCCTTCCAAAAAACCCTCCCCAAACAGCACATGACGCAAAGAAAAAAAGAGGCGCAATGAGGTAGCTGTGTGAGTAAGATAAGCGACCCTAGTGGCCGACACAAACACCGGGCCCATCTAGGAGTGGCACTGCAGTGTCACGCAGGATGTCCCTTCCAAAAAAAACCTCCCCAAACAGCACATGACGCAAAGAAAAAAAGAGGCGCAATGAGGTAGCTGACTGTGTGAGTAAGATAAGCGACCCTAGTGGCCGACACAAACACCGGGCCCATCTAGGAGTGGCACTGCAGTGTCACGCAGGATGTCCCTTCCAAAAAACCCTCCCCAAACAGCACATGACGCAAAGAAAAAAAGAGGCGCAATGAGGTAGCTGACTGTGTGAGTAAGATAAGCGACCCTAGTGGCCGACACAAACACCGGGCCCATCTAGGAGTGGCACTGCAGTGTCACGCAGGATGTCCCTTCCAAAAAACCCTCCCCAAACATCACATGACGCAAAGAAAAAAAGAGGCGCAATGAGGTAGCTGACTGTGTGAGTAAGATAAGCGACCCTAGTGGCCGACACAAACACCGGGCCCATCTAGGAGTGGCACTGCAGTGTCACGCAGGATGTCCCTTCCAAAAAACCCTCCCCAAACAGCACATGACGCAAAGAAAAAAAGAGGCGCAATGAGGTAGCTGACTGTGTGAGTAAGATAAGCGACCCTAGTGGCCGACACAAACACCGGGCCCATCTAGGAGTGGCACTGCAGGGTCACGCAGGATGTCCCTTCCAAAAAACCCTCCCCAAACAGCACATGACGCAAAGAAAAAAAGAGGCGCAATGAGGTAGCTGACTGTGTGAGTAAGATAAGCGACCCTAGTGGCCGACACAAACACCGGGCCCATCTAGGAGTGGCACTGCAGTGTCACGCAGGATGGCCCTTCCAAAAAACCCTCCCCAAACAGCACATGACGCAAAGAAAAATAAAAGAAAAAAGAGGTGCAAGATGGAATTGTCCTTGGGCCCTCCCACCCACCCTTATGTTGTATAAACAAAACAGGACATGCACACTTTAACCAACCCATCATTTCAGTGACAGGGTCTGCCACACGACTGTGACTGATATGACGGGTTGGTTTGGACCCCCCCCAAAAAAGAAGCAATTAATCTCTCCTTGCACAAACTGGCTCTACAGAGGCAAGATGTCCACCTCATCATCATCCTCCGATATATCACCGTGTACATCCCCCTCCTCACAGATTATCAATTCGTCCCCACTGGAATCCACCATCTCAGCTCCCTGTGTACTTTGTGGAGGCAATTGCTGCTGGTCAATGTCTCCGCGGAGGAATTGATTATAATTCATTTTAATGAACATCATCTTCTCCACATTTTCTGGATGTAACCTCGTACGCCGATTGCTGACAAGGTGAGCGGCGGCACTAAACACTCTTTCGGAGTACACACTTGTGGGAGGGCAACTTAGGTAGAATAAAGCCAGTTTGTGCAAGGGCCTCCAAATTGCCTCTTTTTCCTGCCAGTATAAGTACGGACTGTGTGACGTGCCTACTTGGATGCGGTCACTCATATAATCCTCCACCATTCTTTCAATGGGGAGAGAATCATATGCAGTGCCAGTAGACGACATGTCCGTATCCGTAATCGTTGTCAGGTCCTTCAGTCCGGACCAGATGTCAGCATCAGCAGTCGCTCCAGACTGCCCTGCATCACCGCCAGCGGGTGGGCTCGGAATTCTGAGCCTTTTCCTCGCACCCCCAGTTGCGGGAGAATGTGAAGGAGGAGATGTTGACAGGTCGCGTTCCGCTTGACTTGACAATTTTCTCACCAGCAGGTCTTTCAACCCCAGCAGACTTGTGTCTGCCGGAAAGAGAGATCCAAGGTGGGCTTTAAATCTAGGATCGAGCACGGTGGCCAAAATGTAGTGCTCTGATTTCAACAGATTGACCACCCGTGAATCCTTGTTAAGCGAATTAAGGGCTCCATCCACAAGTCCCACATGCCTAGCGGAATCGCTCCGTGTTAGCTCCTCCTTCAATGTCTCCAGCTTCTTCTGCAAAAGCCTGATGAGGGGAATGACCTGACTCAGGCTGGCAGTGTCTGAACTGACTTCACGTGTGGCAAGTTCAAAGGGCATCAGAACCTTGCACAACGTTGAAATCATTCTCCACTGCGCTTGAGACAGGTGCATTCCACCTCCTATATCGTGCTCAATTGTATAGGCTTGAATGGCCTTTTGCTGCTCCTCCAACCTCTGAAGCATATAGAGGGTTGAATTCCACCTCGTTACCACTTCTTGCTTCAGATGATGGCAGGACAGGTTCAGTAGTTTTTGGTGGTGCTCCAGTCTTCTGTACGTGGTGCCTGTACGCCGAAAGTGTCCCGCAATTCTTCTGGCCACCGACAGCATCTCTTGCACGCCCCTGTCGTTTTTTAAAAAATTCTGCACCACCAAATTCAAGGTATGTGCAAAACATGGGACGTGCTGGAATTTGCCCATATTTAATGCACACACAATATTGCTGGCGTTTTCCGATGCCACAAATCCACAGGAGAGTCCAATTGGGGTAAGCCATTCCGCGATGATCTTCCTCAGTTGCCGTAAGAGGTTTTCAGCTGTGTGCGTATTCTGGAAACCGGTGATACAAAGCGTAGCCTGCCTAGGAAAGAGTTGGCGTTTGCGAGATGCTGCCACTGGTGCCGCCGCTGCTGTTCTTGCGGCGGGAGTCCATACATCTACCCAGTGGGCTGTCACAGTCATATAGTCCTGACCCTGCCCTGCTCCACTTGTCCACATGTCCGTGGTTAAGTGGACATTGGGTACAACTGCATTTTTTAGGACACTGGTGAGTCTTTTTCTGACGTCCGTGTACATTCTCGGTATCGCCTGCCTAGAGAAGTGGAACCTAGATGGTATTTGGTAACTGGGGCACACTGCCTCAATAAATTGTCTAGTTCCCTGTGAACTAACGGCGGATACCGGACGCACGTCTAACACCAACATAGTTGTCAAGGCCTCAGTTATCCGCTTTGCAGCAGGATGACTGCTGTGATATTTCATCTTCCTCGCAAAGGACTGTTGAACAGTCAATTGCTTACTGGAAGTAGTACAAGTGGGCTTACGACTTCCCCTCTGGGATGACCATCGACTCCCAGCAGCAACAACAGCAGCGCCAGCAGCAGTAGGCATTACACGCAAGGATGCATCGGAGGAATCCCAGGCAGGAGAGGAATCATCAGAATTGCCAGTGACATGGCCTGCAGGACTATTGGCATTCCTGGGGAAGGAGGAAATTGACACTGAGGGAGTTGGTGGGGTGGTTTGCGTGAGCTTGGTTACAAGAGGAAGGGATTTACTGGTCAGTGGACTGCTTCCGCTGTCGGCCAAAGTTTTTGAACTTGTCACTGACTTATTATGAATGCGCTGCAGGTGACGTATAAGGGAGGATGTTCCGAGGTGGTTAACGTCCTTACCCCTACTTATTACAGCTTGACAAAGGGAACACACGGCTTGACAAATGTTGTCCGCATTTCTGGTGAAATACTTCCACACGAAGAGCTGATTTTTTTGGTATTTTCACCAGGCATGTCAACGGCCATATTCCTCCCACGGACAACAGGTGTCTCCCCGGGTGCCTGACTTAAACAAACCACCTCACCATCAGAATCCTGCTGGTCAATTTCCTCCCCAGCGCCAGCAACACCCATATCCTCCTCATCCTGGTGTACTTCAACACTGACATCTTCAATCTGACTATCAGGAACTGGACTGCGGGTGCTCCTTCCAGCACTTGCAGGGGGCGTGCAAATGGTGGAAGGCGCATGCTCTTCACGTCCAGTGTTGGGAAGGTCAGGCATCGCAACCGACACAATTGGACTCTCCTTGTGGATTTGGGATTTCGAAGAACGCACAGTTCTTTGCTGTGCTTTTTCCAGCTTGAGTCTTTTCATTTTTCTAGCGAGAGGCTGAGTGCTTCCATCCTCATGTGAAGCTGAACCACTAGCCATGAACATAGGCCAGGGCCTCAGCCGTTCCTTGCCACTCCGTGTGGTAAATGGCATATTGGCAAGTTTACGCTTCTCCTCCGACAATTTTATTTTAGGTTTTGGAGTCCTTTTTTTACTGATATTTGGTGTTTTGGATTTGACATGCTCTGTACTATGACATTGGGCATCGGCCTTGGCAGACGACGTTGCTGGCATTTCATCGTCTCGGCCATGACTAGTGGCAGCAGCTTCAGCACGAGGTGGAAGTGGATCTTGATCTTTCCCTAATTTTGGAACCTCAACATTTTTGTTCTCCATATTTTAATAGGCACAACTAAAAGGCACCTCAGGTAAACAATGGAGATGGATGGATACTAGTATACAATTATGGATGGACTGCCGAGTGCCGACACAGAGGTAGCTACAGCCGTGGACTACCGTACTGTACTGTGTCTGCTGCTAATATAGACTGGTTGATAATGAGATGTAGTAAGTATGTATAAAGAAGAAAGAAAAAAAAACCATGGGTAGGTGGTATACAATTATGGACGGACTGCCGAGTGCCGACACAGAGGTAGCTACAGCCGTGGACTACCGTACTGTACTGTGTCTGCTGCTAATATAGACTGGATGATAATGAGATGTAGTATGTATAAAGAAGAAAAAAAAAAACACGGGTAGGTGGTATACAATTATGGATGGACTGCCGAGTGCCGACACAGAGGTAGCTACAGCCGTGGACTACCGTACTGTACTGTGTCTGCTGCTAATATAGACTGGTTGATAATGAGATGTAGTATGTATGTATAAAGAAGAAAGAAAAAAAAAACACGGGTAGGTGGTATACAATTATGGACGGACTGCCGAGTGCCGACACAGAGGTAGCTACAGCCATGGACTACCGTACTGTACTGTGTCTGCTGCTAATATAGACTGGATGATAATGAGATGTAGTATGTATAAAGAAGAAAGAAAAAAAAACCACGGGTAGGTGGTATACAATTATGGACGGACTGCCGAGTGCCGACACAGAGGTAGCTACAGCTGTGGACTACCGTACTGTACTGTGTCTGCTGCTAATATAGACTGGTTGATAATGAGATGTAGTATGTATGTATAAAGAAGAAAGAAAAAAAAACCACGGGTAGGTGGTATACAATTATGGACGGACTGCCGAGTGCCGACACAGAGGTAGCTACAGCCGTGGACTACCGTACTGTACTGTGTCTGCTGCTAATATAGACTGGATGATAATGAGATGTAGTATGTATAAAGAAGAAAGAAAAAAAAACCACGGGTAGGTGGTATACAATTATGGACGGACTGCCGAGTGCCGACACAGAGGTAGCTACAGCCGTGGACTACCGTACTGTACTGTGTCTGCTGCTAATATAGACTGGATGATAATGAGATGTAGTATGTATAAAGAAGAAAGAAAAAAAAACCACGGGTAGGTGGTATACAATTATGGATGGACTGCCGAGTGCCGACACAGAGGTAGCTACAGCCGTGGACTACCGTACTGTACTGTGTCTGCTGCTAATATAGACTGGATGATAATGAGATGTAGTATGTATAAAGAAGAAAAAAAAAACACGGGTAGGTGGTATACAATTATGGATGGACTGCCGAGTGCTGACACAGAGGTAGCTACAGCCGTGGACTACCGTACTGTACTGTGTCTGCTGCTAATATAGACTGGATGATAATGAGATGTAGTATGTATAAAGAAGAAAGAAAAAAAAACCACGGGTAGGTGGTATACAATTATGGACGGACTGCCGAGTGCCGACACAGAGGTAGCTACAGCCGTGGACTACCGTACTGTACTGTGTCTGCTGCTAATATAGACTGGTTGATAATGAGATGTAGTATGTATAAAGAAGAAAGAAAAAAAAACCACGGGTAGGTGGTATACAATTATGGATGGACTGCCGAGTGCCGACACAGAGGTAGCTACAGCCGTGGACTACCGTACTGTACTGTGTCTGCTGCTAATATAGACTGGATGATAATGAGATGTAGTATGTATAAAGAAGAAAAAAAAAACCACGGGTAGGTGGTATACAATTATGGATGGACTGCCGAGTGCCGACACAGAGGTAGCTACAGCCGTGGACTACCGTACTGTACTGTGTCTGCTGCTAATATAGACTGGATGATAATGAGATGTAGTATGTATAAAGAAGAAAGAAAAAAAAACCACGGGTAGGAGGTATACAATTATGGATGGACTGCCGAGTGCCGACACAGAGGTAGCTACAGCCGTGAACTACCGTACTGTGTCTGCTGCGACTGGATGATAAATAATGATATAAAAAATATATATATATCACTACTGCAGCCGGACAGGTATATATTATATAATGACGGACCTGCTGGACACTGTCTGTCAGCAGAATGAGTTTTTTATAGAATAAAAAAAACACCACACAAGTCACACGACAAGTGTTTAACTTTTTCAGGCAATCACAATATAGTATACTATACTGGTGGTCAGTGTGGTCAGGTCACTGGTCAGTCACACTGGCAGTGGCACTCCTGCAGCAAAAGTGTGCACTGTTTAATTTTAATAATATGTACTCCTGGCTCCTGCTATAACCTATAACTGCTCCCCAGTCTCCCCCACAATTAAGCTGTGTGAGCACAGTCAGATATTATACATAGATGATGCAGCACACTGGGCTGAGCACAGATATGGTATGTGACTGAGTCACTGTGTATCGTTTTTTTCAGGCAGAGAACGGATTATATTAAATAAAACTGCACTGGTGGTCACTGGTCAGTGGTCAGTCACTAGTAAACTCTGCACTCTCTAGTACTCCTAAGCTCCAGTAAATCAAGTGTCTCTGTCTCAATCTCACTCTCTCTCTTCTAATCTAAATGGAGAGGACGCCAGCCACGTCCTCTCCCTATCAATCTCAATGCACGTGTGAAAATGGCGGCGACGCGCGGCTCCTTATATAGAATCCGAGTCTCGCGATAGAATCCGAGCCTCGCGAGAATCCGACAGCGTCATGATGACGTTCGGGCGCGCTCGGGTTAACCGAGCAAGGCGGGAAGATCCGAGTCGCTCGGATCCGTGTAAAAAAAGCTGAAGTTCGGGCGGGTTCGGATTCCGAGGAACCGAACCCGCTCATCTCTAATGGCATGGCGCTGCTGGAAGGACAGAGGCAGAGATGTGTATAAAGGGCACTACTCTGGGCATTATGTGTAGGGGCACTTCTTTTGTGGACATTAGGTGTAAGAGGCACTATTACTGTGGGCATGCTATATATAAGTGGCACTACTACAGTGGGCATTTTGTGTATAAGCGGCACTTCTATGGCCATTATGTGTATAAGTGGCACTACTGTAATCATTATGTGTAATGGGCACTACTACTGTGGGAATTGTGTATAAGGGGCACTATGTGTGGCATAGCATGTATAAAGGGTACCATTGTGTAGTCCAATGTGAATGAAGGGCACTACTGAGTGATTTATCCTGAATAAGGGGCATTACGAGGTAGTGAAATATTAATCAGGGACACTACATGCGGTGTAATGTGAATAAGATTGTGCTACTGTATGGTGTAATTTGATGTGGGGGTACAATTGTGTTACCATGCTGCTTCTTTGTGTGATCAATGTCCCTTTATAAAGTATGGGAAGTAGGGCAGTAATTTATAGTTTGTAGGGGGAGAGCCAAAAACACTAGCACTGACCCTGGTTCTGCTTAATGTGGGGAGGGTTGGGGGGTAGGTGGCGGGGTATATGAGTTCTACCACCTCTCCAGGACCAATTTAAGCTCTGATCAAAATGGATAATGATCGGTTGACAGAAGATCAGATGCAGCAATGAAGTACTAGTGTTGTTGCTGCTGCCAGTCATGATAGTACTAAAGCATCTAGTAAAGGTGGTCCAGGGGGGCAGAAAGTTTAAGAAAGGGCACCTGAAGTCAACATATTTCACAATGTTAAAAAAGTGGTAGATTTGTAACATTAAAAACCAACAAATCAGTGCCTCACAAAAAAGAACACTGAGGCTGAAGAGCAAACTGTATATTCACAAATCTCCGAGGAGAGTCTAGGGGTGTCTACATTAGCTATGTGTGTATCTAACATTTCTCAAACTATGCTAATATAGGAGCCTCCTTTGCCTCCTTTCACCATTTTTGCACCATCTGAAAATGTTGGGTGAGCAGTACAAGTAGAGATGGTGATGATGACATAATAGAAATTGAGGATGCAAGTGTGGACGTGGAACAGGATGAGGGGGGTATTTGTTTACTATCTGATGCTATTGAGGTATATAGAGTTAGATATATGTTGATGATGTTGTTTGTGTAAGTCTGAGCTGTGAGGTTGTCAAGATTGACTGGAAATGAATGTTATTGAGGTTAATAATAGTGTAGGAACAAATGTAGACCCAAATTATGTAATTTTACCTATTTTGATGAATTATTAAAAATAAAATAATGATCCAAAACCGAAACCAGTAAGGTTTTTTTTGGCAAAACCAAATCCCAAAGACAAATTAGAACCAAAACCAAAATCAAATCACAGCGGTTGGCACACAGCTCTAATTTATTATTATTATTATTATTATTATTAGCTTTTATTTCTAATATGCCATAGGGGTAGGTATAAAAATCACAACAAAATTACAGAGCAAAAGCACCATACACTTTAGTCAGCCATAGCAAAAGTAGAAGGCAGAGATCAAAACATATAGTAACATCACAGCACTGTCCGTCTGGCCCACAGGTGTACAAGGGAAATTCTCAGTGGGCCCCACTACCTGAGGTCCCCACCCCCTCCTCTTAAGGGTCAGAAAAGTGGTGGCGTAGGATCATGAAGAACATATGGGGTTTGGTGTGTTTCCATAGAAACTAAACTAAGATTAGCCCTCCTGCCAATCAAAGTGGTGGTCCTGACACATTTATCTCCCCTCCTTTATAAAGGGGTGTTGTTGTTTGCATGTCATCTCAAGTGGTTGGCCAAGTCCATCTGTGGTGATTGGCAACAACCACTTTGGTTGTTGACTCACCACTTAAGCTTGGGACCCTACCACTGCATTCCTTGGTTGGCCCTTCATGCCCCAGTCTGACACTGGATCACGTTAAGTGAGAACAGGGGTGTAGAAGACTGCAAAATAATATAAGTGATGAATTACAAACAGGAAGAATAAAAGTGAATGGATGTGATTTCAACCAAATTACAATGCAGGCAGAAGATGGAAGACTGAACTTAATACTTGTGCAGCATAAGATGAAAAATGATGCAACTTGAGTTAAGCGCAGGCTCAACAGTTTCAGCCTATAAGATAAGAGATATATAAGAATAAAAGATGAAGCACTGACTGACATGAGACATACTGTACTGTAAAGTAGAGGACCTTGCCAATGGCGGTATCCGGACTCCAGGTCGACAGCAAAAATGTCGACACGCCTTAGGTCGACGCCAATTGGTCGACACACCTTAGGTTGACATGGACAAAGGTCAACATGGACAAAAGGTCAACATGAACAAGGTCGACATGGAAAAAGGTCGTCATGAGTTTTTCACGATTTTTTCCTTTTTTGGAACCTTTTCATACTTAACGATCCACGTGGACCACGATTGGAACGGTAATCTGTGCTGAGCGAAGCGGTAGCGGAGCAAAGGCACCATGCCCGAAGCATGGCGAGCGAAGTGAGCCATGCGAGGGGACGCGGTGCACTAATTGGGGTTCCCGGTCACTCTACGAAGAAAACGACACCAAAAAAACATAAACTCATGTCGACCTTTTTCCATGTCGACCTTGTTCCTGTCGACCTTTTGTCCATGTCGACCATTTGTCCATGTCGACCTAAGGTGTGTCGACCAATTGGCGTTGACATAAGGTGTGTCGACCTTTTTGCTGTCGACCCCGAGTCCCAGACCCGCCAATGGCAGCTTACATTCAAAAAGGAGGGTGTACAACAGACAATATGAGCCAGAGGGATGAAGTATTACATTAATAAGGTGAAATAGCAGAAAGGCATTATGTGAGGCAATGACAAATACAGGGGTACAATAAAAGCAGGAAAAAAAACAAAAAAAATTGCAAACACCAGTAAGCTGGATGAGCATCAAGTGCAGACATGATAAATCTTGGCGAGGATACTGATGAATAGATAAAAGGGTAGTACAATGCAGATGAATGTCAATGGTTGGTAGACTGACTGAAGCAATCAGCAGTAGGAGATGTGGACTAATAAGTTACAAGTGGATCTGTCAGAAAGAAGATCAGAGTATGGAGAGTGTATTGTATGTCCTTTGATTAAGGCCAGGGTGATAGGAGAACTGTGGGATGGTGAGACCTGGGCAGAGCCGGCCTTAGCTATAGGCAGGCTAGGCATTTGCCTAGGGCATCCAAGCATGTCTAGGGGCATCCAAGCATGTGCCTGCAGTATCTCATGCTGGGAGGGACAGTCCGCAAACTAACTGTTACTTTCCAAATTTGTAAAAAAAAATGCACACTGTGCCTTAAACTTCCTCTGACATGCTTGAATGCCCCTGACTTGTGAGACCTCAGACAGACAGCAGAAGCCAAGTAAATGCAATTCCTGGACCTGTGACATTTTCACTGACTATATAAGGTTATTACTGGATGGCTTCTATAACACATGTGTATTTTGGAAGACTGCTTCACAGAAACCTGACATCATCTATACTGCTTGTGCACATAGGGGAGGGGGACCCTGTTATCCTGTGTCCCTTATCCCTGTGCAATTCCCAGGTGTCTGCAGGGACATAACATGGGCAATGTTCTCCCCACACTTTATTTCCTAGTCAGTCCATGCCGTAAAATTCCCCTGCCACCCAGCACTGTAACGTGGTCAGTAAGTTGCGTTGTGCTTTTCTATATGAAACATCAGTGCAGCATGACTTTCGGACACATCAGACTGGAGGGCAGAGCATATCACTCCCACAGTATAAAGTAAAGGGCATGCAGTAACAGACACCAGCAAACACACTGAATAGTGAAGAGAATGGACAGTTTCTACATGTTTGATACTGGTCTTTTTGTATAACCAGCAAGTGTGGCAGTATATGTGTATTATGGGCATTACTAATGTGGGGCATAGGTGTAAGGTGCATTACTGTGTGGCATTATGTGTATTATGGGCATTACTAATGTGGGGCATATGTGTAAGGTTCCTTTACTGTGTGGAATTATATGTATTATGGTCATTACTGTGTGGCATTGTGCAGAGTTGAACTGGCCCACAGGGTAACCCCCCGGTGGGCCCCACTACCTGAGCATTGCAGGTACAGATGCAGAACTAGCGGCGGAGCTAGGGGGCACCAGACAAAATTTTGCCTAGGGCATCAAATTGGCTAGGGTCGGCTCTGGACCTGGGCAGTGAAGAGGCCTGGATGGTGGTGAAGTCTAGGAGGTGGTGAGGATTACATGGCAGAGACATAGTCCTGATGTTGAGGCACAGGGGGAAAGAGGACTTGAATGGTGTATTGCAAGTCACAATTTTACTGGAGGAAACTACACTGGGTGAGTCTTTTTTATTTTTCTAAGTCTAGAATTAAAACTTAGACTTTTATGATGATTTATATTCTACTTTATATAGCTATTGGTTATAATAAGAATTTACTTACCGATAATTCTATTTCTCATAGTCCGTAGTGGATGCTGGGGACTCCGTAAGGACCATGGGGAATAGCGGCTCCGCAGGAGACTGGGCACATCAAAAGAAAGCTTTAGGACTATCTGGTGTGCACTGGCTCCTCCCCCCATGACCCCCCTCCAAGCCTCAGTTAGGATACTGTGCCCGGACGAGCGTACACAATAAGGAAGGATTTTGAATCCCGGGTAAGACTCATACCAGCCACACCAATCACACCGTATAACCTGTGATCTGAACCCAGTTAACAGCATGATAACAGAGGAGCCTCTGAAAGATGGCTCACAACGATAATAACCCGATTTTTGTAACAATAACTATGTACAAGTATTGCAGACAATCCGCACTTGGGATGGGCGCCCAGCATCCACTACGGACTATGAGAAATAGAATTATCGGTAAGTAAATTCTTATTTTCTCTAACGTCCTAAGTGGATGCTGGGGACTCCGTAAGGACCATGGGGATTATACCAAAGCTCCCAAACGGGCGGGAGAGTGCGGATGACTCTGCAGCACCAAATGAGAGAACTCCAGGTCCTCCTCAGCCAGGATATCAATTTTGTAGAATTTTACAAACGTATTTGCTCCTGACCAAGTAGCTGCTCGGCAAAGTTGTAAAGCCGAGACCCCTCGGGCAGCCGCCCAAGATGAGCCCACCTTCCTTGTGGAGTGGGCATTTACAGATTTTTGGCTGTGGCAGGCCTGCCACAGAATGTGCAAGCTGAATTGTACTACAAATCCAACGGGCAATAGTCTGCTTAGAAGCAGGAGCACCCAGCTTGTTGGGTGCATACAGGATAAACAGCGAGTCAGATTTCCTGACTCCAGCCGTCCTGGAAACATATATTTTCAGGGCACTGACAACGTCTAGCAACTTGGAGGCCTCCAAGTCCCTAGTAGCCGCAGGCACCACAAATAGGTTGGTTCAGGTGAAACGCTGAAACCACCTTGGGGAGAAACTGAGGACGAGTCCTCAATTCCGCCCTGTCCGAATGGAAAATCAGATAAGGGCTTTTTCAGGATAAAGCCGCCAATTCTGACACGCGCCTGGCCCAGGCCAGGGCCAACAGCATGACCACTTTTCATGTGAGATATTTTAACTCCACAGATTTAAGTGGTTCAAACCAATGTGACTTTTGGAACCCAAAACTACATTGAGATCCCAAAGTGCCACTGGAGGCACAAAAGGAGGCTGTATATGCAGTACCCCTTTTACAAACGTCTGAACTTCAGGGACTGAAGCTAGTTCTTTTTGGAAGAAAATTGACACGGCCGAAATTTGAACCTTAATGGACCCCAATTTCAGGCCCATAGACACTCCTGTTTGCAGGAAATGTAGGAATCGACCCAGTTGAATTTCCTCCGTCGGGCCTTACTGGCCTCGCACCACGCAACATATTTTCGCCAATTGCGGTGATAATGTTTTTGCGGTTACATCCTTCCTGGCTTTGATCAGGATAGGGATGACTTCATCCGGAATGCCTTTTTTCCTTCAGGATCCGGCGTTCAACCGCCAAGCCGTCAAACGCAGTCGCGGTAAGTCTTGGAACAGACAGGGTCCTTGCTGGAGCAGGTCCCTTCTTAGAGTTAGAGGCCACGGATCCTCCGTGAGCATCTCTTGAAGTTCCGGTTACCAAGTCCTTCTTGGCCAATCCGGAACCACGAATATAGTGCTTACTCCTCTCCATCTTATCAATCTCAGTACCTTGGGTATGAGAGGCAGAGGAGGGAACACATACCCTGACTGGTACACCCACGGTGTTACCAGAGCGTCTACAGCTTATTGCCTGAGGGTCCCTGGACCTGGCGCAATACCTGTCGAGTTTTTAATCATGTGGAAGACTTCTGGGTGAAGTCCCCACTCTCCCGGGTGGAGGTCGTGCTGAGGAAGTCTGCTTCCCAGTTGTCCACTCCCGGAATGAATACTGCTGACAGTGCTATCACATGATTTTCCGCCCAGCAAAAAATCCTTGCAGCTTCTGTCATTGCCCTCCTGCTTCTTGTGCCACCCTGTCTGTTTACGTGGGTGACTGCCGTGATGTTGTCCGACTGGATCAACACCAGCTGACCTTGAAGCAGAGGTCTTGCTAAGCTTAGAGCATTGTAAATGTCCCTTAGCTTCAGGATATTTATGTGAAGTGATGTCTCCAGGCTTGACCATAAGCCCTGGATATTCCTTCCCTGTGTGACTGCTCCCCAGCCTCGCAGGCTGGCATCCGTGGTCACCAGGACCCAGTCCTGAATGCCTAATCTGCGGCCCTCTAGAAGATGAGCACTCTGCAACCACCACAGGAGGGACACCCTTGTCCTTGGTGACAGGGTTATCCGCTGATGCATCTGAAGATGCGACCCGGACCATTTGTCCAGCAGGTCCCACTGGAAAGTTCTTGCGTGGAATCTGCCGAATGGGATTGCTTCGTAGGAAGCCACCATTTTACCCAGAACCCTTGTGCATTGATGCACTGAGACTTGGCTCGGTTTTAGGAGGTTCCTGACTAGCTTGGATAACTCCCTGGCTTTCTCCTCCGGGAGAAACACCTTTTTCTGGACTGTGTCCAGGATCATCCCTAGGAACAGAAGACACGTCGTCGGAACCAGGTGCGATTTTGGAATATTAAGAATCCAATCGTGCTGCCGCAACACTACCTGAGATAGTGCTACACCGACCTCCAACTGTTCCCTGGATCTTACCCTTATCAGGGAATTGTCCAAGTAAGGGATAACTAAAATTCACTTCCTTCGAAGGAATATCATCATTTCGGCCATTACCTTGGTAAAGACCCGGGGTGCCGTGGACCATCCATACGGCAGCGTCTGAACTGATAGTGACAGTTCTGTACCATAAACCTGAGGTACCCTTGGTGAGAAGGGTAAATTTTGACATGAAGGTAAGCATCCTTGATGTCCCGAGACATCATGTAGTCCCCTTCTTCACTGCTCTGAGTGACTCAATCTTGAATTTGAACCTCTGTATGTAAGTGTTCAAAGATTTTAGATTTAGAATCGGTCTCACCGAGCCGTCCGGCTTCGGTACCACAACAGTGTGGAATAATACCCCGTTCCCTGTTGAAGGAGGGGTATCTTGATTATCACCTGCTGGGAATACAGCTTGTGAATGGCTTCCAAAACTGTCTCCCTGTCAGAAGGAGACATCGGTAAAGCCGACTTTAGGAAACGGCGAGGGGGAGACGTCTCGAATTCTAATTTGTACCCCTGAGATATCACCTGAAGGATCCAGGGGTCTACTTGCGAGTGAGCCCACTGCGCGCTGAAATTCATTGAGACGGGCCCCCCACCGTGCCTGATTCTGCTTGTAAAGCCCCAGCGTATACTGAGGGCTTGGCAGAGGCGGGAGAGGGTTTCTGTTCCTGGGAACTGGCTGATTTCTGCAGCCTTTTTCCTCTCCCTCTGTCACGGGGCAGAAATGAGGAACCTTTTGCCCGCTTGTCCACGAAAAGACTGCGCCTGATAATACGGCATCTTCTCATGTTGAGAGGCGACCTGGGGTACAAACGTGGAATTCCCAGCTGTTGCCGTGGCCACCAGGTCTGAAAGACCGACCTCAAATAACTCCTCCCCTTAATAAAGCAATACTTCCAAATGCCGTTTGGAATACGCATCACCTGACCACTGACGTGTCCATAACCCTCTACTGGTAGAAATGGACAACGCGCTTAGACTTGATGCCAGTCAGCAAATATTCCGCTGTGCATCACGCATATATAGAAATGCATCTTTTAAATGCTCTATAGGCAAAAATATACTGTCCCTATCTAGGGTATCAATATTTTCAGTCAGGGAATCCGACCACGCCAACCCAGCACTGCACATCCAGGCTGAGGCGATTGCTGGTCGCAGTATAACACCAGTATGTGTGTAAATACCTTTTAGGATACCCTCCTGCTTTCTATCAGCAGGATCCTTAAGGGCGGCCATCTCAGGCGAAGGTAGAGCCCTTACAAGTGTGTGAGCGCTTTATCCACCCTAGGGGGTGTTTCCCAACGCACCCTAACCTCTGGCGGGAAAGGATATAATGCCAATAACATTTTAGAAATTATCAGTTGTTATCGGGGGAAACCCACGCATCATCACACACCTCATTTAATTTCTCAGATTCAGGAAAACTACAGGTAGTTTTTCCTCACCGAACATAATACCCCTTTTTTGGTGGTACTCGTATTATCTGAAATGTGTAAAACATTTTTCATTGCCTCAATCATGTAACGTGTGGCCCTACTGGAAGTCACATTCGTCTCTTCACCGTCGACACTGGAGTCAGTATCCGTGTCGGCGTCTATATCTGCCATCTGAGGTAACGGGCGCTTTAGAGCCCCTGACGGCCTATGAGACGTCTGGACAGGCACAAGCTGAGTAGCCGGCTGTCTCATGTCAACCACTGTCTTTTATACAGAGCTGACACTGTCACGTAATTCCTTCCAACAGTTCATCCACTCAGGTGTCGACCCCCTAGGGGGTGACATCACTATTACAGGCAATCTGCTCCGTCTCCACATCATTTTTCTCCTCATACATGTCGACACAAAAGTACCGACATACAGCACACACACAGGGAATGCTCTGATAGAGGACAGGACCCCACTAGCCCTTTGGGGAGACAGAGGGAGAGTTTGCCAGCACACACCAGAGCGCTATATATATACAGGGATAACCTTATATAAGTGTTTTTCCCCTTATAGCTGCTGTATAGTTAATACTGCGCCTAATTAGTGCCCCCCTCTCTTTTTTAACCCTTTCTGTAGTGTAGTGACTGCAGGGGAGAGCCAGGGGAGCTTCCCTCCAACGGAGCTGTGAGGGAAAATGGCGCCAGTGTGCTGAGGAGATAGGCTCCGCCCCTTTTTCGCGGACTTTTCTCCTGCTTTTTTATGGATTCTGGCATGGGTTAAAATTCATCCATATAGCCCTGGGGGCTATATGTGATGTATTTTCGCCAGCCAAGGTGTTTTTATTGCTTCTCAGGGCGCCCCCCCCCCAGCGCCCTGCACCCTCAGTGACCAAAGTGTGAAGTGTGCTGAGAGCAATGGCGCACAGCTGCAGTGCTGTGCGCTACCTTTTTGAAGACAGGACGTCTTCTGCCGCCGATTTTCCGGACCTCTTCTGCCTTCTGGCTCTGTAAGGGGGCCGGCGGCGCGGCTCTGGGACCCATCCAAGCTGGGCCTGTGATCGTCCCTCTGGAGCTAATGTCCAGTAGCCTAAGAAGCCCAATCCACTCTGCACGCAGGTGAGTTCGCTTCTTCTCCCCTTAGTCCCTCGATGCAGTGAGCCTGTTGCCAGCAGGTCTCACTGAAAATAAAAAACCTAAACTAAAACTTTCACTAAGAAGCTCAGGAGAGCCCCTAGTGTGCACCCTTCTCGTTCGGGCACAGAGATCTAACTGAGGCTTGGAGGGGGGTCATGGGGGGAGGAGCCAGTGCACACCAGATAGTCCTAAAGCTTTCTTTAGATGTGCCCAGTCTCCTGCGGAGCCGCTATTCCCCATGGTCCTTACGGAGTCCACAGCATCCACTTAGGACGTTAGAGAAATATGTGTTAGATGAAGACTATCAGATAAATTATATTCATCTTTCCAATGTGTAGCTATGGGCTGGTAATAAGTTTTACTGACATTCAAAGCCCTACGCAACCAGGGTCCAAGGTACAATACGTGATGCATCTTCTGATTCCTTACATTCATTTGAATCTCAAGTTTTTAGCTTTGTAGTTACAAACAATATGGCATTTTTTAAACTTGCACCCTTGCTCAGTTTAAGAGGCTAAGGGGTCTGTTTACTAAGCCTTAGATGGAGATAAAGTGCACAGAAATAAAGTACCAGCCAACCAGCTCCTAACTGTCATTTTTCAAACCCAGCCTGTGACATTGTAGTTAGTAGCTGATTGACTGGTACTTTATCTCTGTCCACTTTATCTCAGTTCAAGACTTAGTAAATAGACTAAAAAACTTTTGAAAATTTCAGAAACAGTCTCTAGACTTACCTGTTTACTCGCGTATTTCAGTAATACCACTTGATTGTCTAAAATGAAAATCCAATGGCTTATCTCTTTGCAATATGTTAGCAATTAATATGTATTTTGTAGCAGTTTCATTTTGTATCATGTGTTTTTGCAGAACCACCCTCAATTGTTTTGTTTTTGTACAGCATGAGTTCTCCATGTCATAGCTTTAACCAGTCCCAAATTGGTCAGCCCAGGGCTAGAATCCCTCATATTTTTTGGCACCCTTCAAGAATTAGAGTCCCCTCACGCCCTACAAGGGACAACCAGCCCTGGATGCTGGGTGTGGAGTTAATTTTATTAAAATAGTTAATTATATTGGTGGTCATTCCGAGTTGTTCGCTGGGTAATTTTCTTCGCATCGCAGCGATTTTCCGCTAATTGCGCATGCGCAATGTTCGCACTGCGACTGCGCCAAGTAAATTTGCTATGAAGATTGGTATTTTACTCACGGCATTATGAGGTTTTTTCTTCGTTCTGGAGATCGGAGTGTGATTGACAGGAAGTGGGTGTTTCTGGGCGGAAACTGGCCGTTTTATGGGAGTGTTTGAAAAAACGCTACCGTTTCTGGGAAAAACGCGGGAGTGGCTGGAGAAACGGAGGAGTGTCTGGGCGAATGCTGGGTGTGTTTGTGATGTCAAACCAGGAACGACAAGCACTGAACTGATCGCACTGGAAGAGTAAGTCTCAAGCTACTCAGAAACTGCACAGAGAAGTCTTACTCTTTTCGCATTATTGCGAATCTTTCGTTCGCAATTTTGATAATCTAAGATTCACTCCCAGTAGGCGGCGGCTTAGCGTGTGCAAAGCTGCTAAAAGCAGCTTGCGAGCGATCAACTCGGAATGACCACCATTGTTTTTTACATATGGCCTACAACTTCCAGAAAGCCTTACCTGGCATGATGGCACTTATGGAACAGCAAAGGGTGCAAAATGGAGCAACCAACTAGGGCTGCAAAATGGAGCAATTCAATTGTTGCTCCATTCAGACACCTGATAGTCACTGGGATGACATTTCTTATTGCAGCCTCCGGAGGTGAAAGAAGAAATGTGCACTAAGTCAACACTTTTGGTGTGTACAACCAAAGCAGAACTTTAGATGGGTTTAGCTGTATTACGCAGCTAAACCTTGTTTGGATGTGACATGAGCGATATGCATGTGTAGCCAAACTACAATTGAATTGTGACAATTGTTTAAGCATCTAAACAGTTCCATTTAGACAGGAAAATTAGACACTCAAAACAATTGAAATGGCCCCTACATGTCCATGACACGCCAATGGGATGTTCCTATTACGTGTGGACAATTACAAATCTGTTAGTATTAGGACTGTTAGGGACTCATCTGATAAAGCTCACCTGGACATGGTGGATGGGACTGCATTTTTGGCCAAACATAGGCTAAGTTTGTCACTGACATTATACTCTGTTAATTGTCAGAGCTTAGAAAAAATATTTTTGGTGTTCTTAATGGTTAGAGTGTGCATTCTTCTTTCTTACAAATGTGGACTAGACACCAGAATATGTTACTATCAAAACAGATAAAGAATGGAGTAAAGGACATCATCGAGTACACTTTAGAAAATAATGGGTAGAAGCTGATTGGTTGTGATAGAAAACTTCTTCTTTTCTCCACTATTTAGGAGGTTCGATACATCTCCAACTATTCTCTAATTTTAATGTGTTTTGTCTTTTTTGGAGGGGGGTGGGTGATCCTTACATTGACTATGACTTTCATATGCACAGTATGATAAAATTGAGCATTGCTAGACTTCTGATACCCTTAAATGTGCTTATAGAAAACAAACACTAGAAAGAATAAGACTTCAGGCTTTTGTAGGAGTTCCTTTCTTTGTTTTGTGTTTTAGTAACAATGATTGAGAAGTTTTTCTTTTGATATTTTTTGTAATTACTTATCTAAATATACCAAAACCTTATAAACTATTTAGGGTTGATTCATACATTTTTTAAAGATAATATTTCTGTATATTCATATTTTACAATTGTCTAGTAAATGTCTCAAAACTTTGTTTATTATTTCTTTCTTTGCCTTCCAGCTTCTGACCTTATATATTCCTGTTATTACTTTTTATTTGTTTTCTGAGTGTAGCTCCAAGCATGTATCCCGAGCCAGCCCCCGTCAGGTCATGTCATTTCTTGGCAGTTCTTCTGTTAGCCGCCAACTGGGGTAAAGATCAAGACTTGGAACACTGTGGACCAAAGTGATCAACTTGCAAACATGCAATTACCACATTAAAATGCAACATTGCTCTTTTTCAATCTGCGTAGCTATGTCAACTGTATTTCAGCCACTTCATATAATTCTTCTTTTTTATTTCCCTTAAGAGCTAGCCTACAAAATGCTGGCTTTCAATAATATTAGTCAAATTGGGGCTATTCCCCTTCATGTCATCTACACACATAAAACAAAGACTATTGTGTAATTTGTTTTTCTGAAACACAATGTGAGCTGCAATAACATTGCAAATAAATAGCTTTTGGGGATAGTCAGAAAAACATGTCATCTGTTTGGCTTGACACATTGAGCAGCTGTGTTTTTCATTTATCGTCCGTCATTGTGCTGACAAATGGACGTTTATCTAAATAGCTCAATTTGGTGCATTTTGTAAAACACTACAGTGACCTTAGCGCAATAAACATTCAAACTGCGGAAGAAAAAATATTTTGATCATAGACTTGTGTTTTTGTGTGTTTCAAGCTTGTGATACAGCACAATGCAACACTATAAGTTACTGTAGATTTTAAAAACAAAATGTCAAGGAAGAAATAGAAGAAATTAATAATGCTCACACTAAATACAGTATTTTAATGTTCCGTCATCTTTGTTAAAACCTTCCTACCTAATAATGTTTCTAATCTTCTATTTTAAACAGAAATAATAGAAGAGTATATGGAGTAGTTAGTGCAAAGAGGATGACACAACACTTCCCTGTGAAGGACACTCTGGATCACACTTTTATGCCCATGCTCCTTCTATTGAAATAAAATGAAAAGTTTGTCATGGTTAAGGTCAGGGTTTAAAGTGGTCCTGAAGGGGAGGCATTCAATTTGCTGGCTGTTGGGATCCCGGATGTCAGGATACTGATACCGGAATCCCGACTGCCAGCTGGAATCCCCTTTCAGGTGGTGGTCCACGCCATCACCCAAGGGAGAATTTAACCCTGTGGTGACCTAAGGCTGCCATTGGGCCTGAAGCATGTTGAGCGCAGTGAGCCCACTTGGGCACATGCTGCACTGACCGCCGGGATCCTGACAGCCAGGATATCATACTAAATCCTCCTGGAGAGGTGGTGGAACTCATGTCTCTGGCAAGCTAACCCCCCCTCCCCCCACCACACACACACATATTAGGTGGAGCCAGGGCCAGTGCTAGGGTTTTTGGCACCCCCTGCAAACTATAAATTTGTACCCTATTTCCCATACCTTATACACTACACAGTGGTACCCCTTATACACATTATGCCACACAATAGTACCCCTTATAAACAATACCCAAAGTAGTAGTGCTGCTTATACACATAATGCCCATAGTAGTGCCATTTATACACATAATGCCCACAGAAGTGCCACTCTGTCACTCCAGTAGATCACTGCCTGTGTCCCTCCAGCAGCTCCATGTTCTGTGTTCCTCCAATAGCTTCCCTTCTTATGTGTCCCTCCAGCCCGCTCTCATTTTGTCTTCAGCATGCACAGAGCTTGCACCTCTTTGTGGCTCTCCTTCACTTCAGCTGTGGTGACAGCATGACATCATATACACCATGCTGGAAAAAGAAGCTGCTGGGACCTGAAGAGGGGACAAACGCTGTCCAACAGACACAGCATGTCTAAGTACCAGAAGGGGTGTGCTGCATGTGGAAAAGTACAATGGAGCCACCAGAACCCGAGGAAGGGAGTGGTAGCTGTGGCTCATCAGTGACATTAGCAATGCTTACTTCGTCTATTGATGGTGGTGTGGTGGAAATTTCAGTTGGAATTACTGTGCAGGGCCATGGAGGAGGTGGAACTAGTTCCCCCTACCATCACAGGTGGTGGAATTCAAGTCCACCCCGTTCTCCCCACTTTAACCACTGGTTATGGTGCAATCAGTGTGCTCTGTACAAGGAGCTTGATTGCACTGTTCATCTAAACACCATGAGCAATATGCAGAGTTGGAAGTAAATTGGGAAAATTATAAAAAAAGCATACAAAACCAAAAGGTCTATATTCCACCAATACAGAGCTGTATGCACCTCAGTATGTGAACACATCTGAAACTGTAGCATGTGTACCTGAATCGATACCAATCATCATCAATATGCACTTACTGTACACCAGCCCTACACTACAGTAATTGCCAAAGATACTGATAAAACTAAATATTTATCGTGTATATAACCCTTTATGAGGTCTAAGAACACGGTACGCTATCTACGTAAGAAGTACCGTAAGGGTACGCAAGTTGCGTATCGATCGCTTAGCCGTGATCGAGACGCTCAGGCGTCACGTTCACTCACGGCCAAGTGATCGCAGGCAGGCAGACTATTGGCTGTTGACTTATCGTAATGATTCGCTATAGCGTAGCGGCGCTCGGGACCACGAGGAGATCACCAGCGATGCAGACGCTCACAACGTTAAAACCTTTATATCTATACCTTTAGTAATGAAATACACAGCAAACCTTAATGTAGAGACAAAGTGTAAGTGCAACCTTGTGTAACCTGATTAACTACAAAGCTGCTTGAGCGTCACCGATGCTCAGGGAATACTTAACACTATAAAGAATACACAGATACCTGGGCTTAGGGTCCGAAACCTATTATGTGTATTATGACTATTATACTTGCAAAAGGAATCACAGTACAAAGCATACACTACAATATAACATAAACCAACTAACCAGATAACTACACGGGAAATATAATACAATACAATTCAAGTCTAATCAAGGAAAAATACGAGAGAAAGAGAAGAGAGGGAGAGAGAGAAATGGCTCACAGTAAGACAATATGATTACGGAGAGAACTTACGCACAAGGGGAACGATCGCATGCGCCTCGATATCCAGCTCCCGATTATCAGCAATGAGAACCGTTGAAGAGAGTGAAGTTGGATATGGTCGGCCTGCTATTTATGCCCCACACACAATACAATTCAATGGTCCCTACAATCTCATTGTTCATTGGACACAGGAATTCGGCTTCGCATTATAACAAAAGGTCATAGGTTGATTCATACAGGTGGGCTGTGACTATTTCCAACTGCTCAGGTGGGAGGGAAACTGGGTTTCCCGCCGCATGGGTAATAAAGTGCAAATAAAGTAAATGTTCATAAACTTCTTATGTCCATAACTATTCGCACGAGCGATTGATCTGCTTCAAACCAACACCGGAATATTTCTAATTAAATATTCTTCCGATGGATACTAAACACCACTGTATTACTCCTATCTGACCCTTCGTATCAAACAAAGAGGGATTCCTCTGTTCATAAACATTCTATATTAACCAAACTTTCAGAATCTATCAAAGGGACCATGATCTACAAAATACATTATTAGTGAAAATATGTAATGATTGAGTCGCACGCTATGATCGCATAAACTCTACCGTAAATACGCATACCATGCGCCTGCGGGTGCCCGCGACTGTGAGTATGCGCACGTACGGGAGAGCGTACGCACGCGCAGCACGGACCTGTGTGAGGTGCAAATATGGTAGTGTGCATAGAGATATTTTTCTGACTTTGACAGTCCACCCTTTGGCAGTCAATAATAACTGCCACTTCCTGAAAACATTTCAAAAGGAGAAAAATATATGTCAGGGGTTAATTCATTTCCATGGTTGGGTAAGGGAGGAGAGAGGAGTAGGTGGGAAGAGGGTATGACCTAGTGAGATAGCAGAAGCATGTGTGTATGAGTCCATGTTTGGGGGGTCATGTATCATCGTGCCGTACGTGTTGTAAATCAAGCTTCGAGGTATTGCGAAGTATACATTTGAATTCCTTCTTATCCCGTGGTACAGGTCTGTGGATGGGCTGTCAAACTTTACCGAGCTCTTTTCGGATTTTGAACAAAATGGGGAGCACATTTTAGTTGATGATACATGAATGGGGGAATATGTGATTGCTGATATCTGTGCCTGTATTCCCTATACTATGTGTGTCATTACCTGAGGGTTGTAGAAATGAAGAAAAGACATAATTACGGTAAATGCGGTGGTATTCTATGTCAGGTTAATGTACATCTGTCGGTTGAAGTTTTGTTCGGTATCAGTTGAAAGTCGTCTTCTTTGCGCTGTTTTGCTCATTAAGCGTGAGCAATAAGCTTTGTCAATGCCATTAGATTTACAAAAAATGTTGGGCTAGCGTAATTTTAAGAATTCTAGGGAAACTGGGGATCCATGGCAAAGTTCATCAAGTGTCCATATCTCAAGTGGTCAAAACTTCTTCTTTGGTCTATCCGTTGTCTGTATAGCGTCTCATCAACTTCCTCGTCCAAGGGGGTCTTGTTATCTTGGAGAAAAACCAGAAAAACAGGTGAAAGAAACGGACCGTAGAAATCGCATTTTCATCACATCATTGTTTCTATCGTTGGGTCGTAAATCAAATCCAGGTTAATTACAGTTTCCTCACTCCTCAAACTCATCACTCTGGTACTTTGTTTGCACCTCATTAAAGCCTGCCCGCATCTAAATATCAATCCAATCGATATAACGACACCTAAGATACATAGTAGAAACTTCCCAACATCCATTATGACTCCTTGAGCCCAGTCTCCTAAACCGGAGAACCAATTTCGCGGGTTCAACCATGACACCCAACCAGTCAGCTCATTACCTACAGCAGCAAGAGTGAGATTGTGTTTTCGGCGAAATTCCCACTTTAATTGGAGAATATCGTCCATCTTTTGGTCTATGACCTCTACCGGATCCTCGGTGCTATTTGTGATATACGTGCAACACTTCACGCCGTACTGTGTTGCCAATGTAACACAATATCCGCCTGTCACTGCTGTGAGGTAATTAAGAACCATTCTATGCTGTACCAGTTCTGTTTTATAAGCCTGAAGTTCTCTTCCAGTATATCTAAACGTGTCATCATACATTTCAGTGATATTATCTAACAAATTGGCGAGTGCGGAAATGTATCTATAATTCATCACTCCTCGAGCGGTGCGAGTGAAATCTAACGCCACCAGAACCTGAATCCCGGTGGATTCATGGATCAGATCAGAGGCCGGATGCTCTAACCTTTCTGACAGTTGTCTTTTAACGAGGTGCTCGTAATGAGTGTGAGTATAAGGAGCTTGGGCACCACGGTGTATGTCTTTCATTTTATCATGGGTTACAGTCATTACTTCAGGCAATACTCTTCCAATATAACACAATCCTTCAGAGTTTGGGGCAAGCCACTTGTACGCCTTTCTCCCGCATATGAAATATGCATCATCGGGGAGAACATATGGGACGGAGAAAGACATTACCATATTACACACCTTCCAGGTGAAATCTCCTAGCCCTAATTCTTCCATCTGCTTAATGCACGTATCAGGTTGTACGATATGTGCACAATATCCTGGTGATACTTCTCCAACTCTAGTAATCCTATTTCCTAAGGTGTATCTATACCGGAAAGATTTTCCTCTACTGGCTATGTGGCGTACAAGCTCTGTATCTGTAGGCATTCTATCTGCTCTATGTGAAAAGGTCATGGTGTGGTTACTCCATGATACTTCCCAATTTCCCGGCTTTCTGGGATTGGAGATGTTAAAACATAATAGGGACCTATCCACGTGGTATTGGTGGAGCTTCAAACTAGGAGGGCTGGAGATATTAAACCTCTGGTCCACCGGTCTCCCACCATTTAACTCAAGTACCTCCCCTATCGTTAAAGGAAATGGTACTAGCCCTGATTTGCTATGACCCTGAGGTACTTGAGAGCATACCCAACAATCTGTTTTGTTTAATACATTACCCACTAAGGAGTGATAATCACTCAATGGATGCCGGTCCATATGGATATTAAAACTGGATTGGCATTTCTTAATGCACCCATCTTCAATGACATTGTTACAGAGCCTACAGATACAGTTTTCTTCAGCTAACAATCCGTCACAATTTCTTCTATGGTCAATGCTATCGGATCGTTTTCTGATACTCGCCTTTGCTTGTTGGTTAGGTTGATCTTGGAAAACTACGCCTCCATCTTTATCATCAGAACTCATTCCAGAACCTCTATCGACCTCCATGGTACTCTCGCCGGAACAGACTGCTCTGGTCAACATCATGGTCAACAGGAAAATCCGGATCACAGTCTCTTGGGGCAAGTCCATCTTTGAGGAGGAGACGAAGAAGAATGAGAAGGAGGAAAAATACATTTGAGGGAGAGGGGATGGGAAGTGGAAGAAAAACAATAAAAGGGAGTGGGGAGTCGACAACAGCTCTCGGTCTTCAAGGCTCAGGTGCCGCCTCAGTCCTCCTGGAACAGACACTCCAGTGATACAACCTCTACCGTCTGTTCCTTATCACGGGACTTCTCTGGATCAGCAACCTTCTTGCAGTGGGATGAATGGACCCAAGTCTCTCTCTCAGCAACCTTCAATGCTGTAGTGCTAGTCAATAAGACCTGGTATGGTCCTTCCCATCTGTCAATAAGGCAACCTGAGCGTAGAAAATTTCGTATCATTACATAATCCCCAGGTTCAATGTCATGACAATTACTATCAGGTAGATCAGGAATCACCAACTTTAGATTATCATTTTGATTCCTTAACTGTTTACTCATGTTAATCAAGTACTTTACAGTTACTTCATTGTTACATTTCAAATCATCCTGAGGGTTAATCATGACATGCGGTTGTCGACCAAATAAGATTTCAAAGGGGGACAGATTAAGAGGGGACCTGGGAGTGGTTCTGATACTGTACAATACAATGGGTAAAGCTTCTGGCCATGTCAATCCTGTCTCTGCCATCACTTTACTCAATTTATTTTTAATAGTGCTGTTCACTCTTTCGACCTTCGCACTCGCCTGTGGACGGTACGGAGTGTGCAGCTTGCTATCAATTCCCATCAACTTACACATTCCTTGAAAGACATCACCTGTAAAATGGGTACCCCTATCACTTTCGATTATTCTAGGGATACCATATCTACATACAAATTCTTGCACAATTTTCTTAGCTGTAAACATAGCGGTATTTGTAGCTGCAGGAAATGCTTCGACCCAATTCGAGAAAACATCTATACAAACAAGTACATATTTCAAATTCCGACAAGGGGGTAATTGAATGAAGTCAATTTGTATTACCTGGAAAGGGCCGCCGGCAGGTGGGATATGGGATGGTTCTGTAGGTATTGCCTTTCCAATATTCTTTCTCAGACAGGTAAGGCATGACATTGCTCTTTTACACGCATGAGAGGAGAATCCTGGGGCGCACCAATAGGCTCTTACCAATTTGCACATTCCCTCCTTGCCTAGATGAGTCAGCCCGTGAGCTGCTTCAGCCAGACATGGAAGATATGCTCTGGGGGCCACTGGTTTACCATGTCCATCCGTCCAGAGTCCTGAGGACTCTTGGCCACATCCCTTTGCCTTCCAGACTGCCTTTTCCTGTGTGGAACACAATTTTTGCATTTTACACAACTTCTGTGTGTTGATGGTATTGAATACCATCAGTTGTGTGGTGTCTGTCTGTATGGGGGTAGCAGCTGCTAACTTAGCAGCTTCGTCTGCTCGGCTGTTTCCAAGTGATACCGGGTCTTGGCTATATGTGTGTGCTTTACATTTGATAACAGCCACTCTGTCGGGTTCCTGTATCGCTGTTAGAAGCCTTTTTATGTGAGCTGCATGCGCTACCGGTGTACCAGCTGCCGTCATGAAATTTCTGAGGCGCCATAGGGCTCCGAAATCATGGACTACCCCGAATGCGTATCTAGAATCGGTGTAGATATTGGCTGACTTACCCTTAGCCAATTCACATGCTCTGGTTAGGGCGACCAGTTCAGCAACCTGGGCTGAGTGAGGTGGGCCTAGCGGTTCCGCTTCTATGGTGTCTTGGTCATCTACGACTGCGTATCCAGTACACAAGTCTCCCGAGTCTGACTGTCTGTGACAACTACCGTCCGTGTAGAACGTGAGTTCTGCATCTTCCAGTGGGTTGTCACTGATGTCAGGCCTTGCGGTAAAATTTTGGGTCAAATATTCCATACAATCATGTGTATCTTCCTTTGTATTAAATCCTCCTTCCCCAGCACTCTCACCTTCCACCCTTTGTGCCTGACCAGGCACACCTGGGAGATATGTTGCAGGATTTAATGCACTGCATCTCCTTATGGTGATGTTTACGGGGGCCATTAGTGCTAATTCCCATCTTGTAAACCTCGCTGATGAGACGTGTCTGGTTTGGGCAGAATTCAATAAGGCTGATACCGCATGTGGCGTATGGATTGTGAGGTTGTGGCCTAGCACGACATCTTCGCTTTTTGTCACTAGTAATGCTATCGCAGCAACGCTTCGCAAGCATGTGGGGAGGGATCGCGCTACCGTATCTAGCTGAGCGCTGTAGCATGCAACTGGCCTGCTGGCATCACCGTGTTTTTGGGTTAGTACGCCTGCCGCGCAACCAGCACTTTCTGTTCCGTATAGTTCAAAGGGTTTCCCATAGTCTGGCATGCCTAGTGCTGGTGCCTGCGTTAGGCACTGTTTGAGTCTCTCAAATGCTGTTTCGGACTCGTCTGTATGCGAAATCCTATCAGGTTTGTTCGAGGAGACCATTTCCTGCAAAGGTAACGCTAAAATGGAAAACCCTGGGATCCAATTACGGCAATACCCACACATTCCTAAAAACGTTCTGATCTGTTGCTGGGTTTGTGGCAGGGTCATGTCTCTAATTGCTTGGATTCTATCAGCGGTCAGGTGTCTCAGTCCTTGTGTTAGACAGTGTCCCAAATATTTTACCTTAGTTTGGCATAATTGCAACTTGTCTTTGGACACCTTGTGTCCGGTGTCTGAAAGATGAAACAGGAGCTGTTTCGTATCCTTCAGAGATGCTTCCAGTGAATCTGAACACAGTAATAAATCGTCCACATACTGTATCAATACTGATCCACTGTCTGGTTGGAAAGACTGTAAACAATCATGCAAAGCTTGAGAAAATATACTTGGACTATCTATGAAACCTTGGGGCAATCGAGTCCACGTGTATTGGACTCCTCTGTATGTGAATGCAAACAAATATTGGCTGTCAGGGTGCAGAGGTACCGAAAAGAAAGCGGAGCAGAGGTCAATAACAGTGAAAAATTTGGCAGTGGGAGGGATTTGCATTAGGATGACAGCTGGATTTGGCACTACGGGGAACTGACTCTCAACTATTTTGTTAATCCCCCTTAGATCCTGCACTAGCCTGTAACCCCTCCCCCCACTCTTCTTAACAGGGAAGATGGGACTATTGGCAGTGCTGGACGTTCTTACCAGAATGCCCTGTTGTAGCAAGCGCTCTATTACTGGGTAAACTCCTAACTCCACCTCTGGCTTCAGAGGATACTGTGGGATTTTTGGAGCTATCCTACCATCTTTTACTTGTACAACTACTGGAGCTACGTTTGCCATTAATCCAGTGTCCTGTCCGTCTTTTGTACAAAGTGACTCTGGTATCTGAGATGTCATCTCTTCTACTTAGGATGGATTCCTATTTGTCATAATGGTATGTGACATTAATTTTGATGGGGAGTCTAACATGTCTCGCACTTCCTGAGCGTGTTTCTCAGGTATGTCCAAGAATACACCTTCAGGAGTACAATAAATGACGCACCCCATTTTACACAGTAAGTCTCTTCCCAGGAGATTGGTTGGTGCCGATGCAGCCAGCAAAAAGGAATGCTTGGTATGCAAAGGCCCTATTGTAATCTCGGCTGGTTTTCTTACAGGGTAGTGCTGGACTACTCCTGTTACTCCCATGGCTGGAATTGTCCTACCAGTGGTCCTCATGCCCACTGTCGAATTTATCACTGACTTGGCCGCCCCTGTGTCTACAAGAAAGTTTAAAGTTTTACCAGCTACATTGATTGCGACCTCGGGTTCACTTTCAAGGTTGGCAATCAATTTCACTGGCTGCAGATTACAGGTATGGCCACACCCCTATTGGGTATGGTGACCTCCCTGAATCCCGCTGGCAGCAACTATTTGTGAGGGAGATAGTTGGGAACTACCAGAGGCATGCCAGTCTCTGTTTGGGGGATATCTTTTTGTTTCCCCTGTATGTGGCTCATAACTCCGTTTCTGCGGACCTTGCTCCCAATGTCGTGTGTCGTGTCGTTGTCTAGGGGGTTGGTATGATCTTTGCGAATTTTTCGCTCTACAGTCTCGTGCATAGTGTCCCTGTCTTTGACAAGAATAACATGTTATCATAGTTGACTTACCCACAGGGTTGGATGGTACATACGCAGGCTGCTTTGTGGTCAGAGCCTGTATACTTACTGACATTAGCTTATCACTCTGCGACTCCCTGTGTCTGGTGATGTTTCGGTCGTGATCAATAGCAGCCTCTCTCAAAGTGGACACTGACAGACCTCGCCAACATGGTTGCGTGGTCTGTACCCTTGCCTTTAATGTTTCCTTCAAACCATCCATTAGTACAGATACTGCTACTTCTCGATGGTTTGGATTTGTCCTAATGTCCTCTATACCAGTGTACTTTGCCATTTCTAATAGTGCCCGGTGAAAATATTCTGCAGCTGTTTCTGACTCTTTTTGTTTAATGGAAAATATTTTGTTCCATTTAACAACTGCTGGGAAATGCTCCTTTAACTGTAAGTTTATCCTTCTTACGTTATCTTTGTTGTACACATCTGTAAGAGGTACATCCAGATCTAGTCCACAATCAGCTAAAAATTGAGCTGAGTCGACATTGGAGGGTAAGCAAGCTTTTAGCAATATCTGCCAATCTTTATTATTGGGCTCTAAAGTGTTTCCTAAGTCTGTGATGTATTTTTGGCTGGCAACTAAATCTTTTCTAGGGTCAGGGAATTCAGACACTATGGTCCTTAATTCCATTCGGGAAAATGGGCTGTACATGGCAATGTTCCTTATGGGAGTGGCTCCTGATACATCTGTTTTCCCATTGGGAACTGCTATTACCCTAACAGGAGTAATTCTAACAACCTCATTCTGTGTAGATTCTACAGCTTGTGGTGAAATAGTCTCAGCATAATGCATGGTGCCGTACTTACCAGTTGATACGACCTCACCTATCCCTCCGCTAGGGGCCTTTACTAATCTCGTGGGTGTTGCTGTGCCTACTGTGGTCTCTGCTATGGTGGCTGCTAGAGAGAGCGCTGAAATCGTTGTCGCTTCGTCCTCTTGATCACACTCCTGAGGAAAGTTCAAAACAGGGTACAACTTGCACGGGTTAATACTTGCATGGGTTAATGGGTTAACATTATCATTAACATTTACACAGTTACTAAGTGATTTTGTGTTACACTTTAGTGCGTCTTTCTCCGTAATCAACTTCTCTCCTGATATATATGGTGGCGGCGGGGCCGTGGCAATCAGTTTTCTGTTAGAGCCAGATCCCGCCGCCTGAGCCAAACCTCTCTGTATCTCACCTTCCTGTTGCCACAACTGTAAATAATCATAATGCTGAACTCGTCTCTTTGTTGATTTTATGAGACATATCCTCCTCCTTAAATTTTGTAACACCTCTGGGCTGAAGCTACCTATTCTTGGGAATTTCTCCCGGTCTTGTACCGTCATTCTCTCCCATTCATCACATAAAACCTCTGTGTGACTTCCATATTTCTCACACATGATATACCTGGCCGACCCAATTGGTCGGACCACTGAATCAACCCGAACCGAGGTTGATCGCCCCCTACCTGAACAACTGGCCCCCATAACTCTGCAGGCGTTGCTTGCTCTACCTCTGATCTCTATATCAAGGTCTTCAGCGAACCCTTACAGAAAACCAGATTGTTCACAATAGGCTGACGGTGGCGGTTTACCGAGTACCCCACTCACTCGCCCACGCCGACCAATGCGACCTGATCACACCAATATGGTGCTGGCGCACTCGACCCAGGGCACCTATAAAAACCGTTGTTTACTGGAACATGCGAGGGTTATCCGCAGAACACTTACTCTTTCCAGTAAAGGTGAGGTTTGTCAGATAGTTCCTGAGTGACCAGCGAACTTCCCTTCTTGAAAAATAAAAAATTACACAAATCACGTCAGAATGTACAAATAGCGTTTGTGACCCCTTTACTCTAATGGTACTAGGTCAGATTACTAACTACTGTACACAATTACGTGCGGTCCAGTCGTTCAGTACACAAACAACTAAGCTTGTGTACGGAAAGACCAATGGAATCGAAACTTACGACTGCGAATTCCTTCAGCCAGAGCTTGTACGGCCTATATGGGTCTTGCACCAACCCTTCTCTTGGTGTTGTGCCTCTGAACTGTATAGCGGACTTCCCTGTTTACTGTACCTGGACCTGCTGGTCTACTATGACCTCCTGGTCTTGTTCTGTACGACCTCCTGGTCTGACCTCCTGGTCTTGTTCTATACTGGTCCGCTATACTCTAATGCTCAAATATTATGTTTAACCAAGGATGCCTCCCTAGCCACCGCGCACGTCACTTACACGCGTGTACCTCACGAGTACTCGACTTTTCTTGTGGTTCAACCTTTAAGTTATATAAACTTATGTAATACAAAAACACTCACTCATCACATGTACACTTTTGCTTCTATTTCTATTTCTGCGCAGAAATTTTTTTCTTTAGCCCAGCTGTGTTACCAATTAGGAGCAGGATCTGTTAATTTAGATTTTGGATTTCCAAAAATAGACTTGCGTTATTTATCGCCTGTGGCGCTCTTTACCGCTTTGCGTTACTTACCGCTTTGCGTTACTTACCGCGTTGCGTTAAAAATCAACTTATCGTGACTTGAGCTATGTGGGCGTAACCGGACGCTCCGTTGCGTAATGTACGCTGCGTGCGTCCGCCTTTGGATTGCGTACACAAGTCTTTTGTTAGGGACACGTGTACGCAAAGCAAAGATCCACCGTAACACAATTTATATTTTTATCAATGTAGATGATCCCTGGTCATCTACCACACAACACACTGACTTCGCCTTATCTCCCAGGCAAAACTGTGTGTTTGTCTATCTTTTAACTATATTACTTTTACTCTTAAACTATGAAATAACAGCAAATCTCTTTTGGCACTTTTTTTTATCAACTATAAAACTGGCAGACAGGAGAATGATATACGAAAATGAAACGGAAATGCAGATATATATGTGTGCGTGTGTATGTACGCAAGACAGAAGAATAAACAGTTTTAAAGGACACTAGCGTTTTGTTCTTACCTCCGGTTCCCGGATTCCTTCAGCACTCTTTTATCTAAGCGAAGCAGACGCTTATCCCGTCAGCACTACGAGACAACCTCCCGCCCTTTGCTGAGGGATAATGTCTGCTGATCTACCTAGTGCAGATATGTGAAGGACAGGACGAGCCCCCAATTGATAAAACTAAATATTTATCGTGTATATAACCCTTTATGAGGTCTAAGAACACGGTACGCTATCTACGTAAGAAGTACCGTAAGGGTACGCAAGTTGCGTATCGATCGCTTAGCCGTGATCGAGACGCTCAGGCGTCACGTTCACTCACGGCCAAGTGATCGCAGGCAGGCAGACTATTGGCTGTTGACTTATCATAATGATTCGCTATAGCGTAGCGGCGCTCGGGACCACGAGGAGATCACCAGCGATGCAGACGCTCACAACGTTAAAACCTTTATATCTATACCTTTAGTAATGAAATACACAGCAAACCTTAATGTAGAGACAAAGTGTAAGTGCAACCTTGTGTAACCTGATTAACTACAAAGCTGCTTGAGCGTCACCGATGCTCAGGGAATACTTAACACTATAAAGAATACACAGATACCTGGGCTTAGGGTCCGAAACCTATTATGTGTATTATGACTATTATACTTGCAAAAGGAATCACAGTACAAAGCATACACTACAATATAACATAAACCAACTAACCAGATAACTACACGGGAAATATAATACAATACAATTCAAGTCTAATCAAGGAAAAATACGAGAGAAAGAGAAGAGAGGGAGAGAGAGAAATGGCTCACAGTAAGACAATATGATTACGGAGAGAACTTACGCACAAGGGGAACGATCGCATGCGCCTCGATATCCAGCTCCCGATTATCAGCAATGAGAACCGTTGAAGAGAGTGAAGTTGGATATGGTCGGCCTGCTATTTATGCCCCACACACAATACAATTCAATGGTCCCTACAATCTCATTGTTCATTGGACACAGGAATTCGGCTTCGCATTATAACAAAAGGTCATAGGTTGATTCATACAGGTGGGCTGTGACTATTTCCAACTGCTCAGGTGGGAGGGAAACTGGGTTTCCCGCCGCATGGGTAATAAAGTGCAAATAAAGTAAATGTTCATAAACTTCTTATGTCCATAACTATTCGCACGAGCGATTGATCTGCTTCAAACCAACACCGGAATATTTCTAATTAAATATTCTTCCGATGGATACTAAACACCACTGTATTACTCCTATCTGACCCTTCGTATCAAACAAAGAGGGATTCCTCTGTTCATAAACATTCTATATTAACCAAACTTTCAGAATCTATCAAAGGGACCATGATCTACAAAATACATTATTAGTGAAAATATGTAATGATTGAGTCGCACGCTATGATCGCATAAACTCTACCGTAAATACGCATACCATGCGCCTGCGGGTGCCCGCGACTGTGAGTATGCGCACGTACGGGAGAGCGTACGCACGCGCAGCACGGACCTGTGTGAGGTGCAAATATGGTAGTGTGCATAGAGATATTTTTCTGACTTTGACAATACGCTTTCACATATGTATTAGCCTGCATAGCAGGGATAGCTATGATGCGAAGGGATCCAAACACCGGAATTTATATAATGGGTGCAAGGTGTGTGGTGCACACAGGCCCCTGGGTCCAAGGGGGCCAACACACAGCACACCCTGCACATATTTAATTAAACTTACCTCTCCGTTTGCCCGATGCTGGCTGCAGAGCGGCAAATATCACTCTGAAAAAAGCCAATGCAACTATTTTCTGTTTTTTTTGTGCATGATCGATTGAGATGTCCCTGGAAATGCATTGTGGGTGCCATGCTCCCGGAGACCTGTGCATGTGCAGTAGACTTTGGCCCAATGCCAGAGTCTACTTCACCACCGGAGAGGAGGAGGCCCAATTGGAGACTGCAGACAGGTCCCCTCCTCTCTTAAATCTCCTCTGGATCCATGTGCAGTGTCTAAGTACTGCCCCATCCCTAGTGCTGCTGTTGCATGCAAATACAGACTCTGCCACTATACTAGATCTTTACTGTGCATGCACATATCTCAGGGAAAATTAAGCTGGTGTCATTTTCCCAGAGATTCTTCTATTGAGCATTCACATAACTCCAGGATAATGGCACCAGCACCATTTTCCCAGAGATTTCTTCTGAGTCAGACATAAGGATAGTCATTGATATGTTCTCCATCGATGGTTGCCATAAATGGAAAACATGGGAAGAAACATAGAAGGTATGAAACTTAGCCATTCTGTACCATTGATGGCTCCTATTATCAAAATTTCATGCATGCGCAGAAGAGACATGCCCAGCCACACAGCAGCAGCTGATGGTAGCAGCTAGATGAAACTGCTGACAGTTCACAGCAGCTGAGTTAGTGACACAGGAGGAGACCACTAGCCCACACAGGCTAGTGGTCTCCACTTGTGAGATGAAGATAGAGAAAATGCGTATGGCTGCAGAGCGGACTTATAGCTGAGCCTGTCAAGTCAGCAGTGCACTACATCGAGAAGAGGGCGGATGAGGTAGCTTGCCAGTCCACTCATCCAAACAGGCAACATCATGATGTTGGTGAACTGTACTGTAAGTGCGTTGCCGGACTTGGAGGCAGGGAGTTTGCTACGGAACAGGACTACTGCTTACTGATAGCCTAGTAGCTCTGCACTGCAGTGTAGGTGAAAAAAAAATCCATTGGATAGTGGGAATCCATCCATGGTAAACCTATCTGCCATTGACAAACAACCATCAATGTTTGTACAGTAGACCATTGATGGTTAATGCCCATCCATAGGCAGCCACCATAGAAAGTGAAAATAAGTGTAGCACATGTAATTCATGTGGATGTATGAAAACTATCTTACCATCTGCATAGATATGACATTTTTCTTGGCACAGGTGCCACCAAGTTCACTTTTGCGTCAGACCTTGTCATATTTTTTTATTTCTCCTGAACCTACTTCCATAATGCTTGAAATATTTGATGAAGGCAACTAGGCCAAACACATGACCCTACACTAATAAATTTCATCATAACTTTACTTGACTAACCCTTTATTGGATGTCATACCATATAATTTATAGCTATTACATAAGAGGTATCTAGAAGGTTAGAGGTTTTAACAGATATCAATAAGAGCTATATTTCATTTATGTTTTCATGTTCTTTTTGATAAGAGTGCCCCAAAAAGAGTTTTCTTCTTTTCCCTCTCTTTGTGTATTATTGCATATCACTGACTTATGGGTGCAGCACCAATTTACCAATTTATTTTGAATTTGCTATCAGGACTAATTTTTCCACTAATGTTGGTACTACATCATTACATGATTTGTATTTTTCTTATATCTATTGAAGAACCTGTGCGGAGTCAAATTCGTATTTGTTTGTATACACTTACCATGTACCAGAAAAATAAAATAGCTTCCCACCAGATATTTTCTTTGTTAAACTACAATGGTCAACTTAGTTACTGATCCTTTTATTTTACGTTACATCAGCTGCTACAGTGGAAAAATAATGGGACACACAGGTAATGTAGTCAGTTTGACTGATGTTCTTCTCGTACGATCCTTTCATGAAATCTCTCCAAATCAGTAATCATATAAAGCAGGTTGCGGAGTTGAACAGCCAATTTGTAAAGGTGCCAAATCACTGAATGTATTACTACATCCAAAGGACACTTTTTATTCTCATTCTCTGGAGATGCTCATATGTTGAGAGAGTTGTTTATAGTGTTATCGCGTTCACTGTTATGACAGAAATACTTAAAGCTCTGCATAAGCCTGAGCCTCTATTGTCACGCCAGACACTGAATTCCCAGAATAAACACCTAAAACGTGATTACTCATGGTCTTCACCTCTAGCAGTCCCTTAACGCATAGAGCTGGTCATGCTCAGTAGGGCTCAGTTGCTTAGAGATTGCTTCCAGATTACCAGAAGGCTATAGATGTTTCAAATGAGCCTTTTAGTCAAAATTGTAGTTCAGTAGATTTGAGTCAAACACATGAAATTATAAACTGTGTCCATGTTTCTAGATTATTTCAGTTTAGCGGATAATAAAAGTTATGAACCTTTATCACTTCCTATATCAAGTCAAGGCATTGAATTTTATTTTTAGTCACACTGCCTGGGAATTGGAGCAACTGTATGTCAGGAATAGGCAGTGACAAAGAACAGTTTTTGCAAGCAGTGAAAAATACAGTAGTTGGTGACGTTAGGCTTTCTTAGTGTGTATATATATATATATATATATATATATATATATATATACAGTATATGTGTGTACAGTATAACACTGTCATATTTTTTTTTTTACTTATCAATATATGTTTCAGGTGAGGTCATGTGAGGTCATAGTGCTTGCGTAGCACCCTGGAAAACCGGTGTCCGCAGCAGCACAGCAAGAGTTAAAGCCGGGACCTTGGTTCGATCACATGGTCCAGATGTGGAACGCCGATTGGATGGGGCAGATTGGGAGATCAGAGCCTTGTGGGAAGAAGAAGGAGGAGTTGGGGAGTGTGAGAGGAGGTGTTGGTAACGCTTGCTGCATGCAGAGCGGAGCGAGAGCTGAAAGACCAAGTGACAGCCACGGAACATTGTGCGGGGAGAGCAGCGCTGCAGAATGCAAGAAGTGGGGAGCTGCCAGAGAGACAAGTGCCATGTGAGGGGGTGTTGAGATGCCGCAGCAGAAGAACGGACACCTCCACGACTGGTGAGAGTTGTAGATGCGGCAGCCATCTTGGGACTGAGAGAGGAGCCATTAAGGACAGACCTAGAAAGTGAAAACCTCTGCTTTAGAGGGACTGAATGAGGTGTCTGTCACACAGCCACCCAACATCTGTAATACCTCTCTCAACCACATCTCTCTCGTACCTTCCAACGCCGGGGTGTTACACTTGCTTTTATTGTTTGTTGTTGAGTTTTATTGTAAGGTGTGGTAGACAGCAGCACAGTAGCTGAGGGGCACTTGCTTTTAATTTTTTAATAGTTCATTTATATTAAAATGTTTTTGCTTCATACCAGTGCACCTGGGATATTTTCTTTTCCTGCCCCAAAAACTCACCTGTCAACTGAAGCTTACCACATATCCTCTTAGCTCTCCAAATCTTGCACCACGCTGCTCTGCTCTCCCTGCTTGCACAAACACCAGCAATTTTGGTTTTACCACTTAGAGCAGGCTTTCCCAATCATGGTTCTCAAAGCAGTATAAAAAAAAATAAAAAGTAAAAAATATAAATGGAAAAAATATATATACACTGCTCAAAAAAATAAAGGGAACACTAAAATAACACATCCTAGATCTGAATGAATGAAATATTAAATACTTTGTTGTTTACATAGTTGAATGTGCTGACAACAAAATCACACAAAAATTATCAATGGAAATCAAATTTATTAACCCATGGAGGTCTGGATTTGGAGTCACACTCAAAATTAAAGTGGAAAAACACACTACAGGCTAATCCAACTTTGATGTAATGTCCTTAAAACAAGTCAAAATTAGAGATGAGCGGGTTCGGTTCTTCGGAATCCGAACCCGCCCGAACTTCAGTTTTTTTTACACGGGTCCGAGCGACTCGGATCTTCCCGCCTTGCTCGGTTAACCCGAGCGCGCCCGAACGTCATCATCCCGCTGTCGGATTCTCGCGAGGCTCGGATTCTATCGCGAGACTCGGATTCTATATAAGGAGCCGCGCGTCGCCGCCATTTTCACACGTGCATTGAGATTCATAGGGAGAGGACGTGGCTGGCGTCCTCTCCGTTTATAGAGAAGAGAGTGAGACTAGAGTAGAGAGAGACACAGTAGTAATTTTGGGGAGCATTAGGAGGAGTACTTTAGGAGGAGTACTACTACTTGCTGAAGTGATAGATAGATAGTGTGACTGTATAATGTATATCTGACTTGTGGGGGAGACACTGACAGTGGGGAGCAGTTAGAGTCTGAGAGCAGGACTTGCTGCCAGAGTGCCACACTGCCATTGTGACCACACTGACCACCAGTATAATATATATTGTGATTGTCTGCTTAGGAGTACTACTTGCAAGTTGCTGATAGTGTGACCAGTGACCTGACCACCAGTTTAATAATCACCACCAGTTTAATATATATAATATATATATATATAATTGTATATAATATATATATAATATTGTATACCACCTACCCGTTTTTTTTTTCTTTCTTCTTCTTTATACATACTACTATAGTAGCTTACTGTAGCAGTCTGCGGTGCTGCTGAGCTGACAGTGTCCAGCAGGTCCGTCATCAGTCATTACATAATAAATATATATTATATACCTGTCCGGCTGCAGTACTAGTGATATTATATATATATATTGATTTCATCTCATTATCATCCAGTCTATATTAGCAGCAGACACAGTACGGTAGTCCACGGCTGTAGCTACCTCTGTGTCGGCAGTCGCTGGTCCATCCATAATTGTATACCACCTACCCGTGGTTTTTTTTTTTCTTTCTTCTTCTTTATACATACTACTATAGTAGCTTACTGTAGCAGTCTGCGGTGCTGCTGAGCTGACAGTGTCCAGCAGGTCCGTCATCAGTCATTACATAATAAATATATATTATATACCTGTCCGGCTGCAGTACTAGTGATATTATATATATATATATATATCGATTTCATCTCATTATCATCCAGTCTATATTAGCAGCAGACACAGTACGGTAGTCCACGGCTGTAGCTACCTCTGTGTCGGCAGTCGCTGGTCCATCCATAATTGTATACCACCTACCCGTGGGTTTTTTTTTCCTTTCTTCTTCTTTATACATACTACTATAGTAGCTTACTGTAGCAGTCTGCGGTGCTGCTGAGCTGACAGTGTCCAGCAGGTCCGTCATCAGTCATTACATAATAAATATATCTACCTGTCCGGCTGCAGTACTAGTGTGATATTATATATATATATATATATATATATATATATATATTGATTTCATCTCATTATCATCCAGTCTATATTAGCAGCAGACACAGTACGGTAGTCCACGGCTGTAGCTACCTCTGTGTCGGCAGTCGCTGGTCCATCCATAATTGTATACCACCTACCCGTGGTTTTTTTTTTTTTTTTCTTCTTCTTTATACATACTACTATAGTAGCTTACTGTAGCAGTCTGCGGTGCTGCTGAGCTGACAGTGTCCAGCAGGTCCGTCATCAGTCATTACATAATAAATATATCTACCTGTCCGGCTGCAGTACTAGTGTGATATTATATATATATATATATTGATTTCATCTCATTATCATCCAGTCTATATTAGCAGCAGACACGGGCCCTCATTCCGAGTTGGTCGCAAAGAGTCTTCGCAACGCAAATGTACGAAAAGTAAGTATCTGCGCATGCGCAAATGCGTGATTACGCATGCGCGAGTACATACGTACGACAACTGTGCAAAATTACTCAGAAAAAAAAAGCCGTTACTGGCAAACGAAAACGAGGAGTGGCGTGGGCGTGGCGGAGGCGAGACTTCGCAATGCTCCGACATGGGCGTGAAAGTGGGCGTACAGTGTGGGAGTATGCAACTCGCAATGGGCGTATTTTTCGCAATTAAACATTGTCGCTGTTAAAACTAACATAGGAAACCGTAGCAGCCTTCACGCATCAGCCGAGTAGGTCTGCAGTTACTCAACATTTGCGAAGTACTGTTACAAGTGTGTATGCAGTAATTAGCAGTTAATTGGAGAGCACATTCATCTGATGTCCAATTACTTGTTAATTAATGCGCAGATGAAAGTTACCAACCAGCAATTGTCTGAACCCACATTACATGTTTATTCTACTTACATATAAATCACACACAGCCAAATAAGGGTGTTATTTGTGTTCCAGTTGGTGTGTAAGCATTTGTTAAACTTGTTTTAATGTGTGTAAGACTAACAAATACAAACAAGTGTAATTTTTTGTAAAAGAATTTGAAATCTGAAACATTTTTTAAAAAAAAACCAACACCCACATAATGCAGCATACACTTTAATTTAGTCAGAAAAGTAACATTAATATTTGTTTATAATATCTGACAATGTTTTAAATGATGTCCTGTTGACCATAGATAATTCTAAAAAGTGTCGTGTCTGTTTACTTAATATGGACATTAAAGTGTGGTGCAAAGCATACCTGTATTTTTTGGTAGATGCAATTTTTTTGGAGAAATTGCAGATTGGTCTACAAGTGTCTATATGCAGACCTAATCTTTCTGGAACTAAGATTTACCTAATGCATTACCTTGAAGAAACTGCACAATTTTTTAATTTATATTTTTTAATACTGTAGTAATATTTCACAACATTAAAACAACATGGCTACACGTGAGTCTCACAGGCAGAGATGGACCAAGCAGCAAGCAGATGGCACTGACAAAAAATATATAGCAGAACTCAGTACTCTGCCAAATTCTGCTTCTGACAAAAGTATATTTTGTAAGCATAAAAAAAACATATTACACACCCTGCCACACAAAAATTTGTCCCCAACTGAGAAAGAATTAGGATCCACCACACAAACACAACAATACATAGCACACTAGTAAGAGGAAGATGGCTCAGGTGTTTATACAAATAAACTCACAGGCTACAATACCTCCAAACCGAAAGAATACATTTCACTAAGAGGGAGTTATCCATTCTGGCCACACAAGCCAACTCCAAAATAACATAGAGGCAACATCAAAAACATGGGTGCTGCCCATCTGGAGAGACATCACTTTCTTTTTTTTCTCCCCGCCTGAGGCTGTTCTTCTTGGCAAGGTCTGCGGAGCGACCTTCGTTGGGCCTGCCCAGTGGGCTGTTCTTCCTGGGCAGGGGCAGGGGAGGGAGCCGATGTGGGTGGCTCTCTGCCACTGTGGGCAAGGGAGACAGCGATGGCCTGGAGCACTTGCAAGATGTTATTTGCAAGGCTTTGGAATGAGGAGGCAAGTTGTTCTTGGCCCTGCCTGATCTCTGCCAGACCTTGGCAGAGTTGAGCAACACCTTGCTCAACACTGGTTCGGTGCTCAGTGAGCCGGACAGCTATCTGGCTTACCTCCCGGATGACCCCGTCTTGAAACGTATTTAGGCTCTCACCATACCTAGCGATTTCAAGCAGGATCTCCGGGATAGCAGAGGGTTGGGTGGGGGGGCCAGTAGGAACCTGCAGAGGTGGGATTTGTTGGCCCACACTGCCAGACCCACTAGGTTCCTCCACCTCAGCCTCAACCACATAACCCTCCTGTGACTCAAACTGATCACCCCCCTGTGCTGTGTTTTGTGGCAAGCAAATAGAAGAATGTGTGGGGAAAAAGTTGGAGACAAAATTAGTTTTTTATTATACATACAGTTAAAATTGCAGACAAATACATGTGTAAACTTACCTTCCAAGTCATGTCCCGTCAGGATCTCAGGCAGGTCCGTGTCCATATGAGACACCCCTTGGCCCTCCTCATAACTGACACAGTCCATCGCCATCTCCTCCAAGTCAGTAAACTCCACAGCGACAGGTGGTCCTCCACCTGTAGCCCTTGAGGCATTCCACTCCGCAGACCTCTTTGCCTTCAGGCGGGATTTGAAGTCGGCCCACCTACATATGTATTGTGAAAGAGGGACAAAGTAGACTCTTATTATTTGTCAACGCAAATATATAGGACACGTGTTCTGCTTGTGTTTGCTAGACATAACATCACATGTCACTACATTTTTTATTTAACTTAGCACAGAAAAAGGACTGCCAAGATGCACTTACCGTCGTCTCACTTCCTGCGATGTTCTGACGACAGAGCCAACTTCATTCACAGATTTTGTGATGTCTCTCCAGATGCGATCTTTTGAAGCAGCCCCCATGTTTTTTGGGCCTCTATGTATTTTGGACATGGCCTGCGTGACCAAGACACGCAACTCCCTCTTAGTGAATGCAGGCTGTCTTTTCTTCCGTCTGGAGGTAGCCTGTGAGGTTTCTTCTTGTTGGTCAACACCATCTTCCTCCTCACTAGCAGCTTCTGTCTGTTGTGTTTGTGTGGCTAAAGCCAATTCTCCCTCAGTTTGGTCACTATGTGTGTGTGGCAGGGTAGCCACACTCAATTGTTGGGGTTCAGAAGCAGACATTTGCAGAGTACTAGGTCCTGCCTCTTCACCATCCACAGAGGCGTATTCCAACATGCGCCTTTGGCAATCTAGGCGTTTTTTCGACAATGCCATCTGCTGCTCTGCAATGCGGTCCATCTCGGCTGCTATTTGCTCACGAGAAGCCATGTTTGCGATGACGTGTGTACGCCGAGGTGTGTGCTTATTTATACCTACGTGCGTCGCGTTAATTCACACAGGTGTACAGTATGTTAATCTGGTTAATGATTGCACTGCTTATTTAAGGGCCTACTTTGCACGCTGTGAGTGTAGGTAGTTTGGAGTTCGTCTTTCACTGTGGAGTTTGTTGGCCTGTGCGTGAAGGTGCTATTGGAATTTTCAGAGTGAGTAATTGTCAAGCATACATTTGTCCTTTTTTTCGCGTTTAGAATATAGACAGTGTTGCATTTTGTCTGCGAATTTACGTTTGTGAATATTCAGGAATTCGTCTTGTTGTTCCTTTTTTTTTTTTTAAAGTTTTTATTTTATGTTGATTGTTTGTTATTCTTTTTAACACATATATATTTTGCTAGTCCATTTTTGCCAATAAACCTGTGCTTCAGTGCTTTTACTGTCATTTTTGTTCTCTTGTAGGCGAATTTGTTTGGGTGACGTAACCCTATTATATTATTTCCAATTAGTGTGCTATATAACACCAATTTGTCGTTTCTTTCTTTTGGATCAGGTAAGTTCCCTTGGCCTGTGTTGGTGCCTGTTTGTGTTAATGGTCTGTATGTTGTTTTTTACTGTCATTTTTGTTCTCTTGTAGGCGAATTTGTTTGGGTGACGTAACCCTATTATATTATTTCCAATTAGTGTGCTATATAACACCAATTTGTCGTTTCTTTCTTTTGGATCAGGTAAGTTCCCTTGGCCTGTGTTGGTGCCTGTTTGTGTTTGTTCAAAGTGTTTTGATTATGTTTGTTTTCCATCTTGATAATAAATGTTATGTTTTTAACCAGGATTGATCAGCAAAGTAGTGCTGTTCTTGCCTGGACTAGCTACTAAAGGGCTAACTTTTTGTGTGTTTTTTTTAAATTTTTTAAACCAATTAGTCATAATTTTTTAGTAGGTGTTTGTGATGTGTTTGATGCTCTGAGTTTTTAATTGTTTAATTTTTGATAAATTACAATTTGACATATGTAGCTTTCAAAAAAAACTTATTTTTGGTTTTCTTTTTTGTGTTAATTTTAATTTTGTTCCTGAATTGAACCCAGAAAATATGTCTTACGCTCCTGCAGTAAGTTGACACCCCCTTTTTTTTTAAATGTATTGGTTGTATATTTTTTGTACTTAGTTTTTGTCTTATTCAACATATCTGTTTTTTTTTTTATAAGTGTGTGATGTCAATATTTATCGCAGCCGCAGCCCTACCTCCCCAACCCACGCCAGCACTCCCACCCCAACCGCCAGCCCCACAACCACAACCGGCTCCTCATCAACCAAGGCAACGGAGGCGTGCTAGGCCACCAATTTTCCGACCCCGTGTCCTACTTTTTGGGATGCCAGATGATGTGGTTGTGCGTAGATACAGGCTGCCACCACATCTAATCCTAGACACTCTCTCCATAATAGAGAGTGATCTGGAGTCTTCAATTCGGTATCCTACAGCAATACCACCATTGACACAATTCCTTGCTGTGTTACATTTTTTGGCTTCAGGGTCTTATCAGCATGTGGTAGGAGACCTGGTTGGCATGTCGCAGGGCCAGTTCAGTAAGGTCCTGCGGCGTGTCTGCCAGGCTTTCCTAAAGCGTGTGAAGCAATTTATTGATATGCCTTTGGATGTTGGTGCCCTAGATGTGGTGAAGCGGCAATTTGAGGAAGGTGGTAGTCGCTTCCCACATGTTATTGGGGTTGTGGATGGCACACATGTAGCTATTCAGCCACCAAGACATAATGAAGAAATTTTTCGAAACAGGAAACTGTTTCATTCTCTGAATGTAATGGTTGTTTGTGGGCCATCCCTCCAGATCCTTTCCCTGAATGCAAAGTTTACTGGAAGCTCCCATGATGCATATGTCATTAGACAATCAGGGATATGGCACAGATTAAGATCAAGTCAACGAGCAGACATGTGGTTATTGGGTGAGTTGGTCCACATTTTTCTGGCAAAAAGATAATTGTTTTGCAAAATATACTCTTTCTAATTTTGGTTTAACATCAAACAGGAGACTGTGGATATCCTTGCACCCCCTGGCTCATGACTCCTTACCGTAATCCCAGGCCAGGACCACAGACGGCATTTAACTCCGTGCTTACTGCCACTAGGCAGCTGGTGGAGCGCACAATTGGGGTCCTTAAAGGGCGGTTTCGTGTGCTCCACCGCACTGGTGGCGACATCATGTATTCGCCGGAGATGGCAAGTAAAATAGTGGTCCTGTGCGCTATACTACACAATATCGCGGTAAGGAGTAGCGTAGAGCTTCCTCAGACAGAGGAATTGCCTGATGAGGAGCCAGGGGTTGTTCGACACTTCGGTGGGGGGAGTGTTAGACGGAGGGGGAGCCAAGTCAGGGCAAGCATTGTTGCGGAATATTTCAGGTATAGTGTTTTTATATTTTCTTTTTTAACCAAATTAAAAGCACAGTATGCTTATGTATTATTTCTAATGTTGTAATTTTGTTGGATATTGTAAGGTCATTGTGTAATGCTTTTGGTGTGTTGGAATGTGTAATATTTATTATACTAAAAATCCGTTAACACGTTAAGCTTACAATTTTTTGTTAGAAATAATAAAACTGTGATGTTGCTAAATAGTGTCCTTATTTGTTTTCTATCCTAAAATCCTGATTATTTAAACAAACACACAAACAAATGAAACTGAATGTTGCCCACTTTGTGACTGTCCAGCTGAATGATGACACAAACTGTGGTGAGTACACAGATATGTATTTAAATTTAGTCAAAACTGTGTGTCTCTGTGTCTGTGTTTGTGCTTTTTTTATTAATAAAAATATTTTTTTTTAATGTAAAAAATTTTGCTTCTGCGAATGCGTATTTCCGCTCGTGTGAAATAACACTCTGCTCTTCACAGCATTGCAAAGATCAATAAAGTTATTAGAAATGACAACATAGATTTTGGACCAATCACATGCTATCAGACACTATAAATATATGCCCAAATAAGGAAAACGCCATTGCCATGATGCGTGCTGCACCTTTCACCAGGCGGGAGCTCCGCGTCCTGGTTGCGGTGATGGACCGCCGCGTAGGCCGCGTTGGGCGCTTCATCCCAAATCGGGTTAAGTGCGAGGCCTACGCGGAGGTCCGCCGCCTGCTGCGGACTCGCGTCCGCAGCAGGCGGACAATCATCCAACTAGAGAGGAGGTGGAGTGATCTCCGCAGGAGGACTCCAGAGCTGTTGGCGGAGATCCGCCAGCAAATACGGGCAATGCATGCACGCAGTAAGTTACATTACATAAGATTATTAGCATAAATTGTGCAAATTTACACTAAGTGGTAGGCTAATTGCAACACTGAGTGACCATTTTTTAAAAATAGGACAGTGTGTGTGGTTAGGGCAATCAGTACTGACTGTAGCAAAGTGTCACCAAACAAGTGCATGTTTTCCAGAATTAATAACCAGGCAGGAAACTGTACCCAAAAACTTGATCAGTGCTGTCTATATAATAAGGTGCCTTGAATAGTGATCTGGTGATGTTGCCTAGACCAATCAATATGACTCAATGGAATAGATTAAGGAATAAGTTTCAAAATAATAGTTTGGACTCATTTTGTTTGCTGTGGGCAACATGAAGAGTATTTTAAAATGTGTTTTTTACAATAAAAAAAAACACTGTCTTTTACATGGAACAGAACAGTGAAATTTCTAATTGTTTAGTATGTAATTTAACATGCTAACTAAATTTTGCAAATAATATCATTATAGGACGACAACAACGGCAGACCTCTCAGCCCCCTTCCCCTTCCCAGTCCCCCTCCCCTTCTCACTCCCCCTCCCCTTCCCAGTCCCCCTCCCCTTCCCAGTCCCCCTCAGCTTCCCAGTCCACCTCAGCTTCCCAGTCCCCCTCAGCTTCCCAGTCCCCCTCAGCTTCCCAGTCCCCCTCAGCTTCCCAGGCACCATCAGCTTCCCAGGCCCACTCCACTTTCCACTCCCCTTCTCAGCCCACCTCTCCATCTCTTTCTGTGACCCCTTCTCCTCCTTCCCATACCCCTTCTCCTTCAACTTCCAACTCTCCTTCTCAGCCCCCCTCACCCTCTATTGGCTTAACTTTCTCTCCGCCCCCCTCGCCCTCTCAATCAGACCCACCCTCTGAAATTGCATCCCCAATCCAGCCTCCTTCCCCCATCCAGCCTCCTTCCCCCATCCCTCCTCCTTCCCCAATCCCTCCTCCTTCCCCAATCCCTCCTCCTTTCCCCATCCAGCCGCCTTCCCCCATCCAGCCGCCTTCCCCACCCAGTGAATGGGCAGAAGAAGCCCCTGATGAGATATCTGGGAACCATCATGTTGCAGAGGAAAGTAAGTGTTTTAACATGTTAAAAATAATGATTACCTACTTACACTTACAATGACAAAACATGCAGTGTTGTACTGTTGGAATTCTTGTACCAAGGACAAATTTTTGTGTTATTCTTCATGGTCTACATGTTGCATTTACATTTTTGTGAGTGTCATTATATGTACAGTGTTTATCTGTGCAATGTTTTGTGTGTCCACTCTAGGTCGACACTCATTAGTTCGACAGGGTTGCCAGGACAACAGGGTTTATATGTGTTAGGTTTTCTGGGAAACAGTTAGACCTGAGTGGAGTTTAGTATGTTGTTGGTCTTTTACACTTGTGCCTGTGTATTCTTAATATTTGCACTTACAAATCACATGCTTCACTTTGTTAGGCAGCCTAATGACACAATGATTTGTGGTGTGAAAGTTACACTCACAAAATGATTATTGGATAAAGTCAAACCTGTTTGACCTTATTTAGTAAGGGCAGCTTTCAGGGAGTGTGGGCATGCTAGGATATGTTGTCCTTCTGAAGATGTTGATATGCAGTGTGATGATGCAGGACCAAACACATAAAAAAACCAAAAATATCACACCAGATGTGAATGAATGCCAACATGGTGTAACATTGACGAAGATGGTAGTTATCTTTAACATGGGATGTCGCCCATAGCAACCAATAAGATTATACTTTAAAATTGTGGAACCACTTCTCCAAGATAATATTCTTATTTTTGGTTGTTTGCTATGGCCAACGCTCCATCTTAAATAGAACTCACATAGTAGTAAATGTACCCCATGGTCTTGTAAACTGTTAAAAAAAAAAAAAAAAACATGAGCAGGCTTGTGTGTTGTTCTGCTAATGATTGTACCACAAAACAGCCATGATGTAGTAACTTTGCCATTAAGCAGGCCTGTCCAAACTGCGGACCTACAACTGTTGAGAAACTACACATCCCAGCATGCCCTGACACAGCTTTGGCATTCCCTGGCCCCAAAACTGTGTCAAGGCATGCTGGTATATGTAGTTTCACACCAGCTTGAGGGATGCAGTTTGGACATGCCTGCATTAAAGTGTGCTTTGTGCCTTGCTTGTATAATAAGTAATGTGAGTAAGTTATTAATGATTATGTTGTCTCTTAATTTCAGATGTTGCCGTTGGAGATCCAACATCTTTTGCGTCCATTCTGGGCAACATGAGGCAACATCTACAGGCCTTGCTGGGTCTTGTTGACCAGCTGCAAACATTTAATTAATTTTTTATAAAAAACAAAACAAAAATTTTATGTTTGTATTATTATAAAATAAACAACAAAAAATAAAAAAAAACATTTTTTCAAGTTAAGCGGGTGTTTATTATTTATTAATGCAATAAAAGAACAGCAGATTGCCTATCAGACATTTATTACCTTAAACATTTCTTACATCTAACGTAAGTTTGTTTAAAAATGTATAAATACATATGTTGTTATTGTCTAAATAAACATGCAAACACCTTCATTCACATACTAAAACTGTACTCAAAAAACAAACAAAAAAACATTAGACCAAGCACATTTCAAACATCTATATTTATAGTTCAAAAAAATAAATGTGGATGTACAATTATGGCTACAAAGTGTTCTTCAGGTATTTTAAAAAGACTTAATTTATCATGAACATTACAAATCATTTCACTAATTGGATTCGTAATTGAGGAGGGCTTGTGGACTTTTAATTGAAAGGTGTTATTCCACTTAATAGTAAAAAAAACCCATTGTGGTGCGTTTGTCCGCAAAAGTGTGCACTTTTAATGATAAATGTGTAAATCTACTACAAATTAGTATTTTTACGATGAAGTATGTGTTAATGCGATGGTTTCGCATTGCTGCGATGTTTTCGCATTGTTGCGATGTCATTTGGCGTACGCCCACTTTGTGTAATACTGCGTACGAATGAGCAAAAATACGTTGGGGGCGGATGTTCGCAAATTTACTACATTAACGCAACTTTACGAATAGGTTGTGCGAACGAAAAACTTAGCGACCAACTCGGAATGAGGGCCACAGTACGGTAGTCCACGGCTGTAGCTACCTCTGTGTCGGCAGTCGCTGGTCCATCCATAATTGTATACCACCTACCCGTGGTTTTTTTTTTTTCTTTCTTCTTCTTTATACATACTACTATAGTAGCTTACTGTAGCAGTCTGCGGTGCTGCTGAGCTGACAGTGTCCAGCAGGTCCGTCATCAGTCATTACATAATAAATATATCTACCTGTCCGGCTGCAGTACTAGTGTGATATTATATATATATATATATTGATTTCATCTCATTATCATCCAGTCTATATTAGCAGCAGACACAGTACGGTAGTCCACGGCTGTAGCTACCTCTGTGTCGGCAGTCGCTGGTCCATCCATAATTGTATACCACCTACCCGTGGTTTTTTTCTTTTTCTTTCTTCTTTATACATACTACTATAGTAGCTTACTGTAGCAGTCTGCGATGCTGCTGAGCTGACAGTGTCCAGCAGGTCCGTCATCAGTCATTACATAATAAATATATATTATATACCTGTCCGGCTGCAGTACTAGTGATATTATATATATATTGATTTCATCTCATTATCATCCAGTCTATATTAGCAGCAGACACAGTACGGTAGTCCACGGCTGTAGCTACCTCTGTGTCGGCAGTCGCTCGTCCATCCATAAGTATACTAGTATCCATCCATCTCCATTGTTTACCTGAGGTGCCTTTTAGTTGTGCCTATTAAAATATGGAGAACAAAAATGTTGAGGTTCCAAAATTAGGGAAAGATCAAGATCCACTTCCACCTCGTGCTGAAGCTGCTGCCACTAGTCATGGCCGAGACGATGAAATGCCAGCAACGTCGTCTGCCAAGGCCGATGCCCAATGTCATAGTACAGAGCATGTAAAATCCAAAACACCAAATATCAGTAAAAAAAGGACTCCAAAATCTAAAATAAAATTGTCGGAGGAGAAGCGTAAACTTGCCAATATGCCATTTACCACACGGAGTGGCAAGGAACGGCTGAGGCCCTGGCCTATGTTCATGGCTAGTGGTTCAGCTTCACATGAGGATGGAAGCACTCAGCCTCTTGCTAGAAAAATGAAAAGACTCAAGCTGGCAAAAGCACCGCAAAGAACTGTGCGTTCTTCGAAATCCCAAATCCACAAGGAGAGTCCAATTGTGTCGGTTGCGATGCCTGACCTTCCCAACACTGGACGTGAAGAGCATGCGCCTTCCACCATTTGCACGCCCCCTGCAAGTGCTGGAAGGAGCACCCGCAGTCCAGTTCCTGATAGTCAGATTGAAGATGTCAGTGTTGAAGTACACCAGGATGAGGAGGATATGGGTGTTGCTGGCGCTGGGGAGGAAATTGACAAGGAGGATTCTGATGGTGAGGTGGTTTGTTTAAGTCAGGCACCCGGGGAGACACCTGTTGTCCGTGGGAGGAATATGGCCGTTGACATGCCTGGTGAAAATACCAAAAAAATCAGCTCTTCGGTGTGGAAGTATTTCAACAGAAATGCGGACAACATTTGTCAAGCCGTGTGTTGCCTTTGTCAAGCTGTAATAAGTAGGGGTAAGGACGTTAACCACCTCGGAACATCCTCCCTTATACGTCACCTGCAGCGCATTCATAATAAGTCAGTGACAAGTTCAAAAACTTTGGGCGACAGCGGAAGCAGTCCACTGACCAGTAAATCCCTTCCTCTTGTAACCAAGCTCACGCAAACCACCCCACCAACTCCCTCAGTGTCAATTTCCTCCTTCCCCAGGAATGCCAATAGTCCTGCAGGCCATGTCACTGGCAATTCTGACGAGTCCTCTCCTGCCTGGGATTCCTCCGATGCATCCTTGCGTGTAACGCCTACTGCTGCTGGCGCTGCTGTTGTTGCTGCTGGGATTCGATGGTCATCCCAGAGGGGAAGTCGTACTCGTAAGCCCACTTTTACTACTTCCACCAAGCAATTGACTGTCCAACAGTCCTTTGCGAGGAAGATGAAATATCACAGCAGTCATCCTGCTGCAAAGCAGATAACTGAGGCCTTGGCATCCTGGGTGGTGAGAAACGTGGTTCCGGTATCCATCATTACTGCAGAGCCAACTAGAGACTTGTTGGAGGTACTGTGTCCCCGGTACCAAATACCATCTAGGTTCCATTTCTCTAGGCAGGCGATACCGAAAATGTACTTAGACCTCAGAAAAAGACTCACCAGTGTCCTAAAAAATGCAGCTGTACCCAATGTCCACTTAACCACGGACATGTGGACAAGTGGAGCAGGGCAGGGTCAGGACTATATGACTGTGACAGCCCACTGGGTAGATGTATGGACTCCCGCCGCAAGAACAGCAGCGGCGGCACCAGTAGCAGCATCTCGCAAATGCCAACTCTTTCCTAGGCAGGCTACGCTTTGTATCACCGGTTTCCAGAATACGCACACAGCTGAAAACCTCTTACGGCAACTGAGGAAGATTATCGCGGAATGGCTTACCCCAATTGGACTCTCCTGTGGATTTGTGGCATCGGACAACGCCAGCAATATTGTGCGCGCATTAAATCTGGGCAAATTCCAGCACGTCCCATGTTTTGCACATACCTTGAATTTGGTGGTGCAGAATTTTTAAAAAAACGACAGGGGCGTGCAAGAGATGCTGTCGGTGGCCAGAAGAATTGCGGGACACTTTCGGCGTACAGGCACCACGTACAGAAGACTGGAGCAACACCAAAAACGCCTGAACCTGTCCTGCCATCATCTGAAGCAAGAAGTGGTAACGAGGTGGAATTCAACCCTATATATGCTTCAGAGGTTGGAGGAGCAGCAAAAGGCCATTCAAGCCTATACAATTCAGCACGATATAGGAGGTGGAATGCACCTGTCTCAAGCGCAGTGGAGAATGATTTCAATGTTGTGCAAGGTTCTGCTGCCCTTTGAACTTGCCACACGTGAAGTCAGTTCAGACACTGCCAGCCTGAGTCAGGTCATTCCCCTCATCAGGCTTTTGCAGAAGAAGCTGGAGACATTGAAGGAGGAGCTAACACGGAGCGATTCCGCTAGGCATGTGGGACTTGTGGATGGAGCCCTTAATTCGCTTAACAAGGATTCACGGGTTGTCAATCTGTTGAAATCAGAGCACTACATTTTGGCCACCGTGCTCGATCCTAGATTTAAAACCTACCTTGGATCTCTCTTTCCGGCAGACACAAGTCTGCTGGGGTTCAAAGACCTGCTGGTGAGAAAATTGTCAAGTCAAGCGGAACGCGACCTGTCAACATCTCCTCCTTCACATTCTCCCGCAACTGGGGGTGCGAGGAAAAGGCTCAGAATTCCGAGCCCACCCGCTGGCGGTGATGCAGGGCAGTCTGGAGCGACTGCTGATGCTGACATCTGGTCCGTACTGAAGGACCTGTCAACGATTACGGACATGTCGTCTACTGTCGCTGCATATGATTCTCTCCCCATTGAAAGAATGGTGGAGGATTATATGAGTGACCGCATCCAAGTAGGCACGTCACACAGTCCGTACTTATACTGGCAGGAAAAAGAGGCAATTTGGAGGCCCTTGCACAAACTGGCTTTATTCTACCTAAGTTGCCCTCCCACAAGTGTGTACTCCGAAAGAGTGTTTAGTGCCGCCGCTCACCTTGTCAGCAATCGGCGTACGAGGTTACTTCCAGAAAATGTGGAGAAGATGATGTTCATTAAAATGAATTATAATCAATTCCTCCGTGGAGACATTGACCAGCAGCAATTGCCTCCACAAAGTACACAGGGAGCTGAGATGGTGGATTCCAGTGGGGACGAATTGATAATCTGTGAGGAGGGGGATGTACACGGTGATATATCGGAGGATGATGATGAGGTGGACATCTTGCCTCTGTAGAGCCAGTTTGTGCAAGGAGAGATTAATTGCTTCTTTTTTGGTGGGGGTCCAAACCAACCCGTCATTTCAGTCACAGTCGTGTGGCAGACCCTGTCACTAAAATGATGGGTTGGTTAAAGTGTGCATGTCCTGTTTATACAACATAAGGGTGGGTGGAAGGGCCCAAGGACAATTCCATCTTGCACCTCTTTTTTCTTTAATTTTTCTTTGCATCATGTGCTGTTTGGGGAGTGTTTTTTGGAAGGGCCATCCTGCGTGACACTGCAGTGCCACTCCTAGATGGGCCCGGTGTTTGTGTCGGCCACTAGGGTCGCTTATCTTACTCACACAGCTACCTCATTGCGCCTCTTTTTTTCTTTGCGTCATGTGCTGTTTGGGGAGTGTTTTTTGGAAGGGCCATCCTGCGTGACACTGCAGTGCCACTCCTAGATGGGCCCGGTGTTTGTGTCGGCCACTAGGGTCGCTTATCTTACTCACACAGCTACCTCATTGCGCCTCTTTTTTTCTTTGCGTCATGTGCTGTTTGGGGAGTGTTTTTTGGAAGGGCCATCCTGCGTGACACTGCAGTGCCACTCCTAGATGGGCCCGGTGTTTGTGTCGGCCACTAGGGTCGCTTATCTTACTCACACAGCTACCTCGTTGCGCCTCTTTTTTTCTTTGCGTCATGTGCTGTTTGGGGAGTGTTTTTTGGAAGGGCCATCCTGCGTGACACTGCAGTGCCACTCCTAGATGGGCCCGGTGTTTGTGTCGGCCACTAGGGTCGCTTATCTTACTCACACAGCTACCTCATTGCGCCTCTTTTTTTCTTTGCGTCATGTGCTGTTTGGGGAGTGTTTTTTGGAAGGGCCATCCTGCGTGACACTGCAGTGCCACTCCTAGATGGGCCCGGTGTTTGTGTCGGCCACTAGGGTCGCTTATCTTACTCACACAGCTACCTCATTGCGCCTCTTTTTTTCTTTGCATCATGTGCTGTTTGGGGAGTGTTTTTTGGAAGGGCCATCCTGCGTGACACTGCAGTGCCACTCCTAGATGGGCCCGGTGTTTGTGTCGGCCACTAGGGTCGCTTATCGTACTCACACAGCTACCTCATTGCGCCTCTTTTTTTCTTTGCATCATGTGCTGTTTGGGGAGTGTTTTTTGGAAGGGCCATCCTGCGTGACACTGCAGTGCCACTCCTAGATGGGCCCGGTGTTTGTGTCGGCCACTAGGGTCGCTTAGCTTAGTCATCCAGCGACCTCGGTGCAAATTTTAGGACTAAAAATAATATTGTGAGGTGTGAGGTATTCAGAATAGACTGAAAATGAGTGGAAATAATGGTTATTGAGGTTAATAATACTTTGGGATCAAAATGACCCCCAAATTCTATGATTTAAGCTGTTTTTTAGGGTTTTTTGAAAAAAACACCCGAATCCAAAACACACCCGAATCCGACAAAAAAAATTCGGTGAGGTTTTGCCAAAACGCGGTCGAACCCAAAACACGGCCGCGGAACCGAACCCAAAACCAAAACACAAAACCCGAAAAATTTCAAGTGCACATCTCTAGTCAAAATGAGGCTTAGTAGTGTGTGTGGCCTCCATGTGCCAGTATGACCTCCCTACAATGCCTGGGCATGCTCCTGATGAGGTGGCGGATGGTCTCCTGAGGGATCTCCTCCCAGACCTGGACTAAAGCATCCGCCAACTCCTGGATAGTCTGTGGTGCAACATGGCGTTGGTGGATGAAGCGAGACATGATGTCCCAGATGTGCTCAATTGGATTCAGGTCTGGGGAATGGGCGGGCCAGTCCATAGCATCAATGCCTTCATCTTGCAGGAACTGCTGACACACTCCAGCCACATGAGGTCTAGCATTGTCTTGCATTAGGAGGAACCCAGGGCCAACCGCCCCAGCATATGGTCTCACAAGGGGTCTGAGGATCTCATCTTGGTACCTAATGGCAGCCAGGCTACCTCTGGCGAGCACATGTAGGGCTGTGCGGCCCCCCAAAGAAATGCCACCCCACACCATTACTGACTGCCAAACCAGTCATGCTGGAGGATGTTGCAGGCAGCAGAACATTCTCCTTGGCGTCTCCAGACTCTGTCACGTCTGTCACATGTGCTCAGTGAGAACCTGCTTTCATCTGTGAAGAGCACAGGGCGCCAGTGGCGAATTTGCCAATCTTGGTGTTCTCTGGCAAATGTCAAACGTCCTGCACGGTGTTGGGCTGTAAGCACAACCCCCACCTGTGGACGTCGGGCCCTCATACCACCCTCATGGAGTCTGTTTCTGATCGTTTCAGTAGACACATGCACATTTGTGGCTTGCTGGAGGTCATTTTGCAGGGCTCTGGCAGTGCTACTCCTGTTCCTCCTTGCACAAAGGCGGAGGTACCAGTCCTGCTGCTGGGTTGATGCCCTCCTCCACGTCTCCTGATGTACTGGCCTGTCTCCTGGCCTGTATCCATGCTCTGGACTCTACGCTAACAGACACAGCAAACCTTCTTGCCACAGCTCGCATTGATGTGCCATCCTGGATGAGCTGCACTACCTGAGCCACTTGTGTGGGTTGTAGACTCCGTCTCATGCTACCACTAGAGTGAAAGCACTGCCAGCTTTCAAAAGTGACCAAAACATCAGCCAGAAAGCATATGAGCTGAGAAGTGGTCTGTGGTCACCACCTGCAGAACAACTCCTTTATTGAGGGTGTCTTGCTAATTGCCTATAATTTCCACCTGTTGTCTATTCCATTTGCACAACAGCATGTGAAATTGATTGTCAATCAGTGTTGCTTCCTAAGTGGACAGTTTGATTTTACAGAAGTGTGATTGACTTGGAGTTACATTGTGTTGTTTAAGTGTTCCGGGTTTTTTTTGAGCAGTGTGTATTTATTTTTGTGCTATACCCCAGTGCACTATACTATTATTTTTCTGTGATACTGCCGGCCACACCGCAGAGTATCATACACGTATTCTGACACTGTAGCTGGTCCATCCCCAGGCATGCTTTGTTGTGCATAAAGGGGTGCTGTGTCTGACAAGGGACTGCTGTTGTTCATCCGGGGGTGCTCTGTCAATCCAGCGGTGCGACCCCTGTGTGAAATAAATTTTAAAAAATAAATATCTTGAATATACATATATATATATATTAGAGATATGCGGGTTCGGTTCTCAGAGAACCAAACCCTACCGGACTTCACGTCAGGAGCCCGGATCCAAGTCAGGCTTGGGTGTTCCCACCTGACTCGGAAACCAGAATGAGGCAAAATGTCATCATACCGCTGTCTAATTCTCACTGGGTTTGGATACCATATAAGGAGCCGCGCGTCCCCGCCATTTTCACTCTGGCATTGGAGAGTGTAGAGGGAGGACGTGTCTCCGTCCTCAGTGTCCTCAGTGTTCGTGTCTTGTGCTGCATCTGTCCAGTCACAGTGGTTGTGTCCTCTGCTGCCATATGTCCAGTGCTGCTGTATAAGTCCCTTACAGTGTTGCTGTGTTGTGCTCCATCAGTTCAGTGGTGTATTGTGCTGCATCAGTCCAGTCACAGTGGTTGTGTCCTCTGCTGTCATATGTCCAGTGCTGTTGTATAAGTACAGTCCAGTGGTGGTGTCTTGTGCTGCATCAGTCCAGTCAAAGTGGTGGTGTCCAGCGATACTGCCGTATATATGTCCAATGATCCTGACATATATGTCCGCTCCGTTGATACTGCCGTATATGTCCAGCGGTACTGCCGTATAAGTCCAGTGATCTTTCCGTATAATTCCAGTGATCCTGCCATATAATTCCAGTGATCCTGCTGTATAAGTCCAGTGATCCTGTTGTATATGTCCATTGATACGCCGCATATGTCCAGCAGTACTGCCGTATAAATTCAGTGATCCTGCTGTATAATTCAAGTGGTACTGGCGTATATGTCCAGTGATCCTGCCGTATATGTCCATTGATACTGTCGTATATGTCCAGCGGTACTGCCGTATAAATACAGTGATCCTGCCGTATAATTACAGTTTTACTGACATATAAGTACAGTCCAGTGATAATGCCATATATGTCCAGTGATACTGCCGTATAGGTCCATTGATACTGCCGTATATGTCCAGCGGTACTGCCATATATGTCCAGCGGTATTGCCGTATAAATCAAGTGATCCTGCCGTATAATTCCAGTGGTACTGGCGTATAGGTCCAGTGATCCTGCTGTATATGTCAATTGATACTGCCGTATATGTCCAGCGGTACTGCTGTATAAATCCAGTGATCCTGCTGTATAAGTCCAGGGATCCTGCCGTATAATTCCAGTGATCTTGCCGTATAATTCCAGTGATCTTGCCGTATAATTCCAGTGATCCTGCCATATATGTCCAGTGATACTGCCGTATATATATATATATATATATATATATATAATATCCACAGGCAGCCGGCACTCAGGTATTTAAGCAAACTGGGCTCAGGTGCTCCATCCAGAAAATAATACACAGAGGCTTGAAGAAACAAGTATTACAGGCTGTATTTGAAATCGACGTTTATGTCTGTTATGCTGTGATGGAATCTTGAGAAAGGGGATTGCACCCCGAAACGTCGATCTCAAATACAGCCTGTTATACTTGTTTCTTCAAGCCTCTGAGTGCCGTCTGCTTTTTGGGAACTATATATATATATATATATAACTTGTAGATTCAGCCCGGCACTCCTGTTGGTAGAATTAAATGATTGCCCAGGTGCCCTCAGTGTATGGTTGTAATACGAAGAAATAATCCACGGCACTCAGGGTCTTACAAAAAATCGATGCTTGTATTTAGAACATCAATGAAATAAACATCAACGTTTCGGGGATTTTAATCCCTTTATCAAGATGTGCAATAGAAAAGTGATAGAAAGAAAAACTCACCTTATAAAGGAAGAGACCCGCCGAACCCAGTGTTCGTTGCCGCCCCGTGTCACGCTGCAGAGGAGAGAGTGCGCCCAGTGATGACGTGCAATCGCGTCTGGCCTGTGACAGAGCCGGCTGGTTGCTTAGCAACGCCGGGAAACAGTGGCAGCGTCCGTGCGGCTGTGAAAAAGAACAGTGTGAAAAGTAATAGAAGGTAATAAAGCCACAGTGCCAATTAACAGCTGAGGTCCTAATATGGAGTGTCACCGAAAGATAAATATACTACAGCGACCTGTGAGTGCGGGAGCTGAAACGTAAGGTGCCTAATGGCCTGAATCCTGATAACCGATGGTGAAAGAAGTTCATACTAATGAACTGTGTAAGTTAGGATCAGTGCCCTTAGAGTGTGGCCCGAAGGTGGACATGCTTGAGCTTTGTGCCCTGTGTCCCTGCCATTAGAGGACAGTGATGTATACAAAGCTAAGAGACTATAATAGACAAATAAACAAGTGTTATCCAGCAAAAAAACAGGTATTATCCAGCAAAAAAAGCGGCATGCTCCCCTGCTGTGGAAAGAATGGATAGTCACTATTTCGTGCAGCTGGAAAAATGTTCATCCAAATGATCCTCTCGTTTAGTCCAGCTGGATGAATCGTGCCCAAATTATATATCCAGGAGGCTTCCTTCCTAAGGAGCTGGCCCTCTCTATCTCCCCCACGTAATGATCTCGGTATATGGTCAATGATGATATGCTTGAGGTCAGATAAGGGGTGTTGGGCTTCAAAAAAATGCCTGGCCACAGGTTGATCAGATGCCTTTCCCGTTAGTGCTGCCTTTATCGCGGACCGGTGCAGTGCCATACGCTCACGTAGGGATCTGATGGTTTTGCCCACGTAGCAAAGGCCGCACGGGCATGTTGTCAGATAGATGATGTATGTCGAGGTACATGTCACAATGTGGCGTATACGTATTATTTTATCGGATGAAGGTAATTTGAACACAGAGCCCGTCAGCATATGTGTGCACGTGGTACAACCCAGGCAGCGATAGCAACCTGGTTTCTTGGTGATGAAGGTGTCCTTCAGAGGTCCGTCGGTGGCTTTGGGAAAGTTGGTAATGTCGGTATGTACCAACATGTCGCGAATGTTTCGGCCTCTTCTGTAGCACATCATGGGAGTTTTGTGTTTAAAAGGCAATGATGCGTCGGTGGAGACTATGGGCCACAACGCCCGACTTGCTCGAGTAAGGATGGGACTGGAGGTATCAAATGTCGTGGTCCAAGGTATCCTACTGTCCACTGATTTGCTATTGGCCTGCAGTAGAGTGCTGCGAGGTATTGACAAAATCTCTCTTTTGGTGGCCTCCAGAGATGAACAATCATAGCCCCGGGCGATGAACTTAAGGATCATCTTGTCCAGTTCGCCCTCCAGATTCGCCGACTGACTGTGGATGCGGGCTACCCTTATCATTTGCGACCTGGGGAGGCCCTGCTTCAATGACCGGGGATGGTGGCTGTTGGCTTGAAGGAGGGTGTTTTTATCCGTGGGTTTGTGGTAGACACTCGTGTGTAGTTTGCCAGCTTGCACTGTGACCAGAACGTCTAGATAGTTGATGGAGGTAGGAGACCACTGGTACGTAATTGTTATAGGTGAAGGTCTGGTGTTGATTGATTCTAATAACGACTTCAACGCAGTTTCGCCCCCTGTCCAAATAATAAACAAATCGTCTATGTATCTGGTAAATAGTGCAATTGACGTTGCCGTTGTCTGGTCATGGAAGAACATCCCTATCTCCTCCTTAAGCATATAAATGTTGGCGTACGACGGGGCCACGTTACTGCCCATCGCACACCCGGTCCTTTGTTGGTAAAAGCTGGCATCAAAAAGAAAATAGTTCCTGGTAAGGGTCAGCTCTAGTAGATTCATAAATAGGTCTAGATCCACATCTGTCATTTTTTCTTCAATCAAGAACAGCCTCATGGCTGCTAAGCCATCGGTGTGCGGTATGCTGGTATACACAGAGCCGGCCATAGGCATAGGCAAACTAGGCAATTGCCTAGGGCATTTGATATGCCTAGGGGCATCAGCAGCTTCTGCTGATTAAAATGATATGCGGCATGCCTATATTCTGTGTGTAGCATTTCATATGCAGATACAGCCACAGTCTCACACAGTATATAGGCATGCTGCATATCATTTTAATCAGCAGAAGCTGCTTGCGCATCCTAGCCACATAGCAAAAAAAAAAGGTGCCAGATGTTAGCATTGAGGCAAGATTTGAGGACACATCTGTATCCAAGCAGAGGCAGAGGTCACAGTATTAGTGGAAGTGTGAGTGCTGTGTGCATGTGAGTGGGTTGGTTGTGCTCGGAATATGTGTAAGGAGCATTATGTGTGTCATGTAAAACTGCATTAATAATCTGCAACATATGTGTAAGGGGCACCATGTGCGTCATTATGTGTATAGGGGCACTAATAATGTGCAAAAAATGTGTAGGGGGCACTATGTGTGTCATTATGTGTATAAGGGCATAAATAATGTGTGGCATATGTGTAAGGGACATTATGTGCAAAAGGGCATTAATAAAGGTTGTCATAACGTGTAAGGCACATTATGTTTATAAGGACATTAATAATGTGTCTCATATGTGTAAGGGGCATTACTGTGTGGAATTATGTGTATAAATTCATTACTAATGTGTAGCATTATGTGTATAAGGTGCTCTACTATGTGGCATTGCATATAGAAAGGGGACTACTGTGTCATCTAATGTGAATAAAGAGCGGTAGGGTGTGGTGTAATGTGAATAAGGAGCAATTCAGTGTGATGTAATGTGAATAAGGGGCACTACTGTGAGGAGTAACGTTTATAAGGTAAAGTAATACTACTGTGGGATGTAATATGAATTATGGACACTATCGCATGATCAAATGTGAATAAAGTTGCAGTACTGTGTGGCATAATTGGAATTGGGGTTACTATTGTGTGGCAATGCACCTTGCCAGCAAAACCTCACCCCTTTTTGGGCTGTGTGCCAAATGTGCGAACTGTTCCTATTTAAAATATACTATATAGGGGGTACAAACACCAAAATTAAGACTGCTACAGTATGGGTGAGGGGTGATGGTGCTGGGAAAGAGGTGCAAGGTCAGAGGCGGAACCAGCGGTGGTGCTAGGGGGCACCAGCCAAAATCTTGCCTAGGGCATCATATTGGTTAGGGCCGGCTCTGGGTATACAGGCTACATATGTCGACTGTACAGAGCAATGCCCCTTCAGGAACTGGACCGAAGGCTTCCAAAATACACAAAAAGGAGGTGGTGTCCTTCAAGCAGGAAGATTGTTTGAGCACTAAAGGTTGCAATATGCTGTCCAAAAATTGCGAGATGGGTTGATATAGAGACTGGCGGGCCGAGATGATAGGACGGCCAGGGGGCGACTGCAGATTTTTATGAATTTTAGGTACGGTAAACAGGACCGGCACTACCGGGTGTTTCTGAACAAGGGCCTTGTGAAGTTTGTCTGAAATCAACTGTTGAGAGTGTGCTGATGTTAAGAGGCTGTCGAGTTCCTGTTTGTAAGCAATGGTGGGGTCGGAGCTCAGTAAACTGTAAGTGTTGGTGTCAGATAGTTGAATCAGAATCTCTGACTTATAATACGCAAAATCTAAGACAACTACGCCACCGCCTTTGTTGGCGGGGCGAATAATGATGTCTGTGTAAGAGCTCAGATTTTTCAGAGCTGTCCATTCCTGTTTGGATAGATTGAAGTGATGACTCTGATCCGCCTTGGTGTATTTGTCTATAGCTTCATCCATCAATCGTGTGTATGATTTAATTGAAGGGTTTTAAGAAGGGGGATCAAACAAGGATTGACTCCTTTTGTTCAAAAACGGTTGGAAAACTGGTGCCGGTGCTGGATCCTGTGATGGATGTGCAGCAAAAAATTCTTGTCGACGCAATTTGAGTGAAAATTGATACAGATCAACTTTCCAAGACAGCTCGTTGTGTGAATTAGTAGGGACAAAAGACAATCCATGGTTAAGAACTTGTGTTTCAACTGGGGTGAGAATGCGCTTGGATAAGTTGACCACTAGGTCTTGTTTTTCACAGCCCGATATATATATATATACTAGGTGATTCATCGCGCCCTACGGGCGCTCTTCACACCGTCGGTTGGGGCTACGCCCCGTTAACCCCTGCACGCCTTTGAACATACACAGGCCAGTAGATAGGTGGTCAAGAGGTGCTGCGGGTGGGGAAGGGGAGGGAGTGGTAGGTCCGCAAATGGGGGAAGGCAGAGCCGGATTAAGACCATGGGGGGCCCGGGGTGCTTTAGACAGTGGGGTCCCTATTGAAGAGAGGGTTGGGGGGTGCACCTATTAACGGGGCCTAATGCCCACCATGCGCCCTCGGACCGGGAGGGCCCGACTATAAATGGCCAAGGGCCGAGAGGGCCCGACTACATACCCACAGGCCGGGAGGGCCTGACTGTACCTACGGGCCTAGTGCCCGATCCCTGACGGTCTAGGGAGGAAAGGGGGGGTGAGTGAGAAACCACCTCACTGAGGCCTCACCTGGTCCGGGTCATCTTCCATCAGGAGCACGGCGTCTTCCGGCCTTTTCAGCGGGCACCGGAGCTCTTCTCCCTCCATCCGGCTGTTCACCGCTCTTCAGCGCGGCCTCCCTCTTCGGCTCTCGCTCGGTGTCTTCTGCACATACGTATCCCCGGGACCCCCCCTTAATCCGGCTCTAGGGAAGGTGTGGGTGGGGGAGGGGGCCGGAGGTGCTGTGGTTGGAGGAGTGGTGGCTGCGGGGGTCCAGATGCGCTGCGGCAGGGGAGGGGTGTGATGCGGGTGTGGGTGATACGGATGGGGGAGGGGGTGGGAGTGGCATGGGTGTGGGAGGGACGTGTGTGGGGGGTGGATGTGGTGGATGCTGTGGGTGGGAGGGGGGGCGCATGTGGTGGATGCTGTGGGTGTCGCGGGTGGGAGAGGGCCGGGTGGGGTGGAGCATGGGGGGGAGAGGTGGTTATCGGGGGGGAGGTGCAGGGGTGCTGCAGGTAGGGGAGGGGTGTGGGTGCTACGGGTGGGGGAGGGGTGTGTGCCGCGGGTCGGGGACGGATGTAGTGGATGCTGCGGGTGGGGGAGGGGCTGGTGGGGTGTGGGTGTAGCGAGGAGGAGAGGTGAGTATTGGGGAGGTGCTGTGGGTGGGGGAGGGGGGGTGCTACGGTTGGAGGAGGGAGTGCAGCGGGAAGGAGGGGGGAGTACCGCGGGTGGGGGGCGGATGTGGTGGATGGTGTGGGTTCGGCGGGTGGGGTGGATAAGGGGGTGCCACGGGTGGGGTGGAGAGTGCGTGGGTGTAGGGGGGGAGATTGGTATAGGGGGGGTGCCGCGGGTGGGGGAGAGAGAGGGTGGGTTTTTTGGGTTGTGGGTGCTACGGATGGGGGATGGATGTGGTGGGTGCCACGGGTGGGGGAGGGGTAGGGAGGGTTCTGCGGGTGAGGGGGGGTGCTACAGGAGGGGGCAGGAGTGCTGCGGGTGGTGGAGGGGCATGTGCCACGGATGTGGTGGATGCTTTTGGTGCCGCGGGTGGGGGAGGGGTGGGGGTGCATCAGGTGGGGACGGGAGTGCAGTGGTTGGGTGAGGGGTGTGTGCCACTGATGGGGTGGATGCTGTGGTTACCGAGGGTGGGAGGGTGCGGGGTGCCGCGGGTGGGAGGGTGCCGTGGGCCATGTGGTGCGGGTGGGAGGGGGGCGCGAGCCGTGTTCCGCGGGTGGGGGGCTGATGTGTTGGATGCTGTGGGTGGAAGGAGGGCCATGCGCCGCGGGTGTCGCGGATGTGGTGGATGCTGTGGGTGCCGCGGGTGGGGTGGGGCGGTGGGGGGCAGGGGGGGGGAGAAGTGGGTATGGGGGTGGTGCGGGGGTGGCGCGGGTGGGGAAGGGGTGGGGGGTGCAGCAGGTGGTTGAGGGGACGGGAGTGCAGTGGTTGGGTGAGGGGTGTGTGCCGCAGGTGGGATGGATGCTGTGGGTACCGCGGGTGGGAGGATGTGGGGTGCCGCGGGTGGGAAGGTGCGGGGTGCCGCGCGCCGTGTGGTGCGGGTGGGCGCGGGCCGTGTGCCGCGGGTGGGGGGCTGATGTGTTGGATGCTGTGGGTGGAAGGAGGGTCGTGCGCCGCGTGTGGGAGGAGGGCCGTGCGGCGCGGGTGGGGTGCCGCGTGTGGGAGGAGGGCCATACGGCGCGGGTGGGGTGGAGGGTGCGTGGGTGTAGGTGGGGGGGGGGGAGATGGGTGTAGGGGGGTGCTGCGGGTGGGGGAGAGAGAGGGTGGGTTTTTTGGGTTCTGGGTGCTATGGGTGGGGGATGGATGTGGTGGGTGCCACGGGTGTGGGAGGGGTAGAGGGGGTTCTGCGGGTGGGGGAGGGGCGGGGGGGTGCTACAGGAGGGGACGGGAGTGGTGCAGGTGTTGGAGGGGAGTGTGGGGTGGAGGGTGCGGGGGGGGAATAAGTGGTATGGGGGTGCCGCGGGTGGGGGAGGGGTGGGGGGTGCAGCAGGTGGGAGAGGGGACGGGAGTGCAGTGGTTGGGTGAGGGGTGTGTGCCGCGGGTGGGAGGAGGGCCGTGCGGCGCGGGTGGGATGCGGTGTGCGGCGCGGGTGGGAGGAGGGCCGTGCGGCGCGGGTGGGATGCGGTGTGTGCCGCGGGTGAAAGGAGGGCCGTGCGCCGCGGGTGGGGTGAATGCTGTGGGAGGGGGGGCCTCCGGACTGTGCGGTGACGGCGAGTCCGGCTTACAGTCCCCGCTCCATGGCTGCAGGATCACCATCCGGCTTACAGTCCCCGCTCCCCGGCTGCAGGATCACCATCCGGCTTACAGTCCCCGCTCCCCGGCTGCAGGATCACCAGGGTACGTACAGGGAGTGTACGGGGAGGAGAGAGACAGGGCACTGGGCGGAGACGGGGCGGGGATGGGCGGACCGAGGGAGGGGACTGTTCCTGCCCTGCATGCAGCCACTGTGACTCGGCCCAGCGTTACGGGCACAGAGTCACAGACTAAGGCAAATATATAGGAAATATATATATATATACCTTGTTGCAAAGTGGAATACTGAGGCCATAACAACTGCTGTTAGACGTGCATCCGGTATCCGCCATTAGTGCAGTGGGACTGCAGTGCCAACCCTAGATGGGCCAGGTGTTTTTGCCACACACTTGTGTCGCTTAGCTTAGTCACACAGCTACCTCATTGCCCTCTTTTACTTCTTGGCATGATGTGCTGTTTGGGACCTTTTTTTTATATCTGCCCTCCTGTCTGACACAGCAGTACCACTCCTAGATGGGCCAATTGTTTGTGTCGCTTAGCTTAGTCATACAGCTACCTCATTGCACCTCTTTTTCTTCTTTGCATGATGTGCTGTATGGGGCCTAGTTTTTTAAGTGCCATCCTGTCTGCCACTGCAGTGCCACTCCTAGATGGGCCAGGTGTTTGTTCCGCACACTTGTGTCGCTTAGCTTAGTCATACAGCAACCTTGGTGCACCTCTTTTTCATCTTTGCATCATGTGCTGTTTGGGGCATGGTTTTTTAAAGTGCCATCCTGTCTGACACTGCCGTATAAGTCCAGGGGTGCTGCTGTATTAGTCCAGGGGTACTGCCGTATAAGTCCACCAATTGCAGAATTTTTGAAAATGACAGGGGTGTGCAGGAGATGCTGTTAGTGGACTGAAAAATTACGGGCCACTTTTGACATTCAGCCACTGCATGCCACTACTAGATGGGCCTGCTGGTTGTGTCGCTTAGCTTAGTCATACAGCAACCTTGGTGCACTTCTTTTTCTTCTTTGCATAATGTGCTGGGGACTAGTTTTTTAAAGTGCCATCCTGTCTGACACTGCAGTCAGTAGCGGATTTTGCCACGGGCAAGCGGAACTTTTGCCCGGGGCGCCGCCTTCCGGAGGGCGCCGGCGTCATCCAGAGTTCACTGCACCAGGGCAAGATCCGCTGCTGCTGTGCCCCCCACTGCCCGCTGTGTCCCGCTGCCCGCTGTGAAGGGAAACTAGACACTACGCGTCTAGTTTCCCTTCGTGGAGAGGACCTTTGCTGTGTGGTGCGCGATGACATCATCGCGCACCGCACATTATTTCAGCGGCGCTACTACTGTACAGGGGGCGTAACTGACCACGCCCCCTGTATAAAGCCACGCCCCTATTGCCACCCGGGGCGTAAAAAGCCCCTGAACCGGCCCTGACTGCAGTGCCACTCCTAGATGGGCCTGGTGTTTGTGCCGCACAGTTGTGTCACTTAGCTTAGTCATACAGCAACCTCATTGCACCTCTTTTTCTTCTTTGCATGATGTGCTGTTTGGGGCCTAGTTTTTTTAAGTGCCATCCTGTCTGCAACTGCAGTGCCACTCCTAGATGGGCCAGGTGTTTGTGCCGCACACTTGTTTCGCTTAGCTTAGTCATACAGCCACCTCGGTGCAACCTTTTGGCCTAAAAACAATATTGTGAGGTGTGAGGTGTTCAGAGTAGACTGGAAATGAGTGGAAATGATTGTTATTGAGGTTAATAAAACCGTAGGAGCAAAATGACCCCCACATTCTGTGATTTTAGCTGTTTTTATGTTTTTTTTTTAAATCATCCAGTTCCAAAACCAAAACACGAGCGGGGAATTAGAACCAAAACCAAAACACGAAACACGAAAAGTGCCCGCCACACATCTCTCTAATAAATATATATATATATAAATATATACACACATATATATCAGATAGACACATCAGCTGTCGGATAATATCTTCACCATTGGTCGGTCACCATACCATCAATATAAAACAAAATACGGCAAAAAGCTGGCTAAAATACAAAGATCTAAATACAATACATCATAGTAGAATCATCACAATATATCCATGCATAAAGCATATTCCTGTAACATTGTATAAACTTGTTAATAACATTGTAACAAGGCTGTAATATAAACCTAGAAGTTACTTCCAAAGTATAATCACGAACAACTATACAAAACAATGCAGACCTAGATTGTCATTGAGTCCATGAGGGCTAAGTGTACCTAACTTGTAGATCCTCCGTGACTCACATGTAAGTAGTTGCAGAGATCGATCCCCGCCACATATAGAAGATGGAATATGATCAATGATCATGTAGTGGAGGGTGGCAAAACTGTGGCCAGCCACAGCAAAGTGCCACGCCACAGGCTGATCAATTTTACCTGTCTCAATTGCAGATCCAATAGCAAACCAATGAGCTGCCACTCTTTCTCTTAATGTTCTGTCAGTCTTTCTAATGTAGGAAAGTACACAGGGGCAAGTAATCAAGTACAGAATGAACTTTGTGGTACAAGTTACTTTATGGTGAATAAAAAAATTTGCCACTGAAAGGATGACAGAAACATAGTAACATAGTAACTAAGGTTGAAAAAAGACAATTGTTATATTAACTATAATGCATGCCTACGCACCATAACCCTGAATATCTTTATCCATTAGGAATTTATCTAACCCATTCTTAAAAGTGTTGACTGAGTCCGCTGTTACTACTCTCTCAGGCAGGGAATTCCAAACATGTATTGTCCTTACTGTGAAAAAACCTTTTCGCCTCAATATGCGGAAACTCCTCTCCTCTAACCTAAGCGAGTGACCACGTGTCCTCTGTGCTGATCTTATAGAAAACAGGTCCCTCCAGAGCTCTGTGTATTGACCCCTTATATATTTGTAGATATTGATCATGTCCCCTCTTAGTCTCCTCTTTTCCAATGTAAACATGCCAAGCCTAGCAAGCCTTTCCTCATATTCCAGCGTCTCCATTCCCTTGATTAGTTTGGTTGCCCGCCCCTGAAACTTTTCTAGCTCCAGGATTTCCTTTTTGTAATATGGTGCCCAAAATTGCATACAGTATTCAAGATGTGGCCTCACTAGTGATTTATATAATGGGAGTATAATACTCTCGTCCCTTGCATCAATTTCCCATTTTATGCATGCTAATATCTTATTATCCTTCTTTGCTGCACTCCTACTTTGGGTACTGCTGCTTAATTTGTTACCTATGTGAACTCCTAAGTCTTTTTTCCAGTACAGAATCCCCTAGTATTACCCCATTTAGTATGTAGGTGTAATTTCTGGTCTTGCCCCCACAGTGCATTACCTTACACTTGTCTCTGTTTAATCTTATTCTCCATTTTGCTGCCCATGCTTCCAGTTTAATTAAGTCGTTCTGAAGAGACTCAGCATCTCCCTCCATATTTATAACCTTACGCAATATGGTATCGTCTGCGAAAATTGACACCATGCTCTCTAGACCTACTGTTAAGTCGTTGATGAAAATGTTGAACAAAAGTGGTCCAAGTACAGACCCTTGTGGCACATCACTTTGTACTTTAGTCCAATTTGAAAATGATCCATTGACCACAGCGCGCTGCTCCCTATTATCTAACCAATTACTGACCCAAGTGCATATTGAGCTCCCTAGCCCTATTTCTTGTAGCTTATAGATAAGACGCATGTGTGGTACAGTGCCGAAAGCTTTGTCAAAGTCTAAAAAGATTACATCCACCTCCTTACCCTGATCAAGGTTCGCACTTACTGTTTCATAAAAACCAAGTAAGTTGGTGTGACATGATCTGTCCTTCACAAATCCATGTTGTGAATAGTTAAATACTGACAGGTTAGACCAGTGATTTTCAACCTTTTTTTACTCGCGGCACACCGAACAATATTTTAAAATTGACAAGGCACACCATCAGTTCCTCACAGGAAAAAAACCCACACACATTCGCCCTCACAGTAAAAAAAAAAATCCATACATACATTGGCCTACGCAGAAAAAACTATCACATTGCTCCCACATAAATCCTGTTGCTCCCCACATGAATTATTCGCATTATTCCCCCCATAAATCCTTATTCTCCACACATAAATCCTCTTGCTCCCCACAGGAGAAATAAAATAACAAATATTAGCCGCTACCAGTCAGCTGTCCTCCTCTCTGTCCCTCAGTGGTTGGGGTTGTTCATAGTGGAGTGCTGCGAATACTGAGCAGCGCGCGGTCGGGCAGGTGTGGGCATGGGTGGGCAAGGAAAGCTGTGGATGTAGGCGGGAACTGGAATATGTGTATGCAGGTGGGTGGGCTGGCTGGGTGTGAGACGCAGCAGCTGTGACCTATAATTTCACACCACCGCGTCTTCAAGGCATAGGTCACGAACCGATCACAACTGATCCTCTAAGGAGAGCCCGAGCCAACAGTTCATTCTGAAGGTGCAGGAAGCGGCTCTGGCTCCACGGCACACCTTGCAACTGGTCGCGGCACACTAGTGTGCCACGGCACACTGGTTGAAAAAGCCTGGGTTAGACAATTAATGCATGTATAGCATTCGTTCTTACATGATAGAAAATGCATTTCATCAGAATTAAGACCATTTTGGAAATATCAGTAGCTCAAACAAATTATTCAAAAGTGAAGTCGTTTTCATTAAAATTCCAACTTCTGTATTCCCAGTTTATCAGAGTTAGATACATACTGTATGTAGTGACAGCATTGATGCCAATAAACATATGGACGCCATGATATGTAAATTTATACAGAGAGCTTATACATTAAATACCTTACTTTCGGTTAAGAAAAAATCTTTGACAATCCCTAGAGATTGCCTTTTGAAGCTAAAAAAGAAAGAACCAGGATGCAAACAGATGCCCTGGATCAATCACTATAATGAAGCTAGTAGTGATATCAGGAGTGTGTGTAAAGGGTTATGGCCTATCATTGAAACTGATAAGAAGTTGATTTTTTTTTAAATGTCAAAAGCATGCCTTGTTATAGTCGAGGTCACAACATAAGAGATTGGGTAATGAAAACTGATATTTCCAAAATTCAAATTAAACATATTTCCTGTCACGCAATTGTCTAACCTGTTGGTATTTAACTACGGGCAATAGTTTCTGTCATCCTTTCAGTAGCAAAAAAATTGTTTTTACCACCAAATTCATTGTGTACTTGATTGCTTGCCCCTGTGGGCTTTCCTCCATTGGAAAGACTGACAAACCATTTAGAGAAAGAATGGCAGCTCATTGGCTCACTATTAGATCTGCAATTGAGATAGGTAAAAGTGATCAGCCTGTGGCACAACACTTTGCTGAGGCTGGGCACAGTTTTGTCGCCCTCTACTACATGATCATTGATGATATTCCATCTTCTATAAGTGGCGGGGATCGATCTATGCAACTATTTAAATGTGAGTCACGGTGGATCTACAAGTTAGGTACACTCAGCCCCCTTGGACTCAATGACAATCTAGGTCTGTATTGTTTTGTATAGTTGTTTGTGATTATGCTTTGGAAGTAACTTCTATGTTTATATTACAGCCTTCTTACAATGTTATTAACAAATTTATACAATGTTACAGGAATATGTTTTATGCGTGGATATATTGTGACAATGCTACTAAAAATGAAAACCACTAAGGCAGTAAAACAACCTGTGCTTTAAGAACCATCACACATTCCTGAGGAACATTTAGGGGTGTCCACATTAGCTATGTGTGAGTCTGACATTTCTCACACTGTCTTCATAGAGAAGCCAGTTTTGCCTCCGTCCAACATTTCTGCACCATCTGCACATGTGGAGAGCAGTACAGGTAAAGATGGAGATGAGAGCATAATATAAACAGAGAATTCATCTGTGGAAGTGGAACATAATGAGGGGGATTTGTGTGTATACTACTACTGTCTGACACGGAGGATGTTGATGATGTTGTGTATGTAATTCAGTCACCAGTGGTTGCAGTTCTTACCTGTGATAAAAAGAAAGCCATTGTGATGCCTGGGTAAGACCAAAAAACTACCTCTTGGGTTTGTGATTATTTTTACTCAAATCCTGACAATGTTTGTGAAGGCACCTGCTCCATTTGTGAGGCCAAAATTAGTAGAGGTAGGGACGTTAGCCATCTAGGCACCTCCTCCATGTTACATCATTTGCGGCGAGTTCATGGAATTTATTGTACAAGATTATAAGGTAATTGACTCCCTTATCATCAACCTCCTCATTAGTAGACGGAGGTAGTCCTTCCGAAAAATTGTCTTGTGGGGGCCCAAACAAAGCAAGTACTTCAGCCACAAAACTTTCAGTCCCTGTCACTGAAGTGCTTGGTTTGTTAAACTGTGCAGGTCTTTTTTAATATTCAACATAAGGATGGGAGGGAGGGCCCAAGGACAATTCCATCTTGCACCACTTTTCATTTCTGCACTGCTGTGTGGCAATGTTTCAGAAATGTGTTATAAACCAGGAGATGTGCGGTGAGGTAAATGGTTTAGAATGCACTGGATAGTACCAGAGCCAGATTTACACACAACATAAAAGCCATAAGGGTTCATGTTGGCATTATACATAGGTGCAGCAGCCATAGACTTTTTACTCCAATCAAAAAGGATTAGAATAATACAAAGAAGATATTTTTGGTATATTCTTCATATTTTTCAGATACTTTATATAGTCAAAACTCTGGCGTATATGTTAGCATGATAGGAAAGGCTCTGCTTCACCTGACTCACCTTACTGCACGTCACTGCTATAAACTGCCATGCGTTTGTGCCGTTGCTCTGTCAGCTAGGAACCAGCCAGCTCACTGCAACCTTTGGCCTAAAACGTATAAAAACAATATTGTGAGGTGTGAGGTAGTCACCATTGGCTGGAAATGAGTAGAAATTAATGTTATTGAGGTTAATAATACCATAGGAACAAAAATAGGCAAACATTCTGTGATTTTAGCTGTTTTTATGATTTTTGTAAAAAAAAAACAGATCCAAAACCAAAACATACAAGGGCGGTTTGGCCAAAACCAAATACAGATCCAAACATGAAGGAGATACAGATCAAAAACCCATGATGGAGGCTGGCGCATACAGTATCTCTAGTTCTGAAATGATTTCACTAATTGCTTTTATTTTCTGGAATTAATTATATCAAAAATCAAAACAATATAAAAGTTACCCCTGAGTACCACCACAAAAAATACTGCTTTATTTATCATTCATTTGGCCAGTCTTTCACGTATTTATATCTTTGAGACTCTCCAAAATGGAGACACAAAGATTGCTTTACCTAGATAAATTAACCAGGTCTACCATTATAAAAATTTACCTATACAGAAAAACATACCAGCAGACTTTGCTGGGGATGTAGTTGCCATCCCTGGAACCCATACCTAATCCCTTTGTTGTCCATGAATTTCTTTACATTAAAAAGTGAATTTGGAAATATTCGCAATCACATTGAAGCTGCACAGACCCATATTTTGCTATGCAAGAACAACAAAATTATCAAAGTTCAACCATCCGACTTTAGTGAGGTTGCTGATCAGTACCTGATCAGCCAATCATAAGAGGTATCCTGTACACATTTCTTGTGATTGGCTGAGCTTGTCCTATACATTTACAGATGGTTTGGCCATGCAATTTACAGTAGGAAGCTTCTTCTCCCATTAATAAATGAACTGACTAGTAAAAGCAATTAAAAAGAGCTATTTTTGCTCAACAGAATAAAATCACCTGAAATCAAATGTTTAATAGTTTAATGAGTTGATTCAATTAATTAGTGATTTATGTATTGCAATATTAGAACATTTTAACTTCAAAACAAATTTATCTACCCCTAAAAGTTGTTTTTTAGCTGTTGCAGTACTTAGGTTTTTGCATTTATTGAAAGAATTTGGGTATTGGAAACCTACTAACCCTCCTTTGAATCTCTTTATTTCCATCATATTACTGTTCCCAAGTGGTGCTGATCCTGTTTAACATATTTCTTTCTTTGATCTGCAGCTTTCATCTTACATGTTCCTTTGGAAACTTTCTAAATACAAATGGAGTTTCTTTTTATTTCTATGTTCAACAATATGACAAAGCCAATTAGACACTGAGTTATAATATTCAAATGAATTCTCAGGAGCTACATCTTAGTAATACAGCTTTAGGAACAAAATATTAAAGGGAAGATAATCGAGATCAGACTGTCTACAGTCGTGCACTGTGCTTACCTGCGTGACTTCATTTTATACCAAGCATCGTGAATGAACCCTTACTGAACTCTCAAATCTCATTGTTATGTCTATGAAACTACTTCCAACATTGCAAATCGCTAATAAATGTTAATTTTGACAGGTTATCATTTTTTTACACAATCTTTAGAATGGCTTGTGTAAGTCTACATCCTCTTTATTTGTAGATTATGGGCGGTATGTACTAAATAAAAAATGCAGTAAAACCCCCCGTTTTCGGGGATTTTACAGCATTTTCAAATGTACAAACCCCCAGCCGCCCGCTTAACGATGCGGACGGTATCGCCATCTTTTTATGGTGATACCCTATAGAAGCCTACGCCACTCACGCCAACCACTCCCGGCATACATGTGTGCAGGCAGCCTGTGGTCCCAGAACCCAAACTCCTCCTCCCCCACCAACACAGCTGGAGGTCCTTCTGGCTGCATGGAGGAGGAGGAGGAGCCCGGGACTGACTGCTGACGTCACCTCCAGGGGCTGGAAGGCGACAGAGACCTCTTGGAGGTGATGGAGACCCCCCGCAACCTTCTCATAGGTATCGCTAAGGGCCTCTGTCAATGCATTACGATGTTAATCGCATATGTTAGTATATTAGTACATCGCTGTGTTGGGTGGCGAGGGGTGGCGATGTATTTTAATACATCCCACCCAATGTCTCCATGTTGTACATACTGAAAGGGCTGGATTTGAACCTTGGAGAGAGATAAAGTGGAGAGAGATAAAGACCCAACCAATCAGCTCCTAACTGTCATTTTTCAAACACAGACTGTAAAGTGTCAGTTAGATGCTGATTGGTTGGTACTTTATCTCTCTCCACTTCATCTTTCTCCAAGGTTTGATACATCCCCCCTAGGCCTGTATCTAGGGTTGGTCATACTCCCTCTTTACATCTCCATTTTGTATCATTCTTATAATCCTTCTTCTCTTCCCTACTTCTACCCGCTGTATTCCCAACCGAGCAGTTAGTGTTCTTAGATGAGGGGACAGATAACAGAACCATTAGAAAACTAAATGGATTCAATTCCTCAGTAGATCAGCTGCCCGATCTCAAGAACATTCACCACCATCCGGCCCAATTGCCACTGTTCAGGCAAATGGGCCATAGTGATTGGCTGCTAAACAGTGGTGGAGTCTTGTGTGACCACAGTCCTATATGCATTTCGTTTATATTCTCTCTGTGTATTATATTGGGGCTGCATGCATTAAAGTACACTTGAGTGGCACTTAATCAAACTAGAAGTGCAATTTAATGAAGAGTTGTGGAAAATGTGAAGTAGTGCACTTTGTAGAGATGTTAAGGGGACATCACAGGTCAACCTCAACTACTTTTATTAAATGAATCACATTACATAAATAGTTTCTATGTTTTTATCAAAACAGTGCTCAATTTATGTTTTTATTTAATCATGAGCATGAAGTAACTAATGCATGAATAGGACTAACCTATATTGGAAAGCAAGACCGTTTTGCAGATGGATCTTGGATGTTTTCAAACTACAGAATACAGTGTATGCAAACATGGGCAATGCTGAATCATAAGCAACTCAGTTGTATCTCCACTTGCAGCTGAATGGAAGTATCTGGGTTGTAACAGGGCATTAGCATTTATAGCTGGAGAATCATAGGTGAATGGAGGAAAGACATTGTGAAAATGTACTGCGCATGTGCTTGAAGGTCACCACCAGCAGATACAGCATCATGCAATTCCAATAGGCATTCCTTGGTGATGCACGGCATGTGGACAATTACATTGCTGACATTTATTGTAACGACACAATTACATTGACCCCAGCAGCCAAATTCCTGGTGTTTCTCAAAAGTCCAATGGTGCGGTTGATGTCCACTTGATGGTGCAATTTTGTCCACACCATGGAGGATTATAGTTGCAGTCGGTGGGCACCTCAATAGAGAGTCAATTGACTACATAGTAACATAGTATCTGAGGTTGAAAAAAGACAATTGTCCATCGAGTTCAACCTATTTGTGGTCTCCTATGCATGATGATTTGACTAAAATTTCTGACTGATGCTGCTGTCAGCCATTACATTTTATCCCTATTTATAGTAACTATAATGCATGACTATGCACCATACCCCTGGATATCCTTATCCATTAGGAATTTATCTAACCCATTCTTAAAGGTGTTGATAGATTCCGCCATTACAACTCCCTCGGGCAGGGAATTCCAAACACGTATTGTCCTTACCGTGAAAAAGCCTTTACGCCGTATTGTGCGGAATCTCCTCTCCTCTAACCTGAGCGAGTGTCCACGAGTCCTCTGTGTTGATCTAACCAAAAACAGGTCCTGCGCAAGCTCTGTGTATTGTCCCCTTATATATTTGTAGATGTTGATCATATCCCCTCTTAGTCTCCGCTTTTCCAATGTAAAGATGCCTAGTCTTTCAAGCCTTTCCTTGTATTCCATCATCTCCATGCCCTTAATTAGTTTGGTCGTCATCCTCTGTACCTTTTCAAGCTCCAGGATATCCTTTTTGTAGTACGGTGCTCAGAATTGTACACAGTATTCAAGGTGTGGCCTCACTAGTGATTTATATAACGGGAGTATAATACTCTCGTCCCTAGCATCAATACCCCGTTTTATGCATGCTAATATCTTATTAGCCTTCTTTGCTGCAGTCCTACTTTGGGTACTACTGCTTAGCTTGCTATCTATGAGGACACCTAAGTCCTTTTCCAGTACAGAATCCCCTAATTTTACCCCATTTAGTAGGTAGGTATAATTTATGTTCTTTTACCACAGTGCATTACCTTACACTTGTCTATGTTGAAGCGCATTCTCCATTTGGCAGCCCATGCTTCTAATTTAACTAAGTCGTTCTGAAGAGACTCGACATCCTCCTCTGTATTTATAGCCTTACACAATTTGGTATCATCTGCAAAAATTGACACCATGCTCTCTAGACCTTCTGTTAGGTCGTTAATTAAAATATTGAACAATAGCGGTCCTAATACTGAGCCTTGCGGCACACCACTTAGCACTTCAGTCCAAGTTGAAAAATATCCATTAACCACAACGCGCTGCTTCCTATTATCTAACCAGTTTTTGACCCAAGTGCATATTGTGCTTCCTAGCCCTGTTTCTTGTAGCTTGTAGATAAGTCTCATGTGTGGTACAGTATCGATCGCTTTGGCAAAGTCTAAAAAGATTACATCCACGTCTTTACCCTGATCTAGGTTTGCGCTTACTGTTTCATAAAAGCCAAGTAAGTTGGTTTGACAGGATCTGTACTTCATAAACCCATGTTGATTCCTTTTAATGACCTTATTGGTTTCAAGGAACTTCTGAATACTATCTCTTAGAATACCTTCCAATACTTTCCCCACTATAGATGTAAGACTAACTGGTCTATAATTACCTGGTTCAGCTTTACTTCCCTTTTTGAATATAGGCACTACTTCCGCTATACGCCAGTCTTTGGGAACCATACCTGATATAACTGAATCCTTAAAGATCAAAGATAGCGGTTTTGCCAGTTCAGAGTGAAGCTCCATTAGAACCCTTGGATGAATACCATCGGGCCCTGGTGATTTATTAATCTTTAAATGTTTTAATCGGTCACAGACTACTTCCTCGCTTAAATAAGTACCTATCAGTGTGATATTCTCATTATTAAGATTGTGCGTTAGTCCCTGAATTGGGTCCTCATGAGTAAATACTGTTGAAAAAAACTCATTTAGTGTGTCCGCTATGTCATTATCATTTTTGCTTAAGACTCCCAACTTGTCTTTTAAAGGGCCTATACTCTCCGTCTTTAATCTCTTGCTATTAATGTATTTAAAGATTTTTTTGGGATTCGCTTTGCTTTCCTTTGCTACTAGTTTTTCAGTTTCTACTTTAGCCGCTCTTATTTCCTTTTTGCAAATTTTGTTACATTCCTTATAGTGCTGAAATGACTCTGCTTCCCCGTCAGATTTGTATTTTTTAAATGCTCGCCTTTTCTTGTCCATAAGTTCCTTAATCTTTTTGTTAAGCCACATCGGTTTATGATTTTTATTCCTTTTTTGCTACTCATAGGAATACATTTGAGTGTATTTTTAGCTAGCAGCATTTTAGTACCTCCCATTTCAACATCACTATTTTACAGTAGCAGCTTCAGCAATAGCTGCATTTGCTACTCTACGGTGTCCACTTCTGAATCACACCATAGTTCAGCATGTGTGAAGTTCCAAGTCTAGCAAGAAAGGACATGTCAAGAATTTCGGTGGAGCGCTTGCATCAGTGATAGGGCTGGTGCAAAAGTGCACTGATAATGATGATGCTAGCTATGAAGGCAAGCTTATGGATGTTCTAGTACCCTCCCACAGATGCAAACAATGGACAAGTATCTGCATTTTTTTCTATGCACACTATATATTCAATAAGCGTCAGATCCAATCTGACTGTCAGATTTGAGCCTAATCCGACTGTCAGATTTGGCCGGTGTCCATGTGGCTGTCAGCAGCTCGCCATGTGTGAGAACACAGGGAGCTGCTGGAGCCGCACATCACGGCCGCCCAGTGCCGTGCTGCAGGGAGAGAGGTGCCTGGCCAGGGGACGGCCATCAAGGTATCTCTCACCCCCGCTCCCTGTAGCCTGCCGCTCCACTCCCCATCTCCTCACCTCAATCCGACTTTTTTTAAAGTCTGGTTGAGATTGCCTGAAAGGGGGCCACAACCAGTGGGATTTGGCCCCGTTTTGGACAGAAGCATGCAGATTGGCGGCTATTCCCGACTTGTCAGAAAAATCCTGCACTTTTCGAATAGGTCGAAACCCCTTACGACCAAAATCTGTTGGAAGCTGCCATCTTTCCGACAAGACGGCATCTTCCAACAGCTACTTGAATACACCCCTATGTGGGTGTAACTTCCACAACTTACATTTGACTATGCATTAGCCCCTGCATGTATTATGGGTGATATTTAAAGTCACTCATCATAAATGCAATCACAATATATTGATTTATTCTTGCACCTCCATAGTCTGAGTGCAGAAATCAGCAGGCAAAAGTGGCAGCTCGCAGAGATTTAAATATGTTCCTCTATGTTAACATTGTTTGTTTAAGGCTTGTCCTCCTTCAGGCATTTGGGTTAAAGCATTTGAATTGGCCTTGGCAATTGTTCTGATTATTAAGTGGAAGAGTTCCTTTAACTTTTATACTAATTTTCTATTACACAACTTGTCCTGTAGGGATTAGTTCTTTCACAGAGATAAGCTAAAAGATGATGCATTTATCTGCAATAATTGGCTGTGATATAGTAACATAGTAACATAGTAATTGAGGTTGAATAGAGGCAAAATGCCTATCATGTTCAACCTGTATTAAGTTGTGTTGATTATAATGTACCTGCTGAAGTAATGTTTTATGACTAGTTACCAACTATAAATCATGTTACACCCGGATTATCAATGTCAATATTTTAAATGTTATAACCTTGGATATAATTTTCAAATAGAAATGTATCCAATCCTTTTTTAAATGCATTTACAGAGTCCGCCATTACCACCTTCCCTGGCAGTGAATTCCAAATCCTTATTGCCCTAACAGTGAAGAACCCTTTCCTCCGTTGCGTACGGAATTTTCTCTCCTCTAGCCTCAGCTACGTGTCTTATACAGAGTTATTTTAATAAATAATTCCTCTGATAACTTTTTGTAATGACCCTTTACATATTTGAAGATATTAATTATGTCTCCTCTTAGACGCCTCTTTTCCAGTGTATACATATTCAACCTAGTAAGCCATTCCTCGTAATCCAGTCCCTCTAGCCCAGAGATTTTCAACCTTTTACAACTCGCGGCACACTGAACAAGATTTAAATATTGCCAAGGCACACTCAAATATAATGGTGATGCATGGTGCAGTTGCGTGTCCTAGGATGTCATGTTGCAGCTTCTCCAGAGGTAACGCCTGAGCCACATCTGAGAAAGCCAGAAGAGCCCAACACTGCCCGGGCCCAAAATTAGAACTGGCTCTGCAACCACTAAACCCACCAGTATTGATCATTCCAGGGCCTCAGTAGCGGCAAAACACTGATGGGCCTGGCTCTGCTTCTATGGCGGCACACCTGGAGACTGCTCAGGGCACACTAGTGTGCCACGGCACAGTGGTTGAAAAACACTGCTCTAGCCCTTTAATCAATTTAGTAGCTCGTCTTTGAACCCTTTCAATATCACAACAACATCATTAATTAAGAGAAAAACTTGCAGTGAAAGAAAAAGTACAGTAACCCACAGCAACCAATGTGATTCCAACTGTCCAATTGTATTAGCAAATTAAATACAAAAACATTTCCCAATTGGAAAAAAATATTGCACAGTTACTGTCTATTTATTTTCTACATCATTTGTTTTATTAATGTATTTTTCCCATGTATTGCTTTCTTGTTGTTATTGCTTTGTTGTTGTATGCCGTTTTTGTGCTTTGTGTCTGTTTGTGGAATTTATGCTATCAGAAAAACAATAAGCAATGATTATAATAGATGAGCAGGACCTTTTGTCTAACTTTAGATGAATGTTTAGAGACCAAATTTAATTAGTAACATATACATGCATAATGTGTGTTTTCAATCTTTCAAAAGCGTGCGGAAATTATGAATTGTTTGCTTATTATAATAATTGGGCCCAAGAAGGTATTTAATATATTTTGCCAGAAACAGCCATCTGCTTAAGCATGGCAGTGAGATATTTTACAAGGAGTGTAAATCCTCTGCATAAACAATTCAATTCCCTCCGTGGTACTGCAGTATGTCTTGGTAAGTACTGATAATCTCAAACATCTAAATAAAAGATCTCACTTTCTACTACCGGAAGAGAACTTCATGAAAAGTGCAGTAATTGGTTAATTGCTTATGTAAAGAAGCACTGGGGAGGATCTCACTGAGAATGTGTGAGAATCATTTCTTAAAACAAATGGAGGTAAGTTATAACTCCCTTTTGTACCATACCCTGAAGCATGCCATCTGGCCACAGTATAGCAAGAAGAAGAAACATACCTGACAAGTGTTTAGATGGGGGAAAAAAAACAACATAAAAAAGTAAAATTTAAATATTTAGTGCCCAGTTAAATCATAGGTTCTCTTGCAAAATTACAGTTAGACTTTTGGGGGGTTGTTCACTAAACTTTGAGTTTCTGGGCTTCTGATCATGTTTTACTAAAAAAAAAAACATGGCAAATAAAGTCATCATTCTTTTAGATTTCAAGCAAAACATGATTGAAAACACCAGGATTTAGATTCCAGTGCATAGTAAATAAACTCTTTGGTGCTTAATGAATAAATAGATGTTGGAGCATAATTAAAACTATTGCATACCAGATAAATAGGCATAACATTTTAAAACCTTTTCCACAAAATATTTGCCTTGTTCCAGATTTGAAATTATGTCCATTTTGCAGAATTGGTTTTCAAGTGTTTAAAGGCTTACCCCGACCAAACACTCACAGATTGTCACTGTCTCATCTCTAATCATAGACTCTATAGTCCATGAAATACAATTTGACAAATACAGTGCAGTGAGGAATGGCATTGCGTGGAGTGGCAATGATCATGTAGAATTTGAATATTGTGTCGCCGGAACGTTGCACACTCGGGAATCTGCGTGTTGCTGCACAAAGCTCGATTAATGGGATATTTTTAGGCAATTTATTAGTGCAAATATCAGTGATTTACATTTGGCTAATTGGCATTTGAAATAACATCGGAAAAGAATTTTAGAATTCTGAACAAAATTGCTTTTTAAAGTGTAAAAATAGCCTTTTAAAAGGTTGTATGTTTGACAACAAAACAGATGAAAGGAAACTCAAATTTGAGCCCTTAAAATATATCTTAAATTATTTCACTTATTAAGAAAGTATTTTGGAATGAAAAATTACCAACTCTGAACAACAGGAATGTATACTCATCATCTAAAATCTGAAAAATAGTGCCATAAAGTGTACCTAGAGCTGAATCCGCCGGATCACCCCATAACTCAAATCTAATGTATATGAACTTCATCTGTAGGTTACAAGTTCATAAATGTATAAAGCTAGTTTAAATAATACATATTTAGTAAATGACTTTAAACGTCCTTTTATATTATTTTGTATTTTTACTGTTTCAAATACAGTAAATGTAAAATGTGTTTGAAAATATATGTACTGTAGACAAATTTTCACACAAGGGTGAAACACAAAAATAACAGTTATCAGCTTTAGATTAGCAAATTGATTCAGCGTTGTTAGTATGGAACATTAAAAAAATGTGTTCATAATTCATGCATTGCAGAAATCAGTTAGGTACAGTATTTGGTGCACTTATTCTGTGTGAACCACATGCACAATGTCCACAAGAGGATTTGTCTTATTATAGTATGAGATACTTTGTAGATACTGTAAGTATTTTTTTAAATCAATTGAGGAAGTTCTGCTTATATTGAGAGCTCTGCTTATTATGAGTCAATACTGGATAATACAAGAAGTTAAAAACTATTGCATTTATTGCGTTGATCTTTAGTTACTGTATATGGGTTTTGAAGAAAAAGGCAAGCGCTACTTTCTAATGAAAAACATCACCTTTATCATATTTTCAGTGAACTCCTCCTTCAAATCTTCACAGCTACAGAAGGAGCCCTCCTCATCTATCCCTTTAATAGGATTAATTGAGCCAGGGCAGTCGGACTTAATCCCCTGCTGTATTGTTCTCTATGTATTGTATTGCAGCTGGGAACAATAGATGACAGGCTTATTCTAATAAGCCTTGGTGCACCTAGGCACAGCAGAGATGCCTAGATGAGCAAGGCTCCATCTGTATCCCTCCCCGACTGTATCCTTCTTGAATGCGGCCGCATGTTGAAGGGTCGCGCATGTGCACCATAGACAATGCTCGAGCGCAGCCCAGCTGGTTGCGGCTGCTGCATACAAACACATGGCTGCATCCAGGTCAGAATAGTCCCCCTAGTTCTCTATGACATTGTTTCTACAATTGTCTATTAATATTGCATATTCTCTCAAATACATTTTTAAGAGGGGAAGATGTGATAGGATACAATATTTATCACAAACCAGCAATTGTTAATATTTTGGATCTTTTCTTATTTTTATAATTATTATGCCCCAAGATTTGGTATACAAAGAACACAAATTAGGTCTTTTTTTGCTGAGTAAAAAAGAAGAGACACATTCTTTTGGCGGGATGCTTTATATATATATATATATATATATATATATATATATATATATATATTTATTTGTGTTAATGCTTTGTAAAGATAAGTCATTTAAAAGGATCATTCTTATTTCGTAATGTCTTTTAGAAAATGTCAGGAGGAGATAATTCCCTGTTGGTGAGTGAACAAGACAAAAACACTGTACAGACAATAATTATCAGATACAAAAACATAAAAAAAAATGTTACATTGATTCACATCATTCCCAAACATAATTTGTCATAAGGTCAATACCTGAGGTGATTGAAATATATGAAACATTTTGAATTTAACATTTTTTTTTGTGGCTTTATATCTAAAAAGTATTGTGTTTTTCTATTATTTTTTTTATCAGAGGAAAGCTCACATACAGGGAATTATCTCTTCCCATTTTTGAAACTAAATATTATGTAATAAAAATTATCCTTTTTCAATTACTAATCTTTATTATAATATAAATATATAAAAAGTGTTCCCCCCAAAAAAGTTTGTCTTTTTATTTTACTCTCAGCAAAGTCAGATCATATGTGACTACGCCGCCCCAGTTTTTGATGAGAAGATCTGTTCTACGCATGTGCATAATATAATATTTAAATAAATAAAAACATACTTTTTAAACTATATTGAATAAAATAATAACAAAAACTATTTTATGAAAAGTTTTAAAAGGAAAAATCATCAGTTAAGTGGTGAAGCCACAAAATGACTACAGCCCTATATTCCTATGGTTGTATTGTATGGTACACTGAAACTGGAGTATCTTGAAGGCAGGGGCGGGTTTACAGGTACAGTAAGTCTGCCATTTGGCACAAAATTAACTAACAAACCCCAATTTAAATGTTCTCAATATCAGCTGCTCAATGTACATGCAGTGGAAGATTAAATGGACGCCCCAATTGCTCCCACTGTGCGGGAGACAAGACGGGACCTAGAAGAGGAGGAACAGGCACCGGCAGTAACGTGCAGTGGGGTGAGGCAGGTGAGGCAGAGCCTTTCCTGTCATACTTACGTTTAAACGAGAGTTTTGACTGAATAAAATATAGGAAAAATAATGATAATTTGAAATATTTTCCTTGAATTATTTTAAGAATTTTTATAGCCCAAACTCTGGAGTAAAAAGTCTATGGCAGGTGAGGCAGTGCCTCACCTGTGTATCCTTTCCACACATCTCTAATCAAAACTCACCAAATTTCCAGGAGTTTATACTGCTGCACCTGTGTATAATGCCCAGATGTACCCTTTGGCACATATATTGCATGTAAATCTGGCTCTGGGGTTAGCCAGTGCCTCTTGAGCCATTTAGCTCACCGCACGTCCCTGGGCACTGGGAACAAAGTCAGACACACACAAATAATCAAGTGTAGTACATCAAATCAATCGGTACAGTCTCATGAAGCGTTGCATCTAAGATGCAAATTTGGGCAAAAAAGTTGCACAAAAGACACCATAACAATCATGTCAGCCACAGCAGTGATTGAAATGCATTGCTGTTCTCTCTTTTAATACACTGGACCCACTGTCTGGGCCCACTCTGTCAGGAGACGCCCAGCAAATCAGATTATAACTGCCAATGACAGGGGATGCGGTCAAGATGCCGCCGGCCGGAATCCCGCGGTCGAAATACCAACGCCGGAATTACGACCGCCACAATCCCGACCGCCACAATCCCGACATATTCTCCCTCCGTGGGTGTCCACGACACCCATAGAGGGAGAATATAATAGTGTGCCGAGCGTAGCGAGGCACCGTGCCCGCAGCGTGGCGAGCGAAGCGAGCCCGCAAGGGGCTGCGTACCGCTCACCACCCCTGTCGGGATTGTGTGGTCGGGATTCCGGTGTCGGTATTTCGGCGGCATTTAGTACTGATCCCAATGACAGCATTACAGTGGCTCTTTATTTACAATACCATTTGGTGTCTTACAGTTCACTAAAAGAAATTCACCATAGTACCGTATAAAATGGAACTTTTGGTGAATGCAACAAATAAGAAGAGACATACAGTATGCCGATTCTGGATCAGTTTATATGATCTCGTTTGCTTACTTTGATACATACAGTATATGCTGGGTCGGACTGGCTCACAGGGGAACAGGGGAAACCCCCGGTGGGCCCCACTGCCTGTGGGCCCTCCCCCCCTCTAGGGATTAGGTTCCAGACTCTATCCTAGTGCACTTGAATTATGCATTATACTTATGTTACATTATACTTCACAAGAATACGATTTATTATATATTTACCAAGGGGTACAGAACATGTCCTCTGTAATGGGTAGCCAAACCTCTGTGGTGGCTGGCCACGCCCCAGTGTAACCTGGCCACACCCTTAACCGTGGGCCCCTACAACAGCATTCCCACGGTGGGCCCTTTATGTCTCAGTCCGACACTGAGTATACCACATGATAGAAGATCAACAATATTCAAATACTGTACTTAAACAGTATCTAACTATTGCTACATTGTTTCTTTTAAAGGGACCAGAATATATACTGTACAGGATACAGAGTCATTGGAGTACATGTGGTTGTTTTTTATGCAAATGTATTGGTCTAGTTAAGTACTGTACCTCCTATCTAGGATTAGTGAATTTTTTTCGTGTTTTGTGTTTTGGTTTTGGATTCGGGTCCGCGGCCATGATTTGGATTTGGACGCGTTTTGGCAAAACCTCCCTGAAAATTTTTTGTCGGATTCGGGTGTGTTTTGGATTCTGGTGTTTTTTTACAAAAACCCCTAAAAATCAGCTTAAATAATAGAATTTGGGGGTCATTTTGATCCCATAGTATTATTAACCTCAATAACCATAATTTCCACTTATTTCCAGTCTATTCTGAACACCTCACACCTCACAATATTATTTTTAGTCCTAAAATTTGCACAGAGGTCACTGGATGACTAAGCTAAGCGACCCACGTGGCCGACACAAACACCTGGCCCATCTAGGAGTGGCAATGCAGTGTCAGACAGGATGGCAGATTTAAAAAATAGTCCCCAAACAGCACATGATGCAAAGAAAAAAAGAGGTGCAATGAGGTAGCTGTGTGGCTAAGCTAAGTGACCCAAGTGGCCGACACAAACACCTGGCCCATCTAGGAGTGGCACTGCAGTGTCAGACAGGATGGCCGATTTAAAAAATAGTCCCCAAACAGCACATGATGCAAAGAAAAAAAGAGGTTCACCAAGGTCGCTGGATGGCTAAGCTAAGCGACCCAAGTGGCCGACACAAACACCTGGCCCATCTAGGAGTGGCACTGTAGTGTCAGACAGGATGGCACTTCAAAAAATAGTCCCCAAACAGCACATGATGCAAAGAAAAAAAGAGGTGCAATGAGGTAGCTGTGTGGCTAAGCTAAGCGACCCAAGCAGCCGACACAAAAACCTGGCCCATCTAGGAGTGGCACTGCAGTTTTCTAGAGAGAGGATGTGTGCTTCCATCCTCATGTGAATCTGAACCACTAGCCATGAACAAAGGCCAGGGCCTCAGCCGTTCCTTGCCACTCCGTGTCGTAAATGGCATATTGGCAAGTTTACGCTTCTCATCAGACGCTTTTCATTTAGATTTTTTGGTCATTTTACTGAACTTTTGTAGTATACTTGACGACACAGAGGTAGGTAGAGCAGTGGACTACTGTACCATACTGCTATATATATACTGGTGGTCACAGCAACATTCTGCACTGTCCCCTCCTACTATATATTGCGCACAACTAAAATGCAGCACAGGTATGGATGCATAGTATACTTGACGACACAGAGGTAGGTAGAGCAGTGGACTACTGTACCGTACTGCTATATAAAAACTGGTGGTCACAGCAACATTCTGCACTGTCCCTTCCTACTATATACTGCGCACAACTAAAATGCAGCACAGGTATGGATGCATAGTATACTTGACGACACAGAGGTAGGTAGAGCAGTGGACTACTGTACCGTACTGCTATATATATATATATATATATATATATACTGGTGGTCACAGCAACATTCTGCACTGTCCCCTCCTACTATATACTGCGCACAACTAAAATGCAGCACAGGTTTGGATGCATAGTATACTTGACGACACAGAGGTAGGTAGAGCAGTGGACTACTGTACCGTACTGCTATATATATACTGGTGGTCACAGCAAAATTTTGCACTGTCCAATCCTACTATATACTGCGCACAACTAAAATGCAGCACAGGTATGGATGCATAGTATACTTGACGACACAGAGGTAGGTAGAGCAGTGGACTACTGTACCGTACTGCTATATATATACTGGTGGTCACCGCAACATTCTGCACTGTCCCCTCCTACTATATACTGCGCACAACTAAAATGCAGCACAGGTATGGATGCATAGTATACTTGATGACACAGAGGTAGGTAGAGCAGTGGACTACTGTACCGTACTGCTATATATATACTGGTGGTCACCGCAACATTCTGCACTGTCCTCCTACTATATACTACAATGCAGCACAGATATGGGGGGTAATTACTAGTTGATCACAGCAGGAATTTTTTTAGCAGTTGGGCAAAACCATGTGCACTGCAGGGGAGGCATATATAACATGTGCAGAGAGAGTTAGATTTGGGTGTGGTGTGTTCAATCTGCAACCTAATTTGCAGTGTAAAAATAAAGCAGCCAGTATTTACCCTGCACAGAAATAAAATAACCCACCAAAATCTAAATCTTTCTGCACATGTTATATCTGCCTCACCTGCAGTGCACATGGTTTTGCCCAACTGCTAAAAAAATTCTGCTGCGATCAACTTGGAATTACCCCCACGGAGCGTTTTTCAGGCAGAGAACGTAGATATTTTCAGCACACTGAGCACAGATATTTGCAGCACACTGAGCAGATATTTGCAGCACACTGAACACAGAAACTGAGATAACGCTGCACGTCCTCTTGCTATCATCTCCAATGCACGAGTGAAAATAATGGTGACGCGCGGCTCCTTATATAGAATACGAATCTCGCGAGAATCCGACAGCGGGATGATGATGTTCGGGTGCGTTCGGGTTAACCGAGCAAGGCAGGAGGATCCGAGGCTGCTTCGGAACCGTGTAAAATGGGTGAAGTTCGGGGGGGGGGGGGGGTTCGGATCCCGAGGAACCAAACCCGCTCATCACTATCTAGGATACACCAGCGCAGTCTTCTGTGTTTCTTCTGTGTATTAATTATTGGTCTAAAGCACTTCATATATTAGTATACACCAGTACAGTTATTTGTAAATTTCATGGTTCTCATGTGAGATTGACAACACCTCTTTTTTACTGTTGTATGGGTATACTTATATCCTATGTGCTCATCAGGTGCTTGATACAAATCACCAATTTGTATTATACCAAGAACAGGGCTGGACTGGCCATCCTGCACTTCCTCCAAATGCCAGAAAAGTCGATGACCCGATGGACTAGTCCAGCCATGTTTCTCCTATAGTTACGGGGGCTGGCCGAGAATCTCCGGCTAATGGCGCTCTGCTCTGTGACCTAGCATACAGAGGTACGGGGGCTTGCCGTGAGGTCAGGACCCCGTGACTTGTGGCACACCCATTAAAGTCATGTTTTATGCCTCTTAGCCATGTGCGTGGACAGTACAATGCCTGGGTTGCTTTAGAGTCCCAGTCAGTCCTTGACCAATAATAACATAACTGTGAGATTATATATTAATTATCCTTCGTTATACAGAAGAGCAATCCAGGATACACATGTTATGAAGTAGAGATGAGCGGGTTCGGTTCCTCTGAATCCGAACCCGCCCGAACTTCAGGTTTTTTACACGGGTCCGAGCAGGCTCGGATCTTCCCGCCTTGCTCGGCTAACCCGAGCGCGCCCGAACGTCATCATCACGCTGTCGGATTCTCGCGAGGCTCGGATTCTATCGCGAGACTCGGATTCTATATAAGGAGCCGCGCGTCGCCGCCATTTTCACACGTGCATTGAGAGTCATAGGGAGAGGACGTGGCTGGCGTCCTCTCCGTTTAGAGAAGAGAGAGACACAGTATTTTGGGGAGCCGCGGGGAGCATTATTAGGAGGAGTACTACTATACTGTATACTACTATACTACTTGCTGAAGTGATATTTATAGATTAGATAGTGTGACTGTAGGTGTATTATCTGACTTGTGGGGGAGACACTGACAGTGGGGAGCAGTTAGAGTCTGAGAGCAGGACTCAGGAGTACATATAACGTACAGTGCACACTTTTGCTGCCAGAGTCAGTGCCACACTGCCATTGTTGTGACCACACTGACCACCAGTATAATAATATATTTTGTGATTGTCTGCTTAGGCCTCGGAGTACTAGTTGCAAGTTGCAACGTGACCTGAAGTGACCACCAGTTTAATAATCAATCACCACCAGTTTAATATATATATATATATATATATATATATATAATTGTATATAATATATATATATATATATAATATTGTATACCACCTACCCGTGTTTTTTTTTTTTTAATTCTTCTTTATACATACTACTATAGTAGCTTACTGTAGCAGTCTGCGGTGCTGTGCTGACCTGACAGTGTCCAGCAGGTCCGTCATCAGTCATTACATAATAAATATATATAGTACCTGTCCGGCTGCAGTACTAGTGATATTATATTGATTTCATCTCATTATCAATAATTTATCATCCAGTCTAGACTCTATATTAGCAGCAGACACAGTACGTTAGTCCACGGCTGTAGCTACCTCTGTGTCGGCACTCGGCAGTCCATCCATAATTGTATACCACCTACCCGTGTTTTTTTTTTTTCTTTCTTCTTTGTACATACTACTATAGTATAGTAGCTTACTGTAGCAGTCTGCGGTGCTGCTGAGCTGACAGTGTCCAGCAGGTCCGTCATCAGTCATCATTACCTAATAAATATATTATCTACCTGTCCGGCTGCAGTACTAGTGATATTATATATACATACATATATATATTGATTTCATCTCATTATCAATCATCCAGTCTATATTAGCAGCAGACACAGTACGTTAGTCCACGGCTGTAGCTACCTCTGTGTCGGCACTCGGCAGTCCATCCATAATTGTATACCACCTACCCGTGGTTTTTTTTTTTTCTTTCTTCTTTGTACATACTACTATAGTATAGTAGCTTACTGTAGCAGTCTGCGGTGCTGCTGAGCTGACAGTGTCCAGCAGGTCCGTCATCAGTCATCATTACCTAATAAATATATTATCTACCTGTCCGGCTGCAGTACTAGTGATATTATATATACATACATATATATATTGATTTCATCTCATTATCAATCATCCAGTCTATATTAGCAGCAGACACAGTACGTTAGTCCACGGCTGTAGCTACCTCTGTGTCGGCACTCGGCAGTCCATCCATAATTGTATACCACCTACCCGTGGTTTTTTTTTTCTTTCTTCTTTGTACATACTACTATAGTATAGTAGCTTACTGTAGCAGTCTGCGGTGCTGCTGAGCTGACAGTGTCCAGCAGGTCCGTCATCAGTCATCATTACCTAATAAATATATTATCTACCTGTCCGGCTGCAGTACTAGTGATATTATATATACATACATATATATATATTGATTTCATCTCATTATCATCCAGTCTATATTAGCAGCAGACACAGTACGGTAGTCCACGGCTGTAGCTACCTCTGTGTCGGCACTCGGCAGTCCATCCATAATTGTATACCACCTACCCGTGGTTTTTTTTTTCTTTCTTCTTTGTACATACTACTATAGTATAGTAGCTTACTGTAGCAGTCTGCGGTGCTGCTGAGCTGACAGTGTCCAGCAGGTCCGTCATCAGTCATCATTACCTAATAAATATATTATCTACCTGTCCGGCTGCAGTACTAGTGATATTATATATACATACATACATATATATATTGATTTCATCTCATTATCATCCAGTCTATATTAGCAGCAGACACAGTACGGTAGTCCACGGCTGTAGCTACCTCTGTGTCGGCACTCGGCAGTCCATCCATAAGTATACTAGTATCCATCCATCTCCATTGTTTACCTGAGGTGCCTTTTAGTTGTGCCTATTAAAATATGGAGAACAAAAATGTTGAGGTTCCAAAATTAGGGAAAGATCAAGATCCACTTCCACCTCGTGCTGAAGCTGCTGCCACTAGTCATGGCCGAGACGATTAAATGCCAGCAACGTCGTCTGCCAAGGCCGATGCCCAATGTCATAGTACAGAGCATGTCAAATCCAAAACACCAAATATCAGTAAAAAAAGGACTCCAAAACCTAAAATAAAATTGTCGGAGGAGAAGCGTAAACTTGCCAATATGCCATTTACCACACGGAGTGGCAAGGAACGGCTGAGGCCCTGGCCTATGTTCATGGCTAGTGGTTCAGCTTCACATGAGGATGGAAGCACTCAGCCTCTCGCTAGAAAACTGAAAAGACTCAAGCTGGCAAAAGCACCGCAAAGAACTGTGCGTTCTTCGAAATCCCAAATCCACAAGGAGAGTCCAATTGTGTCGGTTGCGATGCCTGACCTTCCCAACACTGGACGTGAAGAGCATGCGCCTTCCACCATTTGCACGCCCCCTGCAAGTGCTGGAAGGAGCACCCGCAGTCCAGTTCCTGATAGTCAGATTGAAGATGTCAGTGTTGAAGTACACCAGGATGAGGAGGATATGGGTGTTGCTGGCGCTGGGGAGGAAATTGACCAGGAGGATTCTGATGGTGAGGTGGTTTGTTTAAGTCAGGCACCCGGGGAGACACCTGTTGTCCGTGGGAGGAATATGGCCGTTGACATGCCTGGTGAAAATACCAAAAAAATCAGCTCTTCAGTGTGGAGGTATTTCAACAGAAAAGCGGACAACAGGTGTCAAGCCGTGTGTTGCCTTTGTCAAGCTGTAATAAGTAGGGGTAAGGACGTTAACCACCTCGGAACATCCTCCCTTATACGTCACCTGCAGTGCATTCATAATAAGTCAGTGACAAGTTCAAAAACTTTGGGTGACAGCGGAAGCAGTCCACTGACCAGTAAATCCCTTCCTCTTGTAACCAAGCTCACGCAAACCACCCCACCAACTCCCTCAGTGTCAATTTCCTCCTTCCCCAGGAATGCCAATAGTCCTGCAGGCCATGTCACTGGCAATTCTGACGATTCCTCTCCTGCCTGGGATTCCTCCGATGCATCCTTGCGTGTAACGCCTACTGCTGCTGGCGCTGCTGCTGTTGCTGCTGGGAGTCGATGGTCATCCCAGAGGGGAATTCGGAAGACCACTTGTACTACTTCCAGTAAGCAATTGACTGTCCAACAGTCCTTTGCGAGGAAGATGAAATATCACAGCAGTCATCCTGCTGCAAAGCGGATAACTGAGGCCTTGACAACTATGTTGGTGTTAGACGTGCGTCCGGTATCCGCCGTTAGTTCACAGGGAACTACACAATTTCTTGAGGTAGTGTGCCCCCGTTACCAAATACCATATAGGTTCCACTTCTCTAGGCAGGCGATACCGAAAATGTACACAGACCTCAGAAAAAGACTCACCAGTGTCCTAAAAAATGCAGCTGTACCCAATGTCCACTTAACCACGGACATGTGGACAAGTGGAGCAGGGCAGGGTCAGGACTATATGACTGTGACAGCCCACTGGGTAGATGTATGGACTCCCGCCGCAAGAACAGCAGCGGCGGCACCAGTAGCAGCATCTCGCAAACGCCAACTCTTTCCTAGGCAGGCTACGCTTTGTATCACCGCTTTCCAGAATACGCACACAGCTGAAAACCTCTTACGGCAACTGAGGAAGATCATCGCGGAATGGCTTACCCCAATTGGACTCTCCTGTGGATTTGTGGCATTGGACAACGCCAGCAATATTGTGTGTGCATTAAATATGGGCAAATTCCAGCACGTCCCATGTTTTGCACATACCTTGAATTTGGTGGTGCAGAATTTTTTAAAAAACGACAGGGGCGTGCAAGAGATGCTGTCGGTGGCCAGAAGAATTGCGGGACACTTTCGGCGTACAGGCACCACGTACAGAAGACTGGAGCACCACCAAAAACTACTGAACCTGCCCTGCCATCATCTGAAGCAAGAAGTGGTAACGAGGTGGAATTCAACCCTCTATATGCTTCAGAGGTTGGAGGAGCAGCAAAAGGCCATTCAAGCCTATACAATTGAGCACGATATAGGAGGTGGAATGCACCTGTCTCAAGCGCAGTGGAGAATGATTTCAACGTTGTGCAAGGTTCTGATGCCCTTTGAACTTGCCACACGTGAAGTCAGTTCAGACACTGCCAGCCTGAGTCAGGTCATTCCCCTCATCAGGCTTTTGCAGAAGAAGCTGGAGACATTGAAGGAGGAGCTAACACGGAGCGATTCCGCTAGGCATGTGGGACTTGTGGATGGAGCCCTTAATTCGCTTAACAAGGATTCACGGGTGGTCAATCTGTTGAAATCAGAGCACTACATTTGGCCACCGTGCTCGATCCTAGATTTAAAGCCTACCTTGGATCTCTCTTTCCGGCAGACACAAGTCTGCTGGGGTTGAAAGACCTGCTGGTGAGAAAATTGTCAAGTCAAGCGGAACGCGACCTGTCAACATCTCCTCCTTCACATTCTCCCGCAACTGGGGGTGCGAGGAAAAGGCTCAGAATTCTGAGCCCACCCGCTGGCGGTGATGCAGGGCAGTCTGGAGCGACTGCTGATGCTGACATCTGGTCCGGACTGAAGGACCTGACAACGATTACGGACATGTCGTCTACTGTCACTGCATATGATTCTCTCACCATTGAAAGAATGGTGGAGGATTATATGAGTGACCGCATCCAAGTAGGCACGTCACACAGTCCGTACTTATACTGGCAGGAAAAAGAGGCAATTTGGAGGCCCTTGCACAAACTGGCTTTATTCTACCTAAGTTGCCCTCCCACAAGTGTGTACTCCGAAAGAGTGTTTAGTGCCGCCGCTCTCCTTGTCAGCAATCGGCGTACGAGGTTACATCCAGAAAATGTGGAGAAGATGATGTTCATTAAAATGAATTATAATCAATTCCTCCGCGGAGACATTGACCAGCAGCAATTGCCTCCACAAAGTACACAGGGAGCTGAGATGGTGGATTCCAGTGGGGACGAATTGATAATCTGTGAGGAGGGGGATGTACACGGTGATATATCGGAGGATGATGATGAGGTGGACATCTTGCCTCTGTAGAGCCAGTTTGTGCAAGGAGAGATTAATTGCTTCTTTTTTGGTGGGGGTCCAAACCAACCCGTCATTTCAGTCACAGTCGTGTGGCAGACCCTGTCACTGAAATGATGGGTTGGTTAAAGTGTGCATGTCCTGTTTATACAACATAAGGGTGGGTGGGAGGGCCCAAGGACAATTCCATCTTGCACCTCTTTTTTCTTTAATTTTTCTTTGCGTCATGTGCTGTTTGTGGAATGTTTTTTGGAAGGGCCATCCTGCGTGACACTGCAGTGCCACTCCTAGATGGGCCCGGTGTTTGTGTCGGCCACTAGGGTCACTTATCTTACTCACACAGCTACCTCATTGCGCCTCTTTTTTTCTTTGCGTCATGTGCTGTTTGGGGAGGGTTTTTTGGAAGGGCCATCCTGCGTGACACTGCAGTGCCACTCCTAGATGGGCCCGGTGTTTGTGTCGGCCACTAGGGTCGCTTATCTTACTCACACAGCTACCTCATTGCGCCTCTTTTTTTCTTTGTGTCATGTGCTGTTTGGGGAGGGTTTTTTGGAAGTGCCATCCTGCGTGACACTGCAGTGCCACTCCTAGATGGGCACGGTGTTTGTGTCGGCCACTAGGGTCGCTTATCTTACTCACACAGCTACCTCATTGCGCCTCTTTTTTTCTTTGCGTCATGTGCTGTTTGGGGAGGGTTTTTTGGAAGGGCCATCCTGCGTGACACTGCAGTGCCACTCCTAGATGGGCCCGGTGTTTGTGTCGGCCACTAGGGTCGCTTATCTTACTCACACAGCTACCTCATTGCGCCTCTTTTTTTCTTTGCGTCATGTGCTGTTTGGGGAGGGTTTTTTGGAAGGGCCATCCTGCGTGACACTGCAGTGCCACTCCTAGATGGGCACGGTGTTTGTGTCGGCCACTAGGGTCGCTTAGCTTAGTCATCCAGCGACCTAGGTGCAAATTTTAGGACTAAAAATAATATTGTGAGGTGTGAGGTATTCAGAATAGACTGAAAATGAGTGGAAATTATGGTTTTTGAGGTTAATAATACTTTGGGATCCGAATTCTATGATTTAAGCTGTTTTTTAGTGTTTTTTAAAAAAAACCACCCGAATCCAAAACACACCCGAATCCGACAAAAAAAATTCGGTGAGGTTTTGCCAAAATGCGGTCGAACCCAAAACACGGCCGCGGAACCGAACCCAAAACCAAAACACAAAACCCGAAAAATTTCAAGTGCACATCTCTATTATGAAGCTGTTATATCTATATTTTCTTTACAAAAAACACAGACAATGCAGCCATTAATGGCAGATTTCTGGATTTGTTCTTACATACACATTGGGATAATGAATAAAAAGCATAATAACCTCTGTAATGCCTGCATTAGATTACATTTTGCTATGCATTTTTAAAGCATTTTCCATTCAACTCCCATGGCATTTTAAAAGACAATATATTACACTGGTAGCGCATATTAATACATGAGAAATAGAACGCGTTGAAGAAGTTCTTTCTGCTAAATTCAATAATCTATATCTTTTCCCAAATTCTCAACAAACCATTGAACTGTGCTGCTTATATAACTGGTGAGCTGTAACCAAGGATTCCAGACCCTGAATCCTGGACAGTTTTTGGGTCCCAAAACGCCAGGGGGTATATGAAATAGAGTCAGAGTTTGCCGGAGGTGCGGGATTTCAGCCTGGAATGGCCGTAATTTTAAAGCGGCAATCGTTTACAAGGCAAAACCAGATTGGCTCTGCCTTGTAAATGAATGCTGCTTTAAAAATACACCAATTCTCTTCTGACATCCCACACCACTGGCAAGCTCGGTCCCTATTACATATACCCCCATTGATTTTAAACATGAATTCACGGATATTACGGGATTCCAAACGTACTGTGTACTGGGCCGGGCTACTGTATCAACTGGCAATTTCCTACATTGCAGGATCATAAAGCTGCATTACATTACTGGACCCTGCAGATGTGAACCAGACATGCTGGAGAATTTTTCAGTCTCTGAATTTTGTGAAAAAACAACTCTCTCTCTAGGTCCATGTAAGAGGAGCAATTTAATTAGTGAACTGTCCAATTTAATTCTCAACAGCCTGGCCCTTGGTTCAACTACCAATTATTAGTAATTATTTGCTTCCAAACCCTGGAATCCTACATGTTTACTTACCAACCCACAATGTGGTGTCTTTATTCCTAATTTTAGTCCAGGTAGACCATATAGGCCCATACCTCACTGTTCACACACATCTCTATTTCAGAGTCACATCTCCACCCATCAGAGAACATCTCGTTCTCTGACTTAGTCTATGATGATTATATCCTCAGTCTTTAGCATTTGACTACTCTTAATGCTTTAGACATCTCTAGTCTCTTGCCAGATGTTTCCATAGAAAAGCTTTTGTTGGACAAGGCTCATCAGAATCTCAGAAGCAGATCTTCCCCTGATAGGTTTCCCCATTATGTTTCATGAGATTTTACCACAATCTACAAAAAGTAAATGATACAGCCATGGTCTGAAATATGCAATTAATTTGCTTACAGGGTGCAAAAGTCCATATTTTGCTGATCTTATCCATAATTTCTACGCTCAAGTTGTAGAGAGACCTGATCTTGGTGACCAAAACTCTGGTAAGTAAATATATAGCAAATATATAGCAAGTAAATAAATATATAGTAAGACTGCAGTGGCAAAAATTAATTAATAAGTCAATGACTTGGCTCCTGACATCTCTCCCAACCTTACTTGGCCTCCTGACATTATCTCCACCAGCCGTTTCCAGATCCTTCTTCCCTCAGTTGCACTGGAAAAATGGAACTTTACTTTATCTTCGTAGGTTAAGAGATTTCCTTATTTAGATAATTAGATGATTAGATAATCAGACCTAATTAGTTCAGTGCATAGGTCTGGTCCATATTTATTATTCTAAAAACCTCTGCTGCAGCCTATCTAATTTGAATCTGATTTTGAATCTCTCATAAATCTGAAAGCTGTTTGCCAGTGATGAAATAATTCCCCATATTCATCTTTTTAAGATCTGTGAAAATAGAAATCAGGTACAGTATTTGGTGCCCTCCAACAGATGTTTCCATCCTTCCAGTGCCAGCTTAATGGCAATAACTCCTTGTCACCGATGTTATAATTTCTTTCAGCTAGTTGAAACTTGCAGGAAAAAAACCCACATGAATTAAGTTGGTTATCTTTAAGGAAAGATAATACAGCTCTGACTCCAACTGCAAAGGCATCCACTTTGAAGATTAATGGGTAAGAGGTATCTGGTTGACTCAGTACATGTGCTGAGATAAAAGCTTGTTTGAGACACAAAAAGGCCGTCTTTGCCTCCTCTGACCATTGTGATGAAAACAAACCCTTTTGGGTGAGAGCTGTGATGGGAGCTGCTAGGGTAGAAAGGGCTTAAATGGATATTCAGTAATAATTAAGCCTTGGAATAGCTTTAAAACTTTTAACAGAATTAGCAGATGCCAGTTGATGACAAAGTTTCTGAGGATACATCTGTAAGCCTGAGACTGAGATGATATAGACCGGGAATGGATTGGAGGTTATTTCAAAAGTACACTTTTCCAGCCTACACTAAAGCCTATTGGAATGAAGGAAGCAAAGTACCTCCTTAATAAGTAGATAATGAGATTAAAGATCTTGTCATCTAGGTACATTACTACACAGACAAAGAGTAGGTCATAAAATAATTAATTTCCGATGTTTTGAAATGTGGCAGGATCATTGTAGAAACCATAGGGCATCACCAGATATCTGTAGCGTCCATCCTTGGTGTTAAACGTAGTTTTCCATTCATCTCTTGGGCAGATTCAGATGATTCTTAATCAAATTATCATTCAGACCTTGGAGGTCTAAGCAGGGACAAAGTCCTAAAAACCTTCTTTTTAACAAAGTAGAAACCAGCATCAGCAGGAGAGATAGATGGATGACCTTTTTAGAGGTTTTTCTTGATGAATTCAGACATAGATTTAGTCTCTAGGAGAGAGAGGATAGATTAATGGTATTTTGTCTGGTAACAGGAATAATCCCACTCTAGCAGAGGTGACAACAAGTCAGCAGCTTGTTTGATAAAAACATCTGAAAAGTCTCTGTAATGTGCTGGAGGAAGATTAACTTCACTAGTAGCAAAGATATGGTGTGGGAGGATCTATTAGACACAAATATTTACAGGCAGCTCCCCAGGAGAGGACTTGCATGATTGACCAATTTGAGGGTTGTGCTTCTGAAGCCAAGGAAATCCCAAAACTAGGGTGTTAGAGGCCTTAGAAATAACTGAGAAGTTTAAAAGTTTAGAGTGCAAGAGCCCCACAAATAGTTTCAGAGGTAACGTTAGAATAATGCTCCCACCAGGAATGCAGCTTCCATCCATCGCAGTGAGGTATATAGGTCAAGACAGTGGTCAAGTTTAAATAAAAATGTTTTTGACAAAGGCTGAGGTAACAACATTTCCCACTGCTCCAGAGTCAATGAGTGCAGGTAGAAACTTTGATCTTTGAGAATATTCCAAGGTGACAAGGATAGCTCGTTCTGGTTTCAATGGAGAATGAGTTGCAAACACTAACCTGGATTCTTTAATATTAGCTAGGTGTGAGGGTTTCCTGGAAATTTTGCACAGGCTCTGACCTGTTAACCCAACCCTGCACAATAAAGGAAAATATTCTCATGATGATACCTTTGTCATTCCTCCATCGGCAATCGGGAACAATTCTTTGACATAGGCTCTTCCTCAACAGGTGAAAGCTGTCTGGAATGAAAACCTGATGAAACCTGAAATTGCCACTTCTTTCTCTCTCTAGAGTTGTTCTTGGAAGTGAAAGTCAACCTGGGTACATAGAGAAATGAGATTGTCAAGGCTTGTAGGCAAATCAAGTGTGTTCAGCTCATCTTTTGTACAGTCCGACAACCCACTCCAAAAGGATGCATAAAAAGTGCCTCATTGCTCCATTTCCATATGAATTCTAGGGTGTGGAATTGCGCAACATACTGGGCCCTCATGCTAGATCCTTGATGTAACTGCAGTATGTCTGCCACTGCAGAAGTTGTTCTCCTAGGTTCATCAAAGATTTTATGGAAAGTGCATATAAATTGTGCATACTGTAGTTGGAAAGAATAGGGTCAGACATAATGGTGACTCCCAGGCTAGGGCTTGGCCGGAGAACAGAGAAATAATGTAATCCACTTTGGTCCTGGCAGTGGGGAAGTTCCCTGGTTGGAGCGCAAAATGGATCTCACACTGATTGAGAAACTGCAATACTTACCTCTGGGCGGATTCCTTGTTTTACAGCTGGCTCACAAGATTTTGCATTGAGTCTGCCCCTTAGGCCTGGTCACCTGCCAAATCCATTTGGCCAGTACAAACTGTCAGAACTGGAGGATTTTGTGGACTTGGGGTTGGACTCATCGGAGGTGTTGAGCTGGGAGGTTCTATCAGGTTTCTCCTCATAACTACTCAGGAAATATGAAATCGCTGGGCAGCCACTGGAATATTCTCAGAAATCAGCACACTGGTTGGCATCAGTTATATATAGAGTATCTGGGTCAGTGGTAAGCTACTATTTAAATTGAGCTAGGACTGGTGCTTGAGCTGGATTGGAACCAGTGTAGATGTGGCTTGAGCAGGACTGGATCTGGAGACTTGAACCAGACTCAGTCAAGAATAGTACACCAGGTTTGGACCGAAATGGGACCGGAGTGAAACAGCAGGCTAAAACCAGACTGGAACCAAAGAGTAAATCCCTTGAATTGGATACTGACAATTGCAGGGGGAAGCACAGGAAGACAGAACACCATGCACAGAGAGTGATTAAATAAGGCATCCTGTATCTGATTTTTTGCTAAGGTCCGCTGAATAGAGGAAGCACCTTATTGGATGAGTGGTGGTTAGATTATATCCAAAATATGATGCCCATGCAACCTGCAGCGGGCTCGTAGAAGCTGACAGACCGGACTGTGGGGCTGACAGCAGATGTTTGCTGGACACTTGAGGGCACTATAGAGTGCAGGAATTGGCAGTGCCACAGTGAGTAATGGGGCCTTGTATAGATGACACTGGAGCCCCGATCATCTGAACTACAAGTGATAGAGGGACAGCATTTGTTAGTGATTCTGTTCCATGGCAATATAGACAGGGGAGTGTTACTGGTTCTTCCACAAAACTAGCCAGCACATTAAATATTCCAACAACCATCAGTTCTACTAAAACAGACATCTGGAACAACAGTCACCACATCTGACAGGGCACAAGGGCCCTTATTCAGCTTCTGTTGCAAAATTGCAAAATCGCAAATCGGGCAATTATCAGCAGACTGCTCATACGCTGTGAACGCATTGTGCGTGTGCGAAGGCTAAATTGTGATCGCAACTTAGTGAAATGCAATTGCAGTTTCATTGACAGGTAGTGACCATTTATGGGTGTTAACATGGCGTTTGTGGATTAAGGCCATTTTTGGGGTGTGTATATGATGCCAGTTGCAATGGATTGCGACTAAAAATTTGGTGCCGACGCGACTGCATTCTCATTATTCTGAGTAGCCCTGGGACAACTGCAATTGTCGGGGGTGCTCGATTTCTGGATAAGCTTCGCAATTTTGCGATTGCATCGGTGGGCGTCTTTTACCTCTCTGGGCGGCTGTTCGCATGCGATTTTTAGCAGAAGCAGGACTGAGAAAATCGCAATTTCTGTCTCAATAGCGATCCAAGCTGAATGGGGTCCAATATGCAGAACTGTAGGGTTTCTCGATCTATCTAATAACTACAGAGGTGATGGCATAACCTTAACTGGCGCCTGAAGGTGAATAGAGGTACAATATTTTAAACATTGTATTTAAAAAAAATTTTTTACTGTAATGATTGCAATATAAAAACTTTACTGCAGATTTTGCTAAAAGTAGTTATCTGTCAAACTATTATTAAAAACAATGCAACTTGTTAGTGTAATAAGTTAAATACCTTCAGAATAAAAAATTACCACATAACATTATTCAGCATAATGCATGATTATCAATACAATATGTATTTTGAAATGACAGTAATTAGAAAAATGTCCAATAGGCCAGGTATTAACAGTTTAGAATCAGCACAGTTTAAACCACGGGCGTATCTAGAAAGGAGGGGACCCGTGTGAAGTCTCCGTGTGTGGGCCTCCTCCTCTCCCACCCCGTAACCGGCAGCGGCAGTGCTGTTAACGCTCTGAGTGAGCACTAGAGACTCTGGCACAGTACAAGAGTCTACAGCGCATGCACAAGTCTCCGCAAAAATGGCAAGGCGGACATTTTTCCGGAGACTTGCGCATGCGCTGTAGACTCTGGCACTGGGCCAGAGTATCTAGTGCTCTCTCAGAGTGCTAACAGTGCTGCAAGCTATGGGACTCGGGAGAGGAGGGGGCCCACACATGGACACCCATGGACGCCAGAAAGGTAAGTATAGGAGAAATGGGTGCAGTGCACACACTGTACCCATTATAGATACGCCACTGGTTTAAACACCTGTAACCCTGAAAAAGATGTATTTCGGTATGCTACTCTACACACAAATTTCATTTATGCTAATATTTGATTTGACTTAAATGTACACATACTGTACTTGCTTAATTAAAACAAAAATATTGAGTACTAGAATTTTTTTCCCCACATTTTGCATAAGATTTTAAAAAGGTGATGCCCAATAAATTACAAGCTATAAAGCAAAAAAAAGAAATAAAATAAAAAAATATAAGGATTTAATTACTCACGGTACCATGGAACAATCTTATATGATTCTGACATTACCAGATACAGTTTAACAATGCAATGGCAAACTGTAGACACTAAATAAATACTAATCACAATAAGATGCATTTGTTTGTTAGACTGAAATATTGATAATTCGTAATTTAAAATTCTGAGGTTCTTTGTCCCTGCCACAGCAAGGCAATGGCTAACAGTTGTTTATGCAATAATGGTTATTCTTACCTACAGTTAGAGATTGAGTAGAGAATTAGTGAATGCCACAATTAGATATCTTTTCTGTCATTACAATGAACAGTCAATAGTAATGGGAAGTAGCACTGCACAGAGTTTCAGCAAGTGAACCAATTAGTTACCATTACCATCACTGCAAGGATTTGCCAACAGCGATCTGAGTCAGAGAGCATACAGTCAGATATTGAACTGAAACTTAAGTGTTTTAGGGTGCAATTATTGGACCCCTCTAGCATAGCAGACAGCAATATAAAAACTTTACTGCAGATTTTGCTAAAAAGTCAATATTGTCTTTCTCTTACCCGACGTAACTATTAGGATCATTCAAAAAAAATGTAAAAAATCTCACGGCTACAATGTAATTATACAAATATAACTAAAAGAGCACTAAACTCTTAAAGCTATACATTCAGCTTTCTAAGTACTGTATTCTCAGTTTACAAGTATCCCCAGTGCAGGGGTGCCGGTGGTGTCGGCAGTGGGGAGAGAGCCATTGGTGTCGGTAGTGCAGGTGTGCCAGCTGTGTCCTAACTGCGGGAGTGCCGGCGGTGTCAGCAGGGTGTGAGTGTCATTGGTGTTCAAGTGCGGGGGTGCCAGTGGTGTCAGCAGTGCAGGAGTGCCAGCGGTGTCGGCAGTACAGGAGTTCCGGTGGTGTCTTCAGTGCGGGGGTGCTGGTGGCATCACAGATATGTAGACACAAGTGATTTGTAGAAAAAAAACCAGAAGTTTAAAAAATTTATAAATAAATGAAAAATAAAAATACAAAGTATAAATGATAGATATGAATACTGTATAAAAAAGAGAATTGTGATGTAAACACTAGAACAATAGAATAGGGAGACACTGATAGCATGGAGAGAGCTTGTTTAATTGATAAGAGGGAATGGTAGAGGTTTTGGCAGTAGTGGAATTGGGAGACAAGTGAGTGATGTGTTCAGTTGGGTGAAAGGGGGAAGGTGCCCAGTGAAGCAGGCAGGGAAAGGGGTAGAAAACACAAAGGTAGAAAATTACAATTGCGCACAAGTGGCTGCTACTTTTAGTGAAGGAATGGAGTTCCACCAATACTCCACAGAAACAAACAAGAAAAAAGAAGAGACCTCCACACAAGTAGCGCACACAAATAATACTTAAGTGAACAGGCTGAATCAATCTTGGAGTATAGATTTTTCAATTGGCCATGGGATCTCGAAAAAATTAAATAAGACACAATAGTGTAATAACATCACAACATTTTCAATGGAGTATTTTCTAAGGGAAACTCGTACCTGTTGGGATGTCTGCCAGGTTAATGATAGACCAAATGCATGTGTAGAAACGAGGATAACCGTAAATTTTCCCAGGGGAAATCTTCCTCCTGTCACTTCTGACAATGTTTCCTCCGGAGTTATATGTGGATATAAGAGATCACCACCATAGTGTAAAACCACAATTGAAATTTATTATACAAACACAAGTAAAATTAGCCTCCCACCATAATAGGTGGTCTACTAAACATAAGTAGTCAAATACAGCTTAAAAACGCGGCCTAGATGGCATTCAGCAAAACATAAGGACTCCTACCAAATGGAATGGTCTACCATATAGTGTAGACAATAGCACAGGATAATCGGAAAAACCTCAGGTGCCCCCGGGAACAGTTCCTCCATCCTGGATAGTAGTCCTCAGTCTGCGTGGCCCCTCCTCACCAACGCATTTCGATACACACAGGTATCTTTGTCAAGGTATGAGGAGGAAGCAAACTCACAGGGAATTTATACCCTTCTCATTAAACCTTTAGAAATCCCTAAAACTAGACATAGACCTACTGTGCTTTCCCTACTCCCATGTCTATAATGTAAACACCCACTCCTAAAAGTCCATTTCAGATTACACAAAGGATTATGCTTTCCGGCTCTCCCGGTCTCGTTTTTTTCAAAAGATAGTCACGTCATTGACCGAAAGTGATGTTCCGGGACTACAGCGATGTCACATCTGGCCCCGGAAATGGAGCACACGACAGAGAGACTTCTCCCCATGCCTGAAAGGACAATCACTATAGATCCCCACCCTCATTATGGTCATTTCCCCGGAAATGTCCAGTGTCACAGAGTAAATGAAGCGGCACTTGTATGATTAGACAATGTCCTCAAAAAGGATTTTTCTGGATGCCATCTTTGATAGGTCTTGCACAATAGGGATCTTATTAGTTAATGGTCCTTAAATCAATAAACAATATATTATTAACAACAAAGTAAGTTCTTTAAAACACCATATATAGGAAAAACATCATAAAGAGGAAAGGCATCAGGAAAATAAAGGGAAAAAATAAGAAAAAGGAAGGAAACAAGAAAATGGTCCCTCATCTACAGGAACCATTTCAATTCAAAATCCTTGTTAATTCCCGTTGGTAAAGGGTAGGCACTGGTGGAAGAGTTGATTACACTATTGTGTACCTGGTAGTGGAGCTAAAAGGAAGGTCTGCTGGGGAAATGTTGAAATGAAGGCAGAGGCGTAGCCAGTACTTTGGGGATCCCCATAGCAACATTTTGAAGGCCCCCCTGTCTCAACGCTTCTAGAGAGACACTTCTCTGGAGCAGTTGTTAATTGTATGCCCCATTATAGTGCCTAGTTTATTTTATGAACCATAGTAGTGCCCTAGTTCACATTATGTCACATTGTAGGGCAGCCAGTAAACATTATGCCAGTACACATTACCATTACACACACAGTACCCCCAATTCACATTATGATATAGGGGGTCATTCCGAGTTGTTCGCTTGCTAGCAGATTTTAGCAGCATTGCACACGCTAGGCCACCGCCCTCTGGGAGTGTATCTTAGATTAGCAGAATTGCGAATAGAAAATTCTTAGCAGTTTCTGAGTAGCTCAAGACTTACTCCTACACTGCGATCAGCTCAGCCCGTTTCGTTCCTGTTTTGACGTCACAAACACGTCCTGCATTCGGACAGCCACTCCCCCGTTTCTCCAGACACTCCCGCGTTGTATCCTGGCACGCCTGCGTTTTTCCGCACACCTCCTGAAAACGGTCAGTTTCCGCCCAGAAACACCCACTTCCTGTCAATCCCACTCCGATCACTTCAACGATAAAAATTCTTTGTTCGGACGTGAGTAAATCTACTAATTTTTGAGCAAAAATACTTAGCGCATGCGCACTGCGTACCAAGCACATGCGCATTTTCGCCTTAATCGCTCCGTTGCGAAAATCGGCAACGAGCGAACAACTCGGAATGACCCCCATAGAGTGTCCCCAGTTCATAGTATGTCACATTATAATACCCTCCAGTTAAATTTATACCACATTACAGTGATCAGGACCAGGGGCATAACTAGATATATTGTAGGCCCCAAGGCAAAAGATGTACGGGCCCTTGTATATATACTAATGGTGAAAAAGGGAAGGTGGGCCCCTTTCAGCTCTGGACCCCATAGCAGCTGCACTGCCTGCACCTATGGTAGATACACCCTGTATATAACACATGTAACTGTGACAGGGAAGGTGGTCCCTCTCAGCTCTGGCCCATAGCAGCTGCACTGCCTGCACCTATGGTAGCTATGCCCTTGAATGTAGAGGATATCCCTCGTATGTTGTGGTCTTAATATCGTTTCTTCAGTGATCCTCACAAAGATAGGGTATTTCACAGCTGAATAAGGTTGTTACATTTGAAACTGTCACTGTTATCTAACTAAATTGAAATACATAAACTAAAAGTGACAAGACATTGGATATTTATAGCTGGTGCAATCAGGGTGTTAAGTCATGGAATAGTAAATGATGTTACTATATCAGTATATCACTGATTGTGTTTTAACCATATATTTTAGGACAAAAAGAATATTGCACAGAAAATGTAGCTCTCTGGGGGTCATTCAGGTGAGGTTGGTCTTCGTACTCCTGTTGCAATGATTTGCCGTATGCGTTGCAATTATATGCTAATTTGGCCAGAAACTAACCCATGCAAAAGGGTGTCAACTGCGATCGCATTTTTAAGTATGGTGCCACATGATTGCAGAAACATCAGTAACATTGTCGCACATCAGGTCACCTCGCAGAGCATCAGTAACTCTGAAGATGCGAAGGGTGAGCTGCTCTTCCGGGGAAGCATAGCCCTCTCTAGTAGCAAGTGTGATTGCAGCTGCGAATAAATGCACGCCCAGAAAATGACACGGCTGCCTTTACCCAACCACACCCCATAACCACCCCCAAACGCTTATTGCCTGTCACTCATTTTGCAACTAAAATCTTCCTGCGAACTCACCCGCGAATCACTCACTGCGCATGTGCACTGTGGCTTACTCGCAAGCGCAGTGCATAAACAACTATCAAAATTTGTACAACCACCGCTTTGCGTCTGCACCTGAATGACCCCCTCTGCGTAACACATTCTTATATAATAGCACCAAATGTGTCAATTAACCAAAAGTGGCACACAGAGTAAAATTAATGTTAAATAGATAATCACGGTTAAAAAACGGAATGTCCTTGCAATCAGATCCTATTAAGGATGGATATACAGCAAATAATATCAGTGGTTCTGTTCTCTTATCATTTCTTTGGAGACAAGGTAACCTTCTCCTTTTGTAACCTTGGTGCACTTGTAGCAGTATGGGTATGGGGAGACACAGATAATTGACTATCGATAAAGTACAAGCCAATCAGCTCCTAACTGTCATTTTTCAAACACAGCCTGTAACATGGCAGTTAGGAGCTGATTAGCTGGTACTTTTTCTCTCTCCATTTTGTCACTCTGGAAGAAATGATGCACCTAGCCCTCGAACACATAAAATATATGCAGATTTCCTCTAAAAACAGCAATTTAATGACAGATGTGCACTTACAATTTGATAGTAGCTAAAAAGCATATAACACAACTCCAGTGGCAAATGCAGCAACAGCCTCGGTGAAGGGGTTCCCCTGAAGTCCCAGATGTTTAAGGGCTGGCAGGATCTTTGCTCCGGATGCTGAGGTCCACCATAAGGGAAGTCTACTACAAGTCGCTGCAGACTAGCGTCTCCGCCTGTAATAGTCCTTCATCAGAGGCTTTCATATATTTTGCAAACCCTGGGCATGATGCAGGTCCCAACTCAGCTGGAGAAGTTACACAAAGTACTGATGGCCTGTACAGATGACTGCGTGTGTGCACTGTCGTCGGACACAGTGCGGATGCAGACGTCAAGTGATTGATAGTCTGCTGTCATTTGGGGGGCAGCCTTTTCACAAAATGGAGGTGTGTTGCATCCATTTTGTGGGACTGCCATGGCCATGGTCTCCATCGTCTTACGGATATTTTATGGTCTCTTGGATGTAGCTGTGGTGGCTGCCCTGCATGACCTCATGGGTTATTAAGTCACCCGCTGGAGTCCGATGCTGTGTCCTGGATCACACCTACTTATACCAGACACCTCTTGCTGCATTACCATGTCCAGGGGTTAAAGTGGGCCAGAACAGGGCGGAACTGCGTTCCGTCACTTGTATTTGGAGGTGAAACGAATTCCGCCTCCCCCAGCCCACCTTGCTGGCCCCAGCACTCTGTATCCTCCGTGCTGTGGCTGCTCATGCACACACTGCTGTACACCAAGCTAAACAGAGACTCAGTGACAGCCCACGTCCCTCAGTCCCCCTCCCATGTCGCTGGCAGGGATGAGAAAATGCAGTGACGTCATCCATCCAGCGTCTGTCTCTCTCCTACTGCATGAAGAAAAGCTGCCATGAGAGTGACTGGACCCATGCAAATGCTTGCCAAGCATGAGGAGCACAACAGAGAAGTAGGTTGAAAAAAGCTGCATGAGGTGGGTCAGCCACATGAGGGGGGAGAGATGCATGAGTTGAGATAAACTGGGTTAGGGCCCAGTGGAGATCTGTGTCAGGGGTAGAGCTGCGTGAGGGATATCGTGTCAAGGGGAGAGCTGTGTCAGGGGGAGATCTATGTCAGCGGGAGAGCTGTGTGATGGATATGGTGTCAGGGGGGAGATCTGTGTCAGGGTAAGAGCTGTGTCTGGAATATGGTGGCACAGGGAGAGCTGTGTAAGGGAGACACAGGTGGGGATGAGGCTGGAGAGAAATAGGGTGGATGAAGCTGGAGAGACACATGGTATTAGTGTTGAAGAGATGTAGGAAGGGTGGCTCTGGAGGGGTGTGGTATGCAAGGTTGACCACACTTAGGTCAACAGTGTCTAGGTCGACCACTAATGGACGACAGTAAGTAGGTCAACATGGTTTCTAGGTCGACAAGGACTCTAGGTCAACATGTACTAGGTCAACATGACAGAAGGTAGACATGAATTTTTGCACCTTTTTTGGTGTTGTTTTCTCCATACAGTGACCGGGATCCCCAATTAATGCACCATGTCTCCTTGCATGGCTTGTTTCGCTCGCCATGCTTCGGGCAAGGTGCCTCGCTCCACTACCGCTGCGCTCGGCACAGGTTACCGTTCCCAATCGTAGTCCACGTGGAACGTAAAGTATGAAAAGGTCCAAAAAATGGAAATAAAATTGTGAAAAACTCATGTTGACCTTTTGTCATGTCGATCTAGAACATGTCAACCTAGAGTCCCCATCGACCTATAAACCATGTCGACCTTCTTACTGTTGACCAATAGTGGTTGACCTAGAAAGTGTCGACCTAAGTGTGGTCGACCTAGAGACCGGATACCGCTCTGGAGAGATGTCTTCAGGATCTTTGATAAGGAAAGTTCACATTTTAACCTGCCCCAAAACTTCTATTACTGCAGTATGCATTTTCTAGTTGAACCTCTGTTGTATGAAGATGACACATTATTCCTATGCAAATAGGTGACTATCATACCACTTCATCCCCTATATGCATACTGAATATTGACTCAGCATACTGTCTGTCTAGTTAGGCTTAATTTCTTCAGAGGTCCCCCATTGTAGATAAGTCACCAAACAGGTAAGAAAAGACCCAAGCACAGGGGATACATAGGGGTTGCATATAAACAGAAACATGAGGCACCCAAGTGACAAAGACTTGGGGACCCCATAAAAAAGTTCAGAGAGGTCACAGAAAAATAATTAAGAGTGCCACTGATGGCATACTGACAATATGTAAGACCGTATTTCTTGTTAAGTGACATTAAACCATTAAACTGTAGTTTCAAGCATTTACAATGTATTTCACACTCTCATCGCCCCAAAATCTTATGGGGGACTAAGCGGCCTTAAGGACCCTCTAATCATTTTTGATTTCTATATTTATATAGTGTGTGTGTGTGTGTGTGTGTGTGTGTGTGTGTGTGTATGTGTGTATGTGTGTGTCATTCATGTCAGTAATATTGAGTATTTACCTTGCTCTCACACTTCCCTTGTGTTACCAAAGTGCATCTCATTACCAATATAGCTCCACCTAACAACGCTGGTGCGAGGTGGAGGGGGGAGGGGAAGTGTATGGGGTTGGGTTCTGGTGGTGGGGGAGATGAGATCCATCACCTCTCCAGGACCACTTCAAGCCCTGACCATATCTGTGCATCGCTGCTACTGTACTTCCAATAAGCAGCAGCAGTGCTCACTCCAACCACTTCTGAGTCGGGTCCACTCTTTGTCAGCTGTGAGTATCTACAGTATCATACCTCCCAACTTTGGCCTTGATGGAGCCAGGACTACCGCGCGGCTAAGCCGTGCACCTACGCAAAAAAGGGGCGTGGCCTTGGTCGTGAGTGGTGTGGCCTTGTCCAAGTGGTGTGGCCTCGCCAAACTGACCATTTGCCAGCCTTTTGGGGGGGTACCCAGCGCTCCCTGAGCATCTGGGTAGCCCCCTGCTCCCCTACATCACACCACATGTATTCAGTGATCACCGGCTGCTTTGCAGAGCAGATCAAAGGCTTCCCCAACTGCCCCCCACCCCACCCGCGGGACACTGATGCCCTCAGGAGGGACAGTACGGAGGTATGCAGTAGAGTCAGCATCTATAATTGCTTTTTCAGCACTAGGCAAAATTTTGAAAGAAAACAGAAAAGAAATATGGCTGCATTCAGTTTTACCCATAGTACCAGCTGTGTGGCAGTATTAATGCCATATACAGTATATAGACAACAGCTGTGTCTAAATTTAGTAACACAATTTTAATGTATATCTAATAAAATAAACATTTGTAATAATTATTATGCACCTGTGTAAGTAATTCTCTTGGCTCCTTTTGTTCCTTCCTAGTAGGATTCCGGTGTAATATAAAAGATCTACATTCATTAGCTCTACAGTCATTAGGTCGACCCCATATGGTTGACAGACACAAGGTCAACATGGACAAAATGTTGACATGGACAAAAGGTTGACATTTGAAAGTTCAACAGAGTCAAAAGGGGAACACAAAACTGGTCGACACACTTTTTTTTTTGCATTTTTGGGGTTTGTGTTAGGTTTTTCACTGGGACCACCATTGCGCCACACTTCGGGCACGGTGACTCTTTCCGATCCACTTCGCTTGCCACAAGGTTACTAAAGGTTATGATTTGGGACATGCATAGTCAAGGAAAGATCAAGTCCAAAAACATGAACCCCCCAAAAAAAATCACAAGTGTCGACCATATGTGTGTCGACCATTGTCATGTTGACCACGTGAACCTGTTGACCTTTTGAACCTGTTGACCTTTCCAGTGTCGGCCTTTCATATGTCAAACTTTTGTCCATGTACATGATGACCTTGTGTTTGGTTACCATATGGGGTCAACCTAATGACCGTTGGCCTAATGTATGTGAACCTGTAGTCCGGATCCTGTAGGATTAATGCTTAGAATGAAATGGGTTGCAACCCTTGAGCAAATAAATATTGTCAACCTCAATTCAAGGAAAGTTTACCCAAGCCTTTGGTGGTTACATTAAACACAATATACCAAAATAACATTGTACAGTGCAGGTTGGATAATTTCTAGTTCAGGAGAATATACTGTAAATGTTTCTCTATAACTGCACTTATCACTTACTGCAGATTTTCCTAAACTCGCACATTATAGTCCAGGTTTAAGGATATCCATGCTTGAGTCCAGATGATTAAATCAATTTGACTGGGGTACTAATTAAGTCACCTGTGCTCAAGAATAGATAGTGCGTTGCACTGGGGCCCGCCTCTGTCCAGGGGCCCAAAGCATGTAATGAGTCAAACTGACTCATTACAAGCCGCTGTGCGCTGCGGGCAACCGCTGCCCGCAGCGCACAGCCGCCCGGAGAGAGGAGAGGAGCAGCGGTACGGGGGAGAAGGAGGAGGAGGGAGCCGAAGGAGGGAGCCGCAGCAGCACTTTACTACTGGTGGAGGCGCTGCTGCTGCTGCCCCTCTGCTTCACTATAGGCTGTCTTCCGAGAACAGCCTATAGTGAAGCAGAGGGGCAGCAGCAGCAGCGCCTCCACCAATGACACAGCGCTGCTGCGGCTCCCTCCTCCACCTCCCTCCTCCTCCTTCTCTCCAGCCCGGGAATCGTCTGCACCGAGGAGCCTGAGCAAGCGGAGACGCCGGAGAGGGTAAGTATAATTCTTTCTTTCTGTCTCTTTCTGTCTCTTTCTTTCTTTGTTGGGACTGCCTGCCGCTATGTGTAAAAATGGGGGACTGCCTGCCGCTATGTGTAAAAAGGGGGAATCTGCCTGCCGCAATGTGTAAAAATGGGGGACTGCCTGCCGCTATGTGTAAAAAGGGGGAATCTGCCTGCCGCTATGTGTAAAAATGGGGAATCTGCCTGCCGCAATGCGTAAAAATGGGGGACTGCCTGCCGCAATGTGTAAAAAGGGGGAATCTGCCTGCCGCAATGTTTAAAAACGGGGGACTGACTGCTGCAATGTGTAAAAACGGGGGACTGCCTGCCGCTATGTGTAAAAATGGGGGACTGCCTGCCGCAATGTGTAAAAATGGGGGACTGCCTGCCGCTATGTGTAAAAAGGGGGAATCTGCCTGCCGTAATGTGTAAAAATGGGGAATCTGCCTGCCGCAATGTGTAAAAATGGCAGGCTGCCTGCCGCAATGTGCAAAAAGGGGGAATCTGCCAGCCGCAATGTATAAAAATGGGGGACTGCAGGCCGCAATGTGTAAAAACAGGGGACTGCCTGCCGCAATGTGTAAAAATGGGGGACTGCCTGCCGCAATGTGTAAAAAGGGGGAATCTGCCTGCCACAATGTGTAAAAAGGGGGAATCTGCCTGCCGCAATGTGTAAAAACGGGGGACTGCCTGCCGCAATGTGTAAAAATGGGGGACTGCCTGCCGCAATGTGTAAAAAGGGGGAATCTGCCTGCCGCTATGTGTAAAAAGGGGGAATCTGCCTGCCGCAATGTGTAAAAATGGGGAATCTGCCTGCCGCAATGTGTAAAAATGGGGGACTGCCTGCCGCAATGTGTAAAAAGGGGGAATCTGCCAGCCGCAATGTATAAAAATGGGGAACTGCCTGCCGCAATGTGTAAAAACGGGGGACTGCCTGCCGCAATGTGTAAAAACGGGGGACTGCCTGCCGCAATGTGTAAAAATGGGGGACTGCCTGTCGCAATGTGTGAAAAGGGGGAATCTGCCTGCCGCAATGTGTAAAAACGGGGGACTGCCTGCCGCAATGTGTAAAAAGGGGGAATCTGCCTGCCGCAATGTGTAAAAAGGGGGGACTGCCTGCCGCTATGTGTAAAAAGGGGGAATCTGCCTGCCGCTATGTGTAAAAAGGGGGAATCTGCCTGCCGTAATGTGTAAAAAGGGGGACGCTGTCTGCCGTAATGTGTAACAAGGGCACGCTGTCTGCCGTAATGTGTAAAAAGGGGACGCTGTCTGCCGTTATTTGTAAAAAGTGCACGCTGTCTGCTGCTATGTTTAACAAGGGCACGCTGTCTGCCGTTATGTGTAAAAAGTGTACGCTGTCTGCCGCTATGTGTAACAAGGGAACGCTGTCTGCCGTTATGTGTAAAAAGGGGGACGCTGTCTGCCGTAATGTGTAAAAAGGGGGACGATGTCTGCCGTAATGTGTAAAAAGGGGACGCTGTCTGCCGTAATGTGTAAAAAGAGAAATCTGTCCGCTGTAAGGTGTAAAAGGGTCTCTACCTGGTGTAGTGGTGCTACTGTGCGGCGTAATTTGAAGAATGGAGACTACTGTGCACCGTTTTATGAATTGGTATTATTTTGTGGCCACACCCCTTCCCCACGAAGCCATGCCACTATGTATTTTTGCGCGCGCCTACGGCGCGCACTGCCCCTGTTTTGCATGCAGGGGTGGGGCTCCGATGCCGTTTCTTGCACACAGTGCTAAAATGTCTAGTTACGGCACTGTTGCTAGGTATCCATTTCTCTGGCCCTGAGCAGGTCCCCCTCACCAGATCCTCTCCAGGGGTGAGGGGGTGGACTTGGATGGGATGTGGGGGGGGGGGGGGGGGCAAAGCATTTTGTCGCACCTGGGCCCACCGCTCGCTAGTTCCGCCACTGTTGCGAAAGCCTGTGCGAACGGATCCTTCGCACAAACCCATCGCTGAGCGGCGATCCGCTTTGTCCCTGTGCAATGTGGCTGCGCAATGCGGTGTATATGCATGCGCAGTTTAGACTTTATCACACGCTGTATGAAAACGCAGCCTAGTGATCAGGTCTGAATTAGCCAACTAGTTTCCAGCTTAAATCGTAAGCACTCTGTTTAATATGGTGATAAGATACCTTATACATGTGTATACTGTATGTTTATAACATTGTAGTTTTGTGTATGTTCTCAATGTGTGTACTGCACTATTCCTAAATTTGCTATAATAAGGAACTAATATTGTATTCTATATTTAGTAGATAGTAGCTATCCTTAAAACCTGTACTATAATGGTGGAGTTTGGAAACCCTCACCTACAACCTAACTCCAGATGCGTCCTAAATGTTTCTCATTCAAAATATGAATCTGGATGCTCTTCCTTCTCCAACTGAGCTTCCTATTCCTGCTACAACCTACTGACCTACCTCACATAAGTCATCCACCTGTCTGAGAATTTAAAAAAAAACTACAACCGACTTTTCAAACATTTGAATCTCCCCCAAAGTATCTTGGACATACATGAAAAAACAGGTGACTGTCAATATACATTATTTCTTCCTGCTACAAAACCATATAAATACGGAAACAAATGAGCTGATGACTTACAGTGTGTTGTGGTATAAGTAGCTCTTACCCAAATAGCCAATATACTGTACAGTATAATACAGACATTTGGAGAAATATTTTCAATAATGTAACTATTGTTTTTTAGGGTAAATTAGCGCCATTGTGCCTAATTCATATCTTTACGCAAATGCAATAGCTGCTGATGTTAGCAAGTGAAGCTGACGCCCATGACTGAACAGAGATGCCCACCGACCGAAACCATCACACACTCATTAACAATTGCACAGGGCCATAACTAATTGTGTGCCAGTGGTGCCTGGCACACAGCGCAGGACCACCAGCAACACCCGCCTGGCCGTTTCACCGCCGTTGCTGTCGCCGCACTGTGGGGTCCGTCCTGCAACCCTGCGCTATCACCGCACAGTGCCCAGCTGCATTCCTGTCTACCTCTCACATAGGTAACAGGGCAGCGCTGTAGCTCCCCCTCCGCTCCCTCCCCATCTCCTGGGAGAGATGATGTCTCCCACAGCACAACCCCAGCCCACCCACAATGCCCTGTGCTGCGAAGACCGCAGTGTAGGGCGAGCAGAGGAGAGACATGCTGGCTCGTCACTGGTGGTGAGTATAACTCTCTCTCTCTCTCTCTTGTGTAAATAAAGGGGACTGTCTGCCATAATATGGAAAAAAGGATGACTGCCATAATGTGTAAAAAAGGGGGGACTGCCTGCAATAATGTGTAAAAAAGGGGGACAGTCTGCCACAATGTGTAAAAAAATGGGGAATGTCTACCATAATGTGTAAAAGAAGGGGGACTGCCTGCCATAATGTGTAAAAAGGGGGACTGCCTGCTATAATGTGTAAAAAAATGGGGACTGTCTGTCATAATGTGTAATAAAGGGCGACTTTCTGCCACGATGTGTAAAAAAAGGGGGACTGTCTGCCATAATGTTAAAAAAATGGGGACTGCATGCCATAATGTGTAAAAAAGAGGGACTGCCTGCCATAATGTGTAAAAAGGGGACTGCCTCCCATAATGTGTAAAAAAGGGAGACTGCCTGCGATTATGTGTAAAAAGGGGACTCCATCTGCTTAATGTGTAAAAAGTGGGACTCTGCCTGCTGTAATGTGTAAAAAATTATAACTCTGTCTGCTGTAATGTGTAAAAAAGGGAGACTCTACCTGCCTAATGTATAAAAATGGACTCTGCCTGCCGTAATGTGTAAAAAGGAGCTCTACTTGCCTAATGTGTAAAAAGAGGACTCTACCTGCCGTAATGTGTAAAAGGGAGCACTGCCTGACGTACTGTGTAAAAGGGAACTCTGTGGCCATGGCCCTACCCCATGAAGCCACGCCTCTATATTTTTGGTGCGCGCGTACGGTGTGCACTTGCCCTGTTTTGTATATGGGGGGGGGCACCGATGCTGTTTCTTGCACAAGCCACTACAATGTCTAGTTACGGCATTGTGTACACATTTGCAGCGTATACGCAAAAACAAGGAACATTGAGGCTAAGGGTTGGTCTATTGCTATGCAGACTGGACACAGTCATACAGATGCAGGCATTTTGTTTTAGCACATACGTGCTCATAGCTGACTGCAAATACATGCCCCAATAATGGCCATGACACGCCCGGGTTTTACCAACCACTCCCCTAAATTCCCTGTTAACACCTCAATACGGTGACTTCCTGTCAATCACTTTAACATGATACCCTCATTGCAAACGGGATTGCAACATGTACGCAGTCTGCAGATAATCGCTCCATTGCGTCATAATTGCCCATTGCTACAAACATGAATTAGACCCAATGTTCCTTTGAAATTGAAAATTCAGATGTTAACGTGTTTCTAGCAAAGCTGCTCTGGATGGTATGTAGGGAATAGATTTTTAAGGCAGCACAATATGTTGAGTTTTGGTAAAGAAGATTACTACTAATTTTACCATTTATAGCTTTTCCCACTTATATCTAGCTCAGTCCAGTTCCCCTTCCAAGTCCTTCACTTGTTCCAGGGTCTTCTTTATGCATCTATAATAAAAATGTGGGGTGAAAAAATGTATTGGTATTAGTTAACAAGATGAGCATCATTTTGCTAAAATACAGGGCCGGATAAAGGGAAGGGCAACAGGGGCGGCCCACACATTAGGACCCCTACACACTGCGTTTACAGTAGGAGGAGTCTTCCTTCAGTGGCTCAGCTGTCCATTAACAGTGAAGCTCTTCCATGTATTGTCAGTCTCGTGGAATAGTGAAGGGAAATCCTGTGAGACAGTGATTGTGAGCCACCAGCTTCTAATGTCGCAGGTCAGGCTGTTGCTCAGTGAATGACATCCAGGTAGTGTGTATGTGTGTGTGTCAGGGGGGATTTGGCAGCAATTTTAATAGTGGGTACACCCACACCTTTATTGCCCTGGTCCTCCACAAGCCTTAATCTGGCTTTGCTAAAATAATACCTTTTCTTATATTTGGCAACCAAAGTAAAAATTATAGATAATGGGGAAATTTCTCACAGAAATCCTTTTTTTTTTTTTTTTGTTCTGTCAAACACTACCACGGTGAAAGAGAAAGGGGCAATGGGTGCAACAAACTAGGCATAGTGATTTCTAGTGTCATACATTTTGGAGAGTGTGACCCTTATGATTATCTTTGCACGTAAAAAGAAACTGAAATACACTTTGGTCTAGTTTGCACGTGAAATTAAGTTTAATTTTACCGAAATAATTTGCATACATATTTAAATGCACACAAGTTGCAAATAATTCTTAGTTTGCTCAGTAATTGTTGTACTGTGTCATAGTAATGTGTACTTTAATAGCAACTCAAACAAAACTGAAACAGAAGTTACTAATTTAAAAATAATTATTTTCCAAATTTAATTGTGTTTCCATTTTCTTTTTTTACTTTTTGATATCTAGTATGCGCGTGTGATTTTAACTGCTATCACTTGCATGAAATCTGAGGTGAAAGTGCTTGTGTGCTATTAGAAAATCTGGCATTACCAGTACCCATGGATCTGGCTACACATGACCTACTTTTCTTAGAATACTGCTGTTGTTTCCAGCTATGGCTAGATAGTGCTTTATCAGTCGGATGTGTAAAAGACCAAGAAATAGTGTTCAGCCAAAGGTGTGTTATAATCTTTCAAAGTTACTGCTGTGTGTTTGTTCCGCTGCTCTGTTGCTTAGTCTAGCCAGCCAACCTTTGGACAATATTGGAGAACAATATTGTGAGCTGTGATGGGATCAAAATCGACTAGATTTACTATAATTTAATGTTATTGGGGATAAAAATACTGTAGGAACAAAAATAGGCCCAACTTACATTAGTTTAGCTGTTTTTATCAATTTTTAAGAAATCCAAATCTGAATATGAACCAAAACACTCGAGGGTGGTTTTGCCAAAACCGAAAAAACAAAAACAAAACACTGAGGGTGGCTTTGGCAAAACAAAAACATGAGGGTCCGTGATCATCTCTAATAGTGAGTGCCCAGTACCCCGCTTCCTGGTCCCATGGCCCCTCATCCATGATATTATCATGCCACATGTGTGGGGGCAGAGGGGATTGCCCAGAGAGATACAGTATGTGCCTTGCTACAGCACTGTACACAAGTATGAGATTTGCAGAATCATAGGGTCTAATTCAGACCTGATCGCAGCAGCAAAATTGTTCTCTAATGGGCAAAACCATGTGCACTGCAGAGGGGACAGATAGAACATGTACATAGAGCGTTACATTTGGGTGAGTTATTTTATTTCTGTGCAGAGTAAATACTGGCTGCTTTATTTTTACTCTGCAATTTAGATTTCAGTTTGAACACACCCCACCCAAATCTAACTCTCTCTGCACATGTTATATCTGCCCCCCCTGCAGTGCACATGGTTTTGCCCATTAGAGAACAATTTTGCTGCTGCAATCAGGTCTGAATTAGGCCCATAGACATTTGCATTACATCTATCCTTAGTACTGGATTATGGAACTGTGGCACAAATGTATTAAGTCTTAATACACTTACCTCTATTAACTTTGGTTAGGCACAGAAAGGCTATACCTTGATTTATTGGCATAAGCTCTCTTGCATGGATTTCAAACCATTACTTTGGTAACCAGTTTGCTAGATTGGCAGCTTTGGTTTTTACAATTCAATTCAGGAGTTTTTCCCTGGTTATTAAAAGTGTGATAATCGTAAGACCCATGCATTTTAAAATGTTATGTGTTTTGTTTATTGTTCTGGATACCATATTTTAATTTTCTCTATTAAAAGTTATGTTTTATATGCTTATCATATTTTCATTATTGCTAATTAGCTTCAAGAGTGTACCCACAAAAGAGTCTCACTTCTTCTCCACTTACTATTCATAGTACTACTGTTGACTCAGGGTGCAGCACCACATAGACTCAGTTTGGGGATATTGCCCTTAATTGTCAAAATTTGGTATTTGTTATCATTTACAAGTATTGTTACTGGTGCGGAATCACCCCTCTTACATGCTTTATATGGTAGTGTTCTTCCTTAATGGAAGAAGTTTATTGCACAAACTTACCTTATATCTGTAGAAGGCATTGGGGTCGAGATTCCTAGATATCCAAGGACAACATGAATCTATAAAAGCAATGTTATCTTGACTAGAATGTTTTTTTATTATGTGAGCTGAAAGTACTGTATCTAGCTGTAATATATAACGCATTTAGACCATGATCTATGTAAACTTTATGGCATTAAAGGGTTTGACTTTGCAAGTAATACCCCTTTTCCACTACTGATGTGGGTCGCAGCCGGGAGCCTGACACGGGAGCTACTCGATTGCGACCCACATCAGAGCCCCCTTTTCCATATTGCCGGGTTGGTGACGCTCTGGTGACGTGGCAGGGGCGGCGCTGGGAGATCACATGATCTCCCAGTGCCGCCCTTCCATACAGTGTAAACGTGAGCCATGTCGCATCTTCACAGCTCCCGTTTACACTACAACCTTACCCGGATCATTCCCGTGTCCTACCCAGGTAGCTACCTGGGTAGGATTCCCGGGTCTCTTGATCCGGGTTTTTGCAGAGGGACCATTTTCCACTAGCAAAAAACACGGGTAAATGCGCGCCCCCATGCATTTACCTGTGTTTTTTTAGCTAGTGGAAAAGGGGTATTACTGAGAGGCACACTCATGTTTAAGGAGTTTGGGGGAAGCATTGGTATTTAAGGTACAGTAGCCTACAGTAATCTTTATAACCTTTAGGTATTAAAGGGTGGCTACACTATGATTTAAGAAACCACTGCAATATATTTCAAATTATTGCTTATAAATGAAACTATGAACATTGGGGGTTATTCGGGTTTGTTAGCAAGCCAAAAAAGTTAGCAATTTGGGCAAAGCCATGCTGCGCTGCAGGTGAAACAGATTTAAAATGTGCAGAGAGATAATGATTAGGGTGGGTTATATTGTTTCTGTGCATTGTACATATTGGCTGCTTAATTTCTACGCTGCAATTTAGATTTGAACACACCCCACCAAAATCTATATCTCTCTGCACATGTTACACATGCCTCACCTGCATTGCAACATGGTGTTGCCCAATTGCTAACTTTTTTTTATGCTAACAAACCTGAATAATTCCCATTGTCTTTATGTTTATCATTGTGTTGCTTCAATGTAAACACGCCTAATAGCTAACCTAGCCTCTGCTTCCGTCTTGCTCCACCACTCGCTCAATATGCCTGTGTGCCGTATTCTCACCACGGCTGGTGGCGATGAAAAATTCTGAACAAAGATAATTTAACCACTTCTGGACAATTATTCCAAGGAGAAGCAAATTCTCCTCTCTCTGGCACAAAATACCCGTCTGAGTAGATGAAAAGTGTAAAGCTTTTCCAGGCAGACCTACTTAATTATTTACCCATATCTCCTGTCAAGAGAGAATGAGATCCCTGCATTGTTTGTTAGATATGAGACATAAACTTCATTACAAATGAGATCCGCCAGATGTGTTTTTTTATACTGGTGAAATCAGATCTCGGTGAGATTTGCTGCTGAATAATACATCCTATGAATTAATCATTAGATACTGTATACTTTTTTCCCTAATAAGATTTTGTTTACCTTCTCCCAGAAATGTGTTTTGGATATGTTTTATATCAACAGGAAACAGGTTTTCTAGATTAAAAGGGGGATCAGTGCAAAACATCTCTGGGAATATAGAATTTCATATTACTTATTGAAATGTCATTTTCATGTACTTTTTAGAGATTAAAGATAAAACCTTTGCAACGTCAGATCTGCTACTTGTTTTTCCTTTTTCTTTTTGATCATGCATGTGTATCAGTAGTCAGATTGTATTGTTGTTACCTGGGAATATGACACAAAGCTGCTCTCTGGGTACAATAGCATTCATTACTAAGAGTACAGGAGAGATGTGTAGTATTTAAGCATCCAGTTCTTATGTTACACCACTTAATAAACAGTGAAACACTAAAGGGCCCTACACACTGGCCGATCCGCCGCCGAGCTGCCCGAAGGCGGATACGGCCGATGGGCGACCCGACGGTGGAGGGGAAGTGACGGGGGGAGTGAAGTTTCTTCATTCCCCCCGTCACCCGGCTGCATTGAAGTACAGGCAAATATGGACGAGATCGTCCATATTAGCCTGCATGTACAGCCGACGGGGCACCAGCGATGAACGAGCGCGGGGCCGCTCATCGTTCATCGCTGGAGCCTCCACACTCAAAGATATGAACGGTATCTCATTCATTTATGAACGAGATCGTTCATATCTTTGACTGATCTCGGCCAGTGTGTAGGGCCTATAAGAAAATAGTGCACTTGACGATATATTTTACTGTTCCAACTTTTTTCCCTTTACTTCCCATCTCTCTCCCCCTCATCCTCTTTCTCTCTCCCTTCTGTTGTTCATGGTAACACTATAGAATATATGTTCCCCTTCCATGGTTGAGTCTGAAGCAGTCTTTAATAGCAGTGTAAAATCACTTTTAAGACTGATTCATCATTCTTACCGGTTTTGCATAAATAGCTGTTTTCTCAGCCTTTGTGACCAATTATGCACATTCTGTAGTAATCATCATTATCAATTTTTCATTTACAGTACATCATTGCTAGAGCATATTGTACACAACCCAGACCCCTCCTGTAGGATGTATTTGATACTTTTGGCAGCCACTTTAGTTGCACTTTGCGAATATTTCGTTGCTGCAAATCTCGCTGTGAATGCATGATCACTACCTGCAGCTGCATGCCCACTTCCAATGATTCCATGCCCATTCCATCCTTTATCTCTGTTCACTAATCGCAGACATTATCATGTAATGTTTAAGGATGAAAACATATGCAGATTGCAAACATTTGCGTATTTGCAGTGCAAAAAAAATGCAGCTTGAGACAAAAAACAATTGCAAATAGCTTATCAGCAAGGACGCCTCAAAAAGGTGGATGTGCTATGATAGACAGTAAAGACTAAATTTATTAAGCGGCACGTTCTAAATCCTGGTGGTTTTTGGCGGTTTTGTGGCAGCTTTGAAACTCACCAATTTACTAAAAACCACTACAAAACTGCAGAGAAAGCACACAATAGAATAGAATTGGATATCAAAGCATGTTTTGCAGGTCTCCTTACAGAATCACAAGTGAAATAATTAGCTCCACCTGTGGACCTTTTAAAATCTGTCAGTGAGTAATTAATACACCTGTGCACCTGCTGGGCTACCTGCAAAACATGCACTGTGTGGGGTCCTGAGGACCGAGTTTGAGAACCTGTGTTTTAGACCATGGAAACAATAGAAAACAACAGGAACCCTGGATTTATCAAACGGCAGTTCTGAAAACCCAGACAAACTTGCCCAAAAAATGTCTAGGTTCAGACAGGTCTGATTGCATAAACAGCAGGTAAATTAATTAATTTAGATAGGCAAGATTGATTGACAGGTGTATCATCACATTGGGCTCAGAGGATTATAAGCCGCTCATAACTTTATTGTGATTACATAAACCTTTTACTTAAGCTAGCTTATCACTAAATAAAACCACACCACACACTGAAATAAAGACACGGACACAGTAGCTGGAGTTAAAGGTCAGACGATGTTTATTAATCGCTGACCAACTCTTTAAACTAATAATTGAGGCCGAATTAGAATTGAATTGAATATATATTAACTTTAGTTTGGAGGATGGCAAACAGAAAACCGCTGCCAAACACCAGCACCCGTCACCTAGATGACAAACCACCAAACCAAGGAGGGGAGTACACATACCCCGCCTCCTTCCCGCATAACCCGCATTGTGCTGGCCTTACCCCTCTTTCTCTGGCAAACGTTCGGTTCCCGCAGGGGAACGTCTAAATGTCCAACCGCAAGAAAAGGACACACCTGCCGTCCATTTAAAGAGGGAGCCCCACAATGACCACTTATGCCTGTGTGACAGCTGGTTGGCAGCGATTTCCCGCCAATCTGGCTTTCAATAGCCCACAGCAAGAACAAAAAACGTAGACGCATTCTGGGAGGGCGGGCGGGCATAAACTGAAAGGCAAGAGGGAGTCTAGCAAGATGGCCACCCCCTATATACTAACCTAAGACCCTCCTCTTCATCCTGATGCACAACCCCTTAAACCAATAGGAAAAAACCAACCGGGAAAACTGATCTGCCTAGCAACTGCTTAGTCATTTAACAACCAATCACAAAAAGTTGATCGCTTATATGGCCTCAGGCTTATGCAGCCTTCAGCTTATCTAAGCCGCTCATAACTTTATTGTGATTACATAAACCTTTTACTTAAGCTAGCTTATCACTAAATAAAACCACACCACACACTGAAATAAAGACACGGACACAGTAGCTGGAGTTAAAGGTCAGACGATGTTTATTAATCGCTGACCAACTCTTTAAACTAATAATTGAGGCCGAATTAGAATTGAATTGAATATATATTAACTTTAGTTTGGAGGATGGCAAACAGAAAACCGCTGCCAAACACCAGCACCCGTCACCTAGATGACAAACCACCAAACCAAGGAGGGGAGTACACATACCCCGCCTCCTTCCCGCATAACCCGCATTGTGCTGGCCTTACCCCTCTTTCTCTGGCAAACGTTCGGTTCCCGCAGGGGAACGTCTAAATGTCCAACCGCAAGAAAAGGACACACCTGCCGTCCATTTAAAGAGGGAGCCCCACAATGACCACTTATGCCTGTGTGACAGCTGGTTGGCAGCGATTTCCCGCCACCAAGGTTTTCCAAACCGCCACCGCCATCCGCAAACAGAACCTTAACCAACCAGAAACTAACTAGCTCTAACGAAAAAGACCGAAAATATCTTCCAGAAAAAACTGCACTCCTTCCGGAGAAAGGTGAACCCCATCGTCTCTATAGAACTGCCTGTTCCGCAGCACCAGCAGAGGATGCTTAATTGCCACTCCGCCTATGGCCTTGACAAACAGAGACACCGTCGAGTTCACCTTTTTGCGTGCTTTCTCCAGCGCCGAGAAACGCACCGCACCACGCCAATGGAAACGGGGCACCATTTCCGACCAGACAATGCATACCCCAGGCCAGTGACAACGTATCGCCACCACATCCACCTTTATAGACAAAATCAAGTCTATGCCTTTAACTCGGCCCAGATCATTACCACCCAGATGAATGATAATACCACTGGGGCGACCCCAGCGGCGCTCCCTAGAAAAAAGGACGCGCAACAAATCACCCCATAACATGCCCCTAACACCTAACCATCTAAATTGCCGGGACCCAAAAATCTCAGTCGCCCTAGATGCCATGGGATGTTTCTCCGCCCAAAAAACATATGAATGACCAACCATCCATATGTGGTCTCCAAAATTGCTGACAGCTGTAAAAGAAAATATCCTAATGTCAGATTATGCACATAATCTGTAACTTAAACACAACGTAACCAATAAAACCCAAGTGAAGGAGAAAACTCAAAAAACCTCCCGTGGACCTTGGTAGAACAGCCAATTGAAATTAGGCCCCCTCGGAGGAAAAATTTTAAAAATTCGCTTCACACCCTCGATTCCTGAACGGTAAGCGTTCAAAAACCGACGAGTAAACACGTTTTTGGGTTAGCGCAACAGGCGCACTTATAACTTATCTATACGGACATAGGACTTATAGGAGGCCGACTTCCAGCGACCCAACTCCCGAATAGCCGCTGGTGATGAACCAGCGGCCGCCGCATGGGTAGCCGCCCCAATCCGAAAGGAATGAGTACCGAAGTCCGCCTCCTGCAAGCCCAACGCCGTCAAACATTTCTTGAACACCGATGAGAACTGAAACTTTGTCAGAGGGTCCAACTGCGCGTGCACCAGCAACTGGTTGCCCCCCGGAGGTCTTAACCGCACATACTCTTGCGTCAACCGCAGCGGGCAAACGCCCATACCTCCCTGAGCCTCCAAGGACAACCAGCGACCCCGACCTGTTTGATCTGTCTTGGACCGCACAATCCTACAGAGCAACAGGCCCTCCTGCAAGCGCACATTCTCGTAGAGCAGACCCGATTCCCGGGACGCCTTGCTGCTCGCCACTAGCTCGCTCACCCGAAAAGCCCCGAAAAAGGCCAGGGCATACGCGCTACTAAACAATGCCACCTCAAATTCCGAGGACGCAATCCGAGGTAGCACACGCAGCAATTCCGCTAGCAGCTGCAACGTTATAGGCCTACGTGAATCCGCAGGCGCCTGGTGCAACCTAGCCCAACCTTTCAGCGCTCTGGAAAGGACAAACGACCCCGTGGGGTCCGTTGTCCCGTGGAGTCGCGAGTGAAAGGCGATGCCCGCAAGGGCAGTAGCCATGGCCGCTTTTGACCTACCGTTTTGGTAATGCTCCCAAACAAAGGTCAACAGGGCGTCGGCCGAGGACTCACCTGCTACCCCGTACCTACTCTGAAAGGCTGACCAATCCCGCCATGCAGCATCATACGCTCGTAGCGTAGAGGGAGCCAGTGCACACCTGGCCAACGCCGTTAGACCGCTTCGACCATCTGCCAGCCAGAAGGTGGGCACTGTAACCCCTCTGCCTCCGCTCCCGGAACCAACGTCCTGAATTTGTCAAACTGGAACCGGGACAATGCATCCGCAATTCCATTGTCAACTCCAGGTACGTGGCGAGCCCTAAAATTAATATTGCGCTGCAAACAAACCAGCACTAAATGCCTTAGCAATCGCAGCGCCTGCGGAGATGAGGAACGCTGGTTATTAATCGCATGCACTACCCCTAAGTTGTCGCAAAGAAACAAAATGTCCCTATTTGCGAACCGTCCGGCCCATAACTCAAGCGCCACTAAGATCGGGAACAATTCCAGCAGAAGCAGGTTCTTGGTAAACCCACGCGTTACCCAAGATGCCGGCCAGGCCGCAGCGCGCCATGAGCCAGCGAAGAACGCGCCGAAACCTCGACTGCCTGAAGCATCCGTGAACAACTGCAGCTGCTTACTGGAACAACAAGGAGCGGGCCACAACACTTCCCTGTTGAAGGACACCAGGAACGAGACCCAAATCCGCAAATCATCCTTGATCTCGCGGGGAAGGTACACGGAGTGATTCTGTCGAACCGTCCCCGCGGTGGCCCGCTCAAGTTTGCGACAGAAAATCCTACCCATGGGGATAATCCGACACGCAAAATTGAGAGAACCAAGCAAGGACTGCACCTGTTTAAGCCGAACCCTGCGTTTTCCTTAACAGTCTGTAATCAAACCCAATAGTTTCCGCACCTTATCCTCGGGCAAGCGACAGCACCCCCCTACCGTGTCAATCTCGATACCTAAATAGCTAAGACAAGTGCAAGGACCCTCGCACTTATCCTGCGCAACCGGTACCCCTAAAGCGCAGAATAACGACCTGGCCACCGAGAGAATGTCCCCACAGACCGAACTGTCTCCGGGGCCTACAAAAAGAAAGTCATCCAGGTAGTGAGCCACCCCCATCTGCCCGGAGGCGGTCTGGACGCACCAGTGCAAAAACGTGCTAAAGCACTCAAAGTAGGCGCAGGAGACAGAGCAACCCATGGGGAGACACCGATCGACGTAGAATTCGCCCCCTATTTTGAAACCCAGAAACCGCAGGGAATCTGGGTGTAGCGGGAGTAGCCGAAAGGCCGACTCCACGTCCAATTTTGCCAACAGACTCCCCGGACCACAATCCCGCACTAATCGCAGCGCGTTGTCAAACGACTGATATCGAACTCTGCATTGGGCTTCCGGGATAGCGTCGTTGACCGACAGCCCCGGCGGGTGCGACAAGTGCTGTATCAAACGAAACTTACCTATGGCCTTCTTGGGCACTACCCCTACTGGGGAAATGCACAAGGAGGGCAACGGGGAAAGGGCGTAGGGCCCAGCCATGCGCCCCAGCCCAATCTCCCCGTCAACCTTCCGCCGGACTTCCTGCGGGAATTCCCGAGCCGATCTCAAATTCTGGCGTGCAACCACATACACCGAATCCGGGATTGGCAAACGAAAACCGTGCTGAAAGCCCTGCAAGAGAAACGATGCCGCCGACTCATCGGGGTACAAGGTAAGCCAGCGCTGCAACTCGGGAACTATAATCGGGGAGAAGGCCTTACTTGCCAATTCCACCGGCCTCGGTGGAAGCGGCAGGCTTACCGCCTGTCGCCGCGGTGCATTCCTTGGCCGGGTGACTGGCTCCGCACAACCTGCATGAGTGGCGAAAACGACAGCCCGTTCCTTTGCCGCATTTGCCGTCGTTGTAGGCAAAGCACTTGCCTTTTCCCGTCAATCGAGAAGCCACCGCCCCGGCCGCCCCGGGCTTCTTGGCCGTGACGTCCGGGGTGGGTTTGACCTGCTGCGTGACCTCCAACCACACCTCAACATCCTTAAAACCCGCGGGCAGGGTGGGGTTGCCATCCTGATTGCGACGAAACTTCTCGTCGTAATCCCGCCACGCGGAACCCTTGGATTTTAAGTACATATCGTGTACTAAAAACAAATATTTCACCAAGTTGGCATACTCCGCGGGACGCGATTCCGTGTAGCAAGCCATGAACACCAAAAACCCACGCAGCCACTGGTGAAAATTGCGAAACGCATTTTCCCCAATACCACCTGGTTTCTTGGCCGCGTCAAAACCCTGCCGCATTTCCTCTGTAAGGGTGAATATGTCTACATACTTCCCCTTACGTATTTTTTCCCGCATGCGCTTACGAACCCCTCTTGTCACTGCCGTGTTGGCGCAATGTACCATCTCGCCGTAACGGGGAGGGTCGGAGGGGACCACCTGCGCAGGAGCGGCCACCTTGTGCGCCTCCTTGGCCATTCGCCGCGCGATGAGCCTAGCTAATTTACGCGGGCGCCGCGGAGAGCCGGATGATACGCTGCTAGAAGACGAGGAACTACAAGTTGAAACGTGTAAAGGAATATTTAGCTCACCGGAGTTTGAAGGACCCGGAACCGCGTCGTCCGCTGCACCCGCCTCCGCTGATGGCCGTACCTCCACGTTCGCAGTCGCGCTTGTCCGTGACCTTCGCCTCGTGACGGGCGTAGCCCCTGAATTAGACGGAACCTGCAAGGGAGAAAAAGAGGGGACAACCGGCACCGGGGGAACCAGAACATCATTAACACTTGTCCGCAAATGCGGAGGCGGAGAGCCCGTCCCCCCGTTCCGTGGCGGATGGCCGCCCGGCAGCTGCAGGGAGGGGGCCCCCGCCGAGGTGTACCCGATCGACTGCGTAAAGGCTGACCCGCTCACTGCACCGAAACTCGCGGGGTAAGACGGCCGCCACGCCGTATGCGGCGGGCAGCCGCCCGCCCCCGCCCATCCGTATGACGCCGGAAGGAACTGAGGGGGCGCCGCGAGAGGGGGCCAACTCTGTGCCACCTGATACCCACCGCCCGGTGCTTGCCCTGACTGCAGGCCCGCAAAGGCCGGCAAGGGCACCGCGACTCGGGGGCCACCGACCGACCACGTGGACTGCACGCCGGCGCCCGCGCTGGCCCCGTGCGGGGAAAACTGTGTGCCGGACACCGTCATGAAGCCCATGGAAGGCATGCTGGCGGCTAAGGGGAATGCTGGAGCCGGAGGCCACGCAAAACCCCCGGGGAAGGACTGGCTCCCCGCGAAGCCTTGCTGCGCTGCTACCGAAAGCGCCCCGCCGGGCGTCATATAAGCCGCCGAGACGGATGTCTGTGTGGACCCAAACTGAAAAGGACCGGGAAGGGCGTGGAGAGGGGTTTGAAAACCGACGAGCGGGTGCGCCGTTAATGGCGTCGGGGCGTCTGACACCCAGGAGGAGCCCGAGCAGGCCACCGAGGCCGGGGGAAAACCCTGCCATGTGACTGCCGCCGGGGCGGGTGTGGCGGCCGCCGCTGCCACGTCCCCCGCCCCGGCGACACTAGGCCCAAACGGCCCAATATTATTTAAATTGAGGTGCGGTGTGCTAAACCCCCCGCTGGAGGGGGGTAGTATGGGGCCCTGTATTGTCCCGGGGACAGCGGGAGCCGCTACCCGCTGCCCTGGGCTCATATCCCCCAGCTGCATATTGACCCCCCCCTCGCCCCCCGCAGCTCTGCCGCGGCCGTCCGGCACAGCTTGTGCCCCCAGGACGCCGCCGAGAGCCGACCGCGGGGATGGAGGAGGAGGGCCGGAGGCACTTATGGAAGGAGGGAGGGAAGTCGTTTCGCCCGCGGGAGACGCCGGGGAGCGCGGCCCAGCCGGACCGCGCGCACCCGCGCCACGTGCAGAGCGGCCGCCGGCCGCCGGAGGGGAAGTGCTGCAGACGCCCGAGGCAGGAGGGAGAGGAGAGGCCCGTCCCGCTGCGAGCGCCGGGACGCGTGGCCCGGCCGAGCCGCGCGCATCGGCACCACGTGACGAGCGGCCGCTGGCCGCCCGTCTCCGTGCGGCAGGGGAGCGGGCTGTAACTGCCCGTCCCCGCCGCCTGTCTGAAACAGGGGGAAGTCCTCTCTGTGGCGCAACGCTCGGGGTGCGGGAGCGGAAGGCGCTCCCCGCATCCACGAGGCGCCGGGGGGGGGAGCTGCACGTTTTGGACGAGGCATGGCAGAGGGGGGAGAATCTGCAAAAGTATACAATGACACGCAGAGAGGGGGCACAGCACTGTATAATGCCCTAGAGAAGGCAAATGAAATTCAAAAAAAAACAAAACAAAAACAATTTACAGGCAGTGAAAATAAGCAATAGTACTTATCCTTCCTGGGGCATAAACTGAAAGGCAAGAGGGAGTCTAGCAAGATGGCCACCCCCTATATACTAACCTAAGACCCTCCTCTTCATCCTGATGCACAACCCCTTAAACCAATAGGAAAAAACCAACCGGGAAAACTGATCTGCCTAGCAACTGCTTAGTCATTTAACAACCAATCACAAAAAGTTGATCGCTTATATGGCCTCAGGCTTATGCAGCCTTCAGCTTATCTAATGCCTCTTACCAGACAATACATAACTTTAACAGAAACACATAAATAAAATTACAAAACGTAAAAAAATAACACAAACACACATTTAGGCCTCACAAACACACAGACAAAAAAACACACAGGACTAAAAAAAAAACTTTATGGAAAATATTACCTCAAGTAGACAATATACAGAACAGGAAACAAGAAGGAAAAAAAATAGCAATCACTTTAAATCCTCCTCCAGCTACTCTCCAATAACTTTCTCCACATAAACTTCTCACAAACCCAGTCTGTTTCTACAGGTGAATCTCAGAAAATTAGAATATCGTCCAAAGGTTCATTTATTTCAGTAATTCAACTTAAAAGGTGAAACTAATTTATTACTGCATATAGACTCATTACATGCAATATGAGATATTTCAAGCCTTTATTTGTTATAATTTTGATGATTGTGGCTTGCAGCTTAAGAAAAACCCAAATCCAAAATTTTAGAAAATTAGAATATTGTGAAAAGGTTCAATATTGTAAGCTAAAAGTGTCACACCCTAATCAGCTAATTAATCCAAACCACCTGCAAAGGGTTCCTGAGCCTTTAAATGGTCTCTCAGTCTGGTTCAGTACAATTCACAATCAAGGGGAAGACTGCTGACCTGACAGCTGTGCAGAAAACCATCAGGGAAAGCCTCAGAATGAAATTGCAAAAGAAGTTGGATGTTCTCAAAGTGCTGTATCAAAGCACATTAATATAAAGTAAAGTGGAAGGGAGAATTGTGGAAGAAAAAGGTGCACAAGCAGCAGGGATGACTGCAGCCTGGAGATGATTGTCAGGAAAAGGCCATTCAGAAGTGTGGGGGAATTTCACAAGGAGTGGACTGAGGCTGGAGTTAGTGCATGAAGAGCCACCACACACAGACAGATCCTGGACCTGGGCTAAAAAAAAAAAAGAACTTGTCTGTTGCACAGTGGTCCAAAGTCCTCTTTTCTGATGAGAGCAAATTTTGCATCTCATTTGGAAACCAAGGTCCCAGAGCATGGAGGTAGAATGGAGAGGCACACAATCCAAGCTGCTTGAAGTCCAGTGTAAGGTTTCCACAGCCTGTGTTGTTTTTGGGAGCCATGTCATCTGCTGGTTTTGGTACACTGTGCTTTATTAAGTCTAGAGTCAACGCAGCTGTCTATCAGGACATTTTAGAGCACTTAATGCTTCCTTCAGCAGACAAGCTTTATGGAGATCCAGACTTCATTTTCCTGCAGGACTTGGCACCTGCCCACACTGCCAAAAGTACCAAAACCTGGTTCAATGACTGGATTACTGTGCTGGATTGGCCAGCAAACTCGCCTGACCTAAACCCCATAGAAAATCTATGGGGCATTGCCAAGAGAAAGATGAGCGACATGAGCCCGAACAATGCAGAAGAGCTGAAGGCAGCTATTGAAGCAAACTGGTCTTCCATAACACCTCAGCAGTGTCAGAGGCTGATAGAATTCATGCCATGCCGCATTGAGGCAGTAATTCATGCAAAAGAGGCCCAAACCAAGTACTTATTACATATCCATGATTATACTTTTCAGAGGGCCGACGTTCTGTATTTAATATCCTTTTTTTATTGATTTTATGTAATATTCTAATTTTCTAAAAAATATTGGATTTGGGGTTGTCTTAAACTGTAAGCCACAATCATCAACATTATAACAAATAAAGGCTTGAAATGTCTCACTTTGCATATAATGAGTCTATATAATATATTAGTTTCTTCTTTTAAGTTGAATTACTGAAATGAACTTTTGCATGATATTCTAATTTTCTGAGTTTCACCTGTATGATACCAATTGAATGAGGCTTTCTATAGCAAATAGAGCATAACAAGTAGATGAATATGAATAGAATAGCTTCTAATTCACAGTGATTTGAAAATAGAATATAGAACACAACATAGTGGATTGTCATTTAGAACCCAATGGGGATCGATGATGGATTCAGTTTAGACAGAAAAAAACACAGCTTAGTAAATACTACCTATGAGACTTGAAAAGCTGCTTATCAATCTGTGGCCGTTTCCAGCAGATTTAAAATGATACCAAACTTAGTAAATTTAGACTAATGTGAGTTCTAGATTGTAGAATGTAGTCCCCACAGAAATGCCCCTTACACCATATTATGCCCCCACAGTTATGCCCTTGTCACCATATTATGCCCCCACATTAATGTTGCCAGTACCTGCTTGTTGTCAGGGGTTTTGCTCATTGACAGGGGTTCTGCTTGTTGTCAAGGGATTCCCCCACCCGGCCACCAATACAGATCTGCAGTCCAGACGGGGGCCTCTGTTCGCACCTGCATGTTTCTTACTATTGAAAACTTCCCTCCCAAAATGGCCACCACCTCCGAGGAGGCTTCTCTAGTATCTTTAATAACTGTCTCCTCTGAGGCAGTGGCCATTTTGGGAGGGACAATTTTAATAGAGGGTGGTGGATGGACGGTGCCAGACAGGGGTGGGTGGTGGCATTAGAGGCCCAGGCCCTTTCCACTCTGTCAGAGAGGCTGAATCTAGGACAGCTTTGCCCCCAGTAAGCCCCTGATGGCAGCCCTGGGTCCAGTAAAGTTATACAGAGGGAACACAGGAACTGATTCGGATTAATATGAAAACCCACACTACTGGTAACACTTGCCTTAACCGATGGGTTTACAGCAGAGGTTCTCAAACTCGGTCCTCAGGAGCCCACACAGTGCATGTTTTGCAGGTAACCCAGCAGGTGCACAGGTGTATTAATTACTCACTGACACATTTTAAAAGGTCCACAGGTGGAGCTAATTATTTCACTTGCGATTCTGTGAGGAGACCTGCAAAACATGCACTGTGTGGGCCCCCGAGGACCGAGTTTGAGAACCTCTGGTTTACAGAGTCATCAAACTGTGGATTGCCCATTTACCCTAAATAAATTTATCAGCATATTAGTATAGATACAGTTTTTGAGATTTTTGAAACATATATACATTAGTTGAGATGAGCAACATTTTATACTATACCAGTGGTTCTCAAACTCGGTCCTCAGGACCCCACAAAGTGCATGTTTTGCAGGTAACCCAGCAAGTGCACAGGTGTATTAATTACTCACTGACACATTTTAAAAAGTCTGCAGGTGGAGCTAATTATTTCACTTGCGATTCTGTGAGGAGACCTGCAAAACATGCACTGTGTGGGGTCCTGAGGACCGAGTTTGAGAACCTGTGTACTATACATAGGAAATATTTGCCTCATTCCATATTTGGACATGAAATGTGCAAAATTTGGTTGGAAAATGTGTGCTTAAGTGTCCCCGTTCCTAATCCAAGCACAGCAGAATTAATTGATAGTTATTGTCCTGGCTTTATTTGTAGACAATTAATTTCACAGAATGCAAATATGGGGGTCTTTTCACTAAGCCATGGACGGAGATAAAGTACCAACCAACCAGCTCCTAACTGTCATTTTTCAAACACAGCCTGTGACATGGCAGTTAGGAGTGGTACTCCTCTTATTTACAAGCATACACTCCCATACAGCTACATATCATATCCTATATAAACTCACCACACAAACTATATGTTCTAACCACAAATGCACAGTCACTATATGCTCAGGTGCCATTCTAAGTCATTCAAATTCAAATGTAAAAGGAGGTGTCACTAGCAGATAGACATCTGTTAGCATTGCGAGATCTGAGTGCTGCATTAGAAAATGCGGCCTCGGATCACCATCGCGATCATCGGTTAAAATTTGTGATGGTTTCAGGCATGGGCGTTTCTACAGAGTAGGGGGCCCGTGTGCACCTCCGGGTGGGCCCCCTCCTCTGCACGGCGCTGTAAACTCCAGCACTGTGCCGGAGTCTACTATGCATGTGCAGGTCTCCGGAAACATGGCGCTCGCCATGATCCGGAGACCAATTTGGCTACCGAGCATGTGCAGCGGCCATTTTGACTGCGATTTACAGCGCGATAACAGCTCCTGGCGCTGGACTCCGGAAAGGTAAGTTTTAAAATGGGTCCAATGGGTGCAGTGTCGGCCCCCCTGGACCCAGGGACCTGTGTGCACCGCACCCATTGCATCCATTATAGAATTACCAATGGTTTCAGGCACCAGCCAGCCTGCGTAACACAAATAGTTTCACCCACAATGTAGGGCTCTGTGGGCAACACTATTGCTGTCCCGCGGTAGAATTTGGCTAGCTGTTTGCCTAAATTTGGCTAGTTGTTTGCCTAGAACGACACCCTGTGGGAAGTATCACCGGCTGGAGCATCTTATAGGCACCATGCAGTCTCTGCAGCTACTCTGAGCATCCTCGGGATGCTCCGAACAATGCTGCACTCACCTGTGCTGATGACTCCGCCCCTACATGATGTCATCACATGGTGGTCCCATCTTTATTGTGTCCCAATTGGTCAGGCGCCGAGTAGCCCTGTTTTGGCTCTGCTGATGGTGGACTGTCCAGAACCACCGAGGGTGCAACCTGCACACAGGGGCAAACTCTAGTGCTCAAGGGAAGGCTGAAACTAGAATATTCTCATATTCACAACTCCCTCAAAGGGCACTAAAGCAGACACCCCATTGATCCATTGTAGTATAAGATCTTGCAATACTAACAGATGTCTATCTCCTAGAGACGCCTCCTGTTGCATTTGAATTTGATGAAGGAGGTTTAGACATATGTTCTCTAATACCACCCATAAATCAATACATATATACATATAGTAAGTACATGTGCACACTGTATATTAGAGTATAGATTTTTTTTCTGCATAGGTACTATGAGTAAATGTGCATATACTGTAACTGTATGTATAAATACATATGTAGTTACAGGGCTGTTTCTAGCCAATTTGGCTCCCAGTGCGAGATTTAAAAATGCGCGCCCCCCCCCCCCAACATAAAAAGATGCCCCCCGCATAGATAAAAAAATAAAGAATTTGCGTGCGCCGTAGGCACGCACGCTCCCAGCAAGGGGGTGTGGCCTCATTAAAATGGGCGTGGCCTTGTTAGGATGGTTGTGGCCTCGTCAGAAAAGACTACCTTACACTCCAGTTTTTGACCCTGCACCAACAGATCACGGCCACCACAGGAAAAAAAAAAATTCTACCATATTAAGCCCCACACAGTAATGCCCCCTGCACCATATTATGCCACACACTGCAATGCCCTTGATACATTAAATCCCCTTTTTACACATTACGGCAGGCAAGAGTCCCCTTTTTACACATTACAGCAGGCAAGAGTCCCCTTTTTACACATTACAGCAGGCAAGAGTCCCCATTTTACACATTACGGCAGGCAATAGTCCCCATTTTGCACATTATGGCAGGCAAGAGTCCCCATTTTGCACATTATGGCAGGCAAGAGTCCCCATTTTGCACATTATGGCAGGCAAGAGTTCCCATTTTGCACATTACTTGGGGGTGGAGTTTCGTGTAATGACGCCTTTGTGTCGTGACATCACGACACAAACGCATCATTGCACGAAACTTTGCCCCCCGAGTGGAGTAGTAATAACGGGGAGGAGGGAGCGCACAAACTGAGCCAGCAAGAGCCGCGGCGGGCGCCCCGTGTGAATGCACGCCTCGCCCGCCGCAAGAAATGGCTCTGTGTAGATATTACGAAAAAGGTCATTCTTTACCACACGTCACAGAGCATACAATCCTTATGCACCCTATATTCGCTGACGGGACATGAGAAACTGAAAAAAAGCCTATGTTGTTTCTTCTATGCCAGAGAAGCTGTTAATAATAGTACAGTAAATATCAGGTCACATCACATTTCTCGTTTCTAACTGTTCCTAATATATGTTTTTGGAGCATGCTGAATTACACTTTCATTGATTTCTTCTCTTAAAAGTGATCTGATCAATTTTTATGACACCGAGCACAGGCAAAAGTTATGAGCCTCATATTGCGCCTGCATTTCCTCGGTGGGTTGTTTCAAAATATGATTTGACAACTTGTTTAAGTGAATTAGGTGCTTTACTATAAAGGCAGAGCACTTGAGATGTGTTCCGTTTTTTACTGTTATTTATGGTTTTGTGCACAGATCATTGGCTGAGGGCAGTCTGCCCTGGCACAGGCTAATGATTTCAGGTAATTGGTAGAATACATCAGAAATGGACGTTTCAGTAGCCATGTTGTTAGAGTGACCCCGGATTTATGTATACGTGTTTGACACATGTATGATTTCATCCTTGTAGGTATGCAGTTGTCGCTTAGCCAATGCCTTAATGAAAACGCTGCCAATGACATTTTGTAATGGAATCTTTGCTAAATTTCCCATATAGGCAAACGGTGTGGATCATAGGGTCGACAGAAACTAGGTCATCAGTCATTAGCTCAAAAGTGACTAGGTCGACACCGAAAATAGGTCGACATGGTCATTAGGTTGACATGAACAAGGTTGACATGGAAAAGGTCAACACAATTTTTGTAAACATTTTTGGTGTCGTTTTCTTCGTAAAGTGACCGGGAACCCCAATTAGTACACCGTGTCCCCTCGCATGGCTCGCTTCAATCGCCATGCTTCAGGCAAGGTGCCTCGCTCCACTACCGCTGCTCTTGGCACAGGTTACTATTCCTAATCAAAGTCCACGTGGATCGTAAGTATGAAAAAGTTTAAAAAATGATTAAAAAACAAACTCATGTTGACCTTTCTCCATGTCGACCTTGTCCATGTCAACCTAGTGACCTGGTCGACCTACAGACCCGGTCACCCTAATGCACGTCGACCAATAGTGGTCGATCTAATGAGTGTTGACCTAAGTGATGTCGACCGGATCCCATAGGCAAACATGTCAGCATTTGTTAGTGAGAGGCTACAATTGTTTTATGTTATTTTATTTCTTTTGCAGTTTTTTTTTTATTTAACCATCTGTTTTTCAAGTAAAAAAAAATTAAAAGTCTTAGGGGCATATTCACTTGTGCGCAGACATTTTTTTCTGCGGCCCAGAGAAATATTGGTGAATTTGCAATTCAATTGGCTGCAAGAAATGTAGCTATGGTGATTTCCTTAGAATTTAACATACTGTAGCTTATTTTCTCACAGCCCCAGAGTAGATGCAATGTAGAGAAAAAAAATATTTTAAGATTAAAATGTCGGACTTGTTAAGAACCCTATGGACACCCCCCTAATGATCAATTAGTCCATTAGAAGGTTTCAGTTAGCTTGAGACAATCAATATATCACACTATGTGATTCATCGCGCCCTACGGGCGCTCCTCACACCGTCGTAGGAGGCTATGCCCCCTTAACCCTTGCACGTCCTTGTGGCGTGCAATATTTTTATTATATGGAGAAATACCTCCAATCATAATTGTGTGAGTGGTTAAATATTGCACGGACAAAGGGCCTGCGATGGTTTAGGTGTCGAAGCCCCTTGCATTAGCGTGAACAGTGCACGCAGGGCCTGATGAATCACCTAGTAGGTGCTGTGGTTGGGGGAATGGCAGGGTGCGTGGGAGATGCGTATGCGGTCCAGGGGAGACGCGGGTGGGGGAGGGGCGGTTTACGGGGGTGCCGCGGGTGGGAGAGGGGTTGGTGCCAGGGAGCCGTGGGCGGGGGGAGGGGGTCCAGAGCCACTGTGGGTGGGGGAGGAGCAGCTGTGGGGGTTGCGGGTGGGGGAGGGTCGGGTGTGGTGGTGCCATGGGTGGGGGAGGGTCAGGGGTGCTGCAGGTGCGAGAGGGGGTTTGGAGCAACCGCGGGTGGTGGAGGCGGGGTGTGAGGATGCCGCGGATGGGGCCCGGAGGTACTGCGGGTGGGGGAGGGGTGAGTAATGCATCTCCTGATTCTCCTCCTGGAAGCAGCTAGGCTGCTGTCCTTCCTTTGGCAGTGGCTCTCCCGTAGACTCGCACAGCAGCCAGTCACTATTGTTAGCACTGGTGTCCCAACGTGCCACATTACAGGGAAGAAGATGCACTCAATAAACTACAGCTCCCAGCAGGCCTTAGGGCCGGAATGCTTCGGCGCTAAGGGCTGCTGGCAGCTGTAGTTTATTTAGTGCATCTACTTCCCTGTAATGTGGAGCGTTGAGACACCGGCGCTAACAGTAGTGACTGGCTGGCAGAACTGACTGACTCGCTGAATCAATGTAAAAGGTGAGAGTGCTGTGCAGTGTCAGTGACACTGCACACCCACTGCACTGCACAGCACTGTCACCTTTTACCAGAGCCGGCCCTAACCAATATGATGCCCTAGGCAAGGTTTTGGCTGGTGCCCCCTAGCACCGCCGCTAGTTCTGCAGGAGATGCCTGGCATGAGTCAGTTGGCAGCTCTGCTAACGTTGGGCAACTTTTGTTTATGAAAATGCATCTTATTTGCATTACTATGTGGTTAGGACGCACAAGCAGCTTCTGCTGATTAAAATGATACGCAGCATGCCTATATTCTGTGTGTGACTGTGGCTGTATCTGCATACGAAATGCTACATTACAGTTATTTCCAGGAATACACTGCAACGTAGCATTTAATATGCAGATACAGCAGCAGTCACACGCACAGAATATAGGCATGCTGCATATCATTTTAATCAGCAGAAGCTGCTGGTGCCCCTAAGCATACCAAATGCCCTAGGCATTTGCCTAGTTTGCCTATGCCTAAGGCCGGCTCTGCCTTTTACATTGATTCAGCACCCAGACATTACCCTCCACGATATTACCCACTCCAACTGTTACATTAGCCATCTCGGGGCTTCCAGGCCGGCAGCCCAGGTGCTGTGTTGCGGAGTCAGGGCCTCTGGGGATCTGGGCGTGGTGGGGAGGCACTTCTGTGACATCACGCGCAGAGGAGGCTCCGGGCTCAGAGTATGCGGCGCAGGGAGGGCTGTGAAAGCCTTCCCCTGCACCACTTTCTTACACATCTATGCCGGTGGCCACAGCAGCTTTTGTTCCACCTGCGCCGCAGCTAGGGAGTGGGGATTGTTGATGCCGGAGGGGGCAGGCAGACTGGCGGCAGGTCATAGGACGCTGCAGTAAAAGGATTTCCCCCCTATCTACAGTAGAGATGAGCGGGTTCGGTTTCTTTGAATCCGAACCCGCACGAACTTCACTTTTTTTTCCACGGGTCCGAGCGACTCGGATCTTCCCGCCTTGCTCGGTTAACCCGAGCGCGCCCGAACGTCATCATGACGCTGTCGGATTCTCGCGAGACTCGGATTCTATATAAGGAGCCGCGCGTCGCCGCCATTTTCACTCGTGCATTGAGATTGATAGGGAGAGGACGTGTCTGGCGTCCTCTCCATTAGAATAGAGATAGATAGATTAGATAGAGAGAGATTGTGCAGAGTCGCAGACAGAGTTAGTTTACCACAGTCAGTGACCAGTGCAGTTGCTAGTTAACTTTTATTTAATATAATATATCCGTTCACTTCTCTCTGCTATATCCGTTCTCTGCCTGAAAAAAAAAACGATACACAGCACAGTCAGTCACACAGTGTGACTCAGTCTGTGTGCACTCAGCTCAGCCCAGTGTGCTGCACAGTCATCAATGTATAAATTAAAAGCTTATAATTAATTGTGGGGGAGACTGGGGAGCACTGCAGGTTGTTAGCAGGAGCCAGGAGTACAATTATATTAATTAACAGTGCACACTTTTGCTGCAGGAGTGGTGACCAGTGCCTGACCACCAGTATAGTATTGTTGTATACTACTAATATCTCTTTAAATATCAACCAGTCTATATTAGCAGCAGACACAGTACAGTGCGGTAGTTCACGGCTGTGGCTACCTCTGTGTCGGCACACGGCAGGCAGTCCGTCCGACCAGAATTGTATTATTTATTATTATATACCTACCACCTAACCGTGGTTTTTTTTTCATTCTTTATACCGTCATAGTGTCATCCTAATTGTTACGAGTATACTACTATCTCTTTATCAACCAGTGTACAGTGCGGTAGTTCACGGCTGTGGCTACCTCTGTGTCGGCACACGGCAGGCAGTCCGTCCGACCAGAATTGTATTATTTATTATTATATACCTACCACCTAACCGTGGTTTTTTTTTCATTCTTTATACCGTCATAGTGTCATCCTAATTGTTACGAGTATACTACTATCTCTTTATCAACCAGTGTACAGTGCGGTAGTTCACGGCTGTGGCTACCTCTGTGTCGGCACACGGCAGGCAGTCCGTCCGACCAGAATTGTATTATTTATTATTATATACCTACCACCTAACCGTGGTTTTTTTTTCATTCTTTATACCGTCATAGTGTCATCCTAATTGTTACGAGTATACTACTATCTCTTTATCAACCAGTGTACAGTGCGGTAGTTCACGGCTGTGGCTACCTCTGTGTCGGCACACGGCAGGCAGTCCGTCCGACCAGAATTGTATTATTTATTATTATATACCTACCACCTAACCGTGGTTTTTTTTTCATTCTTTATACCGTCATAGTGTCATCCTAATTGTTACGAGTATACTACTATCTCTTTATCAACCAGTGTACAGTGCGGTAGTTCACGGCTGTGGCTACCTCTGTGTCGGCACACGGCAGGCAGTCCGTCCGACCAGAATTGTATTATTTATTATTATATACCTACCACCTAACCGTGGTTTTTTTTTCATTCTTTATACCGTCATAGTGTCATCCTAATTGTTACGAGTATACTACTATCTCTTTATCAACCAGTGTACAGTGCGGTAGTTCACGGCTGTGGCTACCTCTGTGTCGGCACACGGCAGGCAGTCCATCCGACCAGAATTGTATTATTTATTATTATATACCTACCACCTAACCGTGGTTTTTTTTTCATTCTTTATACCGTCATAGTGTCATCCTAATTGTTACGAGTATACTACTATCTCTTTATCAACCAGTGTACAGTGCGGTAGTTCACGGCTGTGGCTACCTCTGTGTCGGCACACGGCAGGCAGTCCGTCCGACCAGAATTGTATTATTTATTATTATATACCTACCACCTAACCGTGGTTTTTTTTTCATTCTTTATACCGTCATAGTGTCATCCTAATTGTTACGAGTATACTACTATCTCTTTATCAACCAGTGTACAGTGCGGTAGTTCACGGCTGTGGCTACCTCTGTGTCGGCAGTCGGCAGGCAGTCCGTCCATCCATAATTGTATTATTATTATAATATATACCACCTAACTGTGGTTTTTTTTGCATTCTTTATACCGTCGTCATAGTGTCATACTAGTTGTTACGAGTATACTACTATCTCTTTATCAACCAGTGTACAGTGCGGTAGTTCACGGCTGTGGCTACCTCTGTGTCGGCAGTCGGCAGGCAGTCCGTCCATCCATAATTGTATTATTATTATAATATATACCACCTAACCGTGGTTTTTTTTTCATTCTTTATACCGTCGTCATAGTGTCATACTAGTTGTTACGAGTATACTACTATCTCTTTATCAACCAGTGTACAGTGCGGTAGTTCACGGCTGTGGCTACCTCTGTGTCGGCAGTCGGCAGGCAGTCCGTCCATCCATAATTGTATTATTATTATAATATATACCACCTAACCGTGGTTTTTTTATACCACCTAACCGTGGCAGTCCGTCCATAATTGTATACTAGTATCCAATCCATCCATCTCCATTGTTTACCTGAGGTGCCTTTTAGTTCTGCCTATAAAATATGGAGAACAAAAAAGTTGAGGTTCCAAAATTAGGGAAAGATCAAGATCCACTTCCACCTCGTGCTGAAGCTGCTGCCACTAGTCATGGCCGAGACGATGAAATGCCAGCAACGTCGTCTGCCAAGGCCGATGCCCAATGTCATAGTACAGAGCATGTCAAATCCAAAACACCAAATATCAGAAAAAAAAGGACTCCAAAACCTAAAATAAAATTGTCGGAGGAGAAGCGTAAACTTGCCAATATGCCATTTACCACACGGAGTGGCAAGGAACGGCTGAGGCCCTGGCCTATGTTCATGGCTAGTGGTTCAGCTTCACATGAGGATGGAAGCACTCAGCCTCTCGCTAGAAAACTGAAAAGACTCAAGCTGGCAAAAGCACCGCAAAGAACTGTGCGTTCTTTGAAATCCCAAATCCACAAGGAGAGTCCAATTGTGTCGTTTGCGATGCCTGACCTTCCCAACACTGGACGTGAAGAGCATGCGCCTTCCACTATTTGCATGCCCCCTGCAAGTGCTGGAAGGAGCACCCGCAGTCCAGTTCCTGATAGTCAGATTGAAGATGTCAGTGTTGAAGTACACCAGGATGAGGAGGATATGGGTGTTGCTGGCGCTGGGGAGGAAATTGACCAGGAGGATTCTGATGGTGAGGTGGTTTGTTTAAGTCAGGCACCCGGGGAGACACCTGTTGTCCGTGGGAGGAATATGGCCGTTGACATGCCAGGTGAAAATACCAAAAAAATCAGCTCTTCGGTGTGGAGGTATTTCACCAGAAATGCGGACAACAGGTGTCAAGCCGTGTGTTCCCTTTGTCAAGCTGTAATAAGTAGGGGTAAGGACGTTAACCACCTCGGAACATCCTCCCTTATACGTCACCTGCAGCGCATTCATAATAAGTCAGTGACAAGTTCAAAAACTTTGGGTGACAGCGGAAGCAGTCCACTGACCAGTAAATCCCTTCCTCTTGTAACCAAGCTCACGCAAACCACCCCACCAACTCCCTCAGTGTCAATTTCCTCCTTCCCCAGGAATGCCAATAGTCCTGCAGGCCATGTCACTGGCAAGTCTGACGAGTCCTCTCCTGCCTGGGATTCCTCCGATGCATCCTTGCGTGTAACGCCTACTGCTGCTGGCGCTGCTGTTGTTGCCGCTGGGAGTCGATGGTCATCCCAGAGGGGAAGTCGTAAGCCCACTTGTACTACTTCCAGTAAGCAATTGACTGTTCAACAGTCCTTTGCGAGGAAGATGAAATATCACAGCAGTCATCCTACTGCAAAGCGGATAACTGAGTCCTTGACAACTATGTTGGTGTTAGACGTGCGTCCGGTATCCGCCGTTAGTTCACAGGGAACTAGACAATTTATTGAGGCAGTGTGCCCCCGTTACCAAATACCATCTAGGTTCCACTTCTCTAGGCAGGCGATACCGAGAATGTACACGGACGTCAGAAAAAGACTCACCAGTGTCCTAAAAAATGCAGTTGTACCCAATGTCCACTTAACCACGGACATGTGGACAAGTGGAGCAGGGCAGGGTCAGGACTATATGACTGTGACAGCCCACTGGGTAGATGTATGGACTCCCGCCGCAAGAACAGCAGCGGCGGCACCAGTAGCAGCATCTCGCAAACGCCAACTCTTTCCTAGGCAGGCTACGCTTTGTATCACCGCTTTCCAGAATACGCACACAGCTGAAAACCTCTTACGGCAACTGAGGAAGATCATCGCGGAATGGCTTACCCCAATTGGACTCTCCTGTGGATTTGTGGCATCGGACAACGCCAGCAATATTGTGTGTGCATTAAATATGGGCAAATTCCAGCACGTCCCATGTTTTGCACATACCTTGAATTTGGTGGTGCAGAATTTTTTAAAAAACGACAGGGGCGTGCAAGAGATGCTGTCGGTGGCCAGAAAAATTGCGGGACACTTTCGGCGTACAGGCACCACGTACAGAAGACTGGAGCACCACCAAAAACTACTGAACCTGCCCTGCCATCATCTGAAGCAAGAAGTGGTAACGAGGTGGAATTCAACCCTCTATATGCTTCAGAGGTTGGAGGAGCAGCAAAAGGCCATTCAAGCCTATACAATTGAGCACGATATAGGAGATGGAATGCACCTGTCTCAAGTGCAGTGGAGAATGATTTCAACGTTGTGCAAGGTTCTGATGCCCTTTGAACTTGCCACACGTGAAGTCAGTTCAGACACTGCCAGCCTGAGTCAGGTCATTCCCCTCATCAGGCTTTTGCAGAAGAAGCTGGAGGCATTGAAGAAGGAGCTAACACGGAGCGATTCCGCTAGGCATGTGGGACTTGTGGATGCAGCCCTTAATTCGCTTAACAAGGATTCACGGGTGGTCAATCTGTTGAAATCAGAGCACTACATTTTGGCCACCGTGCTCGATCCTAGATTTAAAGCCTACCTTGGATCTCTCTTTCCGGCAGACACAGGTCTGCTGGGGTTGAAAGACCTGCTGGTGACAAAATTGTCAAGTCAAGCGGAACGCGACCTGTCAACATCTCCTCCTTCACATTCTCCCGCAACTGGGGGTGCGAGGAAAAGGCTCAGAATTCCGAGCCCACCCGCTGGCGGTGATGCAGGGCAGTCTGGAGCGACTGCTGATGCTGACATCTGGTCCGGACTGAAGGACCTGACAACGATTACGGACATGTCGTCTACTGTCACTGCATATGATTCTCTCAACATTGATAGAATGGTGGAGGATTATATGAGTGACCGCATCCAAGTAGGCACGTCACACAGTCCGTACTTATACTGGCAGGAAAAAGAGGCAATTTGGAGGCCCTTGCACAAACTGGCTTTATTCTACCTAAGTTGCCCTCCCACAAGTGTGTACTCCGAAAGAGTGTTTAGTGCCGCCGCTCACCTTGTCAGCAATCGGCATACGAGGTTACATCCAGAAAATGTGGAGAAGATGATGTTCATTAAAATGAATTATAATCAATTCCTCCGCGGAGACATTGACCAGCAGCAATTGCCTCCACAAAGTACACAGGGAGCTGAGATGGTGGATTCCAGTGGGGACGAATTGATAATCTGTGAGGAGGGGGATGTACACGGTGATATATCGGAGGGTGAAGATGAGGTGGACATCTTGCCTCTGTAGAGCCAGTTTGTGCAAGGAGAGATTAATTGCTTCTTTTTTGGGGGGGGTCCAAACCAACCCGTCATATCAGTCACAGTCGTGTGGCAGACCCTGTCACTGAAATGATGGGTTGGTTAAAGTGTGCATGTCCTGTTTTGTTTATACAACATAAGGGTGGGTGGGAGGGCCCAAGGATAATTCCATCTTGCACCTCTTTTTTCTTTTCTTTTTCTTTGCATCATGTGCTGATTGGGGAGGGTTTTTTGGAAGGGCCATCCTGCGTGACACTGCAGTGCCACTCCTAGATGGGCCCGGTGTTTGTGTCGGCCACTAGGGTCGCTTATCTTACTCACACAGTCAGCTACCTCATTGCGCCTCTTTTTTTCTTTGCGTCATGTGCTGTTTGGGGAGGGTTTTTTGGAAGGGACATCCTGCGTGACACTGCAGTGCCACTCCTAGATGTGCCCGGTGTTTGTGTCGGCCACTAGGGTCGCTAATCTTACTCACACAGTCAGCTACCTCATTGCGCCTCTTTTTTTCTTTGCGTCATGTGCTGTTTGGGGAGGGTTTTTTGGAAGGGCCATCCTGCGTGACACTGCAGTGCCACTCCTAGATGGGCCCGGTGTTTGTGTCGGCCACTAGGGTCGCTTATCTTACTCACACAGCGACCTCGGTGCAAATTTTAGGACTAAAAATAATATTGTGAGGTGTGATGTGTTCAGAATAGGCTGAAAATGAGTGTAAATTATGTTTTTTGAGGTTAATAATACTTTGGGATCAAAATTACCCCCAAATTCTATGATTTAAGCTGTTTTTTAGGGTTTTTTGAAAAAAACACCCGAATCCAAAACACACCCGAATCCGACAAAAAAAATTCGGTGAGGTTTTGCCAAAACGCGGTCGAACCCAAAACACGGCCGCGGAACCGAACCCAAAACCAAAACACAAAACCCGAAAAATTTCCGGCGCTCATCTCTAATCTACAGCACAGAGACTTGCGGCAGATGCAGTGGCATACCCTCCAGCTGCATCTTTTTGGCAGGTACAGGACCTTTTTTTATGGTCTGTACCGATATTTGGCTCTCCAAACTTCCATTGAAAGAATAGGAAAAGGGGCGTGGTCACACAACTTTACCCGTGGCCACACCCCTTTTCGAATTTGTACCAATGTTTATGTGTAAATTGTTGGAGGGTATGTTGCTGCAGATGCAGTGGGCCTATTTTGGGGTGAGGACCTGGAGCTGCAGCTCCATCAGCCCCATTGTTAATCCTGCTCTGGGAACACGTTTCTCGCCCAATCAGCTGTGGACTGGGTGTGATAGACCTGCTGCTAACCCAATGAGAGCTCCTAGCCACAAGCAGAGTTATACAGACAGTCACACAGGCACAGAGTCCCAGATCTGGGATATTATATAGCAGGGCTGGCCAAACCAGTCCTCGAGATCTACCAACAGTACACATTTTCCAGACCACCTAGCTGGTGCACAGGTGTAGTCATTACTAATTAAGATGTGCTGCATTCATTCCTAACTGACAATTCTACAGATCTCCAGGAGGCCTGGAAAACATGAACTGTTGGTAGATCTCGAGGACTGGTTTGGCCAGCCCTGTTATATAGGATATTTTTGGGGTGATATTCTGTACAATGTAATTGGTTAAATAAAATTGGGGCAGTTATAAGAGGGAGCTGTAGGAATGGTATACATGTTTTCAAGATTGCAGGTGGGAGTTACAGGTGTTGTGGGCTTTTTTGTAATTAAAGTGGCTTAAAATTTCAACAAAAAAAAAGGCATTTCATGCATCCTTACAACTATGTAGAATATTCATTGGCTTAAAAATGTATTTCTGTAATTTTTAAGCAGTTGTTAAAAAAAATAGAAAAATCAGCCTTTGAAAAACAATCTCCAATTATTGTTTTAGGACACTTATAGATATTTATATTGTCAACTAATATGAATTTGTGTTTATTGTTTTTTTGTGGGGGGGGGGTTAGGTCACAGACTGATTTCCACTATTTTTTATTTCTGTGAGTCTTTTAACAGCCGCAGCAATCAGAAATTGGGCGTTATAGGCGTGTTCATTTCTGCTGCTAAAATCTTGTGGTCAATTGAATACGCCTCTTAAACAGACACTGTGGGGGTCATTCCGACCCGATCGCTCACTGCAGTTTGTCGCAGCGCAGCGATCAGGTCAGAACTGCACATGCGCCGCTGCCGCAGTGCGCCGGCGCATGGCAGCCGTCGTTTCCTAGCGATCGCCTCTGAGGCAGAGACGGTCGCTGGGCGGGAGGAGGCTGGACGGCGGCGTTAAGCCACCGTTTAGGGGGAGCGGTCCCGCCAATGCAGGCGTGGCCGGACTATTAAGGGGGCGGGCCGCGGTTGCTGCGTAATGTCACATGCAGCCGCTGCGGGACGGGGAGCGATCAGTAGCTCCCGGCCAGCACGCTAAAGCTGCGCTTGTCGGGAGCTACTCTTGAAACGCTAATGCATTGCCGCTGTGCGATGCCTTTGCACTTCTGCGGGGGGGGGGGGGGTGCGGCACTGACATGTGGGGCGGACCGCATGTCAGTGTGAATGAGCGTAGCTGTGCTACATTTAACACAGCTACGATCAACTTGGAATGACCCCCAGTATTTTTAGAAGTGATCTGACTTCCAAGACAGCATGCAGTATGATCTATCTGTCCTGTCAGAAAAAATAAGAATTTACTTACCGATAATTCTATTTCTCATAGTCCGTAGTGGATGCTGGGGACTCCGTAAGGACCATGGGGAATAGCGGCTCCGCAGGAGACTGGGCACAAAGTAAAAAGCTTTAGGACTACCTGGTGTGCACTGGCTCCTCCCCCTATGACCCTCCTCCAAGCCTCAGTTAGGATACTGTGCCCGGACGAGCGTACACAATAAGGAAGGATTTTGAATCCCGGGTAAGACTCAAACCAGCCACACCAATCACACCGTACAACTTGTGATCTGAACCCAGTTAACAGCATGATAACAAAGGAGCCTCTGAAAAGATGGCTCACAACAATAATAACCCGATTTTTGTAACAATAACTATGTACAAGTATTGCAGACAATCCGCACTTGGGATGGGCGCCCAGCATCCACTACGGACTATGAGAAATAGAATTATCGGTAAGTAAATTCTTATTTTCTCTAACGTCCTAAGTGGATGCTGGGGACTCCGTAAGGACCATGGGGATTATACCAAAGCTCCCAAACGGGCGGGAGAGTGCGGATGACTCTGCAGCACCGAATGAGAGAACTCCAGGTCCTCCTCAGCCAGGGTATCAAATTTGTAGAATTTAGCAAACGTGTTTGCCCCTGACCAAGTAGCTGCTCGGCAAAGTTGTAAAGCCGAGACCCCTCAGGCAGCCGCCCAAGATGAGCCCACTTTCCGTGTGGAATGGGCTTTTACAGATTTTGGCTGTGGCAGGCCTGCCACAGAATGTGCAAGCTGAATTGTACTACAAATCCAACGAGCAATCGTCTGCTTAGAAGCAGGAGCACCCAGCTTGTTGGGTGCATACAGGATAAACAGCGAGTCAGATTTTCTGACTCCAGCCGTCCTGGAAACATATATTTTCAGGGCCCTGATTACGTCTAGCAACTTGGAATCCTCCAAGTCCCTAGTAGCCGCAGGCACCACAATAGGCTGGTTTAAGTGAAATGCTGAAAACCACCTTAGGAAGAAATTGAGGCCGAGTCCTCAATTCTGCCCTATCCTTATGAAAAATTAGGTAAGGGCTTTTATAGGATAAAGCCGCCAATTCTGATACACGCCTGGCTGAAGCCAGGGCTAACATCATTACCACTTTCCATGTGAGATATTTTAAGTCCACAGTGGTGAGTGGTTCAAACCAATGTGATTTTAGGAATCCCAAAACTACATTGAGATCCCAAGGTGCCACTGGAGGCACAAAAGGAGGCTGTATATGCAGTACCCCCTTGACAAACGTCTGAACTTCAGGAACTGAAGCTAGTTCTTTTTGGAAGAATATTGACAGGGCCAAAATTTGAACCTTAATGGACCCTAATTTTAGGCCCATAGACAGTCCTGTTTGCAGGAAATGCAACAAACGACCCAGTTGAAATTCCTCTGTAGGGGCCTTCCTGGCCTCACACCACGCAACATATTTACGCCAAATACGGTGATAATGTTGCACAGTTACATCCTTCCTGGCTTTGATCAGGGTAGGGATGACTTCATCCGGAATGCCTTTTTCCTTCAGGATCCGGCGTTCAACCGCCATGCCGTCAAACGCTGCCGCGGTAAGTCTTGAAACAGACATGGTCCCTGCTGGAGCAGGTCCTTTCTTAGAGGTAGAGGCCACGGGTCTTCCGTGAGCATCTCTTGAAGTTCCGGGTACCAAGTCCTTCTTGGCCAATCCGGAGCCACGAGTATAGTCTTTACTCCTCTCCTTCTTATGATTCTCAATACCTTGGGTATGAGAGGCAGAGGAGGGAACACATACACTTATCGGTACACCCACGGTATTACCAGAGCGTCCACAGCTATTGCCTGAGGGTCCCTTGACCTGGCGCAATATCTGTCCAGTTTTTTGTTGAGGCGGGACGCCATCATGTCCACCTTTGGTTTTTCCCAACGGTTCACAATCATGTGGAAGACTTCTGGGTGAAGTCCCCACTCCCCCGGGTGGAGATCGTGTCTGCTGAGGAAGTCTGCTTCCCAGTTGTCCACTCCCGGAATGAACACTGCTGACAGTGCTATCACATGATTTTCCGCCCAGCGAAGAATCCTTGCAACTTCCGTCATTGCCCTCCTGCTTCTTGTGCCGCCCTGTCTGTTTACGTGGGCGACTGCCGTGATGTTGTCCGACTGGATCAACACCGACTGACCCTGAAGCAGAGGTCTTGCCTGACTTAGGGCATTGTAAATGGCCCTTAGTTCCAGGATATTTATGTGAAGTGACGTTTCCATGCTTGACCACAAGCCCTGGAAATTTTTTCCCTGTGTGACTGCTCCCCAGCCTCTCAGGCTGGCATCCGTGGTCACCAGGACCCAATCCTGAATGCCGAATCTGCGGCCCTCTAGGAGATGAGCACTCTGTAACCACCACAGGAGAGACACCCTTGTCCTTGGAGACAGGGTTATCCGCTGATGCATTTGAAGATGCGATCCGGACCATTTGTCCAGCAGATCCCACTGAAAAGTTCTTGCGTGGAATCTGCCGAATGGAATCGCTTCGTAAGAAGCCACCATCTTTCCCAGGACCTTTGTGCATTGATGCACTGACACCTGTCCTGGTCTTAGGAGGTTCCTGACTAGGTCGGATAACTCCCTGGCTTTCTCCTCCGGGAGAAACACCTTTTTCTGTACTGTGTCCAGAATCATCCCTAGGAACAGCAGACGTGTCGTCGGAATCAGCTGCGATTTTGGAATATTTAGAATCCAACCGTGCTGTCGTAGTACTATTTGAGATAGTGCTACTCCGACCTCTAACTGTTCTCTGGACCTTGCCCTTATCAGGAGATCGTCCAAGTAAGGGATAATTAAGACGCCTTTTCTTCGAAGAAGAATCATCATTTCGGCCATTACCTTGGTAAAGACCCGGGGTGCCGTGGACAATCCAAACGGCAGCGTCTGAAACTGATAATGATAGTTCTGTACCACAAACCTGAGGTACCCTTGGTGAGAAGGGCAAATTGGGACATGGAGGTAAGCATCCTTGATGTCCAGAGACACCATATAGTCCCCTTCTTCCAGGTTCGCTATCACTGCTCTGAGTGACTCCATCTTGAACTTGAACCTTCTTAAGTAAGTGTTCAAGGATTTCAGATTTAAAATGGGTCTCACCGAGCCGTCCGGCTTCGGTACCACAAACAGCGTGGAATAATACCCCTTTCCCTGTTGTAGGAGGGGTACCTTGATTATCACCTGCTGGGAATACAGCTTGTGAATGGCTTCCAATATCGCCTCCCTGTCGGGGGGAGACGTTGGTAAAGCAGACTTCAGGAACCGGCGAGGGGGAGACGTCTCGAATTCCAATTTGTACCCCTGAGATACTTTGTATAAAGAAAAATATCACCGAGTAGTCTTCAGGCGCTGATAACAATTACTGAGGGCATTCGCCAAGTTACCCGTTCGCATCAGTTCTTGCCCTCAAACAAGGAAATAAAATACAAATAGTGTAATAGCATTTGGTTATGAATAGTTAGTAAATTTAGGTAGAATCTGTACCAAGAAATAATGTCTAAATAATAGACAATATGCGTAGTGGAAGGGAGGGGGTATATTGTCCTTCAAGTAGTCCTCAATTTTTCATCAGCTCCTAAAGGATCCGTTTAGCATCCGATCTTGCCCTCAACCAAAGAAATAAGGTGCAAATAGTGTAATATTGTTAACCTCAAGATAAATGGTTTGTGTATAAAGGTATAACCCGTACCATATATTAATGTCTAATTAATAGACAATATGCGTGGTGGGAAAGAGAGGATGGAGTTTTCTTCAGGCAATCCCCAATTATTCATCCGTATAACATTCCATTCAGAGTGTTTCCATAAAAAACATAAAAGTGATCATAGTATAATACTGCTTTAATATCAATTAAAAATTGCCAAGATGGATGGCTGGATTCTCACCATAAGACAGAGTTAACAAGGCAGATAGAAAATCACACCAGGCGTCCCCAGCACCTCGCCAGTCCTCCTATGGATCCTTTCCAGACTCCAACTGACCACCAGCCAACGCGTTTCAATACTTAACAGTATCTTTCTCAAGGCACATGTTGTTCCCTTCCCAAAGGATATCCTATTTATACCCCTTTAATGATGACATCATCCCCTATGAGAAAAAGCCTATTTCCAGACATGGATCAATCTTTCCTCTAAATATCCTATGTGTAACATTGTTGGTTCACATTCCCTTTATCCAATTCCGTTTCTTTGTGCATCCCTTCCCCGGCGCCAAATATTATGACACACCGGGAGTTGATTTGTGAGTTCCCGGCTCTCTGGAACACATCATTTCCGCCGGGTGACCCGCACACGTGTTTCCGTGTTCAGCCGCTATTCCCGGAAATGACGTTATCACGTACACGTCACTTCCGGCCGTGGTAGATTTTGCGTTCCACCGCTCCTTCCGTACTTGTCTTTCTTTTGTTGAAGAGCAGCTCTGCAAAACTTCTTTTTCAATGTCCCACGGTTATTGTGTACTACAGAACATTTTAATCATCGGGATATTTGTTTCTCAGTGGATAAATTAATCCCGGTGGATAAATTCCGACTCCATAGAGGCATATAAAAGACAGATAACACTCAATTAGACACTTATCACTATTTAAAACCTTATAAAACCATTAATCATTTTATAAAAAACATTTTATAAAAACCATTTTAATTCAAAGTCCTTATTTATGCCATTGGGGGCTAAAGTGCTGTAATTAAATATCATGGTCATTTCGCTTTTAGCTAACTTGACTGCAATATCCCCCCCTCTAGCATCACAAGAGACTTTTTTTAATACAAAAAAAATTTTAATATGTTTAATATCACAATTATGAATTTCTTTAAAATGTTTGGAAAGTGCATGCGTGTCTAGACCCTTTCGAATGTTTCTTAGATGTTCCCCCAATCTAACCTTGGATGCCCTACCCGTCCTACCTATATAAAATTTCCCACATGAGCACTCAATTGCATAAATTACATTAAAAGAATGACATGTTAAAAAATTATCTATTTTGAACTTCTTTTTATTTATCTCGACATCAACTAATTTATTCCCAAATGTGTTAGGTATTTGTTTGCATCCCACACAACTCCCACAACGAAAGAAACCTTTTGTTAATACATTGCCCTGTTTAGGGGGGGGTGGGCATAAGCTCTTTACTAATTTATTTCTTAAATTTGGAGCTCTTTTAAAGATACAATTAGGATTCTCTGGTAATTCTTTCCCTATAACTGGATCCTTTTGAAGTATTTTCCAATGTTTTCTTATAACCCTTTTCACTTGATGATGTTGGGAAGTGTAATTGGTAATAAAAGACCATTTAAACTTATCATTATCTGTGTCGTCTTTCTTTCTTTCTGCCTTCTTCAGTAGATCCTCCCTATCTGTAGCATCAACTTTCTCTAAAGAGTTAAGGATGTCTTGGTCTTTATATCCACTACTCGTAAAATTAGTAGACATTTCTTTTGCTTGAGTCAAATACACATCTCTATCTGTACAATTTCTCTTTAATCTCTTGAATTGACTAATAGGTATGGTGTCCAACCACCTCTTGTGGTGGCAACTATCCATGTCAATATATGTACTAGAGTCCGTGGGTTTCACAAAATTTGTTGTCTTCATTACCCCTTGTTCAATATAAATGGTCAAATCTAGGAAGTTCACTGAAGATTGACTTTTCTCAAAGGTTAAAGAGATGTTAGAATCATTATTATTTAAATACATGCAAAAATTATCTTGCTCTTCCATACTACCTCCCCATATAAAAATGATATCATCTATATATCTCCGCCATGACACCAGGTTCGCCCCGAATGGGTTGTTATTCCATATTTTATCTTCTTCCCATGCACCCATAAAAACATTAGCGTAACTCGGGGCGAACCTGGTGCCCATGGCGGTCCCTCGTTTCTGAATAAAAAAGTCCCCTTTGAAAGTAAAATAATTATTATATAATATGAATTCAATGCCCTCGATTAAAAATTCCTGTAGTCCTGGTTCTACGGCTGAAAGTGCTAGTGCTTTTTTAGCAGCCTCAATCCCTTGACTATGATCAATAATTGTGTACAGCGAACTAACGTCAGCTGTTACAATAATATATTCTTCTTTCCACATAATAGTTTCCAAGAATTGGAGGGCTTCAAGTGTATCTCTCAAATGTGATCGATTCTTACTCACCAGGGGCTGGAGATAAAAATCAATGAACTGGGAAAGATTAGAGGACAGTGACTCCACCCCTGAGACGATTGGTCTTCCGGGGGGGTTTACGGGGTTTTTGTGCACCTTAAGGAGAATGTATATAGTGGGAATTTTTGGGTCCTCCACACAGATGAAATGTGACTCCTTTTCTGTTAATATACCCTTCTTTTTACAAGATTCAACGATGCCCTTAAGGCTTAGAGTCATTTTTTTAGTTGGATCCCCTCTAGCCTTTCTATAAGTATCCTTATCCTCCAATAATGATAGAACTAATGCTTCGTAATCGGGTTTGTCAAATAAAACGATCCCTCCCCCCTTATCCGTGGGTTTAATTACTAAATCCTCTTTTGCTGTTAAATTCCTCAATGCTCTCTTCTCTTTATAAGTGATGTTGTTCTTAATTTTCCCTGTCTCTAATTTTTGTAGGTCCTCCAGGACCAGAGAACCAAATGATTCTATAAAACATCCTTTCAGATGTGAAGGGAAAAATGTAGATTTGGGTCTAAAGGGGGTGGTATCAATTTGTTCCTGAGCTGTTTGTTCTCCTGCCTTCATGCTGAAAAATTTTCTCAAAGTGAGTTTTCTGAGGAATTTTTGTACATCCACAAATATATCAAATTGATTAACCTTAGTAGAAGGACAAAACTTCAGTCCTTTTTCTAACAGGGACCTTTCCTCCTCCAATAGTACATGTGTACTTAAATTGAAGATTTTGGTACCCTTCTTCTCACTTATAGGGTTTGGATTGGTCGGTTTTTGTTTTTTGCAAGATTTCCTCTTTTTTCTTTGTTTGTGTTTTATACCCCCTCTTTTCCCTCTTTTCTTGTATACTATCTCCACCTCAAATTTCTCCCACCCCTTTCTAAAAAAGGAGTCTGTGGTAGTTCTCTACTTAATTCAGTGTACCTATTTGAAGTTTTTATGGGGGTCCTTGGTCTGTATCTTGAATAATTGTCCCTCCCTTCATATTCAAACTGTCTATAATGATTCCAATCCCTAGTACTAGAGAACTACCACAGACTCCTTTTTTAGAAAGGGGTGGGAGAAATTTGAGGTGGAGATAGTATACAAGAAAAGAGGGAAAAGAGGGGGTATAAAACACAAACAAAGAAGAAAGAGGAAATCTTGCAAAAAACAAAAACCGACCAATCCAAACCCTATAAGTGAGAAGAAGGGTACCAAAATCTTCAATTTAAGTACACATGTACTATTGGAGGAGGAAAGGTCCCTGTTAGAAAAAGGACTGAAGTTTTGTCCTTCTACTAAGGTCAATCAATTTGATATATTTGTGGATGTACAAAAATTCCTCAGAAAACTCACTTTGAGAAAATTTTTCAGCATGAAGGCAGGAGAACAAACAGCTCAGGAACAAATTGATACCACCCCCTTTAGACCCAAATCTACATTTTTCCCTTCACATCTGAAAGGATGTTTTATAGAATCATTTGGTTCCCTGGTCCTGGAGGACCTACAAAAATTAGAGACAGGGAAAATTAAGAACAACATCACTTATAAAGAGAAGAGAGCATTGAGGAATTTAACAGCAAAAGAGGATTTAGTAATTAAACCCGCGGATAAGGGGGGAGGGATCGTTTTATTTGACAAACCCGATTACGAAGCATTAGTTCTATCATTATTGGAGGATAAGGATACTTATAGAAAGGCTAGAGGGGATCCAACTAAAAAAATGACTCTAAGCCTTAAGGGCATCGTTGAATCTTATAAAAAGAAGGGTATATTAACAGAAAAGGAGTCACATTTCATCTGTGTGGAGGACCCAAAAATTCCCACTATATACATTCTCCCTAAGGTGCACAAAAACCCCGTAAACCCCCCCGGAAGACCAATCGTCTCAGGGGTGGAGTCACTGTCCTCTAATCTTTCCCAGTTCATTGATTTTTATCTCCAGCCCCTGGTGAGTAAGAATCGATCACATTTGAGAGATACACTTGAAGCCCTCCAATTCTTGGAAACTATTATGTGGAAAGAAGAATATATTATTGTAACAGCTGACGTTAGTTCGCTGTACACAATTATTGATCATAGTCAAGGGATTGAGGCTGCTAAAAAAGCACTAGCACTTTCAGCCGTAGAACCAGGACTACAGGAATTTTTAATCGAGGGCATTGAATTCATATTATATAATAATTATTTTACTTTCAAAGGGGACTTTTTTATACAGAAACGAGGGACCGCCATGGGCACCAGGTTCACCCCGAGTTACGCTAATGTTTTTATGGGTGCATGGGAAGAAGATAAAATATGGAATAACAACCCATTCGGGGCGAACCTGGTGTCATGGCGGAGATATATAGATGATATCATTTTTATATGGGGAGGTAGTATGGAAGAGCTAGATAATTTTTGCATGTATTTAAATAATAATGATTCTAACATCTCTTTAACCTTTGAGAAAAGTCAATCTTCAGTGAACTTCCTAGATTTGACCATTTATATTGAACAAGGGGTAATGAAGACAAAAAAATTTGTGAAACCCACGGACTCTAGTACATATATTGACATGGATAGTTGCCACCACAAGAGGTGGTTGGACACCATACCTATTAGTCAATTCAAGAGATTAAAGAGAAATTGTACAGATAGAGATGTGTATTTGACTCAAGCAAAAGAAATGTCTACTAATTTTACGAGTAGTGGATATAAAGACCAAGACATCCTTAACTCTTTAGAGAAAGTTGATGCTACAGATAGGGAGGATCTACTGAAGAAGGCAGAAAGAAAGAAAGACGACACAGATAATGATAAGTTTAAATGGTCTTCTATTACCAATTACACTTCCCAACATCATCAAGTGAAAAGGGTTATAAGTAAACATTGGAAAATACTTCAAAAGGATCCAGTTATAGGGAAAGAATTACCAGAGAATCCTAATTGTATCTTTAAAAGAGCTCCAAATTTAAGAAATAAATTAGTAAAGAGCTTATGCCCACCCCCCCCCCCTAAACAGGGCAATGTATTAACAAAAGGTTTCTTTCGTTGTGGGAGTTGTGTGGGATGCAAACAAATACCTAACACATTTGGGAATAAATTAGTTGATGTCGAGATAAATAAAAAGAAGTTCAAAATAGATAATTTTTTAACATGTCATTCTTTTAATGTAATTTATGCAATTGAGTGCTCATGTGGGAAATTTTATATAGGTAGGACGGGTAGGGCATTCAAGGTTAGATTGGGGGAACATCTAAGAAACATTCGAAAGGGTCTAGACACGCATGCACTTTCCAAACATTTTAAAGAAATTCATAATTGTGATATTAAACATATTAAAAAAATTTTTGTATTAAAAAAAGTCTCTTGTGATGCTAGAGGGGGGGATATTGCAGTCAAGTTAGCTAAAAGCGAAATGACCATGATATTTAATTACAGCACTTTAGCCCCCAATGGCATAAATAAGGACTTTGAATTAAAATGGTTTTTATAAAATGGTTTTTATAAAATGATTAATGGTTTTATAAGGTTTTAAATAGTGATAAGTGTCTAATTGAGTGTTATCTGTCTTTTATATGCCTCTATGGAGTCGGAATTTATCCACCGGGATTAATTTATCCACTGAGAAACAAATATCCCGATGATTAAAATGTTCTGTAGTACACAATAACCGTGGGACATTGAAAAAGAAGTTTTGCAGAGCTGCTCTTCAACAAAAGAAAGACAAGTACGGAAGGAGCGGTGGAACGCAAAATCTACCACGGCCGGAAGTGACGTGTACGTGATAACGTCATTTCCGGGAATAGCGGCTGAACACGGAAACACGTGTGCGGGTCACCCGGCGGAAATGATGTGTTCCAGAGAGCCGGGAACTCACAAATCAACTCCCGGTGTGTCATAATATTTGGCGCCGGGGAAGGGATGCACAAAGAAACGGAATTGGATAAAGGGAATGTGAACCAACAATGTTACACATAGGATATTTAGAGGAAAGATTGATCCATGTCTGGAAATAGGCTTTTTCTCATAGGGGATGTTGTCATCATTAAAGGGGTATAAATAGGATATCCTTTGGGAAGGGAACAACATGTGCCTTGAGAAAGATACTGTTAAGTATTGAAACGCGTTGGCTGGTGGTCAGTTGGAGTCTGGAAAGGATCCATAGGAGGACTGGCGAGGTGCTGGGGACGCCTGGTGTGATTTTCTATCTGCCTTGTTAACTCTGTCTTATGGTGAGAATCCAGCCATCCATCTTGGCAATTTTTAATTGATATTAAAGCAGTATTATACTATGATCACTTTTATGTTTTTTATGGAAACACTCTGAATGGAATGTTATACGGATGAATAATTGGGGATTGCCTGAAGAAAACTCCATCCTCTCTTTCCCACCACGCATATTGTCTATTAATTAGACATTAATATATGGTACGGGTTATACCTTTATACACAAACCATTTATCTTGAGGTTAACAATATTACACTATTTGCACCTTATTTCTTTGGTTGAGGGCAAGATCGGATGCTAAACGGATCCTTTAGGAGCCGATGAAAAATTGAGGACTACTTGAAGGAGAATATACCCCCTCCCTTCCACTACGCATATTGTCTATTATTTAGACATTATTTCTTGGTACGGATTCTACCTAAATTTACTAACTATTCATAACCAAATGCTATTACACTATTTGTATTTTATTTCCTTGTTTGAGGGCAAGAACTGATGCGAACGGGTAACTTGGCGAATGCCCTCAGTAATTGTTATCAGCGCCTGAAGACTACTCGGTGATATTTTTCTTTATACATTGTTATTGGGGTGTGAGGTGACACCTTTTTCACTGGGAAGTTTACGGGCAGCTTTCAGCGCACCAATCGTCTTCTGTTGATATCTATTACCCCTGAGATACTACCTGCAGGATCCAGGGGTCCACTTGCGAGTGAGCCCACTGCGCGCTGAAAATCTTGAGACGGGCCCCCACCGTGCCTTAGTCCGCTTGTAAGGCCCCAGCGTCATGCTGAGGACTTGGCAGAAGCGGGGGAGGGCTTCTGTTCGTGGGAAGAGGCTGTCTGCTGCAGTCTTTTTCCCCTTCCTCTGCCCCGGGGCAGATATGAGTGGCCTTTTGCCCGCTTGCCCTTATGGGGACGAAAGGACTAAGCCTGAAAAGACGGTATCTTTTTCTGCTGCGAGGTGACTTGGGGTAGAAAGGTGGATTTCCCGGCCGTTGCCGTGGTCACCAAGTCCGATAGACCGACCCCAAATAACTCCTCCCCTTTAAACGGCAATACTTCCATATGCCGTTTGGAATCCGCATCCCCTGACCACTGTCGCGTCCATAATCCTCTTCTGGCAGAAATGGACATCGCACTTACTCTTGATGCCAGAGTGCAAATATCCCTCTGTGCATCTCGCATATATAGAAACGCATCTTTTAAACGCTCTATAGTCAATAATATATTGTCCCTGTCCAGGGTATCAATATTTTCAGTCAGGGAATCCGACCAAGCCACCCCAGCACTGCACATCCAGGCTGAGGCGATTGCTGGTCGCAGTATAATACCAGTATGTGTGTATATACTTTTTAGGACATTTTCCAGCTTCCTATCAGCTGGTTCCTTGAGGGCGGCCGTATCAGGAGACGGTAACGCCACTTGTTTTGATAAGCGTGTGAGCGCCTTATCCACCCTAGGGGGTGTTTCCCAGCGCGCCCTAACCTCTGGCGAGAAAGGGTATAATGCCAATAATTTTTTAGAAATTAGCAGTTTTTTATCGGGGGAAACCCACGCTTCATCACACACCTCATTTAATTCATCTGATTCAGGAAAAACTACGGGTAGTTTTTTCACACCCCACATAATACCCTTTTTTGTGGTACTTGTAGTATCAGAAATGTTCAAAACCTCCTTCATTGCCGTGATCATGTAACGTGTAGCCCTACTGGAAAATAAGTTTGTTTCTTCACCGTCGACACTGGAGTCAGTGTCCGTGTCTGTGTCTGTATCGACCTGATGTAACGGGCGCTTTAGAGCCCCTGACGGTGTTTGAGACGCCTGTATTAACTGATTATCCGGCTGTCTCATGTCGTCAACAGACTTTTGTAAAGTGCTGACACTATCACGTAATTCTTTCCATAAGATCATCCAGTCAGGTGTCGACTCCCTAGAGGGTGACATCACTAACACAGGCAATTGCTCCGCCTCCACACCATTTTCCTCCTCATACATGTCGACACAACGTACCGACACACCGCACACACACAGGGAATGCTCTGATAGAGGACAGGACCCCACCAGCCCTTTGGGGAGACAGAGGGAGAGTTTGCCAGCACACACCAGAGCGCTATATAAATACAGGGATAACCTTATATAAGTGTTTTTCCCTAATATAGCTGCTGTATATCTTTATATGCCAATTTTATGCCCCCCCTCTCTTGTTTTACCCTGTTTCTGTAGTGCAGGACTGCAGGGGAGAGTCAGGGAGCCTTCCTCCAACGGAGCTGTGAGGAAAAAATGGCGCCAGTGTGCTGAGGAGATAGGCTTCGCCCCCTTTTCGGCGGCCTTTCTCCCGCTTTTTTATTGTAATTTAGGCAGGGGTTAAATACATCCATATAGCCCAGGAGCTATATGTGATGTATTTTTAGCCAAAAAAAGGTATTTCTATTGCGTCTCAGGGCGCCCCCCCCCAGCGCCCTGCACCCTCAGTGACCGGAGTGTGAAGTGTGCCGAGAGCAATGGCGCACAGCTGCGGTGCTGTGCGCTACCTTAATGAAGACAGGACGTCTTCTGCCGCCGATTTTCCGGACTCTTCAGTCTTCTGGCTCTATAAGGGGGACGGCGGCGCGGCTCCGGGACCCATCCGTGGCTGGGCCTGTGATCGTCCCTCTGGAGCTAATGTCCAGTAGCCTAAGAAGCCCAATCCACTCTGCACGCAGGTGAGTTCGCTTCTTCTCCCCTTAGTCCCTCGATGCAGTGAGCCTGTTGCCAGCAGGTCTCACGGAAAGTAAAAAAAAAAACCTACTTTAAACTTTTTCTCTAAGCAGCTCAGGAGAGCCACCTAGATTGCACCCTTCTCGTTCGGGCACAAAATCTTAACTGAGGCTTGGAGGAGGGTCATAGGGGGAGGAGCCAGTGCACACCAGGTAGTCCTAAAGCTTTTTACTTTGTGCCCAGTCTCCTGCGGAGCCGCTATTCCCCATGGTCCTTACGGAGTCCCCAGCATCCACTTAGGACGTTAGAGAAACAAAGTTACAGTATATACGGTATTAAGGAGACAATACCGACCTATTAGTTATGGGAGAAATAATACAATAAAAGTGAATTTGTCAGAGTGTATGACGTACACTATGTACAGTAAGCATATTAAATGTGCAAACTCATTTTCACAAGTATCACAAGTATGAAGCTTCACATGACATCACAGGGAAGGAGATTTACTGTACTGAAGCACATTTTTCGGATCAATGTCATGACATTTTTGGGACATGCAAAACATGCTAACCGCTAACTTGCTAACTGTTTCAGAGGGGATAATGACAAATGAGCTAGATCACCTACTTAATAACTGAGCAGCCAATCAGGACCTGCTGATCTTTTAATTTGTTTTTTTTTTAATTAAATCCCATATAGATTACATTTGATTAAGTAGAGAAGGTTTTAGGTAGGTCTGTATTACAGACAAGGAAAAAATAATGGGAAACAATTACGCTAAATAATATGTTATGATTAATATGATCCATTTATTACATTAAGAGGTTTCTTTAACTTTAATAAGAAGGCGCAATCATTTATTAAAATAAAGCTGGCAGTACAGTAATTAGACCTTTGTTTTTGGGGCAACACTGGTGGTGACAACTGATCAAAGGAAAAACAGTCAGAGACAGGGCGGGATGTACTAACCGTCGCTGGTACATGCCGTCCCCACACATCGCAATGACGTCACATTGGTACTAATTGCCTATACACTAACATACGCGATTAGTGTTGCAAAGGACAGTTCTCCCGATAAGAGCTGTCCTTTGCGATCAGCGTTGTCCACTGGACTTCTGGGTTTATGACCGCAGGAGACTACAGTGGCCATGGGGGGTGCTTGGAGGGATCCGAACAGATTCCTCTAACAGTGCAATGCAGAAAGAAGCCCATAGGTTTCAATAAGGTAATGCTACTTTCCGCACTGAAGTCCTGGCATCCAGGGCTTAGTGCATATGGAAATGAGGTAAAAACCCCAGAAAACATATTTCTTTAGTGCATCCCAAACAGAGAGACATAATACAATGTTGTTCTAATATAGGTGCTGATGTACTAAGGCATTGAGAGTGATAAAGTGAAGAGAAAAAAAGTACCAACCAATCAGCTCCTAACTGCCATGTTACTGTGTTTGAAAAATGACAGTTGGTAGCTAATTAGCTGGTACTCTCTCTCTCCACTGTATCAATCTCCAAATCTTAGTACATATAACAATCTGAGATTTAGTATATTTGTTCCCTTGTGTGTATATTGCCTTTGCAACTCTTTTATTCTACATTCAACATTGCAAAACGATGTTGTTCTATCTTAATGACTGTGGATGGTATATGCCAGTAAGTATCGTTCAGTCTAATTGTTTTTAGAAATCAGCATCTCCCCACTGTGCATGCATGCAGGGCACTAAGACCCAGGGATGTCTGTCCTCCAAACTGATGTATTACTGCACATGTGCTAGAGGTCATCTTGTAGAGCTTTAGGCCCTCATTCTGAGTTGTTCGCTCGGTAAAAATCTTCGCATCGCAGCGATTTTCCGCTTAATGCGCATGCACAATGTCCGCACTGCGACTGCGCCAAGTAAATTTGCTATGCAGTTAGGAATTTTACTCACGGCTTTTTCATCGTTCTGGCGATCGTAATGTGATTGACAGGAAATGGGTGTTACTGGGCGGAAACAGGCCGTTTTATGGGCGTGTGGGAAAAAACGCTACCGTTTCTGGAAAAAACGCAGTAGTGGCTGGAGAAACGGGGGAGTGTCTGGGCGAACGCTGGGTGTGTTTGTGACGTCAAACCAGGAACGACAAGCACTGAAATGATCGCAGATGCCGAGTAAGTCTGGAGCTACTCAGTAACTGCTACGAGGTGTGTAATCGCAATATTGCGAATACATCGTTCGCAATTTTAAGATGCTAAGATTCACTCCCAGTAGGCGGCGGCTTAGCATGAGCAAATCTGCTAAAATTCACTTGCGAGCGAACAACTCGGAATGAGGGCCTTAGTGCAGAAGTACTGTGTGAGACTGTGTAAGAAGTCCCATGATGGAGTCTCACACTTACTGTACCTCCAGAATTACCTGTATGAAGCTGCACCACTACCTGCAACCAGCATACACTCACTGGCTGGTGAGCTGTATAGAACATCACGTGACTCAAACTTTGCCATCACCAGTGTGTATACAACAGTGAGTACAGCTGTATTTGTTGTACCTTCAATAAACTAACAATACTGGTTAGATAACTGGGCTGTTCATGGTTTGAGTCTTCCGCTGATGTGTGCCTGTATAACTCTTCAAATAACAACACCTGAGGACACATCATTCCCAACATTGGCCCTCATTCCGAGTTGTTCGCTCTGTAATTTTCTTCGCATCGCAGCGATTTTCCGCTAATTGCGCGAATGCGCAATGTTCGCACTGCGACTGCACCAAGTAAATTTGCTAAGAAGTTAGGTATTTTACTCACGGCATTACGAGGTTTTTTCTTCGTTCTGGTGATCGGAGTGTGATTGACAGGAAGTGGGTGTTTCTGGGCGGAAACTGGCCGTTTTATGGGTGTGTGTGAAAAAACGCTGCCGTTTCTGGGAAAAACGCGGGAGTGGCTGGAGAAACGGGGGAGTGTCTGGGCGAACGCTGGGTGTGGTTGTGACGTCAAACCAGGAACGACAAGCACTGAACTGATCGCACTGGAAGAGTAAGTCTCGAGCTACTCAGAAACTGCATAGAAAAATCTTTTCGCAATATTGCGAATACTTCGTTCGCAATTCTGCTAAGCTAAGATTCACTCCCAGAGGGCGGCGGCTTAGCGTGTGTACTGCTGCGAAAAGCGGCTAGCGAGCGAACAACTCGGAATGAGGGCCATTGTTCACATAATAAAAACATTACAGAATAGATTACATTTTTATTATAATTTTTTTGTAAAGTATAAAATTTCTGTCACAGTCACATAAAACTAGATACTTTTGTTCTGTACATATTTGTAAAGGCTAAACCTTGAGTGCCTGCTTGTATTTGTGCCCCCGCTAGAACACTCTAGCTGAAAATTCAGGCAGCATCTGGAGGGGAAAAAAATTGAAGGCTCAATTCTTTAGAATGACGGAAAATACTGCTAGACTTTCATATAGTAGTAGGAAATCAGATTTTAAGATTTAAACATTTTTGAGGATGCCTGTAAAATAGATGGATATATTCAAATGATCTCTCTCTGCAGGGCATTTAGGCCTAACCTTGTGAGAGATATATTTTGAATCGTAAATGTGTTTCTTCATCAGCTTTTGATGCGCATCGCGGCTCATTGTACTTTTCTCCAAGCCAGACATCGGTTTATAATTTGTGTGTGTGGCATAAACATTTTCCCCTGATATATTGCTTGCCACCATTACCTTTCACAAGCATGACAGCAAACAGGAAACAAAGGTGGTCATTCCGAGTTGTTCGCTCGGTAATTTTCTTCGCATTGCAGCGATTTTCCGCTAACTGTGCATGCGCAATGTTCGCACTGCGACTGCGCCAAGTAAATTTGCTATGCAGTTAGGAATTTTACTCACGGCATTACGAGGTTTTTTCTTCGTTCTGGTGATCGTAGTGTGATTGACAGGAAGTGGGTTTTTTTGGGCGGAAACAGGCCGTTTTATGGGAGTGTTTGAAAAAATGCTACCGTTTCTGGGAAAAACGCGGGAGTGGCTGGAGAAACGGAGGAGTGTCTGGGCGAACGCTGGGTGTGTTTGTGACGTCAAACCAGGAACGACAAGCACTGAACTGATCGCACTGGCAGAGTAAATCTCGAGCTACTCAGAAACTGCACAGAGAAGTCTTTTCGCAATATTGCAAATCTTTCGTTCGCAATTTTGCTAAGCTAAAATTCACTCCCAGTAGGCGGCGGCTTAGCGTGTGCAAAGCTGTTAAAAGCAGCTTGCGAGCGAACAACTCGGAATGAGGGCCAAAATCTTTTAAAAAGAAAAAAAATGGCATACTCTTCCTGGAAGAACACACACCAGTCACTCCTAACCATGGGGGGTCATTCTGACCCGTTCGCTCGTTGATTTTAGTCGCAGCCGAGTGAACGGGTCCCTACTGCACGTAGTGCGCTAGCGCATGCCAGACGGCCCAAGGCCGTAGCAGGGCTGCGATCGCCTCTGCCTGATTGACAGGCAGAGCTGATCGCTGGGTCGGAGGTGGCAGAACGGCAGCGTTTGGTCACCATTTCGTGGGAGCGGTCCAGCCAACGCAGGCGTGGCCGGATTGAACGGGAGGCAGGTCGCAGCGGCTGCGTGACGTCACACGCAGCCGCTGCGGGCCAAGGAGCGATGAGTAGCTCCCGGCCAGCACGTTAAAGCTGCGCTGGCCGGGAGCTACTCTTGAAGTGCAAAGGCATCGCCGCTGTGCGATGCCTTTGCACTTCTGCGGGGGGGAGGGGGCGGCACTGACATGCGGGGCGGACTAGCCCTGTGCTGGGCGTCCCCCCTCATGTCAGTGTGAATGATCGTAGCTGTGCTAAATTTAGCACAACTGCGATCAACTTGGAATGACCCCCCATGCCCCTATAACTCTAACATATTGAAGAATAAGTGGATATGGTTGTGGCCTATTCACAGAGGTACACAAACAGGTTTATGTATATGTTCAATGTTTTTTTGTCTGCACATGTGCAGGACACGCTCTCCGCTTGTGCAGAACAGGTCTTCCGTTATTGAATGCAGAGCCCCCAATCCTTATTGACAAGCTACACGTACCTCCTAACTGTCCCGATTTTCGCGTTCCCGTTTTTTTGGGACTGTCCTGCTGTCCCACCAGTGGGCCGCAGTGTCCCGCGGTTGGAGGGAGTTGGGAGGCTCCTGTCACTCACCGCTCTGCTGTAGAGCAACGGTGAATAGACGCTGTGTGCGTGCGCACAGCATCTATTCACAGGAGACAGAGGGACTGGGGGCATACCAGCTGCTCACAGAGCGCAGGCCATGACCCCACTGTGGCAGGCTGTCGCAACATTGTCGCAAAGCCATGCCCCATTTCCCCTGGCCACTCCCCCGTTTGGTGGATGTGGCTAGGCCGCGCAACAGAGTCCCACATCACAGCTGCTAAATGTTGGGAGGTATGTGCTACAGACATTCGAGGGCAGTGACAGGGCTGCAATGGGAAGCGTTTCATAAAACGTGGACAGCCTACCTCTATTTTGTGGGAGTGCAGAGGCCAGTGTCTGTGGCAGATCTCCTGGCCTCTGCAGCGTGAATTCCCCGGCCACCCTGAGTAACCTGACAGTGACTCTGATTGCAGATGTTCACGCAGAGTGATTCCATCACACAAGCCTGTAGGAGGTGTCTATGAACACAAGATGCTTCCTGCTGCATCCGAAGACCCAGCTTCTGTGCTAACTGAGTCCATCGCTGAATCAGGCCCTTTATGTGGTGATCCAATGAGCCCACCATGACTAAAGGCTTCTCTAATCATGCCTTACTGTTCTATCGCGCATAGGCTGATCCAGGGGGAGGGCACTTGGGCCCATGCCACCCCTGTCGTTTCTGACTTCTTCATTTTTTTCAAAAGGAGAACAACAGCAGCACTACTGCTATTTCCGTCTGTCAGATTTGATAAAAGAGCCGGCAGGCACTAGGACCTGCTGAGGCTCTAACAGCAAGTCTGTGTGGTAACCAATGGGGAGGCTGGAGCTGCAGCTCCAGCCTCCCCCTCCTCACACCGTGACGCAACCTACCTTCCCCACTTCCAGCCAGCCAGAGTCCAGCCCAGGCGTGGGGTTCTAATGCCAGCATGGAGTAAGACTGTTACTTATGATGGCGCAGAAGGCTTCATTAGCCCTCACTGCACCGCACAGTTTCCCAGCACTTCCTCCTCCACTTCCTTTACCACCATGCTAGGTGCAGTCACACTCAGCTTTGAGAAGGCGGCCCGTGTGATTGTGACAGGGCTGTCCTGCAGATGTCTTATGCTGCATGTTGGAGATTCAGCTGGCTGCTTCTGCTAATCAAAGATGGGCAGTTCGTGTCCTGCAGTCTGAGTCTCAAAACAAGGTATGCTGCACCTGCCACCACCAACTAAAAACTTTAATAATTATATTGTGCTGGGGTGCCTTCCAGGCTCCCATAACTAATGGAACAGGTGACCAACATTTCAAGGCCCAATCAGCCTTTTCATCATGGTGAAAGATTGGCAATAAACCAGGATGCGCTCCTACAGCCAATCATTACCTGATGGCGTATTCTGTGAGGCCATGCCCCCTGTGATACCACACCCCTTATCTGGGAGCACGCATGCCTTAGGTGCATGTAAATATAACTATTACTGTTCCCCTATCATGGTGCCCCCTCCCCCTTTCATTTTCTTCTGGATTCGCCCCTGCTATCGCGTGACATAGAAGTGACATCACAATACTTTATGCTTTAAATTGTCTTTGGCAGCAATAGTTAAAGAAACAGTAGGCTCAAACAATGTATATTTTACATGTGGCAAACATACTGTAGATGTAGGTGTAGGCTATGAACAAATATTAGACATAGATGTAGGTGTAGGCTAAGAACATATGTTAGACATACAATAGATGTAGGTGTAGGCTATAAAGATATGTTACACATAGATGTACTGTAGATGTAGGCTATGAACATATGTTAGACATACAATAAATGTAGATGTAGGCTACGAACATATGTTAGGCATACAATAGATGTAGGTGTACGCTATGAACATATATTACACATAGATGTAGGTGTAGGCTATGAAACATATGTTAGACATAGATGTAGGTGTAGGCTATGAACATATGTTAGACATAGATGTACTGTAGGTGTAACTTGTGAACATATGTTAGGCATACGGTAGATGTAAGTGTAGGCTATGGACATATGTTCGACATAGATGTAGGTGTAGGCTATGGACATATGTTCGACATAGATATAGATGTAGGCTATGAACATATGTTACACGTAGATGTAGGATATGAACATTGTTAGACATAGACGTAGGTCTAGGCTATAAAACATGTTACACATAGATGAAGATGTAGGCTATAAACATATATTAGACCTAGATGTAGATATAACCTATAAACATATATTAGACATACTGTAGATGTAGGTGTAGGCTATGAACATATGTTACACATAGATGTAGATATACTGTAGGCTATGAACATATGTTAGACATACATGTAGATATAGGCTATGAACATATATTACACATAGATGTAGGTATAGGCTTTGAACATATATTAGACATATATGTAGTTATAAGCTATAAACATATATTAGACATAGATGTAGGTGTAGACTATGAACATATGTTACACATAGATGTAGGTTTAGGCTATGAACATATGTTAGACATAGATGTAGATATAGGCTATGAACATATATTACACATAGATGTAGGTGTAGGCTTTGAACATATATTAGACATAGATGTAGGTGTAGGCTATGAACATATGTTACACATAGATGTAGATATACTGTAGGCTATGAACATATGTTAGACATAGATGTAGATATAGGCTATGAACATATATTACACATAGATGTAGGTGTAGGCTTTGAACATATATTAGACATATATGTAGTTATAAGCTATAAACATATATTAGACATAGATGTAGGTGTAGACTATGAACATATGTTACACATAGATGTAGGTTTAGGCTATGGACATATGTTCAACATAGATGTACTGTAGATATAGGCTATGAACATATGTTAGACATAGATGCAGATGTAGGCTATGTTCCATAGAATTGACTGAAGAACCCCAAGGGCCTTATGTAATACCTGCAGGTTGCATTTTTGGCATGTTAGCCTGTAGAATTAAAGCAGAAATTATTTAAAAGGCAAATCCAACCTGTTTTTGCCTTTTAAATCATTTTGTGTTAAATCTGCGGGATGACATGTCCAAAGACGCAGCAGTTCTGCATCCAAGACGTATCAGGCCCTACATTGTTGCTGATCCAAGCATCAATGAGGCTGGATTCAATCTAACAGGCTGTGGATTAATTTCCTCCAACCTCAACTGTGGTAATATCTGGAAGTAGCGTTCTTTTTGAAGAACTGGTAAAATCAGTTTTTAACCTGATCCATTATCAGGATGTAGTCGGCGCTCAGGAGGCCAGTTGAGAGACTAGCTCTAGAATCCCGACAACGCTTAGAATACCAGTGCCAGAATCCCCAACAGTTGACATCCTGAACTTAATTATGGCGGAGAAGGTTAGGGTTACACTGTGTGTTGGGTGGGGGGAGGGGGAAGGGGAGGGTTAGACTTAGGGTTAGGAACTAAATACAATGTGAATAATTAGCCAGGAGTGAATACTTTTTATTTAGCCGCTACTGTATTGTATATAAAATATTATGTTAAACTATCATTATATTATAAACAAGTACTGTATGTAAAACAGCTTCATGACTGAACTGAAGGCAGATCTGAAGATGCGATAAATGATGTGTGGGAGCATACACACTGGGGGTCGTTCCGAGTTGATCGCACGTAACAACTTTTGCTGCCCATGCGATCAACTCGATGGCGCCTATGGGGGAGGGCTTTTTTGCATAGCAAGGCTGCGAACGCTTGTGCAGCCCTGCTATGCCAAAAAGTTTTGAGTAGAACTAGACCAGGGTAACAGTTACTTACCCTGTGCGATCGATCCAGCGATGCAGGTCCCGGAAATTGACATCATACATCCGCCCTCCAAACATCTGGACATGCCTGCGTTGGACTTACCACTCCCAGAAAACGCTGAGTTGCCACCCCGGAACGCCTTCCTGCTGTCAATCTACTTGCAATCGCGACAGCGATCGCTTTCTTCGTTCTTCTGGTGGTTGCCCGGCGACGGCCGTCGCTGGGCAATGACATGCCTGTGCATTGCAGCCGCCGCGCAGGCACAGAACCAACCCGTTCGCACCGCTGCGACAACCAGCAGCGTGCAAATGGGGGATGAATGACCCCCACTGGACGATGTGAGCAATTTCTTGTTCCGATTCAGCTGAAAATTACAAATCGACCAAAACATCTTGTAGTGTTTACCCAGCTCTAGACTTTGGTTTTTTGGGGGTCATTCCGAGTTGTTCGCTCGCAAGCTGCTTTTAGCAGATTTACTCACGCTAAGCCGCCGCCTACTGGGAGTGAATCGTAGCTTCTTAAAATTGCGAACAACGTATTCGCAATATTGAGATTACACCTCTCTTAGCAGTTTCTGAGTAGCTCCAGACTTACTCGGCATCTGCGATCAGTTCAGTGCTTGTCGTTCCTGGTTTGACGTCACAAACACACCCAGCGTTCGCCCAGACACTCCTCCATTTCTCCAGCCACTCCCGCGTTTTTCCCAGAAACTGTAGCGTTTTTCCCACACACCCATAAAACGGCCTGTTTCCACCCAGTAACACCCACTTCCTGTCAATCACACTACGATCACCAGAACGATGAAAAAGCCGTGAGTAAAATTCCTAACTGCATAGCAAATTTACTTGGCGCAGTCGCACTGCGGACATTGCGCATGCGCACTAAGCGGAAAATCGCTGCGATGCGAAAAAAAATACTGAGTGAACAACTCGGAATGACCCCCATTATTACTATAAACAATGATATACTGTATGTATATTGTTTTATTTCTCAAAACATACTGTTATGTTCAAAATCACAAGCTTGCATTTGTTTAGAATTGGGCAATTACATGTTTTGGTCTTGGTGTTTTTAATATTTTTGTGGTCATTGATAAATGTAGTTTGTCTGCACTAGTAACATAAGAAAATCCTTTTAAATTTTATTTTTTTATTTTGCTTTTTGACCAAATTGTGCCGCTGCTGTTGTTGGTGCTTCCGAGTTTATTTCAACAGCATGTTGAGTCTGCTGCTATTAATGGAGGATAGTGTTTGTCTTCATACTTTTTAACATCACCGATGTGTATACAATACAGCAGCTACATATTGTTTAAACTTTAGTCATTGACGTCACTTAACGGAAGCATTTTGGGCCTGTATTCTTACCACGCATTTTTCTTTTTAATTTGGCATGTTAAGTAATATTATAATAATTATTATTATTATTATTATTAATAGAGCAAACAAAAAGATAAGTAATGTACTGTAAGTAAACAAATGCTGTTCAGTATTGTATAAATAATAATTATAAAAATATAAAATACAAAGCATTCCTCACGATACTTTATTATTGTATGCTAACCTCTAATTATCAGTAGTATTAATAATTGCAGTACACCAAATCAAGATCCATTTTGTCAAATCAAGCAGCTTAGTGATGATGTCCAGCAAGACACCCCATTTATAATATATTCTAAATAATAATAATAATAATATGCAAAAATGTAAATGACTAGCCAGTTAAACCTAGTACACCAAATCAAAATAAGTTGTATAAATTTCAATTCATTAATTGATTAATTAATATATTTAAATATGTATTTATTTATTTATTTATTAAGTATGCAAGGCAAAATACAATGGTAGCATTAGCCCTACTACAGAGTAGAATTAATTGTCCATCATGGTTCCAGCTCTATTTGTAAACTAGAATTGTTCAGAATGCAAATTTACAATGTGAAATGTTGAAGCAAAAGCAGAACTCTAAGATTTTATAGAATAAATGTACACCTCTTAAAAATATCCTGTACTGCCATAAAATTCAGCATAAGCTAAATGTCGCCAAAGCTCATCTTTCAACACTTTTTATAGGCTCAGCAAATTCATTTCACAAACAGAAAAAAAATGTAATTTAATAATTCCTTCAGGTTACTCCCATAACTAGGTACATACTGTATTATGCCAAATGTCATAGAATTACATTTGATATAAATCTAGACAACGTTCATAGAGAACTTTGCTCACATACAGTAAATAATGTTAGGTAAAATTTTCCTTTTAAACGTCAAGCAATTTCTAAAGGAAACACTGTATCACATTTTAATTCTCATAGCTACATGTGCTGCTGTTTTCCCATGTTTCATATCCTTTTTTTTTTATTTGTAGCCAAATATGCTCAAAGGGAGGCTAAAGTTAAATTTGTGCAGTCTGCACTAGCAGTGGAGGTTTGGAATTCTGGGTTTTCCAAGCTGCACAGATCCAACAGGAACTCATCACTGAGAGACAGGAAGGTTTAAACTCTCATACACTCAGTGCTCTGTGCACTGATGCCAAATAGTAGCCAGTTAGTAGGCCGGAGTCTCCTTAGTGCCAGGGACTGATGTTATTAGCTATGCCAGAGGTGCGTAGTGGATTAAGGCTGCATGCCATTGCAGCAGACTAACCAGTAACCACATTTGTTTAACCTCTCTGTTTATTTTCATGTGCCTGTTTCTCCAGGCTTATATCTAACCATGTTAAAGTGCAGTGCCTGCTGCCATTAAAGACACTGCTTCACCATGAACCTGCCTGTTGTGAGCCCTCATTTCTACAACCCTGTTATATATATCTCCTATATAATTTCCCAGATCTGTCACTTTGGGACTGTGTGGCTAACGCTGGGCATGGCTAGGAGCTCTCATTGGGATAGCAGCAGGTCTATTACACCCAGCCCACAGCTGATTGGGCGAGAAATGCCCTCCCACACAGGATACATCCAATGGGAGGCTCTGCCCTTTGGCTGCTGTGTGTTCACAGAGCAGGATTAACAATGGGGCTGATGGAGCTGCAGTTCAGGTTAACACCCCAAAATAGGCCCACTGCATCTGCAGCAATATACCCTCCCACAATTTACACACAAAAATCGCTACAAATGTGAAAAGGGGGCGTGGCCACGGGTAGAGTGGTGTGGCCATGCCTCTTTTCCTATACTTTCAATAGAAATTTGGAGAGCCAAAAATCGGTACAGACTTTAAAAAAAGGTACTGTACCTGCCAAAAAGGTACAGCTGGTGGGTATGCCACTGCATCTGCAGCAAGTCTCTGCACTGTAGATAGGAAAAACAAAAAATAATTTTACTGCAGCGTCCTATGGGGGTCATTTCAAGTTGATCGCACATAGAAACATAGTTCATCGCACCACTCCCAGAAAACGGTCAGTTGACGCCCCAGAACGCCTTCCTCCTGTCAAGTTTTTTGCGATCGCGGTAGCGATTGCTTTCTTCGTTCTTCTTGTCGTTACCCACCGACGGCCGTCACTGGGCAATGACGCACCTGCGCATTGTGGCCGCCGCACATGCGCAGAACCGACCCGTTCGTACTGCTACAAAAAACAGCAGCATGCATATGAGTTGGAATGTCCCCCTATGTCCTGCTGCCAGTCCGCCTGCCCCCTCCGGCATCAGCAATCTCCACTCCCTAGCCACGACGCAGGTGGAACAAAAGTAGCTGCAGCCACTGGCATAGAAGTGTATGAAAGCAGCGCAGCGGAAGGCTTTCATAGCCCTCCCTGCACCGCATACTCTCCAAGCCCCAGAGCCTCCTCTGCGCGTGATGTCACAGATGTGCCTCCCCACCACAGCCACGCCCAGATCCCCTGAGGCCCTGACTCTGCAACACAGCACCTGGGCTGCCGGCCTGGAAGCCCCGAGATGGCTAATGTAACGGATAGAGTGGGTGATATCGCGGAGGGTAATGTCTGGATGCTGAATCAATGTAAAAGGTGACAGTGCTGAGCAGTGCAGTGGGTGTGCACTGTCACTGACACTGCACAGCACTCTCACCTTTTACATTGATTCAGCCAGTCAGTTCTGCCAGCAGGTCACTATTGTTAGTGCCGGTGTCCCAACGTGCAGCATTACAGGGAAGTAGACGCACTAAATAAACTACACCTCCCAGAAGCCCTTAACGCCAAAGCATTCCGGCGCTGGGGGCTGCTGGGAACTGTAGTTTATTGAGTGCATCTTCTTCCATGTAATGCGGCACGTTGGGACACCGGCGCTAACAATAGTGACTGGCTACTTGGCTGCTGTGCGAGCCTCCTGGAGAGCCACTGCCAAAGGGAGGACAGCAGCTTAGCTGCTTCCAGGAGGAGAAGCAGGAGAAGCATTACCTGCCCCTCCCCCACTTGCAGTACCCTCCGGGCCCTATCCGCATCACCCCCACACACACCCCTCCACCACCCGTGGTGGCTCCGGACCCCCACCCGCAGCACCCCCGCACCTGCCCCTCCCCCACCAGCCGCACCACCACACCTGCCCCTCCCCCAGCCGCCGCACCACCACACCCACCCCTCCCCCACCTGCGGCACCCACCCACACCCACGGTGGCTACGGACCCCCACCCGCGACACCCACCCCTGCCCCATCCACGGCACCCCCGGACCCCCTCCCCATCCATGTCTCCCCCACACCCGCCAGTCCTGTAACCACAGCACCTACTAGGTGATTCATCAGGCCCTGCATGCACTGTTCATGCAGTTGCAAGGGGCTACGATCCTTTAACCATCGCCCTTTGTCTGTGCAATATTTAACCACTCACACAATTGATTGGAGGTAATACTCCATATAATACAAATATTGCACGCCACAAGGGTGTGCAAGGGTTAAAGGGGCGTAGCCCCTTAAGACGGTGTGCAGAGTGCCCATAGGGTGCGATGAATCACCTAGTATATATATATATTGACACTCACTTTCCAATGTAGTTTTTAAAAGATGCAGGTTCAGCACTCACGTTTTAGCAGAAGAGGATTTATTCAGTCCATCAGTAGCAAAGTAACACAAACAGCAGCCGTTTCAACCATACTCTGGTAGTTTTCCAGTATTACTTTGCTACTGCTGGACTGAATAAATCCTCTTCTGCTAAAACGTGAGTGCTGATCCTGCATCTTTTCAAAACTACATTGGGAAGTGAGTGTCAATGTTTATCTTTTTTGGACCCTACACCACGATGGTTGGTATTTTGTTAACCCTAGCCAGTGTGCTATTTTGCTTCTTGGATCTGAAGAAGTCCCATTAGTAGCGTGGAGGGACGAAACGCATTCATAGCTACATGACACTACCTCTCTACTGATGCAGATTCAGATAAGCATTTTTGGAATAATTGCATACCATAATGAGATATCATGGTGATGGGACCTAAATATAAGCACAGAATGCATTTATGTTACATATACACCTTATACACACAGCCTGAAGGTCATTTTAGCTAGTGATGTGCACCGGAAATTTTTTGGGTTTTGTGTTTTGGTTTTGGATTCGGTTCCGCGGCCGTGTTTTGGATTCGGACGTGTTTTGGCAAAACCTCCCTGAAAATTTTTTGTCGGATTCGGGTGTGTTTTGGATTCGGGTGTTTTTTTTACAAAAAACCCTCAAAAACAGCTTAAATCATAGAATTTGGGGGTCATATTGATCCCATAGTATTATTAACCTCAATAACTATAATTTACACTCATTTTCAGTCTATTCTGAACACCTCACACCTCACAATATTATTTTTAGTCCTAAAATTTGCACCGAATTCGCTGGATGGCTAAGCTAAGCGACACAAGTGGCCGACACAAACACCTGGCCCATCTAGGAGTGGCACTGCAGTGTCAGACAGGATGACACTTTAAAAAAATTGTCCCCAAACAGCACATGATGCAAAGAAAAAAAGAGGCGCACCAAGGTGGCTGTGTGACTACGCTAAGCGACACAAGTGGCCGTCACAAACACCTGGCCCATCTAGGAGTGGCACTGCAGTGTCAGACAGGATGGCACTTCAAAAAAATTGTCCCCAAACAGCACATGATGCAAAGAAAAAAAGAGGCGCACCAAGGTCGATGTGTGACTAAGCTAAGCGACACAAGTGGCCGACACAAACACCTGGCCCATCTAGGAGTGGCACTGCAGTGTCAGACAGGATGGCACTTCAAAAAAATTGTCCCCAAACAGCACATGATGCAAAGAAAAAAAGCGGCGCACCAAGGTCGCTGTGTGACTAAGCTAAGCGACACAAGTGGCTGACACAAACACCTGGCCCATCTAGGAGTGGCACTGCAGTGTCAGACAGGATGGCACTTAAAAAAATAGTCCCGAAACAGCACATGATGCAAAGAAAAATGAAAGAAAAACGAGGTGCAAGATGGAATTGTCCTTAGGCCCTCCCACCCACCCTTATGTTGAATAAACAGGACATGCACACTTTAACGAACCCATCATTTCAGTGACAGGGTCTGCCACACGACTGTGACTGAAATGACTGGTTGGTTTGGGCCCCCACCAAAAAAGAAGCAATCAATCTCTCCTTGCACAAACTGGCTCTACAGAGGCAAGATGTCCACCTCATCATCATCCTCCGATTCCACACCCCTTTCACTGTGTACATCCCCCTTCTCACAGATTATTAATTCGTCCCCACTGGAATCCACCATCTCAGATCCCTGTGTACTTTCTGGAGGCAATTGCTGGTGAATGTCTCCACGGAGGAATTGATTATAATTCATTTTGATGAACATCATCTTCTCCACATTTTCTGGAAGTAACCTCGTATGCCGATTGCTGACAAGGTGAGCGGCTGCACTAAACACTCTTTCGGAGTACACACTGGAGGGAGGGCAACTTAGGTAAAATAAAGCCAGTTTCTGCAAGGGCCTCCAAATTGCCTCTTTTTCCTGCCAGTATACGTACGGACTGTCTGACGTGCCTACTTGGATGCGGTCACTCATATAATCCTCCACCATTCTTTCAATGGTGAGAGAATCATGTGCAGTGACAGTAGACGACATGTCAGTAATCGTTGGCAGGTCCTTCAGTCCGGACCAGATGTCAGCACTCGCTCCAGACTGCCCTGCATCACCGCCAGCGGGTGGGCTCGGAATTCTTAGCCTTTCCTCGCACCCCCAGTTGCGGGAGAATGTGAAGGAGCAGCTGTTGACGGGTCACGTTCCGCTTGACTTGACAGTTTTCTCACCAGCAGGTCTTTGAACCTCTGCAGACTTGTGTCTGCCGGAAAGAGAGATACAATGTAGGTTTTAAATCTAGGATCGAGCACGGTGGCCAAAATGTAGTGCTCTGATTTCAACAGATTGACCACCCGTGAATCCTGGTTAAGCGAATTAAGGGCTCCATCCACAAGTCCCACATGCCTAGCGGAATCGCTCTGTTTTAGCTCCTCCTTCAATGTCTCCAGCTTCTTCTGCAAAAGCCTGATGAGGGGAATGACCTGACTCAGGCTGGCAGTGTCTGAACTGACTTCACGTGTAGCAAGTTCAAAGGGTTGCAGAACCTTGCACAACGTTGAAATCATTCTCCACTGCGCTTGAGTCAGGTGCATTCCCCCTCCTTTGCCTATATCGTAGGCAGATGTATAGGCTTGAATGGCCTTTTGCTGCTCCTCCATCCTCTGAAGCATATAGAGGGTTGAATTCCACCTCGTTACCACCTCTTGCTTCAGATGATGACAGGGCAGGTTCAGGACTGTTTGCTGGTGCTCCAGTCTTCGGCACGCGGTGGCTGAATGCCGAAAGTGGCCCGCAATTCTTCGGGCCATGGACAGCATCTCTTGCACGCCCCTGTCATTTTTTAAATAATTCTGCACCACCAAATTCAATGTATGTGCAAAACATGGGACGTGCTGGAATTTGCCCAGATGTAATGCACGCACAATATTGGTGGCGTTGTCCGATGTCACAAATCCCCAGGAGAGTCCATTTGGGGTAAGCCATTCTGCGATGATGTTCCTCAGTTTCCGTAAGAGGTTGTCAGCTGTGTGCCTCTTCTGGAAAGCGGTGAAACAAAGCGTAGCCTGCCTAGGAACGAGTTGACATTTGCGAGATGCTGCTACTGGTGCCGCCACTGCTGTTCTTGCTGCGGGAGGCAATACATCTACCCAGTGGGCTGTCACAGTCATATAGTCCTGAGTCTGCCCTGCTCCACTTGTACACATGTCCGTGGTTAAGTGGACATTGGGTACAACTGCATTTTTTAGGACACTGGTGACTCTTTTTCTGAGGTCTGTGTACATTTTCGGTATCGCCTGCCTAGAGAAATGGAACCTAGATGGTATTTGGTACCGGGGACACAGTATCTCAATCAAGTCTGTAGTTGCCTGTGAATTAACGGTGGATAACGGAAACACGTTTCTCACCGCCCAGGCTGTCAAAGCCTGAGTTATCCGCTTTGCAGCAGGATGACTGCTGTGATATTTCATCTTCCTTGCAAAGAACTGTTGGACAGTCAATTGCTTACTGGAAGTAGTACAAGTGGTCTTCCAACTTCCCCTCTGGGATGACAATCGACTCCCAGCAGCAACAACAGCAGCGCCAGCAGCAGTAGGCGTTACACTCAAGGATGCATCGGAGGAATCCCAGGCAGGAGAGGACTTGTCAGACTTGCCAGTGACATGGCCTGCAGGACTATTGGCTTTCCTGTGTAAGGAGGAAATTGACACTGAGGGAGTTGGTGGTGTGGTTTGCAGGAGCTTGGTTACAAGAGGAAGGGATTTAGTGGTCAGTGGACTGCTTCCTCTGTCATCCAAAGTTTTTGAACTTGTCACTGACTCATGATGGATGCGCTGCAGGTTACGTATAAGGGAGGATGTTCCGAGGTGGTTAACGTCCTTACCCCTATTTATTACAGCTTGACAAAGGCAACACACGGCTTGACACCTGTTGTCCGCATTTGTGTTAAAATAATTCCACACTGAAGAGGTAATTTTTTTTGTAATTTGACCAGGCATGTCAATGGCCATATTCGTCCCACGGACAACAGGTGTCTCCCCGGGTGCCTGACTTAAACAAACCACCTCACCATCAGAATCCTCCTTGTCAATTTCCTCCTCAGCGCAACAACACCCATATCCTCCTCATCCTGGTGTACTTCAACAGTGACATCTTCAATTTGACTATCAGAAACTGGACTGCGGGTGCTCCTTCCAGCACTTGCAGGGGGCGTGCAAATGGTGGAAGGCGCCACCTCTTCCCGTCCAGTGTTGGGAAGGTCAGGCATCGCAGCCGACACAATTGGACTCTCCTTGGGGATTTGTGATTTAGAAGAACGCACAGTTCTTTGCTGTGCTTTTGCCAGCTTAAGTCTTTTCATTTTTCTAGCCAGAGGATGAGTGCTTCCATCCTCATGTGAAGCTGAACCACTAGCCATGAACATAGGCCAGGGCCTCAGCCGTTCCTTGCCACTCCGTGTCGTAAATGGCATATTGGCAAGTTTACGCTTCTCCTCAGACGCTTTTAATTTTGATTTTTGGGTCATTTTACTGAACTTTTGTTTTTTGGATTTTACATGCTCTCTACTATGACATTGGGCATCGGCCTTGGCAGACAACGTTGATGGCATTTCATCGTCTCGGCCATGACTAGTGGCAGCAGCTTCAGCACGATGTGGAAGTGGATCTTGATCTTTCCCTATTTTAACCTCCACATTTTTGTTCTCCATTTTTTAATGTGTGGAATTATATGCCAGTATCAATAGCAATGGCCTACTACTATATATACTGTGCAAAACTGAAATGCACCACAGGTATGGATGGATAGTATACTTGACGACACAGAGGTAGGTAGAGCAGTGGCCTACTGTACCGTACTGCTATATTATATACTGGTGGTCAGCAAACTGTGCAAAACTGAAATGCACCACAGGTATGGATGGATAGTATACTTGACGACACAGAGGTAGGTAGAGCAGTGGCCTACTGTACCGTACTGCTATATATTATATACTGGTGGTCAGCAAACTGTGCAAAACTTAAATGCACCACAGGTATGGATGGATAGTATACTTGACGGCACAGAGGTAGGTAGAGCAGTAGCCTTCTGTACCGTACTCCTATATATTATATACTGATGGTCAGCAAAATTATGCACTGTACTCCTACTATATACTACAATGCAGCACAGATATTGAGCGTTTTTCAGGCAGAGAACGTATAATACTGGTGGTCACTGGTCAGCAAAACTCTGCACTGTACTCCTCCTATATAATATACTGGTGGTCCCCAGTACCCACAATAAAGCAGTGTGAGCACAGATATATGCAGCACACTGAGCACAGATATGGAGCATTTTTCAGGCAGACAACGTATACTGGTGGTCACTGGTCAGCAAAACTCTGCACTGTACTCCTCCTATATAATATACTGGTGGTCCCCAGTACTCACAATAAAGCAGTGTGAGCACAGATATATGCAGCACACTCAGCACAGATATGGAGCATTTTTCAGGCAGACAACGTATAATACTGGTGGTCACTGGTCAGCAAAACTCTGCACTGTACTCCTCCTATATAATATACTGGTGGTCCCCAGTACCCACATTAAAGCAGTGTGAGCACAGATATATGCAGCACACTGAGCACAGATATGGAGCGTTTTTCAGGCAGACAACGTATGCTGGTGGTCACTGTCAGCAAAACTCTGCACTGTACTCCTCCTATAAAATATACTGGTGGTCCCCAGTACCCACAATAAAGCAGTGTGAGCACAGATATATGCATCACACTGAGCACAGATATGGAGCATTTTTCAGGCAGACAACGTATAATACTGGTGCTCACTGGTCAGCAAAACTCTGCACTGTACTCCTCCTATAATACTGCTGGTCCCCAGAATAAAGATATGCAGCCCCCTGAAACAAAGTGAGAGGACGCCAGCCACGTCCTCTCACTATCATTTCCAATGCACGAGTGAAAAATGGCGGCGACGTGCTTCTCCTTATATAGAATCCGAGTCTCGCGAGAATCCGAACAGCGGGATGATGACGTTCGGGCACGCTCAGGTTAACCGAGCCATACGGGAGAATCCGAGTATGGCTCGGACCCGTGTAAAATGGGTGAAGTTCGGGGGGGTTCGGTTTCCGAGGAACCGAACCCTCTCAACTCTAATTACACTATCAGAATTTTCTTCTCGCTATGCGGCATATTTGGCTTTAAGGTACAGCGTGTGTCTGTGAGAAAAATGAGGTGGATACTTGAGCCATAAAATCCCCATTTCCTCATTCTACAAAAAAAAAGTGAGTTGTTATATACCTTTTTTCTCTTTTTCATGTTATAAACACTCACTGGGCTAATTTTATTCAATAAGCACGATTGGCTTTACCTTTTGGAACAAGGCTGCACTTTGCACTGGGCACTTTTTTGTGAACGCACAAAGTCACTTTAATGAATGTGATAGCACGCAGTACTGATACATTCCTCCTCTCCCCTTGTGCATTATTTCACATCTGATGAGTACATCCACACTGCTACATGGAATAGAGGAAGAATATCCAAGAAAGACCTCACTACAGGCAATTAATACTTGGAAATCTGGCACGCATATAAGCATTTATCCAGCTGTAAAAAGCACCATCTATGAACATAAATATATATATATATATATATATATATATATATATATATATATATATATATGTGTGTGGGGGGGGGAGGGGGAGTTTCTCCTGAAATTTTGTAATGCTGGGTCATGTAGCCTATCGTGGTATTTTAGAATTGGTGGAGGGTGCAGTATGGGTTTCCCCCTATTTTCCTCCCCTATTTTTCACCAGCTAGGGCTGGTGACACTATAGCAGAGAGACATGCAGTATGGGCTCCCCCTTTCTATAATGTCAACCAGCCCTCCTCCCTAAAGGCTGCTGAAAGCTGATTGGTCAGAGCTTAGGATCTGCTACACTCTAACCTATCAGATATGGCCCCGTTCATTCCTATGAAGAGTGTCCACAAGTGATCTCTCAATTACAACAGGGCTTTATGAGGAATAGCGATTCTACTTTGAACTGAAGAGTAACTGCTTTCCCCTAGTTCTGAGTAATAAAGTAGTGAGTGGGAATATTACTTGGCCCCCTTTCGGCAATCTGGCGGCTGGGATCCCGACATCGGTATGGTGACTGCCTGGATCATAAGTACATCACATATAATATACATTCTTATGTATGTATGACTGAAAGTAGCAAATAAAAAAGTATTTTAAACATACCTACAAAGTCATATAATATAGGGGAGGCATTTGATATGGCGGCGGTCGGGATCCCGATCATCATACCGACGCCAGGATCCCGACAGCCAGTATACCGACAACTATTCTCCCTCTTGGGGTGTCCATGACACCCCTGCAGGGGGAATAAATAGCGTGGTGCGCATAACGCACCACCGTGCCCGCAGCGCGGCGAGCGCAGTGAACCCGCGTGGACTCTTTTGCGCTCACCCTGCTGCCTGAATGCCTGGATCCCAAGCATCGGCAAAACATAGTAGACCCTAATATAGGCCAGATCAATGATGAAAGCACCTACTGTACTGTGTCAACTGTAGAGTTCATTTTGCAATCAACCATATCAAGAGCATTCTGTATTGCTGGAGGCCAGTATAGTCATCATTATCATCAGCATGCATTTACTCTAGTCCTCATGTAACTACAATAGAAACAGCTACTCACATGGTGTACGATATACCGGCGATCGGCATCCCAGCATACCGGCGCCGGGAGCCTGACCACCGGAATGGTGGCGGGGCAAGGTCAAAAGTGCCCCTTGTGGCCTCGCTGCACTCCCCGTCCTGGGGGCACGCTATGCACGCCATGCTATTTATTCTCCCCCAGGGGTGTCGTGGACACCCCAAGAGGGAGAATAGTTGTCTGTATCCCGGCGGTCGGTATGCAGAGCGCCAGGATCCCGACAGATGGGATATCGAGTGCCTCCCCTATTCACAGGTATATCCAGCTGCTAGCAGGTGTACTCAGCTGCTGACAGGTGTACTCGGCTGCTAGCAGGTTTACACGGCTGCTGACAGGTGTACACGGCTGCTGACAGGTGTACTCGGCTGCTGACAGGTGTACTCGGCTGCCAACAGGTAATTATGGCTGCTGACAGGTGTATCCAGCTATTAACAGATGTACAGTATATTGCTAGTGACAGGTGTACCCATTTACTGACAGGTACAAATGCTGCTTACAGGTGTATAGGACTGCTTATAGTTGTACCTGGCTGCTGACAGGTGTACATGGCTTCTAACAGGTGTATATGGATGTTGACAGGTGTTATGGCTGCTTATAGGTGTATACAGCTCCCGATAGTTGTACCCAGCTGCTGCCAGGTGTATACGGCTTATGATAGTTGTACCTGACTGCTGACAGTTGTACATAGCTACTGACAGGTGTACCCAGCTGCTGACAGGTGTGTACGGCCTCTGACAGGTGTAAATGGTTGCTGCAGGTGTATAATTACTGGATTATGCCCTTACTGTACTTGCCATACTTTACACTGACGATCTCTTGTTCCACTGTTCTAAGTGTAAGAAGGCTCAAGTATCAGATCTGCATACAGACATACAGATGTGTCCACAATAAGTTATTCTCAAATTGTGCCAAGCCAACCCTTTGGGCACACCACAGATTATTCAAATATCCCGTCACCCAGGTTTGTGCTGAATATGAATTGCAGTTGCTTAACTAATGCAACAAACCTATAATACATTCTGGTGGTCATTCCGAGTTGTTCGCTCGCTGCTATGTTTAGCAGAATTGCTAATAGGCTAAAATCCGGCAGTTCTGCACATGCGTATGCACAGCAGGGCGCACGCGCTAAGCAATTTTACACAAAACTATGCTATTTTACTCACGGGCGACCGAAGCTTTTCAGTTGCTCTGTTGATCGGAGAATGATTGACAGGAAGTGGGTGTCTCTGGGTGGTAACTGAGCGTTTTCCGGGAGTGTGCTAAAAAACGCAGGCGTGCCAGCAGAAAACGCGGGAGTGTCTGGAGAAACGGGGGAGTGGCTGGCTGGCTGAACGCAGGGCGTGTTTGTGACGTCAAACCAGGAACTAAACGGACTGAGGTGATCGCAATCTAGGAGTAGCTCTGGAGCTACTCAGAAACTGCAGGGAATTATTTAGTAGCAGTTCTGCTAATCTTACACTCCAAGAGGGCGGCGGCTTTGTGTTTGCATTTCTGCTAAAAGTAGCTAGCGAGCGAACAACTCGGAATGACCCCCTCTGTCCCTGCACACATCAGCACTGTACACCTCCAGTGGCAAACGCAGGATTTCTAGAGGGGGGTTTCCAAATGCAGTCCACAATTTCCTACTCTGCAAGAGTCTGGGGAAGCGGTAGAAGAACTCAGTAATGACCCTGGATATTAATGTAAACATTGATCTTTTTAAACACTGTATACTATATGGAATACAGTATTAATATTTAACACTATAGATGGTCTATAATATAAGCTGTATCAATCATATTTAAATAGTCTAAATAAGTGGTCAGGAAAATGTTAAGCATACCATAATAAATAAATACACAGATATAATAGAACCAGTACTGCACTTTCTAAGCACACATTCTCCCCATACTTGCCTACTTTTGGAAACTAGTTTCAGGGAGATTCAAGATGGTATGAGAGCTTGCATGGCACGCCACTGAAGGGGCGTGTCATGCTCCACCTAAAGGGTGTGTCTAGCTCCACCTGTGGGTGTGTCTATTGCCATTCAGGGGGATGTCCTGCAGGTAGAAACTAAATTACTTAGAGCAGCATGCTGCCAGGGGGTGCTTGTGTATGGGTGGTATATGTAGTTGCACATACAGGAGTCAGTGCCAGCCTACACACAGGAGTCAGTGCCAGCCTACACGCAGGAGTCGGTGCCAGCCTACACACACACAAACACACACACACACACACACACACACACACACACACACACACACACACAGGGGTCAGTGCCAGACTACACACACAGGGGTCAGTGCCATTCCTACACATATACACATTGTTCAGTGCCAGTATACAAACAGGAATCAGTGCCAGCCTACACACAGGAGTCAGTGCCAGCCTACACGCAGGAGTCGGTGCCAGCCTACACACACACAAACACACACACACACACACAGGGGTCAGTGCCAGACTACACACACAGGGGTCAGTGCCATTCCTACACAAATACACATTGTTCAGTGCCAGTATACAAACAGGAATCAGTGCCAGCCTACACACAGGAGTCAGTGCCAGCCTACACGCAGGAGTCAGTGCCAGCCTACACGCAGGAGTCGGTGCCAGCCTACACACACACACAACACACACACACACACACACACACACACAGGGGTCAGTGCCAGACTACACACACAGGGGTCAGTGCAATTCCTACACATATACACATTGTTCAGTGCCAGTATACAAACAGGAATCAGTGCCAGCCTACACACAGGAGTCAGTGCCAGCCTACACGCAGGAGTCGGTGCCAGCCTACACACACACAAACACACACACACACACACACACACACACACACGGGTCAGTGCCAGACTACACACACAGGGGTCAGTGCCATTCCTACACATATACACATTGTTCAGTGCCAGTATACAAACAGGAATCAGTGCCAGCCTACACACACACACACACACACACACACACACACACACACACACACACCAAACGGGACAATATTAACCTACACACAGTGCCGGCATATGAGGCCACTGAGGTAGAACCACATACACTCACTTTGGGATTGGGCACTCCTCATAGAAACATAGATTTGATGGCAGATAAGAACCACTTGGCACATCTAGTCTGCCCATGTATACTCTAGGATTATTTATATATTTTTTCGGGAGGAAATTAACCTACCAGTATATTTTTGGACTGTGGCAGATATCGCCATTACCGATAGCCAAAAATACATTGCATCTCAATCAGTTTATCACCCTTATGGAAAGAATGAATATTATGTGTTAGATATCCTTGGTAACACTGCAGCCTGAATCTCCGAAGTGTCTATTAGATTGTTCAGTAGTAAATTGGCAACACAGTGATAGTAACAGTTATATAGTTGTTAAAGAATTAAAGTATGGTTATTATGTTGCAATGCCTCATATAAACTTCACTGTGCTGATAGATAGATAGATAGATAGATAGATAGATAGATAGATAGATAGATTAAAAAAAAATATTATTCGCTGTATAGACTGCTAATATATTGCCACCGTAGAGCATGGGACAGTGTGTGTCTGGATTGGTATCGCACACTGTGGGTATACTACATTATATAGGTAATTAACATTATAGAGTACAGGGTAAATAGAGTGTTCAATTGTTCAGTAGATGTGTACCAATCAGATCAGTGCATTTAGTAACCAGTAATAATTACAAATCTTGTTGTTCTTGGTGAATATTATGTTGCTAATATATAGTGCCAGTCCCTGGATGAAATAATAACAGCTAACCCTAAACTGAGAGTTACACACAAGGGTAAGGAATAGGAGGGACTGTTTAATCTCCCAGCACGGAAGGCAGAGATAGGGAAGGCAGAGCCGGCCATAGCTATAGGCAAACTAGGCAATTGCCTAGGGCATTTGATATTCCATGGGGCATCTGCAGCTTCTGCTGATTAAAATGATATGCGGCATGCCTATATTCTGTGTGTAGCATTTCATATGCAGATACAGCCACAGTCTCACAAAGTATATAGGCATGCTGCATATCAGTTTAATCAGCAGAAGCTGCTTGTGCATCCTAGCCACATAGCAATGCAAATAAGATGCATTTTCATAAAAAAAGGTGCCCGACGTTAGCATTGAGGCAAGATTTATGAGGACACATCTGTATCCAAGCAGAGGCAGAGGTCACAGTGTTAGTGGCAGTGTGAGTGCTGTGTGCATGTGAGTAGGTTGGTTGTGCAGTAGTGTTCAGAATATGTGTAAGGAGCATTATGTGTGTCATGTAAAAATGCATTAATAATGTGCAACACATGTGTAAGGGGCACTATGTGTGTCATTATGTGTATAAGGGCATTAATAATGTGTGGCATATGTGTAACAGGGTACTACTGTATGTGTGTCATTATGTGTATAGGGGCACTAATAATGTGCAGCAAATGTGTAGGGGGCACTATGTGTCATTATGTGTATAAGGGCATTAATAATGTGCGGCATATATGTAAGGGGCACTATGTGTGTCATTATGTGTCTAAGGGCATTTATAATGTGCGGCATATATGTAAGGGACATTATGTGTAAAAGGGCATTAATAAAGGTTGTCATAATGTGTAAGGCACATTATGTTTATAAGGACATTAATAATGTGTAAGGGGCATTACTGTGTGGAATTATGTGTATAAATGCATTACTAATGTGTGGCATTATGTGTATAGGGTGCTCTACTATGTGGCGTTGCGTATAGAAAGGGCACTACTGTGTCATCTAATATAAATAAAGAGCAATAGGGTGTGGTGTAATGTGAATAAGGAGCAATTCAATGTGATGTTATGTGAATAAGGGGCTCTACTGTGAGGAGTAATGTTTATAAGGTAAAGTAATACTACTGTGGGATGTATTATGAATTATGGACACTATCGCATGATCAAATGTGAATAAAGTTGCAGTACTGTGTGGCGTAATTGGATTTGGGGTTACTATTGTGTGGCCATGCCCCTTGCCAGCAAAAACACACCCTTTTTGGGCTGTGCGCCAAATGTGCGAACTGTTCCTATTTAAAATATAGGGGGTACAAACACCAAAATAAGGACAGCTATGGGTGAGGGGTGATGGTGCTGGGAAAGAGGTGCAACCAGTGGTGGTGCTAGGGGGCACCAGCCAAAATCTTGCCTAGGGCATCATATTGGTTAGGGACGGCCCTGAGGGAAGGTCATGTTAAGTTTACTGAACAACATGCAGCAGCGGATGCCCGGCCAGTCTGCAGTTGGAGGCCAGAGGTCACATCTGATACGTGCAAGAGTATTCTCCTGCCGCCCCCGGACTGTCAATCGTCCCACCAAGCAAGTTCATCCATCACTCACCCCTCCTAGATGATGTCTCACTGCCCGCAGGTCTGCATGCTAGGGGGTAGATGCGGAGGGATCAGAAGCTGCTGCTGCTGCTGCCACGGCCAATGGAGATGGACACTGCGCGGTAAGGTGTCCATAGTGGCTGTCCGCTCGCAGACTCTGCAGGGCTGGCTCTCCGCGATGCTGTCCGTGCCCCCTCACCGTGCATTCCCAACCTATTTTGCATGCTCACTTCAAACTCTGCTCCCGTGGTGGCCGGACTTGCGCATGCGCCGTTCAGGTTTCTTGCGGGGCTAGGGGATTCCGGGGGATTGGGAGGGCTGTGCGGGGCAGCGGGAGAATGTTTGCAGGATCGGGAGCCTCCCGCAGAATGCAGGAGTGTTGGCAAGTATGATTCTCCCACCCCATGGTAAGGGTCCTGTCTATTCTTCCTGGTAGCTACTCTCTGGTCCAGTGCACTGATTGAGGACTCAGATCCACACACACAGTAAACTCGGTAGAAGAAGCTGAAACCACTGGGCATATGCAGCAGCTCTGCTCTGTCACTTAAACTGCATAATGTGGCGGCAGCTCTAGTAATTGTATAATATACCATTGCTATTGTTATAATTTGAGCCACTTGCCAAGAGGAGGGGGGTTTCTGGGCAACCAGAAACCCCCCCTGCGTTTGCCTATGACCTCAGACACTAACCTGGAAAACAGGCAAAAGGCCAAGGACAAGTATTAATGAGTCACACCATGCTTTTGCCACAGAGATGTGCTTAACCTCAGAGGCATCACCGGGTCTGGTAACACCTGGTGCGCACTTGGAACCTTTGCGAGTGCTGCAGGTGTGATCATGGATGAAAAGGGGGTGGGGCCTAAGTTGGATGGGGCATGGCCTCACAGGGGATCCCGGTGACACCACTCTGGGGAGCCAGTAACTGCAGTGTAGGCTCCTCCTGTATGACAGGAACCGAGCGCTGCAGGAGACTGTCACACTGCAGCACCCGGCTCCTGTGAGAGTGGAGAAGCCAGCACTTTTTGTGTAAACCCCTCTGTGGGTGACATCTGGGTGCGGGGCACACCCCCCTTCTGATGCCACAGCTTAACATAGAACTTTATACCAACTCCAATGTATACAAAAATACTAACCCTGTGCAACTTTGGATGCAGCTACGATGCAGCACAGACACAAAGGGGGACATGTACTAAGCAGTGATAAAAGAGTAGTGGTCCAGTGGAGAAGTTGCCCATGGCAACCAATCAGCACTGACATAACATTTATAATTTGCATACTATAACCGTATACAGAGCAGCTGATTGGTTGCCATGGGCAACTTCTCCACTGGCTCACTTCTCCACTTTTATCACTGCTTAGTACATGTCCCCCAATATTAAGAAAAAGGACCAAAAGTACATGCATCAGTACCCGTGGCAGAGAATCTAAGTCACGTCATGTGTCTCATACCATATGGCACAAAAAGTCTGGGTGAATGAGGTTACATTTGTAGGGATAACATATTATTGCACTCGCAGTACAAATTTGTATACTTTACAATAAGCAAATGTACGTACAGCAAACTCAGCATCAGCTCTTCGGTATCTGGGTGATAAGATGACAGCCAATAGGTCGATCACACTTGGTCAACATGCATTAGGTCAACAAAGACAAAGGTCAACGTGGTAATGGTTGACACAGGAAACTGTCGACATAAGGTTTTTTTACAATTTTTTTTTTCAACTTTTTCATACTTTACCATCCACATGGACTATTATTGGGAATAGTAACCTGTGCCTAGCATGGTGGTAGCAGAGTGAGGGGACCAGGGGGCGTTTCTAGAGAGGAAGAGGCCCATGTGCAGGCTGTATCTGGGCCCGCTCCTCTCTAGCTGGGAGCCTGAATTTTTGGGCACTAGGGTCCCTAGGGGTATCCCAGAGCGCTGTCCTAGAGTCAACAGCGCATGCTCCTATCACTGGGAAAATGGCGCCATGACCATTTTCCAAGAGATTTTCCTACTGAGCATGCGCAAAACACCAGGAAAATGGCGCTTGACCATTTTCCTAGTGGGACTCCGGAGGGTAAGTTTTAAAAATAATGGGTGCAGGGTGTGTGGTGTGGGACCCCTGACCCCAAGGGGACTGTGGGCTTCGCACACACTGCACCTAATATAAAAATGGCAGAAGAGGGCATGCAGTGCAAAATTGGGGTTCCCAGCCACTTTACAGAGAAAACGACACCAACAAAATAAAAAAACATGTCAATCTTTTAAAGTATCTACTTTTTGCCAATGTCAACCTTTTTCATATGTCGACCTTTTTGTCAACCTAGACACTGTTGACCTTTTTCATGTCGACCCATTGGTCCATAACCATTTTAAACATTTTCTACAATAAATAGAACAGGCATACCCCGCGAATCTGTGCCACACCTACTAATATTGGGGGCCATTCCGAGATGATCGTACCTGTGCTAAATTTAGCACAGCTACGATCATTCACACTGACATGTGGGGGGACGCCCAGCACAGGACTATCCCGCCCCGCATGTCAGTGCCGGCCACCTCCGCAGAAGTGCAAAGGCATTGCACAGCGGCGATGCCTTAGCATTTCAAGAGTAGCTCCTGACCTGCACAGCTTTAGCTTGCTGGGAGCTACTCATCGCTCCTCGGCCCGCAGCAGCTGCGTGTGATGTCACGCAGCCGCTGCAGCCCGCCCCCATTCGGTCCGAACAAGCCTGTGTTGATCGGACCACGCCCATGAAAAGGCGGCCAAACACTGCCAGAGGCGATCGTAGTGGCCCGACGGCGATAAACTGCAGCGTGCGATCGGGTCAGAATGACCCCCATAGTTTGAATGAAAAAGGAAAATTTAAAGTGTGTGTTAAGTTAAAGGTAAATCATTCTTTTGTTGTTTTCCTCCTGCTGATACCTATCGTTATATAATCATCTAGAGATGAGCGGGCTTGGTTCATCGAGATCTGAACCCCCCCGAACTTCACCTATTTTACACGGGACCGAGGCAGCTTCGGATCTTCCCGCATTGCTCGGTTAAACCGAACGAGGCTGAACGTCATCATCCCGCTGTCGGATTCTCGCGAGATTCGTATTCCATATAAAGAGCTGCGCGTCGCCGCCATTTTCACTCGTGCATTGGAGATTGAATGGAGAGGACATGGCTGCGTTCTCTGCCTGAAAAGCTCGATATCTGTGCTCAGTGTGCTGCAAATATCTGTACTCAGTGTGCGGCAAATATCTACGTTTTCTGCCTGAAAAGCTCCATATCTGTGCTCAGTGTGCTGCAAATATCTGTGCTCAGTGTGCTGCATTGTGGGGACCACCAGTATATAATTATAGTATTACACTACAGTAGGCCATTGCTGTATCTTGCAGCTCCGTGTCAGACTCAATTCTAGACAGTATCCTGATCATCAGTGCTCAATATCTGCTGCATTGTTGTGTGACCAGTATATACACTATATATATTATATGTAGTAGTACAGTGCAGCATTTTGGTGACCACCAGTATAGTAGTACAGTACAGTAGTCAATTGCTGTATCTTGCAGCTCTGTGTCACTTCAAGTATCCATATCTGTGCTGCATTGTTGTGAGCAAAATATATAGTAGTACAGTGCAGCATGTTGGTGACCAACAGTATATAGTTGTACAGTACAGTAGGCCATTGCTGTATCTTGCAGCTCTGTGTCACTTCAAGTATCCATATCTGTGCTGCATTGTTGTGAGCAGTATATATAGTAGTACAGTGCAGCATATTGGTGACCAACAGTATATAGTTGTACAGTACAGTAGGCCATTGCTGTATCTTGCAGCTCCGTGTCACTTCAAGTATCCATATCTGTGCTGTATTGTTGTGAGCAGTATATATAGTAGTACAGTGCAGCATTTTGGTGACCAACAGTATATAGTTGTACAGTACAGTAGGCCATTGCTGTATCTTGCAGCTCTGTGTCACTTCAAGTATACATATCTGTGCTGCATTGTTGTGAGCAGTATATATAGTAGTACAGTGCAGCATTTTGGTGACCAACAGTATATAGTTGAACAGTACAGTAGTCAATTGCTGTATCTTGCAGCTCCATGTCACTTCAAGTATCCATATCTGTGCTGCATTATTGTGAGCAGTATATATAGCAGTACAGTGCAGCATTTTGGTGACCAACAGTATATAGTTGTACAGTACAGTAGGCCATTGCTGTATCTTGCAGCTCCGTGTCACTTCAAGTATCCATATCTGTGTTGCATTGTTGTGAGCAGTATATATAGTAGTACAGTGCAGCATTTTGGTGACCAACAGTATATAGTTGTACAGTACAGTAGGCCATTGCTGTATCTTGCAGCTCTGTGTCACTTCAAGTATCCATATCTGTGCTGCATTGTTGTGAGCAGTATATATAGTAGTACAGTGCAGCATTTTGGTGACCAACAGTATATAGTTGTACAGTACAGTAGGCCATTGCTATATCTTGCAGCTCTGTGTCACTGCAAGTATCCATTCCATATCTGTGCTGCATTGTTGTGAGCAGTATATATGGTAGTACAGTGCAGCATTTTGGTGACCAACAGTATATAGTTGTACAGTACAGTAGTACAGTGCTCAGTGTCAGTGCTGCATTGTTGTGACCAGTATACTACAGTACAATAGTCCAGTGCTGTTCTCGCTACTCAATGTCAGTTCTCCGTAGTATCATCAGTGCTCAGTAAAATCAGTGCTCAGTATAATCAGTGATTGATCAGTATAATCAGTTCTCAGTATAATCAGTGCGCTGTTAGACGTGCACCCGTTTTCCGCCATTAGTGCATTGGGATTTAGACAATGGATGAAGTTATTGTGTCCCCGGTACAAAATCCCTTCTAGATTCCACTTCACTAGGCAGGCGATAGCGAGATTTTACCAATTAATATCAGAGATTTATAATTAATTATTAATTACAGTGATCTTGCCAAATGATTCCAGTGATTTTGTCATTTTCTTCCAGTGATTTGGACCAATAATACCATTGATTAGAACGAATAATTCCTGTGATTTTGTCATTTTCTTCCAGTGATTTGGACCAATAATACCACTGATTAGAACAAATAATTCCTGTGATATTGAGGTGTTTGTGTTGCTTAGCTTACCCGTCCAGCGACCACAGTGCACCTCTTTTTCTCTTTTCTTTGCATCATGTGCTGTTTGGGGCCAATTTTTTTAAGTGCCATCCTGTCTGACACTGCAGTGCCACTCCTAGATGGGCCAGGTGTTTGTGCCGCCCTCTTGGGTCGCTTAGATTAGTCATCCAGCGACCTCGGTGCAAATTTTAGGACTAAAAATAATATTGTGAGGTGTGAGGTGTTCAGAATAGACTGGAAATGATTGGAAATTATGGTTATTGGGGTTAATAATACTATAGGATCAAAATTACCCCCAAATTCTATGATTTAAGCTGTTTTTGAAAAAAAAATACCCGAATCCGACAAAAAGTTTTAAGGGAGGTTTTGCCAAAACGCGTCCGAATCCAAAACATGGCCATGGACCGAATCCAAAACCAAAACACAAAACCCAAAAAATTTCTGGTGCACATCTCTATAATCATCTATAATAACTGTAATGTTATTCTTATGCACATACTATATACTAGGTGCTTCATTGCGCCCTACGGGCGCTCTTCACACTGTCGCAAGGGGCCTTTCTGGGGTTCAATATTTGTATTATATGGAGTATTACCTGCAATCCTTTGTTAGTGCTTAAATATTGCACAATGAAAGGGCGTGCGATGGTGAAGGAGGCGCAGCCCCTTGCGACGGCGTGAACAGCACCTGCAGGGCACGATGTACAGAATGTAGCGGGTGCGGGGGGGACTGCGGATGGGGGAGGGTGTCTGTAGATGCTGCGGGTGGAGGGGTGGGCCAGGACAGGGGCGACGGGGCCAGGACAGAAATGACAGGGACAGGATAGGGGTGACAGGGCCAGGGTAGGGGCGGCAGGACCAGGACAGAGGTGACAGGGCCAGGATAGGGTTGACAGGGCAAGCACAGGGGTAACAGGGCCAGGATAGGGGTGACAGGGCCAGAATAAGGGTGACAGGGCAAAGCCAGGGGTGACAGGGCAAGGCCAGGGGTGACAGGGCCAGGATAGGGGTAACAGGGCCAGAGTAAGGGTAAAAGGGCCGGGATAAGGGTGACAGGGCCAGGATAAGGGTGGCAGGGCAAGGCCAGGGGTGACAGGGAGATGACAGAACACAGGGCATGGGAGAGATTGGTATTAGGGACAGAACAGTGGTGACAGGCAGATGTGTCTTACCGGAGTCACTGCTGCTGGCTGCTGCTGTTCCACTCCAGCCTGTTGGGATCTGCTGCTGGTGGAGACTTGGCATGGCTGACTCTCTCAGGCTGGAGTCCTGCTTCCTCTGCCCATCCGCATCCCCCCCCCCCCACTCCTCAGTCACATACCGCGGACCTTGCGCGGCTGCCGAGCACTGTGGTAAGAGGAGACTGGGAGTGACTGGTTAGCCCCCCGGAGACGCTGCGGCTGGAGGGAGGAGGGGGTCAGAGCCTGCAAGCAGCGCGGACTTCTGCAGCGCTACCAGCCGGCTAAAGTGTGTGAAGGAGCTGGGTGCACCTCACTGCGGGTGGCAGCGCAGCAGCTAGCTGTGGGGTAGCCGGGGCTGGAGATAACAGAGGCAGTACGGAACCTGCACAGCATCAGGTGCCCCACAAAACTGCAGCTAAGAAGCGTGGAGTGTGCCAGAAAGTGACGCTCCTCCGTGCCAGAGAGCCCCTGCTGAGTATGCTGATGTGGGGGGTCAAGCACACAGTCAGCCGGTGCCCATCTGTCTGTATGGCATACCCCCTCACACACCCCCATACCTCCCAACTGTCCTGATTTTCGCGGGACAGTCCCATTTTTGGGGGTCTGGACTGCTGTCCCACCAGTGGGCCGCAGTGTCCTGCGGTGGTGGTGGGGGCAGTTGGGAAGCTCCTGTACTCGCTGTTCTGCTTAGCAGAGCAGCGGTGAATAGACTATTTAGTGGAGACAGAGGGAGAGGGGGTATCAGGGGGTACGGATTAAGGGGGGGGGGTCCGGCAGCTGAGCCGGATTAAGGGGGGGCCCAGGGGGTACGTACTGTGGGCCCCACAGTTTTAGGGGCCCCCCCGGCTGGAGTAGCTCTGTCCCAGCTCTGAAGCTCCCCCGTCCTGCCAGCAAAAGCATTGTGCTACAGTCAGCACACGCTGCTGCGTGTTGGCAGGTCTGTGGTGTTGCAGGGAGGCAGCAGTCTCCCTGCTTTCTTCTGCCAGTGCGGGTGTGTACGGGGGAGTGACCAGCCCCTCTGGATTTACCCCTAGCTGAGGGGCCAAAATCCCATTTAAAAAAACAAAAACAATTCCCGGAATTTTCATAAGGGGGCGTGGCCACGTGTCTGCAATTAGGCCACGCCCCCAAACCCACAGCAATGAGATAGGCCCCCCTGTTTCAAGTGCCCTGGGCCCCCCGGACTCATAATCCACCCCTGGGGGCATGCCAGCAGCTCAGAGAGCGCTGGCCGGGCATGCCCCCTCACTGACGAAAACGGGGCGTGGCTCGCACCATGCGTGCATGTGTCCCTCCTTCTGCCTGAAGAAAGCTGGGAGGTATGCACCCCTGCCTGTGACATGCCCATACCATCTGCTTCTGCTCCTAGTCTCCTATAGATTTGCCCAGATCTGTGACTCATTTGACTAACTCCGCCCAGTGTTGTGACTCCGCCCAGCGTTAGCAAATGAAGCACAAAGTCACAGATCTGGGCTAATATATAGGAGATGATTTGAAAATGTGTATTGTATGAACATTGCTTTTGAAAGGTCTGAAGTTCATTTCCTGCTGCTCATTGCAGTAATCTGCAAATCATGTCAGCAAGGCCAAGATCTGGGAGGCTGGTCTACACTCTCAACTGTCCTAGACGTTCTGTAATAGTTATACTAGGGTATAAAGTATTTGCAAATTGAAGCATTGCTAATATGCTCTTAGATATATTTACAAATAAGAATCTTACAGTATGTCACTATGAAATGATCAGTTCCACAGCTACATATCCCTTTTGTTAGGTAGGTTATTACCATGTTATATTTACTGTAATGTATTAAGATTAGAGATGTGCGGCGGGCACTTTTCTTGTTTTGTGTTTTGGTTTTGGTTCTAATTCCACTTTCATGTTTTGGTTTTGGCTTGGTTTTGCCAAAACCACCCTTTCGTGTTTTGGTTTTGGTTTTGGATCTGTATGATTTTTGAAAAAACATAAAAACAGCTAAAATCACAGAATTTGGGGGTAATTTTGCTCCTACGGTATTATTAACCTGCAAATGCTGATTTACATACAGGACTAAAAGCAACACTTTTAAAAAGACATTTCATACACTTTAAATGGAGCCGCTGCGGCCGCTATAATTAACCTTTCACCTTTATGTTATTGACAAACCTTACGTACACAAAGTCGCACAGTGTACGCACTCTGCGTATATGTACGCCTAAAGGGCGTAGTGACTAAACAGTTTGCGGACACAGGCCTATACGCTGTTAGCACAATGCAGCAGCCTGAGTGGCTGTAAATACACTTTAATACCTTAGCAGGGAAAGGAAACACGACATCGGTTTGTATTTAAAATGCCGGGTTGCGACACCACAACATATTATTACTGAAATGGGGTTACAATAACAAAGCAATACATTACAATAGAATAATGGCTACAGTCAATGGCACATACTTGTTTGGTTTTCGCCGCGCTACCCAGTCTGGTCTTCGGTCATCTAGATAGATAACTTTTAGAGTCTTGTGTGACCAGACCTGCAGCTGGCTCCTTTTATACAATCTTCCAAAACTTAACACAATGAATACTGTAATCTCTTTGTCCATTGGACACAGGGATGGTCATTTAAAGTACAGGAGAGGTCATAGGTTGGTTTGAATAAGTGGGCGATGTCTGTTCCAGATGCACTTGTGGGTGGTCTACTCTGGGTTCCATATCTAATGTACAGTAAATACAGTTTATATCTATATTCTGCTCCTGCACATAACTATTCGCAGGAACGTGCGATCTTCTGCAAATCAACACCAGAATATTACCCTTATACCATTTAAACTGTTGTAACTTGCTGGTGTAGTGCAGGGAGACTATGTGTACATTGTGCACTATTTGGATTAAATATGTAATGTGTTTTCATAGCTTTTCCATGCGTCCACAAACTCTACCGTAAATACTCATACCACGCGCTAATGCGCAGGACCGCGGGAGCGACCATACGCAAATTGCCAATATGCGCACGCACGGCAGAACAAGTACACGCTCAGAGGCCATCTGTGTGTAGTTTGTACGTGATGTGTGTACTGCAATATTTTTCGACTCTGTCAGTCCACCCTTTGGCAGTCACCAATAACTGCCACTATCTAATCAATAAACAGAAAAATATCTATACAATATCTACAGAAGCTTGGATGGTCAGTGGAGAGTTGTAGGTGGGAAATGTATGACCTAGTGAGATAGTAAAAGCATGTATGTATGAATCCATGTCTGAGGGGCATGTATCATCATGCCGTATATGTTCTACATAAGCTTCAAGGTATTGCGAAGTATACATTAAATCCTTCTCATCCCGTATTAAGGGTCGGTATATGGGCCAATAAACACTACTGAGCTCTTTTCGGCTTCTTGTTCCAACAAATGGGGTGCACATTTAGTTGATGATACATGGAGGGGGAAACATATGTGAGTGCTAGTATATGGGGATATCACCTGTTGACTATGTGTGCCATTAGCTGGAGGTTGCAGAGATGAAGATAAGACACATATATAAAAATACATTCACATAAACATTTTTGGGTAGGGCTGATGTCTTTTCCGGATGGATGTATCTGGGCAGAGGGGGAGACAAAGAAAAACGGGTGAAAGAAACAGGCCATGAAATTCATTTGCAATCATAACACTGTCTCTATGGATGGGTCGTAAATTAAATCTGCTGCTATAACAGCGCCCTCACTCCTTAGACTCATCAAATTTGTGCCGTGCTTGCGCCGCATTAGAATTTGAACACACCTAAATATCGAACCAATAATTATGACGACTCCCAGGATACAAAGGAGAAACTTCCCCACACTCATAATGACATTTTGAGCTCACTCTCCTAAACCTGAGAACCAGTTGCGTGGGTTCAACCATGAGACCCAGCCGGTCAGTTCATTACTCACAGTCGCTAAGGTAAGGTTGTGCTTCCTCCTGAACTCCCACTACAACTGCAAGATATCGTCCATCTTTTGATTGATGATCTCCGTTGGGTCGTCAGTGCTGTTTGTAATATAAGTACAGCACTTCACACCATATTGAGTTGCCAGAGTAACACAGTACCCACCTGTCACGGCTGGGACATAATTAAGGACCATCCTGTGCTGAATCAGTTCCTTCTTGCAAGCTTGTAACTCCCTTCCAGTATACCTGAAGGTGTCGTCATATATATCAGTGATATTATCTATCAAGTTCGCTAGCGCATGAATATACCTATAATTTATAGTTCCTCTGGCAGTACGGGTAATGTCTAATGCGAGAAGGAACTGAATCCCGGTGGATTCGTGGATCAAATCAGAGTCTGCGTGCTCTGCCCTGTCTATGTCTCTTGATGATGTGTTCATAGTGAGTATGAGTATAAGGAGCCTGAGCACTGCGGTGAACGTCTTTCATTTTATCATGGGTTATGGTCATGACCTCCAGTAGTACTCTCCCAATATAACACAATCCCTCTGAGCTCGGAGCAAGCCACTTGTACGCTTTCCTCCCACATATGAAATAGGCGTCATCTGGGAGAACATAGGGGACAAAATATAACATCACCATATTACAAATTTTCCAAATAAAGAAACCAATCCCTAGTTCTCCCATCTGCTCAGTACAAGTATCGGGCTGGGTGATATGAGCACAATACCCTGACGATACTTTACCAACCCACATGGTCTTGCTTCCATGAGTATACCTATACCGAAAATACCTCTCACTGTTGGCTATTCGGCGTACAAGTTCAAAGTCTATGGGTATCCTATCAGCTCTGTGTGAAAAGGTCATTGTCTGGTTATTCCACGTCACTTCCCAATTTCCCGGTTTTTGGTAATTGGAAATATTAGAACACAATAAGGACCTGTCTACATGATACTGGTGGAGCTTCAAACTAGGGGGCCTAGAGATATTTAATTTCTTGTCCACCGGTCTCCCACCTCGCAATTCGAGTACCTTATCTATTGCTAAAGGGTATGGTACTAATCCTGACTTACTCTAACCTTGTGGTACTTGTGAGCACACTCAGCATTCTGTCTGGTTTAAGACCTTACCCACTAGTGAGTGGTAATCACTCAACGGATGGCGGTCCATGTTGATATTAAGGTTGGACTGGCATCTCTGGATGCACCCATCCTCTACTATATTCTCACAATTCCTACAAATACAATATTCATCAGACAATAACCCTTCACAGTGCCTCCAAGCTCCCTGACTACCAGAGCACTTACTGATGCCAGCCTTTACTAGAGTGATGTTCTGCTCCTGAGATCCTACAAATTCATACTCGTCATCAGAACCCATTCCAGATCCCTGCTCGACCTATCTGGGACCCTCACCAAAACAAACTGTCCTGATCAAAACCAGAATTACTAACAGAACCTGAAACGCAGTCTCTTGTGATCGATCCATTTTGTTAGGAGAAAGGAGGAAAATAAGAAGGAGAAAAGAAAGGGAAATGCAGGGGGAGGTGAAAAAAGAAAATGGTGCGACAACCGTTCTAGATCTTGTTACTCTCTGTGCTCAGATGCCCTTCAACAGTCCTGCCTCTCAACTTTCCCGGAACAAACACTCCAGTGATATGAGGTTCTATTTGTCACGAGTTCTCTCCGGGTCAGCGACCTTCTTGCAGTGGGACGAGTGGACCCAAGTCTCTCTTTCGGCGATCTTTAGTGCTGTCATGCTGGCTAACAAGACTTGGTATGGTCCTTCCCACCTGTCTATGAGGCAACCTGAGCGTAAGAAATTTCGAATCATCACATAATCCCCAGGCTCAATGTCATGGCAGTTACTGTTCGGCAGGTCAGGAATCACCAGCTTTAAATATCTTTGTTGATTTCTCAGCTGCTGGCTCATCCCAACCAAATATTTCACAGTCACCTCATTATTACATTTCAAATCATCCTGGGGGTCTATCATTACATGAGGTTGTCGACCAAAAAGAATTTCAAAGGGTGATACGTTAAGTGGAGACCTGGGAGTGGTTCTGATGCTGTACAACACTAGTGGCAAAGCTTCTGGCCACAACAATCCAGTTTCAGCCATTAATTTGCTCAGCTTGTTCTTAATAGTGCTGTTCACTCTCTCTACATTTGCACTCGCCTGTGGATGGTACGGAGTATGCAGCTTGCTATTAATTCCCATCAGTTTGCACATGACCTGAAAGACTTCACCTGTAAAATGGGTACCCCTGTCACTTTCAATTATTCTAGGGATACCATATACACACACAAATTCTTGCACAATTTTCTTCACAGTGAACGTAGCAGTATTTGTGGCAGCAGGGAACGCTTCTACCCAGTTGGAAAATACATCAATACAAACTAACACATATTTCAAATTCCTACAGGGTGGTAACTGTATGAAGTCGATTTGTATTACCTGAAAAGGTCCGTCTGTAGGAGGGATATGGGATGGCTCTGTTGGTATTGTCTTTCCAATATTCTTCCTCAAGCAAGTAAAACATGTCATTGCTATCTTACCTGCATGAGAAGAGAATCCTGGTGCACACCAGTAGGCTCTCAACAGCCTGCACCTACCTTCTTTCTAGATGAGTCAGACCGTGTGCCACCTCAGCTCGACTTGGAAGGTATGCTCTGGGGGCTACTGGCTTACCGTGTCCACCTGTCCACAGTCCTGAGGATTCCTGGCCATACCCCTTTGTCCTCCAGACTGCCTTTTACTGTAGGGAACACAAATTTTTAATTTATTATCGTGTGTTATCAGTTGTGTAAAGTAAACCGGCTTCTCGATGAGAGGAGAGAGGAGAGAGAGAAAAAATAGTGAATAAAAAGAAAATGTCAGGTTTGGCATTCACCAACAGGCTGTCACACCATCATGCATATCGGTGTCTGTGCACAGCCTCCCTTCACCAGTATTCTCATTCTCCACCCTTTGTGCATGACCAGGCACACTGCATTAATACTGGTGTCCTTATGCTGGTGAGATATACTGGATTTGGGCAGAGCTCTGAAGGACCAAGTAAGCATGTGGCGTTTGAACTGTGATCGGGTCCATGTATTGTACTCTCCTGTTGGTGAACGTAAGCGATGAGGAGGAAACTTTGAAGACAAATCACATAGAGGTTAGTAACAGGTAAGTTTATAGAGGCAACGAGGATTTTATAAAATTTGACAACTGGATTGGGCACTATGGGGAAGTGATTCTCTACTGTATATACCCCTAAAAAAAATTCTATGTGTCATATATCTACTGGGACTATCCCAGCCATCAATCCAGTGTCCTGTCCATCCTAAGTTCATGGGGAACCCGGTATCTGTGAGGTAATTTCCTCTACCTGTGATGGACATGCATCTAGAACAGTGAAATGCGACATTAGTCTTTGTGAGTATCCAATATACTTTGTGCTTCCTGGGCAGGAGCACGCTATGTGTATACCATCTCTAACAAAACTCCTGTTAAGTTAATCAGGGGCCATTTCTGCTAGATAAATAAGCAAAAGTTTAGAGGCCTCCTCTTAACCCCAGCAAGTTCTGTCAAAGGGTAAAGTTGCATTTATTCCGTTCTTCCCATTAACCGAATCTGTGTTTTCTATATGGCTCGTGATTCCTTACTATATGTCCCTTGATCCCGTCTATGTGTTTAATAATGTGGCTTGTGTTCTCTGTCTAGGGGTCTATGGAGGTCATTCCGAGTTGATCGCTCGCAAGCGGATTTTAGCAGATTTGCTCATGCTAAGCCGCCGCCTACTGGGAGGAATCTTAGCATCTTAAAATTGCGAACGATGTATTCGCAATATTGCGATTACACAACTCGTAGCAGTTTCTGAGTAGCTTCAGACTTACTCGGCATCTGCGATCAGTTCAGTGCTTGTCGTTCCTGGTTTGACGTCACAAACACACCCAGCGTTCGCCCAGACACTCCCCCGTTTCTCCGGCCACTCCTGCGTTTTTTCCGGAAACGGTAGCATTTTTTCCCACACGCCCATAAAACGGCCTGTTTCCGCCCAGTAACACCCATTTCCTGTCAATCACATTACGATCGCCAGAACGATGAAAAGGCCGTGAGTAAAATTCCTAACTGCATAGCAAATTTACTTGGCGCAGTCGCAGTGCGGACATTGCGCATGCGCATTAAGCGGAAAATCGCTGCGATGCGCAGATTTTTACCGAGCGAACAACTCGGAATGAGGGCCTATATTCACTATGTGTTCTACTACTCCTACAATCTCTGGAAAAATGTCCTTCCTTTTTACAAATGTAGAATATTCTCGGTCTTTTCTTACTACTCGGGTTTGGGGGTTTAGGTTGATGAGGCTTTGCTGCAAGAGCCTGTATACTTATTGTCATCAGCTTCTCCTCCTGTTGTTTTCTGTGCCTAGCAATATTCTTATGACGTTCAATTGCGCACTCTCTAAGACAAGCTACTGTGACCCCTCTCCAATTAGGTAAAGATGTTTGTACCCTGTCCCTTACTGTCATATTGAGTCCGTCCATTAGCACAGAGACAGCCACCTCCCTGTAATTCGCATCGTTCCCTGTATCTGATACCCCAGTGTATCTATCCATTATTTGCAGGGCCATATGAAAATATTCAGATGCCATTTCATTTTCCCTCTGTTTTATGGAGAAAATTCTTCTCCACTTAACATTAATGGGGAAATACAGCTCTAGTTGCCTATTAATTCGTTCTACACTCTCCTGATTGTTTCCGTCAGTCATAGGACTATCCGACTCTAACCTACAATCAGTGATACATTTTTGGGTGTCAATATTAGGGGGTAGGTACGCTTTTAAAAATATCCACCAATCTTTATTAGCTGGTTCATAAGCATCACCCAGATCTCTGATAAACTTCTGACATCTGGCTAAATACTTCCGGGGATCGGGGAATTCTGAAATCATTAAACAAAAACAAAGTAAAGGACTTCGCTTAACGCTATCTGATGTCCAAGCTGCTATGGGGGTAAAGAAGAAGGGAATCCACGTTTCCCAATGGCAATGTGTTAAACAAAATAACCTCCAAGCGCTAAAAACTCAAATATTGCACTTATAATGATTTGTATTTAAAATGATGATTTATTTAAAACAAATTCTTACATTAAATGCATACATTTCATGAATAATCAGTTTTTTTATTTTATTTAAAGAAGGAACAATTCATACGTTAAAAATATGGAACAAAGTGAGTCCTAATACCGGTATACCACATGTAAACAATACAACATAAAACATATATCTATTGGTGGGACGCCTTGGCGAATTATCCACCTATAAATGAAACAGCAGCAGTTTGTTTAATATCAATTGATTCTATCTCTTATGAGATGTAGGATATCACCCTCAGATTTTTCTTTTATCTTTTTATATCCTAAAGGATTCTTTTGGAGGTGTCCATAAATTATTCCAAATCCTTATTATCCAAAAGAGGGTTAGAAAAATCACTTTTGGCAAGTTGAAAATTCTTCACAACTTACTTGTTATTCCATAAGTCAGAGGGAACCAAAGCTTTCTGTGTCGGAATCGAACCCGCTCATCTCTAATTAAGATTGGCTTCGTTATACAATATTGTCAGAGATTTGTTTGATTGGGTTTGGTATACTTTGTTGCATTCATAACGTTGCAATGCTGGACATTGACAATACTGACAATCATCATGCAATGTCAACACTTATGCAAAGTCAACGTGAATGTCCTCAAAATGCCCCAGATGGTCTAGTGGTGACTTACCTGCTATGACAGGACATGCAGCTCCAGTAATGTCTTCCAAGGTCCAGTTGTTATGTCATGATGGCTTCTGGCTCATCCTAGTTCCAATGGTGAGTATTGTTAATCCCAACTGCTAACCTACTAACCCTCTGCTGTCAAAGCCTAGCTCACACTCTCCTCCTAGTGTCTATCCCTCCTCTCCCATAGCCTAACCCTCTCCTAGTGCCTAACCCACCCCTCTCATAGCCTAACCCTAACTCACCCCTACCACAGCTTATTCTCCCCCGAGCGCCTAACCCTTCCCTCCTATAGCCTAACCATAACCTTCTACTGCCATAGACCTATCCCTAACTCTCCCCCTAGTGCCTAGCTCTTCCCTCCCATAGCCTAACCCACCCCTACTACAGCCTAACCCTAATTCTCCCCTGCCATAGCCTATTCCTATCTCTCCACCTAGTACCTAACCCTTCTCTCCCATAGCCTAACCCAAAATCCACACAGTTAGGGTTATGGTGGGGATTGAACCCATGACCTCCGTGCTGTGTGACAATAATGCTAACCATTACACCATCCGCACTGCCCAATGGCCAAATGTTGACATACAGATGGGTCCACGGTTATCTTGGCTAGTTTGCTGCGCCTAGGCATAACATGGTTTATTAACATAAACCCTTCATCTATTGTTCTCAGCTGCAATAAAATACAGAGAACAATACAGCAGGGGATTGAGTCATTACAGCAGGGGATTAAGTCTGACTGCCCAGTCTCAGTTAATCCTATCTGATAATCTTATCTGTCAAGATAAACATGGACCCATCTGTACAGTAATGACTACATTGTGCCTGATTACTGTATGCAGTAGCGGATCTTGCCACGGGCAAGCAGGACTTTTACCTGGGGCGCCGCCTTCCGGAGGGTGCCGGCGCCATCCGGAGGGCGCCGCACCATGGCAAGATCCGCCACTGTGCCCCCCGCTGCCGCTGTGTCCCCCGCTGGTCCCCCCGCGGTGAAGGGAACTAGACGCTATCCGTCTAGTTTCCCTTCGTGCAGAGGACCTTTGCTGTGCGGTGCGCGATGACGTCATCGCGCACCGCACAGCATTGTGGGACTGGCACAGACGCTAGGGGTCATGATTGACCTCTAGTGTCTATGCTGTGCTATGGGAGAGACGTCATGACGTCTCTCCCATAGATCCGACGAGAGGAGCGGCGGCAGTGGCGGAGGAGGTCTGCAACGGCCGGGACTCGGAAGCAGGGATTGTAAGTATCCTTTTTTTTTTTTTAAGCGGCGCTACTGGGGACACAAATGGCGCTACTGAGGGCACAAATGGCGCTACTGGGGGCACAAATGGCGCTACTGGGGGCACAAATGGGGGCACAACTCTACAGGGGGCGTAACTGACCACGCCCCTGTATGAAGCCACTCCCCTATTTTCCGCCCGGGGCGCCACAAGGGCTAGAACTGGCCCTGACTGTATGAGCATTTTGTTATCCTCAAAATATGACCTAAACCATGTTTGATTCATTACTGTATCCATTGTACCCTAATTTACACTCCAGGCAGGTCAATTTGTTCATCTCTAGTTTTTGATTATCAACCCTACATGACCCACATAAAGTCACTGTTGCTATACCTATGTAAACTTACCGCTGTTTATACTTCTTACAATCATTTCTAAATTTCTTTGGCTTTTAACTGACCCAACTGTTACATTTTCTTTAAAGCAGAAAAAGAATAAATGGTTTCCGTAAAAATAATACTTGTGATTCATTTCCTTACTTCTCTTTTTATCTAGCTCTGCAGTGAACACACTTCATGTCAAATAGATTAAAATAATAATAATAATAAGTACGTCTTAAAAATGATAAGTCCAGCACTGTAAAAGAAAGGCTTGGCACAAGATGACAAAAATAATGCAATCATCGATGGATGTTATGACCTGCAGACAAAGACAGACAGTCAAGTTGAATAACACGCAGTACAAATAAGATCTAGATTGGAATCGTTTGTTGTTAGAGGGATGAGAATCATGTTGTAGCACAACTAGATATAATAAAATGCAGATCTTAGTACATACATTTGTGAGTTCATGGCAGCTTGCAGAGAATGTCTCATCAGTATTCCACATTCTGCTTTTCACCTCTCCTAGGGGCCTGTTAATTAAAATTATGAAATGTTCCCAGTTAATTATTATTTCGTATCGCTGCAAGTAGTCTTTATATGTTATATATAGAAGGTAGAAATGTTGTCGACATTCAGAATGTGATGTCAGCCTGGGAATGCCGACATGATATTTTTGATGCTTTACCTTCATGTTTAAAGTTAGAATACCAGCACAGTTGAAATGAGTCAAATAAAATTACTACTAATTGACATAACATACACTGTCGACGCTCGGTCAACATTCTCAATATCAACAGATTATACTCAAGACAGATCAATTGTTGGTCGTTTTTACCTGTTTTTAAGGCATTTCCACCAATGCTTTTTCACTTATTTTTTTTTTTGTAGTGAAAAAGCATTGGCGAAAAAATCCTCAAAATCGGCTAAAACGGCTCACGTTTTCACCGGCGCAGGTGCAAAAACACGTGGATTCGCTCCTGATGAATGTTTCTCCTAGGTGAAAAAAAGGCCCTGCTATTGCGTAAGTCGAATCCCCATTTGCCCTAAAAAATAGTGAGAAAATGGCACTAATTGAATAACCCCCATAAAGGTTACAAGGAGATTTTCTGCAAGCTTACAATCTGTAGTGTTTTGTGTTTTTTTTGTTTTTGTTTTTTGAAGGGGGAGCAGTCTGGCATTTATGTAGTGCTACAAATAATCCAGGTGTATGCAATATTCCCCATATTGCCTGACCATGCCACCAATCAAGCACGGTCAGGCCTGGTTGTGCCAATTCCCAGGAAACCATTGTTTGGAGCTATGGGCATACATATAAGATTCCTAATCAGTGATGATATTTAAGAGTAAACAACCTATTAAGCAAATTACCAAGTTCAATCTCCTATATATTAGCCCAGATCTGTGACTCTGTGCCTGTGTGTATAACGCTGGTCATGGCTAGGAGATCTCATTGGGTTAGCAGCAGGTCTATAACACCCAGTCCACAGCTGATTGGGCAAGAAACGCCCTCCCACACAGGTTACATCCAATACATCCAATGGGAGGCTCTGCCATTTGGCTGCTGTGTGTTCTCAGAGCAGGATTAACAATGGGACTGATGGAGCTGCAGTTCCAGGTCCACACCCCAAAATAGGCCCACTGCATCTGCAGCAACATACCCTCCAACAATTTACACATTACCATGCCCCTTTTCCCTATACTTTCAAAGGAAGTTTAGAGAGCCAAAAAACGGTACAGACCGTAAAAATCCCCACTCCCTAGCCGCGGTGCAGGTGGAACAAAAGCTGCTGCGGCCACCGGCATGTGTAAGAAAGTGGCGCAGCAGAAGACTTTCATAGCCCTCCTTGCGCCGGATACTCTCTGATCCCTGGCGCTAACAATAGTGACTGGTAGTGATGAGCGGGTTCGGAACCTCGGGATCCGAACCCGCCCGAACTTCACCTTTTTTGGCACGGGTCCGAGCAACTCAGATCCTCCCGCCTTGCTCGGTTAACCCAAGCGCGCCCGAACGTCATCAACCGGCGGTCGTATTCTCGCGAGATTAGTATTCTATAAAAGGAGCCACGCGTCGCCGCCATTTTTCACTCCTGCATTGGAGATGATCGTGAGAGGACGTGGCTGGCGTCCTCCCAGTTTCTATGTTCAGAGGGCTGCAAATATCTGTGCTCAGTGTGCTGCAAATATTTGTGCTCAGTGTGCTGCAAATATCTGTGTTCAGTGTGCTGCAAGTGCAAATATCTACGTTCTCTGCCTGAAAAACGCTCCACATCTGTGCTCAGTGTGCTGCAAATATCTGTGCTCAGTGTGATAATTGCTTTATTGTGGGGACTGGGAACCAGCAATATTATATAGTAGGAGGACAGTGCAGAGTTTTGCTGACCAGTGACCATCAGTATTATACGTTCTCTGCCTGAAAAACGCTCCATATCTGTGCTGCATTGTAGTATATAGTAGGAGGACAGCGCAGAATTTTGCTGACCACCCGTATAACTATATATATAGCAGTACGGTACAGCAGTCCACTGCTCTACCTCTGTGTCATCAAGTATACTATCCCATCCAAACCTGTGGTGCATTTAAGTTTTGCACAGTTTGCTGACCACCAGTATATAATATATAGCAGTACGGTACAGTAGGCCACTGCTCTACCTACCTCTGTGTCGTCAAGTGTACTATCCATCCATACCTGTGGTGCATTTCAGTTTTGCACAGTTTGCTGACCACCAGTATATAATATATATAGCAGTACGGTACAGTAGGCCACTGCTCTACCTACCTCTGTTTCGTCAAGTATACTATCCATCAATACCTGTGGTGCATTTCAGTTGTGCGCAGTACATATAGTAGTAGGCCATTGCTATTGATATATTACTGGCATATAATTCCACACATTAAAAAATGGAGAACAAAAATGTGTAGGGTAAAATAGGGAAAGATCAAGGTCCACTTCCACCTCGTGCTGAAGCTGCTGCCACTAGTCATGGCCGAGACGATGAAATGCCATCAATGTCGTCTGCTAAGGCCGATGGCCAATGTCATAGTAGAGAGCATGTAAAATCCCAAAAAATAAAGCTCAGTAAAATGACCCAAATATCTAAATCAAAATCGTCTGAGGAGAAGCGTAAACTTGCCAATGTGCCATTTACGACACGGAGTGGCAAAGAACGGTTGAGGGCCTGGCCTATGTTCATGGCTGAAAAAACAATGAAAAATCGCCCTACTGAGCCTAGGTTGAAAATGCTGCCTGCTGCTCTCAAGGGAAAAGGGTATTAGCACACCCTAAACAATTGGAAGAAAAAAAGAAGAAGAGAGAGCGCTAGCAGACTACATGTACATTTGAACAAATTTATTCATAAAATAAGTTAAATCACAATCAGTTAAAAAGTGACATTAGTTAGAACTAATAATATATTCAATTCAACAAAGAATCCACACTCGGCATATGATATATAATAGTCCCACAGTACTAGTGCACTAGTAAATGATGCAATATTCGGTATACGTTCTTTGTTAGAACCAATGATCCATCAGTCTGGTGTGATTAGTGGTGGCTGATAATTTGATATGCAAATTTTTAAAAAAATATATAGCACTTTAGAAACAGTTCCAAAATGAATGTTTTCCTTTATTCTATATAGTAGTGATATTCTTGCTATTGGATAAACCGGTTTGGTAAAGGTATCATACTGGAATTAGGTGAAGTAAAGTGCATGAGCTCCGTCTGTCACTCTCTCACTGTGACTAGTATCCGGAGCTGAATTGCTTACCGCTTCCACAGATGTCCCAGCGGTACTGACCATGAACCGGGCGCCGCTCTTTCTAGCGGCTCGACCTCCCGTTCTCCTGCCGGACCAGTATGGCAGGATATCTCTTTCACTGCCGCCTCCAAAACGGATCGCTGGTGCTCCAGATGATTTGAGCACTGTAGAATGAATCAAATGAAAGCCACGGTCCCCGTATAGCAAGCGGGACCAATGCAGGTGGCTATGGAGCTGGTCAATCAATTCTGGCAGAGATTGAGGGTATAGAATAAATAAACTCGTAGGACTGACGAGTGCCTGGATCCTTTGAGCCCTGACGCGTTTCTCGACCGACAGACAACACTGGTCGTTTCCTCAGAGGGTTGAAGTAATTGTGCTCTCCTAGGTCTCCATATTTAAAGGGAAACCAATTAAATCATTAGTATAAGCACCTGTAGAGCTCCTGTCACATTCATTCTCAGGAGTATGTGTGTATGAAATCACCAGAAATCTACCTAATAATACATCAATTAAGAAACATAAAACAAATATATAAAAAATAAATAAATAGAAAAACATTTGTTCTCTGCAAATCTATTACTTGGTTGTCTGTCATTCTTAATTTTTGATTTTAAACTTTTAACAACTCCATCAATTATACTTTGTGGCTACATCAGATTTAGCTTAAAGTAAATTAATTAATTAGCTTCATATCCATATGTGTTCACAGCGAAGAAAGAGACAGCAGAATAGTTAATACATGAATGTGTGGACCATACATACATATAATACATATATATATATATATATATATAGACACACATACGTATGTATTTTATAGCGCACCACATGTGCACCTACAAAGGTTAAACTCCAAATTAGTATATAAAGTCAAATCAGGGGACAACATATAAATCTGTATCTTATTCACTGAAATCCTATTCAAATAATACTCCAAAGCAGAGACACAAGAAGAAATTCAATCTCCTCAAACAAATTAATACATACAATAATATAATATAATAATAAATAAAATAAAATAAACAGAAGTATAGATCTTAAACTGAGGTCTTCATAGTACTTAACAAAATATATTAGTGAATTAATAAATTAACATAATAATATAATAAATAATATAATACACTAGTATATTATATTGAAATAATATTAAAATATTGCAATAATAAGTGGTTGGTACTGATTGGTCTGGTGGGCTGATGAGCATGTACCCCACAGGGGCAGAGAGATATATTTAAACTCAATCTGCCCTGAGGGGCAGACGCCCCACAGCCCACTCAGACCAACAGACACCATTGAAAAAACAATAAATTGACAAAACCTAACTAGTATCAGGATTTCCCAGTACTTTTAATGACTAAAACCTTTTATAACAGCTAGACAGTATTGAGCTCCACAGTGTCATTAAGACCATGTGGGCTCAGGGTATGTAACTGAAATATCCAGAAGGCTTCGCGCATGCAGAGTCTTCTGTACCTATCTCCTCCTCTCACTGTGGCTCCGATGTGTTCGACCGCTCTAATGGTCAAACCACTTAGGTTACCTTTCTGACATCCAGAGACATGACTTGACAGGCTATGGGTCTTAATGTTCTTTGTAATATTCCTCTTATGTTCCATGAACCTTTCATGCAGGGGACGGATTGTGCGGCCTACATATTGTATGCCGCACCTACATTGGATAACATATATCACATAATTAGTCCTGCAATTCATAAAACCCCTGATCTCGAATTCATCTGATCTACTATGGGACTTGATCTTAGTACATTTATTATCTGCAAAGAGGCAGGTTACACATCTATCCTTACCACACTTAAAAAACCCATTCGGTTTCGGAGGAAGTCTCAAGGTACTTCCTGTAACTTCTTTCGGTCCTCTTTTGAATAGACTAGGTGCTAATTTCTGCTTTAAAGAATTAGCTTTTCTGAATATAACCAAATTCCTTCCAGTTAATGTTGTTTCTAGCAATTTGTCTGATTTCAGAATGGCAGAATTTTTTGTAATTATCTTTTTAATATCCCTTGCAGCTGTATTATATTGTGTAATAAAGGACAGTGACTTGTCACTCCCTCCTTGTCTATATTTACTGACTGCTGAATGAATCAGTGTGGCTCTTGATTTCAGTTTAGTCTCTGTAAGGGCCATATCTAAAATATGTTTAGGATATCCCTGTTTCATAAATGCAGTATACATAACTTCTGCTTGTTTGTTAAAGGCCTCTTCTGTAGAGCAGTTTCTACGTAACCGCTGAAACTGTCCTTTGGGTATGTTTAATCTCCATGGTTTATAGTGACTACTTGCAAAGTGTAAAAAATTGTTACAATCCACATCTTTAATATATGTGGAGGTGGGAATAGCATTATCTTGAATTGTAACCGTGATATCAAGATAATTAATAGATACTTTGCTCGAAGTGTTGGTGAATTTCAAACCTATTGTGTTTGAGTTTAAACAGCCAGTAAGATGTGAAAAGGGTGAAACATCCTCATCCCAAATAAAAAACAAATCATCTATGTATCTTCCATAGAGGACCAGGCCCGCACCGAGATCACCACCCCAGATGTTAGACTCCTCAAACCAACCTAAAAAAAGGTTGGCAAAACTCGGTGCGAACCTGGTCCCCATGGCAGTGCCCTTGACCTGTAAATAGAACTGTGAATCAAAAGAAAAATAGTTGTGCTCCAAAATAAACCTTATGGCTGATAAAATAAAAGTGCGAAAAGAAATATCCACCTCGGTGTCGTGGTATAGATAACGATTAACTGCAAGAAGACCCAAATCATGTGTTATATTGGTATAAAGGGATTCTACATCATATGTTAGTAATATATATGAATCCTTCCAACATATACCATCTAATTTTTGGAGGAAATGTGTAGTGTCCCTGATATAGGAAGGAAGAGCCTGAACATATTTCTGTAGATGTGCATCTACAAAAGCCGATAGATTAGATGTCAGGGATCCCACCCCTGAAATAATTGGACGCCCCGGAGGAGAAATTATTGACTTATGCACCTTTGGCATGTGGTAATAGATGGAAATAATGGGGTATTTAACCATCAAAAAGAGAAATGTTTCCTTATTGATGTTTCCCTCGTCTAATGCCGTCTCCAATAAGGGCCTAAGTTCATCCTGATAGATACCTGTGGGATCTCTTGAGATTTTTCTATAAAAGGTATTGTCATTGAGCTGTCTATAAGCCTCAGAGAGGTAATCCTCAAGATTCTGGATAACTAAACCTCCGCCTTTATCGGCTTGTTTTATAATGATCTCTTTATCATTAATGAGTCTTTTGAGGGCCATTCTCTCAGATCTTGACAGATTATCTCTCAGGGCTAAAGTATCCTGTCTGGTGCATAACTCTCTGAACTCCCTCATAGTTGTAGTGTAGAAGCCTTCAATAAAAGGACCTCTATACTGAAGAGGGTAAAATTCAGATGGTATTTTGAATTTCTTTGAATCTATTCCATTAATGTCATATACCTTTCTTGGTCTAGTGGCCTCTTTGGTGTTATCTATCTCCTCATTTTCACCTAAAAGTGATTCTAAAATCCCAAGACAAGCATCATCTTGTCTGTCTAAGCAGATTGGTGACCCATTGATATTCTGTTTGTGTAGTGATTTTTTTATAAAATATCTCTTTCTACTCAGAGTACGTACAAATCTGTTTAGATCAACAAAAAGCGTAAAGAGGTTCGGTTTTTCTTCTGGGGCAAATTTTAAGCCCTTATTTAATAAAGAGATTTCAGCTGGTGTCAAGATTTTTTTAGAAAGATTAAATATACTTTTGGTACTTAGAACCTTCTTACGTTTTTTGTAGGTATTCTTGATTCCTCCCCTGCAGCCTCTAGCTCTTCCTCTCTTCTTCTTTTTGGAGTAAGCATCACTCTTTGGTTTTCCCACGAGTTGTTCTGTGGGTCCCCCGGTGAGTGATGGCGTCTCTCCAAAAAATTCACCTTTGATGACTTAATGGGACGATCTTCTCTTACACCTGTGTTACTCGGAGGAGTCGAATCCTTGGTCCTTAGAACCTCATATCTATTTCTGTAGTTCTCATCCCTCCATGTATCTCTACTGTCAGGTCTCTGTCTTTGAAATCGCTGTCTCTGAGGCTTATTAGGATAATTCCTATTACCTGAATAAAATTGTTTCTGTACCTCCCTAGAATCTCTATATGAATTGAACCTACTTCTATTCCTATCATTGTGTCTCCCTTGGAATCTAGGGGAAGATATACTCGACCGCCTCTTTTCTGATGGAGTGCGATCTCTCTTATTGTATGTTCGTACTTGATCCCTATTGTAATCCTCTCTATCTCGATTCAATTTTTTATGTTTCAAAGAGATAAGAGTTTTCTCAAAATCCTGAACCTTCTTATTCACCCTCTGGTCCTTTCCCTCAAAATCTGGATGATTTGAGTGGATCAGTAGGGCTTCTTGTATTTTCTCTACATTAACCTGGATAATTTGCATTTTGTGTTCTCTATGTTTAATAAGAAGCTTCATCAGATTCCGTGAACAACTGTCCAGAGTTTCATTCCATTCAGTTAAAAACTCAGGATCATCTTGAAACGAACAGGATTTAAATAATCTCAGACCTCTCGGTATCATGGTTTTATCCAAATACTTCTGTAATGTAACTTTATCCCACCAATGTCTGGTCTCTGCAATGAACAAATCCTCTAATTCATTGAAGAGACCAAACATGTCCACACAGCTATCTGTGGAAAACTGTTCCTTATGACTAGTCTCTTCAGACATATAATGCTGTCTCCTCTCAAGGCGTTCCGCCATACATCTCAAAACAGGCATAATTAATAGACCAATGCAGATAAAAATAATAATAAATAACGATTAACAGAGAACAAAGTGTTATTTCGATCCAATTTAAAATTAATACACACAAAACATCAACCGTGGTTCAGATAGGCTGCCTTAATGCTAATAAGCAATAATGGAAGAAAAAACAAAGAAAAAGCGCCCTACTGAGGCTAGGTTGAAAATGCTGCCTGCTGCTCTCAAGGGAAAAGGGTATTAGCACACCCTAAACAATTGGAAGAAAAAAAGAAGAAGAGAGAGCGCAAGCAGACTACATGTACATTTGAACAAATTTATTCATAAAATAAGTTAAATCACAATCAGATAAAAAGTGACATTAGTTAGAACTAATAATATATTCAATTCAACAAAGAATCCACACTCGGCATATGATATATAATAGTCCCACAGTACTAGTGCACTAGTAAATGATGCAATATTCGGTATACGTTCTTTGTTAGAACCAATGATCCATCAGTCTGGTGTGATTAGTGGTGGCTGATAATTTGATATGCAAATTTTTAAAAAAATATATAGCACTTTAGAAACAGTTCCAAAATGAATGTTTTCCTTTATTCTATATAGTAGTGATATTCTTGCTATTGGATAAACCGGTTTGGTAAAGGTATCATACTGGAATTAGGTGAAGTAAAGTGCATGAGCTCCGTCTGTCACTCTCTCACTGTGACTAGTATCCGGAGCTGAATTGCTTACCGCTTCCACAGATGTCCCAGCGGTACTGACCATGAACCGGGCGCCGCTCTTTCTAGCGGCTCGACCTCCCGTTCTCCTGCCGGACCAGTATGGCAGGATTTCTCTTTCACTGCCGCCTCCAAAACGGATCGCTGGTGCTCCAGATGATTTGAGCACTGTAGAATGAATCAAATGAAAGCCACGGTCCCCGTATAGCAAGCGGGACCAATGCAGGTGGCTATGGAGCTGGTCAATCAATTCTGGCAGAGATTGAGGGTATAGAATAAATAAACTCGTAGGACTGACGAGTGCCTGGATCCTTTGAGCCCTGACGCGTTTCTCGACCGACAGACAACACTGGTCGTTTCCTCAGAGGGTTGAAGTAATTGTGCTCTCCTAGGTCTCCATATTTAAAGGGAAACCAATTAAATCATTAGTATAAGCACCTGTAGAGCTCCTGTCACATTCATTCTCAGGAGTATGTGTGTATGAAATCACCAGAAAACTACCTAATAATACATCAATTAAGAAACATAAAACAAATATATAAAAAATAAATAAATAGAAAAACATTTGTTCTCTGCAAATCTATTACTTGGTTGTCTGTCATTCTTAATTTTTGATTTTAAACTTTTAACAACTCCATCAATTATACTTTGTGGCTACATCAGATTTAGCTTAAAGTAAATTAATTAATTAGCTTCATATCCATATGTGTTCACAGCGAAGAAAGAGACAGCAGAATAGTTAATACATGAATGTGTGGACCATACATACATATAATACATATATATATATATATATAGACACAAATACGTATGTATTTTATAGCGCACCACATGTGCACCTACAAAGGTTAAACTCCAAATTAGTATATAAAGTCAAATCAGGGGACAACATATAAATCTGTATCTTATTCACTGAAATCCTATTCAAATAATACTCCAAAGCAGGGACACAAGAAGAAATTCAATCTCCTCAAACAAATTAATACATACAATAATATAATATAATAATAAATAAAATAAAATAAACAGAAGTATAGATCTTAAACTGAGGTCTTCATAGTACTTAACAAAATATATTAGTGAATTAATAAATTAACATAATAATATAATAAATAATATAATACACTAGTATATTATATTGAAATAATATTAAAATATTGCAATAATAAGTGGTTGGTACTGATTGGTCTGGTGGGCTGATGAGCATGTACCCCACAGGGGCAGAGAGATATATTTAAACTCAATCTGCCCTGAGGGGCAGACGCCCCACAGCCCACTCAGACCAACAGACACCATGAGGATGGAAGCACTCATCCTCCTGCTAGAAAACTTAAAAGAGTTAAGATGGCAAAAGCACAGCAAAGAACTGTGCATTCTTCTAAATCACAAATCCCCAAGAAGAGTTCAATTGTGTCGGTTGCGATGCCTGACCTTCCCAACACTGGATGGGAAGAGGTGGCGCCTTCCACCATTTGCACGCCCCCTGCAATTGCTGGAAGGAGCACCCGCAGTCCAGTTCCTGATAGTCAAATTGAAGATGTCACTGTTGAAGTACACCAGGATGAGGATATGGGTGTAGCTGGCGCTGGGTAGGAAATTGACAAGGAGGATTCTAATGGTGAGGTGGTTTGTTTAAGTCAGGCACCCGGGTAGACACTAGAGATGAGCGGGTTCGGTTCCTCGGAATCCGAACCCGCCCGAACTTCAGTTTTTTTTACACGGGTCCGAGCGACTCGGATCTTCCCACCTTGCTCGGTTAACCCGAGCGCGCCCGAACGTCATCATCACGCTGTCGGATTCTCGCGAGGCTCGGATTCTATCGCGAGACTCGGATTCTATATAAGGAGCCGCGCGTCGCCGCCATTTTCACACGTGCATTGAGATTCATAGGGAGAGGACGTGGCTGGCATCCTCTCCGTTTATAGAGATTCGAGAAGAGAGTGAGACAGAGAGAGACACAGTAGTAATTTTGGGGAGCATTAGGAGGAGTACTACTACTACTAGTACTTGCTGAAGTGATAGAGATAGTGTGACTGTATTATCTGACTTGTGGGGGAGACACTGACAGTGGGGAGCAGTTAGAGTCTGAGAGCAGGACTCAGGACTCAGGAGTACATATAACGTACAGTGCACACTTTTGCTGCCAGAGTGCCACACTGCCATTGTTTGTGACCACACTGACCACCAGTATAATATATATTGTGATTGTCTGCTTAGGACTCAGGAGTACTACTTGCAAGTTGCTGATAGTGTGACCAGTGACCTGACCACCAGTTTAATAATCACCACCAGTTTATGAGTTTAATATATATATATATATATATATATATATAATTGTATATAATATATATATAATATTGTATACCACCTAGCACCTACCCGTGTTTTTTTTTTTTTCTTTCTTCTTTATACATACTACTATAGTAGCTTACTGTAGCAGTCTGCGGTGTTGCTGAGCTGACAGTGTCCAGCAGGTCCGTCATCAGTCATTACATAATAAATATATCTACCTGTCCGGCTGCAGTACTAGTGATATTATATATACATATATATTGATTTCATCTCATTATCATCCAGTCTATATTATCAGCAGACACAGTACGTTAGTCCACGGCTGTAGCTACCTCTGTGTCGGCACTCGGCAGTCCATCCATAATTGTATACCACCTACCCGTGGTTTTTTTCTTTTCTTTCTTCTTTATACATACTACTACAGTAGCTTACTGTAGCAGTCTGCGGTGCTGCTGAGCTGACAGTGTCCAGCAGGTCCGTCATCAGTCATTACATAATAAATATATATACCTGTCCGGCTGCAGTACTAGTGATATTATATATACATATATATTGATTTCATCTCATTATCATCCAGTCTATATTATCAGCAGACACAGTACGTTAGTCCACGGCTGTAGCTACCTCTGTGTCGGCACTCGGCAGTCCATCCATAATTGTATACCACCTACCCGTGGGTTTTTTTTTTCTTTCTTCTTTATACATACTACTATAGTAGCTTACTGTAGCAGTCTGCGGTGCTGCTGAGCTGACAGTGTCCAGCAGGTCCGTCATCAGTCATTGCATAATAAATATATATACCTGTCCGGCTGCAGTACTAGTGATATTATATAATTATATATATATATATATTGATTTCATCTCATTATCATCCAGTCTATATTATCAGCAGACACAGTACGTTAGTCCACGGCTGTAGCTACCTCTGTGTCGGCACTCGGCAGTCCATCCATAATTGTATACCACCTACCCGTGGGTTTTTTTTTTCTTTCTTCTTTATACATACTACTATAGTAGCTTACTGTAGCAGTCTGCGGTGCTGCTGAGCTGACAGTGTCCAGCAGGTCCGTCATCAGTCATTACATAATAAATATATATACCTGTCCGGCTGCAGTACTAGTGATATTATATATACATATATATTGATTTCATCTCATTATCATCCAGTCTATATTATCAGCAGACACAGTACGTTAGTCCACGGCTGTAGCTACCTCTGTGTCGGCACTCGGCAGTCCATCCATAATTGTATACCACCTACCCGTGGGTTTTTTTTTTCTTTCTTCTTTATACATACTACTATAGTAGCTTACTGTAGCAGTCTGCGGTGCTGCTGAGCTGACAGTGTCCAGCAGGTCCGTCATCAGTCATTGCATAATAAATATATATACCTGTCCGGCTGCAGTACTAGTGATATTATATAATTATATATATATATATATTGATTTCATCTCATTATCATCCAGTCTATATTATCAGCAGACACAGTACGTTAGTCCACGGCTGTAGCTACCTCTGTGTCGGCACTCGGCAGTCCATCCATAATTGTATACCACCTACCCGTGGGTTTTTTTTTTCTTTCTTCTTTATACATACTACTATAGTAGCTTACTGTAGCAGTCTGCGGTGCTGCTGAGCTGACAGTGTCCAGCAGGTCCGTCATCAGTCATTACATAATAAATATATATACCTGTCCGGCTGCAGTACTAGTGATATTATATATACATATATATTGATTTCATCTCATTATCATCCAGTCCATATTATCAGCAGACACAGTACGTTAGTCCACGGCTGTAGCTACCTCTGTGTCGGCACTCGGCAGTAAATCCATAATTGTATACCACCTACTCGTGTTTTTTTTTTTCTTTCTTCTTTATACATACTACTATAGTAGCTTACTGTAGCAGTCTGCGGTGCTGCTGAGCTGACAGTGTCCAGCAGGTCCGTCATCAGTCATTACATAATAAATATATATACCTGTCCGGCTGCAGTACTAGTGATATTATATATATATATATATATTGATTTCATCTCATTATCATCCAGTCTATATTAGCAGCAGACACAGTACGGTAGTCCACGGCTGTAGCTACCTCTGTGTCGGCAGTCGCTCGTCCATCCATAATTGTATCCCACCTACCCGTGTTTTTTTTTTTTCTTTCTTCTTTATACATACTACTATAGTAGCTTACTGTAGCAGTCTGCGGTGCTGCTGAGCTGACAGTGTCCAGCAGGTCCGTCATCAGTCATTACATAATAAATATATCTACCTGTCCGGCTGCAGTACTAGTGATATTATATATATATATATTGATTTCATCTCATTATCATCCAGTCTATATTATCAGCAGACACAGTACGGTAGTCCACGGCTGTAGCTACCTCTGTGTCGGCAGTCGCTCGTCCATCCATAATTGTATACCACCTACCCGTGGTTTTTTTTTTTTTTTCTTCTTTATACATACTACTATAGTAGCTTACTGTAGCAGTCTGCGGTGCTGCTGAGCTGACAGTGTCCAGCAGGTCCGTCATCAGTCATTACATAATAAATATATCTACCTGTCCGGCTGCAGTACTAGTGATATTATATATATATATATATATATATATATTGATTTCATCTCATTATCATCCAGTCTATATTAGCAGCAGACACAGTACGGTAGTCCACGGCTGTAGCTACCTCTGTGTCGGCAGTCGCTCGTCCATCCATAATTGTATACCACCTACCCGTGTTTTTTTTTTTTTTTTCTGCTTTATACATACTACTATAGTAGCTTACTGTAGCAGTCTGCGGTGCTGCTGAGCTGACTGTGTCCAGCAGGTCCGTCATCAGTTATTACATAATAAATATATCTACCTGTCCGGCTGCAGTACTAGTGTGATATAATATATATTGATTTCATCTCATTATCATCCAGTCTATATTAGCAGCAGACACAGTACGGTAGTCCACGGCTGTAGCTACCTCTGTGTCGGCAGTCGCTCGTCCATCCATAAGTATACTAGTATCCATCCATCTACATTGTTTACCTGAGGTGCCTTTTAGTTGTGCCTATTAAAATATGGAGAACAAAAATGTTGAGGTTCCAAAATTAGGGAAAGATCAAGATCCACTTCCACCTCGTGCTGAAGCTGCTGCCACTAGTCATGGCCGAGACGATGAAATGCCAGCAACGTCGTCTGCCAAGGCCGATGCCCAATGTCATAGTACAGAGCATGTAAAATCCAAAACACCAAATATCAGTAAAAAAAGGACTCCAAAATCTAAAATAAAATTGTCGGAGGAGAAGCGTAAACTTGCCAATATGCCATTTACCACACGGAGTGGCAAGGAACGGCTGAGGCCCTGGCCTATGTTCATGGCTAGTGGTTCAGCTTCACATGAGGATGGAAGCACTCAGCCTCTTGCTAGAAAAATGAAAAGACTCAAGCTGGCAAAAGCACCGCAAAGAACTGTGCGTTCTTCGAAATCCCAAATCCACAAGGAGAGTCCAATTGTGTCGGTTGCGATGCCTGACCTTCCCAACACTGGACGTGAAGAGCATGCGCCTTCCACCATTTGCACGCCCCCTGCAAGTGCTGGAAGGAGCACCCGCAGTCCAGTTCCTGATAGTCAGATTGAAGATGTCAGTGTTGAAGTACACCAGGATGAGGAGGATATGGGTGTTGCTGGCGCTGGGGAGGAAATTGACAAGGAGGATTCTGATGGTGAGGTGGTTTGTTTAAGTCAGGCACCCGGGGAGACACCTGTTGTCCGTGGGAGGAATATGGCCGTTGACATGCCTGGTGAAAATACCAAAAAAATCAGCTCTTCGGTGTGGAAGTATTTCAACAGAAATGCAGACAACATTTGTCAAGCCGTGTGTTGCCTTTGTCAAGCTGTAATAAGTAGGGGTAAGGACGTTAACCACCTCGGAACATCCTCCCTTATACGTCACCTGCAGCGCATTCATAATAAGTCAGTGACAAGTTCAAAAACTTTGGGCGACAGCGGAAGCAGTCCACTGACCAGTAAATCCCTTCCTCTTGTAACCAAGCTCACGCAAACCACCCCACCAACTCCCTCAGTGTCAATTTCCTCCTTCCCCAGGAATGCCAATAGTCCTGCAGGCCATGTCACTGGCAATTCTGACGATTCCTCTCCTGCCTGGGATTCCTCCGATGCATCCTTGCGTGTAACGCCTACTGCTGCTGGCGCTGCTGTTGTTGCTGCTGGGAGTCGATGGTCATCCCAGAGGGGAAATCGTAAGACCACTTTTACTACTTCCACCAAGCAATTGACTGTCCAACAGTCCTTTGCGAGGAAGATGAAATATCACAGCAGTCATCCTGCTGCAAAGCGGATAACTGAGGCCTTGGCATCCTGGGTGGTGAGAAACGTGGTTCCGGTATCCATCATTACTGCAGAGCCAACTAGAGACTTGTTGGAGGTACTGTGTCCCCGGTACCAAATACCATCTAGGTTCCATTTCTCTAGGCAGGCGATACCGAAAATGTACACAGACCTCAGAAAAAGAGTCACCAGTGTCCTAAAAAATGCAGCTGTACCCAATGTCCACTTAACCACGGACATGTGGACAAGTGGAGCAGGGCAGGGTCAGGACTATATGACTGTGACAGCCCACTGGGTAGATGTATGGACTCCCGCCGCAAGAACAGCAGCGGCGGCACCAGTAGCAGCATCTCGCAAACGCCAACTCTTTCCTAGGCAGGCTACGCTTTGTATCACCGGTTTCCAGAATACGCACACAGCTGAAAACCTCTTACGGCAACTGAGGAAGATCATCGCGGAATGGCTTACCCCAATTGGACTCTCCTGTGGATTTGTGGCATCGGACAACGCCAGCAATATTGTGTGTGTATTAAATCTGGGCAAATTCCAGCACGTCCCATGTTTTGCACATACCTTGAATTTGGTGGTGCAGAATTTTTTAAAAAACGACAGGGGCGTGCAAGAGATGCTGTCGGTGGCCAGAAGAATTGCGGGACACTTTCGGCGTACAGGCACCACGTACAGAAGACTGGAGCAACACCAAAAACGCCTGAACCTGCCCTGCCATCATCTGAAGCAAGAAGTGGTAACGAGGTGGAATTCAACCCTATATATGCTTCAGAGGTTGGAGGAGCAGCAAAAGGCCATTCAAGCCTATACAATTCAGCACGGTATAGGAGGTGGAATGCACCTGTCTCAAGCGCAGTGGAGAATGATTTCAACGTTGTGCAAGGTTCTGCTGCCCTTTGAACTTGCCACACGTGAAGTCAGTTCAGACACTGCCAGCCTGAGTCAGGTCATTCCCCTCATCAGGCTTTTGCAGAAAAAGCTGGAGACATTGAAGGAGGAGCTAACACGGAGCGATTCCGCTAGGCATGTGGGACTTGTGGATGGAGCCCTTAATTCGCTTAACAAGGATTCACGGGTGGTCAATCTGTTGAAATCAGAGCACTACATTTTGGCCACCGTGCTCGATCCTAGATTTAAAACCTACCTTGGATCTCTCTTTCCGGCAGACACAAGTCTGCTGGGGTTCATAGACCTGCTGGTGAGAAAATTGTCAAGTCAAGCGGAACGCGACCTGTCAACATCTCCTCCTTCACATTCTCCCGCAACTGGGGGTGCGAGGAAAAGGCTCAGAATTCCGAGCCCACCCGCTGGCGGTGATGCAGGGCAGTCTGGAGCGACTGCTGATGCTGACATCTGGTCCGGACTGAAGGACCTGTCAACGATTACGGACATGTCGTCTACTGTCACTGCATATGATTCTCTCCCCATTGAAAGAATGGTGGAGGATTATATGAGTGACCGCATCCAAGTAGGCACGTCACACAGTCCGTACTTATACTGGCAGGAAAAAGAGGCAATTTGGAGGACCTTGCACAAACTGGCTTTATTCTACCTAAGTTGCCCTCCCACAAGTGTGTACTCTGAAAGAGTGTTTAGTGCCGCCGCTCACCTTGTCAGCAATCGGCGTACGAGGTTACTTCCAGAAAATGTGGAGAAGATGATGTTCATTAAAATGAATTATAATCAATTCCTCCGTGGAGACATTGACCAGCAGCAATTGCCTCCACAAAGTACACAGGGAGCTGAGATGGTGGATTCCAGTGGGGACGAATTGATAATCTGTGAGGAGGGGGATGTACACGGTGATATATCGGAGGATGATGATGAGGTGGACATCTTGCCTCTGTAGAGCCAGTTTGTGCAAGGAGAGATTAATTGCTTCTTTTTTGGTGGGGGTCCAAACCAACCCGTCATTTCAGTCACAGTCGTGTGGCAGACCCTGTCACTGAAATGATGGGTTGGTTAAAGTGTGCATGTCCTGTTTATACAACATAAGGGTGGGTGGGAGGGCCCAAGGACAATTCCATCTTGCACCTCTTTTTTCTTTAATTTTTCTTTGCGTCATGTGCTGTTTGGGGAGTGTTTTTTGGAAGGGCCATCCTGCGTGACACTGCAGTGCCACTCCTAGATGGGCCCGGTGTTTGTGTCGGCCACTAGGGTCGCTTAGCTTACTCACACAGCTACCTCATTGCGCCTCTTTTTTTCTTTGCGTCATGTGCTGTTTGGGGAGTGTTTTTTGGAAGGGCCATCCTGCGTGACACTGCAGTGCCACTCCTAGATGGGCCCGGTGTTTGTGTCGGCCACTAGGGTCGCTTATCTTACTCACACAGCTACCTCATTGCGCCTCTTTTTTTCTTTGCGTCATGTGCTGTTTGGGGAGTGTTTTTTGGAAGGGCCATCCTGCGTGACACTGCAGTGACACTCCTAGATGGGCCCGGTGTTTGTGTCGGCCACTAGGGTCGCTTATCTTACTCACACAGCTACCTCATTGCGCCTCTTTTTTTCTTTGCGTCATGTGCTGTTTGGGGAGTGTTTTTTGGAAGGGCCATCCTGCGTGACACTGCAGTGCCACTCCTAGATGGGCCCGGTGTTTGTGTCGGCCACTAGGGTCGCTTATCTTACTCACACAGCTACCTCATTGCGCCTCTTTTTTTCTTTGCGTCATGTGCTGTTTGGGGAGTGTTTTTTGGAAGGGCCATCCTGCGTGACACTGCAGTGCCACTCCTAGATGGGCCCGGTGTTTGTGTCGGCCACTAGGGTCGCTTATCTTACTCACACAGCTACCTCATTGCGCCTCTTTTTTTCTTTGCGTCATGTGCTGTTTGGGGAGTGTTTTTTGGAAGGGCCATCCTGCGTGACACTGCAGTGCCACTCCTAGATGGGCCCGGTGTTTGTGTCGGCCACTAGGGTCACTTATCTTACTCGCACAGCTACCTCGGTGCAAATTTTAGGACTAAAAATAATATTGTGAGGTGTGAGGTATTCAGAATAGACTGAAAATGAGTGGAAATTATGGTTTTTGAGGTTAATAATACTTTGGGATCAAAATGACCCCCAAATTCTATGATTTAAGCTGTTTTTTAGGGTTTTTTTAAAAAAACACCCGAATCCAAAACACACCCGAATCTGACAAAAAAAAAATCGGTGAGGTTTTGCCAAAACGCGGTCGAACCCAATACACGGCCGCGGAACAGAACCCAAAACCAAAACACAAAACCCGAAAAATTTCAAGTGCACATCTCTAGTAGACACCTGTTGTCCATGGGACGAATATGGCCATTGACATGCCTGGTCAAAATACAAAAAAAATCACCTCTTCGGTGTGGAACTATTTCAACAGAAATGTGGACAACTGGTGTCAAGCCGTGTGTTGCCTTTGTCAAGCTGTAATAAGTAGGGGTAAGGACGTTAACCACCTCGGAACATCCTCCCTTATACGTCACATGGAGCGCATTCATCAGAAGTCATTGCCAAGTTCAAAAACTTTGGGTGACAGCAGAAGCAGTCCACTGCCAACTAAATCCCTTCCTCTTGTAACCAAGCTCCTGCAAATCACACCACCAACTCCCTCAGGGTCAATTTCCTCCATAGACAGGATTGCCAATAGTCCTGCAGGCCATGTCACTGTCAAGTCTGACGAGTCCTCTCCTGCCTGGGATTCCTCCGATGCATCCTTGAGTGTAACACCTACTGCTGCTGGCGCTGCCGTTGTTGCTGCTGGGAGTCGATCGTCATCCCAGAGGGGAAGTCGGAAGACCACTTGTACTACTTCCACCAAGCAATTGACTGTCCAACAGTCCTTTGCGAGGAAGATGAAATATCACAGCAGTCATCCTGCTGCAAAGCGGATAACTCAGGCCTTGGCAGCCTGGGTGGTCAGAAACGTGTTTCCGGTATCCACCGTTAATTCACAGGGAACTAGAGAATTGATTGAGGTACTGTGTCCCCGGTACCAAATACCATCTAGGTTCCATTTCTCTAGGCAGGCGATACCGAAAATGTACACAGACGTCAGAAAAAGAGTCACCAGTGTCCTAAAAAATGCAGTTGTACCCAATGTCCACTTAACCACGGACATGTGGACAAGTGGACCAGGGCAGACTCAGGACTATATGACTGTGACAGCCCACTGGGTAGGTGTATTGCCTCCCGCAGCAATAACAGCAGCGGCGGCACCAGTAGCAGCATCTTGCAAACGCCAACTCGTTCCTAGGCAGGCTACGCTTTGTATCACCACTTTCCATAAGAGGCACACAGCTGACAACCTCTTACGGAAACTGAGGAACATTATCGCAGAATGGCTTACCCCAATTGGACTCTCCTGGGGATTTGTGACATCGGACAATGCCACCAATATTGTGCGTGCATTACATCTGGGCAAATTCTAGCACGTCCCATGTTTTGCACATACATTGAATTTGGTGGTGCAGAATTATTTTAAAAACGGCAGGGGCGTGCAAGAGATGCTGTCTGTGGCCCGAAGAATTGCGGGCCACTTTCGGCATTCAGCCACCGCGTGCCGAAGACTGGAGCACGAGCAAACACTCCTGAACCTGCCCCGCCATCATCTGAAGCAAGAGGTGGTAACGAGGTGGAATTCAACCCTCTATATGCTTCAGAGGATGGAGGAGCAGCAAAAGGCCATTCAAGCCTATACAGCTACCTACGATATAGGCAAAGGAGGGGGAATGCACCTGACTCAAGCGCAGTGGAGAATGATTTCAACGTTGTGCAAGGTTCTGCAACCCTTTGAACTTGCCACACGTGAAGTCAGTTCAGAAACTGCCAGCCTGAGTCAGATCATTCCCCTCATCAGGCTTTTGCAGAAGAAGCTGGAGAGATTGATGGAGGAGCTAAAACAGAGCGATTCCGCTAGGCATGTGGGACTTGTGGATGGAGCCCTTAATTCGCTTAACCAGGATTCACGGGTGGTCAATCTGTTGAAATCAGAGCACTACATTTTGCCCACCGTGCTCGATCCTAGATTTAAAACCTACCTTGGATCTCTCTTTCTGGCAGACACAAGTCTGCAGAGGTTCAAAGACCTGCTGGTGAGAAAATTGTCAAGTCAAGCGGAACGTGACCCGTCAACAGCTCCTCCTTCACATTCTCCCGCAACTGGGGCTGCGAGGAAAAGGCTACGAATTCCGAGTCCACCCGCTGGCGGTGATGCAGGGCAGTCTGGAGCGAGTGCTGACATCTGGTCCGGACTGAAGGACCTGCAAACAATTACTGACATGTCATCTACTGTCACTGCATATGGTTCTGTCACCATTGAAAGAATGGTGGAGGATTATATGAGTGACCGCATCCAAGTAGGCACATCAGACAGTCCGTACGTATACTGGCAGGAAAAAGAGGCAATTTGGAGGCCCTTGCACAAACTGGCTTTATTTTACCTAAGTTGCCCCCCCCCTCCAGTGCGTACTCCGAAAGAGTGTTTAGTGCAGCCAGTCACCTTGTCAGCAATCAGAGTACGAGGTTACTTCCAGAAAATGTCGAGAAGATGATGTTCATCAAAATGAATTATAATCAATTCCTCCGTGGAGACATTCACCAGCAATTGCCTCCAGAAAGTACAAAGGGAGCTGAGATGGTGGATTCCAGTGGGGACGAATTAATAATCTGTGAGGAGGGGGATGTACACAGTGAAAGGGGTGAGGAATCGGATGATGAGGAGGAGGTGAACATCTTGCCTCTGTAGAGCCAGTTTGTGCAAGGAGAGATTGATTGCTTCTTTTTTGGTGGGGGCCCAAACCAACCAGTCATTTCAGTCACAGTTGTGTGGCAGACCCTGTCGCTGAAATGATGGGTTTGTTAAAGTGTGCATGTCCTGTTTATACAACATAAGGGTGGGTGGGAGGGCCCAAGGACAATTCCATCTTGCACCTCTTTATTCTTTCATTTTTCTTTGCATCATGTGCTGTTTAGGGACACTCCTAGATGGGCCAGGTGTTTGTGTCGGCAACTTGGATAGCTTAGCTTAGTCACACAGCTACCTCATTGCGCCTCTTTTTTTCTTTGCATCATGTGCTGTTTGGGGACTATTTTTTTGTAGTGCCATCCTGTCTGACACTGCAGTGCCACTCCTAGATGGGCCAGGTGGTTGTGTCGACCACTTGGGTCGCTTAGCTTAGTCACACAGCTACCTTATTGCGCCTCTTTTTTTCTTTGCATCATGTGCTGTTTGGGGAGGGTTTTTTTGAAGTGCCATCCTGTCTGACACTGCAGTGCCACTCCTAGATGGGCCAGGTGTTTGTGTTGGCCACTTGGGTCGCTTAGCTTAGTCACACAGCTACCTCATTGCGCCTCTTTTTTTCTTTGCATCATGTGCTGTTTGTGGACTATTTTTTTGAAGTGCCATCCTGTCTGACACTGCAGTGCCACTCCTAGATGGGCCAGGTGTTTGTGTCGGCCACTTGGGTCGCTTAGCTTAGTCACACAGCTACCTCGTTGCGCCTCTTTTTTTCTTTGCATCAAGTGCTGTTTGGGGACTATTTTTTTTGAAGTGCCATCCTGTATGACACTGCAGTGCCACTCCTAGATGGGCCAGGTGTTTGTGTCGGCCACTTGGGTCGCTTAGCTTAGTCACACAGCTACCTCATTGCGCCTCTTTTATCTTTGCATCATGTGCTGTTTGGGGACTATTTTTTTTAAAAGTGCCATCTTGTCTGACACTGCAGTGCCACTCCTAGATGGGCCAGGTGTTTGTGTCAGCCACTTGGGTCACTTAGCTTAGACACACAGCTACCTCATTGCACCTTTTTTTCTTTGCATCATGTGCTGTTTGGGGACTTTTTTTGAAGTGCCATCCTGTCTGACACTGCAGTGCCACTCCTAGATGGGCCAGGTATTTGTGTCGGCCACTTGGGTCGCTTAGCTTAGTCACACAGCTACCTCATTGCGCCTCTTTTTTTCTTTGCATCATGTGCTGTTTGGGGACTATTTTTTTGTAGTGCCATTCTGTCTGACACTGCAGTGCCACTCCTAGATGGGCCAGGTGTTTGTGTTGGCCACTTGGGTCGCTTAGCTTAGTCACACAGCTACCTCATTGCGCCTCTTTTTTTCTTTGCATCATGTGCTGTTTGGGGACTATTTTTTTCAAGTACCATCCTGTCTGACACTGCAGTGCCACTCCTAGATGGGCCAAGTGTTTGTGTCGGCCACTTGGGTCGCTTAGCTTAGTCACACAGCTACCTCGTTGCACCTCTTTTTTTCTTTGCATCATGTGCTGTTTGGGGACTATTTTTTTTGAAGTGCCATCCTGTATGACACTGCAGTGCCACTCCTAGATGGGCCAGGTGTTTGTGTCGGCCACTTGGGTCGCTTAGCTTAGTCACACAGCAACCTCATTGCGCCTCTTTTATCTTTGCATCATGTGCTGTTTGGGGACTATTTTTTTAAAAGTGCCATCTTGTCTGACACTGCAGTGCCACTCCTAGATGGGCCAGGTGTTTGTGTCAGCCACTTGGGTCACTTAGCTTAGACACACAGCTACCTCATTGCACCTTTTTTTCTTTGCATCATGTGCTGTTTGGGGACTTTTTTTTGAAGTGCCATCCTGTCTGACACTGCAGTGCCACTCCTAGATGGGCCAGGTATTTGTGTCGGCCACTTGGGTCGCTTAGCTTAGTCACACAGCTACCTCATTGCGCCTCTTTTTTTCTTTGCATCATGTGCTGTTTGGGGACTATTTTTTTGTAGTGCCATTCTGTCTGACACTGCAGTGCCACTCCTAGATGGGCCAGGTGTTTGTGTTGGCCACTTGGGTCGCTTAGCTTAGTCACACAGCTACCTCATTGCGCCTCTTTTTTTCTTTGCATCATGTGCTGTTTGGGGACTATTTTTATCAAGTGCCATCCTGTCTGACACTGCAGTGCCACTCCTAGATGGGCCAAGTGTTTGTGTCGGCCACTTGGGTCGCTTAGCTTAGTCACACAGCTACCTCATTGCGCCTCTTTTTTTCTTTGCATCATGTGCTGTTTGGGGACTATTTTTTTGTAGTGCCATCCTGTCTGACACTGCAGTGCCACTCTTAGATGGGCCAGGTGTTTGTGTCGGCCACTTGGGTTGCTTAGCTTAGTCACACAGCTACCTCATTGCACCTCTTTTTTTCTTTGCATCATGTGCTGTTTGGGGACTTTTTTTTTGAAGTGCCATCCTGTCTGACACTGCAGTGCCACTCCTAGATGGGCTAGGTGTTTGTTTCGGCCACTTGGGTCGCTTAGCTTAGTCATCCAGCAACCTCGGTGCAAATTTTAGGACTAAAAATAATATTGTGAGGTGTGAGGTGTTCAGAATAGACTGGAAATTAGTGTAAATTATGGTTATTGAGGTTAATAATGCTATGGGATCAAAATGACCCCCAAATTCTATGATTTAAGCTGCTTTTTGAGGGTTTTTTGTAAAAAAACACCCAAATCCAAAACACACCCGAATCCGACAAAACATTTTCAGGGAGGTTTTGCCAAAACGCGTCCGAACCCATAACACGGCCGCGGAACCGAATCCAAAACCAAAACACAAAACCCGAAAAATTTCCGGTGCACATCACTAGTGACTGGCTGCTTGGCTGCTGTGCGTGTTTCCGGGAGAGCCACTGCCAAAGGGAAGACAGCAGATCCCACACACCCCCTCCACCACCCACAGTGGCTCCAAACCCCATCCTGCACCCGCAGCACGATGAATTATCTAGTGTTATAATAAGCATGTGGTATTTCTATATAGATTAATGAGACTATATGATCATGGACTGTTGGTTTATCTTAAAAAAAGGGAAAAAATAACTGTAAATTAATGGTGTTACTTGGGTAGAACAGACTACAGAGGTTAAGAGGGTAGGTCAAGAATTTGGTAAGCTTTCCTAAAGATTTGAAAGCTAAGGTAAAAGTACAAGGAAAATAAGTCCCCAGAGTGGGCACAAAGAAAGCCATTTATTCAGGTATACACATAAGAAATGAGACACAGATGTTTGGAACAAACATATTAGAATATATTTTGAGACAAGGACAGAGATTTATGATTATAATTATGAAGAGATGCATTTTAGTGCACTGTTGTTTATGGCAGTGCATATTAATAGATGTACTTTATGTTGGATTCAGAAAAGTAGAGGTAACAAGTGTATGAAATGAATGTAAATGTTACAGGACTGGACTGGGAAATAAAATATAGATACTGTACAGTAACATGAGGTACACACTATAAGATTTGCCAAAAGATGGTACTGAGTAGACCCAATAAACATCTTATTATGGACTAGATTTATTTATGACACCATAGGTATCTGGTCATGGAATGGAGGGACCAATTGTAAAGATACACAAGATGGTGATGTGAGGGGGCATCTCAGTCCTTACTCATTTGTATGCATGGATGTGCACCAGGGTAATGCTTAGTAGTGCCTTTAGCATAAGGTCTCAAACACTACTGCGGCAAAAGTTGCAAGGATTGCATTTAGTAAATATACCCCCATGTGTGTTGTACTGTTAGGAAACAAAATGTGAAGTTCAGTGCACAATTCATAAAGATCAAAAACAAATGAGAACATTGTGTTTCAGTTCTCTTCACAAAATAATATAAAGTTGCAAACCAAAAAAGTATAAAATATTGTCGAGAAGGAGATGACAACGCAGTATCACAGATATCCAAGGAAGAGAATGAGTGAATTTTCTACCTAAAGATGCACTACCCTCTGCATCTCATCCTGGGCATGCAATGGAGAGATATAATGTGTCCAGTGTGTAGAATTTATACCCCTTTTCCACTAGCATAGCACAGGTTTGCAGCCGTGTCGCCTGACACGGCTGCGACCCGTGCTACAGCCCCCTGCAGACAGCGCTCACCAACCCGGCAATTGCCGGGGTGGTGATGCGGCTAGTGACGCTGCAGGGGCGGCGCTGGGAGATCACATGATCTCCCAGCGCCGCCCTCCCTGTGCACTGTGAACGGGAGCCGTGTCGCCTCGACATAGCACCCGTTCACACTAGACAGCTAGCCGGGTTGAACACGTGTTCAACCCGGCAAGCTACCAGGGTAGGATTCCCGGATCACTTGATCTGGGAATTTGCCAGGGGACCCGTTTCCACTAGGGAAAAACACTGGTAAATGCGCGCCCCCGCGCATTTATCCGTGTTTAAAAAAGCTAGTGGAAAAGAGGTATAAACTACAAAAATGGTCCTGTCACTTTTTACCCTATATGCTACAGGTGCTCCTTGGGTAATGCCAAAAACCATGGATCAATATTTACTAACATTAAGATGTCTCAATTTACATCTCTATAGATTTACCAAATTTTTAACACTCATTTATATTTACAACCGTGAAATCTCCTGTGCGAAGAACAGGTAGAACAGCTAGTTGGCAGATAAAGGGATCACCCAACAAAAATTGATAACCAATAATCTAATTATTTTATTAACTAGATTAATGGCTTCATAACACAACCCACTATTTGTCACAACTGAGGGTTTTAGCTGACAGGAGGAAGCCTCAGTTGTAGGGGCTGAGAGGAACTTAAACCGGGGAGGTTTAATCAGACCCCTGGACATGTAAGTGTTAAAGGAAACCCGAAGGTGTGACCATGACAACCAGGTAAAAGTAAATTAAAAGTTTATTGACAAACTCCGTGTAACAGACAGCAAATGATGACAACGGCAATTAATATAATTCCTGGAACACTTTGACCATGGATGGTGTAACAGAGCACTGGTAGGTTAAGAACAGCTGTTAAAGTCCTTGATGGAAAAACCTTACCAGGCCTGGCTGTAGTAGTGCAGATAACCAAGGAACATTCCAGTAGATGGAATGAATGAAGCTGGTAACTTGAGTAAGCTGTTGTATTTGCTGGATAGAACCAGCCAGGTGGTAAGACACGGAGTGGATGCTGAATGGGATCAGCCAGGTGATAAAGTCACTGAGTGAATGCTGGATGGAACCAGCCAGGTGATGAAACACGGAGTGAATACTGTAAGATGCTAGGGAGCGTGGAAACAGAGGAGTTGAAGGATTGTTACCGGTGGTAGTGGATACTGCTGGTAAGTAGGAATCCGCTGGAACAACACCGGCACTTTACGGATACTGGAATCTGCCGGAAGCAGATGAGTTAATAGCTGGAAGCTGGAACAGCCACGGAGGACTGCAGAGTCAGGCTGCACCGCAGGATGGTAGGCAGGTGCGGGTCTCTTAGTGGATGCTGGAGACTGGAGCTGGAACCTGGAAAACAACCACAGGAGAGAGAGACTGGAACAAGGTATGACAAACAAAGCACTGACCATTTCCTGGCCCAGGCACAGGATACTTTTTACCTGCAGAAATGCAGGCATTGGCTGGGCAATTATGCAGATTTCCAGAGGCAGTGGATTGGTGGAACTGAGACATGTGATTGGATCCAACATGGCTGCGCCCATGTTAGAACTTGGAGGGAAAGCTGGTTTGGAAACCATGTGGAAAAATAACAGTAATGGCGGCGCCGGCCGCAGAGGACAGGAGACGCCATGCAGGATTCAAACATAGCGCCGCTGTGACAGCGTCTCAGCGTGACAGGAGGGATATGCAGAATGTGGACACAGATGAGATCCGGCCTTGGAACGCTGAGCCAGCCTCAGGAGACATCTGAAAGGCAAGTAATGGCGTCCAGATACCCGGATCGTGACACTATTGTCTTAGATAAATTAAATCTAAAATAACAAATGTGGTTTCACTATGGTAGACAACAATGGTTAGAGGAGAAATTGAAGAATACAAATAATTTGAAAATAATTTAAAAACACATTGTGAGTACTTACTGTAGGGGCATTTATTTCATTTGCACCCTCTCCGGTGATCTCCGTGATTTGTAGCCCAAAGGCTACAGTGTCTAACACCTTCTGAAGATGGTGTTAGCTGGCATGGCCAAATGTCAGAATACTCAGCTTCATAGCCCCCATAAAAACCTATAGATGCTGGGGCTGCTGTCAAAAATGGAGGGATCATGGCAAATATGGAGACACCTGTTCAGTCGCATCTTCATACATTCGGGTGATCCTAAATATCTGCAGTTACCCCCTGAATACAACTGTTATGCCACAAATATTGCTTGACTAGCTGTTCTACCCGTTTCTAATTTTCACGGTTGTAAATATAAAAATAAGTGTTACAAATTTGATAAATCTATAGAGATGTAAATTTGTGATGTCTTAATGTAAGTAAATATTAATCCACTAGGTGATTCATCGTGCCCTACGGGTGCTCTTCACGGATGAGGTCTGTTGATGCTGCGGGTGGGGGGAGGGGTAGTTGCGGGATGGCCGCAAATGGGGGAGAAGGGCCCCGGAGGTTTTGTGGGTGGAGGAGGGGTGGGTGGTGGAGGGGTGGGTGCTGCAGTTGGGGGAGGGGGTTGGGAGGTGTTGCGGGTGGGGGAGGGGTGGAGGCCATGGATGGGGGGGTTCCAGAGGCACTGCGGGTGGGGTTCTGGAGGGGCTGCGGGTGGTGTAGGGGTGGGTGCGGGGGTGTCGCGTGTGGGGTAGGGAGTCAGGATGCGGTGGGGGTGGGACAGGGGTGTCGCAGGTGGTGGAGTGGCAGGTGCGGGGGTGCCGCGGAAGGGGATGGGGTTTGGAAGCACCACGGGTGGGGGAGGGGCGGGGGCTTTGTGGGTGGGGGAGGGGTAGTTGCAGGAGTGCCGTGGGTTGGGGAGGGGCAGTTGCGAGGGTGCCGCAGGTGGAGGAGGGGTGGGTGCGAGGATGCCGCAGGTTGAGGAGGGGCAGGTGTGCCATGGGTGGGAGAGGGGTGGGTGTACACATATATATATATATATATATATATACACACACACACACACACACGTACATTATGTATATACATGCACCTGGTGATGACAGATGACAGACAAGGAAGGGCAGGCATGTGCGGATTAATGTGGTGCCGTAAGGCAGTAGCCACTGAAGTGTGGCAATGAAGAGAGCAATGTGAGCACTTGATCAGCACTGCGCTCCCACAAGCCAGTGTACACCTACCAGGAAGCTGAAACAAGTCTGCATGTGCAACTGACAAGGGGAGTGCAGCGCTGACCAATCACTACGGAGAGCGCAGGACTCAGTGGCCGCGGCGGTGATGAGGCAGGTTCCAGTGAGAGGTGAAAAAATACAGGGAGAGTGGGGGAGCAACAGGTAGCACCTGGCAGTGGAGAGGAGACCAGTGACCGCAGAGATACTGTAACACAAGGAGCACTGAGAAAAGCTAAATAATGCAGCGGGGGAGGTTAGTACATCCCGCCCACTATGACTCTGACTCCGCCCAGCATTGTGACTCCGCCCAGCATTAGGAAATGAGTCACAGAGTCACTGATCTGGGCTAATATATAGGAGATGGTTCTTGCCGTTACCCGAGGAGCAGATACAGTAAAAAGTGACAGGACCATTTTTGTAGTTTATTAATTTCTACACACTGGAGGTGCCAATCCAAATTTTGTTCTGATTGTCCGTTTGGGCGCTATCGTTCATGCAGCGCAAGCCATGCATCAGTAATGACATTCATTATGTTAACTCCCTTTTCATCCCCTTAGGGAAGGTTTATTGAAATTTTAATTACTGTAGTTAGTTTTCCTATTTCTCACCTGTTGAATATCTATGTTAAATTTCATCTTCCTAACATACTGTGAAGTAAGAGAATTAGCAATGATGAGTGAGTGAGTGAGTGAGTGAGTGAGTGCGTGCTTTTGCATTTTTGTAGGTTATTAAATTCTACACACTGGAGGTGCAATCGAAATTTTAAACCGATTGTACGTTTGGGTGTTATCGTTCACTCAACGCAAGCCACTAATCAATAATGAAGTCATTATGTCAACCCCCTTTTTATCCCCTTAGGGGAGGTTTATTAAAAATTAAATGATCTAGTTATCCTATTTTCCACCTGAAGAATACCTATGCTAAATTTCAGCTTCCTGACGTATCGGGAAGTAGGAGAATTAGTGATGAGTCAGTGAGTGAGTGAAGGCTTTTGCATTTAGATAGATAGATAGATAGATAGATAGATAGATAGATAGATAGATAGATAGATAGATAGATAGATAGATAGATAGATAGAAGGAGGTGCGGCACTCGGTTCCAGATAAACATAACACGGTCAGTGTAATATCACGGCAACCAATCAACTGCTCTGTATACTTTGAAAGTATACAAATTATAAATGTTACGTCAATGCTGATTGGTTGCCATGGGCAACTTCTCCACTGGCTCACTTCTCCACTTTTATCACTGCTTAGTACATGCCCCCCTTAGTTCCAAATCCGCCCCAGCTCAAGACTGTTTCATAAGCAAGTTTTATGTACAACACTTGTTTCAATAAAACTGTTACATTTGTTTTTTACTCATTCAGTGAATCATTGTTACTATATTTATAGTGCCTACAAATTTACCTACATGCTTCTACATATCATTACTGAATTAATGAACTCCTGTGACAGGCTATTACTCTCACCCACATTCTAATCTAGACATACAGTATGACCAGCAACAAATAAAGGAACCATTCACTATAACACACAGTTCTAAGCTGCTCTTCACAGTACAATGGGGGTCATTCTGACCCGTTCGCTCGCTGCGTTTTAACGCAGCAGAGTGAACGGGTCCCTACTGCACATGCACCAGCGCCACAGTGCGCCGGCGCAAGCCAGACGGCCGAAGGCTGTAGCAGGGATGCAATCACCTCTGCTTGATTGACAGGCAGAGGCGATCGCTGGGCAGGAGGGGGCGAAACGGCGGCGTTTTTTTCGCCGTTTCGTGGGTTTGGTCCGGCCAACGCAGGTGTGGCCGGGCCGAATGGGGGGTGGGCCACAGCGGCTGCGTGATGTCACACGCAGCCGCTGCGGGCCGGGCAGTGAGAGTAGCTCCCGGCCAGCACGCTAAAGCTGCGCTGGCCAGGAGCTACTCTTGAAGTGCAAAGGCATTGCTGCTGTGCGATGCCTTTGCACTTCTGCGAGGGGGGGCCGGACTGACATGTGGGGCAGCTAGCCCTGTGCTGGGCGTACCCCCCCCCCCCCCCCCCACATGTGAGGGAAGAAGAACGTAGCTGTGCTAAATTTAGCACAGCTACGATCAACTCGGAATGACCCCCAATTTGCCGGTCACCTCCCTTTATAATTTTATTTCGTAAGGCTCAAATATGCAGTTGCACAAAGGTCGTAACCTATATTCAAGATTTTTTTAATTAATCGCAAATCATTATTACATTTCTTTTATTGAGATATCTATTGTACCATGTAGTCAAATCATTGCCCCATTCTTTTTCTCAGTTAATATTTGTATAACTAAAAGTTATCAAATATTGTTTGCCAATTACTTTACTAAGCTCTGCCAGAGTTAATAAGGTGAAATAGTTCTTTAGAGGTTTCCAACCAGATAATACAGTCACTGAAAAGTAAGAAGTTCAGATTAGTGTCCCACTGACGTGAGATGGACAGGGTCATTATTAAGCAATCCTGGGAAAGTTACAGAATCCATTCCAAGGTCTGATGCACACAGCCTGCATTTGACACTCGCTACAAGTTACAATTGATAGAAAAAAGTACGTTTCAGGGCAACCACCATAGAGAAAATATGTTCTTCATTCAACTTCCTTAAAGCGAATGGTATTCCAACTAAAGTATCCATACTACTGCAACAGCTACAGTATACATGAAAAACACTTGGTTAATGTATTTGGAAATCATTGGCCCAGATTAATCAAGCTTTGAAGAGTGATAAATTGGATGCTGATAAGCTACCAACCAATCAGCTCCCAACTGCCATTATTCAAACACAGCCTGTGACATGGCAGTTAGGAGCTGGTTGGTTGGTACTTTATCACCTTACAATTTATCACTCTCCAAAGCTTGATAAATCTGGGCCGATTATTGACTGCAAATTCAAGTGTTGTAAATACAGTACATGACCCACATGCAGCGGGTAACAATAGACTCTTTGAAACTCATAACAAACGTAGTAATCCATATATTCAAATTGATGAATCAAATAACTTTATGAAATACAATTACAGAACAAAACAAAAAAATATCAAGATCATTGAAATCATACTGTCAATTGCAAAATGAATGGGAAATCAATTTTGCTTCAAGTTGTACTGTAAATTACGACAATTTAATATCAGAACTTGCTATAACCCTGCAAAGTGTAGTCAGATCACTTACATACAGTACTGCTTAGAGAGATGGAAAGCCAGTTTGGGATATTTCTAAGTGGATGATAATGTGGAAGAGGTTACAAGCTTCTCTACTGTGTCAAACTGAGAAATGTCAGTTGTACAATTAATCTACAATTTAAAACTGTCCTCACAATTATGAGTGCTTAAATCTCAGGCAGAACTGGGAGTCGTCAGATTAAGCTAAACTGGATCCCAAATGTTCACCTCTAGAAAGGACTGAAAATTAACATGACTACATAGGCAATGAAAATGGTATAGGCAGTTTTACTTGGGATGTAGTTGGCATGCTGTGGGGAGGGAGGGTTAGGGTTAGGCTGTAGGGGAGGGTTAGGGTTAGGCTGTGGGGAGGGAGGGTTAGGGTTAGGCTGTGGGAGGGGAGGGTTAGGGTTAGGTTGCAAGAGGGGAGGGTTAGGGTTAGGCTGTGGGGGGAAGGTTAGGGTTAGTTTGTGGGGGGAGGGTTAGGGTTAGGCTATGGAGGGAGGGTTAGGGTAAGGCTGTGAGGAGGGAGGGCTAATGTTCGGCTGTGAAGAGGGAGGGTTAGAGTTATGCTGTGAGGAGAAAGGGTTAGGGTTAGGCTGTGAGGAGGGAGGGTTAGTGTGTGAGATGGGAGGGTTAGGGTTAGGGTCTGGGATGGGAAGGTTAGGCTGCGGGAGGGGAGGGTTAGGGTTAGGCTGTGAGGAGGGAGAGTTAGGGTTAGTCTGTGAGTAGGGAGGGTTAGAGTTATGCTGTGAGGAGGAAGGGTTAGGGTTAGGCTGTGAGGAGGGAGGGTAAGGGTCTGGGATGGAAAGGTTAGGCTGCAGGAGGGGACGGTTAGGGTTAGGCTATGGAGGGAGGGTTAGGGTAAGGCTGTGGGGAGGGAGGGTTAGGGTTAGGCTGTGTGGAGGGAGGGTTAGGTTTAGGCTGCGGGTGGAAGCTTAGGGTTAGGTTGCGGAGGGAGGGTTAGGGTTAGGCTGTGAGCAGGGAGGGTTCGGCTGTGAGCAGGGAGGGATAGGGTGTGGGATGGGAGGGTTAGGCTGTGAGGAGGGAGAGTTAGGGTTAGTCTGTGAGTAGGGAGGGTTAGGGTTAGGCTGTGAGGAGGAAGGGTTAGGCTGTGAGGAGGAAAGGTTCGGGTTAGGCTGTGAGCAGGGAGGGTTCGGCTGTGAGCAAGGAGGGTTAGGGTGTGGGACGGGAGGGTTAGGGTTAGGCTGTGAGGAGGGAGAGTTAGGGTTAGCCTGTGAGTAGGGAGGGTTAGGGTTAGGCTGTGAGGAGGAAGGGTTAGGCTGTGAGGAGGAAAGGTTCGGGTTAGGCTGTGAGCAGGGAGGGTTCGTCTGTGAGCAGGGAGGGTTAGGGTGTGGGACGGGAGGGTTAGGATTAGGCTGCGGGTAGGGAGTGTTAGGATTAGGGTTCCTTTAGTGCGGCAACCCTGTTGGGATTACGACCAGTCGGCATGCCAGGGTCGGTATCCTGACTGCGGGCATCTTAATTTACGATCTCCGTACCCAACCCGTTTTATGTACAGGCATCGCACAACTCAAAACTACAATAGTCAGTTACAACAACTTAGCACTAATACTATAACTCTTATCTTTCCAATGTGAAGAGCCCCGGTAGAGTCCTCTTTGCTTCCTATGTAAAACTGAATATTTTAACAACAGTTCATGTAAGGGCACATTTATTATACTTCTATATTAAAATTAAGTTGATGGATCTCTAAGTGAGAAAGATAACGGTGGGAACTTTAAGGAATCTATTCAATTCAATGAATCAAGTCCTGTTCAGTGCATCAAAACAACATAAGAATGTATTAATAGGCATGTGTATCGGACTTTTGATGCAATTTTAATGCATTCAGCAGGACTCCATTCAATTAAAATGAATCCTGCTGAACACAAAATAAAAAGTATGTGCACTGTTCATACTCTGAACCAGATTCCATTCATTGAACTGAATAGCATAAAGAATGTTCATCTCGGTCCCCATGGTGTTCAAAGGTGGCCAAAGGCTTCAGTGCCTTGAGATCAGCTTATTTTAATTATAACAAATAGCACATACAGTATGTGTCCTAAGTGCATTGCTCTGCAACCTGACATGACAAGAGCCGTCAAACACGTGTGACATGTGGGCATGATAGGGGTAATCAACACGAAACCACCAGGTGCATTCAAAAAAATATGAATACATTCCAAAAATCTAAGTAACAATGACTATTAAAAGCAAAGCACTGGAATCATCAAGATTTAGCGCAAGAGCTGACTCTCTTAGGAAGTCTTCAGTTACTCCGTGACTTGTCAAAATTCAAATGAAAACCCAAGGAGGTCCACCAGGGAGAGGAGACAAACTGCCACCAGTTCCTGGTGCCGTCACCTGCGCAATGGATCCGGCAGGGCATGTGCAGACGCCGCAGTGTGACTGCGCATGGGCAGACACCTCCCGTCTTCTATGGACTGCATCCGCTGCAGTCCATAGAAGCCGGTTTGGATTGGGCTGCACCAAAGGCAGGGAGTGGCTTCTTATAAGGAACCCAGCAGTCTTGCAGTCCCGGAGGGATGAAACACCTCCCAATGGAACTGCCTTGTGTGTCTGTGACTGACAGCTAGAACTTCCAATAGGAAGTCACTGCCAGTCACAGTGAAGCCACTGCTGTCATAGACTGCATCTGGCTTTTATGAAACTGAGCTGAGTGGCTGATATTACCTGGGGAGGGGGGGGCTGCAGTCCTGCAGCCCACAGGTAAAATCCGCAACTGTGCACTACTCATCTTAGAGTGTCTGACTGGCATTGGGAGTCTGGTGCTGTATGGTGTAGAGATGCCCCGTGTATGAGAACACATCTGTACATGGAAGGGAGAGGACCAACCCTATGTAATTGAATGAGTATTTGACGGAGTTATAAAGTGAAGAAAGAAGGAATGTAGCAGTATGTTTATTTACTGTAATAAAGGACTTTTCCATCTCTACTGCCATTTTTTTTTTTAAACAGGTGCACTGCACATATGTTGGATGTCTTGTTGGAGGGGGCCCCATGCCATTTCCATGAAAATAATGTAAATTATAGAAGGTTGCACATCCCAGGGATCCATCCAGTATCACTAACCCAGAGCGGATTGTTGGTAGTACTGCAGATAGTTTGTGGAGGGATTGGGGTTTAGAAACCAGTGAGGATCAAAAGCAGGGTAACTTTACAAGGTCAAAATGACCTTTAGTAAATACAGTGATATTGACCTTTGACCTTCCCGTCAATCCTCGGTCATCAGTTTTCAAACTCTGGCAAACCATCCGCTTAGTAAATCTTGCCCAATATCCTGAATAGTATGAAGTTCATTTAATGCACATTCAAATAGGATTTCTCTTCCTGTAACTACAGATACAGAGCAATTTCTATTTCCGATTATTGGATTTACAGGTCTGCAGTGTATTTGATATGGTGTGTCTCAATAATACCTGTGCCTACTTTCAACATTATTCCAAATATTTGTCTTTTAAGGACTATTTTATAAGAAAAGGATATGTATTAAATTCACATGCATATACTGTAGTGTAGTATGGTTGGATACTACTTTACTGTACATTTTAAATGTTTTTTGTATGAGACATATGTGGATGTTTATTTCATTATAGAAGCTACCTTATTGATCCAGTATGGATTTTGTATTTAAGCAATTAAATGGAAATATGAATTTATATGTATACACTTGAGTATATATGGTACAGGTTGAGTATCCCATATCCAAATATTCCGAAATACGGAATATTCCGAAATACGGACTTTTTTGAGTGAGACTGAGATAGTGAAATCTTTGTTTTTTGATGGCTCAATGTACACAAACTTTGTTTAATACACAAAGTTATTAAAAATATTGTATTAAATGACCTTTAGGCTGTGTGCATAAGGTGTATATGAAACATAAATGAATTGTGTGAATGTACACACACTTTGTTTAATGCACAAAGTTATAAAAAATATTGTCTAAAATTACTTTCAGGCTGTGTGTATACGGTGTATATGTAACATAAATGCATTCTGTGCTTATATTTAGGTCCCATCACCATGATATCTCATTATGGTATGCAATTATTCCAAAATACGGAAAAATCCGATATCCAAAATACCTCTTGTCCCAAGCATTTTGGATAAGGGATACTCAACCTTTATATAGACAGCAAATGATAAAGATATGTATATATATTACATGGGATTATAAGTTTTAAGTAAATCTGTGTGTATTATATATGTTTTTGAAAATAGTGGAACCTGATTGGCTGAGGTGGGCATGTGACACAGTCAGAGGGGTACAAAGGGATCAGGGGGTCACTTCCACTGTACACCCTGAGGAAGGATTTTCAATCCGAAACGCGTTGGTTATACTGTCACAGGAGGACCCCGGGTTCGACCACACCACTGATGTTGGTACTGTTTTATGGGTATTATTCATTCCAACCCCATATTGACTGGTAATATTTCTCCATTCCATCTAACGGGTACCAGTGGAGGTGGCCTCGCTATTTTTGTCGTAGGGAACCTCCTGTATTAGTGTTTTTTATTTTTCTGATTTTTAAGTGTTGATTTAGACTTTTTTTTATACTTCACAGTGTTTGTGAAAGAAATGTTATCTAATATGGAATAAAAAGACTTTTTTATCATCTGCTGTCCTTTCGAGTACTTTGGAGCCATCTGTTTGGGGGTACAGGATGTCCGGAATACAAGCAAGGACCAAAAGATACCTTTCAGCGCATATAGGGCTTATTATAAAGGTAAGCCCGGTTCAGATGGGTCGCACACTATAAAGTTGATGTTACATGGAGTGTTGAAAGGAAACCTTTATAGGTACGCATCTTATTTAGTACAGGTCAGTCTCCAAAGGCAGAGCCGGCCATAGGCATAGGCAAACTAGGCAATTGCCATGCCTAGGGGCATCAGCAGCTTCTGCTGATTAAAATGATATGCGGCATGCCTATATTCTGTGTGTAGCATTTCATATGCAGATACAGCCACAGTCTCACACAGTATATAGGCATGCTGCATATCAGTTTAATTAGCAGAAGCTGCTTGTGCATCCTAGCCACATAGCAATGCAAATAAGATGCATTTTCATAAAAAAAAGTGCCAAACGTTAGCATTGATGCAAGAATTATGAGGACACACCTGTATCCTAGCAGAGGCAGAGGTCACAGTGTTAGTGGCAGTGTGAGTGCTGGTTGTGTAGTAGTGTTCAGAATATGTGTAAGGAGCATTATGTGTGTCATGTAAAAATGCATTAATAATGTGCAACATATGTGTAAAGGGGCACTATGTGTGTTATTATGTGTATAAGGGCATTAATAATGAATAATGTGCGGCATATGTGTAACAGGGTACTACTGTATGTGTGTCATTATGTGTATAGGGGCACTAATAATGTGCAGCAAATGTGTAGGGGGCACTATGTGTGTCATTATGTGTATAAGGGCATTCATAATGTGTGGCATATGTGTAACAGAGTACTACCGTATATGTGTCATTATGTGTATAGGGGCACTAATAATGTGCAGCAAATGTGTAGGACTGCTATGGGTGAGGGGTGATGGTGCTGGGAAAGAGGTGCAAGGTCAGAGGCGGAACTAGCGGCAGTGCTAGTGGGCACCAGCTAAAATCTTGCCTAAGGCATCATATTGGTTAGGGCCGGCTCTGTCCAAAGGCAATGATTTCAAGATTTTTCAGAAGCACTTAAATCTGCTAATGGATGTACTGTACATTGGCCCTCATTCCGAGTTGTTCGCTCGCAAGGCGATTTTAGCAGAGTTACACACGCTAAGCCGCCGCCTACTGGGAGTGAATCTTAGCTTCTTAAAATTGCGAACGATGTATTCGCAATATTGCGATTACTAACTACTTAGCAGTTTCAGAGTAGCTTCAGACTTACTCTGCCTGTGCGATCAGTTCAGTGCTTGTCGTTCCTGGTTTGACGTCACAAACACACCCAGCATTCGCCCAGACACTCCTCCGTTTCTCCAGCCACTCCTGCGTTTTTTCCGGAAACGGTAGCGTTTTCATCCACACGCCCATAAAACGCTGTGTTTCCGCCCAGTAACACCCATTTCCTGTCAATCACATTACGTTCGCCGGAGCGAAGAAAAAGCCGTGAGTAAAAAAACTATCTTCATAGCAAAATTACTTGGCGCAGTCGCAGTGCGAACATTGCGCATGCGTACTAAGCAGAAAAAGGCTGCGATGCGAAGAAAATTACCGAGCGAACGACTCGGAATGAGGGCCATTATGTCTTCTTTTTGAGGAACAAGAGAATACACGGATTAGAATTGTGTGTAGCAGCGCTGGCAGATCGCCCTTCTGTGTATGACAGATATAACATGTGCAGAGAGAGTTAGATTTGGGTGGGTTATTTTGTTTCTGTGCAGGGTAAATACTGGCTGGTTTATTTTTACACTGCAGATTAGATTTTAATTTGAACACACCCCACCCAAATCTAACTCTCTCTGCACATGTTACATCTGCCCCACCTGCAGTGCACATAGGGGGTAATTCCAAATTGATCGCAGCAGGATTTTTTTTGCAATTGGGCAAAACCATGTGCACTGCAGGTGTGGCAGATATAACATGTGCAGAGAGAGTTAGATTTGGGTGGGTTATTTTGTTTCTGTGCAGGGTAAATACTGGCTGCTTTATTTTTACACTGCAAATTAGATTGCAGATTGAACACACCCCACCCAAATCTAACTCTCTCTGCACATGTTATATCTGCCTCCCCTGCAGTGCACATGGTTTTGCCCAATTGCTAAAAAAAAATCCTGCTGCGATCAACTTGCAATTACCCCCATGGTTTTGCCCAATTGCTAATTTTTTTGGTTTGCTAACAACTCCTGTGTCAGTAAAAACAGCAGCAGGGATCAGAGACCATCTAGTAGATAATGTGATGTTGCAAGGTTATGGCAGTGACGCCGACTCGTGCTCTAATCCCTGCACTGTGTCAGTCGGCAGCACGGAGCTGATATGTTAATTTTCAAGGTTATACAGGTGAAACTAATTTGAATTCTCTGTTGTGCCCTTTCCCTGCAGCCAAATTGTATGCTGGGCACAGTGCAGTAAAGGACACATGGGCCCTCATTCCGAGTCGTTCGCTCGTTCTTTTTTTTCGCATCGCAGTGAAAATCAGCTTAGAGCGCATGCGCAATGTTCGCACTGCGACTGCGCTAAGTAATTCTGCTATGAAGAAAGGATTTTTACTCACGGCTTTTTGTTCGCACCGGCGAACGTAGTGTGATTGACAGGAAATGGGTGTTACTGGGCGGAAACACGGCGTTTTATGGGCGTGTGGCTGAAAACGCTACCGTTTCCGGAAAAAACGCAGGAGTGGCCGGAGAAACGGGGGAGTGTCTGGGCGAACGCTGGGAGTGTTTGTGACGTCAAACCAGGAACGACAAGCACTGAACTGATCGCACAGGCAGAGTAAGTCTGGAGCTACTCTAAAACTGCTAAGTTTTTTTTGTTCGCAATATTGCGTAAACTTCGTTCGCACTTTTAAGATGCTAAGATACACTCCCAGTAGGCGTAGACTAAGCGTGTGTAACTCTGCTAAATTCGCCTTGCGACCGATCAACTCGGAATGAGGGCCATGGTTTCCTAGTAGACTGATGCAAAATAACACCCAAGCAACATATACTGTAATGCAGATACCCAGGCCCGGCGCTACCCGCTCAGCGAAGGGATGCAAAGCAGGTAGGCGCCAGGCAGGAGAGGTGCTCTACCTGCCTTGCATCCCCGCTGCTGCGTCTGCCGCATGTCCACTGCTGCTGCCGACTTCTGTACCTGTCACTGAATGACAGGCAGCAGCGCCGGCAGCTTCTAGCCTCCTCCTCCTCCTCCTCCCTGTGAAGCGGCTGGGGCTGTGTGCAGTGCAGGTTGCGGGTCCCGGAATGGGGGCAGAGCTACACGGTGTGCAGGGGGCGGAGCTACACGGGACCAGGCAGCTGTACTGGGGGAGCGTCAACAGTGGTGGCCTGTCAGACTTGGTAAGAGAAAAATGTGTGTGGGGAGTGTGTGTGTGTGTGTGTGTGTGTGTGTGTGTGTGTGTGTGTGTGTGTGTGTGTGTCGGGGTGTGGTGTGTGTGTGTGGTGTGTGTATTTTTCTTCTTTTGTCTGAACATTTCTTTCTTAATTAGACATTCAAAAACATGTTTTATTTCACTACTACTGTATATACAAGGAATGCATTTGTCTCCATGTCAGAAGACTACACTTTTAAAATCATGTGGCTTTTCAGAGATATAGCCCACCAATGAAAAAGACATATGTTTATAGTGCATGTAAAAATAGCTTATATTAATCTTATTAAAATGACTGTAATAAGAAAATCCATCCAAATTATTTATTTTTGGATAGGTTGAAATGTAAAATTCATCACTGACTGATTATTTTTAATCAGTGGGGGTATGTGTGTATGTGTGCGCGCATTATAGATGCTACTACTGGGGGGCATTACTTATAAGGACGCTAATACTGGGGGGCATTACTTATAAGGACGCTAATACTGGGGGGCATTACTTATAAGGACGCTAATACTGGGGGGCATTATGTATAAGGACGCTACTACTGGTGGGCATTACGTATAAGGACGCTACTACTGGGGGGCATTACTTATAAAGACGCTACTACTGGGGGGCATTACGTATAAGCACGCTACTAGTGGCGGGCATTACGTATAAGGACGCTACTACTGGTGGGCATTATGTATAATGACGCTGCTATTGGGAGGCATTATGTGAATGAGCAGCACTACTATTTGCGGTGTAATGTGAATAAGATTGTGCTACGGTGTGCGTAAATTCAAATGGGGGTACTATTGTGTGATCACGCCACTTCCATGCGAGACTACACCCCTTTTCCTGACACACGTCGAAGGTGCGCGCTGACCTTTCGTGAAGTATGAGAGGGCGCAAATTTATAGTTTGCAGGGGGGCGCCGAACACCCTAGCATCGGCCCTGCAGATACCCTACAGCTGCATAGACCGCACACTAATAGGAACACTCGTGTACAGGAATGAAGGTACTGGGACTATGCTACATGTAGGTTAAGGCTTCATTTTCAGCCAGCTGTACTTCAGTTCCCTGTATGTCCAAGTGTACTGAAGCACTGCACACTGATGTCACGTCTCAGAACCTGACTGCTATGGGAAACATTCTGTCACAGATGCTTTATATAAGTATGAAAACTCAGAGGCGTCTATTGTCATCAAACTATTGCTAGGAGAGAATCCAGACTTAGGGGGACATTTACTAAGCAGTGATAAGAGTGGAGAAGTGAGCCAGTGGAGAAGTTGCCCATGGCAACCAATCAGCACTGAAGTAACATCTATAATTTGCATACTGTAAAATGATACAGAGCTGCTGATGGGTTGATGGGGAAATTTCTCCACTGGCTCACTTCTCTGCTTATATCACTGCTTAGTAAATGTCCCCCTGACAGTAGTTTCCTCTCTTTTTATGCAGAACTATACAGGTTATGAGGCTAATTCAGGTTGGATCGCAAATCGCGATCCAAACGGAAATATTTTGATCGCCCTGCGGGTGGCACCCTTCCTGTACATGTGCCCACACTTTCTGCAGGGGGGCTGTCAATCAGGCAGAGGCGGGCGCGGGGCGGGCGCTGCATTTACAGGGTGGAGACAGAGCGTTGCGGCACGCACGTAGGGTGGAGGTGGCCAAACGGGGGGGGGGGGGGGTGTCGGGGGTGTGATCACGGCAGCTGTGTGACATCACAGGAGCCATCCTCCAAGCAGAAATTGCAATGTGTTTGCAATTTCTGCTTGTTGAACGGGGGCGGGCGGCGGTCAGCATGCTGGGCGGTCCTTGGCCAGCAATGGGCGGCCCCCAGCATGTGATCCAAAGGATTGCAAATACGAATTAGGCCCTTTATAGGCAATATATTAGGTATATTTACAAAGTTGCATGTTTTGCTCTTAATATTAGTGACGCTTTAAAATTTGAGGTCAAACCTACCCAAGATGCGGTTTTCAAAAGCTGCCACTGTAACTTTAAACATGGGGCTTTGCTGTTGTGTTAATAGTTATAATGTCAATACAGCTAAAATGCTTTAAATAAAAGTGCAACTGTGCCGGCATTCTCCCTTCAGCATTATGCTGTCGACAGCATTAATATTGACAATATGACTATCACTCCCCCCCATGAGTTTTAAATCAGTGTTTCCCAACCTCGGCACACTACGGGGTAAATTTACTAAGATGGGAGTTCTATTTAAGATGGGATGTTGCCAATAGCAACCAATAAGATTCCAGGTATTATCTTCTAGAAGGAGCTAGATAAATGAGTAGTAAAATCTGATTGGTTGCTATGGGCAACATCCCATCTTAAATAGAACTCCCATCTTAGTAAAAATACCCCTACCAGTCCAGGTTTTAAGGATATCCATGTTTGAGCACAGATAATTAGCATCTTGGTTATTTTGATTTAAGTAAGGGCCTGATTCATTCCTGATCGCTGCTGTGTGTTTTCGCACGGCGGGCGGTCAGGTCCTAACTGCGCGTGCAGGCGTTCGCAAGGTGAATGACAGGAGGAAGCCGTTGGTGGGTGGACACTGACTGTTTATTGGGAGTGTCTGGAAAAACGCAGGCGTGCCCAAGTGTTTTCAGGGAGGGTGTGTGACATCAGCTCCGGCCCCGATCTGCCTGTTCTCATCCCACTATAGGAGTAATAGGCCCTACACACTGGCCGATTTTTTGAAAGATATGAACGATCTCGTTCATAAATGAACGAGAACTCGTTCATATCTTTCAGTGTGGAGACTCCAGCGATGAACGATGCGCGTCCCCGCGCTCGTTCATCGCTGGTCTCCCGTCGGCTGTACATGCAGGCCAATATGGACGATCTCGTCCATATTTGCCTGCACTTCAATGCAGCCGCATGACGGGGGGAGTGAAGAAACTTCACTCCCCCCGTCACTGCCCCCCCCGCCGCCGGGTCGCTCGTCGGCCGTATCCGCCGTCGGGCAGCTCTGCGGCGGGTCGGCCAGTGAGTAGGGCCCCTAAGTCAGGCATTCCCAACCACGGTCCTCAAGGCACACTTATGCTGCTTTCACATCGCAAACCCTGCTTTTAAAACGTTTCTTAAAATGGGTCTTAAACCCCCTTCACATTGCATGTTGTAACCGGTAGATTAACACTTCATTACCGTTTTGGTACCTTTCACACTGAACCCGTTTCACCCATAGAAAACAGTGGTTGTCATTGTAAATGGACTTTTCTGGCCCACACATTATTAATAATTATTAATTATTAATTAATTATTAATAATTTGGCTAGTCGTACAATGGAACCCAGCAGCTTCAAGCATCTTTATCATGTTTTTGTAGATTACTGCATCCTTCACTGTCCCAGTGATTTGTCTACATATTTCTTCATCCCCTCTGATCCTAAGCAGCTCCCTAACCTCCTCATCACACCAATCTGCCATTTTAAACTGTATTCTGTATAATAAAACGCTCCCTTCACTCTCATGTGTTTCCTCCAGTTTATTTCCTGCTTCTGCCTGGTGACATCACGCATGGAGACAGCCTATCACCTTCTGTGGCTTGGAAATACTGTTTCTGAGCCTTTCACATTGCACAATGAAACGGGTCTGAACCGGGTAGGACCATGCTTGCCTACCTGACCCTCTCCATGAGGGAGAAAATTCTCTGTTCCTGGACTTTCCTGGTAATGTATGATTGCCATCACCTGTGGTGAGCTAATTAATTGATAAGAAAGGTGTTTCACTACAGGTGATGGCAATCATACATTACCAGGAAAGTCCAGGAACAGAGCATTTTCTCTAGAGATGTGCACTTGAAATTTTTCGGGTTTTGTGTTTTGGTTTTGGGTTCGGTTCCGCGGCCGTGTTTTGGGTTCGACCGCGTTTTGGCAAAACCTCACCGAATTTTTTTTGTCGGATTCGGGTGTGTTTTGGATTCGGGTGTTTTTTTTAAAAAACACTAAAAAACAGCTTAAATCATAGAATTTGGGGGTCATTTTGATCCCAAAGTATTATTAACCTCAAAAACCATAATTTCCACTCATTTTCAGTCTATTCTGAATACCTCACACCTCACAATATTATTTTTAGTCCTAAAATTTGCACCTAGGTCGCTGGATGACTAAGCTAAGCGACCCTAGTGGCCGACACAAACACCGTGCCCATCTAGGAGTGGCACTGCAGTGTCACGCAGGATGGCCCTTCCAAAAAACACTCCCCAAACAGCACATGACGCAAAGAAAAAAAGAGGCGCAATGAGGTAGCTGTGTGAGTAAGATAAGCGACCCTAGTGGCCGACACAAACACCGGGCCCATCTAGGAGTGGCACTGCAGTGTCACGCAGGATGGCCCTTCCAAAAAACCCTCCCCAAACAGCACATGACGCAAAGAAAAAAAGAGGCGCAATGAGGTAGCTGTGTGAGTAAGATAAGCGACCCTAGTGGCCGACACAAACACCGGGCCCATCTAGGAGTGGCACTGCAGTGTCACGCAGGATGGCCCTTCCAAAAAACACTCCCCAAACAGCACATGACGCAAAGAAAAAAAGAGGCGCAATGAGGTAGCTGTGTGAGTAAGATAAGTGACCCTAGTGGCCGACACAAACACCGTGCCCATCTAGGAGTGGCACTGCAGTGTCACGCAGGATGGCCCTTCCAAAAAACCCTCCCCAAACAGCACATGACGCAAAGAAAAAAAGAGGCGCAATGAGGTAGCTGTGTGAGTAAGATAAGCGACCCTAGTGGCCGACACAAACACCGGGCCCATCTAGGAGTGGCACTGCAGTGTCACGCAGGATGGCCCTTCCAAAAAACCCTCCCCAAACAGCACATGACGCAAAGAAAAAAAGAGGCGCAATGAGGTAGCTGTGTGAGTAAGATAAACGACCCGAGTGGCCGACACAAACACCGTGCCCATCTAGGAGTGGCACTGCAGTGTCACGCAGGATGGCCCTTCCAAAAAACCCTCCCCAAACAGCACATGACGCAAAGAAAAAAAGAGGCGCAATGAGGTAGCTGTGTGAGTAAGATAAGCGACCCTAGTGGCCGACACAAACACCGGGCCCATCTAGGAGTGGCACTGCAGTGTCACGCAGGATGGCCCTTCCAAAAAACATTCCACAAACAGCACATGACGCAAAGAAAAATTAAAGAAAAAAGAGGTGCAAGATGGAATTGTCCTTGGGCCCTCCCACCCACCCTTATGTTGTATAAACAGGACATGCACACTTTAACCAACCCATCATTTCAGTGACAGGGTCTGCCACACGACTGTGAAAAAAAAAAAAACCACGGGTAGGTGGTATACAATTATGGATGGACTGCCGAGTGCCGACACAGAGGTAGCTACAGCCGTGGACTAACGTACTGTGTCTGCTGCTAATATAGACTGGATGATTGATAATGAGATGAAATCAATATATATATATGTATGTATATATAATATCACTAGTACTGCAGCCGGACAGGTAGATAATATATTTATTAGGTAATGATGACTGATGATGGACCTGCTGGACACTGTCAGCTCAGCAGCACCGCAGACTGCTACAGTAAGCTACTATACTATAGTAGTATGTACAAAGAAGAAAGAAAAAAAAAAAAACCACGGGTAGGTGGTATACAATTATGGATGGACTGCCGAGTGCCGACACAGAGGTAGCTACAGCCGTGGACTAACGTACTGTGTCTGCTGCTAATATAGACTGGATGATTGATAATGAGATGAAATCAATATATATATATGTATGTATATATAATATCACTAGTACTGCAGCCGGACAGGTAGATAATATATTTATTAGGTAATGATGACTGATGACGGACCTGCTGGACACTGTCAGCTCAGCAGCACCGCAGACTGCTACAGTAAGCTACTATACTATAGTAGTATGTACAAAGAAGAAAGAAAAAAAAAAAACCACGGGTAGGTGGTATACAATTATGGATGGACTGCCGAGTGCCGACACAGAGGTATCTACAGCCGTGGACTAACGTACTGTGTCTGCTGCTAATATAGACTGGATGATTGATAATGAGATTAAATCAATATATATATATGTATGTATATATAATATCACTAGTACTGCAGCCGGACAGGTAGATAATATATTTATTAGGTAATGATGACTGATGACAGACCTGCTGGACACTGTCAGCTCAGCAGCACCGCAGACTGCTACAGTAAGCTACTATACTATAGTAGTATGTACAAAGAAGAAAGAAAAAAAAAAACCACGGGTAGGTGGTATACAATTATGGATGGACTGCCGAGTGCCGACACAGAGGTAGCTACAGCCGTGGACTAACGTACCGTGTCTGCTGCTAATATAGACTGGATGATTGATAATGAGATGAAATCAATATATATATGTATGTATATATAATATCACTAGTACTGCAGCCGGACAGGTAGATAATATATTTATTAGGTAATGATGACTGATGACGGACCTGCTGGACACTGTCAGCTCAGCAGCACCGCAGACTGCTACAGTAAGCTACTATACTCTATAGTAGTATGTACAAAGAAGAAAGAAAAAAAAAATCACGGGTAGGTGGTATACAATTATGGATGGATGCCGAGTGCCGACACAGAGGTAGCTACAGCCGTGGACTAACGTACTGTGTCTGCTGCTAATATAGAGTCTAGACTGGATGATAAATTATTGATAATGAGATGAAATCAATATAATATCACTAGTACTGCAGCTGGACAGGTACTATATATATTTATTATGTAATGACTGATGACGGACCTGCTGGACACTGTCAGGTCAGCACAGCACCGCAGACTGCTACCGTAAGCTACTATAGTAGTATGTATAAAGAAGAATGAAAGAAAAAAAAACCACGGGTAGGTGGTATACAATAATATATATATATATATATATATTATATACAATTATATATATATATATATATATATATATATATTAAACTGGTGGTGATTGATTATTAAACTGGTGGTCACTTCAGGTCACGTTGCAACTTGCAACTAGTACTCCGAGGCCTAAGCAGACAATCACAAAATATATTATTATACTGGTGGTCAGTGTGGTCACAACAATGGCAGTGTGGCACTGACTCTGGCAGCAAAAGTGTGCACTGTACGTTATATGTACTCCTGAGTCCTGCTCTCAGACTCTAACTGCTCCCCACTGTCAGTGTCTCCCCCACAAGTCAGATAATACACTTACAGTCACACTATCTATTATCTAATCTAGTATAAATATCACTTCAGCAAGTAGTATAGTAGTATACAGTATAGTAGTACTCCTCCTAATAATGCTTCCCAAAATACTGTGTCTCTCTCTTCTCTAAACGGAGAGGACACCAGCCACGTCCTCTCCCTATGACTCTCAATGCACGTGTGAAAATGGCGGCGACGCGCGGCTCCTTATATAGAATCCGAGTCTCGCAATAGAATCCGAGCCTCGCGAGAATCCGACAGCGTGATGATGACGTTCGGGCGCGCTCGGGTTAACCGAGCAAGGCGGGAAGATCCGAGTCGCTCGGACCCGTGAAAAAAAACATGAAGTTCGGGCGGGTTCGGATTCAGAGGAACCGAACCCGCTCATCTCTAATTTTCTCCCTCATGGAGAGGGTCAGGTAGGCAAGTATGGGTAGGACCCTGCTTTCTAACCGTTTTAAAATACCGGTATTCTGTAACCAGTAAATTCAGTGTGGCCCTTTCACACCGCAGCTAGAACCGTTTTGGAAGGCTTAAAAATCGGCAATTTACCGGGTTAAAGCTGCGGTGTGAAAGGGGTATGTATAACAGTCCTGGTTTTAGTGATATCGAGGCTTCAGCACAGGTGACTTAATTAGTAGCTCAGTTATTTTGATTTAACCATCTGTGCTGCAGCCTGGATATCACAAAAACCTGCGCTGTTGGTGTGCCTTGAGGACCGTGGTTGGGAATGCCTGGATTAAGTTCTGGGCAGCGCAGAGACTGCACACAGTGGATTTTTGCATCTTGGCGTACACATGGGATCTAGAGATGTGCACCGGAAATTTTTCGGGTTTTGTGTTTTGGTTTTGTGTTTGGTTCCGCGGCCATGTTTTGGGTTCGAACGCGTTTTGGCAAAACCTCACCGAATTTTTTTAGTCGGATTCGGGTGTGTTTCGGATTCGGGTGTTTTTTTCAAAAAACCCTAAAAAACAGCTTAAATCATAGAATTTGGGGGTCATTTTGATCCCAAAGTATTATTAACCTCAATAACCATAATTTCCACTCATTTTCAGTCTATTCTGAACACCTCACACCTCACAATATTATTTTTAGTCCTAAAATTTGCACCGAGGTCGCTGGATGACTAAGCTCAGCGACCCAAGTGGCCGACACAAACACCTGGCCCATCTAGGAGTGGCACTGCAGTGTCACGCAGGATGGCCCTTCCAAAAAACACTCCCCAAACAGCACATGACGCAAAGAAAAAAAGAGGCGCAATGAGGTAGCTGTGTGACTAAGCTCAGCGACCCAAGTGGCCGACACAAACACCTGGCCCATCTAGGAGTGGCACTGCAGTGTCAGGCAGGATGGCCCTTCCAAAAAATACTCCCCAAACAGCACATGACGCAAAGAAGAAAAAAAAGAGGCGCAATGAGGTAGCTGTGTGAGTAAGCTCAGCGACCCAAGTGGCCGACACAAACACCAGGCCCATCTAGGAGTGGCACTGCAGTGTCAGGCAGGATGGCCCTTCCAAAAAATACTCCCCAAACAGCACATGACGCAAAGAAGAAAAAAAAGAGGCGCAATGAGGTAGCTGTGTGACTAAGCTAAGCGACTCTAGTGGCCGACACAAACACCTGGCCCATCTAGGAGTGGCACTGCAGTGTCACGCAGGATGGCCCTTCCAAAAAACACTCCCCAAACAGCACATGACGCAAAGAAAAAAAGAGGCGCAATGAGGTAGCTGTGTGACTAAGCTCAGCGACTCAAGTGGCTGACACAAACACCTGGCCCATCTAGGAGTGGCACTGCAGTGTCAGGCAGGATGGCCCTTCCAAAAAATACTCCCCAAACAGCACATGACGCAAAGAAAAAAAGAGGCGCAATGAGGTAGCTGTGTGACTAAGCTCAGCGACCCAAGTGGCCGACACAAACACCTGGCCCATCTAGGAGTGGCACTGCAGTGTCACGCAGGATGGCCCTTCCAAAAAACACTCCCCAAACAGCACATGACGCAAAGAAAAAAAGAGGCGCAATGAGGTAGCTGTGTGACTAAGCTCAGCGACCCAAGTGGCCGACACAAACACCTGGCCCATCTAGGAGTGGCACTGCAGTGTCAGGCAGGATGGCCCTTCCAAAAAATACTCCCCAAAAAGCACATGACGCAAAGAAGAAAAAAAAGAGGCGCAATGAGGTAGCTGTGTGACTAAGCTAAGCGACCCTAGTGGCCGACACAAACACCTGGCCCATCTAGGAGTGGCACTGCAGTGTCACGCAGGATGGCCCTTCCAAAAAACACTCCCCAAACAGCACATGACGCAAAGAAAAAAAGAGGCGCAATGAGGTAGCTGTGTGACTAAGCTCAGCGACTCAAGTGGCTGACACAAACACCTGGCCCATCTAGGAGTGGCACTGCAGTGTCAGGCAGGATGGCCCTTCCAAAAAATACTCCCCAAACAGCACATGACGCAAAGAAAAAAAGAGGCGCAATGAGGTAGCTGTGTGACTAAGCTCAGCGACCCAAGTGGCCGACACAAACACCTGGCCCATCTAGGAGTGGCACTGCAGTGTCACGCAGGATGGCCCTTCCAAAAAACACTCCCCAAACAGCACATGACGCAAAGAAAAAAAGAGGCGCAATGAGGTAGCTGTGTGACTAAGCTCAGCGACCCAAGTGGCCGACACAAACACCTGGCCCATCTAGGAGTGGCACTGCAGTGTCAGGCAGGATGGCCCTTCCAAAAAATACTCCCCAAAAAGCACATGACGCAAAGAAGAAAAAAAAGAGGCGCAATGAGGTAGCTGTGTGAGTAAGCTAAGCGACCCTAGTGGCCGACACAAACACCGGGCCCATCTAGGAGTGGCACTGCAGTGTCACGCAGGATGGCCCTTCCAAAAAATACTCCCCAAACAGCACATGACGCAAAGAAAAATGAAAGAAAAAAGAGGTGCAAGATGGAATTGTCCTTGGGCCCTCCCACCCACCCTTATGTTGTATAAACAGGACATGCACACTTTAACCAACCCATCATTTCAGTGACAGGGTCTGCCACACGACTGTGACTGAAATGACGGGTTGGTTTGGACCCCCACCAAAAAAGAAGCAATTAATCTCTCCTTGCACAAACTGGCTCTACAGAGGCAAGATGTCCACCTCATCATCATCCTCCAATTCATCACCGTGTACATCCCCCTCCTCACAGATTATCAATTCGTCCCCACTGGAATCCACCATCACAGCTCCCTGTGTACTTTGTGGAGGCAATTGCTGCTGGTAAATGTCTCCATGGAGGAATTGATTATAATTCATTTTAATGAACATCATCTTCTCCACATTTTCTGGAAGTAACCTCGTACGCCGATTGCTGACAAGGTGAGCGGCGGCACTAAACACTCTTTCGGAGTACACACTTGTGGGAGGGCAACTTAGGTAGAATAAAGCCAGTTTGTGCAAGGGCCTCCAAATTGCCTCTTTTTCCTGCCAGTATACGTACGGACTGTCTGACGTGCCTACTTGGATGCGGTCACTCATATAATCCTCCACCATTCTTTCAATGGGGAGAGAATCATATGCAGTGACAGTAGACGACATGTCCGTAATCGTTGTCAGGTCCTTCAGTCCGGACCAGATGTCAGCATCAGCAGTCGCTCCAGACTGCCCTGCATCACCGCCAACGGGTGGGCTCGGAATTCTGAGCCTTTTCCTCGCACCCCCAGTTGCGGGAGAATGTGAAGGAGGAGATGTTGACAGGTCGCGTTCCGCTTGACTTGACAATTTTGTCACCAGCAGTTCTTTGAACCCCTGCAGACTTGTGTCTGCCGGAAAGAGAGATCCAAGGTAGGTTTTAAATCTAGGATCGAGCACGGTGGCCAAAATGTAGTGCTCTGATTTCAACAGATTGACCACCCGTGAATCCTTGTTAAGCGAATTAAGGGCTCCATCCACAAGTCCCACATGCCTAGCGGAATCGCTCTGTGTTAGCTCCTCCTTCAATGTCTCCAGCTTCTTCTGCAAAAGCCTGATGAGGGGAATGACCTGACTCAGGCTGGCAGTGTCTGAACTGACTTCACGTGTGGCAAGTTCAAAAGGTTGCAGAACCTTGCACAACGTTGAAATCATTTTCCACTGCGCTTGAGACAGGTGCATTCCACCTCCTATATCGTGCTCAGTTGTATAGGCTTGAATGGCCTTTTGCTGCTCCTCCAACCTCTGAAGCATATAGAGGGTTGAATTCCACCTCGTTACCACTTCTTGCTTCAGATGATGGCAGGGCAGGTTCAGGCGTTTTTGGTGTTGCTCCAGTCTTCTGTACGTGGTGCCTGTATGCCAAAAGTGTCCCGCAATTCTTCTGGCCACCGACAGCATCTCTTGCACGCCCCTCTCGTTTTTTAAATAATTCTGCACCACCAAATTCAAGGTATGTGCAAAACATGGGACGTGCTGGAATTTGCCCATATTTAATGCACACACAATATTGCTGGCGTTGTCCGATGCCACAAATCCACAGGAGAGTCCAATTGGGGTAAGCCATTCTGCGATGATCTTCCTCAGTTGCCGTAAGAGGTTTTTAGCTGTGTGCGTATTCTGGAAAGCGGTGATACAAAGCGTAGCCTGCCTAGGAAAGAGTTGGCGTTTGCGAGATACTGCTACTGGTGCCGCCGCTGCTGTTCTTGCTGCGGGAGGCAATACATCTACCCAGTGGGCTGTCACAGTCATATAGTCCTGAGTCTGCCCTGCTCCACTTGTCCACATGTCCGTGGTTAAGTGGACATTGGGTACAACTGCATTTTTTAGGACACTGGTGAGTCTTTTTCTGAGGTCTGTGTACATTTTCGGTATCGCCTGCCTAGAGAAATGGAACCTAGATGGTATTTGGTACCGGGGACACAGTACCTCCAACAAGTCTCTAGTTGCCTCTGCAGTAATGATGGATACCGGAACCACGTTTCTCACCGCCTAGGATGCCAAGGCCTCAGTTATCCGCTTTGCAGCAGGATGACTGCTGTGATATTTCATCTTCCTCGCAAAGGACTGTTGGACAGTCAATTGCTTGGTGGAAGTAGTAAAAGTGGTCTTACGACTTCCCCTCTGGGATGACCATCGACTCCCAGCAGCAACAACAGCAGCGCCAGCAGCAGTAGGCGTTACACGCAAGGATGCATCGGAGGAATCCCAGGCAGGAGAGGACTCGTCAGAATTGCCAGTGACATGGCCTGCAGGACTATTGGCATTCCTGGGGAAGGAGGAAATTGACACTGAGGGAGTTGGTGGGGTGGTTTGCGTGAGCTTAGTTACAAGAGGAAGGGATTTACTGGTCAGTGGACTGCTTCCGCTGTCGCCCAAAGTTTTTGAACTTGTCACTGACTTATGATGAATGCGCTGCAGGTGACGTATAAGGGAGGATGTTCCGAGGTGGTTAACGTCCTTACCCCTACTTATTACAGCTTGACAAAGGCAACACACGGCTTGACAAATGTTGTCCGCATTTCTGTTGAAATACTTCCACACCGAAGAGCTGATTTTTTTGGTATTTTCACCTGGCATGTCAATGGCCATATTCCTCCCATGGACAACAGGTGTCTCCCCGAGTGCCTGACTTAAACAAACCACCTCACCATCAGAATCCTCCTGGTCAATTTCCTCCCCAGCGCCAGCAACACCCATATCCTCCTCATCCTGGTGTACTTCAACACTGACATCTTCAATCTGACTATCAGGAACTGGACTGCGGGTGCTCCTTCCAGCACTTGCAGGGGGCGTGCAAATCGTGGAAGGTGCATGCTCTTCACGTCCAGTGTTGGGAAGGTCAGGCATCGCAACCGACACAATTGGACTCTCCTTATGGATTTGTGATTTCGAAGAACGCACAGTTCTTTGCTGTGCTTTTGCCAGCTTAAGTCTTTTAATTTTTCTAGCGAGAGGCTGAGTGCTTCCATCCTCATGTGAAGCTGAACCACTAGCCATGAACATAGGCCAGGGCCTCAGCCGTTCCTTGCCACTCCGTGTGGTAAATGGCATATTGGCAAGTTTACACTTCTCCTCCGACGATTTTATTTTAGATTTTTGAGTCCTTTTTTTACTGATATTTTGTGTTTTGGATTCTACATGCTCTGTACTATGACATTGGGCATCGGCCTTGGCAGACGACGTTGATGGCATTTCATCGTCTCGGCCACGACTAGTGGCAGCAGCTTCAGCACGAGGTGGAAGTGGATCTTGATCTTTCCCTATTTTTGGAACCTCAACATTTTTGTTCACCATATTTTAATAGGCACAACTAAAAGGCACCTCAGGTAAACAATGGAGATGGATGGATGCTAGTATACTTATGGATGACGAGCGACTGCCGACACAGAGGTAGCTACAGCCGTGGACTACCGTACTGCGCGTCTGCTAGTATAGACTGGATGATAATGATATAAAAAATATATATATATATCACTACTGCAGGACAGGTATATATTGTATAATGACGGACCTGCTGGACACTGTCAGCACTGCAGACTCCTAAACTACTAGTATGAAGAAGATAGAAAAAAAAAAACCCACCACAGGTAGGTATACAATTATGGACGAGCGCCTGCCGACACAGAGGTAGCTACAGCCGTGGACTACCGTACTGCGCGTCTGCTAGTATAGACTGGATGATAATGATATAAAAAATATATATATATCACTACTGCAGGACAGGTATATATTGTATAATGACGGACCTGCTGGACACTGTCAGCACTGCAGACTCCTAAACTACTAGTATGAAGAAGATAGAAAAAAAAAGCCCACCACAGGTAGGTATACAATTATGGACGAGCGACTGCCGACACAGAGGTAGCTACAGCCGTGGACTACCGTACTGCGCGTCTGCTAGTATAGACTGGATGATAATGATATAAAAAATATATATATATCACTACTGCAGGACAGGTATATATTGTATAATGACGGACTTGCTGGACGCTGTCAGCACTGCAGACTCCTAAACTACTAGTATGAAGAAGATAGAAAAAAAAAACCCACCACAGGTAGGTATACAATTATGGACGAGCGACTGCCGACACAGAGGTAGCTACAGCCGTGGACTACCGTACTGCGCGTCTGCTAGTATAGACTGGATGATAATGATATAAAAAATATATATATATCACTACTGCAGGACAGGTATATATTGTATAATGACGGACCTGCTGGACACTGTCAGCACTGCAGACTCCTAAACTACTAGTATGAAGAAGATAGAAATATAATGAATGACGGACCTGCTGGACACTGTCAGCAGAATGCGTTTATAGAATTAAAAAAAAAAACACCACACGAGTGTTTAACTTTTTCAGGCAGACAATATACTGGTGGTCACTGCTGGTCAGTCACACTGGCACTCTGGCAGCAAAAGTGTGCACTGTTAAATATGTACTCCTGCTATAACTGCTCCCCAGTCTCCCCCACAATTAAGCTGTGTGAGCAGTGAGCACTACTCAGAACAGTCAGATATACATAGATGATATTATCATGCAGCACACTGAGGCTGAGCACAGATATGGTATGTGACTGTGTATCGTTTTTTTTCAGGCAGAGAACGGATTATATTAAATAATAAATAAAACTGGTGGTCACCACTAGTATAACTATCAGCAAAACTCTGCACTCTCTGAGTACTCCTAATGCTCCAGTAAATCAAGTGTCTCACTCTCTATCTAAACGGAGAGGACGCCAGCCACGTCCTCTCCCTATCAATCTCAATGCACGTGTGAAAATGGCGGCGACGCGCGGCTCCTTATATAGAATCCGAGTCTCGCGATAGAATACGAGCCTCGCGAGAATCCGACAGCGGAATGATGACGTTCGGGCGCGCTCGGGTTAGCCGAGCAAGGCGGGAAGATCCGAGTCTGCCTCGGACCCGTGTAAAAAGCGTGAAGTTCGGGGGGGTTCGGATTCCGAGGAACCGAACCCGCTCATCTCTAATGGGATCGCACACTTGCACGGCGAATTTACACTCCCCCTGGAGGTGGCGACTAGCTTAACGCAGGACACAGTAGCGGATCTGGCTACGGGCACGCAGCAACATCCGCTACTGGTGCCTCCCCGGTGCTTGGTAGACGCGGTGCTGTGCGGCGCGTAATTAAGTCATCGCTCACCTCACTGCATTGTGGGAGCGGCACACAGACACTAGGGGTCATAATTGACCTCTAGTGTCTGTGCAGTGCTATGGGAGAGACGTCATGATGTCTCTCCCATAGATCAGAGAAGCGGCGCCGGAGATGGAGGGCAGCAGCGGTCGGGAAGCAGGAGCGGGGATTGTAAGTATTAATTTTTTTTTTTTTTTAAGCAGCACGACTAGGGGGCACAACTCTACAGGGGGCACAGTACTGGGGGCATGGCACAACTAGGGGGCACAACTCTACTGGGGGCACAACTCTACAGGGGTCATGAGTGACCACGCCCCTTCTCTGTGAAGCCACGCCCCTATTTTTTCACCTGGGGCACCACAAAGTCTAGATCCGGCCCTGGCAGGACAGCAATGTTAGCAGCCCAGCGATCAGTTCTGAATCACCCCCTAAGTCACATGTGCTCAAATATGGCAATCTTTAAAACCAGGGTTCATTGGCATTTCTACATTGGGTGGAATGTGTGTGGTGCACACGGGTCCCTGGGTCCAGGGGGACCCACACCGCAGACATTGCACCCATGTTTATTACTTACCTTTCCAGGGTCCCGCGTCATGTGCTGCAGCTGTGGCAAAAATCATAGCCAAAATGTCTGTTGCGCATGCACAGTAGTGAAATGAAATTAGTCTCTGGAACATGGTGGGCGCCATGTTTCCGTAGACCTATGCATGCACAGTAGGCTCTGGCACAATGCCAAAGTCTACTGCGCTGTGGAGAGAAGGGGACACACCTGATGTCTGCACATGGGCCCCCTCCTCTATTAAAACACCTCTGCCAGGACTGTTAGTGTGCCTTGGGGACAGAGTTTGGGAAACACATGCTTATACAGAATAGATTAAGTAGTGTTACTGCCAGGGCCGTTTCTAGCCAATTTGGCTCCCAGTGCGAGATTTAAAAATGCCCCCCCCCCCCCATTCACATGAGAAAAAATGTGCCCCCCCTTAACTATAAAGAGGAAAAGTATGCGCGCGTCGAAGGCGCGCGCGCTCCCGGCAAGAGGGCGTGGCCTCGTTAAAATGGGTATGGCTTTGTTAAGATGGGCATGGCTTCATCTGATCTTATCATCACGGCCACCAGAGGATAAGAAAGGAAAAAAAAAAGGCCTCATTTTACACATTACAGCAGGCACGCGACCCCATTTTACACAGCTCGGCAGGCAAGTGTCCCCATTTTACACAGCACGGTAGGCAAGTGTCCCCATTTTACACAGCACGGTAGGCAAGTGTCCCCATTTTACACAGCTCGGCAGGCAAGTGTCCCCATTTTACACAGCACGGTAGGCAAGTGTCCCCATTTTACACAGCACGGTAGGCAAGTGTCCCCATTTTAAACAGCACGGTAGGCAAGTGTCCCCATTTTACACAGCACGGTAGGCAAGTGTCCCCATTTTACACATTGCGGCTGGCATATGCCTCCATTTTACACATTGCGGCAGGAAAGTGTCCCCATTTTACACATTGCGGCAGGCACGTGCCCCCATTTTACACAGTACGGCAGGCAAGTGTCCCCATTTTACACATTACGGAAGGCAAGAGTCCCCATTTTACACATTACGGCAGACAGGTGTCCCCATTTTACACAATACGTAAGGCAAGAGTCCCCATTTTACACATTACGGCAGACTGCGTCCCCATTTTACTAGTGATGAGCGGGTTCGGTTTCTCGGAAACCGAACCCCCCCGAACTTCACCCATTTTACACGGGTCCGAGGCAGGTTCAAACCTTCCCGCCTTGCTCGGCTAACCCGAGTGCGCCCGAACTTCATCATCCCGCTGTCGGATTCTCGCGAGATTCGGATTCTATATAAGCAGCCGCGCGTCGCCGCCATTTTCCTCGTGCATTGGAGATGATAGGGAGAGGACGTGGCTGGCGTCCTCTCCGTTTATTGTTGAACTTGATTGCTTTATTGCTTAATTATGGGGAGGACTGCGGAGCAGCTGTTAGGAGGAGTACAGTGCAGAGTTTTGCTGATAAGTGACCACCAGTTTTATCCGTTCTCTGCCTGAAAAAAACGCTCCATATCTGTGCTCAGTGTGCTGCATAATATATCTGTGCTCACACTGCTTAATTGTGGGGACTGGGGAGCAGCTGTATTATATAGCAGGAGTACAGTGCAGAGTTTTGCTGATCAGTGACCACCAGTTTTATCCGTTCTCTGCCTGAAAAAAACGCTCCATATCTGTGCTCAGTGTGCTGCATAATATATCTGTGCTCACACTGCTTAATTGTGGGGACTGGGGAGCAGCTGTATTATATAGCAGGAGTACAGTGCAGAGTTTTGCTGACAGTGACCACCAGTATACGTTGGCTGCCTGAAAAACACTCCATATCTGTGCTCAGTGTGCTGCTTTATTGTGGGGACTGGGGACCACCAGTATAATTAATATTATATAGGAGGAGTACAGTGCAGAGTTTTGCTGACCAGTGACCACCAGTATACTATATATAGCAGTACGATACGGAAGGCCACTGCTGTGCCTACCTCTGTGTCGTCATTAAGTATACTATCCATCTACATTCTATACCTGTGGTGCATTTTAGTTTTGCAGTTTGCTGACACAGTGACCACCAGTATACTATATATAGCAGTACGATACGGAAGGCCACTGCTGTGCCTACCTCTGTGTCGTCATTAAGTATACTATCCATCTACATTCTATACCTGTGGTGCATTTTAGTTTTGCAGTTTGCTGACACAGTGACCACCAGTATACTATATATAGCAGTACGATACGGAAGGCCACTGCTGTGCCTACCTCTGTGTCGTCATTAAGTATACTATCCATCTACATTCTATACCTGTGGTGCATTTTAGTTTTGCAGTTTGCTGACACAGTGACCACCAGTATACTATATATAGCAGTACGATACGGAAGGCCACTGCTGTGCCTACCTCTGTGTCGTCATTAAGTATACTATCCATCTACATTCTATACCTGTGGTGCATTTTAGTTTTGCAGTTTGCTGACACAGTGACCACCAGTATACTATATATAGCAGTGCGATACGGAAGGCCACTGCTGTGCCTACCTCTGTGTCGTCATTAAGTATACTATCCATCTACATTCTATACCTGTGGTGCATTTTAGTTTTGCAGTTTGCTGACACAGTGACCACCAGTATACTATATATAGCAGTACGATACGGAAGGCCACTGCTGTGCCTACCTCTGTGTCGTCATTAAGTATACTATCCATCTACATTCTATACCTGTGGTGCATTTTAGTTTTGCAGTTTGCTGACACAGTGACCACCAGTATACTATATATAGCAGTACGATACGGAAGGCCACTGCTGTGCCTACCTCTGTGTCGTCATTAAGTATTCTTTTTTGTATAATCTGTTTTTATTCAGAAAAATATTAAGATTACATCATGTTCAGACACAAAAGCAACTATGAGTAAGGTTAGGGTTAAGTACACTTTTGCCTATGGTAGTAGAGGATTGGGTTGCAGCAGACCCTGGGGGTCTGTAAAAGTGAAGGCATCGGTACATCATCCTATGGCATCAATACAGTATCCACTTGCTTTCTGTCTAAACAATAAAAACAATCATAGTATCTGGGTGAGGATAGTAGAATAATTATAGGGTGGGTGAGGGATATAGTAAGGAAAAGGAAGGGGAAGAGACAGAGGGTGACCAGTACTGGGGGACTTGCAAATTAGGAAGTGGGTGCGGTGCCGTCATTGTGATCGATCGATGCGATGCTAAATCACTTGGTTGCATAGATGTAATCCTTGTAGTCCTTGGAGGTGGTGTATTCTACCCATGGTAGCCACGTGGCCATGAACTCTGAGAGTTTGTCTCTAGAAACCAGGAGAATGTTCTTCATGTTCATGTAGTAGTTAATTCTGGTGAACCATAGTTTTCTTGTGGGCGGGGTTGGGGACCTCCACAGAGTGGGGACAATCGCCCGTGCTGCGTTGGATAGGTGGCGGAGCAATGATGTTTTATGCTGGGCCAATGGGATAGGGGAGTAGGAAAGCAACCAGAAGGCCGGGTCAGTAGGGACAGGGGCATGGAGTATATCTTGAGAGGTGGAGATGATCTCATCCCAAAAAGGGCGAAGTAGGGGGCAGCTCCACCAAATGTGCATTAGGGAGCCGGTGGCGCTAAGGCATCTCCAGCATCTGTCCGTCACTCCAGGATACATGAAGTGAAGGAGAGAGGGGTGTCTGTACCATCGCATTAGTAGTTTATATTGGGTTTCCCTAACTTGTATGCACACTTAACTTTTGTGGGATTTGAGGAATATCATCCGCCATTCCTTATCCGTCAATTGAATTCCCAGGTCTTTCTCCCAGGCCTTCTGAAAGGATGTAGGTGTTTGAACATCAGTGCTTTGTAGCAGTTTGTAAAGTGTAGAGACAGTATGCTGGGGGGTACACCTGGAGACACACAATCTCTCAAATTGTGTTAGTTCCCTTGAAGCCTGGAGATATCTATGTCTGGAATGCAAAAAATGCCTAAGCTGTAGATATTTCCAGAAGTCACGTTGTGGGACGTCCCATTTTAATCGCACCTCTGAAAACTGTTTAACTCCTGAGGGGGTCGCCAACTGGCCCACCCTAAAGAGGCCCGCAAGGGCCCAGTCGCTAAAGTGGGAGGGCGTTAAGCCGGGCAAGAAGTCGGGGTTTGCTAGAAAAGAGGTCAATGGGCCAAAAGCGGAAGAAAGGAAGGGCCATTTGCGTGCTTTTTTCCAGAAAGAGAGGGTTGCGTTGATAGTCGGGTGGGTGGGGGGGGGGTCATGGGCAGGGAGGGGAGCCAAGGGAAGATCTCTGGGAATTGCTGCATGTATAGCCCCTCTAGAGCCACCCACTGTTTGGTATCTCGACTCCTCGTCCAATCCAGAACCCTATTAAGCAGAATTGCCCAATGATATCTTCTAATATCTGGTAATTGGAAACCGCCACTCAAAGTGGGACGGGTCATAGTGGATCTGCTAATTCTGGGTCGTCTCCGAGACCATATAAATTGTTGTATCAAGAGTTGTATGGACTTGAACCAGGAGTCTGGGATCCGTATGGGGAGGGCTTGTAATTTATATAGCAGCTTAGGGAGAGTATTCATTTTTACAACGTTCACTCTCCCCAGCCATGAGAATGGTTTAAGATACCATCTGCTATAATCAGCCCTGAGTGACCGGAGAAGAGGTGCGAAGTTCAAATTAAACAAGCAGGTCAAGTCTCTCGGCAGTTGTATACCCAGATAGGATAGGTGAGAGGTGTTCCAAGTGAAGGGGAAGGATCGTTTAAGTTGAGTCACAGTGTCGGGGGGTGCGGAGATGTTCAGGGCGCAGGATTTGGACATGTTAATCTTAAAGTTGGAGAGTTGCCCAAAATGGGTCAGTTCTTGCATGAAGTGGGGAAGGGAGGTGATCGGGTGTGTTATTGTGGCCAATAGGTCGTCGGCAAACAGGAAGAGTTTGTGATCTGTATCTCCAACCTTCAGGCCTGTGATATAATCATTAGCCCTAATAGCCCTCGCGAAGGCTTCAATACAGAGGACAAAAAGTAGAGGGGATAGTGGGCATCCCTGTCGTGTCCCATTACTTATACAGAAGGGTTCGGATAAGGATCCATTGATCCGGACTCGGGCTGTGGGTGATCTGTAGAGTCCCATAATTCTGCCAAGTGCTAGTGGACCTAGTCCGATGTGCCCCAACACAGACCTCATAAAGCCCCAGCTAACTCTATCGAAAGCCTTTTCGGCGTCGGTAGACAATAACACTGTAGGGGGACCCCCCTGGCATGCTATATGAATTAGGTTCAGAGCCTTAGTGGTATTGTCTTTGGCCTCGCGGTTCGGGACAAAACCCACCTGATCGATATGGATCAGGGAGGGCAAGAGAGCATTTAGTCTGTTCGCCATTAATTTTGCAAACAGCTTGGCATCGACGTTTAGGAGAGATATGGGTCTATAGCTGGAGCACACCGAGGGGTCTTTGCCGGGCTTGGGCAGTACAGAGATGTGGGCCTCCAGGGATTGGCTTGAAAAATGGGTATCAGCGGAGATGGAGTTAAAGGCCTGGAGAAGGTAGGAGGAGAGGAGGTCTTTGAATTGTTTATAGTATGCGAGTGTGAAGCCGTCCGGCCCCGGGCTCTTACCAGTGGGCGTCGAGGCCAGGGCATTCTCCAACTCTAGCTGGGTAAAGGGTTGTTCCAGTGCCTCTCTGTCCGCAGGAGTTAGGACAGGATAGGACACCTTTTCTAAGTATGCTTTCGCTTGTAGGAAGTTATATGGAGTGGCTGTATCGTCGGCTCGGTTCTCTAGATTATATAGGAGGGAATAATATTGTTTAAAGCACGCAGCAATTTCAGGGGTCTTGAATCGGGGGGTTCCTCCGTTGTCTTTTATGTTGTTAATGTACAGAGATGAGCGTTGAGCTCTAAGAGCCTGGGCCAGGAGGCGGCCAGGTTTGTTGCCCCACTGGTAGTATTTAGAGTTACATTTGCGGACGGAGAGCTGGATACTATCTGTGAGGGTTTTTTTCAATTGGGCACGGGTGTCAATTAGTTCTAGATAATCGGTTTCCGAAAGGGACGTTTTGTGTGAGGACTCAAGGTGGCGAAGTCGTTCTAGTAATTTAGTGATTAGTGCTGACCTCTGTTTCTTCATAAACGTCCCCAGCTGTATGAGTTTGCCTCTTATGGTACATTTATGTGCTTCCCACAGAGTAACCTTAGAGACCTCATCTGTGTCATTAAAGGAGAAAAATTCCGTCAGGGCCTTTTCTATTTCGCCTGTGCAATATTGGTCCTGTAGTAGTAACTCATTAAGGCGCCAAGTCCATTGGCCCGGGGCTGCCTGGGGAGTTGAGAGGGTCATATGTACTGGGGCGTGGTCGGACCAGGTTATCGAGCCTATGGAGGAATCTATTAGTTGAGGGAGATGTCTATGACTCAGAAATAGATAATCTAGGCGAGAGTAAGCATTGTGCGGGGCCGAGTAGAATGAGTAGTCTCGATCAGAGGGGTGGAGGACTCTCCAGGAGTCCGCCAGTTGGAGGTCGTGAAATAGTCGCCTAACCTGTCGATGTTGACGTTGGGACGTCCGGGGAGAGCCGGAGGATGAGTCCAGTGATGGATCCATTATCCAATTCAGATCTCCTCCCACAACCACAACCCCTGATAGTAATGGTTCCACTAAGGTAAGGGCAGAACGGAGAAATGGGATCTGGTCCTTATTTGGGGCATATAGTACAACAAATGTGTATGGGCAGCTACATATTTTACAGCCGACTATCAAAAGGCGACCTGGGACCGGTTTGTGGACTGTTATGTCTGACAGCTGGAGAGTCCTAGAGAATATTATCGCCACTCCCTTGGACTTGGCATCTGGATTGTTGTTATAAAAAGCCTGGGGGTAGCGGTAGTTAGTCAAGGGTGGGTTCTTGGCAGAAATTTTAAAATGTGATTCCTGGACTAGCGCAACATCCACTCTATCAGCCCATAGGGACCTCAACAGGGATGCCCTCTTCTCCGGGACATTAAGGCCTTTCGCATTGATCGATGTTATCTTAACTCTGCCAGGAGCTGTCATGGGGGGCGTAGGTCATGGTGGGGGGTTGCAATTCCAGTATGGTCAGTGAAAGGGAGGGGTGAGGAGTTGGGAAAAGTATGAGAAGGGTTGAACATAGAGAGAAAAAAACAACAGTAACTTTTAAAGAACCCACGTTGAGGTTACCAATCCTGCTGAGGATTGGAAACCCAAGAGGCATTACTGCCAAGGGCGGGTGTGGGGCAGATAAGGGAGCCTCCGCCTAGGGCATCTTGTCAATAGGCAGAAGTAGAGCAAGAATCAATAAACATACATAGTGTTAGCTATTTGTAAACTTTAAACTGTAGATTGTAAACTGTAAACTGTAAACCTCGTTAATATGTGGATTACGTCGAGTGGCCGGCTGCAACAAGTCTCATGATCATGGAGCACGAGTTTGCAGTCAACGACTCGAGACATAGTAGGGGGGAGGGGGTCGAGCCCCAGCATCAGCGAGATATCAAATGAAGGTCCATCAGTAGTGGGAAATGGTATCACGCTGTGTTCCAGGAAACCGTATCCCGCCGTAGTCATTCTATCAGGTGACGCGTGAGTCCTCATCAGGAGGGGGGCCTTTGGAACTTCTTTTCCCATTCCTCACCTCTGTCCAGGGAGCTCCGGAGTGCAGGGGTTGGAAAGATGGTAGCTCTGGGGTAGGGAAGTCCCAATCACGCAGGTTAGGTTTCGGAATGCCCAGTCCTGTACAAAATTCCGGGAGATCCGAGAATGAGTTGAGGGTGTGGGTTTTCCCCGACAAAGAAACTTGGAGAATAAAAGGGAAGCCCCATCGATATTTTAATTGGCGTTTACGAAGTTCATCCGTTAGGGGCTTGAGGGCCTTTCGCTGTTGGAGTGTGTGCCAGGACAAATCTTGATATATTTGGATTGGTGAGCCGTTAAAATCAACCCCGTCAAGTTGACGGACTTTGCGCATAATGTCATCCTTTTGGGAGAAGTAATGCAACCTGCAGATTACATTGCGTGGTCTATCTGCTGAGAGACCCCTTGGTTTCAGGGCTCTGTGGGCCCTATCGAAAGTAATGATGTCGTTGGGGTCGTTGCCCAGGATCTCGTTAAAGATTTTTGTGATGCCATCTATTAGACCCGTCTGGGGGACATCCTCCGGTATACCCCGTACACGGATATTGTTTCTTCTCCCTCTGTTGTCCAAATCTGTCAATCGTGTTTGGAGTGAACGGATCTCTGTGGACTGAGCTTCAATGATGGTTGTCAACGACTTTAAAAATGTGTCGGAGGAGTCCTGGCGATCTTCTAAGCTCGTCACCCGGTCTGAGATGTGAGAGATATCTTGTCTCACGGCCGCCAGCTCCCGTCGCACTTTATCTTGCAGATCTTTCTTAGTGGGTAGGTTTTTCATGTAAGCTAGAATATCTTGTAGATCTTTACTTCCTGGGGGGCAAGCGTGTGGTGTTTCCACACCTGGAGGAGATGGGTGAGAGATCTGTGGGGGGGCGGGGGAATCCGCACCAGGAGGGTTATCAACCAGGGCAGGTGGGGTGGGTTGTAGAAAGGATCTCATAGCGGATTGTGACTTATTTCCTCGGGGGGTTGACGTGTCAGCCTTTTTAGTAGGTCTTTTGTTCCTGGTCATCACTTAACCAGCGGAGGGGGATTTAAATTCCCTGAAATCGGATTAACGAGGTTGAATTTGTTTACATAGCTCGCATAAGAATGCCTTCAGCAGTGCAGCTCCCTGTGGTTTAGCATCAGCAGTGCATTACGGTATCAGTAGCAACAACAGCCAGATGTGGTGCATGACTGGTAGCGTCATTTACTCAAAGTTACAAAAAGACATGCAAATGGTTTCATTTGAGTGGGTTTAAATGCACTTCTTTGGTGAATTATCTTAAAGTAGCCACCAGGGGGAGTTTTCTGTGTGAGCAATGGCTCAGGATTTATGAGAGAGCCTTTCTCGGGTGCAGTGAATAATTGAGTCCCCGGCTTCTGAAGAGGGGCTAGGCCGCAACCTGCAGGGGGGTTTTAAGGCCCCCCCCGGCTCCGCGAACCCAGTTCTTATTATGCAAATAATACCCCTGTAGTAGTAGGGTATGAGTGGGCACTGGGGTAAAGGGGGAGTGTGGGGATAGTGACAATCCCACCCGAGCTTCTGCCTCGTGTAACAGGGTGAGGCCTCCTGGAGTGGTGCAACCCAGGGCTGAGGGTAGAGCTCTAGCGTCTGTAGGACGTAGGGGGGAGCGAGTGCTGCCAGCCGACAGCGAGGTCGCCGGGCGGTCCGTGCAGCGGAGCGCACAATGCTGCGCCGCAGGGCCTCGGATGGATCAGCGGGAGCACGGGGGTCACGGCCGACGAGGACCGTCACAACAGTCTCAGCCCGAGCTCCGTGCGTGGAGCGGACTTACCCCCGGATGCAGGACCCGTCTTCTGCTCCTCAGCCGAGGCTTGGTGAGTCCGGGTGGTGTGGTGGGAACTGCCAGGTGCCCTCGCGTAGCGTAGGTCCACTTCCGGATGGAGCGGTCCGGGCTCCCTTTCAACTCTAGGCCCCTGCTTCCGTCCGGGGAGAAGGCCGCAGTCCGCAGAAGCGAGGTCGCCGGGCGGTCCGTGCAGCGGAGCGCACAGTGCTGCGCCGCAGGGCCGCGGATGGATCAGCGGGAGCACGGGGGTCACGGCCGACGAGGACCGTCACATCAGTCTCAGCCCGAGCTTCGTGCGTGGAGTGGACTTACCCCCGGATGCAGGACCCGTCTTCTGCTCCTCAGCCGAGGCTTGGTGAGTCCGGGTGGTGTGGTGGGAACTGCCGGGTGCCCTCGCGTAGCGTAGGTCCACTTCCGGATGGAGCGGTCCGGGCTCCCTTTCAACTCTAGGCCCCTGCTTCCGTCCGGGGAGAAGGCCGCAGTCCGCAGAAGCGCTTAAAAGCGCTTCCCGACTCCGCGGGACTCCCCAGGCTGTGGTAGTGGGGTAAAGGGGCCTAATGGGTTGCCTCTTAGTTGTATATGGGATAGGTAGAGGGGTTATAAGGGCTTTGGTCTCGTGTTCACCAGAGGAGCTGAGGTGAAACACAGCCACCTTCCCTGCTAGCCAAACCACGCCCCCGTCATTAAGTATTCTATCCATCTACATTCTATACCTGTGGTGCATTTTAGTTTTGCAGTTTGCTGACACAGTGACCACCAGTATACTATATATAGCAGTACGATACGGAAGGCCACTGCTGTGCCTACCTCTGTGTCGTCATTAAGTATACTATCCATCTACATTCTATACCTGTGGTGCATTTTAGTTTTGCAGTTTGCTGACACAGTGACCACCAGTATACTATATATAGCAGTACGATACGGAAGGCCACTGCTGTGCCTACCTCTGTGTCGTCATTAAGTATACTATCCATCTACATTCTATACCTGTGGTGCATTTTAGTTTTGCAGTTTGCTGACACAGTGACCACCAGTATACTATATATAGCCAGGGCCGAAACTAGGATTTACGTCACCCGGGGCAAGGCATTAACTTGGCACCCCCACCCGCGCATGTAACTATGTGTGCGTATATATATATATATATATATATATATATATATAAATCCAATATCTCAGCAGAGACAAGGTGGCACTCGAAGTCTTATTCAAACAAAGCTTATTGTTCTCTACGTTTCAGGGGATGAACCCCTTTCATCTCCTGACGAAAGGGGTTCATCCCCTGAAATGTGGAGAACAATAAACTTTGTTTGAATAAGACTTTGAGTGCTGGGTAAGAGGCATACCTGGGGATACAGGGGAGAGAGGCACAGCTGGATAACTTCTGATGGCCTCTCTAGCTCAGCTTCAGTTAGAGGAAGCAGGGGAAGAACGGAGGAGCAGCAGGAGACCTGGGGTCTGGGAAACTTGCAGAGAGGTCAGAGGAGTGAAGAGAGGAAGCTGGGCTGCTGGGTGATGTCAGTTATTCCCCTGGCCTCAGCTGTACTTCCTGTAGTCCCCCCCCCCCCTTTTCTTCACTTACATAGTAATTAGCTGCTCTCCTCCTTCCCCACGTAGCACTGCCGCTGTGTGTCTTTGAAGTGAGGGGAGAGAAGACCTGGTCAGGGAGATCGCACTGAAATTGCTCCGTCCTGCACTGCCTAAGCTTCCTGCTGCCTGTCAGTTGTTTCACAGGTGCAGCAAGCAGCAGAGTTTCCCACTCTGCTCTTGCTGCGCTTGTCAAACAGCTGACAGGCAGCGATAAGCGTAGGCAGTGCAGGACGGAGCAATTTCAGTGCGATCTCCCTGACCAGGTCTCTCCCCTCACTTCAAAGACACACAGCGACACGCTTAGCAGTGCAGGACGGAGCAGTTTCAGCGCGATCTCCCTGACCAGGAGCCTCGCATTGCGGACCACACTTAGCGGACAGCGATAGCTCTGGAAAGGGGGTCTCGGCGCCCCCACCAATCCGGCGCCCAGGTCGCCTGCCCCCCTAGCCCCCCCCTAGTTTCGGCCCTGATATAGCAGTACGATACGGAAGGCCACTGCTGTGCCTACCTCGGTGTCGTCATTAAGTATACTATCCATCTACATTCTATACCTGTGGTGCGCCTCTTTTTTTCTTTGCATCATGTGCTGTTTGGGGACAATTTTTTTGAAGTGCCATCCTGTCGTGACACTGCAGTGCCACTCCTAGATGGGCCAGGTGTTTGTGTCGGCCACTTGTGTCGCTTAGCTTAGTCACACAGCGACCTTGGTTTGCCTCTTTTTTTCTTTGCATCATGTGCTGTTTGGGGTCAATTTTTTTGATGTGCCATCCTGTCTTGACACTGCAGTGCCACTCCTAGATGGGCCAGGTGTTTGTGTCGGCCACTTGTGTCGCTTAGCTTAGTCACACAGCGACCTTGGTGCGCCTCTTTTTTTCTTTGCATCATGTGCTGTTTGGGGACAATTTTTTTGAAGTGCCATCCTGCCTGACACTGCAGTGCCACTCCTAGATGGGCCAGGTGTTTGTGTCGGCCACTTGTGTCGCTTAGCTTAGTCACACAGCGACCTTGGTGCGCCTCTTTTTTTCTTTGCATCATGTGCTGTTTGGGGACTATTTTTTTGAAGTGCCATCCTGTCTTGACACTGCAGTGCCACTCCTAGATGGGCCAGGTGTTTGTGTCGGCCACTTGTGTCGCTTAGCTTAGTCACACAGCGACCTTGGTGCGCCTCTTTTTTTCTTTGCATCATGTGCTGTTTGGGGACAATTTTTTTGAAGTGCCATCCTGTCTTGACACTGCAGTGCCACTCCTAGATGGGCCAGGTGTTTGTGTCGGCCACTTGTGTCGCTTAGCTTAGTCACACAGCGACCTTGGTGCGCCTCTTTTTTTCTTTGCATCATGTGCTGTTTGGGGACAATTTTTTTGAAGTGCCATCCTGTCTTGACACTGCAGTGCCACTCCTAGATGGGCCAGGTGTTTGTGTCGGCCACTTGTGTCGCTTAGCTTAGTCACACAGCGACCTTGGTGCGCCTCTTTTTTTCTTTGCATCATGTGCTGTTTGGGGACAATTTTTTTGAAGTGCCATCCTGCCTGACACTGCAGTGCCACTCCTAGATGGGCCAGGTGTTTGTGTCGGCCACTTGTGTCGCTTAGCTTAGCCATCCAGCGACCTTGGTGCAAATTGTAGGACTAAAAATAAAATTGTGAGGTGTGAGGTGTTCAGAATAGACTGGAAATGAGTGGAAATTATGGTTATTGAGGTTAATAATACTATGGGATCAAAATGACCCCCAAATTCTATGATTTAAGCTGTTTTTTAGGGTTTTTTGAAAAAAACACCCGAATCCAAAACACACCCGAATCCGACAAAAAAATTTCAGGGAGGTTTTGCCAAAACGCGTCCGAATCCAAAACACGGCCGCGGAACCGAATCCAAAACCAAAACACAAAACCCGAAAAATGTCCGGTGCACATCACTACATTTTACACATTCCGGCAGTCAAGAGTCCCCATTTTACATATTACGGCAGGCAAGTGTCCCCATTTTACACATTCCAGCAGACAGGTGTCCCCATTTTACACATTCCGGCAGACAGCTGTCCCCATTTTACATTTTACGGCAGGCAAGTATCCCCATTTTACACATTCCGGCAGACTAGTGTCCCCATTTTACACAGTACAGCAGGTGGGGGGGGGGGGGAGGGAGGGAGAGAGGCTGACTTACATTTGAAGCGGCTCTTCCCGCTCTTGGGGGGCGGGGTTTTGTGGAATGACGCGATTGCGCCGTGACGTCATGACGCAAACGCGTCATTCCGCAAAACCCCGCCCCCCGAGCTGGGCACTCGGGAGGAGAGGAGAGGGTGGATTCAAAGTGCTCAAGAAGTGCCGCTGCGGCCGCCCTGTGCAGTTGCACGGCTCGCCCGCGGCAAGAAACGGCACTGGTTACTGCACATCTTCTGGAATCTGGTTACATACTGTATATGGCTTATATCAAATATGGGAAATACTACAAAGTACAAACACTTCCAGTATAAAAAGAGACAAACACAAAAAAATATGTACTCACTAAACTATTCCGGGTTCTCATGCTGCCAACCAACCAGTCTAACAATAGCTCACACTGTTGCAGAATTTTTTTTTAATTTCCTTTCCAATATTTTTGGCAGGATTAAATATTGATTGAATTCTAAGGAATATAAATACAGCATTCATTGGCAAATGGAACACATGCATGCCCTTATAAAGCCAGGATAAAACAGCTATCTTATTATACAAGGCTGATTACAAACATTACTGCATGGCTTTTCCTAATGCATTTCCAGTTTAATTACGAACTTTTAATAGTTTTGTGGCAGTAAATATCATTTACAGTAGGTAGCAATTATGTGTATAGTTGTTTCAGTTCTGATAACTTTTAATTAATTATCAAATATTATGACTGTCACAACTTTTCTACAGGTAGGTTGTAATCCCTGTGGATGTGTGGAAAGTGATCTTAACACCCCCCCCCCCACACACCCCCACACACACACACACACACACACACATTGTGTATCACAATGGCGTAAGTTGATCCCAGTTAACCGGAGGCAAGATAAATATTGGTGCCCCCCCTCCCACCCAATTCAGATATACAGGTGTTTCCATATTTATCTTGACCTTTAATAGGATTAATTGAGACTGGCCAGTCGGACTTAATCCCCTGCTGTATTGTTCTCTGTATTGTTTTGCCGCTGAGAACAATAGATGAAGGGTTTATGTTAATAAACCATGTTGTGGCTAGACGCAGTAAACTATCCAAGATAACCGTGGACCCATCTGTATATATATATATATATATATATATATATATATATATATATAATGATGGACACATAATATGCTATTGTATTTTTAATAAATTTTTTATGAAAGAAAAGACCATGCATTTGATATTGGATCAATATTGTTTGTGAAACCTATGGAGGACTATCTTAAGGGTTGCTTCAATCCCTGGGCGCCATTTTCCTTTCTTTTACATTGCATATATATATATATATATATATATATATGGTGCAAAACGACCCGGCACTCTTGGTCCCTTGATGAAAAGTATAGTGCTCACGGTGCCTTGCGTTGAATGTAGTATTTCCTGTCATAAAGAAAAAATGTTTTTCTTTATGACAGGAAATACTACATTCAACGCACAGGCTGTGCGATGGGGTCCGCGGTGGCCCCATCATTTGCGAACACGTACATGTGGGAAGTAGATAAGGATTTATTTCTACAGGACAACCTTATAGCTTGCCATTTAGGCTTATATCTCAGGTACATAGATGACATACTCATTCTGTGGACTGGGACACAGGCACAATTGGAGAATATTATAGAAACGCACAATCAATCCGACAGCCCAGTGAAGTTCACAGCCACTATGGACATAAGTACCATTAACTTCTTAGATGTAAAGATTTCTATACAGGCAGGACTAATTAATACTTCCCTTTATGTTAAGTCGACAGATAGAAACAATCTTCTCAAATATGATAGCTTCCATCCAAGAGCTACTATTTTTAGTCTTCCATATTCCCAATTTCTTCGAGTTTGTCGCATCAACAGTGACCCTGAGGTCAGAGATACAGAGTTGACCAAAATGACAAAAACATTTTTTAGATAGGGGTTATCAATTAGGAGATCTAAAGAAAGCTAAAGATAGAGCCCTTAGTTTATCACGGGAACAATTACTTAAGCCCAGGGATAAAAAAGCTTTGGAAGGCAGATTCCCGTGGGTTACACAATTCAACTCAAGCAGCACATACCTGTCCAAAAGAGCAAAACAACTGTGGCCCATAGTGGCATCTGATAAAGATCTTGGTGAGGTCCACAATTCCAAATTATTAGTAAGTCATACTAGAAATAAGAGCATCAGAGACTATGTGGTGAAAACTGACATCTCTGAATTTGAGAAACCTAGATCACATTTTCTTAGTAAGAAGCAAGGTTGTTACCGCTGCAGTGGCTGCACTACATGCAGCTATCTCATCCAAGGTGACAACATCAGACATCCACATACCGGCAAAACATATACAATCCAACACTCATTATCTTGTGATTCGAAATATGTGATATATCTTCTTACCTGTCCTTGCGGATTAGTGTATGTGGGCAAGACAGACTGTGCCTTTAAGACACGCATGGCACAGCATAGGTATGCCATACGGGAAGCTATTAAGAAAGGGGACAGCGAGCAACCAGTGGCCAGGCATTTTGCAAAAGCCAAACATAGCATGGCCACGTTAAGATATAAAATAATTGATCATGTTCCTAATTCTCTACGAGTGGGGAATAGATCTAAGAAGCTGCTACAACTGGAATCCAGATGGATCCATAGATTAAATACCGTCCACCCCAAAGGGCTCAATGAGTCCTGGAATCTTAGATGCTTCCTCTGAAGAGTTTATTCAAGATTCAAACGTTGTTAGATCAGCACTTTACATACATATCACCCGTAGTTGGAGATATGTAGTTGTAGAGCACAGTGTGTAGCCCCACACAGACCGTGTGCCAAATTAGGCTGTTATTATTGGATTCATATATTTATTTTATCTTTAAGAGAGTATATGGGAGTATAATATTGAGACTTGCTCTAAGTACACTAATTGTAACATTCTGTAATGATTATGTTTTTATGTCTTTTTTTGTGTGTTTTTTAGTTCATTTTATTTCACATCACATGTTGATCACAGGCACGTTTGCACTTTCATGTACATTGTTTCAGAATGAGTTGCTTAGTATTGTTAATGGAAGCAAAAAACTTCCTCATCGTAATCACTGTTTATGTTGTGAGTAACCATGACAACCCTATCAACAGTGTCAGCGCGCTTTGCTGGGCGGACCGGCGCTGTGTCATTTACGGAGGGACCGGGCGAAGCGGCCGGAACCCGGGCAGAGAGGGCTGAACTGACGGTAGGAGTCATCCTAAACTAAAAGGTATTTATGCACTTTATTTTACACTGTCACTTATTCTGACGACGAGGCTGCGACCCCGAAACGTTGAAGTCTATGTTGACAATAAAGTCACTGCACTTTTACTACTGAGACTAAGACTCCGAGTGCTGCCCATTTTGTCCTTATATATATATATATATATATATATATATCCATCCAATGGCGGCACTCCGAACGAACAAATGAAGTTCAGAAAGAGTGCATAACTGTGCAACATTTCAGCTCATTTATTAAGCTTTTTCGAAGCAGGTAACATCAATAAATGAGCTGAAACGTTGTACAGTTATGCAGTCTTTCTGAGCTTCATTTGTTAGTTCGGAGTGCCGCCGCTGGATGGAAACGCGAGACACGCCATATGCAGTGGCGTGGTTTCTGGAGGGCACCCGGCCAAGTATAAACGTCTTTTCATGGAGTGCCGGAATTTAGATTTTTATATATATATATATATATATAGTATAAACGTCTTTTCATGGAGTGCCGGAATTTAGATTTTATATATATATATATATATATATATATATATTCAGTATATATATTAGTGATATGCACCGGACATTTTTCGGGTTTTGTGTTTTGGTTTTAGATTCGGTTCCGCGGCCGTGTTTTGGATTCGGATGCGTTTTGGCAAAACCTCCCTTAAAATTTTTTGTCAAATTCAGGTGTGTTTTGAATTTGGGTGTTTTTAAAAAAAAAAAAAAAACTCAAAAACTGCTTAAATCATAGAATTTGGGGGTAATTGTGATCCCATAGTATTATTAACCTCAATAACCATAATTTCCACTCATTTCCAGTCTATTCTGAACACCTCACACCTCACAATATTATTTTTAGTCCTAAAATTTTCACTGAGGTCGCTGGATGACTAAGCTAAGTGACCCAAGTGGCCGGCACAAACACCTGGCCCATCTAGGAGTGGCACTGCAGTGTCAGACAGGATGGCACTTAAAAAAATTGGCCCCAAACATCACATGATGCAAAGATAAATAAAAAAAAAAGGAGGTGCAAGATGGAATTGTCCTTGGACCCTCCCACCCACCCCTATGTTGTATAAACAGGACATGCACACTTTAACAAACCCATCATTTCAGCGACAGGGTCTGCCACACGACTGTTGCTGAAATGACTGGTTGGTTTGTGCCTCCACCAAAAAATAAGCAATCAATCTATCCTTGCACAAACTGGCTCTACAGAGGCAAGATGTCCACCTCATCATCATCCTCCGATTTCTCACCCCTTTCACTGTGTACATCCCCCTCCTCACAGAGTATTAATTCGTCCCCACTGGAATCCACCATCACAGGTCCCTGTGTACTTTCTGGAGGCAATTGCTGGGAAATGTCTCCACAGAGGAATTGATTATAATTCATTTTGATGAACATCATCTTCTCCACATTTTCTGGAAGTAACCTCGTACGCCGATTGCTGACAAGGTGAGCGGTGGCACTAAACACTCTTTTGGAGTACACACTGGAGGGGGGGGGGCAACTTAGGTAAAATAAAGCCAGTTTGTGCAAGGGCCTCCAAATTGCCTCTTTTTCCTGCCAGTATACGTACGGACTGTCTGACATGCCTACAGTGATGCTGTCACTCATATAATCCTCCACCATTCTTTCAATGGTGACAGAATCATATGCAGTGACAGTAGACGACATGTCAGTAATCGTTGGCAGGTCCTTCAGTCCAGACCAGATGTCAGCTATCGCTCCTGACTGCCCTGCGTCACCGCCAGCGGGTGGTTTTGGAAATTTTATCCTTTTCCTGGCAGCTCCAGTGGCGGGAGAAAATGAAGCAGCCACCTCTTCCCATCCAGTGTTGGGAAGGTCAGGCAGCGCAACCAACACAATTGGACTCTCCCTGGGGATTTGTGATTTAGAAGAATGCACAGTTCTTTGCTGTGCTTTTGCCATCTTAACTCTTTTCATTTTTCTCGCGGGAGGATGAGTGCTTCCATCCTCATGTGAAGCTGACCCACTAGCCATGAGGAACAAAGGAGAGGGCCTTAGCCGTTCCTTGCCACTCTGTGTCGTAAATGGCATATTGGCAAGTTTACGCTTCTCCTCAGATGCTTTTAATTTAGATTTTTGGGTCATTTTTCTTTTGTTTTTTGGATTTTACATGCTCTCTACTATGACATTGGGCATCGGCCTTGGCAGACGGCCGTTGATGGCATTTCATCGTCTCTGCCATGACTCGTGGCATCAGCTTTAGCACTAGGTGGAAGTGGATCTTGATCTTTCCATATTTTACCCTCCACATTTTTGTTCTCCATTTTTTAATGTGTGGAATTATATGCCAGTAATATATCTGGAATTAGACTGTCTGGAATTAGATACCACTAGATAGATACCAGATACCACTGTGACTGGAATGATGATGGCCTATGCACAGTGACAGGACACTACCACAGCACCCTACAGCAGCAAGATGCAGCACAAGACACTGGACTTTTAGTCACCACAATGCAACACTGACACTGAGCACAGATATTAAGCACTGTTTAGGATACTAGAAGTGACACGGAGCTGCAAGATACAGCAGTGAACTACTGTACTGTACTGTACTACTATATACTGGTGGTCACCATAATGCAGCACTGTACTACTATATACTGGTCACCATAATGCAGCACAGATATTGAGCACTGATCAGGAGAATAGAACTGAGTCTGACACGGAGCTGTAAGATACAGCAGTCGATTACTGTACTGTACTACTATATACTGGTAGCCACCACAATGCAGCATTGTACTACTATATACTGGTCACCACAATGCAGCACAGATATTGAGCACTGATCAGGATACTAGAACTGAGTCTGACACGGAGCTGCAAAATACAGCAGCGGCCTACTGTACTGTACTACTATATACTGGTGGTCACCACAATGCAGCACTGTACTACTATATACTAGTCACCACAATGCAGCACAGATATTGAGCAATGATCAGGAGAATAGAACTGAGTCTGACACGGAGCTGCAAGATACAGCAATGGACTACTGTACTGTACTACTATATACTGGTGGTCACCACAATGCAGCACTGTACTACTATATACTGGTCACCACAATGCAGCACAGATATTGAGCACTGATCTGGAGAATAGAACTGAGTCTGACACAGAGCTACAAGATACAGCAATGGACTACTGTACTGTACTACTATATACTGGTGGTCACCACAATGCAGAACTGTACTACTATATACTGGTCACCACAATGCAGCACAGATATTGAGCACTGATCAGGAGAATAGAACTGAGTCTGACTTGGAGCTGCAAGATACAGCAATGGACTACTTTACTGTACTACTATATACTGGTGGTCACCACAATGCAGCACTGTACTACTATATACTGGTCACCACAATGCAGCACAGATATTGAGCAATGATCAGGATAATTGAACTGAGTCTGACACGGAGCTGCAAGATACAGCAGTGGACTACTGTACTGTCCTACTATATACTGGTGGTCACCATAATGCAGCACTATACTACTATATACTGGTCACCACAATGCAGCACAGATATTGAGCACTGATCGCGAGACTAGAACTGAGTCTGGCACGGAGCTGCAAGATACAGCAATGGCCTACTGTACTGTACTACTATATTGTACTGGTGGTCACCACAATGCAGCACACTGAGCATAGATATTGAGCTTTTCAGGCAGAGAACGTAGCCACGTCCTCTCTGCTCAATCGACAATGCATGAGTGAAAATGGCGGCGACGCGCGGCTCTTTATATGGAATCCGAATCTCGCGAGAATCCGACAGCGTGATGATGACATTTTCCCCCGTTCGGGTTTTGCATGTTAGGTGTGAAGAACCGAGGCTGCCTCTGACCCGTATAAACCATGTGAAGTTCGGGGGGTTTCGGATCTCGACGAACCGAACCCGCTCATCTCTAATATATATACACAGAGAGAGAGAGAGAGAGAGTTCTGAAATAATAATATATATACTATATATATACATTTAATTGTCTTTTATTTTAAATCACACATTTCTCAGCAGTCATACCCAGCATTAGAAGCCATGACACTGATGGCAGACACTTTACAGATAGAGCTATTTGCTCCTGCATAGGAAGAATGAGAATACAAACTATATGAAGTTACTTGTAATTGTGTGATGAGCCACGGCAGTGGCTCATTCCTGTCTTGCATTTTGTTCATGTATTTTATGTTATGGTTCTCTTGCAGGCCAGGATTTCCTTTGCTCTGGTTCAGAAGACTCTTGTTGGCCATCGGTGGTGAGTCTGTGTAATTGCAGCCTGTTTCCATGTGTTTAGCCTCACCTATCTGTTAATTGCACCTGTCAGTTTGGAGTCGTGCGGCAGGGCAGCTGCACAACATAATTAATTAGGGTCCCTGCTGTGATTGGAAGTATTCCTTGTTATATTCTCCCTCACTGCCTGACACAGACGCCGGTGACAGCTTCTGTCTAGCTGCTTCCTGCCTTGAAGAATTCCTGTCCAGGAGTCCTGTGGCTTTGCCTGTGTCTGATCCAGTATCCTGCCTTGAAGCATTCCTGTCCAGGAGTCCTGTGGCTTTGCCTATGCCTGATCCAGTATCCTGCTTCCTGGTGTCCACTGGTCTGTCATTTGGAATTCTGCATGTCCTCCGGTCCTGAGAGCCTGTGTCAGCTACTTTGGGGGTTCCTGTCCTTTTTGCCAGTATTCGTACCGGTTTCGTGAATAGCGGCTTTGCCGCGTCCCTCGGCCTAAGCCGCATCCCTCGGCCTAGGCCGTAGCTACCTGTTGCTTTTGTTTTGGATTTTCTGTAGAGGGTTCTGCGTGTGCTGTCCTCACCGGAACACAGCGGTGTTGTGTCGGCGTGTGGACAGCACTGTCTTTGTTGTAGTTTTTGTCTTGGCGGCTGTGACGCACATACTTTATTTAAGTTCTGTTTCACCCCTAACTGGGTACTTCCTTCTCTAGTTAGAGGTTCCCCTTGTCATCGCACCGTCTCAGTCTACGCCTTGTCTCCAACTAAGACCGGGGGCATCAGAGTTGTGCAGACATAATCCGCCCTTCAAACGCGGCTGCCGTGGGCCCAAGAAACCAAAGTCACGCAGGCGTAGGCTGACAACGAGGGTGAGACAACGGAGTTAGGGATCCTTGGAGGTGCTGCCGAGCTCCATATCTATTGCAACATTACGTTCCTGTACTTGGGGCTTATCCGCCAGTTCCAGGAGTACCAAGTACAGTGAACGTAACATTATCACCGGCCATACAAACAAAAAAGAAACAATGCTAAATAGTAGTTTTTTCTTTTTTGGTCCAGTGTCCTGTCTAGAATCCAGTCCTGTCTAGAATCCAGTCCTGTCTAGAGTCCAGTGTGTAGAACCCAGTCCAGTGTGTAGAACCCAGTCCAGTGTGCAGAACCCATTCCAGTGTTCAGAACCCAGTCCAGTGTTCAGAACCCAGTCCAGTGTTCAGAACCAAGTCCAGTGTTCAGAACCCAGTCTTGTCTTGTCTTGTCTAGTTTAAAATCCAGTCCAGTCCTGTCTTGTCTAGTTTAAAATCCAGTCCAGTCTTGTCTTGTCTAGTTTAAAATCCAGTCCAGTCTTGTCTTGTCTAGTTTAAAATCCAGTCCAGTCTTGTCTTGTCTAGTTTGAAAACCTCCTATGCCAACTATGCAAGCCCTGAACTCTGCTTTCAGTGCTTTGAAACCTGAGCGGCTGGAAGTTTTGCAGCAATCCTTAAAGCAACTGCAAAACCTTCTGACCAAAATTTTGCTTATCTTGCCAAAAGTTGTTGAGAGTACATCTATCTCTAAAGAGACTCTTGCCCACAATATGGTGACAAGAGAATCCTCAGGTTCGGTTGGAGAGAAAAGGTTTAAAAGTTTTCTGCGGCCCAGGCTCTCAGAAGAGGAGCATCTGCGTCACAGAAACTTAAATTTATGCCTATATTGTGTGGGTTTAGGCCACTATCTGCAGACCTGTGAGTTGCGCAAGCCAAAGTGTGGCAACAAGTCCTGCCCTCTGGCCAAGTTGAGTCAGGATTCAAGACCTACTGCTGTCTCTACTGTGGCAGAGGTACTTGTCACACAACCCACACTAAAAAGCACTCTGTCCTATAATTGGGGTCCTTGGGCTAGGGAGCCCCATTATAGATTCAGGAACCAAAGGAGATGTTTCTCTCTTCTCTTGATTTTCCTGTTGAATCAGAGTTGCAAACCCCGGTAGTGGAATCTCTGAGTTCTGAAGCGGTGCCTGATGCCTGGGGTCCTGAAGTGGTGCCTGATGCCTGGGGTCCTGAAGCGGTGCCCGATGCCCGGGGTCCTGGAGCGGTGCCCGATGCCTGGGACCTGGAGCAGTGCCCGATGCCCGGGGACCTGGAGCGGTGCCCGATGGCCGGGGACCTGGAGCGGTGCCCGATGCCCGGGGTCCTGGAGCGGTGCCCGAAGCCCGGGGTCCTGGAGCGGTGCCCGAAGCCCGGGTTCCTGGAGCGGTGCCCGAAGCCCGGGGTCCTGGAGCGGTGCCCGATGCCCAGTGTCCTGGAGCGGTGACCGATGCTCGGGGTCCTGGGGTGGTGCCAGATGCTCAGGGTCCTGGAGTGGTGCCAGATGCTCGGGGTCCTGGAGCGGTGTCTGATGCTCGGGGTCCTGGAGCGGTGTCAGATGCTTGGGGTCCTGGAGCGGTGCCAGATGCTCGGGGTCCTGGAGCGTTGTCAGATGCTCGGGGTCCTGGAGCGGTGCCCGATGTTCAGGGCCCAGGAGCGGTGCCCGATGCTCAGGGCCGAAGAGGGGCATCGAATATAATAGCTCAGGTGTCAATCCCTGAAGGGGTCTTAGAAGCTTTTACCCCAGGTAGGGACTTTAAAGGCGCAACCCCAGAAAGGGTATCTAGAGCCATAGCTCCAGAAGAGAACTCGAGAAGTACAACCCCAGAAGGGATCTTTGAAGCTATGTACCCAGGTGGGGTCTTGAGAGGCACAGCCGCAGAGAAGGGTTTAGAGGTCGCTTCCCCAGGAAAGGACTCAGGAGGCATAGCTTTAGTGGAGGTTCTGAAGGTCATAGCTTTAGCAAAAGTCCCGGAGGTCATAATCCCAGGAGAAGTCTCGATAATTATCAACTCTGAGAGGGAGGCTGATGGTCCGGTCCCAGAGAGGGAGGCCGATGGTCCGGTCACAAAGAGGGAGACCGATGGTCCGGTACCAGAGAGGGAGGCGACGGTCGGGTCCCAGAGAGGGAGGCCACTGCCCCAGCGGGGATCCCGAATGCCACTGCCCCAGCGGGGTTCCCGAAGGCCACTGCCCCAGCGGGGGTTCCGAGGGCCACTGCCCCAGAGGGGGTTCCGAAGACCACAGCCTCGAGTAAGGTCAGTAGTGACCAGGTCCTAACAACGCACTCCAGTCAGTCAGATGGGAAGGAAGCAAATCCTGACTCTTTTGATATCTCAACATCTATAGTCTTTGATGAGGACTTAGTCCAATTTTTTGCACTAACCAAACACTACTACACCATTATGTTGTCTAGACCATGTATGGGCATCACTTCAGAGAACCTTGTGCTCTATCTGATATATTCCTTTAGAGGGGAGCCTTTTGAGTGGGCGTCCAACTTAATGAAAACTGAAGCTCCCATTCTTCAGGATCCCCGGCATTCAGTGATGTAGTTATTAAGAGATATGGTTCCAAAGAAATTGGTTCAGGTTCCTCTAGGTCACCCGTCTTATCTGCTGAGAGTCCACCGTATACTGTAAACTCGGCACAAAAATCTCAGCCCATTGCTTTGACTGCAGGATGTGCTTTTCTGTCTTCTTCTAGTAGTAGTACTTTGCCTGAAAGTTCAGCTCCCAAGGTTAAGAAACCAATCTCTGGATTGAACCCAGCCTTGCTGGAAGGTACCATCAGTTCAGACAATGGGGGTCATTCCGAGTTGTTTGCTCGCAAGCTGCTTTTAGCAGCTTTGCACACGCTAAGCCACCGCCTACTGGGAGTGAATCTTAGCTTATCAAAATTACGAACGAAAGATTAGCAGAATTGCGAATAGACACTTCTTAGCAGTTTCTGAGTAGCTCCAGACTTACTCGGCATCTGCGATCAGTTCAGTCAGTTTCGTTCCTGGTTTGAGGTCACAAACACACCCAGCGTTCGGCCAGACACTCCCCCGTTTCTCAAGCCACTCCCGCGTTTTTCCCAGAAACGGTAGCGTTTTTTCACACACTCCCATAAAACGGCAAGTTTCCGCCCAGAAACACCCACTTCCTGTCAATCACATTACGATCACCAGAACGAAGAAAAACCTCGTAATGCCGTGAGTAAAAATTCCTAACTGCATAGCAAATTTACTTGGCGCAGTCGCACTGCGGACATTGCGCATGCGCATTAGCGACTAATCACTCCGTTGCGACAAAAAAATAACGAGCTAACAACTCGGAATGACCCCCAATGTTTGGGGAATTACCTTGGTCAGACCTCAATAACCTTGTAAAAAAAAGAAGAAGAAAAATAAATAATTATTGACTCTTGCCTTGTTAAAAAAAAAAGATTTTTTTTTCCTTGTCTTGTGTCCAGTGGCCACCGTCAAGGGGGGGCACTGTTACAAGCTGATGCCACAGCTTGTTTCTGTTTCTTGTCATTGTCTGTTTGTTCCAGTGTCAGGATTTTTAGTGTATCCCTTGTTTTGGAAAATCTGAATTTTGGGGTCCGTTGACCCCTCCTCAAGGGGGGGGGGGTACTGTTATGAGCCACGGCAGTGGCTCATTCCTGTCTTGCATGTTGTTCATGTATATTATGTTATAGTTATCTTGCAGGCCAGGATTTCCTTTGCTCTGGTTTAGAAGACTCTTGTTGGCCGTCAGTGGTGAGTCTGTGTAATTGCAGCCTGTTTCCATGTGGTTAGCCTCACCTATCTGTTAATTGCACCTGTCAGTTTGGAGTCGTGCAGCAGGGCAACTGCACAACATAATTAATTAGGGTCCCTGCTGTGATTGGAGGTATTCCTTGTTATATTCTCCCTCACTGCCTGACACAGACGCCGGTTATAGCTTCTGTCTAGCTACTTCCTGCCTTGAAGCATTCCTGTCCAGGAGTCCTGTGGCTTTGCCTGTGTCTGATCCAGTATCCTGCCTTGAAGCATTCCTGTCCAGGAGTCCTGTGGCTTTGCCTATGTCTGATCCAGTATCCTGCTTCCAGGTGTACACTGGTCTGTCGTTTGGAATTGTACCTGTCCTCCGGTCCTGAGAGCCTGTGTCAGCTACTTTGGGGGTTCCTGTCCTTTTGCCAGTATTCGTACCGGTTTCGTGAGTAGCAGCTTTGCCGCGTCCCTCAGCCTAGGCCGTAGCTACCTGTTGCTTTTGCTATGGATTTTCTGTAGAGGGTTCTGCGTGTGCTGTCCTCACCGGAACACAGCTTCTGTCTAGCTGCTTCCTGCCTTGAAGAATTCCTGTCCAGGAGTCCTGTGGCTTTGCCTGTGTCTGATCCAGTATCCTGCCTTGAAGCATTCCTGTCCAGGAGTCCTGTGGCTTTGCCTATGTCTGATCCAGTATCCTGCTTCCTGGCGTCCACTGGTCTGTCATTTGGAATTCTGCATGTCCTCCGGTCCTGAGAGCCTGTGTCAGCTACTTTGGGGGTTCCTGTCCTTTTTGCCAGTATTCGTACCGGTTTCGTGAATAGCGGCTTTGCCGCGTCCCTCGGCCTAAGCCACATCCCTCGGCCTAGGCCGTAGCTACCTGTTGCTTTTGCTTTGGATTTTCTGTAGAGGGTTCTGCGTGTGCTGTCCTCACCGGAACACAGCGGTGTTGTGTCGGCGTGTGGACAGCACTGCCTTTGTTGTAGTTTTTGTCTTGGCGGCTGTGCCGCACATACTTTATTTAAGTTCTGTTTCACCCCTAACTGGGTACTTCCTTCTCTAGTTAGAGGTTCCCCTTGTCATCACCCCATCTCAGTCTACGCCTTGTCTCCAACTAAGACCGGGGGCATCGGAGTTGGGCAGACATAATCCGCCCTTCAAACGCGGCTGCCGTGGGCCCAAGAAACCAAAGTCACGCAGGCATAGGCTGACAACGAGGGTGAGACAACGGAGTTAGGGATCCTTGGGGGTGCTGCCGAGCTCCGTATCTATTACAGCATTACGTTCCTGTACTTGGGGCTCATCCGCCCAGTTCCAGGAGTACCAAGTACAGTGAACGTAACAAATTGTCTGAGAAGTAACTTCATATAATTTGAATTCTCATATTTCTTATACAGGAGCAAATAGCTTCATCAGTAAGGTGCCTGCTTTCAGTGTAATAGGTCGTGGGTTCTAATCCTAGGTATGACACTTGTAAAATGTGTATCTGTAATAAAAAGGTTGTGACTTGTAAGGTGCAGGGAACAGTGAGGAAGTCAGCCACTGAAGAGATAGCGGCGGTCGAATGGTGTCACAGAATGAGAGGAGAGGTGCCCACTTCAGAGCAGAAGCCCGACGGCAGATGACTCCATTGCCTCCCAGAGTTACACCTCTGATGTATAATCTCTTCTAGGTGTTGCCTATTCTGCCCAGTGTAATCCTATGTACTGCATCTAAAATGTCTGTCGCCCTCAACTGGATCCTTTGTGGGTAGCATGAATAATGAATTGGACATATGTCCCAAAATGGCTGTCATGCCTTTGATTTAGATTCATGGATTCTGTATATTACTCGTCAAAATGACAGACGCCAGGGCCGGAATATAATAGGAGGGCAGTTACTACTCACACAGGAGCTGCCGTGTTTCTGAAAGTACTGCTGCTGGGAGCCGGGGCTCTGTCATACTAAGTGTGTGCAAGTATGTCTGTGTGTTTGTGTGTGTCAGGGATGTGCAATGAAGTAAATGGCTCAGGATCCAGTGGCTAGCACCAGAGCCAAATTTACACGCAAATATTAGTTGTTTTACAGTTAATATCAAGTTACCAAGCAGAGAAGCCACATTTAGTGGTAAATGTAAACCTCCTAGATTTGCCCATTAGGATTCCATATAGGCTTTGTCTAGCTTTCTGTGGATAGTGAGTGTTTATGTGGGTGCATGTAATCATGTTAATCCTGTATCAATGCCTTTTTGTGCAAATGTATTCTTTAATATACAATGTTTCCTTACTGCCAGCCCTATGTCTGTGGTTAATAATGGAAAAGGAAAGTAAGGTAAGCCGGCTTTTACAAGGTAGAAGTAACCATGGAACCGTGGAACAGTAACCGTGGAAAATGAACCCCAGTGGCTGCTGGCCACTCTCTGAGGATATACTTTATGATAGTGTATTAGCTGCAGTACGCGCCGTGGGTGCGACTATTCGCACCCGTGACTAAGCAATGTAATGCCTGTGGATCGCGGGTGCGAATATACACACGCACAAGCCAGCGTGCGCTCGTATCACGCCAAATGAGTCACACCTGCAGCTAGTTGTAGCCACATTCAGAGTGGCTTCATCTGTATGACAGTCTTCTGTTGAGTGTATCTGCAGAATTATAAAATTCAGCCGATAGCTGAAGGCTGCATAAGCCTGAGGCCATATAATAGCCCATTTTTTTTGTGATTGGTTGTCTATGACTAAGCAGTTGCTAGGTAGTTTTCCGGTTCTGTGGTAATTTTTCCTATAGGATTGTTGGGCTGTCTATCAAGGTTTAGGGGGCGTGGGTTTAGGACAATAAATAATCCCAGTCATGTGCCTCAGACTTCCTCTTGCCATTTTGGAATGGCCCAGGAAGGCTGAGCACACATGCTGTTTTTTACACTGTCCTGTTTTTATCGTGTGGCTTGGTTTTATGCTAGGTTCTACAGCAGTTTTCTCATGCATAATATGGTTATTGCTCAGGTTGCTGCTGTCCCTCTCCTCTTCAGCGTCCCCGCAGGTCTGCCCCCCCCCCTTCCTCCCCCTCCTCCGGCGTTTGGCTAGGCCGCCGAGCTCAGCGCCTGTGCTCTCGGGCTGTGGTCTCCCCTGCCGCTGATCCCGCTCTTGCCGGCGGGTCACGGCAGGGGTCGCGCTGCTGCGGGCCGCGCCGCGCATCCGGTTGTGTGTGGGATGGGTGCTTTTGCCTTGGGCGTTTAGATGGGCGTAGACGCGCGTGTCCTCCCCGGCGCCCGCGACGCTGCAGGTTCCCCTCTCCTCCCGCTCGGCGTCCCTGAGTGCGCCTCTCTTCCCTCGCTGCTTTCGGTCCCGGCTGACGGCTCCGGCGCCCACGTGGGCCTGCCGGAGGGGGGAGACGGGCGGCGGTGGGTGGAGGTCGAGGCGGCGTGCGGTCAGCGGCCATTTTCCGGTCTCCCCTTGTGGCGTGTCCCTGGGTGGGGGGGGGGTTTCAGCTCCCCCAGGGGTGGTGGCCGTACACTGGCATGCTGCCATGACCGGGGGTGGGTGCTGGGGACCAGCTGCACTGTGTTCGTGGTCGGGGGTCCGCAGTTTCCCCCGGGGCCAACGTGGTGCCGGCGATTCCTCTGCAGGTGTCACCTGCCGCGGGGGTCTTGCGTGTGTGCCCTTCCCCCCCTGCTCCCTTGGGGCTGCTTATTTCCATGTCCCACCCAGTTCACTGGTGCCCCCGGCTGGTCGGGCTGGGGTTTTGCGGGGGATGGCTGCGCAGTCTGCCATAACTGCCTCCTGTCCCTTGCCTGGCCCTCCTTCCCTGCTTTCTCGCCGGTCGGGTGTGCCGGTGGGCCATTTTTCTACAGGGTTTCCCAGGTAGGCACCCCCCCCTTTTGTCCGTTAGACATTTATTTCCTGTGTCCTCCGGCATGGCGTCCGGGTCGGTCTGTTGCTGACCCCCCCCCACCCGTCCTTTGCGGGTTCGATCCCGGTATTTCCCTCGCTGCTTCTGCAGTGCAATCCCCAGTGCAGTGTTGTTTTGGCGCAGAGGATGCAATGCATCCAAGGGTTCTGTTTGGTATATTGCGACGTGCAGTCCGTCGTTATCAGGGTGGTAACGCCATTCTCACTTGGGGTCACACAGCAGGTTGGACCGCTGGGTGGGGTCCCGAGCAGGGGGCCCCTCGCAGTTGGCGCTTCTGTTTCATGCTCTAGTGCTCCTGAGGCGTCCAGTGACGTTTTTTCGTCGCCCATGTGCGGGGCCGGTCACCTGTCCTAGGACCGCACCCCAGCCACGAGCGGGTTAACCTCCGCTCCTGCGGGGGGGCGATGGATGTGGAGTGCGGCCCGTTCCCTGTTTTGTTTTTTGGTTTTTGGGCCGTACCCGATGGGTCGGTCACGCATTTCCGTTAGTTAGTTTCCGCCTTGTTTAAGCCTGCCCGTTTCGGATTCCGTGCCCGTGGTGGCGCGCCGCTGTTGGCGGTCAGCCCGTGCTTTCCCGCATCAGGCCCGGCTAAAGGTGGACGCAGTGATAGGCTTGGAGCGCGTGTTTGGGCCCTACGCCGTTTTCACCTCTGCCCGATTTGGGCATCTCCCCTGTATGGTTGGTGCCCAAGAGCACACAGGGCGAGTTCCAACTTATCCGACATCTGTCTCGTCCTCTTGGGGGTTTCTTTTGCTGGCTCCATTCCCTAGGCTGTGTGCAGGGTGGTCGTCAGTCTTTTATGCGTCTGGTTCGCGTATGTGGTCCGGTTTCTATGTTGGCTACCTTAGACGTGGGGTCGGTTTTTGTCTCTTTACCTGCACCCCTGCGGGTTTTGGGCCTCAGCTTAGGGGCTTAGTTTTGTGTTTATAGGTTCCTGCCCCTGGGTTTTTTCCTGTACCATGTGCCTGTTTTTAGAAATTCTGCGCTTTATTGCGTTTGTAAATACTTTCCGCCTCCGTTTTCCCCCGGTGCTGCTCACTGCCTGGGCGATTTTCTCTTCATGGGTCCGGGAGACATTTCGGTTTGCAGCGGTATGTTCGTCGGTTTCCATATTTTTGTTCGGGGTCCTGGGTGGTACCGTTGCCCCGGTACGCTGCGAGGCCATCCGGTTGACTGAGTTATCATATCAGGGGATTGCCCTGGGCACGGTAGCGGGTGCTGTCGCCTCCCCGCTGCCATGGTGCCTAAACTTTTGGATCTGAGTAACGTCTGCTTGGGGAAGCGCGAGGTTTCGGCGTTAGCGGGTGCAGTCGTGGCTTGGCTCCTTCACGTTTGCGGGGGGTTTATTCCCATGGGTGGGTTTTTTTTGCTGGTACTTGTACAATACGCTGCGGGGACTGCCTGAGGTACCTCCCGCTGTTTGGGATGGTTTCCTCTCATGGTAGCCTGGGTATTGTGGGCCTGCGGGTTCGGTAATAGACATTTGTTCCATTGCATCAGCCTGGGAGTGGTTCACACTATTGACAATCGGCTTTCTTCTTCCCCCCAGGCTTTGCGATGGTGAACTGGTTCCGGGGGTGGCGTCAGGAGGTTTTCCCATGCCCGCCTTAGGTTGGCGGATTGTTCAGTCGGGTTGGCTGCTCTGGCTCGGCATGCGTTTGCTTCTTCCTCGCTTAGGGCGTCTGCTGCGGCACAGTGTTTTTCAGTGGGATTGATACAGTGGGTGCGTCCCTGGTAGATGGTTTGATGGCTTTTGTGTGGGTGCATTATCTGTGCGGTAGGTCCATGGCAGCCAGGTCTTCTGCCCTTGCGGGAATTTCCTTCCGTTCCAAGCTGCGCGGGCTGGCGGACTCCGCCAGGTCTTTCGCCCCTTTCGTAAGCGCTTAGGGGTTGGGTTTGGGTGCGCCCCGCGCCTGCGGATACCCGTAGGCCTGCTACGTTGCTACTTTTGGCAGAGTTGCTGGGTGTGCTGCTTCATGCGCCGAGTCGGTGTTGGAGGTGGCCCCCCCTTTTTAGATTAGCCTTTGCTTTGGCTTTCTTCAGGGTTTTGAGGGTAAGCGAGTGGTGGCGAGCAGCGAGGCATTTTCGGGATTCCGGGGCCTTTTCTGTAACGCGTGTTGCAGGATGGTCGGTTTGCTCTGCAGGATGGTATGATCCAAGTCGGATCAAGCAGCTGGGGGCCACTGGGTGTCCTTGGAGGCCCAGGAGGATGTGGGTGTCTGCCCGCTGTGCCTGGCGCATGTGTATTTATGGGCCTCCGGGGAGCGACTAGTTGTTGATTCAGGCGCTCGCTGGTCCTCTCACTAATTTCCAATTTGCCGCTGTGTTTGGGTTCGGTACCCATTCCTTGCGGATTGGGGCGGCTGACCATGCGGCAGGCACAGGGTCCTCCACGACAGCTGTTCAGGAGCTGGGCCATTTGAGGTATACTTCTTAGGTCCTATTCCTTGCGGATTGGGGTGGCTACCATGCGGCAGCCACGGGGTCCTCCACGGCAGCTGTTCAGGAACTGGGGAGTTGGAGGTATACATCTTATAGGTCCTATTCCTTGCGGATTGGGGCGGCTGACCATGCGGCAGCCACAGGGTCCTCCACGACAGCTATTTAGGAGCTGGGTAGTTGTGGGTATACTTCTTCTAGGTCCTATTCCTTGCAGATTGGGGAGGCTACCATGCGGCAGCCACAGGGTCCTCCACGGCAGCTATTCAGTAGCTGGGCCATTGCTGGTATACTTCTTAGGTCCTATGCCTTGCGGATGGGGGTGGCTACCATGCGGCGGCCACAGGGTCCTCCACGACGGCTGTTCAGGGGCTGGGCTGTTGGAGGTTTACTTCGAAGGTCCTATTCTTTGCGGATTGGGGTGGCTACAATGCGGCAGCCACAGGGTCCTCCACGGCAGCTGTTCAGGAGCTGGGCCATTGGAGGTATACTTCTTAGGCCCTATTCCTTGCGGATAGGGGTGGCTACCATGCGGCAGCCACAGGGTCCTCCACGGCAGCTTTTCAGGAGCGGGCCATTGGGGGTATACTTCTTATAGGTCCTACGTGCTTTTGGATACGGTTTAGTTGCGCCTGTTGCGCTAACCCAAAAACTTGGTTTACCCGTCGGTTTTTGAACGGGTAGCGTTCAGGAATCAAGGGTGTGAAGTGAATTTTTTATATTTTCCTCCGAGGGGGCTTGATTACGATTGGCACTTATAAGGTCCACGGGAGGTTTTTGATTTTTCTCCTTCTCTTGGGTTATTCCTGTTTTCTGTCAATGTGTTTTGCTATGTCATGTATTTCGGTGTCTGCTGTTATTATGTTTTTCTTTTGCAGCCGTCGATGATTTTGGGGAACAGGTGTGGCTGATTGGCCGCTCTTACTTTTTGGGCGGCAGGGTTTCCCATGGCACCTAGGACGGCTGATGTTTTTAGTACCAGGGCGGTTTGGGCTTTTCGTTGTTGGTTGCGGCTTTAGGTTGAGTGGTTTGTTAAGCATCCTTTGCTTGTGCTGCGTAATCGGCAGTTCTACAAGGTGGATGGGGTTTGTCTCTCTCCGGCTGGAATTTTGGGTTTTCATTGGTGGGGTTTTGGTCCTCTCCATTGGGGATTTTTTGTTTTCCTTGTTTTCTTTGTTTGGATGGCATGGCGGTTTGTTAAACCTTTGTGGCGGGAAGTCGCTACCAACCAATGGTCAGATGGGCATAAGTTGTCATTGTGGGGCACCCTCTTTAGAAGGACGGCAGGTGTGTCCTTACCTTGCGGTTGGACATTTAGACGTTCCCCTGCGGGAACCGAACGTTTGCCAGAGATAAGAGGGGTGAGTCCTGCACAATGCGGGTTATGCAGGAAGGAGGCGGTGTTGTGGTTTAGTCCCCTCCTCAGTTTTTGTGTTTCAATCTAAATGACTGGAGCTGGTGTCTGGTAGCGACTTTTCCTTTGCCATCTTCCAATATAAAATCAATTCAATTACAATTATAGTTTAAAGAACAGGTCAGCGATCAATAAATATCGTCTGACCTTTAACTACAGCTAACCGTGTCCGTGTCGTTATTTTAGTGTGTCGTTATTTTAGTGGTAAGCTAGCTTAAAGAAGTGTTTGTCAATCGCAATAAAATTATGGGCGCCTTATGGTAGCAGCAGAACTACAACTCTTTCAGTTTACTTATTAACGGGAGGTTTACTGCTTTTTCTATTTTTTTTTTCTCTAAATTTGTGTATACATATATGAAATAAGAACCTTTCAGTACTGGTAGTATATTCACATTTCATTTGCACCTTTTGAGATTTTGGGAGATCCCAATTCTCTCCCTACAATACTTTGGCAGCTTCTTTTTTTTATTTTTCCACTTTTTATCTCTAAGGTTACCCTTTTATAGCTGGGGCTTGCACTTTTTTATTCCTAGTTTTAAAAGTAACTACATTAACTACCTACATCAACCCTTACACTGCACTCACACACTAATTATTAGTGATGAGCGGGTTCGGATCCTCGGAATCCGACCCGCCCGAACTTCACCTTTTTTTTACACGGGTCCGAGCGACTCAGATCCTCCCGCCTTGCTCGGTTAACCCGAGCGCGCCTGAACGTCATCATCCCGCTGTCGGATTCTCGCGAGACTCGGATTCTATATAAGGAGCCGCGCGTCGCCGCCATTTTCACACGTGCATTGAGATTGATAGGGAGAGGACGTGGCTGGCGTCCTCTCCGTTATAGTAGAACACAGAGTAACTTAGTTAGTTATAATTGTGGGGAGGATTGGGGACGGGGAGCAGCTGTTAGGGAGTACAGTGCAGGGTTTTGATTATACCACCAGTGAGTTTAATCCTTTGTTTCTCTGCCTGAAAAAAACGCTCCGACCACCATATCTGTGCTCACTCAGTGTGCTGCACTGCTGCATGATATATCTGTGCTGAGTGCACTGCTCTGCTCACACTGCCTAATTGTGGGGACTGGGGAGCAGTTATAGCAGGAGTACAGTGCACAGTTTTGCTGACAGTGACCACCAGTCCAATATACGTTTGTCTGCCTGAAAAACACTCCTGTGTTTGTTTTTTTTCTTCATACTAGTTTAGCAGTCTGCTGACAGTGTCCACCAGGTCCGTTTTACAGTATATTATATATATAAGCAGCAGTACGGTAGGCCACGGCTGTACCTACCTCTGTGTCGTCAGTGCACTCGTCGTCCATAAGTAATATAATACTATACTATCCATCCATCTACATTGTATACCTGTGTTATTTTTTTTTTCTTCATACTAGTTTAGCAGTCTGCTGACAGTGTCCACCAGGTCTGTTATACAGTATATTATATATATAAGCAGCAGTACGGTAGGCCACGGCTGTACCTACCTCTGTGTCGTCAGTGCACTCGTCGTCCATAAGTAATATAATACTATACTATCCATCCATCTACATTGTATACCTGTGGTGTTTTTTTTTCTTCATACTAGTTTAGCAGTCTGCTGACAGTGTCCACCAGGTCCGTTATACAGTATATTATATATATAAGCAGCAGTACGGTAGGCCACGGCTGTACCTACCTCTGTGTCGTCAGTGCACTCGTCGTCCATAAGTAATATAATACTATACTATCCATCCATCTACATTGTATACCTGTGGTGTTTTTTTTTTCTTCATACTAGTTTAGCAGTCTGCTGACAGTGTCCACCAGGTCCGTTATACAGTATATTATATATATAAGCAGCAGTACGGTAGGCCACGGCTGTACCTACCTCTGTGTCGTCAGTGCACTCGTCGTCCATAAGTAATATAATACTATACTATCCATCCATCTACATTGTATACCTGTGGTGTTTTTTTTTTCTTCATACTAGTTTAGCAGTCTGCTGACAGTGTCCACCAGGTCCGTTATACAGTATGTTATATATATAAGCAGCAGTACGGTAGGCCATGGCTGTACCTACCTCTGTGTCGTCAGTGCACTCGTCGTCCATAAGTAATATAATACTATACTATCCATCCATCTACATTGTATACCTGTGTTGTTGTTTTTTTCTTCATACTAGTTTAGCAGTCTGCTGACAGTGTCCACCAGGTCCGTTATACAGTATATTATATATATAAGCAGCAGTACGGTAGGCCACGGCTGTACCTACCTCTGTGTCGTCAGTGCACTCGTCGTCCATAAGTAATATAATACTTTACTATCCATCCATCTACATTGTATACCTGTGGTGTTTTTTTTTTCTTCATACTAGTTTAGCAGTCTGCTGACAGTGTCCACCAGGTCCGTTATACAGTATATTATATATATAAGCAGCAGTACGGTAGGCCACGGCTGTACCTACCTCTGTGTCGTCAGTGCACTCGTCGTCCATAAGTAATATAATACTATACTATCCATCCATCTACATTGTATACCTGTGTTGTTGTTTTTTTCTTCATACTAGTTTAGCAGTCTGCTGACAGTGTCCACCAGGTCCGTTATACAGTATATTATATATATAAGCAGCAGTACGGTAGGCCACGGCTGTACCTACCTCTGTGTCGTCAGTGCACTCGTCGTCCATAAGTAATATAATACTATACTATCCATCCATCTACATTGTATACCTGTGTTGTTGTTTTTTTCTTCATACTAGTTTAGCAGTCTGCTGACAGTGTCCACCAGGTCCGTTATACAGTATATTATATATATAAGCAGCAGTACGGTAGGCCACGGCTGTACCTACCTCTGTGTCGTCAGTGCACTCGTCGTCCATAAGTAATATAATACTATTCTATCCATCCATCTACATTGTATACCTGTGGTGTTTTTTTTTTCTTCATACTAGTTTAGCAGTCTGCTGACAGTGTCCACCAGGACCGTTATACAGTATATTATATATATAAGCAGCAGTACGGTAGGCCACGGCTGTACCTACCTCTGTGTCGTCAGTGCACTCGTCATCCATAAGTAATATAATACTATACTATCCATCCATCTACATTGTATACCTGTGGTGTTTTTTTTTTCTTCATACTAGTTTAGCAGTCTGCTGACAGTGTCCACCAGGTCCGTTATACAGTATATTATATATATAAGCAGCAGTACGGTAGGCCACGGCTGTACCTACCTCTGTGTCGTCAGTGCACTCGTCGTCCATAAGTAATATAATACTATACTATCCATCCATCTACATTGTATACCTGTGTTGTTGTTTTTTTTCTTCATACTAGTTTAGCAGTCTGCTGACAGTGTCCACCAGGTCCGTTATACAGTATATTATATATATAAGCAGCAGTACGGTAGGCCACGGCTGTACCTACCTCTGTGTTGTCAGTGCGCTCGTCATCCATAAGTAATATAATACTATACTATCCATCCATCTACATTGTATACCTGTGGTGTTTTTTTTTTCTTCATACTAGTTTAGCAGTCTGCTGACAGTGTCCACCAGGTCCGTTATACAGTATATTATATATATATAAGAAGCAGTACGGTAGGCCACGGCTGTACCTACCTCTGTGTTGTCAGTGCACTCGTCGTCCATAAGTAATATAATACTATACTATCCATCCATCTACATTGTATACCTGTGGTGTTTTTTTTTCTTCATACTAGTTTAGCAGTCTGCTGACAGTGTCCACCAGGTCCGTTATACAGTATATTATATATATAAGCAGCAGTACGGTAGGCCACGGCTGTACCTACCTCTGCGTCGTCAGTGCACTCGTCGTCCATAAGTAATATAATACTATACTATCCATCCATCTACATTGTATACCTGTGGTGTTTTTTTTTTCTTCATACTAGTTTAGCAGTCTGCTGACAGTGTCCACCAGGTCCATTATACAGTATATTATATATATAAGCAGCAGTACGGTAGGCCACGGCTGTACCTACCTCTGTGTCGTCAGTGCACTCGTCGTCCATAAGTAATATAATACTATACTATCCATCCATCTACATTGTATACCTGTGTTGTTGTTTTTTTCTTCATACTAGTTTAGCAGTCTGCTGACAGTATCCACCAGGTCCGTTGTTATTATTATTCTGTATATATTATATATATAGCAGTACGGTAGGCCACGGCTGTACCTACCTCTGTGTCGTCACTCGTCGTCCATATGTATAAGTAATAATAGTATACTATCCACCCATCTACATTGTATACCTGTGGTGGCTTTTAGTTGTGCGCAAAATATGGAGAACAAAAATGTGGAGGTTAAAAAAATAGGGAAAGATCAAGATCCACTTCCACCTCGTGCTGAAGCTGCTGCCACTAGTCATGGCCGAGACGATGAAATGCCATCAACGTCGTCTGCCAAGGCCGATGCCCAATGTCATAGTACAGAGCATGTAAAATCCAAAACACAAAAGATCAGTAAAAAAATGACCTAAAAATCAAAATTAAAAGTGTCTGAGGAGAAGCGTAAACTTGCCAATATGCCATTTACGACACGGAGTGGCAAGGAACGGCTGAGGCCCTGGCCTATGTTCATGGCTAGTGGTTCAGCTTCACATGAGGATGGAAGCACTCATCCTCTCGCTAGAAAAATGAAAAGACTTGCGGCAAAAGCACAGCAAAGAACTGTGCGTTCTTCGAAATCCCAAATCCCAAAGGAGAGTCCAATTGTGTTGGTTGCGATGCGTGACCTTCCCAACACTGGACGGGAAGAGCTTGCGCCTTCCACCATTTGCACGCCCCCTGCAAGTGTTGAAAGGAGCACCCGCAGTCCAGTTCCTGATAGTGAAATTGAAGATGTCAGTGTTGAAGTACACCAGGATGAGGATATGGGTGTTGCTGGCGCTGGGGAGGAAATTGACAAGGAGGATTCTGATGGTGAGGTGGTTTGTTTAAGTCAGGCACCCGGGGAGACACCTGTTGTCCGTGGGAGGAATATGGCCATTGACATGCCTGGTGAAAATACCAAAAAAAATCAGCTCTTCAGTGTGGAAGTATTTCAACAGAAATGCGGACAACAGGTGTCAAGCCGTGTGTTGCCTTTGTCAAGCTGTAATAAGTAGGGGTAAGGACGTTAACCACCTCGGAACATCCTCCCTTATATGTCACCTGCAGCGCATTCATAATAAGTCAGTGACAAGTTCAAAAACTTTAGGCGACAGCGGAAGCAGTCCACTGACCAGTAAATACCTTCCTCTTGTAACCAAGCTCGCGCAAACCACACCACCAACTCCCTCAGTGTCAATTTCCTCCTTACCCAGGAAAGCCAATAGTCCTGCAGGCCATGTCACTGGCAAGTCTGACGAGTTCTCTCCTGCCTGGGATTCCTCCGATGCATCCTTGAGTGTAACGCCTACTGCTGCGGGCGCTGCTGTTGTTGCTGCTGGGAGTCGATCGTCATCCCAGAGGTGAAGTCGGAAGACCACTTGTACTACTTCCAGTAAGCAATTGACTGTCCAACAGTCCTTTGTGAGGAAGATGAAATATCACAGCAGTCATCCTGTTGCAAAGCGGAAAACTGAGGCCTTGACAACTATGTTGGTGTTAGACGTGCGTCCAGTATCCGCCGTTAGTTCACCGGGAACTAGACAATTGCTTGAGGTAGTGTGCCCCCGTTACCAAATACCATCGAGGTTCCACTTCTCTAGGCAGGCGAGACCAAAAATGTACACGGACGTCAGAAAAAGACTCACCAGTGTCCTAAAAAATGCAGTTGTACCCAATGTCCACTTAACCACGGACATGTGGACAAGTGGAGCAGGGCAGACTCAGGACTACATGACTGTGACAGCCCACTGGGTAGATGTATTGCCTCCCGCTGCAAGAACAGCAGCGGCGGCACCAGTAGCAGCATCTCGCAAACGCCAACTCGTTCCTAGGCAGGCAACGCTTTGTATCACAGCTTTCCAGAATACGCACACAGCTGAAAACCTCTTACGGCAACTGAGGAAGATCATCGCAGAATGGCTTACCCCAATTGGACTCTCCTGGGGATTTGTGGCATCGGACAACGCCAGCAATATTGTGCGTGCATTACATCTGGGCAAATTCCAGCACGTCCCATGTTTTGCACATACCTTGAATTTGGTGGTGCAGAATTATTTAAAAAATGACAGGGGCGTGCAAGAGATGCTGTCGGTGGCCAGAAGATATGCGGGCCACTTTTGGCGTACAGGCACCGCGTACAGAAGACTGGAGCACCACCAAAAACACCTGAACCTGCCCTGCCATCATCTGAAGCAAGAGGTGGTAACGAGGTGGAATTCAACCCTCTAAATGCTTCAGAGGATGGAGGAGCAGCAAAAGGCCATTCAAGCCTATACATCTGGCCACGATATAGTCAAAGGAGGTGGAATGCACCTGTCTCAAGCGCAGTGGAGAATGATTTCAACGTTGTGCAAGGTTCTGCAATCTTTTGAACTTGCCACACGTGAAGTCAGTTCAGACACTGCCAGCCTGAGTCAGGTCATTCCCCTCATCAGGCTTTTGCAGAAGAAGCTGGAGGCATTGAAGGAGGAGCTAAAACAGAGCGATTCCGCTAGCATGTGGGACTTGTGGATGGAGCCCTTCATTCGCTTAACCAGGATTCACGGGTGGTCAATCTGTTGAAATCAGAGCACTACATTTTGGCCACCGTGCTCGATCCTAGATTTAAAACCTACGTTGGATCTCTCTTTCCGGCAGACACAAGTCTGCAGAGGTTCAAAGAACTGCTGGTGAGAAAATTGTCAAGTCAAGCGGAACGCGACCCGTCAACATCTCCTCCTTCACATTCTCCCGCAACTGATGGTGCGAGGAAAAGGCTACGAATTCCGAGCCCACACGCTGGCGGTGATGCAGGGCAGTCTGGAGCGACTGCTGATGCTGACATCTGGTCCGGACTGAAGGACCTGCCAACGATTACTGACATGTCGTCTACTGTCACTGCATATGATTCTCTCACCATTGAAAGAATGGTGGAGGATTATATGAGTGACCGCATCCAAGTAGGCACGTCAGACAGTCCGTACGTATACTGGCAGGAAAAAGAGGCAATTTGGAGGCCCTTGCACAAACTGGCTTTATTCTACCTAAGTTGCCCTATTTATTGGAAGGGCCATCCTGCGTGACACTGCAGTGCCACTCCTAGATGGGCCAGGTGTTTGTGTCGGCCACTAGGGTCGCTTAGCTTAGTCGTCACACAGCTACCTCATTGCGCCTCTTTTTTTCTTTGCGTCATGTGCTGTTTGGGGAGTATTTTTTGGAAGGGCCATCCTGCGTGACACTGCAGTGCCACTCCTAGATGGGCCAGGTGTTTGTGTCGGCCACTAGGGTCGCTTAGCTTAGTCGTCACACAGCTACCTCATTGCGCCTCTTTTTTTCTTTGCGTCATGTGCTGTTTGGGGAGTATTTTTTGGAAGGTCCATCCTGCGTGACACTGCAGTGCCACTCCTAGATGGGCCAGGTGTTTGTGTCGGCCACTAGGGTCGCTTAGCTTAGTCGTCACACAGCTACCTCATTGCGCCTCTTTTTTTCTTTGCGTCATGTGCTGTTTGGGGAGTATTTTTTGGAAGGGCCATCCTGCGTGACACTGCAGTGCCACTCCTAGATCGGCCAGGTGTTTGTGTCGGCCACTAGGGTCGCTTAGCTTAGTCGTCACACAGCTACCTCATTGCGCCTCTTTTTTTCTTAGCATCATGTGCTGTTTGGGGAGTATTTTTTGGAAGGGCCATCCTGCGTGACACTGCAGTGCCACTCCTAGATGGGCCAGGTGTTTGTGTCGGCCACTTGGGTCGCTTAGCTTAGTCACACAACGACTTTGGTGCAGCTCTTTTTTTCTTTGCATCATGTGCTGTTTGGGGACTATTTTTTTAAGTGCCATCCTGTCTGACACTGCAGTGCCACTCCTAGATGGGCCAGGTGTTTGTGTCGGCCACTTGTGTCGCTTAGCTTAGTCACACAGCGACCTTGGTGCGCCTCTTTTTTTCTTTGCATCATGTGCTGTTTGGGGACTATTTTTTTGAAGTGCCATCCTGCCTGACACTGCAGTGCCACTCCTAGATGGGCCAGGTGTTTGTGTCGGCCACTTGTGTCACTTAGCTTAGCCATCCAGCGACCTCGGTGCAAATTTTAGGACTAAAAATAATATAGTGAGGTGTGAGGTGTTCAGAATAGACTGAAAATGAGTGGAAATTATGGTTATTGAGGTTAATAATACTATGGGATCAAAATGACCCCCAAATTCTATGATTTAAGCTGTTTTTTAGAGTTTTTTGTAAAAAACACCTGAATCCAAAACACACCCGAATCCGACAAAAAAAATTCGGTGAGGTTTTGCCAAAACGCGTTCGAACCCAAAACACGGCCACGGAACCGAACCCAAAACCAAAACACAAAACCCGAAAAATTTCAGGTGCACATCACTACTAATTATACACACATGACAAAGTAAAATACACAGCAAACTGTATTAAAAAGAAGTCCAATTAACAATACATCATGAAAAAAATATTTTCATAAATTTCAAACTGCCTTATACTTACTACACCGAGCTTAAACTCCAACTTTCCACTTATCTAACTTTGCTCCTCAGACCCCCATCACACATAGAGTGGCCCATCATTTATAGATTTTGGAATGTCACAATTTAATGTGTTTTCAGACCTAATGGCAAACCAGCTGTAAAAGGCTTGTGTCAAAATCAAGTGGATTTTCGGCTGTAAAGTCACACCTTGCAAATGCTTTGAGTTTTCACCCTTCAAACCAGAGAACAGTAAATCTTGCAGTTTGTAGCTGAACATGGCTGGTAGTGTGTGGGGATTTGGAATGCACAATAAAAGCAGAAAATAAATAAATAAATAAATAAAATAAAAAAAAAAGAGTCTTGAACCTCACTTACATTTGTAACCACAATCAACTTGTGAAGGGACTGGGGGCCTACAGTAATTCAGATCTGATCGTAGATGTGCTAAATTTACAGACATGAAGGGGAACGTCCAGGACAAGGCTAGTCCGCCCCGCATGTCTGGCTCTGCCCCCCCCCACCCCCCCGCAAGGGTGCAAAAGCATCGCACGGTGGCAATGCTTTTGCACTTGGTGCTTAGCTCCCTGCCTGCGCAGCTCCTGCACGCTGGCAGGGGGCTACCCGCCACGTCCTGCCCCACACAGCCATCGTGGCCCGTCCACGCAATGGTCCAGGCATGCCTGCATTGTCCGGATCGCGCCCCGCCAATGGCGTTCTAACACCATTCGCATGCCCTCTCCTGCCCCACAACCGCCACAGCCCAGAGATGCTTTTAGCATCTCACTGGATTCCCGGGGTGTGCGAGTGCACTGCACACAGGGATTTAGACTGCAATCGCTGCCGCTGCAGAGATCCAGTCTGAATTACCCCCTGGATACAGTTTAAAGTTTCCAATAAAATTCAGTTGCCTCGGAAGGGAATTTATAACTTAAGCACAGACTCATCAAGCTCTGGAGAGTGATAAATAGCACTTTGAAGTAGCAACCAATCAGCTCCTAACTGCCATGTTAACAGGCTGTGTTTGAAAAAAATGACAATTAGGACCTGTTTGGTTGGTACTTTATCATCATGCTATTTATCATTCTCCAAGGCTTGAAAAATCTGGGCCTCAGTTACAGCAGGCCACCTCATCAGCCATTACCATTCCGCCCACTCCTGTCCCATATCCAGGGCCGGCAACAGGGGAGGGGCATCAAAGAGTACATCTGTACCGGGCCCCGAGACTCAGAGTGGCCCCAAGGATGCACCACTTAGCGCCCTGCAGTGATGTGAGCCGTCTTGCTCAAATAGGGCAGTGAGCTGTAGGCGGAGTGATAGGAGCCTCTCACACAGAGTGACTGTGCATCGCGAGTGTACGGTACATCCGCTCTTCCGGATCCAGCTCAGTTATGGGACATGGCAGCAGCTTCCCTGGCCAGGATTCCCGTGCCCTGTGCCGTCCTCTTCTGGTGGGGTGTGAGGGCTGCATGGTATCTGCTGTGCGGTGTTCTGGTCTAGGTACTGGGGAATTCAGCGCAGGTAAGTTTTTCCCCATGGTAAGAGTGGTTTATATATAATCAGAGATATCACTGTACCAGGCCCCAAGATTTCTGTTGCCGGCCCTGACCATATCATTGCATTATTCTTTTTCCATTCCCTTGTTCTCGTCCCCTGGCTCCCACTGCGCACATTAGATATGATGCGCTCTGCAGTTGTACTATTTAGATTGGCTTGGGTCAAATCATTCACCGACAATGTTACTCTTTGTGCCGTGTACACAATAATTGCTAAGTAGTACTACAACATTCCCATCATCCTATACTGGGTACAGAAAGATACACTTGGAAATAGGCTTATTTATCATAGCCTGCAGGGTGTATTCTGTTAGTTCTGTACGTTGACAATCACTATATTGATAAGTATGATGTCAACGTGTTTAAAATGTTGACAGCCATCATGTTCATATCAGGATAATAATAGTCAAAATGTCAACAGATGACTTGTCGACATAGTGGAAAGGCTACAGTAATTTATTAGGTTTTGGGTTACATCAGGGGTTAGCTTTAAGGTTAGGGAAACCTAAAAAATGGATTGCCGAAATTGTGACCATGTCAACGTTTATCAGTGTTGACATGCTGAACACGTCAACATGTTTTCTGTCAATGGGGGTCATTCCGAGTTGTTCGCTCGCAAGCTGCTTTTAGCACACATTGCACCCATTATAGAATCGCCAGTGATTTAGACATTATGAAAGATGACACGTTCACTGTTGACTTACTGTAATATACTGAACCCAGCTTTCAGTTGCCTCAATGAACTTAAACTAAAGGTGGAATATTCTAAGAATTTGTGGTACATCTCACTACTAATCACATAAGTACTAACATATGCAATCAGTATCACAAAGGACAGCTCTCCCCATAAGATCTACCCTTTGCGATCACCTCCTGTCACTGGACTTCCGGGTTTATGACCCTGAAGTCTGTCTGCACATGTGAAGAGTAATGCGGCAGCCGTGGGGGTTTCTGGGACGGATTCCTTTCTGTGCTATATGTGGAAAGAAGCCAGCAAAATATGGTATTTCCCTCTGCACTGAAGCCTAGGCATCAAGGGCTCAGTACATATGGAAATGTGGTAAAAACCCCGACAATGGGTTTTTTTCCGCATTTTTTACTTTAGTACATCCTGCCATCTGTGGGGTACATTTACTAACATTCGTAATTTCCGAAAATAGGTCAAAGTTCAATCACGAATGACATCGACAGTGTAAAACTGCAACTTTTTGAATTTATTACGATGGATTTACTAAGCTGTCGTATTCGTGTTTTTCTTTTCTTCCGATGTCGATGTCATTCGTTTTTTTTTACCTAATTTTACGGCAGTGATTAGCAAAACACTGCCGTTTTTTTTTACAATCAATCTCGGCCGGATCTGTGTGATCCGTGCTGGGGTTCTTTTTTTTTTTATTTTTAATTAAACAATGTAAAATCCCCCAAAAAAATGCGTGGGGTCCCCCCTCCTAAGCATAACCAGCCTCGGGCTCTTTGAGCCGATCCTGGTTGCAGAAATATGGGAAAAAAAATGACAGGGGTTCCCCCATATTTAAGCAACCAGCATCGGGCTCTGCGCCTGGTCCTGGTCCCAAAAATACGGGGGACAAAAAGAGTAGGGGTCCCCCGTATTTTTAAAACCAGCACCGGGCTCCACTAGCTGGACAGATAATGCCACAGCCGGGGGTCACTTTTATATAGTGCCCTGCGGCCGTGGCATCAAAAATCCAACTAGACACCCCTGGCCGGGGTACCCTGGGGGAGTGGGGACCCCTTCAATCAAGGGGTCCCCCCCCCAGCCACCCAAGGGCCAGGGGTGAAGCCCGAGGCTGTCCCCCCCCATCCAATGGGCTGCGGATGGGAGGGCTGATAGCCTTTGTTGTAAAATAAAAGATATTGTTTTTAGTAGCAGTACTACAAGTCCCAGCAAGCCTCCCCCGCATGCTGGTACTTGGAGAACCACAAGTACCAGCATGCGGCGGAAAAACGGGCCCGCTGGTACCTGTAGTACTACCACTAAAAAAATACCCAAAAAAACACAAGACACACACACCGTGAAAGTATAATTTTATTACATACATACACACATACATACATACTTACCTTATGTTCCCACGCAGGTCGGTCCTCTTCTCCAGTAGAATCCAAGGGGTACCTGTTGAAGAAATTCTACTCACCAGATCCAGTGGTCCAGGCTCCTCGGCAAATCCAGGGATAATCCACGTACTTGAATAAAACAAAAAAACGGTTGCCCGACCACGAACTGAAAGGTGACCCATGTTTGCACATGGGTCACCTTTCCACGAATGCCAGAAACCCACTTTGCCTTCTGGCTAAGTGGGTTTCTTCAGCCAATCAGGGAGTGCCACGTTGTAGCACTCTCCTGATCAGCTGTGTGCTCCTGTCCTCACTGACAGGCAGCACGCGGCAGTGTTACAATGTAGCGCCTATGCGCTACATTGTAACCAATGATGGGAACTTTCTGCTCAGCGGTGACGTCACTTTAGGTCAACCGCAGGGCAGAAAGTTCCCATCATTGGTTACAATGTAGCGCATAGGCGCTACATTGTAACACTGCCGCGTGCTGCCTGTCAGTGAGGACAGGAGCACACAGCTGATCAGGAGAGTGCTACAACGTGGCACTCCCTGATTGGCTGAAGAAACCCACTTAGCCAGAAGGCAAAGTGGGTTTCTGGCATTCGTGGAAAGGTGACCCATGTGCAAACATGGGTCACCTTTCAGTTCGTGGTCGGGCAACCGTTTTTTTGTTTTATTCAAGTACGTGGATTATCCCTGGATTTGCCGAGGAGCCTGGACCACTGGATCTGGTGAGTAGAATTTCTTCAACAGGTACCCCTTGGATTCTACTGGAGAAGAGGACCGACCTGCGTGGGAACATAAGGTAAGTATGTATGTATGTGTGTATGTATGTAATAAAATTATACTTTCACGGTGTGTGTGTCTTGTGTTTTTTGGGGTATTTTTTTAGTGGTAGTACTACAGGTACCAGCGGGCCCGTTTTTCCGCCGCATGCTGGTACTTGTGGTTCTCCAAGTACCAGCATGCGGGGGAGGCTTGCTTGGACTTGTAGTACTGCTACTAAAAACAATATCTTTTATTTTACAACAAAGGCTATCAGCCCTCCCATCCGCAGCCCATTGGATGGGGGGGGACAGCCTCGGGCTTCACCCCTGGCCCTTGGGTGGCTGGGGGGGGGGGACCCCTTGATTGAAGGGGTCCCCACTCCCCCAGGGTACCCCGGCCAGGGGTGACTAGTTGGATTTTTGATGCCACGGCCGCAGGGCGCTGTATAAAAGTGACCCCCGGCTGTGGCATTATCTGTCCAGCTAGTGGAGCCCGGTGCTGGTTTTAAAAATACGGGGGACCCCTACTCTTTTTGTCCCCCGTATTTTTGGGACCAGGACCAGGCGCAGAGCCCGATGCTGGTTGCTTAAATATGGGGGAACCCCTGTCATTTTTTTCACCATATTTCTGCAACCAGGATCGGCTCAAAGAGCCCGAGGCTGGTTATGCTTAGGAGGGGGGACCCCACGCAATTTTTTAAAAAAAAATAAGCACTTTCCCACCCCTTCCCACTGATATACATGCACGGATCTCATGGATCCGTGCATGCCTATCCAATCACGAATAAAAAAAAAAGGTCTGTTTTTTTTTAGCACTTTTTTACGAGTTGTAATTTTTCACGGCAGTGTTTGTTCTTTTTTGGCTTTGCACTTCTTAGTAAATGACCGAGATTCATACTTAAACAGCCGCGTTTTGACCGATGGTGTATTCATTCGTAATTTTTTACCTGAACTTGCAAAAAATTACGAATGCCCTCATCACTGCCGTGATTAGTGTTTAGTAAATGACCGAGATTAACCGAGATGACACTTTGAAGAAAAAACGGCATCTCGGTCAAAATCGGGAGCTTAGTAAATATACCCCTGTGAGAGCAACCTCAATGCAGTCCAGTGATGGCTCTTTAATTGTGTAGAAGCAACAGAAAAGTTGTTTATTTCTGCAAGACCTGTACTTGTATGAACTGAGCTGTTGGGTCTGAGCAGTACGAAAACATGCAAGAAACGTTCTGCCAACAGTCCCAAGCAGCGGTGGCTCCAGAGGTGTGTCCAAAATTCAAAGAGGGGATCCACGCCAACTGCCACTGAGTCAGTTTGGAGTGGCAGTTGGAGGCAGTTGGTGTGGCTCGCCTATTTGCATTTTGGCACGTCTGGAGCTGCCACTGGTCCCAAAGTTTACAGCAAGGCATGTGTGCGGTGTGCAATGCAATATGTACTTACTGTATATATTCTACAGTAAGTCACTGAAAAGACAAGCATGTCTATTAATATTAAATTCCCTTTTTCCATGGAGAACTGCAATGTGACAAAGGCAACTATAAACATCAACATAACCACTTTACCAACTTGTAGCTTTAATGGCTGCATATAATCTGTAAGTACAAGCTCTTAGCTTGAGCACTGTAACCATGGCCTTCATTCCGAGTTGATCGGTCGCAAGGCGATTTTAGCAGAGTTGCTCACGCTAAGCCTACGCCTACTGGGAGTGTATCTTAGCTTCTTAAAATTGCGACCGATGTATTCGCAATATTGCGATTACAAACTACTTAGCAGTTTCAGAGTAGCTTCAGACTTACTCGGCATCTGCGATCAGTTCAGTGCTTGTCGTTCCTGTTTTGACGTCACAAACACACCCAGCGTTCCCCGGCCACTCCTGCGTTTTTTCCGGAAACGGTAGCGTTTTTTCCTGCACGCCCATAAAACGGCCTGTTTCCGCCCAGTAACACCCATTTCCTGTCAATCACATTACGATCGCCGGAGCGATGAAAAAGACGTGAGTAAAAATACTATCTCCATTGTAAAATTACTTGGCGCAGTCGCAGTGCGATTATTGCGCATGCGTACTAAGCGGAATTTCACTGCGATGCAATGAAAAATACAGAGCGAACGACTCGGAATGAGGGCCCATATACCCATAAACACTTTAATGTATGTATCACGTGATCCTCTAGAACCGTGCCTTTTGCTAACTATTTTTTACAAAATCTCAATTGGATTCTTTCCCAAATGATTAGTAAAAATATGTCTGACATTCAACGAGTCAAGGTGTAGAAATTTATAGAAGAAAAACTGCTACTTAGTTGCTATGGATACGCTGTTTCTGGTACGCGACTATGCAGCGCAATCAGCTTATGTCAAACAGGGCTGTTGTTGAGTGGAATGTGTTATACATTTGTGATCGAAACTAATAACGTTCACAGACATATGCCAATTGTACCCGTCTGCGTCCTGTGATAATGTGTGCTATATGATAATATTACGTTATCTTAAGTCTTAGTAATTATTGCAGAAACGGCAGCCATCAACTAGATGAGCAGCCGTATTAGGAAGTTTATGCTTTTCTTAAAATCCCACATAATTCTTTGAATTACGACTTGCTCTTGTTCTCATTTCACAGTTATTAGCGCTGTAAGCATATATACTATATTTTATCTTAGATTTAGAAGTGAGAGAATTTACAGTAGATGTGCATTTGATTTCAAGTCATTTAAACATTTCTTCACAGACAAGAAAAGTCATAAAAAAAAAAGTAACTCTCTAACTTGCGAAGAACATCTCTAAATTCACTTCTACGTGACCGGGAATGCGGACAAGAAGTCGACACTTGCTATGCGCACAGGGGGTATGATGCATGACCTGACAATGCCATTGATAATAGTAACTAAATACTGTATCTAATTTTCTAGACAAAGATGGAAAATTAGCAGATTACAAAGAAGCACTTTTCCTGAATGATTGCCATTGTTATACAGTATTTACTCAATTACTCAGCAATCTCAAATTAAGAAAATGACTCCTAATATTACTAGTTCAAAGGTATGGGAACATTTTATTTCTATATACAACAGTTAAGGGAGAGCAGAAATAATATTATCTTAATTTTTAGGTTTCATTTTTTTCTCTATTTATTTCTTTTTGAACTCTTGATCTGTATTTAACCAGGTACTGTAGGTCTTTGGGAAGTCAAGTGAGACACCAATATGCCACCACTATTCCCACACAATAACACTCTTTATCTATCTATCTATCTATCTATCTATCTATCTATCTATCTATCTATCTATCTATCTACCTATCTAGAGATACAGAAGGGGCACTCTCCTGATTTCCATATAAACAGCAATCAATTTATTGATTAAAATTGCATACTCAACTTAAAAGTTTTCGGTCAATCTAGACCGTTCTCGGGAATCACTACAGCATGATAAATATTGGGTGCATTTCTGTTGGGTTGGACTGTGATGAGAAACGCACCCAATATTTATCATGCTGTAGTGACTCCTGAGGATGATCTGTATGGACCGAAAATGTTTGAGTTACTTAGTATACAATTTGAATCAAAAAATTGATTGCTATTTATATGGAAATCTGGAGAGTGCCCCTTCTGTATCTCTATATGCCAATGCTTTGCTGTATTGTGGGTGACACCCCAGTGGGTACAATATGGAAGATTAGAGTGCAGCCTGATATGGATATCTATTTCTTTATTTCTTTATTTCTTTATTTATTTGAGATGTGCTGTTTGGTTTCCATGAAAACTTAACACTCCCATCCTTCCGCATAAAGAGTAGAGCAGAGTCCAGGGGGTATATTTACTAAAGGTCGATTTTGTTTATTTTTGTTCAATTTTAGATTGATTTTAACCAATGTTTGGCTTCCAGGGTTAAAACACACATTTACTATCAGATGACTTTTATATTCATTTTTAAATGTTAGTCAATGTGTGTTTTAACCCTAGCATTGATTAAAATCAATTTATCTATCTAAAATAGAACAAAAAAATACAAAATCGCCTTTTAGTAAATATACCCCCTGATCTCTACCCACCAGGCTCGGATCCAAAAACAATCAAAACGTCATCTTCTTGGCATTGGGTCTCACATGTTTTGTTTTGCATAAAAGTCCCTCACTCATGATTCAGGCTCTATTTCATAAGGAACACCGGAGGTAGACGATGTGGGAAGTGAACTGGGAAGCACAGTGTTAATATTAATATCAATAAAAATAACTGTCAAAGTCAGTGAAGGGGACCAGGGGCACTGTGTCATTTTACAAGATGCTGGAGGGAGAGGGTGTGGGAAATGTGCTGGGAAGCACATTCTATTGTTAATATTAATAACTGTCAAAGTAAGTAAAGACGGCCAGTGGCACTATCTAAGTTTGGGACTGTGGGATGCAGCACTAAACACCGTTAGAATGATTTTAGGACTAGTCAGACTGGAACTGGAGCACTGTGTTCAGTTGTACTTGTAACAAAATGTAAAGCCATTAAAGGCAGGAACATTGTGTCATTTAAAAATGCCTTTAGGAGCATTGTGTTTATTTTAAAGAGGCACTGCCATTTACAAAAATAAATTTAGTTGTACTGTTTAACTTAAAGGGGCACTGTGCCATTAAAAAGAAAAATAGAGGCACTGTGGACTGTGGGCTACAGCACTGTGTTAAAAATATAATTCATTAGGTTCCACCAATACTAGAAGAACTGTGAGTTGCAGTGTGTAAGAATAAAATAAAACTTGTGTATGTTCAGGTTGAGGCACTTTGTTAAAAAATAAGGTTCATTTGGTGCCACCATTACTAGAAGCGCTGAGTCGCAATGTTCAGTCGATATATAAGAGCAGGATCAGCAATCCAATACTAGTGCTGCAGCAGTTGCCAGTCATAAAAGTACTTCAACATCTACTGAAAGTTGGTACAGGGGACACAACATTTAGGGAAGGTCACATGAAATCTTAACATTACAGTACATCAGTACATTTAATATTTCATAATATTAAAGAAAACATCACCTCTAAAGTGTAAACTTGCCAAAAATGTAAAATTGCCAACATGCCATACACCTCATACAGTGACAAGGAAAGGCTCTAGTCGTGAGTGGTGGTCCTGCTAGTGCAACTGCTGTTTCATGTACTGGGAGAATGCCTATTACAGAAGCCAGGGCCAAACACAGTCAGGCATCTTCTTCAGTAACCTCATATGATGATGCAACACCTTCTGAGTTTAGTAGAGGTGTTACCTGTAAAAAAAAAAAATCAGTGCAGACAACAAAACCCCACTAAGGCTGATGAACAAACTGTTTTCACAAATCCCAGAGGAGAGTCTAGGAGTAACCATGAGTGCTACAGTATGCGTGAGTCTGAAATTTCTGACACTGAACTCATAGAGAAGCCTTTTTCCATAATTTCTGCACCTTCTGCAAATGTGGGGATGAGCAGCAGTAGTAGTAAAGATGGTGACATATACATTGATAATGCTACTGTGGAAGTGCAACAGGATAAGGGGGATATATGTGTCTCTGATGCTAATGAGGATGCTAATGATGAGGATGTTGTTTGTGTCCAAATAAGTCAGCCATCAGTGTTTGCAGTTCTTGGCCATGATAATTAAAAGGCCATTGTCATGACTGGGCGTAAAATCAAAAAAGATACCTCCTGTGTGTGGAATTATTTTACCTTAATCCTGACAACATTTGTGAAGGCATCTGTACCATTTATGAAGCTAAAGTTAGTAGAGGTAGAGACGTTAACCATCTAGGAACCCCTCTCTTTTATGTCATTTGCAGTGAGTACATGCAAGTTTTTTTATCAAAATCTAAAAAACTCCTGTAAAATAGTCAAGTATCAACTACCAGCAGTTTGGACCATAATAATGATTGGTTTGTGGGGACTCAAACAAACTAAGCACCTGGTTTGTGGTGGTCCCTGTTGCTGAAGTGCTTGGTTTGTTAAACTGTTCATGTCCTTTTTAATATACAACATAATGGTGGGTGGGAGGGCACAAGGACAATTTCATCTTGCACCACTTGTGGACTAGATTTAGGAGAAAAAATATGATAGTAGCCCAAATAATTAGACTCTCTAGTGCTCTTCATAAAACAATTAAACAATTGGGAAGAAGGGGGTAGTATGGCCAGCAGGTAAGTCACCAAATGTTTGTTAGTATAAGATAGGCAGATTTGGAGTTTGCAGCTTTGCAGTGCAACTATTAGTTTTCTTGCCTTTTTTTCTACCCATGCCTATTAATAGTGGATTCTTTTATGGTCTTTTCGCTTTTAAAAATAAATACATTTTCTAAATTAATCAATGTTTAATCAATTAATGAATTAATCATTGATTCAATGTTTTACCTGATGTTCACTACATATTCCACATCCATCCCTGTACTGCCCTGGGGCCTCTTCTTTTGAAAACATTCTTTCTATGGGGTTGTATAGTTTGTCAAACTGCCATCCTGTCTGCCACTGGTGTGCCGTAATCAGTGGCAAAAGCAGGATTTCTAGAGGGGGGTTTCTAAATGAAGTCCACAATCTCCCACTCTGTGGTACTTAGAAGCAAGTGTGCGAGTCTGAGGTAGTGATAGAAGAACTTAGTAATGACCATGGACATTAATGTAAACATTGGTTTTTTTATACACTGGATACTGTATAAAATACAGTATTAATATTTAACACTATAGATGATCTATAGTACAGTAAAGGATGTTTCAAACATTTAAATAATATAAATTAGTGGTCACGAAAAGGATCAACATACCACAAAATATAAATAAACAAATATAATAGAACCAGTAATGCACTTTCTAAGCACACATTCTCCCACCTCATGGTAAGGCTCTTGTCTCTTTTTCCTGGTAGCTACTCTCTGGGCCAGTGCACTGATTGAGGCCTCAGATCCACACACACAGCAAACTTGGTAGAAGAAGCTGCTACCACTGGGCATGTGCAGCAGCTCTGCTCTGTTTCTTGAGTAACCTGCCAAATGTAGGGGGGTTTCCAGGCAACTGGAAACTCCCCCTGCATTTACGTATGGCAATGTTTCATAGATGTGTTATATTCTTTTAAACTAGTAGTAATGTGTTTGTGCAGCTGCTCTGCTGCTTCATTTATATTGCCAACATTATAAACTATATTGTGGGCTGTTAGTTGGTCAAATTTGACTGAAAATGACAAAAAAATACTGTTGTTGAGGTTAATAATACTGTAGGATCAAAAACAGGCACAACTTACAGTACACCACTGTAGCTGTCTTTAGCAAGTTGATTTTATCAAAACCAGAGAAAAGAACCAAAACACTGAGGGTGCTTTTGGCAAAACCAAAACCATAACCAAAACACGGGGGTCAACACTAGTGATGAGCGGGTTCGGTTTCTCGGAAACCGAACCCCCCCCGAACTTCACCCATTTTACACGGGTCCGAGGCAGGTTCGAACCTTCCCGCCTTGCTCGGCTAACCCGAGCGCGCCCGAACGTCATCATCCCGCTGTCGGATTCTCGTGAGATTCGGATTCTATATAAGCAGCCGCGCGTCGCCGCCATTTTCATCGTGCATTGGAGATGATAGGGAGAGGACGTGGCTGGCGTCCTCTCCGTTTATTGTTGAACTTGATTGCTTTATTGCTTAATTGTGGGGAGGACTGGGGAGCAGCTGTTAGGAGGAGTACAGTGCAGAGTTTTGCTGATAAGTGACCACCAGTTTTATCCGTTCTCTGCCTGAAAAAAACGCTCCATACCATATCTGTGCTCAGTGTGCTGCATAATATATCTGTGCTCACACTGCTTAATTGTGGGGACTGTGCAGCTGTATTATATAGCAGGAGTACAGTGCAGAGTTTTGTTGACAGTGACCACCAGTATACGTTGTCTGCCTGAAAAACACTCCATATCTGTACTCAGTGTGCTGCTTTATTGTGGGGACTGGGGACCACCAGTATAATTAATATTATATAGGAGGAGTACAGTGCAAAGTTTTGCTGACACAGTGACCACCAGTATACTATATATAGCAGTACGGTAGGCCACTGCTGTACCTACCTCTGTGTCATCATTCATTAAGTACACTATCCATCTACATTCTATACCTGTGGTGCATTTTAGTTTTGCAGTTTGCTGACACAGTGACCACCAGTATACTATATATAGCAGTATGGTAGGCCACTGCTGTACCTACCTCTGTGTCGTCATTCATTAAGTATACTATCCATCTACATTCTATACCTGTGGTGCATTTTAGTTTTGCAGTTTGCTGACACAGTAACCACCAGTGTACTATATATAGCAGTACGGTAGGCCACTGCTGTACCTACCTCTGTGTCGTCATTCATTAAGTATACTATCCATCTACATTCTATACCTGTGGTGCATTTTAGTTTTGCAGTTTGCTGACACAGTGACCACCAGTATACTATATATAGCAGTACGGTAGGCCACTGCTGTACCTACCTCTGTGTCGTCATTCATTAAATATACTATCCATCTACATTCTATACCTGTGGTGCATTTTAGTTTTGCAGTTTGCTGACACAGTGACCACCAGTATACTATATATAGCAGTACGGTAGGCCACTGCTGTACCTACCTCTGTGTCGTCATTCATTAAGTATACTATCCATCTACATTCTATACCTGTGGTGCATTTTAGTTTTGCAGTTTGCTGACACAGTGACCACCAGTATACTATATATAGCAGTACTGTAGGCCACTGCTGTACCTACCTCTGTGTCGTCATTCATTAAGTATACTATCCATCTACATTCTATACCTGTGGTGCATTTTAGTTTTGCAGTTTGCTGACACAGTGACCACCAGTGTACTATATATAGCAGTACGGAAGGCCACTGCTGTACCTACCTCTGTGTCGTCATTCATTAAGTATACTATCCATCTACATTCTATACCTGTGGTGCATTTTAGTTTTGCAGTTTGCAGACACAGTGACCACCAGTATACTATATATAGCAGTACGGTAGGCCACTGCTGTACCTACCTCTGTGTCGTCATTCATTAAGTATACTATCCATCTACATTCTATACCTGTGGTGCATTTTAGTTTTGCAGTTTGCTGACACAGTGTCCACCAGTATACTATATATAGCAGTACGGAAGGCCACTGCTGTACCTACCTCTGTGTCGTCATTCATTAAGTATATTATCCATCTACATTCTATACCTGTGGTGCATTTTAGTTTTGCATTTTCCTGACACAGTGACCACCAGTATACTATATATAGCAGTACGAAAGGCCACTGCTGTACCTACCTCTGTGTCGTCAAGTATACTATCCATCCATACCTGTGGTGCATTTCAGTTGTGCGCTGTAAATATAGTAGTAGGTCATTGCTATTGATACTGGCATATAATTCCACACATTAAAATATGGAGAACAAAAATGTGGAGGTTAAAATAGGGAAAGATCAAGATCCACTTCCACCTCGTGCTGAAGCTGCTGCCACTAGTCAAGGCCGAGACAATGAAATGCCTTCAACGTCGTCTGCCAAGGCCGATGCCCAATGTCATAGTAGAGAGCATGTAAAATCCAAAAAACAAAAGTTCAGTAAAATGACCCAAAAATCAAAATTAAAATCGTCTGAGGAGAAGCGTAAACTTGCCAATATGCCATTTACGACACGGAGTGGCAAGGAACGGCTGAGGCCCTGGCATATGTTCATGGCTAGTGGTTCAGCTTCACATGAGGATGGAAGCACTCATCCTCTCGCTAGAAAAATGAAAATACTTAAGCTGGCAAAAGCACAGTACAGAACTGTGCGTTCTTCTAAATCACAAATACCCAAGGAGAGTCCAATTGTGTCGGTTGCGATGCCTGACTTTCTTAACACTGGACAGGAAGAGCTTGCGCCTTCCACCATTTGCACGCCCCCTGCAAGTGCTGGAAGGAGCACCCGCAATCCAGTTCCTGATAGTCAAATTGAAGATGTCACTGTTGAAGTACACCAAGATGAGGATATGGGTGTTGCTGGCGCTGGGGAGGAAATTGACAAGGAGGATTCTGATGGTGAGGTGGTTTGTTTAAGTCAGGCACCCGGGGAGACACCTGTTGTCCGTGGGACGAATATGGCCATTGACATGCCTGGTCAAAATACCAAAAAAATCACCTCTTCGGTGTGGAATTATTTCAACACAAATGCGGACAACAGGTGTCAAGCCGTGTGTTGCCTTTGTCAAGCTGTAATAAGTAGGGGTAAGGACGTTAACCACCTCGGAACATCCTCCCTTATACATCACCTGCAGCGCATTCATCATAAGTCAGTGACAAGTTCAAAAACTTTTGGTGACAGTGGAAGCAGTCCACTGACCACTAAATCCCTTCCTCTTGTAACCAAGCTCCTGCAAACCACACAACCAACTCCCTCAGTGTCAATTTCCTCCTTACCCAGGAAAGCCAATAGTCCTGCAGGCCATGTCACTGTCAAGTCTGACGAGTCCTCTCCTGCCTGGGATTCCTCCGATGCATCCTTGAGTGTAACGCCTACTGCTGCTGGCGCTGCTGGGAGTCGATCGTCATCCCAGAGGGGAAGTCAGAAAGACCACTTGTACTACTTCCAGTAAGCAATTGACTGTCCAACAGTCCTTTGCGAGGAAGATGAAATATCACAGCAGTCATCCTGCTGCAAAGCAGATAACTCAGGCCTTGGCAGCCTGGGCGGTGAGAAACGTGGTTCCGGTATCCATCGTTAATTCAGAGGCAACTATAGACTTGATTGAGGTACTGTGTCCCCGGTACCAAATACCATCTAGGTTCCATTTCTCTAGGCAGGCGATACCGAAAATGTACACAGACATCAGAAAAAGAGTCACCAGTGTCCTAAAAAATGCAGTTGTACCAAATGTCCACTTAACCACGGACATGTGTACAAGTGGAGCAGGGCAGACTCAGGACTATATGACTGTGACAGCCCACTGGGTAGATGTATTGCCTCCCGCAGCAAGAACAGCAGCGGCGGCACCAGTAGCAGCATCTCGCAAACGCCAACTCGTTCCTAGGCAGGCTACGCTTTGTATCACCGCTTTCCATAAGAGGCACACAGCTGACAACCACTTACGGGAACTGAGGAAGATCATCGCAGAATGGCTTACCCCAAATGGACTCTCCTGGGGATTTGTGACATCGGACAACGCCAGCAATATTGTGCGTGCATTACATCTGGGCAAATTCCAGCACGTCCCATGTTTTGCACATACAGTACATTGAATTTGGTGGTGCAGAATTATTTAAAAAACGACAGGGGCGTGCAAGAGATGCTGTCGGTGGCCCGAAGAATTGCGGGCTACTTTCGGCATTCAGGCACCGCGTACAGAAGACTGGAGCACCACCAAACATTCCTGAACCTGCCCTGCCATCATCTGAAGCAAGAGGTGGTAACGAGGTGGAATTCAACCCTCTATATGCTTCAGAGGATGGAGGAGCAGCAAAAGGCCATTCAAGCCTATACATCTGCCCATGATATAGGCAAAGGAGGGGGAATGCACCTGACTCAAGCGCAGTGGAGAATGATTTCAACGTTGTGCAAGGTTCTGCAACCCTTTGAACTTGCCACACGTGAAGTCAGTTCAGACACTGCCAGCCTGAGTCATTCCCCTCATCAGGCTTTTGCAGAAGAAGCTGGAGACATTGAAGGAGGAGCTAAAACAGGACAATACCGCTAAGCATGTGGGACTTGTGGATGGAGCCCTTAATTCTCTTAACCAGGATTCACGGGTGGTCAATCTGTTGAAATCAGAGCACTACATTTTGGCCACCGTGCTCGATCCTAGATATAAAACCTACGTTGTATCTCTCTTTCCGGCAGATACAAGTCTGCAGAGGTTCAAAGACCTGCTGGTGAGAAAATTGTCAAGTCAAGCGGAACGTGACCCGTCAACAGCTCCTCCTTCACATTCTCCCGCAACTGGGGGTGCGAGGAAAAGGCTAAGAATTCCGAGCCCACCCGCTGGCGGTGATGCAGGGCAGTCTGGAGCGAGTGCTGACATCTGGTCCGGACTGAAGGACCTGCCAACGATTACTGACATGTCGTCTACTGTCACTGCATATGATTCTCTCACCATTGAAAGAATGGTGGAGGATTATATGAGTGACCGCATCCAAGTAGGCACGTCAGACAGTCCGTACGTATACTGGCAGGAAAAAGAGGCAATTTGGAGGCCCTTGCAGAAACTGGCTTTATTCTACCTAAGTTGCCCTCCCTCCAGTGTGTACTCCGAAAGAGTGTATAGTGCAGCCGCTCACCTTGTCAGCAATCGGCGTACAAGGTTACTTCCAGAAAATGTGGAGAAGATGATGTTCATCAAAATGAATTATAATCAATTCCTCCGTGGAGACATTCACCAGCAGCAATTGCCTCCAGAAAGTACACGGGGACCTGAGATGGTGGATTCCAGTGGGGACGAATTAATAATCTGTGAGGAGGGGGATGTACACAGTGAAAGGGGTGAGGAATCGGAGGATGATGATGAGGTGGATATCTTGCCTCTGTAGAGCCAGTTTGTGCAAGGAGAGATTGATTGCTTCTTTTTTGGTGGGGGCCCAAACCAACCAGTCATTTCAGTCACAGTCGTGTGGCAGACCCTGTCGCTGAAATGATGGGTTCGTTAAAGTGTGCATGTCCTGTTTATACAACATAAGGGTGGGTGGGAGGGCCCAAGAACAATTCCATCTTGTACCTCTTTTTTCTTTCATTTTTCTTTGCATCATGTGCTGTTTGGGGACATTTTTTTGAAGTGCCATCCTACCTGACACTGCAGTGCCACTCCTAGATGGGCCAGGTGTTTGTGTCGGCCACTTGTGTCGCTTAGCTTAGTCACACAGCGACCTTGATGCGCCTCTTTTCTTCTTTGCATCATGTGCTGTTTGGGGACAATTTTTTTGAAGTGCCATCCTGCCTGACACTGCAGTGCCACTCCTAGATAGGCCAGGTGTTTTGTGTCGGCCACTTGTGTCGCTTAGCTTAGCCATCCAGCGACCTCGGTGCAAATTGTAGGACTAAAAATAATATTGTGAGGTGTGAGGTGTTCAGAATAGACTGGAAATGAGTGGAAATTATGGTAATTGAGGTTAATAATACTATGGGATCAAAATGACCCCCAAATTCTATGATTTAAGCTGTTTTTTAGGGTTTTTTGAAAAAAACACCCGAATCCAAAACACACCAGAATCCGACAAAAAGTTTTCCGTGAGGTTTTGCCAAAACGCGTCCGAATCCAAAACACGGCCGCGGAACCGAATCCAAAACCAAAACACAAAACCTGAAAAATGTCCGGTGCACATCACTAGTCAACACATCTCTACTATCCTGAGTCACATACTGTAATGGGCTGATAGACAAGTTCCTGGCTCAACAAGTGGTAAAACTACTTTATTGCTGGCCGGAGTGTCTGGGATCTGAACAGCCCTTCTAAATAGGCACAAACAATATTTTCTATTGCTGCAATGAGCAGTGATAGAACATCATCCTTTCAGATGGGTCTTAATGAATAGACCCATGTGCCAATAAGAATTCCTTATAAAAGAAGCATTTTGTACTAGAATTCTTTCCCATTGAATGCATTTTCAGATTGTGCTAATAAAATATGTATGCTCTGATGCGCCCATCCTGTATCAGCCAATCACAGTACTTCTGATAGCACCAGTTTTCTCACACAACTCTAAGTGTTGCTAGGAAAAACTTGTTTGGGGATGAATGCAATGTGAGATTACGGAACGGCACATCACATACATCGCCAGTAATTGAATCACCTCCATTGTGTTTATTTCAGATGCCATCCATTATAGGGTATCCGGTCTGGGTGGGGTATAAAAGATAGACAGTATCTAGTTAGACAGTCAATAGATAGACACCATATGTTAGACAGACATTAGGTCGACAGGGTCAAAAGGTCGACATGGTCAAAAGGTCGACATGAAAAAGGTAGACAGTACAAAAGGTCGACATAAAAAAGGTAGACACCATGTTTTTTGCATTTTTGGGGTTTGTGTAGATAGTTTTGTCATCTGGGACCCCCAATTGTAGAGAGACATAGCCTCGCGGGGCTCGCTGCGCTCGCCACAAGATTTATAACCAACTCTATGCCGACATAGTCAAAAAACATGTTAAATTTAAAAAAAAAACTTTTGTCTATCTTTTTATGTCGACCTTTTGACCCTGTCAACCTTCTGACCCTGTCGACCTTTTGTACTGTCTACCTTTGTCATGTCGACCTTTTGACCCTGTCGACCTAATGTCTGTCTAACATATGGTGTCTATCTATTGACTGTCTAACTAGACACTGTCTATCAACCGGATACCATCCGGTCTATAGATCTACACTAAAAAGGTCTACAGTCAATAGGTTGATCACTAATGGTAGACATGCATTAGTTCAATAGGGTGAAAAGGTTGACAATCAAAAGGTCTACAGGCTCAAAAGATCGATATGGTCAAAATGTTTTTATTATATTTATGATATTTTTTTTTTTTTACATTTTTACAACTTTTGCTGCATTTACTATCCATCTCACAAACTATTACCTTTAGTATCCCGAAGCATGATGAGCGAAGCGATCCCACGAGGGGACGCAATTCATAAAATTGACTATCAGTGTCGCAAACTATCACCATTAATGACCTTGTGGCGAGCGAAGCGGGGTAAAATAATGTTGTGTGTCGATCGTTTGACTCTGTCGACCTTTTGACTGTCAAACTTTTACTGTTGACCTAATAACTGTCTGACTTTTTATTGTCTATTTTCCGTATCAGAAGAACCCCATTATACAGTTCTTACTATTCCATGAAGTCTCCGTTGTATCCTGTGCTTTAAGGGCCCCATACACTAATGCGATATTGCACATTTTCGTGCAATTGCGATGGAAATAGGTTTAATAACATTAGATTGCCTGAGATAAATCACATGTAAAAATACACTCAAGTATGAAATTGCAAATGCAGGCCTCCTGGGAGGCTCCCAGCCAGATTGTATTAAAATTGCATGGAAGTCATTGCTGAAATACATCTCCCTAGTGTATGGGGCCCTTTAGTCTTCATTACTGATATTTAAACAGGCACAACAGTTTCACAATACTACTCTACTAGTACAAGTAACATTTGCATGCTCCAAGAAGTACTGTTCACAAGGGAGGGACTTCAGAAGCTGCTATGCTAGTATGATACAGTTGAGTGGTGAATAGGAGACCAGTATGCAATATTTTGAGGCTCCACAGACCCCTTGGCTATGACTGCACAATATTTGTAATATCATGGACTGAGTATTGTGTTTTTTTTGCTATACTGTATTAGTCTGCCGACATGTGTTACTCTTTTTCCTCTTCAGGAGATAATGGAGAACCATATCTGCCAAATACAGTATACAATAGGTGGAAAGGTAGTGTTGCAGTAAAGTGCCCTTGCATCATAAACCCTCCTATCAGTCATGTTCCAATGAACGGGTCGACATAAGGTCAAAAGGTCGACAGGTAAAAGGTAGACAGTGGTTAAGGTTGACAGATACAAAAGGTTGACAAAGGTCCACATGATGATGGTTGACATACAAATGGTCAACACAACCTTTTCCAACATTTGTTCGATTTGCTATCCACGTGGGCTATAATTGGGAATAGTATCCAGTGGCGAGCGCAGTGGTAGCAGAGCGGGCCACTTTGCCCTAAGCGTGGTTAGTGACCTGATTATGTCGACCTTTTTGTGCCGACCATTGTCATGTTGACCTTTTGACCCTGTTGACCTCTTGTACATGTTGACCTTAACCCACTGTTAACCTTTTACCTAATGCATTTTGACCACATGGTGTCAACCTAATGACTGTCTATCTAGAGCACAGGTTCTCAAACTCAGTCCTCAGGACCCCCACACAGTGCATGTTTTGCAGTTCTCCTTACAGAATCACAAGTGAAATCAAATAATTAGCTCCACCTGTGGTCCTTTTAAAATATCAGTGAGTAATTAATACACCTGTGCACCTGCTGGGTTACCTGCAAAACATGCACTGTGTGGGGGTAATAAGGACCGAGTTTGAGAACCTATGATCTAGACCAGTGGTTCTCAAACTCGGTCCTCAGGACCCCACACAGTGCATGTTTTGCAGGTAACCCAGCAAGTGTACAGGTGTATTAATTACTCACTGACACATTTTAAAAGGTCCACAGGTGGAGCTAATTATTTCACTTGTGATTTTGTGAGGAGACCTGCAAAACATGCACTGTGTGGGGTCCTGAGGACCGAGTTTGAGAACCTGTGATCTAGACCATAGGTTCTCAAACTCGGTCCTCGGGGGCACACACAGTGCATGTTTTGCAGGTAACCGAGCAGGTGCACAGGTGTATTAATTACTCACTGACACATTTTAAAAGGTCCACAGGTGGAGCTAATTATTTCACTTGCGATTCTGTGAGGGGACCTGCAAAACATGCACTGTGTGTGCCCCCGAGGACCGAGTTTGAGAACCTCTGATCTAGACAGTGTTGATCTGGAATACCACACCCCTATCAGACTCAGGAGCTCTTATGTATGTACTTCCTAGTAAGGTATTATTGTGCTCATTTACCTACTTGTGATTACAAACATACAGGTAGGGGCATATTTAATTGTTTGAAAAGTCAGTTTGGTGTCTGTTTTTTCCTGAGATGATGGATGGGTGAACTCTGGCATACTAGCTAAAGTCTGCCCAATCAGAACCCTTAATACCAGCCCAAAACAGGTATGAAAACAGATGAATATAACCAAGGGAAGGGGAATGATCAAAGGCGACACAAATAGAATAATATAAATTTAACTTACACACTGTGGAAATTTGGACTAAAACGGGTGACCTAAGGATGTTCTTGTGAAGATCCAACCGTATTGTAGACCTCAATTTATCATTATACTTAAGTTAATTTCTATTATTCTATTTGTGTCGCCTTTGATCATTCCCCTTCCCTTGGTTATATTTGTCTGTTTTTTCCTATCTAATAGACAGGAAAAAACAGACACCCAACCGACTTTTCAAACAATTGAATTCCCCCCATAATATTTAATGCGTATATGGATCTGTATACACAGAGGGGGTCATTCCAAGTTGATCGCTTGCTGACATTTTTTGCAGCGCTGCGATCAGGTCACTACTGTGCATGCGTATGCACCGCAATGCGCAGGCGCATCGTACGGTTACAAAGTGGATCGTTGCTGGGCCATGGATTTAACAAAGAATCCGTTCGCACAGCGGATCGCAAGGAGATTGACAGGAAGAAGGTGTTTATGGGTGTCAACTGACCGTTTTCTGGGAGTGTTTGGGAAAACTCAGCGTGTCCAAGTGTGTGCTGGGCGGGTGTCTGACGTCAAGTCCAGCACCAAAAAGACTGAAGTGCTCGCAAGGGCTGAGTAAGTCCACAGCTACTCAGAAACTTCACAAAATGTTTTTGCTGTGCTCGGCTGCAAAGGCATTCGCACACTTGCAAAGCGAAAATACACTCCACCGTGGGAGGCGACCTTGCGTTTGCACGGCTGCAAAAAATAGCTAGCGAGAGATCAACTCAGAATGAGGGCCAGAATTCTATCCACTTACGCACAGTGAATCAACAGTTGTAGAGCTCTTTCCACCCCCGCCAAGCAATGCCTCTTCCTGATCATCTCTTTGTAAGTGTTCATGCTACAGTATATTAATTGCAGGAGGAAGCACATTATAAAAACAGTCACCCGCATTTCCCCATGCAGTTGTTGAATCAGCAGCACTCTCAGAAAGTAGGGGAAATACACTCACAATGTTTATATTATTAATGTAGTTGATCTGATATCAACAAGAAAAAGTGAATTAGGTGGATTCCAGCTTATATTTAAAAATATATATATATATATAAAGTATTATACTGTACGTAATATTTGCACATTATTGAAAGCCTTGTGTAAAAATTATCCTAGTAAAAATGCTTTAATAATGAATATTTCTAATGGGGACACATAATATTGAACAGTTGCAGTTTCTAGTTACAGATGTGTCCACATTCCCCCAGTGTTATTGAGACATGGGGGGTAATTCCGAGTTGATCGCAGCATCAAATTTGTTAGCAGTTGGGTAAAACCATGTGCACTGCAGGGGGGGTAGATGTAACATGTGCAGAGAGAGTTAGATTTGGGTGGGTTATTTTGTTTCTGTGCAGGGTAAATAAATACCGGCTGCTTTATTTTTACACTGCAATTTAGATTTCAGTTTGAACACACCGCACCCAAATCTAACTCTCTCTGCAAATATTATACCTGCCACACCTGCAGAGCACATGGTTTTGCCCAACTGCTAACAAATTTGATGCTGTGATCAACTCGGAATTACCCCCATAAGACGCTGTGCAGCTTAGATGCTCTGCCATGGGTGGCAATTTTTACTTTTTCCAGAGTTTTTTGTCGTATTCACATAATAGGGGTCTATTTACTAAGCCTTCGTTGGAGATAAAGGGGTTCATTCCGAGTTGATCATATTCCTGCAAAATTTTGCAGGACTACGATCACGACAATAGACATGCGGGGGGGACGCCCAGCACAGGACTATCCCGCCCCGCATGTCAGTGCCGCCCCCCCCCCCCACCCCGCAGAAGTGCAAAAGCATCGCACAGAGGCGATGCTTTTGCACTTTAGGAATAGCTCTCGGCCAGCGCAGCTTTAGCGTGCTGTCCGGGAGCTACTCGTCACCGCTGCCCCCCGCACGATCCAGCCACGGCTGTGTTGGCCAGACGCGCCCCCATAACAGCGGCCAAACGCCGCCGTGCCGCCCCCTCCCGCCCAGCGACCGCCTCTGCCTGTTAATCAGGCAGAGGCGATCGCAGAGAAACAAGGGCCTTCGGCGCATGCGCAATTCCGACCCGATCACTGCACTGCGATAAACTGCAGCGAGCGATCGGGTTGGAATGACCCCCAAAGTACCAGCCAATCGGCTCCTAACTGCCATGTCACAGGCTGTGTTTGAAAAATGTCAGTTAGGAGCTGATTGGCTGGTACTTTATCTCCATCCAAGGTTTAGTAAATAGACCCCATAGTCTCATACAAAGTCACCTACAGTGCCCCAGACAAATAAATTAGTATAAAGTTGCAGATGAAGCGTAACGATACATGGTGTAAAGCATTGACCCTGGTGAGTCATATTGGAACGCTTTTACCTTTTTAACCAGATTAGTGACTGCGTCGCGCACAGAACTACATGTAATACCTGCCTCAGTAGTCAGTGTACTCTTACATTATACTTGTAGCATTAATGATGAGAATAAAACACATATTTTATGAAGAAGTCACTGGCAGGACACTTGGCTCAGCTAAGTCGCAAAGTAAATACTGTAACATCAAATTGTTTAAATTGGATTATTTCATGGATTCACATTGTACAAACAGTCCCGGTCATTTCATAGTTTTGGGTCATTCTGCTAACAAAGATTAGTTGTATCCTGCTCCAAGGGAAAGCGGTTAGCTGACCGGCGCTCGGGATCCCGACGATCAGCATGCCGACACCGGGATCCTAGAAATGCCAGCGCACGGAATGCCGACTAACAGCCTCTATTATTCCCACTCATGGGTGTCCACAACACCCATGGAGTGGGAATAGAACCTGCGTAAGCTACCAAACCCACTACGTGGAGAGCACAGCAAGCCCCCAAGGGGCTTAGTTGTGCTTTCCCGCCTACCCGCATGCCAGCTTTCTGCTGCCGGGATCCTGGGGCTGGTATGCTGACCTCTGGGAACCCAGCAGCCGGTAACGCCGCCCCGGCCCGCTCCAAGCATTGTGTGAGTGGTAGACTCATTTATCATTACAAAGACCTACTTATACAGTATGCATTGTGATAATGGCAATTTAATAGGGTTCCATTGGAGATGATGCATCTTTAATATAAAATTAGCTATTTGATCATTTAAATGATATTTATACTGTTTTGGCCATTGGATATTGTTTTTGTGCATTGGTTATTACATTGGATTATACTCATACAGAGATCCTGCATTTATCCATAAGAGATTTCACAGTGCTACCAGTTCCTGTTGTTTGTTGCCACTCAAATTTGACCCCGGTTGGTGTGAAGTAGCATGGCAGCCATCAGGAGGAGACTGTAGGGACTGGTGTCCCCGGCCCTTACAGAGAGGGGGGCCCACCCCTGGCTCGGGTGTGATATGAAAGATAGATAGTGTCTAGTTAGACAGACAATAGATAGACACTATATATTAGACAGACATTAGGTCGACATGGTCAAAAGGTCGACAGGGTCAAAAGGTTGACATGAAAAAGGTAGACAGTACAAAAGGTCGACAGGGTCAAAAGGGCGACATGAAAATGGTCGCACACCCGCGGGGCCTGTTTTGTTTGAGGACATGTGGTCCTATTTATAGACATAATGAATAAGATGCCAAACAATTTGACTATATGAAAATGACTTTGCCACTTAGCCTGTGATTGCAGATGATCTAGTGTATGCTCTGTCTGCCTGCTTGGCTGACATATAAGATTGAGTGAATAGTGACTGGGATACGGTTGGTGTAATAAGCAAGAAAATATATCTTTCTAAAGAATTATATAGTTTCCTAAATTCTGAAGGTGTATCATATAATGTGCTCATAAAACGTTTAATTTTATTTCTTTTTAACTTCCCCCTTGATGCTGGACATGCCCACTATCTGGAAAGTCTTGGGGGGAGGGTGCTGCTGCCATGGCCCATGGCTAGACCTTACACCTCTGGTGCTGCCCATGTGGGGCCACTAGTACAGATTTTTCCAGGGCCGCTTTTTGTTCCCAATCCGCCCCTGCACATATGTATCTGAAGTCATATAAAGCTGTATGCACTCCTCCATGGGGGTATCCATCCACAGGGGTACTGCCTGAAGTGTCACAGCATAACAACTGTGACCATATGAAACGGGACACTCACCAATCCAGCACAAAAATCAAAAATTTTTAATGTTTCAATGTACAGCTTGATGCAGTCGCCACCTTACCTGCAGCTGTCAAGGCAGCCGAGACAGAGGCAGAGAGTTGTGTAACCCGGCCAGGTCTCAACTTGAAACTATCTGGGAGCAGCTGTGCACTGCTGCTACAGCTCCCCCTAGCCTGCGAACCCAGTCGCCCGGCTCTGTTAATATGATTGAGGACGGACGACGGAGACAGCTGCCGCGTCACCATCACAGCTCCTCCATCTCCCCCCCAAAAAACAATAAAAGATCGGTCACCACCTGCAATGGATCGCGGCATGGGGGTTTGTAGGTAGTCATAACCCCCTCGTGTGCGCTAGCCGCCGGTTGCAAATTCGTCTGAACTTTATTTAAAAAAAAAAACATGCAAACTGCCAGTGCTTAACGGCAAGCACGGGGGGCCCTTAGATTTGGGGGGCCCAGGGTAATGTGTCCCCTGGGCTCCCCCCTTAATCCGGCTCTGATGACACCTGTGTTACACAGAGATTACACTCAAAGGTGCTGTTGCAATCAGGTCATACAGTCAGGGCCGCCATCAAGGGGGGACAGCCGGTACATTAGTACTGGGCCTGGACTGTGAGGGGCCCCGAGCAGCAGAACTGTTAATATATCGGGACAGAAGGACAGATCCGGCTGCTCAGCTGCGTATTTTGAATTCAATGCTGCCCGTGAGCTAATCGGAGCTTGCAGACCGGCAGCCAGTCAGAAGCTGCCAGGTGGCAGCTCCTGATTGGCTGCTCCTCCATGAGCTCCAATTGGCTTACGGCCAGCATTGAATTCAAAATACCGCTGCTGGGTCTATCCTTCTGTCTGCTGCTGACTCTGTCCCTCCATCTGCCAGTAGTCTCAATAAATGAACAGACCTGCCACCGGTGCCCTCTCAATGCACCCAGACTGGTAAGTGTGTGTGTCAATGTGTGTCAGCGTGTGTGTGTGTGTGTGTGTGTGTGTGTGTGTGTGTGTGTGTGTGTGTGTGTGTGTGTGTGTGTGTGTGTGTGGGGGAGGGGGGGTGGATGGGTGGTTGCCTATTTTTTCTGTTCCAGGCCCCATAAATTCTGATGGCAGCCCTTAAGGCAGTATTAAAAATTGTGTGGAAAAGTGATATGCGTAACTGGGCAATGACTGGGAGGAGGCTTGTAGTGCACACATGAATGACCCATTCTGTGGGTGTATTATGAGAGGGTCGCGGAGGCTGTGGTCAAGCAGCTGCGTTACCAGACACACAGCAGGAGGTATAGGAGGCTGTGGTCAGTCGGAGAAACTGCCCCTTGCATAGGGCTCGTGCAAGCTTTGATGGTGTTCCCAATAGTGGAATATAAGGAGGCACCAATCGGTATTGCAGAGGCATCCCAGTCTTTGTATACTTGGTCGCATGAGTACAAGTTTTTAGCAGCATTTGCATAAACTCACAGACAGATGACCTCCAATAGACGCCACCATTGTGCGCCACTGTGTCCAACTCACAATCAGCCCCTAAGTCTTCACATCTTTCCTTCTCATGGGCAAACTGGCAGACTGGAGAGGAAATGTTTTCCTGCATCATTTCTTTTGCATATTGAAGCAGCCTTTAAAGATCTGGGAGTCTGCAATGAAATTGATTGACTATGGGGGTGATTCAGACCAGGGACGTGCAGTCAGGGGAGGCAGTGCCTCCCCTGTCATTAATTATTAAAATTAGTGATGAGCGGGTTCGGTTTTTCCGAAACCGAACCCCCCCCGAACTTCACCTTTTTCACACGGGTCCGAGGCAGGTTAGAACCTTCCCGCCTTGCTCGGCTAACCTGAGCGCGCCCGAACGTCATCATCCCGCTGTCGGATTCTCACGAGATTCGGATTCCATTTAAGCAGCCGCGCGTCACCGCCATTTTCACTCGTGCATTGGAGATGATAGGGAGAGGACGTGGCTGGCGTCCTCTCCGTTTATTGTAGAAGTTGATTGGTTTACTTTATTTCTTATTTGTGGGGAGGATTGGGGAGCAGCTGTTAGGAGGAGAACAGTGCAGAGTTTTGCTGATAAGTGACCACCAGTTTTTATCCGTTCTCTGCCTGAAAAAAACGCTCCATATCATATCTGTGCTCAGTGTGCTGCATAATATATCTGTGCTGAGTGCTCACACTGCTTAATTGTGGGGACTGGGGAGCAGCTATAGCAGGAGTATAGTGCAGAGTTTTGCTGACAGTGACCACCAGTATACGTTGTCTGCCTGAAAAACACTCCATATCTGTGCTCAGTGTGCTGCTTTATTGTGTGGGGACTGGGGACCACCAGTATAATTAATATTATATAGGAGGAGTACAGTGCAGAGTGCACTGCTGTACCTACCTCTGTGTCGTCGACTCATCATCCATTAAGTATACTATCCATCTACATTCTATACCTGTGGTGCATTTAAGACAGTTTTGCAGTTAGCTGACACAGTGTCCACCAGTATACTATATATACTATAGCAGTACAGTAGGCCACTGCTGTACCTACCTCTGTGTCGTCACTCGTCATCCATTAAGTATACTATCCATCTACATTCTATACATGTGGTGCATTTTATACAGTTTTGCAGTTTGCTGACAGTGTCCACCAGTATACTATATATATACTTATAGCAGTACGGTAGGCCACTGCTGTACCTACCTCTGTGTCGTCACTCGTCATCCATTAAGTATACTATCCATCTACATTCTATACCTGTGGTGCATTTTAGTTTTGCAGTTTGCTGACAGTGTCCACCAGTATACTATATATAGCAGTACGGTAGGCCACTGCTGTACCTACCTCTGTGTCGTCACTCGTCATCCATTAAGTATACTATCCATCTACATTCTATACCTGTGGTGCATTTTAGTTTTGCAGTTTGCTGACAGTGTCCACCAGTATACTATATATATAAACTTATAGCAGTACGGTAGGCCACTGCTGTACCTACCTCTGTGTCGTCACTCGTCATCCATTAAGTATACTATCCATCTACATTCTATACCTGTGGTGCATTTTAGTTTTGCAGTTTGCTGACAGTGTCCACCAGTATACTATATATATACTTATAGCAGTACGGTAGGCCACTGCTGTACCTACCTCTGTGTCGTCACTCGTCATCCATTAAGTATACTATCCATCTACATTCTATACCTGTGGTGCATTTTAGTTTTGCAGTTTGCTGACAGTGTCCACCAGTATACTATATATAGTAGTACGGTAGGCCACTGCTGTACCTACCTCTGTGTCGTCACTCGTCATCCATTAAGTATTCTATCCATCTACATTCTATACCTGTGGTGCATTTTAGTTTTGCAGTTTGCTGACAGTGTCCACCAGTATACTATATATATATACTTATAGCAGTACGGTAGGCTACTGCTGTACCTACCTCTGTGTCGTCACTCGTCATCCATTAAGTATACTATCCATCTACATTCTATACCTGTGGTGCATTTTAGTTTTGCAGTTTGCTGACAGTGTCCACCAGTATACTATATATAGTAGTACGGTAGGCCACTGCTGTACCTACCTCTGTGTCGTCACTCGTCATCCATTAAGTATTCTATCCATCTACATTCTATACCTGTGGTGCATTTTAGTTTTGCAGTTTGCTGACAGTGTCCACCAGTATACTATATATATATACTTATAGCAGTACGGTAGGCTACTGCTGTACCTACCTCTGTGTCGTCACTCGTCATCCATTAAGTATACTATCCATCTACATTCTATACCTGTGGTGCATTTTAGTTTTGGCAGTTTGCTGACAGTGTCCACCAGTATACTATATATATATACTTATAGCAGTACGGTAGGCCACTGCTGTACCTACCTCTGTGTCATCACTCGTCATCCATTAAGTATACTATCCATCTACATTCTATACCTGTGGTGCATTTTAGTTTTGCAGTTTGCTGACAGTGTCCACCAGTATACTATATATAGTAGTACGGTAGGCCACTGCTGTACCTACCTCTGTGTCGTCACTCGTCATCCATTAAGTATTCTATCCATCTACATTCTATACCTGTGGTGCATTTTAGTTTTGCAGTTTGCTGACAGTGTCCACCAGTATACTATATATATATATACTTATAGCAGTACGGTAGGCTACTGCTGTACCTACCTCTGTGTCGTCACTCGTCATCCATTAAGTATACTATCCATCTACATTCTATACCTGTGGTGCATTTTAGTTTTGCAGTTTGCTGACAGTGTCCACCAGTATACTATATATATATACTTATAGCAGTACGGTAGGCCACTGCTGTACCTACCTCTGTGTCATCACTCGTCATCCATTAAGAATACTATCCATCTACATTCTATACCTGTGGTGCATTTTAGTTTTGCAGTTTGCTGACAGTGTCCACCAGTATACTTTATATATATATATATATATATATATACTTATAGCAGTACGGTAGGCCACTGCTGTACCTACCTCTGTGTCGTCACTCGTCATCCATTAAGTATACTATCCATCTACATTCTATACCTGTGGTGTATTTTAGTTTTGCAGTTTGCTGACAGTGTCCACCAGTATACTATATATAGCAGTACGGTAGGCCACTGCTGTACCTATCTCTGTGTCGTCACTCGTCATCCATTAAGTATACTATCCATCTACATTCTATACCTGTGGTGCATTTTAGTTTTGCAGTTTGCTGACAGTGTCCACCAGTATACTATATATAGCAGTACGGTAGGCCACTGCTGTACCTACCTCTGTGTCGTCACTCGTCATCCATTAAGTATACTATCCATCTACATTCTATACCTGTGGTGCATTTTAGTTTTGCAGTTTGCTGACAGTGTCCACCAGTATACTATATATATATATACTTATAGCAGTACGGTAAGCCACTGCTGTACCTACCTCTGTGTCGTCACTCGTCATCCATTAAGTATACTATCCATCTATATTCTATACCTGTGGTGCATTTTAGTTTTGCAGTTTGCTGACAGTGTCCACCAGTATACTATATATAGCAGTACGGTAGGCCACTGCTGTACCTACCTCTGTGTCGTCACTCGTCATCCATTAAGTATACTATCCATCTACATTCTATACCTGTGGTGTATTTTAGTTTTGCAGTTTGCTGACAGTGTCCACCAGTATACTATATATAGCAGTATGGTAGGCCACTGCTGTACCTACCTCTGTGTCGTCACTCGTCATCCATTAAGTATACTATCCATCTACATTCTATACCTGTGGTGCATTTTAGTTTTGCAGTTTGCTGACAGTGTCCACCAGTATACTCTATATATATATATTTATACTTATAGCAGTACGGTAGGCCACTGCTGTACCTACCTCTGTGTCGTCACTCATCATCCATTAAGTATACTATCCATCTACATTCTATACCTGTGGTGCATTTTAGTTTTGCAATTTGCTGACAATGTCCACCAGTATACTATATATATATATACTTATAGCAGTACGGTAGGCCACTGCTGTACCTACCTCTGTGTCGTCACTCGTCATCCATTAAGTATACTATCCATCTACATTCTATACCTGTGGTGCATTTTAGTTTTGGCAGTTTGCTGACAGTGTCCACCAGTATACTATATATATATACTTATAGCAGTAGGGTAGGCCACTGCTGTACCTACCTCTGTGTCGTCACTCGTCATCCATTAAGTATACTATCCATCTACATTCTATACCTGTGGTGATTTTAGTTTTGCAGTTTTACTGACAGTGTCCACCAGTATACTATATATATATACTTATAGCAGTACGGTAGGCCACTGCTGTACCTACCTCTGTGTCATCACTCGTCATCCATTAAGTATACTATCCATCTACATTCTATACCTGTGGTGCATTTTAGTTTTGCAGTTTGCTGACAGTGTCCACCAGTATACTATATATATATACTTATAGCAGTACGGTAGGCCACTGCTGTACCTACCTCTGTGTCGTCACTCGTCATCCATTAAGTATACTATCCATCTACATTCTATACCTGTGGTGCATTTTAGTTTTGCAATTTGCTGACAATGTCCACCAGTATACTATATATATATATATATATATATATATATATACTTATAGCAGTACGGTAGGCCACTGCTGTACCTACCTCTGTGTCGTCACTCGTCATCCATTAAGTATACTATCCATCTACATTCTATACCTGTGGTGCATTTTAGTTTTGCAGTTTGCTGACAGTGTCCACCAGTATACTATATATATATACTTATAGCAGTACGGTAGGCCACTGCTGTACCTACCTCTGTGTCGTCACTCATCATCCATTAAGTATACTATCCATCTACATTCTATACCTGTGGTGCATTTTAGGTTTGCAGTTTGCTGACAGTGTCCACCAGTATACTATATATATATATATATATATACTTATAGCAGTACGGTAGGCCACTGCTGTACCTACCTCTGTGTCATCACTCGTCATCCATTAAGTATACTATCCATCTACATTCTATACCTGTGGTGCATTTTAGTTTTGCAGTTTGCTGACAGTGTCCACCAGTATACTATATATAGCAGTACAGTAGGCCACTGCTGTACCTACCTCTGTGTCGTCACTCGTCATCCATTAAGTATACTATCCATCTACATTCTATACCTGTGGTGCATTTTAGTTTTGCAGTTTGCTGACAGTGTCCACCAGTATACTATATATATACTTATAGCAGTATTATTATTATTACATTTTATTTTATAGGGCGCCACAAGTGTTTCGCAGCGCCGTACAAAGGACAGTACAGGGAGACAAAACTTAGCATAACAGTAAATAAATAACAAAAATGGAGTGCAGGTAACAAAGAGCAACACAGTTCTCAAAACATAATACAGCTTAGATGTAAGTAGCGAAGGAGTAATCATTGTACTACTTGGGGCTGGCGGCCATAGATAGAGATGAGCCTTTACCAGCAGGAGAGAAAGCAGGTAAAGATGGTCACTGAGTGAAATGTGTCAAGAAGAGTGTTTAGACAAGAGGAAAGAGGGCCCTGCTCTGAAGAGCTAACAATCTAGTGGGGAGGGGCAACAGACAGATGACATGAGGTGCAAGCAAGCAGGTAGAAGCCTGATGGTGGTATGCGAGCAAAGCAGAGATGTCCAAGGCATGGGGCAAGGGGATGGAGGAGCAGCCTAAGGACTAGGTTATGCATTGGAGGGGTACGCTTTGATAAATAGGTGGGTTTTCAATGCCGGTTTGAAGCTTTGCAAGGTCGGGGAGAGTTTATTGGAGCGGGGGAGCGCATTCCACTGAAGGGGTGCAGCACGGGCAAAATCCTGAACTTGTGCATGGGAAGCAGTGACCAAGGCAGAGGAGAGGCGACGGTCATCAGCCGACCGTAGTGGGCGGGAGGGAGTATGAAGGGAGAGGAGGTTGGAGATGTAGGGAGCAGTGGAATTAGAGATGGCCTTGTATGTGAGGGTGAGGAGTTTGAAGAGGATTCTGTAGGAGAATAAGAGCCAGTGTAGATTTTGTTGAAAGGCAGTGGCAGAAGTGGAGCGGCGGGAGGCCACTGCGGTAGGCCACTGCTGTACCTACCTCTGTGTCGTCACTCGTCATCCATTAAGTATACTATCCATCTACATTCTATACCTGTGGTGCATTTTAGTTTTGCAGTTTGCTGACAGTGTCCACCAGTATACTATATATAGCAGTACGGTAGGCCACTGCTGTACCTACCTCTGTGTCGTCACTCGTCATCCATTAAATATACTATCCATCTACATTCTATACCTGTGGTGCATTTTAGTTTTGCGCAGTAAATATAGTAGTAGGCCATTGCTATTGATACTGGCATATAATTCCACACATTAAAAAATGGAGAACAAAAATGTGGAGGTTAAAGGGAAAGATCAAGATCCACTTCCACCTCGTGCTGAAGCTGCTGCCACTAGTCATGGCCGAGACGATGAAATGCCATCAACGTCGTCTGCCAAGGCCGATGCCCAATGTCATAGTAGAGAGCATGTCAAATCCAAAACACAAAAGTTCAGTAAAATGACCCAAAAATCAAAATTAAAAGCGTTTGAGGAGAAGCGTAAACTTGCCAATATGCCATTTACGACACGGAGTGGCAAGGAACGGCTGAGGCACTGGCCTATGTTCATGGCTAGTGGTTCAGCTTCACATGAGGATGGAAGCACTCATCCTCTCGCTAGAAAAAAGAAAAGACTTAAGCTGGCAAAAGCACAGCAACGAACTGTGCGTTCTTCAAAATCACAAATCCCCAAGGAGAGTCCAATTGTGTCGGTTGCGATGCCTGACCTTCCCAACACTGGACGGGAAGAGCTTGCGCCTTCCACCATTTGCACTCCCCCTGCAAGTGCTGGAAGGAGCACCCGCAGTCCAGTTCCTGATAGTCAAATTGAAGATGTCACTGTTGAAGTACACCAGGATGAGGATATGGGTGTTGCTGGCGCTGGGGAGGTAATTGACAAGGAGGATTCTGATGGTGAGGTGGTTTGTTTAAGTCAGGCACCCGGGGAGACACGACCACTAAATCCCTTCCTCTTGTAACCAAGCTCCTGCAAACCACACCACCAACTCCCTCAGTGTCAATTTCCTCCTTTCCCAGGAAAGCCAATAGTCCTGCAGGCCATGTCACTGTCAAGTCTGACGAGTCCTCTCCTGTCTGGGATTCCTCCGATGCATCCTTGAGTGTAATGCCTACTGCTACTAACGCTGCTGTTGTTGCTGCTGGGAGTCGATCGTCATCCAAGAGGGGAAGTCGGAAGACCACTTGTACTACTTCCAGTAAGCAATTGACTGTCCAACAGTCCTTTGCGAGGAAGATGAAATATCACAGCAGTCATCCTGCTGCAAAGCAGATAACTCAGGCCTTGGCAGCCTGGGCGGTGAGAAACGTGGTTCCGGTATTCATCGTTAATTCAGAGGCAACTATAGACTTGATTGAGGTACTGTGTCCCCGGTACCAAATACCATCTAGGTTCCATTTCTCTAGGCAGGCGATACCGAAAATGTACACAGACCTCAGAAAAAGACTCACCAGTGTCCTAAAAAATGCAGTTGTACCCAAAGTCCACTTAACCACGGACATGTGGACAAGTGGAGCAGGGCAGACTCAGGACTATATGACTGTATGACTGTGAGAGCCCACTGGGTAGATGTATTGCCTCCCGCAGCAAGAACAGCAGCGGCGGCACCAGTAGCAGCATCTCGCAAATGCCAACTCGTTCCTAGGCAGGCTACGCTTTGTATCACCGCTTTCCAGAATAGGCACACAGCTGACAACCTCTTACGGCAACTGAGGAAGATCATCGCAGAATGGCTTACCCCAATTGGACTCTCCTGGGGATTTGTGACATCGGACAACGCCAGCAATATTGTGCGTGCATTACATCTGGGCAAATTCCAGCACGTCCCATGTTTTGCACATACATTGAATTTGGTGGTGCAGAATTATTTAAAAAACGACAGGGGCGTGCAAGAGATGCTGTCGGTGGCCCGAAGAATTGTGGGCCACTTTTGGCATTCAGGCACCGCGTACAGAAGACTGGAGCACCACCAAACATTCCTGAACCTGCCCTGCCATCATCTGAAGCAAGAGGTGGTAACGAGGTGGAATTCAACCCTCTATATGCTTCAGAGGATGGAGGAGCAGCAAAAGGCCATTCAAGCCTATACATCTGCCCACGATATAGGCAAAGGAGGGGGAATGCACCTGACTCAAGCGCAGTGGAGAATGATTTCAACGTTGTGCAAGGTTCTGCAACCCTTTGAACTTGCCACACGTGAAGTCAGTTCAGACACTGCCAGCCTGAGTCAGGTCATTCCCCTCATCAGGCTTTTGCAGAAGAAGCTGGAGACATTGAAGGAGGAGCTAAAACAGAGCGATTCCGCTAGGCATGTGGGACTTGTGGATGGAGCCCTTAATTCGCTTAACCAGGATTCACGGGTGGTCAATCTGTTGAAATCAGAGCACTACATTTTGGCCACCGTGCTCGATCCTAGATTTAAAACCTACGTTGTATCTCTCTTTCCGGCAGACACAAGTCTGCAGAGGTTCAAAGACCTGCTGGTGAGAAAATTGTCAAGTCAAGCGGAACGTGACCCGTCAACATCTCCTCCTTCACATTCTCCCGCAACTGGGGGTGCGAGGAAAAGGCTAAGAATTCCTAGCCCACCCGCTGGCGGTGATGCAGGGCAGTCTGGAGCGAGTGCTGACATCTGGTCCGGACTGAAGGACCTGCCAATGATTACTGACATGTCGTCTACTGTCACTGCATATGATTCTCTCACCATGGAAAGAATGGTGGAGGATTATATGAGTGACCGCATCCAAGTAGACATGTCAGACAGTCCGTACGTATACTGGCAGGAAAAAGAGGCAATTTGGAGGCCCTTGCACAAACTGGCTTTATTCTACCTAAGTTGCCCTCCCTCCAGTGTGTACTCCGAAAGAGTGTTTAGTGCAGCCGCTCACCTTGTCAGCAATCTGCGTACGAGGTTACTTCCAGAAAATGTGGAGAAGATGATGTTCATCAAAATGAATTATAATCAATTCCTCCGTGGAGACATTCACCAGCAGCAATTGCCTCCAGAAAGTACACGGGGACCTGAGATGGTGGATTCCAGTGGGGACGAATTAATAATCTGTGAGGAGGGGGATGTACACAGTGAAAGGGGTGAGGAATCGGAGGATGATGATGAGGTGGACATCTTGCCTCTGTAGAGCCAGTTTGTGCAAGGAGAAATTGATTGCTTCTTTTTTGGTGGGGGCACAAACCAACCCGTCATTTCGGTCACAGTCGTGTGGCAGACCCTGTCGCTGAAATGATGGGTTCGTTAAAGTGTGCATGTCCTGTTTATACAACATAAGGGTGGGTGGGAGGGCCCAAGGACAATTCCATCTTGCACCTCTTTTTTCTTTCATTTTTCTTTGCATCATGTGCTGTTTGGGGAGTGTTTTTTGGAAGGGCCATCCTGCGTGACACTGCAGTGCCACTCCTAGATGGGCCCGGTGTTTGTGTCGGCCACTAGGGTCGCTTATCTTACTCACACAGCTACCTCATTGCGCCTCTTTTTTTCTTCTTTGCGTCATGTGCTGTTTGGGGAGTGTTTTTTGGAAGGGCCATCCTGCGTGACACTGCAGTGCCACTCCTAGATGGGCCAGGTGTTTGTGTCGGCCACTAGGGTCGCTAAGCTTACTCACACAGCTACCTCATTGCGCCTCTTTTTTTCTTTGCGTCATGTGCTGTTTGGGGAGTGTTTTTTGGAAGGGCCATCCTGCGTGACACTGCAGTGCCACTCCTAGATGGGCCCGGTGTTTGTGTCGGCCACTAGGGTCGCTTATCTTACTCACACAGCTACCTCATTGCGCCTCTTTTTTTCTTTGCGTCATGTGCTGTTTGGGGAGTGTTTTTTGGAAGGGCCATCCTGCGTGACACTGCAGTGCCACTCCTAGATGGGCCCGGTGTTTGTGTCGGCCACTAGGGTCGCTTAGCTTAGTCATCCAGCGACCTCGGTGCAAATTTTAGGACTAAAAATAATATTGTGAGGTGTGAGGTATTCAGAATAGACTGAAAATGAGTGGAAATTATGGATTTTGAGGTTAATAATACTTTGGGATCAAAATGACCCCCAAATTCTATGATTTAAGCTGTTTTTTAGTGTTTTTTTAAAAAAACACCCGAATCCAAAACACACCCGAATCCGACAAAAAAAATTCGGTGAGGTTTTGCCAAAACGCGGTCGAACCCAAAACACGGCCGCGGAACCGAACCCAAAACCAAAACACAAAACCCGAAAAATTTCAAGTGCACATCTCTACTGGATGGCCAGGTGTTTGTGTTGGCCACTTGTGTCGCTTAGCTTAGTCACACAGCCACCTTGGTGCGCCTCTTTTTTTCTTTGCATCATGTGCTGTTTGGGGACAATTTTTTGGAAGTGCCATCCTGTCTTGATTGATACTGCAGTGCCACTCCTAGATGGGCCAGGTGTTTGTGTCGGCCACTTGTGTCGCTTAGCTTAGTCAAACAGCCACCTTGGTGCGCCTCTTTTTTTCTTTGCATCATGTGCTGTTTGGGGACTATTTTTTAAATCGGCCATCCTGTCTGACACCGCAGTGCCACTCCTAGATGGGCCAGGTGTTTGTGTCGGCCACTTGGGTCGCTTAGCTTAGTCATCCAGCGACCTCGGTGCAAATTTTAGGACTAAAAATAATATTGTGAGGTGTGAGGTGTTCAGAATAGACTGGAAATGAGTGGAAATTATGGTAATTGAGGTTAATAATACTATGGGATCAAAATGACCCCCGAATTCTATGATTTAAGCTGTTTTTTAGGGGTTTTTGAAAAAAACACCCGAATCCAAAACACACCCGAATCCGACAAAAAAATTTCGGTGTGGTTTTGCCAAAACGCGTCCGAATCCAAAACACAGCCGCGGAACCGAATCCAAAACCAAAACACAAAACCCGAAAAATTTCCGGTGCACATCACTAATTAAAATAATACAAAGAAGATACTTATGACACATATTCTGTGTCATATGTATCCTCTTAATATTATTCTAATATTTACTCCTCTCTGTATGTGTTTGGGAGGAACCGATCGTGGTGCCTCCCGTTGTCAATGTGGAAAGGTATGGGAGCGGGGGGCGGGCGCGGGCGGGGCCTAGCCATGGGCAGTAAAAGTCCATTGAAAATATATGGGAAGGCGGCACCATTAAAAGTGCCGCTTTCCTACAGGGACATGCTTTCAACCCATGAAAGCACGCCCCTGTCAGTGAGGCCACAGTGATTGGCCAGCGGATTTGTCACTGGATCCGCTGTCATCACTGTGTGGGCATCGGTGGCGGTGGAGGTGCGGGCGGCGAGATGCGGCGGTGGTGCAGGAGGCGGGATGCGGAGGTGGTGCAGGCGTCGGAGGTGCGGGCGGCGAGATGAGGCGGTTGTGCGGGCGGCAGGAGTTTACCTTTATTCTGCAGAGTTTGGCAGTGGAGTGGTACCAGTTTCAAAAATTGCGCCTCTGCGTCATTTCTGAGATTCAAGAACGCTGCTGCGAGCCAATCACGGCTCGCCGCGTCATCACCCCGCCCCCTCTGGCTGACTTATATAAGTCAGCGTGAGGCAGCTGTGTTGATCTGACAGCGTAGGAGGAGTAGTGAAGAGCTCCTGAAGAAATAAGATACCGGAAGCCCTGGGAATGCAGTGGCCATGCAAAAGAGCTTAAAGGCCGCCGCCCCCAGGTGAAGACCCTGAGTAATAAAACTTTTTTTTTTGAGACAGTGTGGTGTTTTTTATTAATATTTTCTTTACAGGTGGACTACAGGTGCCAACGGGCCCTTTATATCTGGGCATGCTGGCACTTGTTGTTCTCCAAGTGCCAGCATGCTGGGGCAGGCTTGCAGGGGACCTATAGGCCACCTGTAAAGAACAATATTAGCATACAATGAACCCCACACCCACCGCCACCAGGGGTGCGGGGCATAGCACTGGTTGTTGCTCAGAAGGGGGGGGCCCATTTTTATTTTTTGGGGTCCCCACTTTCCAAGGAATTCAAGCCCTGGGCTGACTGGCTTGGGGGGTGATTAATGTCTCCCCTGCTATGGCATTTTCCCCGCTGGCTGGTTCTGCCCGGTGCTGGGGGGGAGGGGGATGTGCTAGCTGCCAGTGCCTCCCCAGCCAATGACCTCACCGCATGTCACTGATTCAGACCTGATTGCTAGGCTGCTAAATTTGAAGTCAGATAGTCGCCGCCCACGGTGAGTGTATATTCACCGTGTAAGTGTGCGATCACATGTGTACGCCGAGCTGCTAAAAAATCCCTCAGTCAGCTGACAGCTGCAAATCCATTTGCACATCACTCACCAGTGAATGGTTTTTACCAATGTGTGCAGTCTGTGCGCAGCCCAGGACTTACTCCTACACTGCACTCAAATCAGGCTGATCAGGGACAGAGCTGATGTCACACACCCTCCCTGAAAACGCTTGGGAACGCCTGCGTTTTCCCTGACACTCCCTGAAAACTCAGTCACCACCCACAAACAGCCTCTTCCTGTCAGTCAGCATGCGAATGTCTGTATGATTAGAATTTTCTCACCAGCTTGTCGCTGACCGGCGATGCCTGTTGTTTGGCAACACATGTGCACATTGCGGTGCATACACATGCAAAGTCTATCGCAGATCGCCCGCTGTGTGAAAACGCACAGCAGTGATCCGGTATGAATCAGGCCCTATATACAGTGCACCTCTTCCATGGAAGCATGCATTAAACAAAATCACCGTGATAGGGTATTTACTAGAGATGAGCGCCTGAAATTTTTCGGGTTTTGTGTTTTGGTTTTGGGTTCGGTTCCGCGGCCGTGTTTTGGGTTCGAACGCGTTTTGGCAAAACCTCACCGAATTATTTTTGTCGGATTCGGGTGTGTTTTGGATTCGGGTGTTTTTTTCAAAAAACCCTAAAAAACAGCTTAAATCATAGAATTTGGGGGTAATTTTGATCCCAAAGTATTATTAACCTCAAAAAACATAATTTACACTCATTTTCAGCCTATTCTGAACACATCACACCTCACAATATTATTTTTAGTCCTAAAATTTGCACCGAGGTCGCTGTGTGAGTAAGATAAGCGACCCTAGTGGCCGACACAAACACCGGGCCCATCTAGGAGTGGCACTGCAGTGTCACGCAGGATGTCCCTTCCAAAAAACCCTCCCCAAACAGCACATGACGCAAAGAAAAAAAGAGGCGCAATGAGGTAGCTGTGTGAGTAAGATTAGCGACCCTAGTGGCCGACACAAACACCGGGCCCATCTAGGAGTGGCACTGCAGTGTCACGCAGGATGGCCCTTCCAAAAAACCCTCCCCAAACAGCACATGACGCAAAGAAAAAAAGAGGCGCAATGAGGTAGCTGTGTGAGTAAGATTAGCGACCCTAGTGGCCGACACAAACACCGGGCCCATCTAGGAGTGGCACTGCAGTGTCACGCAGGATGGCCCTTCCAAAAAACCCTCCCCAAACAGCACATGACGCAAAGAAAAAAAGAGGCGCAATGAGGTAGCTGACTGTGTGAGTAAGATTAGCGACCCTAGTGGCCGACACAAACACCGGGCACATCTAGGAGTGGCACTGCAGTGTCACGCAGGATGTCCCTTCCAAAAAACCCTCCCCAAACAGCACATGACGCAAAGAAAAAAAGAGGCGCAATGAGGTAGCTGTGTGAGTAAGATTAGCGACCCTAGTGGCCGACACAAACACCGGGCCCATCTAGGAGTGGCACTGCAGTGTCACGCAGGATGTCCCTTCCAAAAAACCCTCCCCAATCAGCACATGATGCAAAGAAAAAGAAAAGAAAAAAGAGGTGCAAGATGGAATTATCCTTGGGCCCTCCCACCCACCCTTATGTTGTATAAACAAAACAGGACATGCACACTTTAACCAACCCATCATTTCAGTGACAGGGTCTGCCACACGACTGTGACTGATATGACGGGTTGGTTTGGACCCCCCCCAAAAAAGAAGCAATTAATCTCTCCTTGCACAAACTGGCTCTACAGAGGCAAGATGTCCACCTCATCTTCACCCTCCGATATATCACCGTGTACATCCCCCTCCTCACAGATTATCAATTCGTCCCCACTGGAATCCACCATCTCAGCTCCCTGTGTACTTTGTGGAGGCAATTGCTGCTGGTCAATGTCTCCGCGGAGGAATTGATTATAATTCATTTTAATGAACATCATCTTCTCCACATTTTCTGGATGTAACCTCGTACGCCGATTGCTGACAAGGTGAGCGGCGGCACTAAACACTCTTTCGGAGTACACACTTGTGGGAGGGCAACTTAGGTAGAATAAAGCCAGTTTGTGCAAGGGCCTCCAAATTGCCTCTTTTTCCTGCCAGTATAAGTACGGACTGTGTGACGTGCCTACTTGGATGCGGTCACTCATATAATCCTCCACCATTCTATCAATGTTGAGAGAATCATATGCAGTGACAGTAGACGACATGTCCGTAATCGTTGTCAGGTCCTTCAGTCCGGACCAGATGTCAGCATCAGCAGTCGCTCCAGACTGCCCTGCATCACCGCCAGCGGGTGGGCTCGGAATTCTGAGCCTTTTCCTCGCACCCCCAGTTGCGGGAGAATGTGAAGGAGGAGATGTTGACAGGTCGCGTTCCGCTTGACTTGACAATTTTGTCACCAGCAGGTCTTTCAACCCCAGCAGACCTGTGTCTGCCGGAAAGAGAGATCCAAGGTAGGCTTTAAATCTAGGATCGAGCACGGTGGCCAAAATGTAGTGCTCTGATTTCAACAGATTGACCACCCGTGAATCCTTGTTAAGCGAATTAAGGGCTGCATCCACAAGTCCCACATGCCTAGCGGAATCGCTCCGTGTTATCTCCTTCTTCAATGCCTCCAGCTTCTTCTGCAAAAGCCTGATGAGGGGAATGACCTGACTCAGGCTGGCAGTGTCTGAACTGACTTCACGTGTGGCAAGTTCAAAGGGCATCAGAACCTTGCACAACATTGAAATCATTCTCCACTGCACTTGAGACAGGTGCATTCCATCTCCTATATCGTGCTCAATTGTATAGGCTTGAATGGCCTTTTGCTGCTCCTCCAACCTCTGAAGCATATAGAGGGTTGAATTCCACCTCGTTACCACTTCTTGCTTCAGATGATGGCAGGGCAGGTTCAGTAGTTTTTGGTGGTGCTCCAGTCTTCTGTACGTGGTGCCTGTACGCCGAAAGTGTCCCGCAATTTTTCTGGCCACCGACAGCATCTCTTGCACGCCCCTGTCGTTTTTTAAAAAATTCTGCACCACCAAATTCAAGGTATGTGCAAAACATGGGACGTGCTGGAATTTGCCCATATTTAATGCACACACAATATTGCTGGCGTTGTCCGATGCCACAAATCCACAGGAGAGTCCAATTGGGGTAAGCCATTCCGCGATGATCTTCCTCAGTTGCCGTAAGAGGTTTTCAGCTGTGTGCGTATTCTGGAAAGCGGTGATACAAAGCGTAGCCTGCCTAGGAAAGAGTTGGCGTTTGCGAGATGCTGCTACTGGTGCCGCCGCTGCTGTTCTTGCGGCGGGAGTCCATACATCTACCCAGTGGGCTGTCACAGTCATATAGTCCTGACCCTGCCCTGCTCCACTTGTCCACATGTCCGTGGTTAAGTGGACATTGGGTACAACTGCATTTTTTAGGACACTGGTGAGTCTTTTTCTGACGTCCGTGTACATTCTCGGTATCGCCTGCCTAGAGAAGTGGAACCTAGATGGTATTTGGTAACGGGGGCACACTGCCTCAATAAATTGTCTAGTTCCCTGTGAACTAACGGCGGATACCGGACGCACGTCTAACACCAACATAGTTGTCAAGGACTCAGTTATCCGCTTTGCAGTAGGATGACTGCTGTGATATTTCATCTTCCTCGCAAAGGACTGTTGAACAGTCAATTGCTTACTGGAAGTAGTACAAGTGGGCTTACGACTTCCCCTCTGGGATGACCATCGACTCCCAGCGGCAACAACAGCAGCGCCAGCAGCAGTAGGCGTTACACGCAAGGATGCATCGGAGGAATCCCAGGCAGGAAAGGACTCGTCAGACTTGCCAGTGACATGGCCTGCAGGACTATTGGCATTCCTGGGGAAGGAGGAAATTGACACTGAGGGAGTTGGTGGGGTGGTTTGCGTGAGCTTGGTTACAAGAGGAAGGGATTTACTGGTCAGTGGACTGCTTCCGCTGTCACCCAAAGTTTTTGAACTTGTCACTGACTTATTATGAATGCGCTGCAGGTGACGTATAAGGGAGGATGTTCCGAGGTGGTTAACGTCCTTACCCCTACTTATTACAGCTTGACAAAGGGAACACACGGCTTGACACCTGTTGTCCGCATTTCTGGTGAAATACCTCCACACCGAAGAGCTGATTTTTTTGGTATTTTCACCTGGCATGTCAACGGCCATATTCCTCCCACGGACAACAGGTGTCTCCCCGGGTGCCTGACTTAAACAAACCACCTCACCATCAGAATCCTCCTGGTCAATTTCCTCCCCAGCGCCAGCAACACCCATATCCTCCTCATCCTGGTGTACTTCAACACTGACATCTTAAATCTGACTATCAGGAACTGGACTGCGGGTGCTCCTTCCAGCACTTGCAGGGGGCATGCAAATAGTGGAAGGCGCATGCTCTTCACGTCCAGTGTTGGGAAGGTCAGGCATCGCAAACGACACAATTGGACTCTCCTTGTGGATTTGGGATTTCAAAGAACGCACAGTTCTTTGCGGTGCTTTTGCCAGCTTGAGTCTTTTCAGTTTTCTAGCGAGAGGCTGAGTGCTTCCATCCTCATGTGAAGCTGAACCACTAGCCATGAACATAGGCCAGGGCCTCAGCCGTTCCTTGCCACTCCGTGTGGTAAATGGCATATTGGCAAGTTTACGCTTCTCCTCCGACAATTTTATTTTAGGTTTTGGAGTCCTTTTTTTTCTGATATTTGGTGTTTTGGATTTGACATGCTCTGTACTATGACATTGGGCATCGGCCTTGGCAGACGACGTTGCTGGCATTTCATCGTCTCGGCCATGACTAGTGGCAGCAGCTTCAGCACGAGGTGGAAGTGGATCTTGATCTTTCCCTAATTTTGGAACCTCAACTTTTTTGTTCTCCATATTTTATAGGCAGAACTAAAAGGCACCTCAGGTAAACAATGGAGATGGATGGATTGGATAGTTTACTAGTATACAATTATGGACGGACTGCCACGGTTAGGTGGTATAAAAAAACCACGGTTAGGTGGTATATATTATAATAATAATACAATTATGGATGGACGGACTGCCTGCCGACTGCCGACACAGAGGTAGCCACAGCCGTGAACTACCGCACTGTACACTGGTTGATAAAGAGATAGTAGTATACTCGTAACAACTAGTATGACACTATGACGACGGTATAAAGAATGGAAAAAAAACCACGGTTAGGTGGTATATATTATAATAATAATACAATTATGGATGGACGGACTGCCTGCCGACTGCCGACACAGAGGTAGCCACAGCCGTGAACTACCGCACTGTACACTGGTTGATAAAGAGATAGTAGTATACTCGTAAACTAGTATGACACTATGACGACGGTATAAAGAATGGAAAAAAAACCACGGTTAGGTGGTATATATTATAATAATAATACAATTATGGATGGACGGACTGCCTGCCGACTGCCGACACAGAGGTAGCCACAGCCGTGAACTACCGCACTGTACACTGGTTGATAAAGAGATAGTAGTATACTCGTAACAACTAGTATGACACTATGACGACGGTATAAAGAATGGAAAAAAAACCACGGTTAGGTGGTATATATTATAATAATAATACAATTATGGATGGACGGACTGCCTGCCGACTGCCGACACAGAGGTAGCCACAGCCGTGAACTACCGCACTGTACACTGGTTGATAAAGAGATAGTAGTATACTCGTAAACTAGTATGACACTATGACGACGGTATAAAGAATGGAAAAAAAACCACGGTTAGGTGGTATATATTATAATAATAATACAATTATGGATGGACGGACTGCCTGCCGACTGCCGACACAGAGGTAGCCACAGCCGTGAACTACCGCACTGTACACTGGTTGATAAAGAGATAGTAGTATACTCGTAACAACTAGTATGACACTATGACGGTATAAAGAAAGAAAAAAAAATACCACGGTTAGGTGGTATATATTGTAATACAATTATGGATGGACGGACTGCCTGCCGAGTTCCGACTGCCGACACAGAGGTAGCCACAGCCGTGAACTACCGCACTGTACTGTGTCTGCTGCTAATATAGACTGGTTGATAAAGAGATAGTATACAATACATACAACAATGAATATACTACTATACTGGTGGTCAGGCACTGGTCACCACTAGTCACACTGGCAGTGGCACTCCTGCAGCAAAAGTGTGCACTGTTTAATTTTAAATTAATATAATATTATGTACTCCTGGGGGCTCCTGCTATAACAACCTGCAGTGCTCCCCAGTCTCCCCCACAATTATTATAAGCTTTGCCTTTTATACATTGATGTGCAGCACACTGGGCTGAGCTGAGTGCACACAGACTGAGTCACACTGTGTGACTGGCTGCTGCTGTGTATCGTTTTTTTTCAGGCAGAGAACGGATATAGCAGAGAACGGATATATATTAAAATAAATAAAAGTTAACTAACAACAACTGCACTGGTCACTGTGGTAAACTCTGTCTGACTCTGCACAATCTCTCTCTCTCTTCTAATCTAATTTCTAATGGACAGGACGCCAGCCACGTCCTCTCCCTATCAATCTCAATGCACGTGTGAAAATGGCGGCGACGCGCGGCTCCTTATATAGAATCCGAGTCTCGCGAGAATCCGACAGCGTCATGATGACGTTCGGGCGCGCTCGGGTTAACCGAGCAAGGCGGGAGGATCCGAGTCTGCTCGGACCCGTGAAAAAAACATGAAGTTCGTGCGGGTTCGGTTTCAGAGAAACCGAACCCGCTCATCTCTAGTATTTACCCATCTGAAGTCATTGTTTTAAATATAGAATCGCAAATACGCACTTTACAGTCTTCTGATTTACATATACTAATACCAATCGCAATTAGGTCTTACAAATCAACCTCTCATTAATGGATAAAAATATCATATAATCAGAAACACATTCTTAGGCCATAGAAGGGTGATTTAATTAATTAGAAAGGATAATTGCGAAGACATCCTGTTGTGTCATTCCTGCTTCGTGTATATGTGATCCCAATATTTCTCAGGCAAACAGTGCTCTGTCAATAACTAGGAAATTGCTGACCTTGTTCGGATCAATTTAGGCTTTGAAAAAAAAATGCCAGTCTCCTGGGATTAGTGGTGCTCTTTTACCGTATGTAAAAGAAATGCAAAGTCGGCCATATTTGATGACAGGGCTGGGAGGGTTAATGAAACGCTATAAATGGCATTTCACCTTGACTTGTTACTGCCCTATAACATTGCCTTAGGGTCTAGCTAAGTGCCAGCTCAATCAGAAAACTACCAGAGTAAGGACTGATTTATAGATGATTCGGAAATGATATCCCCTGCTTGCCTTGCATGCATTTTTGAAAAATCTATTCATCTGTAAAAGGATACATATTATATGCATGTTATGCTGTAAATGGAAACGTTTTGATCTTTACAAGCTGTATGAAAAATTACAAATTATTCAATAGAATTCTTCAATACATCCTCGTCCTCTCTCAGCATTCCAGACGGCAAATAGCTATTGATATTTGGTCTTCGTTTGTAAACTGTGCATTGATGATCGGTCTAGACTGCTAATTGGGAGATATCATTTTACAAGCAGTTCCAGATTAAAAGCTTTCTCACTTTCACCGGTGTTAGTTTGTGTGAATGTCAATTTGATCCTTTCAGCGTGTTTATGCTAATTCTTTAGAGGCTCTCGGTTGCTCAGAGAGTTCCGCTCCAACGAAGCCAAATGATAATACATTCTCCGGTGTTGGAAAGTTAGTATACCCCGCTACTGCAAAGCACTACAGTAGTCATTTCCATCCAATGGATAATTACAGTTTATAACGTACAAACATGTATTTTATTACTACGAGGGTGACAGACGAGTGGCTCAGTTAAGGTTAATCCGATCAATCTGCATTTAACATATTTGTTGATTTAAAAATGGCCTGCGCTCCCTGGGGTCAAAAAGTGAGATAAAATGTAATGACTGTATCTGTGACGGTAAAAGGAAGGCAGGTAAAGGTGTATGTTATTCTTCATGGGGCTAAAGCACTTTGCGGAGCAGCTCTCGTGACATTCCATAAAGTAAACCTACAGTTTGCAGACTTGCGTGATTCTGGCACATCCACCTGGGCCTGAAGGCATGGGTATAACTTTAATGGGTGCAAGGTGTATGGCGCACACAGGATGCTGGGTCCAGGGGAGGCAACACAGTGCACCCATAAACTGTCAGGCATAGATATCACAGGGAAGATGGCAATGGCGCCATTTTTCCCAGTGATCTGCGCATGTGCAATAGACTGTGGCACAGTGCCAGAGCATACTTGGCACATGCACCATTTAGAGAGTGGGGACCCGCTCGGAGACTCATGTCTTAAACCATCCTAAGGGCCATAGAAAGCATTAATGGGTCTGGGTACTGTAGGAGGCATGGCCTAATCCCTGTAAAAAAAAAAAGTATACATGGTTCTGCGAGCATCACAGGAGGGCACCGTGCTGCCCTCATCTAGGCACCGATACACTAGGGGGTGCATGAACCGTGCGAGTGTTCTGCGTGTGCAGGGCTGGGGAGAGAGAGGTTGCTTCCACTGACAAGTAAGGAGTGTGTGTTTGGGGGTGGGCCAGGGACCAAGAGGGGGGATGCAGGTACTATTTACCCAGGCCCAGGTCTGAATGAGGGGTCCAACGGGGGTTCCAGGTCCCCTGCACCCTTAGCTGGCAGCAGCAGCTGCAGTTCTTCTCCTCAGCCCAGCACATGCTGCAGTGGGGCCACGGTGGTGCTTAAAGTACTATTTTTTTATATATAATTTTTTCTAAGTGTGCAGGGCCACACCTCCCGTGATTAGGCCATGCCCCCTGAAAAGTACCGGGGCCCGGCCAGGCTCTCCACTGCCCTGGGATTGGGCCCCAGCCAGGCCCCTCCAACAAGCTGGGGCCCATTTAATTGATACATGCTCCCGCTATTTTACTCTTGGCCCCCTGGCCATCCATGCCTGGAAGGGTGGGATGGAGGAGGAAAAATGCATTCTAATTTATACTGAGTACAGTAATGGTGTTTCACGCAAATACAAAAAGATACAGACTACAGTAAGTAGTTAACATATGCATATTCCCATTTTATTATAGGTGGTCGGCGGCATATGGAAGTACCAGTTGATGATGGTTTCCAGCAGTAGTAACTGGCTGTTTGCAAAGTCCCCTGTGATGGTGGTAGGTACATTGCATGTATGTTAAACTGTTTTAGATGTTTCTGCTATGTTACTGAATACTTTGAAATTTTATTGATTCCTAATAGCTAATGTATTTTTTGCAAGACAAAAAACATGATCAGAAAAGATCCCCTCTAATTCTTAAGGGGGAATTTCCACATAAAATCTACAGACCCATCACTTCCCTTACCTTCTGGATCCCATGTCGCAGAGCCGGCCTTAGGCATAGGCAAACTAGGCAAATGCCTAGGGCATTTGGTATGCTTAGGGGCACCAGCAGCTTCTGCTGATTAAAATGATATGCAGAATGCCTATATTCTGTGTGTGACTGTGGCTGTATCTGCATACGAAATGCTACGTTGCAGTGTATTCCTGGAAATCACTGTAATGTAGCATTTCGTATGCAGATACAGCCACAGTCGCACACAGAATATAGGCATGCTGCATACCATTTTAATCAGCAGAAGCTGCTTGTGCATCCTAGCCACATAGCAAATAAGATGCATTTTCATAACCAAAAGGTTCCCGATGTTAGCAGAGCTGCCAACTGACTCATGCCAGGAATCTCCTGCAGAACTAGCGGCAGTTCTACGGGGCACCAGCCAAAATCTTGTCTAGGGCATCATATTGGTTAGGGCCGGCTCTGCCCTGTCGCACAGATCGCGTTTTCCTCTCACAATAACTCCTTACACTGTGCCACATCGGAATCCATGGTCACTATTTCTCTGATGTGCAGAACAGTCAGACGAGAGTACTAACTCGCAGGCCCTCAGGAGAGTCCATTAGGATCTAGACTACTCCACTAAATTGGCATAGCTAGGATGTATGGCTTAGTCTTTGCACTGAATGTTTGTCAGATTTGATTAAAGCTCCCATTAGACAAAACAAGGATTCTCAGCTTCTGTTTTACCCATTTTTAAATTGTGATATTCTGGTAAAAGACTCTTACTTGTGTTTTACCCCAGGCAAAAGTCCCCAAGCTCTCCCCTGCATTTTATCAATATTGTCCCTTTGATTTATACAAGTATACTGTCAAAGTCAGAAAAATATCTCTATGCACACTACCATATTTGCACCTCACACAGGTCCGTGCTGCGCATGCGTACGCTCTCCCGTACGTGCGCATACTCACAGTCGCGGGCACCCGCAGGCGCACGGTATGCGTATTTACGGTAGAGTTTATGTGGTCGTAGCGTGCGACTCAATCGTTACATATTTTCACTATATAATGTATTTTGTAGATCATGGTCCCTTTGATAGATTCTGAAAGTTTGGTTAATATAGAATGTTCGTGAACAGAGAAATCCCTCTTTGTTTGATACGAAGGGTCAGACTGGAGTAATACAGTGGTGTTTAGTACCCATCGGAAGAGTATTTAATTAGCAATATTCCGGTGTTGGTTTGAAGCGGATTAATCGCTCGTGCGAATAGTTATGGACATAAGAAGTTTATGAACATTTACTGTATTTGCACTTACTTATCCATGCGGCGGGAAACCCAGTTTCCCTCCCACCTGAGCTGTTGGAAATAGTCATGGCCCACCTGTATGAATCAACCTATGACCTTTTGTTATAATGCGAGGAGGAATTCCTGTGTCCAATGAACAATGAGATTGTAGGGACCATTGAATTGCATTGTGTGTGGGGCATAAATAGACAGGCCGATCACATCCAGCTCTCACTCTTCAACGGTTATCATTGCTGAAAATCGGGAGCTGGATGTCCAGAGGCGCATGCGATCGTTTCCTTTGTGCGTAAGTTTTTCTCCGCAACTATATTGATCTTCTTGTTATTGTGAGCCAATTTCTCTCTCTCTCTCTCTCTTCTCCTCTTTCTCTCTTATTTTCCCTTAAATAGTAATTGTATTGTATTTCCTGTGTAGTTATCTGGTTAGGTAGTCTATGTTATATTGTAGTGTATGATTTGTATTTGTATTAATTCTTTTGCAAGTATATCATTCATAATATATATATTAGGCGTTGGACCCTGAGCACGGTATCTGTGTATTTCTTATAGTGTTAAGTATTCTCAGAGCGTCGGTGACGCTAGAGCAGCTTTAAAGGTAATAAGGTTATACTGTGTTGCATTTACACTCTATCATTACACTAAGGTTTTACTGCACAATACACTGTTTATGGTTTAGATACAAAGGTTTAACATTGTGAGCGTCAGCGCCGCTGGTGATCTCCTCGTGGTCCCGAGCGTCCGCTACGCTATAGCGAATCATTAAGTTAGTCACCAGCCAATAGCGTGCCTGCCTGTGATCTCTTGGCCGTGAGCGAACGTGACGCTTGAGCGTCTCGACTACGGCTAAGCGATTGTTACGCAACGTGCGTACCCTTACGGTACTTCATACGTGGATAGCGTACAGTGTTCTTAGACCTCATAAAGGGTATTATATAAGATAAATATTCAGCTTTATCAATTGCGGGCTCGTCCTGTCCTTCACACATCTCTGCTAGGTAATTTCAGCAGACATTATCCATCAGCAAAGGGCGGGAGGTTATATTCCTCGTAGTGCTGTCGGGATAAGCGTCTGCTTCATTTAGTAAAGGGTGCTGAAGGAATCCGGGAACCGGAGGTAAGAACAACACGTTAGTCTCTTTTAAAACTGTTTATTTTTCTGTCTTGCGTACACACGCACGCACACATATATATCTGCATTTCCTTTTTTTTTCATTTGTGTATTTTCGTATATCACTCTCCTGTTTGCCAGTTCTATAGTTGATAAACGTGCTAAGAGAGATTTGCTGCTATTTTATAGTTTAAGAGTAAAAAGGTAATATAGTTAAAGTATAGACAAACACAGCTGTGCCTGAGAGACAAGGCGAAGTCAGTGTGGTGCGCGGTAGATGATAAAGGATCATCTACATTGATAAACGTATAAATTGTGTTACGGTGGATCTTTGCTTTGCGTACACGTGTCTCTAACAAAGGACTGAGACTTGCGTACGCAACCCAAGGGCCGACGCACGCAGCGTATATTACGCAACGGAGCGTCCGGGTACGCCCACGTAACTCAAATCACAAGTTTTTTTTTCTCCTCTCAACGCGATAAGTAGCGCAACGCGGTAAATAACGCAAGGCGATAAATCGCGCAAATCTATTTTAACATTCGAAATTTAAATTAACAGATCCTTCTCCTAATTGGTAACACATCTGGTCTAAAGAAAAATTTCTGCGCAGAAATAGAAATAGAAACAAAAGTGTATATGTGGTGAGTGAGTGTTTGTTTTTACAATTTTTGAGGTTGAACCACAAGAAAAGTCGAGTTCTCGTGAGGTACATGCGTGTAAGTGACGTACATGGTGGCTAGGGAGGCATCCCTGGTTAAAACATACAATTTGAGCATTAGAGTGTAGCAGACCAGGAGGTCATACTGTAACAGACCAGGAGGTCATAGCAGACCAGCAGGTTCAGGTACAGCAGACAAGGAAGTCCGCTATACAGTCCATAGGCACAACACCAAGAAAGGGTTGGTGCAACACCCATATAGGCCATACAAGCTCTGGCTGAAGGAATTCGCAGCCGTAATTTTCGATTCCACTGGTCGCTCCGTACATAAGATTAGTTGCTTATGTGCTGAACGATTGTACCGCACGTAATTGTGTGCATTAGTAAACCTGACCGGTACTATTTGTGTACGAAGGTCATAAACGCTATTTGTACATTCTAACGTGATTTGTGTAAATTTTTTTATTTTAAGGGAGGTTCGCTGCTCACTCAGGAACTATCCAACAACCAATAGTTACTGGAAAGAGTAAGTGTTCTTCGGATAACCCTCGCAGGTTCCAGTAAATAGAGGTTCAGGTCGCAGGGGCCCTGGGTCGAGTACGCCAGCACTATATCAGTGTGATCAGGTCGTATTGGTCGGCGTGGGCGAGTGAGTGGGGTACTCGGTAAACCGCCACCGTCAGCCTATTTTGAACATTTTGGTTTGCGTAAGGGTTGGCTGAATAAAGCAACACCTTCGAACTATGGGGGCCACTTGTTCAGGTAGGGGGCGATCAACCTCGGTTCGGGTTGATTCAGTGAACCGACCAGTCGGGTCGGCAAGGTACGTAATGTGTGAGAAATACGGAAGTCACACAGAAGCTTTATGTGATGAATGGGAGAGAATGACAGTACATGACGGGGAGAAATTCCCAAGAGTAGGTAGCTTCAGCACAGAAGTGTTAACGAATTTAAGGAGAAGGATATGTCTCATTAATTCAGCAAAGAGACGAATCAAGCATTATGATTATTTGCAGTTGTGGCAACAGGAGGGTGACATACAGAGAGGATTGGCTCAGGCGGCGGGATCTGGCTCGATCAGGAAACTGATAGCCACGGCCCCACCGCCACCATACATATCAGGAGAGAAATTGGTTGCGGAGAATGACGCACTAAGGTGTAACAAACAAACACTTAGCAACTGTGTAAATGTTAAAGATAATGTTAACCAATTAACCAATGCAAGTATTAACCCGTGCAAGTTGTACCCTGTTTTGAACTTTCCTCAGGAGTGTGATCAAGAGGACGAATCGGCAACAATTTCAGCGCTCTCTCTAGCAGCCACCATAGCAGAGACCACAGTAGGCACAGCTCCACCCCCGAGATTAGTAACAAAGGCCCCTAGCGGAGGGATAGGTGAGGTCGTATCAACGGGTAAGTACGGCACCATACACTATGCTGAAACTATTTCACCACAGCCTGTAGAATCTACACAGAATGAGGTTGTTAGAGTTAATCCTGTTAAGGTAATAGTAGTTCCAAATGGGAAAACAGACACTTCAGGAGTCACTCCTGTTAGGAACATTGCCATGTATAGCCCATTTTCCCGAATGGAATTAAGGACCATAGTGTCGGAATTCCCTGACCCTAGAAAAGACTTAGTTGCCAGCCAAAAATACATCAGAGACCTAGGTAACACTGTAGAGACCAACAATAAAGACTGGCAGATATTGCTGAGAGCATGTTTACCCTCCAATGTCGACGCAGCTCAATTTTTAGCTGACTGTGGATTAGATCAGGATGTACCTCTTACAGAAGTGTACAACAAAGACAATGTAAAAAGAATAAGTTTACAGTTAAAGGAGTATTTCCCAGCCGTAGTTAAATGGAACAAAATATTCTCCATTAAACAGAAGGAGTCAGAAACAGCTGCAGAGTATTTTCACAGAGCATTATCAGAAATGGCAAAATACACAAGCATAGAGGACATTAAAACAAACATAAACCATCGAGAAGTAGCAGTATCGGTACTGATGGATGGTTTAAAAGAGTCATTGAAGACTAGGGTACAGACCACACAACCATGTTGGCGAGGTCTGTCTGTGGCTACTTTGAGAGAGGCTGCTATTGATCACGATAGGAACATCACCAGACACAGGGAACAACAAGGTGATAAGTTAATGGCAGTAAGTATACAGGCCCTGACCACAAGGCAGCCTTTGTTTATATCACCAAACCCTGTGGGTAAGTCAAATGTGGTTACTTGTTATTCTTGTCATAAACAGGGACACATGGCACGAGATTGTAGAGTGAAGAATTCACGAAACTCATACCAACCCCCTAGACAACGACACGACACACGACATTGGGATCAGGGTCCGCAGAAACGGAGTTATGAGCCACATACAAGGGAAACAAAAAGATATCCCCCGAACAGAGACTGGCAAGCCTCTGGTAGCTCCCAATTAACTCCATCACAAGTAGTTGCTGCCAGCGGGATTCAGGGAGGTCACCATACCCAATAGGGGTGTGGCCATACCTGTAATCTGCAGCCAGTAAAATTGATTGCAAGCCTTGGAAGTGAACCAGAAATTGCAATCAATGTAGCTGGTAAATCATTAAACTTTCTTGTAGACACAGGGGCGGCCAAATCAGTGATAAATTCGACAGTGGGCATGAGAACCACTGGTAAGACAATTCCAGCAATAGGGGTAACGGGAGTAGTCCAGCACTATTCTGTTAGCAAACCAGCCGAGATTACAATAGGGCCTTTACATACCAAGCATTCCTTTTTGCTGGCTGCATCGGCACCGACTAATCTCCTGGGAAGAGACTTACTGTGTAAAATGGGGTGCGTCATTTATTGTACTCCTGAAGGTGTATTCTTGGACATACCTGAGAATCACGCTCAGGAAGTACGAGACATGTTAGACTCCCCATCAAAATTAATATCACATACCATTATGACAAATAGGACTCCCTCCCAAGTAGAAGAAATGACATCTCAGATACCAGAGTCACTTTGGACTAAAGATGGACAGGACACTGGATTAATGGCAAACGTAGCTCCGGTAGTTGTGCAAGTAAAAGATGGTAGGATAGCTCCAAAAATCCCACAGTACCCTCTGAAGCCAGAGGTGGAGTTAGGAGTGTATCCCGTAATAGAGCGCTTGCTACAACAGGGCATTCTGGTAAGAACGTCCAGCACTGCCAATAGTCCCATCTTCCCTGTTAAAAAGAGTGGGGGGAGGGGTTACCGGCTAGTGCAGGATCTAAGGGGGATTAACAAAATAGTTGAGCGTCAGTTCCCCGTAGTGCCAAATCCAGCTGTCATCCTAATGCAAATCCCTCCCACTGCGAAATTTTTCACTGTTATTGACCTCTGCTCCGCTTTCTTTTCGGTACCTCTGCACCCTGACAGTCAATATTTGTTTGCATTTACATACAGAGGAGTCCAATACACATGGACTCGATTACCACAAGGATTCATAGATAGTCCAAGTATATTTTCCCAGGCTTTGCATGATTGTTTACAGTCTTTCCAACCAGTGAGTGGATCAGTATTAATACAGTACGTGGATGATCTACTACTGTGTTCTGATTCATTGGAAGCATCCCTGAAGGATACGAAACAGCTCCTGTTTCATCTTTCAGACACAGGACACAAGGTTTCCAAAGACAAGTTGCAATTATGCCAAACTAGGGTAAAATATTTGGGACACTGTCTAACACAAGGACTGAGACACCTGACCGCTGATAGAATTCAAGCAATTAGAGACATGACTCTGCCACAAACCCAGCAACAGATCAGAACATTTTTAGGAATGTGTGGGTATTGCCGTAACTGGATCCCAGGGTTTTCCATTCTAGCGTTACCCTTGCAGGAGATGGTCTCCTCAAACAAACCTGATCGGATTTCGCATACAGACGAGTCTGAGACAGCATTTGAGAGACTTAAACAGTGCCTAACGCAGGCACCAGCATTAGGTATGCCAGACTATGGGAAACCCTTTGAACTATACGGAACAGAAAGTGCTGGTTGCGCGGCAGGCGTACTAACCCAAAAGCACGGTGATGCCAGCAGGCCAGTAGCATATTACAGCGCTCAGCTAGATACGGTAGCGCGATCCCTCCCCACATGCTTGCGAAGCGTTGCTGCGATAGCATTGCTAGTAACGAAAAGCGAAGACGTCGTGCTAGGTCACAACCTCACAATTCATACACCACATGCAGTGTCAGCCTTGTTAAATTCTGCCCAAACCAGACACGTCTCATCAGCGCGGTTTACAAGATGGGAATTGGCACTAATGGCCCCCGTAAACATCACCATAAGGAGATGCAGTGCATTAAATCCTGCAACATATCTCCCAGGTGTGCCTGGACAGGCACAAAGGGTGGAGGATGAGAGTGGTGGGGAAGGAGAATTTAATACAAAGGAAGACACACATGATTGTATGGAATATTTGACCCAAAATTTTACCGCAAGGCCTGACATCAGTGACAACCCACTGGAAGATGTAGAACTTACGTTCTACACGGACGGTAGTTGTCATAGACAGTCAGACTCGGGAGACTTGTGTACTGGATACGCAGTCGTAGATGACCAAGGCACCATAGAAGCGGAACCGCTAGGCCCACCTCACTCAGCCCAGGTTGCTGAACTGGTCGCCCTAACCAGAGCATGTGAATTGGCTAAGGGCAAATCAGCCAATATCTACACCGATTCTAGATACGCATTCGGGGTAGTCCATGATTTCGGAGCCCTATGGCGCCTCAGAAATTTCATGACGGCAGCTGGTACACCGGTAGCGCATGCAGCTCACATAAAAAGGCTTCTAACAGCGATACAGGAACCCGACAGAGTGGCTGTTATCAAATGTAAAGCACACACATATAGCCAAGACCCAGTATCACTTGGTAACAGCCGAGCAGACAAAGCTGCTAAATTAGCAGCTGCTACCCCCAGACAGACAGACACCACACAACTGATGGTATTTAATACCATCAACACACAGAAGTTGTGTGAGATGCAAAATTTGTGTTCCACACAGGAAAAGGCAGTCTGGAAGGCAAAAGGATATGGCCAGGAGTCCTCGGGACTCTGGACGGATGGACACGGTAAACCAGTGGCCCCCAGAGCATACCTTCCATGTTTAGCTGAGGCAGCTCACGGGCTGACTCATCTGGGCAAGGAAGGGATGTGCAAGTTGGTAAGAGCATATTGGTGTGCCCCAGGATTTTCATCTCATGCGAGTAAAAGGGCAATGTCATGCCTTACCTGTCTGAGAAAGAACATCGGAAAGGCAATACCTACAGAACCATCTCATATCCCACCTGCCGGCGGCCCTTTCCAGGTAATACAGATTGACTTTATTCAATTACCCCCTTGTCGAAATTTGAAATATGTACTTGTTTGTATAGATGTTTTCTCAAATTGGGTCGAAGCATTTCCGGCGGCCACAAATACCGCTATGTTTACTGCTAAGAAAATTGTGCAGGAATTTGTATGTAGATATGGTATCCCTAGAATTATCGAAAGTGGTAGGGGTACCCATTTTACAGGTGATGTCTTTCAAGGAATGTGTAAATTGATGGGAATTGATAGCAAGCTGCACACTCCATACCGTCCACAGGCGAGTGCGAAAGTGGAAAGAGTGAACAGCACTATTAAAAATAAACTGAGTAAAGTGATGGCAGAGACAGGACTGACATGGCCAGAAGCTTTACCCATTGTACTGTACAGCATCAGAACCACTCCCAAGTCCCCTCTTAATCTGTCTCCCTTTGAAATCTTGTTTGGTCGACAACCGCATGTTATGATTAACCCTCAGGATGATTTGAAGTGTAACAATGAAGTGACTGTAAAGTACTTGATTAACATGAGTAAACAGCTAAGGAATCAAAATGATAATTTGAAGTTGGTGATTCCTGATTTACCAGATAGTAATTGTCATGACATTGAACCTGGGGATTATGTAATGATACGGAATTTTCTAAGCTCAGGTTGCCTTATTGACAGATGGGAAGGACCATACCAGGTCTTATTGACTAGCACTACAGCATTGAAGGTTGCTGAGAGAGAGACTTGGGTTCATTCGTCCCACTGTAAAAAGGTTGCTGATCCAGCGAGGTCCCGTGATAAGGAACAGACGGTAGAGGTTGTATCACTGGAGTGTCTGTTCCAGGAAGATTGAGGCGGCACCTGAGCATTGAAAATCACAAGACCAAAAGCAGTTGTCGATCCCCTGTTCCCTTTTATTGTTTTTCTCCAACTTCCCATCCCCTCTCCCTCAAATTATTTTTTCCCCCTTCTCATTCTTCTCCGTTTCCTCCTACAAGATGGACTTGCCCCAAGAGACTGTGATCCGGATTTTCCTGTTGACCATGATGTTGACCAGAGCAGTCTGTTCCGGCGAGAGTACCATGGAGGTCGAGAGAGGTTCTGGAATGGGTTCTGATGACAGAGATGGAGGCGTAGTTTTCCAAGAACAACATAATCAACAAGCAAAGGCGAGTATCAGAAAACGATCCGATAGCATTGACCATAGAAGGAATTGTGAAGGATTGTTAGCTGAAGAAAACTGTATCTGTCGGCTCTGTAACAATGTCATTGAGGATGGGTGCATAAAGAAATGCCAATCCAGTTTTAATATCCATATGGACCGGCATCCATTGAGTGACTATCACTTCTTAGTGGGTAGTGTGTTAAATAAAACAGATTGTTGGGTATGCTCTCAAGTACCTCAAGGTCATAGCAAATCAGGGCTAGTACCATTTCCTTTAACGTTAGGGGAGGTACTTGAGTTAAGTGGTGGTAGACCGGTGGACAGGAGGTTTAATATCTCCAGCCCTCCTAGTTTGAAGCTCCACCAATACCATGTGGATAGGTCCCTATTATGTTTTAACATCTCCAATCCCCGAAAGCCGGGAAATTGGGAAGTGTCATGGAGTAATCAAACCATGACCTTTTCGCATAGAGCAGATAGAATGCCTACAGATACAGAGCTTATACGCCACATAGCCAGTAGAGGAAAATCTTTCCGGTATAGGTATACCTTAGGAAATAGGATTACGAGAGTTGGAGAGGTATCACCAGGATACTGTGCACATATCGTACAACCTGATACGTGTACTAAGCAGATGGAAGAATTAGGGTTAGGAGATTTCACATGGAAGGTGTGTAATATGGTTATGTCCTACTCCGTCCCATATGTTCTCCCCGATGATGCATATTTCATATGCGGGAGAAAGGCGTATAAGTGGCTTGCCCCAAACTCTGAAGGATTGTGTTATATTGGAAAAGTACTGCCTGAAGTAATAACTGTATCACATGACAAAATGAAAGACATACACCGTGTTGCCCAAACTCCTTATATTCACACTCATTACGAGCACGTAGTTAAACGGCACCTGATAGAAAGAACAGAGCATCCGGCCTCTGACATGATCCATGAATCCACCGGGATTCAGTTTCTAATCGCGTTAGACATCACTCGCACCGCCAGAGGAGTGTTGAATTATAAATACATATCTGCGCTTGCAAATTTGTTAGATAATATCACTGAAATGTATGATGACACGTTTAGGTATACTGGAAGAGAACTTCAAGCTTATAAAACAGAACTGGTACAGCATAGAATGGTTCTTAATTACCTCACAGCAGTGACAGGCGGATATTGTGTCACACTGGCAACACAATACGGCGTGAAATGTTGCACATATATTACGAATAGCACCGAGGATCCGGTCGAGGTCATAGACCAAAAGATGGACGATATTCTCCAACTGAAGTGGGAATTTCGCAGGAGACACAATCTCACTCTTGCTGCTGTAGGTAATGAGCTGACTGGTTGGGTGTCATGGTTGAACCCGCGAAATTGGTTCTCTGGTTTAGGAGACTGGGCTCAAGGAGTCATAATGGATGTTGGGAAGTTTCTCCTATGTATCTTAGGTGTTATCATAACGATTGGTTTGATATTTAGATGCGGTCAGGCTTTAATGAGGTGCAATCGTCGTACTAAGGTAATGAGTTTAAGGAGTGAGGAAACTGTAATTCAAATGGACTTGATTTATGACCCAACGGTAGAAACAATAATGTGATGAAAATGCGATTTCTACGGTCCGTTTCTTTCACCTGTTTTTCCGTTTCCTCCAAGGTAAAAAGACCCACTTGGACGAGGAGTTTGATGAGCCGATATACAGACAACAGATGGATTAAAGAAGAAGTTTTGACAACCTGATACACAGATTTTTGATGAACTATGCCATGGATCCCCAGTTTCCCTATAAATTTTAAAATTATGCTAGCCCAACACTTTTGTAAATCTATGGACATTGACAGCTTTTGCTCGCACCTTATGGGCAAAAGCACAAAGAAGACGGCATTCAACAGACACCAAACAAGACCTCAATCGACGAATGTACATTTACCTGACATAGAATACCACCGCATTTACCGTAATTATGTCTTTTCTTCATTTCTACAACCCTCAGGTAATGACACACATAGTCGATAGGGAATACAGGCACAGATACCAGCAATCACATATCTCCCCCATTCATGTATCATCAACTAAAATGTGCTCCCCCATTTTGTTACAACCAAAGCCGAAAAGAGCTCGGTAAAGTTTGACAGCCCATCCACAGACCCGTACCACGGGATAAGAAGGAATTCAAATGTATACTTCGCAATACCTCGAAGCTTGATTTAAAACACGTACGGCACGATGATACATGACCCCCAAGCACGGATTCATTCACACATGCTTCTGCTATCTCACTAGGTCATACCCTTTTCCTACCTTCTCCTCTCCTCCCCTACCCAACCATGTAAATGTATTAACCCCTGACATATATTTTTCTCTTTTTGAAATGTTTTAGAAGGTGGCAGTTATTGTTGACTGCCAAAGGGTGGACTGTCAAAGTCAGAAAAATATCTCTATGCACACTACCATATTTGCACCTCACATAGGTCCGTGCTGCGCATGCGTACGCTCTCCCGTACGTGCGCATACTCACAGTCGCGGGCACCCGCAGGCGCACGGTATGCGTATTTACGGTAGAGTTTATGTGGTCATAGCGTGCGACTCAATCGTTACATATTTTCACTATATAATGTATTTTGTAGATCATGGTCCCTTTGATAGATTCTGAAAGTTTGGTTAATATAGAATGTTCGTGAACAGAGAAATCCCTCTTTGTTTGATACGAAGGGTCAGACAGGAGTAATACAGTGGTGTTTAGTACCCATCGGAAGAGTATTTAATTAGCAATATTCCGGTGTTGGTTTGAAGCGGATTAATCGCTCGTGCGAATAGTTATGGACATAAGAAGTTTATGAACATTTACTGTATTTGCACTTACTTATCCATGCGGCGGGAAACCCAGTTTCCCTCCCACCTGAGCTGTTGGAAATAGTCACGGCCCACCTGTATGAATCAACCTATGACCTTTTGTTATAATGCGAGGAGGAATTCCTGTGTCCAATGAACAATGAGATTGTAGGGACCATTGAATTGCATTGTGTGTGGGGCATAAAAATAGACAGGCCGATCACATCCAGCTCTCACTCTTCAACGGTTATCATTGCTGAAAATCGGGAGCTGGATGTCCAGAGGCGCATGCGATCGTTTCCTTTGTGCGTAAGTTTTTCTCCGCAACTATATTGATCTTCTTGTTATTGTGAGCCAATTTCTCTCTCTCTCTCTCTCTTCTCCTCTTTCTCTCTTATTTTCCCTTAAATAGTAATTGTATTGTATTTCCTGTGTAGTTATCTGGTTAGGTAGTCTATGTTATATTGTAGTGTATGATTTGTATTTGTATTAATTCTTTTGCAAGTATATCATTCATAATATATATATTAGGCGTTGGACCCTGAGCACGGTATCTGTGTATTTCTTATAGTGTTAAGTATTCTCAGAGCGTCGGTGACGCTAGAGCAGCTTTAAAGGTAATAAGGTTATACTGTGTTGCATTTACACTCTATCATTACACTAAGGTTTTACTGCACAATACACTGTTTATGGTTTAGATACAAAGGTTTAACATTGTGAGCGTCAGCGCCGCTGGTGATCTCCTCGTGGTCCCGAGCGTCCGCTACGCTATAGCGAATCATTACGTTAGTCAGCAGCCAATAGCGTGCCTGCCTGTGATCTCTTGGCCGTGAGCGAACGTGACGCTTGAGCGTCTCGACTACGGCTAAGCGATTGTTACGCAACGTGCGTACCCTTACGGTACTTCATACGTGGATAGCGTACAGTGTTCTTAGACCTCATAAAGGGTATTATATAAGATAAATATTCAGCTTTATCAATACAGCAAATGTACTACTATAGTAATGTCCTGTAGCACATCATTTAAAATCTAGAAATAGAGTGGTTGATAAATATATTTACAACCAGCTTAGGAAAGGACTACACACTGGAGAAACACTTTACATACAATATATTACTAAGAACAGCAACATAAGCAGATCAGAAGATTATACAGACAATTAAAGATTATCAATGGCCCTCATTCCGAGTTGATCGCACCAAGCAACTTTTTGCTGCTGGTGCGATCAACTAATCTCCGCCTATGGGGGAGTGTATTTTAGCATAGCAGGGCTGCGATCACTTGTGCAGCCCTGCTATACTAAAAGAGTTTCCTGCAAAACATGACCAGCCCTGGACATACTTACCCTGTGCGATGGATCCAGCGATGATGAGCTCGGCTTTGACGTCAGATATCTGCCCTCCATTTGCCTGCGTTTTTTCTTACCACTCCCCGAAAACGGTCTCCAATGGTCAGTTGACGCCCCGGAACACCTTCCTGCAGTCAGTCTTCTTGCGATCGCCGCTGCGACCGCATTTTCCGCTGTCACAGTCGTTGCCCGGCGCCAACAACGTGCATGCGCATTATGGCCCCCGCACGTGTGCAGTAGTGACCCGGTCGCAGCTGTGCGAACGAAAGCACGCTGTGATTGGGTCGGAATGACCCCCTGTATGTCCAATAAATATTATGGAAATTATGCTTTTCATTTTTAACCGTGAAACCAGCTGCAAAATGATATTAATAAAATAGTATTACGATATTTCCTATTGCGCATTATAGCGTAATATCATTTCAACATTCCATCCCTTGTATTGCAAATAAATTAAACAGCATCTTCATAAAGGTATCTGTGTGCCGTATGCGCTTATGTACAGTAGGTGTGCATCCAGGTGTGTACATGGGTAGGTGTGTCTCACAAGGGGCCTAATTCAGAGTTGATCGCAGCAGCAGATTTGTTAGCAGTTGGGCAAAACCATGTGCACTGCAGGGGGGGGGGGGGCGATGTAACATGTGCAGAGAGAGTTAGATTTGGGTGGGGTGTGTTCAAACTGAAATCTAAATTGCAGTGTTAAAATAAAGCAGCTAGTATTTACCCTGCACAGAAACAATATAAGTATTTACCCTGCACAGAAACAATATAACCCACCCAAATCTAACGCTTTCTGCACATGTTACATCTGCCCCTCCTGCAGTGCACATGGTTTTGCCCAACTGCTAACAAATTTTCTGCTGCGATCAACTCTGAATTACCCCCAATGTAATGTATAGCTTGATCAGATGAGATGTAACGTACTGTATACTTATTCTGCAAAACATTCACTTCATTCCACAAAATGTTCACGTTCCATGATCAGTGGAATGTGACCTTTAGTATTCCCAATCCTGCCCCGACTGCACCAGAAAGTAGAATTAATTGTTGTCGCCATAGGCCGATTCATTCACTATAAATTCCTCACTGTTCAAATTTATAAAACAGAGGGGAATGGCAAATCAAACGCAGAACTTGAAAAATTGCGTTGCTGGAACTTCTTGTCTAATTGAATGAAGGTGGCATGGTGTCACAGTGATAAGCATTGGTGCCTTTCAGTGATATGCCCATTAGTTTCATTACGGGACAGGGGGGCAGATGTATTAACCTGGAGAAGGCATATGGAAGTGATAAACCAGTGATATGTCCAAGGTGATAAAGGCACCAGCCAATCAGATCCTAACTGTTAATTTACATATTGGAGCTAATTGGCTGGTGCCTTTATCACCTTGCACTTATCACTGGTTTATCACTTCCTTATGCCTTCTTCAGGTTAAGACATCTGTCCCACAGTTTGTGTATAGTGTGTTTGTTTTCAATGAGTTTCTATGGATTTCCTCCAACATTTCAAGACCATAAGGGCAGATGTATTAAGCCTGGAGTAGGGATAAAGAAGTGATAACGCAGTGATAAATGCAAGGTGACTGATAATACACCAGCCAGTCAGCTCCTGTCATTTTTATATCCGTAATGATTGTCTGGTGCATTATCATTGCTTTATCACTTCTTTATCCCTTCTCCAGGTTAATACATCTTCCCCATAGTTGTAATTTAATTGTCTACTGATGGAATTGGCCCTAATAAGTGAGATAGAGAATGGGGACTATTAGCTCCACTTGGGCAAGAAGAGATGTGAATGATTAAACATTCTCCATAAATATTCTGCATGTGTTGATGATACATTATATGAATAATGAATAGCAATAATAATAATTATGATAGTGATGATAATTATAATTATAATAACTTACTTGAACCTAATTAATTCTGGAAACACCTCTTCAGGCTTACAAAATGTCTGAAACATAGCAACACTTACTGTAGAAGTACCGGTCAGTTTACTGTCAAGAGTATCGTAACCTTCCTTTAAATTTTATGCATTCAACGCACTAAATAGTTCCTAGTAATTAGATTTAACCTTCAAGCAAGCTGTGGGACACAATAACATTTTGAGATGCACTTTTTGTCAGACAAAAATTAAAATTTTCATTTACATAGTCTGAATTACTGTCTTTGTCTCCCGGTTTTATAATTACATTTTAGATTGATTGCAGATCTCTGATAACCTTTAGTAATATGGCGCAAGGATACATATTCCGAGTGCCTGTTGACATTAATATTGTGTCCTTTTAAGTTAATAGTAAAAAAGCTCAACATTAGGCATTTTACTTGGTATGGAAAAGCAAGTTATATAAGGTTGCAAGAAAAAGTATGTGAACCATTTGGAATTTCCTGGATTTGTGCATAAATTGGTCATAAAATGTGTTCTGCTCTTCATCTAAGTCACAACAATAGACAAACACAGTCTGATGAAACTAATACCACACAAACAATTATATGTTCTCATGTTTTTATTGAACACACCATGTAAACATTCACAGTGCAGGGTGGACAAAGTATGTGAACCCCTAGGCTAATGACTTCTCCAAGAGCTAATTTGAGTCAGGATTCAGCCAACCTGGAGTCCAATCAATGAGACGAGATTAGAGGTGTTGGTTAAAGCTGCCCTGCCCTATTAAAAACACATACCAGTTTTGAGTTTGCAATTCTCAAGAAGCATTGCCTGATGTGAACCATGCCTTGCAGAAAAGAGCTCTCAGAAGACCTACGATTAAGAATTGTTGACTTGCATAAAGCTGGAAAAAGTTACAAAAGTATTTCTAAAAGCCTTAATGTTCATCAGTCCACGGTAAGACATATTGTCTATACATGGAGAAAGTTCAGTACTTTTGCTACTCTCCCAAGAGGTGGGCGGCATGTAAAGATGACTGCAAGAGCACAGCGCAGAATGCTCAATGAGGTGTAGAAGAATCCTAGAGTGTCAGCTAAAGACTTACAGAAATCTCTGGCACATGCTAACATCTCTGTTGACGAATCTACCATACGTAAAACACTGAACAAGAATGGACTTCATGGGAGGATACCACGGAGGAAGCCACTGCTGTCCAAAAAAAAAAACATTGCTGCATGTTTGAAGTTTGCAAAAGAGCACCTGAATGTTCCACAGCACTACTGGCAAAATATTCTGTGGACAGATGAAACCAAAGTTGAGTTGTAAGGAAGGAACAAACAACACTGTGTGGAGAAAAAAAGGCACAGCACACCAACATCAAAAGCTCATCCCAACTGTGAAGTATGGTGGAGGGGGCATCATGGTTTGGGGCTGCTTTGCTGCCTCAGGGCCTGGACAGATTGCTATCAATGATGGAAAAAAAGAATTCCCAAGTTTATCAAGACAATTTGAAGGAGAACTTAAGGCCATCTGTCCACCAATTGAAGCTCAACAGAAGATGGGTGCTGCAACAGGACAACGACCCAAAGCACAGAAGTAGATCAACAACAGAATGGCTACAACTGAAGAAAATACGCCTTCTGGAGTGGCCCAGTCAGAGTCCTGACCTCACCCCGATTGAGATGCTGTTGCATGACCTCAAGAGAGTGATTCACACCAGACAACCCAAGAATATTGCTGAACTGAAACAGTTTTGTAAAGAGGAATGGTCCAAAATTCCCCCTGATATGCAACTATAGGAGGTTATTGTTGCCAAAGGAGGGTCAACCAGTTATTAAATCCAAGAGTTCACATACTTCGTCCACCCTGCACTGTGAATGTTTACATGGTGTGTTCAATAAAAACATGAGAACATATAATTGTTTGTGTGATATTAGTTTCAGCAGACTGTGTTTGTCTATTGTTGTGACTTAAATGAAGATAAGAACACATTTTATGACCAATTTATGCACAAATCCAGGACATTCCAAAGGGTTCACATACTTTTTCTTGCAACTGTATATGTTAACATCTGAGGACCCGATTCAGACCTGATCGCTGTTGTGAGAAATCGTACAGTGTCTTATTATCGAACGACTGCACATGCGTATGCACCGCAATGCATAGGTGCAATGCCAAACAGGGACAGAATGGTGCGAAAATTACGATTGCTAGGCGCATGCAAGGTGATTGATAGGAAGCGGAAATTTGTGGGTGGTAACTGGACGTTTTCTGGGAGTGTCTTGAAAAACGCAGGCGTATCCAAGCGTTTTCAGGGAGGGTGTGTGACTTTCACTCCGGCCCCGATCAGCCTGTTTGTGTCACACTGTAGGAGTAAGTCCTGGGCTACGCACAGACTGCACAGACTGGAAACATCATTAGATGGTGAGTGAGTTGCGAACGGATTTGCAGATGTCCGCTGTCTGGCGAAGTTTTCGCACAGCGTACACATGCATTCACACACTTGCACCGGGCGGGTTTTCACTCTCTATGGGTGGCGACTATCTGATCGCAGACCGCTGCAAATTTGCAGAGAAGTGATCAGGTCTGAATTAGATCCTGAGTTGTATTATTTGTATTACTTGTATTATACACATTGGCCCTCATTCCGAGTTGATCGCTCGCTAGCTGCTTTTAGCAGCATTGCACACGCTAGGCCGCTGCCCTCTGGGAGTGTATTTTAGCTTAGCTGAATAGCGAACGAAAGATTAGCAGAATTGCTACTAAATAATTCCTTGCAGTTTCTGAGTAGCTCCAGACCTACTCCTAGATTGCGATCAGCTCAGTCTGTTTAGTTCCTGGTTTGACGTCACAAACACGCCCTGCGTTCAGCCAGCCACTCCCCCGTTTCTCCAGACACTCCTGCGTTTTTACCTGGCACGCCTGCGTTTTTTAGCACACTCCCTGAAAACGCCATGTTGCCGCCCAGAAACACCCACTTCCTGTCAATCACACTACGATCACTCGAGCGTTGAAAAAACGTAGCTCGAGCCTGTGTAAATCTCCAAAGTTTTGTGTTAAATAACTAAGCGCATGCGCGCTGCGTACCATGCGCATTTTCTACTTAATCGCTCCGTTGCGAAAAACGGCCACGAGCGAACAACTCAGAATGACCACCATTATCATTAGGGAAAGTATTGGCCAGTGTGCCTGTGGGCTGCAGTGCCCACCACACATTGCAGGGAGGAGAGGGTGTTAAAACACTTAAACATACATGTAATGTTGTATGTAATATATGTGCTAGCTGCCTTACCCCTGGGTATCGATAGCGTTCTGCGTTTTATAGCCGCCATTGCACCAGGGTCTCAGGATTCAGCTTCACTTCTCCTTCCTCTATAAGCCTTCCCCCAGACTCCTATGAAACTAGCAAATTAGAGTCTAGGGGCGGACTTATATAGAAAGGGGAAGTAAAGCCGAATTCTGAGTCTCAGGTGCAATGGCAGCTGTCAAACGTATAGCGCTGCTGAACCCTGGGGACAAGCGACCAGCACATATATTATACAACATTACATGTAAGTTTATATGTGTTAAACTATGGAGGACCTGGAAAATCGGGAGACTTGCCTGCTCTTCTGAGGGGCCAGGAGGGTCACCCGCCGATTTTCGGGAGCATCCCGGCCATTTTGGGAGAGTAGAGAAGTATGGGGTATACAGAACTTAACATCACAGAAAACTAAAACAGAGCTCAAGTGACAATTAGCAGCACAGTTCTCAGTACACAATACGCTGAGATGTCAGGAAGCAAAGGAGAAATCAGCGTACTACTAGGGCCAGGCAGCCACTGGAAGAGATAAACAGTAACGAGCGAGAGGAAATGCAGGTATAGACAGTCGCTGAGTGGGAGAGAACTGCAATTGAAGGGCAAGAGAAGAGGGCTGTGAGAACAGGAGGGAGAAGACGTGTAAGAGGTGTTAATGGACGGTGACTGGGAGGTGGCTAAAAAGGTGCATTTAGACGTTGGTAATATCAGAGTGTTCCAGGTGTGTCTAAGGTGCGTCACTGAAAGCAGTAGCATACAAAGGGCCTAATTCAGACCTGATCGAAACAGCAAAATTGTTCTCTAATGTGCAAAGCCATGTGCACTGCAGAAGGGGGGGGGGAGATATAACATGTGAAGAGAGAATTAGATTTGGGTGGGTTATTTTGTTTCCATGCAGGGTAAATACTGGCTGCTTTATTTTTACACTGCAATTTAGAGTTTACAATTTGAGTTTGAACACACCCCACCCAAATCTAACTATTTCTGCACGTTACATCTGCCCCCCCTGCACTGTACATGGTTTTGTCCATTAGAGAACAGTTTTGCTACTGCGATCAGGTCTGAATTAGTCCCAAAGATGCTGACCCAGGAGGCCATACTCAGACGGATAAACTGCTCCTGCCATAGGGTTGTTGCAAGTTTCAGTGGTGAGTCCGATGGTAGTGCAGCGTCTATAGATGCTGCGAGTGGGTGTTTTAGCCCTTCCACATTCAGATGCACTGATATACACCAAGGAAGGTCTTTTTGTAGAGGCAGTAGCATAAAGACTTAAAGACGGCTACATCTGCGTATGACTCTGAATAAGGCCCATTAACTTCCATACCAAACCAATTTCCACATTTTGTCAACTTGGCTATTTCAACAGGAATAATTGGTATATTTCTTTACTAACATAAATTAATTGTGGTATTGTTTTCTCCTGACAACATCTAAACTCACCATTCACACCGAACGCTGGGCCGGTTGGTGGATGAGGTCCAGCTCGGTGCTGCGCCTTCAGTAGCTGCAGATCTGAGAGTATAAACAAACGCTGCACAGTGACCGGAGCGGCAACACGACAGCAGCACATTCGCAGTGCGGATCTGGTGCATGCGCTGTAAAACAGAAAAACATTGGTCACTTGCTACCGAATCTCCACTGCGTCCGGGGCTGAATCCGGCACACTATTCTACTTATCAAAGGAACAAAAAAAAATGAAAGTGTTAAAATTATAGCAAGGTTATTTAATAGTCTTCAATCTAGTTTGACAATGCATTAATCAGCCCATCTTTCACTGATTGCTAATACATCATTTACTTATCACTGATATCGCGTTTCTGGAAACAATGTACAGTAACTATCAGGAAAGGAAATTCTTAGTAAAATAATGAATATTCATTATTACACCCCAGCCATTAATATTTAAGTTCACTTGTCAAGACTCAACACTCCAAGGAACGTAGAGAATTTTCATGGCCCATTAATACAGAAACATAATGAAATACTGTCTGTTTATGTAATCTCAGCTGAGATTGTTCTTTAATAAGAAAAGATTAATACATTTGCTTCTTTCATTTAAATTGGGGTGAAAACAATAGAAAAAAAGTATTACAAGGAAAGATGTCTAAATTCAAATAGCGTTTATTAATTTAATAATAATAATAATAAGAAGAAGAAGAAGAAGAAGAAGAAGAAGAAGAAGAAGAAGAAGAAGAAGAAGAATGCACCTGATTCAGAGATTTCCCTACATTTTAATTTACATAAATCTCGATTGTTCTTTGACCAGCGCATCAGCAGGAGTCACACTGCAAAGACGCAACTCTATTTCTGCAGTATTGAAAGTAGAGATGAGCGGGTTCTCTGAATCCGAACCCGCCCGAACTTCATGGTTTTTTTCACGGGTCCGAGCAGACTCGGATCCTCCCGCCTTGCTCGGTTAACCCGAGCGCGCCCGAACGTCATCATGACGCTGTCGGATTCTCGCGAGACTCGGATTCTATATAAGGAGCCGCGCGTCGCCGCCATTTTCACACGTGCATTGAGATTGATAGGGAGAGGACGTGGCTGGCGTCCTCTCCATTTAGATTATAAGAGAGAGAGATTTACTGGAGCTTAGGACTAGGAGGAGTACTGTAGAAGTGTAGAGAGTGCAGAGAGTTTACTAGTGAGTGACCACCAGACAGTGCAGTTTATTTAATATATCCGTTCTCTGCCTGAAAAAAGCGATACACACAGTGACTCAGTCACATACCATATCTGTGTGCACTGCTCAGGCTCAGCCCAGTGTGCTGCATCATCTATATATATTATATATCTGTCTGACTGCTCAGCTCACACAGCTTATAATTGTGGGGGAGACTGGGGAGCACTGCAGTGCCAGTTATAGGTTATAGCAGGAGCCAGGAGTACATAATATTATATAGTGAGTGACCACCAGACAGTGCAGTTTATTTAATATATCCGTTCTCTGCCTGAAAAAAGCGATACACACAGTGACTCAGTCACATACCATATCTGTGTGCACTGCTCAGGCTCAGCCCAGTGTGCTGCATCATCTATATATATTATATATCTGTCTGACTGCTCAGCTCACACAGCTTATAATTGTGGGGGAGACTGGGGAGCACTGCAGTGCCAGTTATAGGTTATAGCAGGAGCCAGGAGTACATAATATTATATTAAAATTAAACAGTGCACACTTTTGCTGCAGGAGTGCCACTGCCAGTGTGACTGACCAGTGACCTGACCACACTGACCACCAGTATAGTTAGTAGTATACTTATATTGTGATTGCCTGAAAAAGTTAAACACTCGTCGTGTGACTTCACTTGTGTGTTGTTTTTTTTTTTATTCTATAAAAATAAAACTCATTCTGCTGACAGACAGTGTCCAGCAGGTCCGTCATTATATAATATATAATATATACCTGTCCGGCTGCAGTAGTGATATATATATATTTTTTATATCATTTATCATCCAGTCGCAGCAGACACAGTACGGTAGTTCACGGCTGTGGCTACCTCTGTGTCTGCACTCGGCAGGCAGTCCGTCCATAATTGTATACCACCTAACCGTGGTTTTTTTTTCTTCTTTATACATACATACTACTACGACATCTCTTTATCAACCAGTCTATATTAGCAGCAGACACAGTACAGTACGGTAGTTCACGGCTGTGGCTACCTCTGTGTCTGCACTCGGCAGGCAGTCCGTCCATAATTGTATACCACCTAACCGTGGTTTTTTTTTCTTTCTTCTTTATACATACATAGTTACATAGACATCTCTTTATCAACCAGTCTATATTAGCAGCAGACACAGTACAGTACGGTAGTTCACGGCTGTGGCTACCTCTGTGTCTGCACTCGGCAGGCAGTCCGTCCATAATTGTATACCACCTAACCGTGGTTTTTTTTTCTTTCTTCTTTATACATACATAGTTACATAGACATCTCTTTATCAACCAGTCTATATTAGCAGCAGACACAGTACAGTACGGTAGTTCACGGCTGTGGCTACCTCTGTGTCTGCACTCGGCAGGCAGTCCGTCCATAATTGTATACCAACTAACCGTGGTTTTTTTTTCTTTCTTCTTTATACATACATAGTTACATAGACATCTCTTTATCAACCAGTCTATATTAGCAGCAGACACAGTACAGTACGGTAGTTCACGGCTGTGGCTACCTCTGTGTCTGCACTCGGCAGGCAGTCCGTCCATAATTGTATACCACCTAACCGTGGTTTTTTTTTCTTTCTTCTTTATACATACATACTACTACGACATCTCTTTATCAACCAGTCTATATTATTAGCAGCAGACACAGTACAGTACGGTAGTTCACGGCTGTGGCTACCTCTGTGTCTGCACTCGGCAGGCAGTCCGTCCATAATTGTATACCACCTAACCGTGGTTTTTTTTTCTTTCTTCTTTATACATACATAGTTACATAGACATCTCTTTATCAACCAGTCTATATTAGCAGCAGACACAGTACAGTACGGTAGTTCACGGCTGTGGCTACCTCTGTGTCTGCACTCGGCAGGCAGTTCATAATTGTATACTAGTATCCATCTCCATTGTTTACCTGAGGTGCCTTTTAGTTGTGCCTATTAAAATATGGAGAACAAAAATGTTGAGGTTCCAAAATTAGGGAAAGATCAAGATCCACTTCCACCTCGTGCTGAAGCTGCTGCCACTAGTCATGGCCGAGACGATGAAATGCCAGCAACGTCGTCTGCCAAGGCCGATGCCCAATGTCATAGTACAGAGCATGTCAAATCCAAAACACCAAATATCAGAAAAAAAAGGACTCCAAAACCTAAAATAAAATTGTCGGAGGAGAAGCGTAAACTTGCCAATATGCCATTTACGACACGGAGTGGCAAGGAACGGCTGAGGCCCTGGCCTATGTTCATGGCTAGTGGTTCAGCTTCACATGAGGATGGAAGCACTCAGCCTCTCGCTAGAAAAATGAAAAGACTCAAGCTGGCAAAAGCAGCACAGCAAAGAACTGTGCATTCTTCGAAATCCCAAATCCACAAGGAGAGTCCAATTGTGTCGGTTGCGATGCCTGACCTTCCCAACACTGGACGTGAAGAGCATGCGCCTTCCACCATTTGCACGCCCCCTGCAAGTGCTGGAAGGAGCACCCGCAGTCCAGTTCCTGATAGTCAGATTGAAGATGTCAGTGTTGAAGTACACCAGGATGAGGAGGATATGGGTGTTGCTGGCGCTGGGGAGGAAATTGACCAGGAGGATTCTGATGGTGAGGTGGTTTGTTTAAGTGAGGCACCCGGGGAGACACCTGTTGTCCGTGGGAGGAATATGGCCGTTGACATGCCAGGTGAAAATACCAAAAAAATCAGCTCTTCGGTGTGGAGGTATTTCAACAGAAATGCGGACAACAGGTGTCAAGCCGTGTGTTCCCTTTGTCAAGCTGTAATAAGTAGGGGTAAGGACGTTAACCACCTCGGAACATCCTCCCTTATACGTCACCTGCAGCGCATTCATAATAAGTCAGTGACAAGTTCAAAAACTTTGGGTGACAGCGGAAGCAGTCCACTGACCAGTAAATCCCTTCCTCTTGTAACCAAGCTCACGCAAACCACCCCACCAACTCCCTCAGTGTCAATTTCCTCCTTCCCCAGGAATGCCAATAGTCCTGCAGGCCATGTCACTGGCAATTCTGACGATTCCTCTCCTGCCTGGGATTCCTCCGATGCATCCTTGCGTGTAACGCCTACTGCTGCTGGCGCTGCTGTTGTTGCTGCTGGGAGTCGATGGTCATCCCAGAGGGGAAGTCGTAAGCCCACTTGTACTACTTCCAGTAAGCAATTGACTGTTCAACAGTCCTTTGCGAGGAAGATGAAATATCACAGCAGTCATCCTGCTGCAAAGCGGATAACTGAGGCCTTGACAACTATGTTGGTGTTAGACGTGCGTCCGGTATCCGCCGTTAGTTCACAGGGAACTAGACAATTTATTGAGGCAGTGTGCCCCCGTTACCAAATACCATCTAGGTTCCACTTCTCTAGGCAGGCGATACCGAAAATGTACACGGACCTCAGAAAAAGACTCACCAGTGTCCTAAAAAATGCAGTTGTACCCAATGTCCACTTAACCACGGACATGTGGACAAGTGGAGCAGGGCAGGGTCAGGACTATATGACTGTGACAGCCCACTGGGTAGATGTATGGACTCCCGCCGCAAGAACAGCAGCGGCGGCACCAGTAGCAGCATCTCGCAAACGCCAACTCTTTCCTAGGCAGGCTACGCTTTGTATCACCGCTTTCCAGAATACGCACACAGCTGAAAACCTCTTACGGCAACTGAGGAAGATCATCGCGGAATGGCTTACCCCAATTGGACTCTCCTGTGGATTTGTGGCATCGGACAACGCCAGCAATATTGTGTGTGCATTAAATATGGGCAAATTCCAGCACGTCCCATGTTTTGCACATACCTTGAATTTGGTGGTGCAGAATTTTTGAAAAAACGACAGGGGCTTGCAAGAGATGCTGTCGGTGGCCAGAAGAATTGCGGGACACTTTCGGCGTACAGGCACCACGTACAGAAGACTGGAGCACCACCAAAAACTACTGAACCTGCCCTGCCATCATCTGAAGCAAGAAGTGGTAACGAGGTGGAATTCAACCCTCTATATGCTTCAGAGGTTGGAGGAGCAGCAAAAGGCCATTCAAGCCTATACAATTGAGCACGATATAGTAGGTGGAATGCACCTGTCTCAAGCGCAGTGGAGAATGATTTCAACGTTGTGCAAGGTTCTGATGCCCTTTGAACTTGCCACACGTGAAGTCAGTTCAGACACTGCCAGCCTGAGTCAGGTCATTCCCCTCATCAGGCTTTTGCAGAAGAAGCTGGAGACATTGAAGGAGGAGCTAACACGGAGCGATTCCGCTAGGCATGTGGGACTTGTGGATGGAGCCCTTAATTCGCTTAACAAGGATTCACGGGTGGTCAATCTGTTGAAATCAGAGCACTACATTTTGGCCACCGTGCTCGATCCTAGATTTAAAGCCTACCTTGGATCTCTCTTTCCGGCAGACACAAGTCTGCTGGGGTTGAAAGACCTGCTGGTGACAAAATTGTCAAGTCAAGCGGAACGCGACCTGTCAACATCTCCTCCTTCACATTCTCCCGCAACTGGGGGTGCGAGGAAAAGGCTCAGAATTCCGAGCCCACCCGCTGGCGGTGATGCAGGGCAGTCTGGAGCGACTGCTGATGCTGACATCTGGTCCGGACTGAAGGACCTGACAACGATTACGGACATGTCGTCTACTGTCACTGCATATGATTCTCTCAACATTGATAGAATGGTGGAGGATTATATGAGTGACCGCATCCAAGTAGGCACGTCACACAGTCCGTACTTATACTGGCAGGAAAAAGAGGCAATTTGGAGGCCTTGCACAAACTGGCTTTATTCTACCTAAGTTGCCCTCCCACAAGTGTGTACTCCGAAAGAGTGTTTAGTGCCGCCGCTCACCTTGTCAGCAATCGGCGTACGAGGTTACATCCAGAAAATGTGGAGAAGATGATGTTCATTAAAATGAATTATAATCAATTCCTCCGCGGAGACATTGACCAGCAGCAATTGCCTCCACAAAGTACACAGGGAGCTGAGATGGTGGATTCCAGTGGGGACGAATTGATAATCTGTGAGGAGGGGGATGTACACGGTGATATATCGGAGGGTGATGATGAGGTGGACATCTTGCCTCTGTAGAGCCAGTTTGTGCAAGGAGAGATTAATTGCTTCTTTTTTTGGGGGGGTCCAAACCAACCCGTCATATCAGTCACAGTCGTGTGGCAGACCCTGTCACTGAAATGATGGGTTGGTTAAAGTGTGCATGTCCTGTTTTGTTTATACAACATAAGGGTGGGTGGGAGGGCCCAAGGACAATTCCATCTTGCACCTCTTTTTTCTTTTCTTTTTCTTTGCATCATGTGCTGATTGGGGAGGGTTTTTTGGAAGGGACATCCTGCGTGACACTGCAGTGCCACTCCTAAATGGGCCCGGTGTTTGTGTCGGCCACTAGGGTCGCTAATCTTACTCACACAGTCAGCTACCTCATTGCGCCTCTTTTTTTCTTTGCGTCATGTGCTGTTTATGGAGGGTTTTTTGGAAGGGACATCCTGCGTGACACTGCAGTGCCACTCCTAGATGGGCCCGGTGTTTGTGTCGGCCACTAGGGTCGCTTATCTTACTCACACAGCGACCTCGGTGCAAATTTTAGGACTAAAAATAATATTGTGAGGTGTGAGGTATTCAGAATAGACTGAAAATGAGTGTAAATTATGGTTTTTGAGGTTAATAATACTTTGGGATCAAAATGACCCCCAAATTCTATGATTTAAGCTGTTTTTTAGTGTTTTTTGAAAAAAACACCCGAATCCAAAACACACCCGAATCCGACAAAAAAAATTCGGTGAGGTTTTGCCAAAACGCGTTCGAACCCAAAACACGGCCGCGGAACCGAACCCAAAACCAAAACACAAAACCCGAAAAATTTCAGGCGCTCATCTCTAATTGAAAGCAGTGCCGCAAATGCTGTAGCCTGATTCACGTGCTGCTGGCACTTGGGCAGAGGCGTATCTAGCACGGGGCAAGCAGGGCACGTGCCCTGGGCGCCATGGCAGCCCCAACAGAGGGGGGCGCCACCGGCACCTGCACGGCCCACTCGCCCCATGCTTCAGGGATTCCGCCGGCGCTACCCGCGGCGCTTTCCCTGTCTCCCCGGCTGCTGTGCCTGTCACAATAGACAGGCAGCGGCAGCCAGGAGCCTCCCCCTACTCCCCCCTGCAAAAGTGTCTGTGTGTACGCGATCGGTGCGCGCATGCGCGTGCGCGACCTCGGGGGGGCGTGCGGCCCCTGCCCTGAACAGCAGTAAGTGCAGGTGAGCGGGAAGGGGGTGCGGGACATTTTGTGTGTGTGTGTGTTAAGTGTGTCTGTGTCGGACAGTGTGCGTGTGACATTGTGTGTGGGACAGTGTGAGTGTGTTAATTGTGTGTGTGGGACAGTTTGAGTGTGTGTAAATTGTGTGTGTGTGTGACTGTGTGTGTGTGTGGGACAGTGTGTGTGTGTTAATTGTGTGTGTGTGGGACAGTGTGTGTGTGTGTGTTAATTGTGTGTGTGTGTGTGTGTGTGTGTGTGTGAGTGTGTTAATTGTGTGTGTGGGACAGTGCGTGTTTGTTAATTGTGTGTGTGTGTGTGACAGTGTGAGTGTGTTAATTGTGTGTGTGGGACAGTTTTGAGTGCGTGTTAATTTTGTGTGTGTGGGACAGTGTGCGTGTGTTAATTGTGTATGTGTGGGACAGTGTGAGTGTGTTAATTGTGTGTGTGTGTGTGTGTGTGTGTGTGTGGGACAGTGTGAGTGTGTTAATTGTGTGTGTGTGGGACAGTTTGAGTGTGTGTTAATTGTGTGTGTGTGGGACAGTGTGCGTGTGTGTTAATTGTGTGTGTGTGTGGGACAGTGTGCGTGTGTATCAATTGTGTGTGTGTGGGACAGTGTGCGTGTGTGTTAATTGTGTGTGTGTGGGACAGTGTGCGTGTGTTAAGTGTGTGTGTGTGTGTGTGGGACAGTGTGAGTGTGTTAATTGTGTGTGTGTGGGACAGTGCGTGTTTGTTAATTGTGTGTGGGACAGTGTGCGTGTGTGATATTTGTGTGTGTGGGACAGTGTGCGTGCGTGTGTGTTAATTGTGTGTGGGACAGTGTGCGTGGGTTAATTGTGTGTGTGTGTGTTAATTGTCCCGGCGGTTATTGGCGTCTGTAGTGTGCGCCCCATCCTCCTCCGCTGCCGCTGACAGGAGCGGCGGTGTGCGGCTCTCCCCCTCCTCCGCCGGCTCCGTCCTCCCGTCGTGGCCCTGCAGTGTGTGCCGGTCTCCCCGGCAGCAGCAGCAGGTTAGTCTCTTCCCCCCCCCCCCCCTCTCTCTCTCTCTCTCTCTCTCTCTCTCTCCTCCTGTGGATTGCAGTTTGTAAGTATCATTTTAATTTTTACAGGTACCCCTATTGAATTCTACTGGACAAGTGGACGTGACCGGCGTGGGATGTAGGTAAGTAATCTGTCTCTCATTTTTACAGATTTCCCTATTGGGTTCTACTGGACAAGTGGACGTGACCAGCGTGGGATGTAGGTAAGTAATCTGTCTCTCATTTTTACAGATTCCCCTATTGGATTCTACTGGACAAGTGGACGTGACCAGCGTGGGATGTAGGTAAGTAATCTGTCTCTCATTTTTACAGGTAACGCTATTGGATTCTACTGGACAAGTAGACGTGACCGGCGTGGGATGTAGGTATTAAGTAATCTGTCTCTCATTTTACAGATTCCCCTATTGCACAGGTTCTCAAACTCGGTCCTCAGGACCCCACACAGTGCATGTTTTGCAGGTCTCCTCACAGAATCACAAGTTAAATAATTAGCTCCACCTGTGGACCTTTTAAAATGTGTCAGTGAGTAATTAATACACCTGTGCACCTGCTGGGTTACCTGCAAAACATGCACTGTGTGGGGTCCTGAGGACCGAGTTTGAGAACCCCTGCCCTATTGGATTCTACTGGACAAGTGGACGTGATCGGCGTGGGATGTAGGTAAGTAATCTCTCTCTCATTTTTACAGATTCCCCTACTGGGTTCTACTGGACAAGTGGACGTGACCAGCGTGGGATGTAGGTAAGTAATCTGTCTCTCATTTTTACAGGTACCCCTATTGAATTCTACTGGACAAGTGGACGTGACCAGCGTGGGATGTAGGTAAGTAATCTGTCTCTCATTTTTACAGGTACCCCTATTGGATTCTACTGGACAAGTGGACGTGATCGGCGTGGGATGTAGGTAAGTAATCTCTCTCTCATTTTCACAGGTACCCCTATTGGATTCTACTGGACAAGTGGACGTGACCGGCGTGGGATGTAGGTAAGTAATCTGTCTCTCATTTTTACAGATTCCCCTACTGGATTCTACTGGACAAGTGGACGTGACCAGCGTGGGATGTAGGTAAGTAATCTGTCTCTCATTTTTACAGATTCCCCTACTGGATTCTACTGGACAAGTGGACGTGACCAGCGTGGGATGTAGGTAAGTAATCTGTCTCTCATTTTTACAGGTACCCCTATTGAATTCTACTGGACAAGTGGACGTGACCAGCGTGGGATGTAGGTAAGTAATCTGTCTCTCATTTTTACAGGTACCCCTATTGGATTCTACTGGACAAGTGGACGTGATCGGCGTGGGATGTAGGTAAGTAATCTGTCTCTCATTTTTACAGGTACCCCTATTGGATTCTACTGGACAAGTGGACGTGACCGGCGTGGGATGTAAGTAAGTAATCTGTCTCTCATTTTTACAGATTCCCCTACTGGATTCTACTGGACAAGTGGACGTGACCAGCGTGGGATGTAGGTAAGTAATCTGTCTCTCATTTTTACAGATTCCCCTACTGGATTCTACTGGACAAGTGGACGTGACCAGCGTGGGATGTAGGTAAGTAATCTGTCTCTCATTTTTACAGGTACCCCTATTGAATTCTACTGGACAAGTGGACGTGACCGGCGTGGGATGTAGGTAAGTAATCTGTCTCTCATTTTTACAGGTACCCCTATTGGATTCTACTGGACAAGTGGACGTGACTGGCGTGAGATGTAGGTAAGTAATCTGTCTCTCATTTTTACAGATTCCCCTACTGGATTCTACTGGACAAGTGGACGTGACCGGCGTGGGATGTAGGTAAGTAATGTGTCTCTCATTTTTACAGCTACCCCTATTGGATTCTACTGGACAAGTGGACGTGACCGGCGTGGGATATAGGTAAGTATGTGTGAGTGTGTCAGTGTGCTTTAATAAATTTTTACTGTCACGGTGTGTGAGTTGTGTTTTTATTTGGGTATTTTTTCTGTTGTAGAACTACAGGTACCGGCGGGCCCGTTATTTCCCTGCATGTTGGTACTTGAGGTTCTCCAAGTACCAGCAAGCGGGGGAGGCTTTCTGGGCCTTGTAGTTCCACAACAAAAAACAATATTCTTTTTTTACTTACATGGCTATCAGCCTCCCATCCACAGCCCACGGATGGGGGGGACAGCCTCGGGCTTCACCCCTGGCCCTTGGGTGCCTGGAGGGGGGGTGACCCCTTGATTTAAGGGGTCCCCACTCCTCCAGGGAACCCCGGCCAGTGGTGACTAGCTGGGGGGGTAATGCCACGGCCGCAGGGACCTACATAAATGTGGGACCCCTACATCTTTTGTCCCCCGTATTTTTGGAACCAGGACCGGACTAAGAGCCCGATGCTGGTTGTCTAAATACGGGGAACCCCTGTCCAATTTTTTCCCAGTATTTAAACAACCAGGACCGGCTCAAAGAGCCCGAGGCTGGTTATACTTAGGAGGGGGACCTCATGCAGTTTTTTTTTTACATTTTTAACCCATTCAGACCCTTCTCCATTAAGTTAATGGAAACCCTGGACAACAAAATTGCATTCATGTCCTCCTCCCACTCCCTTCCCAGTCCCAGTCCCAAACACTGATTATTATTTTTTTCTATAAAAATGTACAATACAACATCACAAGTATGATGAGCAGGCATGCAGCGGGCATTGGCAACTTTGGACTGAGTTGCAAATTAGTGGCGGAGGGCAGGGTCAGTTGATGGTGGGCGAGTTTGTAAGCCATTGGTGGTGGCATCGGCTCAGAGGCAGTGGCGGGCATTGGCTCGGTGGCGGTAGGGTTCATCGACAGGATTCGGCGGACATTATGGCTGTAGTGCCTCACCGCACGCCACTGACCTCACCGCACGCCACTGGTGTGTGGGACAGTGTGCGTGTGTGTTAATTGTATGTGTGGGACAGTGTGAGTGTGTGTTAATTGTGTGTGTGTGGAACAGTGTCAGTGTGTGTAAATTTTTGCAGTCCAGTGTGTGTGTGGGGGAGAGGAAAGTATGAGAATGTGTGTGTGTGTGTGTGTGTGTGTGTGTGTGTGTGTGTGTGTGTGTGTGTGTGTGTGTGTGTGTAGTCTGAGTGGGTGTGTGTAGGATTTGGGGGTGGCCAGTCTGTGTGTGTGTAATCAGTGTGTGTGGGATGTACTAATGGCCATTTACCGAAGAGAGATATGTATTAAACCACGGGCACTGAGATGCCCTTCTTACTCACCATCCAGCTGGGTGGGCGAGCCGGGCGGGTGGAAAGCCAGCAGCAGGGGCAGCATGCCAGATATCAGCAGCCGAGGGTGGGGGCTGTAATGCACATGCGGAGCCCAAAGCCGGAGATCAGCAGCATGCTGACCGGCAATAAGCAGCTTCTGCTTCCGCGTTCAACATGCTGCTGATCTCCGGCTTTGGGCTACGCAGGGTTCGGGGGATGGGTGTCCTCTGCCGGTGTACTGCAGCTCCGGGGGTGCGGGCTCCGGAGGCTTTCAGCACTGTTGAATATCCAGCTGCCCCAAGTATGTACAGCCCGCACCCTCTGCAGCTGATATCCGGCATGCTGCTGCTGGCTGTCCCCCCGCCCGGCTCGGCCACACAGCTGTATGGTGAGAAGGGCATCTCAGTTCCTGAGGTTTAACACATATGCCTCAGAAAATGGCCTCTGCGGTAAACGATACTAATGCTTACCGTGACAGTAACAGCGGGGAGGAAGGCGCACATCGGGATCCTGCAGCATGAAACAAGAACCCCTTCGGAGCGCAGCAGGCCACACTGAAAAGGGTGCATACCCGGTGCAGTGCTCTGCATCCCGGGTGGTGCCGAAGATGTGGAGTGTCGGAGGTGGCAGAAGCGCCGCAGCTTGGGGTGAGAAACCGCTGCAGCCCTTCCGCTGCTAAACTCTGCAATTAGTCTATTAAGGGGGTGGGCTCCCCTCATCATAGTGCCCCACAGGCCATGTTAATTCTGGGGGTAGGATCCCCTAACTCTATAATGGGACTTTTGGCTCATATCATGTGCTGTAACGTGAATTTTGGCTAATACCGTGTGCTATAATGTGAATTTCGGCTCATACTATGTGGGGTAATGTGAATTTTGGCTCATTCCGTGTGCTGTAATGTGAATTTCGGCTCATACCGTGTGCTGTAATGTGAATTTCTGCTCATACCATGTGGGGAAATGTGAATTTCTGCTCATACCATGTGGGGAAATGTGAATTTTGGCTCATACCATGTGGAGTAATGTGAATTTTGGCTCATACCGTGTGCTATAATGTGAATTTCGGCTCATACCGTGTGCTATAATGTGAATTTTGGCTCATACCATGTGGGGTAATGTGAATTTCGGCTCATACTGTGTGCTATAATGTGAATTTCGGCTCATGCCGTGTGGGGCAATGTGAATTTCGGCTCATACTGTGTGCTATAATGTGAATTTCGGCTCATACCGTGTGCTATAATGTGAAAGGGGCACCAGTACTAGATAGTATAAGGGGTCCTACTATACTGAAGGACACGCCCCTTTTGAGTGACCACGCCCCTTTTCCGGAGCGCGCGCGCCAAAGGCGCGCGCATAATTGCTATCTGCACTCTTTCATTCCACCTTCAAAAATTCAACTTCGACCACTGCACCTACATACACATACATACACACCCTGACATCTTTATATGCAGTGACACCGGTGGCGTCTGCACATACTTTCCTTTTGTATTTTTTTTTTCATTATCATTTTATTAATTTATTTTATTAAGAAAAAATTATTTATTTATTTATTTATTTTTTTGGGGGGGCGCCATTATTGATCTTGCCCTGGGCTCCAAAAACCCTAGTTACGCCTCTGCACTTGGGGGCACCGACAGGGATAGTTCCAGAAAATGGGGAAATGTCGGCCCCATTTTGGGCATGCTGCAGTTAGTGGTATCCACCTCTGTATTAGCCCTAATAATAATAATAATAATAATAATAATATTAAAAATCACTACAGTGGATGATGTGTCAGGTTGCAAATGGGCAAAGGTTTGCTGGGCAGAACATTTTACCCGCTTTTCACCCTCTTAGGAGTCAAATTTCTAAATATCCCTGCTTAGTGGGTGGCTGCAAATAACTGTCACAGTTTCCAGACCACCCAGCAGGTCACATGTTCCAGGTCACCCAGCAGGTGAACAGGGAGAGTTCACCAACTGTCACATTTTCCAGAGCACAATGGGGATGCATTGTAAATGGCAGGTGGATATTTTTCCACATAACTCCAAATTGAAGAAACAAATTACGACAATAATATTTTTCTGCAAATCCACAGATGAAGACCTTTCATTTTTGCTCAGACAACGGCATCAGAAGTATGTCTCTCATAAAAGTTTCCCTTCTGCTATTAATACATACTGTAGATAATAAATATCTACAGTTAGGTGCCAAACTGCAGGCACAATAGGGTTCATTTATTTCCACAGCATTAGAGACGTGCGCCAGCCCAAATCTTGGGTTTTGGGTTCTTGTTTTGGATCTGTATTTGTTTTGAAACTGTATGTTTTTTTGGGAAAAAAACATAAAAACAGCTAAAATCACAGAATTTGTGCCAGTTTTTGCTCCTTCTGTATTATTAACCTCATTAACATTCTTTTCCAGTTGTTTCCAATGGATTTTGACCACCTCACAATTCACAATATTGTTTTCATCCTTTTTCGGCCAAACGTTGCAGTGAGATGGCTGCTCACTAACGAAAACAGCAGAGGCCCAAACACACAGAAGTTTATAGCACTTCTACGAAACATTGCCACATGGCAGTGCAGAAATGAAAAGTGATGCAAGAAGGAATTGTCCTTGGGCCCTCCCTCCAACCATTATGTTGTATATTAAAAATGACATGCAGAATTTAACAAAGCAAGCACTTCAGTGACAGGGAAAGACACTTTTGTTGTTGAAGTGTTTGCTTTGTTTGGGCCCCCATGAAAAAAAAAACATTTTTTAGAAGGACTAGCTCCAATCCCTAATGATGAGGATGTTGATGATGAGGGTGCTAATTACATTATAATCTTGTACAAGAAATGTTATGTCTTCGTCGAAAAGTGACATAACATGGAGGAGGTGACTAGATGGCTAAGGTCCCTACCTCTACTAACTCAACTAACTTTGGCCTCACAAATGAAGCAGATGCCTTCACAAACATTGTCAGGATTTGGGGGGAAATAATCCCACACCCAAGAGGTGGCTTTTTTGGTCTTATGCCCAGGCATCACAATAACTTTCTTTTTATCACAGGCAACAACTGCAGCCACTAGTGGCTGACTTACACAAACAACATCATCATCAACATCCTCACTGTCAAATAGCAGACATATCCCCCTCATCCCACTTCCACACACAAATCCTCAATTTCTATTACAATATGTTCTCATCATCACCATCTTGTACTGCTCACCACATGTACAAATTGTGCAGAAATGGTGGAAGGAGGTGAAAGAGGCTTCTCTATGAGGACAGTATGAGAAATATCAGACTCACACATAGCTGACGTGGACACCCCTAAAACGTGTCTGATGGTTCTGAATGCACAGTTAATCTTACTGCCTCTGCAGCTAATGTTCCTTTCAATTAGTGATGAGCGGGTTCGGTTCCTCGGGATCCGAACCCCCCGAACTTCACCCATTTTACACGGTTCCGATGCAGCCTCGGATCCTCCCGCCTTGCTCGGTTAACACGAGCGCGCCCAAACGTCATCATCCCGCTGTCGGATTCTCGCGAGATTCGTATTCTATATAAGGAGCCGCGCTTCGCCGCCATTTTCACTCATGCATTGGAGATGATAGTGAGAGGACGGGCAGCGTTCTCTCAGTTTCTGTGTTCAGTGTGCTGCAAATATCTGCTCAGTGTGCTGCAAATATCTGTGCTCAGTGTGCTTGCAAATATCTGTGCTCAGTGTGCTGAAAATATCTACGTTCTCTGCCTGAAAAACGCTCCATATCTGTGCTGCATTGTAGTATATAGTAGGAGGACAGTGCAGAATGTTGTTGTGACCACCAGTATATATATAGCAGTACGGTACAGTAGTCCACTGCTCTACCTACCTCTGTGTCGTCAAGTATACTATGCATCCATACCTGTGCTGCATTTTAGTTGTGCGCAGTATATAGTAGGAGGGGACAGTGCAGAATGTTGCTGTGACCACCAGTATATATATAGCAGTACGGTACAGTAGTCCACTGCTCTACCTACTTCTGTGTTGTCAAGTATACTATGCATCCATTCCTGTGCTGCATTTTAGTTGTGCGCAGTATATAGTAGAAGGGGACAGTGCAGAATGTTGCTGTGACCACCAGTATATATATATATATATATATATATATATATATAGCAGTACGGTACAGTAGTCCACTGCTCTACCTACCTCTGTGTCATCAAGTATACTATGCATCCATACCTGTGCTGCATTTTAGTTGTGCGCAGTATATAGTAGGAGGGGACAGTGCAGAAGTTGCTGTGACCACCAGTATATATATAGCAGTACGGTACAGTAGTCCACTGCTCTACCTACCTCTGTGTCATCAAGTATACTATGCATCCATACCTGTGCTGCATTTTAGTTGTGTGCAGTATATAGTAGGAGGGGACAATGCAGAATGTTGCTGTGACCACCAGTATATATATAGCAGTACGGTACAGTAGTTCACTGCTCTACCTACCTCTGTGTCGTCAAGTATACTATGCATCCATACCTGTGCTGCATTTTAGTTGTGCGCAGTATATAGTAGGAGGGGGCAGTGCAGGATATGTGCTGTGACCACCAGTATATATATAGCAGTATGGTACAGTAGTCGACTGCTCTACCTACCTCTGTGTCATCAAGTATACTACAAAAGTTCAGTAAAATGACTCAAAAATCAAAATTAAAAGCGTCTGATGAGAAGCGTAAACTTGCCAATATGCCATTTACGACACGGAGTGGCAAGGAACGGCTGAGGCCCTGGCCTATGTTCATGGCTAGTGGTTCAGATTCACCTGAGGATGGAAGCACTCATCCTCTCGCTAGAAAACTGCAGTGCCACTCCTAGATGGGCCAGGTGTTTGTGTCGGCCACTTGGGTCGCTTAGCTTAGTCACACAGCTACCTCATTGCACCTCTTTTTTTTCTTTGCATCATGTGCTGTTTGGGGACTATTTTTTAAATCTGCCATCCTGTTTGACACTGCAGTGCCACTCCTAGATGGGCAAGGTGTTTGTGTCGGCCACTTGGGTCGCTTAGCTTAGCCACACAGCTACCTCATTGCACCTCTTTTTTTCTTTGCATCATGTGCTGTTTGGGGACTATTTTTTAAATCTGCCATCCTGTCTGACACTGCAGTGCCACTCCTAGATGGGCCAGGTGTTTGTATCGGCCACTTGGGTCGCTTAGCTTAGTCACACAGCTACCTCATTGCACCTCTTTTTTTCTTTGCATCATGTGCTATTTGGGGACTATTTTTTAAATCTGCCATCCTGTCTGACACTGCAGTGCCACTCCTAGATGGGCCAGGTGTTTGTATCGGCCACTTGGGTCGCTTAACTTAGTCACACAGCTACCTCATTGCACCTATTTTTTTCTTTGCATCATGTGCTGTTTGGGGACTATTTTTTAAATCTGCCATCCTGTCTAACACTGCAGTGCCACTCCTAGATGGGCCAGGTGTTTGTGTCAGCCACTTGGGTCGCTTAGCTTAGCCATCCAGCGACCTCGGTGCAAATTTTAGGACTAAAAATAATATTGTGAGGTGTTCAGAATAGACTGGAAATAAGTGGAAATTATGGTTATTGAGGTTAATAATACTATGGGATCAAAATGACCCCCAAATTCTATGATTTAAGCTGTTTTTGAGGGGTTTTTGTAAAAAAAAACACCCGAATACGACAAAACAATTTCAGGGAGGTTTTGCCAAAACGCGTCCGAATCCAAAACACGGTCGCGGAACCGAATCCAAAACCAAAATACAAAACCCGAAAAATTTCCGGTGCACATCACTACTTTTAATGTTTTTTTTTTTTTTTTACCACTGTAAAAGGAGATTGTCTCTTTGATTTTTCATGTCCTGACTTAAGCACTGTATGCCCCTGGGCATGACTTTTGTAGATGACGTTGACATGTATCATCATGAATGGTGGCAGCATCTGCACTGCTTGTATGTGCTTCCTGCTCTCCTCTCAATTGTTTGTCCTCCATATCTATTCACAAATATGAATTTAGTAGGGTACAGCACACACCACAATTTGTACAAAGAATGTAATAGTCAGAAATCGTAATCAAACACTGCGGTTTAATTTCACCGACAGTGTCGCACAATACGTGTATGAGATGAGTAAAAAAATATATTACTGTGGTACCACCTTCACCCACAGTGTCACACAATACGTGTATGAGTCAGAAATACTAATTAAACACTGCGGTTTAATTTCACCAACAGTGTAACAGTGTCACACAATACATCTATGAGTCGGAAATAGTAATCAAACACAGCAGTTTAATTTCACCAACAGTGTTTTACAATATGTGTATGAGTACAACATAATAATATTCTGCGTTCTGACCGGCAGTGTCACAGTAATTATGAAAATAAAACAAAAATTGTATAGTACACTGGCGTACAGCACAAACAAAAAGTATATATATTTTTTATAATTAGATTTTAGGCTTTTTAGCTTTTATTATTTTCATTATAGACTGGTACGGAGCCCCTGGATGAACAGATCATTCCTAGGTGGACAGAGCACCCCATGTCAGATACACCTGACAACAGACAGAGCACCCCTGGACTGATACTAATACATAGGACATACCAGCCCATGGATGTATACTGGGGGGTTTAACACTGGGGCAGAGCCCCTGGATGTATATGGACAGATCACCCCTTGTCGGATACACCACCAGACGACAGACGGAGCACCCCTGGTCTGATACTGAGGACACACTAGGACACACCAGCCCCTGGATGTACACACAGTATACAGGGTTTTAACACTGAGGCAGAGTCCCTGGATGTATATGGATTATGGACAGAGCACCCCTTGTCAGATACACCACTTAACGACAGACAGAGCATCCCTGGACTGATACACCAGCCCTACAGCAGCCCCATGCCCAAGCCTCACACTCATCTCTACATTAAATAGTAATCAATCAGCATTAAATAGTAATCAATTAACTCCAGTATAAGAGCATGTATCTAGTGCATGTTAGACAATTAATATAAGTATCTAAGTGACTTCTCTGATTTAAAGAAAACCATGGGCACTAGAAATAGCCAGTGCCGGCTGTAGAAGGGCAAGCTTCCACTCCTCCAACAGCCAATCAGAGGAGAGGCGATTGGTGCTACCATTGATAGGACTGTTTGCATGTTAAACAGACATACTGCAGATGAACAGTTCCAATCCCTCTTTGTAGACTGCAATGCCAGTGGGGAATACTGACCAGTGTCGGACTGGGGCAAGAGGGGCCCACTGGGGAAATACAGTGGTAGGGGCCCATGCTTAAGGATGTGGCCAGGCAATAGTGGAGGAGTGGCCAACCACCACAGAGGCCCACCTAACCGTAGGAGAGTGCATGGGCTGGTCCCATAGTCCTGTGCAGTATAAGGTAACATATGTATAATGTATAATTAATGTGCACTAGGATACGGCCTGGAACCTGATCCCTAGAGGAGGAGGTGGGCCCACAGGCAGTGGGGCCCACCGGTGGTTTCCCTTGTTCCTCTGTGGGCCAGTCCGACCCTGGTACTGACCATCCCCTACTGTGTATTGGTCAGTTTGTGGCTGTATTGTTTACTGGTAACATGTGTCCTGAATTGTATACATGTCTGATAATTTCTGAGCTGTTCAAATGAAATGGGTGCTTCACTGCTTGGTGGGGACAAGTAACCTGCACTTCGTACAATGGTCAATAGCATTATGGGTAATTTTGATACCACATTACATTTTTTTTAAAGTGAAATATACTCTAAGATTGTGACCCCTGGTGACTCCCCCTTCACTCACACTTACCTGCAGCCAGGATCCGAGGGGGACAGCTTGTCATCTGCTCCTGTGCTCTGCTGTGATCCCCTGTGCTGTAAAGGGAGAAGCCACATTACAAGTATGGGAAATGCTATCTGGCTACTAAAAAAAAGTGAAATTACAGACGTAGAGGAGAATTTCATTAATTCTCCAATTACTTACTAGCAGGGGTTGAAGTGAGCCGGAATGGCGTCAGTTCCACTTGAAGACAGAATGCAGTTCCACCTCCTCCGGCTCACCTAACTCAATGTGTGCCCGGTGCCGCAGGGAGATGCCGGTGCCCGCTGAGATTGTGTTACCAGCACGCGCCTGTCTCTCTATCCACAGCGGAAGCCAGCGGCAGAAGCTCACTACTGAGTTCCGGCTTCCGGCTCTGTCAGTGTGCGCTATGGGAGAGACATCATGATGTGTCTCCCATAGTGCTGAGGAGCGGAAGCCAGAATGACTGCAGCGGTCGGACGTGGGAGCGTGGCTTGGTGAGTTTTGTGTTTTATTTTTTTCATATGTGTGATTAGCGGCGCTTCTACAAGGGGGCAAATGACATGGGGGCTAACTACTGGGGCAAGCTACAGATTGGCATTACTACTGAGGTGCTAAACTACAGGGGGCTAACTACTGGAGGCAAACTACATGGGGGCTAAACTACAGGGGCATTACTACTGGGGGGCTAAATTACTGGGGGTATAACTGCAGGGGCTATAACTACAGGGGCTAATCTACAGGGGGCATTACCACTGGGGGCTAAAAAACAGGGGTGCTAAACTACATGGGGCAAGCTACATGAGGGCTAAACTACAGGGAGGCCAAGCTACTGGGGGCATAACTACAGGGGTTAAACTACTGGTGGCATTACCACTGGGAGGCTAAACTAAAGGAGGGGTAAATTACTAGGGTCATGACTGCAGGGGCATTACCACTAGGGGATAAACTAATGGGGGCATAACTACAGGGGCATAACTACTGGTGCTAAACTACAGGGGGCTAAATGACTAGGGGCATTGCTACAGGCAACATTACTACTGGGGGCAACACTACACAGGGGCATTAACATTAAAGGCATGGTAATGCTGGGGGCACTACTAATGAGGGCATTGTAAAGGGGGCACTTCATAAGAGGCATCACTCCTGGGGACACAAGGGGCAGTACTACTGTGGGCATTGCATATGCGGCACCACTACTATGGGCTCTATATAAGGGGTACTACCACTGTGGCCACTACCAGTACAGTGGACATTGCATAAGGGGCACTACTACTGTGGGCATTGTATAAGGGGCGCTACTGCTGTGGGCATTATGTGTATTATGGGGTGCTACTACTGTGGGCCATTTGTGTATTAGGGGTAGAGATGTGCACCGGAAATTTTTCGGGTTTTGTGTTTTGGTTTTGGATTCGGTTCCGCAGCCGTGTTTTGGATTCGGACGCGTTTTGCCAAAACCTCCCTGAAAATTTTTTGTCGGATTCGGGTGTGTTTTGGATTCGGGTGTTTTTTTTTACAAATAACCCTCAAAAACAGCTTAAATAATAGAATTTGGGGGTCATTTTGATCCCATAGTATTATTAACCTCAATAACCATAATTTACACTCATTTTCAGTCTATTCTGAACACCTCACACCTCACAATATTATTTTTAGTCCTAAAATTTGCACCGAGGTCGCTGGATGGCTAAGCTAAGCGACACAAGTGGACGACACAAACACCTGGCCCATATAGGAGTGGCACTGCAGTGTCAGGCAGGATGGCAGATTTTAAAAATAGTCCCCAAACAGCACATGATGCAAAGAAAAAAAGAGGTGCACCAAGGTCACTGAATGGCTAAGCTAAGCGACCCAAGTGGCCGACACAAACACCTGGCCCATCTAGGAGTGGCACTGCAGTGTCAGACAGGATGGCAGATTTAAAAAATAGTCCCCAAACAGCACATGATGCAAAGAAAAAAAGATGTGCACCAAGGTCGCTGGATGGCTAAGCTAAGCGACCCAAGTGGCCGACACAAACACCTGGCCCATCTAGGAGTGGCACTGCAGTGTCAGACAGGATGGCAGATTTAAAAAATAGTCCCCAAACAGCACATGATGGAAAGAAAAAAAGAGGTGCACCAAGGTCGCTGGATGGCTAAGCTAAGCGACCCAAGTGGCCGACACAAACACCTGGCCCATCTAGGAGTGGCACTGCAGTGTCAGACAGGATGGCAGATTAAAAAAAATAGTCCCCAAACAGCACATGATGCAAAGAAAAAAGAGGCGCAATGAGGTAGCTGTGTGACTAAGCTAAGCGACCCAAGTGGCCGACACAAACACCTGGCCCATTTAGGAGTGGCACTGCAGTGTCAGAAAGGATGGCACTTCCAAAAATGGTCCCCAAACAGCACATGATGCAAAGAAAAATGAAAGAAAAAAGAGGTGCAGGCATCGTAACCGACACAATTGGACTCTCCTTGGGGATTTGTGATTTAGAAGAACGCACAGTTCTTTGCTGTGCTTTTGCCATCTTAACTCTTTTAAGTTTTCTAGCAGGAGGATGAGTGCCTCTATCCTCATGTGAAGCTGAACCACTAGCCTTGAACATAGGCCAGGCCCTCAGCCGTTCCTTGCCACTCCGTGTCGTAAATGGCATATTGGCAAGTTTACGCTTCTCCTCAGACGATTTTGATTTAGATTTTTGGGTCATTTTACTGAGATTTATTTTTTTGGATTTTACATGCTCTCTACTATGACATTGGGCATCGGCCTTGGCAGACGACGTTGATGGCATTTCATCGTCTCGGCCATGACTAGTGGCAGCAGCTTCAGCACGAGGTGAAAGTGGATCTTGATCTTTCCCTATTTTACACTCCACATTTTTGTTCTCCATTTTTTAATGTGTGGAATTATATGCCAGTATCAATAGCAATGGCCTACTACTATATATACTGTGCACAACTGAAATGCACCACAGGTATGGATGGATAGTATACTTGACGACACAGAGGTAGGTAGAGCAGTGGCCTTCCGTACCGTACTGCTATATATACTGGTGGTCACTGTCAGCAAACTGCAAAACTAAAATGCACCACAGGTATAGAATCTAGATGGATAGTATACTTGACGACACAGAGGTAGGTAGAGCAGTGGCCTTCCGTACCGTACTGCTATATATACTGGTGGTCACTGTCAGCAAACTGCAAAACTAAAATGCACCACAGGTCTAGAATCTAGATGGATAGTATACTTGATGACACAGAGGTAGGTAGAGCAGTGGCCTTCCGTACCGTACTGCTATATATACTGGTGGTCACTGTCAGCAAACTGCAAAACTAAAATGCAATACAGGTATAGAATCTAGATGGATAGTATACTTGACGACACAGAGGTAGGTAGAGCAGTGGCCTTCCGTACCGTACTGCTATATATACTGGTGGTCACTGTCAGCAAACTGCGAAACTAAAATGCACCACAGGTCTAGAATCTAGATGGATAGTATAATTGACGACACAGAGGTAGGTAGAGCAGTGGCCTTCCGTACCGTACTGCTATATATACTGGTGGTCACTGTCAGCAAACTGCAAAACTAAAATGCACCACAGGTATAGAATCTAGATGGATAGTATACTTGACGACACAGAGGTAGGTAGAGCAGTGGCCTTCCGTACCATACTGCTATATATACTGGTGGTCACTGTCAGCAAACTGCAAAACTAAAATGCACCACAGGTCTAGAATCTAGATGGATAGTATACTTGACGACACAGAGGTAGGTAGAGCAGTGGCCTTCCGTACCGCACTGCTATATATACTGGTGGTCACTGTCAGCAAACTGCAAAACTAAAATGCACCACAGGTATAGAATCTAGATGGATAGTATACTTGATGACACAGAGGTAGGTAGAGCAGTGGCCTTCCGTACCGTACTGCTATATATACTGGTGGTCACTGTCAGCAAACTGCAAAACTAAAATGCACCACAGGTCTAGAATCTAGATGGATAGTATACTTGATGACACAGAGGTAGGTAGAGCAGTGGCCTTCCGTACCGTACTGCTATATATACTGGTGGTCACTGTCAGCAAACTGCAAAACTAAAATGCAATACAGGTATAGAATCTAGATGGATAGTATACTTGACGACACAGAGGTAGGTAGAGCAGTGGCCTTCCGTACTGTACTGCTATATATACTGGTGGTCACTGTCAGCAAACTGCAAAACTAAAATGCACCACAGGTCTAGAATCTAGATGGATAGTATACTTGACGACACAGAGGTAGGTAGAGCAGTGGCCTTCCGTACCGTACTGCTATATATACTGGTGGTCACTGTCAGCAAACTGCAAAACTAAAATGCACCACAGGTATAGAATCTAGATGGATAGTATACTTGACGACACAGAGGTAGGTAGAGCAGTGGCCTTCCGTACCATACTGCTATATATACTGGTGGTCACTGTCAGCAAACTGCAAAACTAAAATGCACCACAGGTCTAGAATCTAGATGGATAGTATACTTGACGACACAGAGGTAGGTAGAGCAGTGGCCTTCCGTACCGCACTGCTATATATACTGGTGGTCACTGTCAGCAAACTGCAAAACTAAAATGCACCACAGGTATATAGAATCTAGATGGATAGTATACTTGACGACACAGAGGTAGGTAGAGCAGTGGCCTTCCGTACCGTACTGCTATATACACTGGTGGTCACTGTCAGCAAACTGCAAAACTACAATGCACCACAGGTATAGAATCTAGATGGATAGTATACTTGACGACACAGAGGTAGGTAGAGCAGTGGCCTTCCGTAACGTACTGCTATATATACTGGTGGTCACTATCAGCAAACTGCAAAACTAAAATGCACCACAGGTATAGAATCTAGATGGATAGTATACTTGATGACACAGAGGTAGGTAGAGCAGTGGCCTTCCGTACCGTACTGCTATATATACTGGTGGTCACTGTCAGCAAACTGCAAAACTAAAATGCAATACAGGTATAGAATCTAGATGGATAGTATACTTGATGACACAGAGGTAGGTAGAGCAGTGGCCTTCCGTACCGTACTGCTATATATACTGGTGGTCACTGTCAGCAAACTGCAAAACTAAAATGCACCACAGGTCTAGAATCTAGATGGATAGTATACTTGACGACACAGAGGTAGGTAGAGCAGTGGCCTTCCGTACCGTACTGCTATATATACTGGTGGTCACTGTCAGCAAACTGCAAAACTAAAATGCACCACAGGTATAGAATCTAGATGGATAGTATACTTGACGACACAGAGGTAGGTAGAGCAGTGGCCTTCCGTACCATACTGCTATATATACTGGTGGTCACTGTCAGCAAACTGCAAAACTAAAATGCACCACAGGTCTAGAATCTAGATGGATAGTATACTTGACGACACAGAGGTAGGTAGAGCAGTGGCCTTCCGTACCGCACTGCTATATATACTGGTGGTCACTGTCAGCAAACTGCAATACTAAAATGCACCACAGGTATAGAATCTAGATGGATAGTATACTTGACGACACAGAGGTAGGTAGAGCAGTGGCCTTCCGTACCGTACTGCTATATACACTGGTGGTCACTGTCAGCAAACTGCAAAACTACAATGCACCACAGGTATAGAATCTAGATGGATAGTATACTTGACGACACAGAGGTAGGTAGAGCGGTGGCCTTCCGTACCGTACTGCTATATATACTGGTGGTCACTATCAGCAAACTGCAAAACTAAAATGCACCACAGGTATAGAATCTAGATGGATAGTATACTTGATGACACAGAGGTAGGTAGAGCAGTGGCCTTCCGTACCGTACTGCTATATATACTGGTGGTCACTGTCAGCAAACTGCAAAACTAAAATGCACCACAGGTATAGAATCTAGATGGATAGTATACTTGACGACACAGAGGTAGGTAGAGCAGTGGCCTTCCATACCGTACTGCTATATATACTGGTGGTCACTGTCAGCAAACTGCAAAACTAAAATGCACCACAGGTCTAGAATCTAGATGGATAGTATACTTGACGACACAGAGGTAGGTAGAGCAGTGGCCTCCCGTACCGTACTGCTATATATACTGGTGGTCACTGTCAGCAAACTGCAAAACTAAAATGCACCACAGGTATAGAATCTAGATGGATAGTATACTTGACGACACAGAGGTAGGTAGAGCAGTGGCCTTCCGTACCGTACTGCTATATACACTGGTGGTCACTGTCAGCAAACTGCAAAACTACAATGCACCACAGGTATAGAATCTAGATGGATAGTATACTTGATGACACAGAGGTAGGTAGAGCAGTGGCCTTCCGTACCGTACTGCTATATATACTGGTGGTCACTGTCAGCAAACTGCAAAACTAAAATGCACCACAGGTATAGAATCTAGATGGATAGTATACTTGACGACACAGAGGTAGGTAGAGCAGTGGCCTTCCGTACCGTACTGCTATATATACTGGTGGTCACTGTCAGCAAACTGCAAAACTAAAATTCACCACAGGTATAGAATCTAGATGGATAGTATACTTGACGACACAGAGGTAGGTAGAGCAGTGGCCTTCCGTACCGTACTGATATATATACTGGTGGTCACTGTCAGCAAACTGCAAAACTAAAATGCACCACAGGTATAGAATCTAGATGGATAGTATACTTGATGACACAGAGGTAGGTAGAGCAGTGGCCTCCCGTACCGTACTGCTATATATACTGGTGGTCACTGTCAGCAAACTGCAAAACTAAAATGCACCACAGGTATAGAATCTAGATGGATAGTATACTTGACGACACAGAGGTAGGTAGAGCAGTGGCCTTCCGTACCGTACTGCTATATATACTGGTGGTCACTGTCAGCAAACTGCAAAACTAAAATGCACCACAGGTCTAGAATCTAGATGGATAGTATACTTGATGACACAGAGGTAGGTAGAGCAGTGGCCTCCCGTACCGTACTGCTATATATACTGGTGGTCACTGTCAGCAAACTGCAAAACTAAAATGCACCACAGGTCTAGAATCTAGATGGATAGTATACTTGACGACACAGAGGTAGGTAGAGCAGTGGCCTTCCGTACCGTACTGCTATATATACTGGTGGTCACTGTCAGCAAACTGCAAAACTAAAATGCACCACAGGTATAGAATCTAGATGGATAGTATACTTGACGACAAAGAGGTAGGTAGAGCAGTGGCCTTCCGTACCGTACTGCTATATATATACTGGTGGTCACTGTCAGCAAACTGCAAAACTAAAATGCACCACAGGTATAGAATCTAGATGGATAGTATACTTGACGACAAAGAGGTAGGTAGAGCAGTGGCCTTCCGTACCGTACTGCTATATATATACTGGTGGTCACTGTCAGCAAACTGCAAAACTAAAATGCACCACAGGTATAGAATCTAGATGGATAGTATACTTGACGACACAGAGGTAGGTAGAGCAGTGGCCTTCCGTACCGTACTGCTATATATACTGGTGGTCACTGTCAGCAAACTGCAAAACTAAAATGCACCACAGGTATAGAATCTAGATGGATAGTATACTTGACGACACAGAGGTAGGTAGAGCAGTGGCCTTCCGTACCGTACTGCTATATATACTGGTGGTCACTGTCAGCTAAACTCTGCACTGTACTCCTCCTATATAATACTGCTGGTCCCCAGTCCCCACAATAAAGCAGTGTAAGCACAGATATATGCAGCACACTGAGCACAGATATGGAGCGTTTTTCAGGCAGACAACGTATAATACTGGTGGTCACTGGTCAGCAAAACTCTGCACTGTACTCCTCCTATATAATACTGCTGGTCCCCAGTCCCCACAATAAAACAGTGTGAGCACAGATATATGCAGCACACTGAGCACAGATATGGAGCGTTTTTCAGGCAGACAACGTATAATACTGGTGGTCACTGGTCAGCAAAACTCTGCACTGTACTCCTCCTATATAATACAGCTGGTCCCCAGTCCCCACAATAAAGCAGTGTGAGCACAGATATATGCAGCACACTGAGCACAGATATGGAGCGTTTTTCAGGCAGACAACGTATAATACTGGTGGTCACTGATCAGCAAAACTCTGCACTGTACTCCTCCTATATAATACTGCTGGTCCCCAGTCCCCACAATAAAGCAGTGTGAGCACAGATATATGCAGCACACTGAGCACAGATATGGAGTGTTTTTCAGGCAGACAACGTATAATACCGGTGGTTACTGGTCAGCAAAACTCTGCACTGTACTCCTCCTATATAATACTGCTGGTCCCCAGTCCCCACAATAAAGCAGTGTGAGCACAGATATATGCAGCACACTGAGCACAGATATGGAGCATTTTTCAGGCAGAGAACGGATAAAACTGGTGGTCACTGATCAGCAAAACTCTGCACTGTACTCCTCCTATATAATACAGCTGCTCCCCAGTCCCCACAATTAAGCAATAAGCACAAATATTTGCAGCAACATTAATAAACGGGGAGGACGCCAGCCACGTCCTCTCCCTAACATTTCCAATGCACGAGTGAAAATGGCGGTGACGCGCGGCTCCTTATATAGAATCCGAATCTCGCGAGAATTCAACAGCGGGATGATGACGTTCGGGCGCGCTCGGGTTAACCGAGCCATACGGGAGAATCCGAGTATGCCTTGGACCCGTGTAAAATGAGTGAAGTTTGGGGGGGTTCGGTTTCCGAGGAACCGAACCCGCTCATCACTAATTAGGGGTGCTACTACTGTGAGCTTTGTGTATAAGGGGCACTAATGTGTGTCATAACATGAATAAGGGACACTAATATGTGGTGTAATGGGAATAAGATTGTGCTACTGTGTGGCATAATGGCATAATTTTAATTGGGGATACTATTATGTGACCACGCCCCTTTCTTTTTGAGACCACGCCCCTTTTGGGGGGAGTGACCACGGCGTGCACAATACCTTTATTACATGGGTGCCAGGGGAAGGGGGGGTGAGTTCCACCACCTCTCTAGGACCACTTTAAGCACTGCCTATTAGTATATTCAGGTCATACCAAAATAATGTGAAAAGGGTGTGCCACAGGAAATGCCTCCAATGTATTAAACGGGTCCATATGAGAAAGCTTATGTTCATTTGCTTTGTACATCCCTCAATGAAACTGATGGAAATGGCCTGACCAATTCCAGAGCCTCATCTGTCCAGTTGTGAAGTAGTTCATCAAACACTACAATGGACAGTTACAGGAAATTAGAGATGGGATTAGAGACTGAATGATGTTTTCCCAAATAGTAAGTACCGTGCACTGGTCTTCATTCAGCACGGATTGCAATTGCAACTGAATGCCCACTGAGTGTGATTGTATTTTCAAATCTGTGAAGACTTCTAGTCAAGCCCACAATCTCATCTGCAATTATACAACACCATAGCAACCCTAGCCCACTCCCATTGCACGCATAGCTACAAGCTCAAGATTGCGTACCCAAAATTATGAGAATAAACACATCTCAATACATTGATGTCAGCACAAAACTGGGATGGTTTATTTCTTGTTCTGTTCTGTCAAAATAATGTTAGGTAGACATACAGGGTCATGGTGTAAACATAATACATCAGTGGTGCAAGTTTATGGGTGCACTTGTGCATGGCATAACTTTAAGAATTTGGCAGCGGGTATGCAGTAACACCTGCCACACACTTTGCACCCATGACCACCATTACAACAATTATAATGCACTACCGAGCAATTAGACTATGGTGCTTGGCAGCATGACAGAGCCTCTCACTTTGTCAGGGTTACTGGAAGCGTGACGGTGACGTCATGACGTCACATCACGCTTCCTTCTCTGGTAGCCATGGCTGCCGCGAAGAGAGGAGCCTGGGTGCAATTTCCCCCGGCGTCCCTTGCTGGGTGCAGCTGTTTCCCTTCATTCAGCTCGTGTGACGCATCGGCACTGAGCGGCTTTTGTTCTTCACAGGCTGGGTTGCAGGGCGTGTCTCCGGCTTCACTGTGTGGGGTAATTTATTTCTAATATAATGTGGACACTACTATATAGTTCTATTATTATGGGGTACTACTATATATTTCTATTATACCAGGGTCACTACTACGGTATATATTCCTGTAATAATGGAGGTATTACTATATATTGGTGTTAAATTGGGGGCATTGCTGTATAGATTTATTATACTGGTGGCATTACTATTTATTTCTATTATACTGGGGGTATCACTATATATTTCTATTATACTGGAGGCATTAATATATATTTCTAGCCTTGCCTACAGAGCAGGGCCGTAACTAGGTGTGTGCGGAGGGGGCACTGCACATAGCTCTGCAGGGCAGGTGGCGCTGTTGGAGGCACTTGTCAATTATATATTTAATTACTTTCACTTGCAGCTTCCCCCCTTTTTGAAGCCCAGCATCTCCTGACCTTCCCTGTCTCCTACCCTGACCCCTTCTGTCGCTAATACCTATACAACATTCATGAACTCAGCATGAGATTTCTTTGTTATTCAGTCACACTGTCCTTTATTACATTTCAAGACGTTGACATACCCGGGATTTAAACTCATTGTCTGTAGCATTGCAGTCAGACAATCTATTCATTGAGCTATCTGCCCTTGCATAGAAAGGTAGATAATTCTAAGATAGAGAATTCTAACTATTTGAAGCTTACCTTGTACTTTGTGAAAAAATCAGCATTGCGGCTGGCAGTATATTGAAATGTGTTATTTAATAAAGGGTATTGTAACTGAATAACAATGAGCTCTCAAGATAAGTGCATGCATGTGGTATAAAGAGGATTTGTGTCCAAATCCACTATATTGCAGTGGTCTATAAATGTGTGTGTTTTATATATATATATATATACAGGATGGATAGATAGATAGATAGATAGATAGATAGATAGATAGATAGATAGATAGATAGATAGATAGATAGATAGACAGATAGACAGATAGAATGCGAGAAGGGTCATCATAGCATGACCTTTCTCTGGGATCAATCTTGTCATGCCCCTTCTCCATAAGGCATGCGCCTCGTGCCCTTGTTGAAAAAATGGGGGATGGGGGGGGGGGGTCCAATTCTCTCTCTGGAACAGGGCTCCAATTCTCTCTCTGGCACAGGGCTCCAATTCTCTCTCTGGCACAGGGCTCCAAAAAGTTTAGTTACGGTTCTGCTCCAGAGTGCAAAGAATAGGGGCTGTGTCATGTGGCCATGCTGCTAGTGTCATGTGGCTGATCCCCCTACTGTCATGTGGCCACGCCTCCTCACAGCGCATGACCACGCCAATTTCCGGCACTCAATACCACTAAGAAAATATTTCTACTTGCACCCCTGCAATACATACTTGTACATGTAAAATGTTAATCTAACATGTTTTGCTTAAAATAGTAGTAAGTTACGCACAACACTGTCCTAAGGTGAGCATACACATGACAACATACTGTACATAAACAAAAGTTATTTTGTAGATAAAAAAAAAAAACAATTTAGTAAGTAATTAGGATGCAGCACACTAACAGCATTCCCTGCATCACTGTGACACCATAACCTGCCAGTAATTGTGCAATTATTAGCTTGATTGTCTGAACTTTTGCTGCTGCCATCAGTGCTTCCGCAGTCTGCGTAGCACAGTCTGGTGGGGGTTAGGTCATACTTACCTACTCTCCTGGATTCTGCGGGAGACACCCGGTTTCTCGAGTAGTCCCCCGCAGACCCGGAAGAGTGGGCACCCCTCCCGCATTTTGCCCACTTGGTACTGAAGTGGACAGAATGGGGAGAAAAATATGGCAAAATTGTGGCCCTGCGGATGGGGCGGAGCCTAATGACACAATCATATGCTAATTGCGGCATTTAAGCTCTGCCACTATGCAAATATTGACCAATCCCGGACTTTTCCCAGTGAGTGGGTGGGACTTAGTGACACAATTACCTTAGCCCCGCCCTTATCGCCACCCACCTGCATCTCCTCCCAGGGCATCTCCCGGAGAAAAGATAAAAAATTACGGTAAGTATGGGTTATAGGGGGAGAGTTATAGTTAGGCTGCGGAAATGGGGGGTTTAGGTTTAGGCACTAAAGGGGAGGTTAGGGTTAGGCACTACGGATTAGGCTATGGTAATGGAGGCTTAGTATTAGGGAGGTAGAGGGTAGGTAGAATACTTACCTCACCCCTGTCGGAATCATGACCATCAGGATACCGGTGCCTGTATTTTGACCACCAGTATTTCATCTGCTGGGATTGCACACCGATCCTGGTGGCAGAGGTAGATATTATGGAAGGAAAACAAATACATCATCCACAAGGCAAGCAGGATTACTTCACTAAAGTACATCCATAACCTCTGATTCTCTGTAAACTGTAAACACAAAAGGAGCCAGATTCTAAAACACCTAAATAGCCAACCATACCTCTCAACTACCACAAATTTGGAGTGAGTTTTTGAGTGCTCTGTTCCACCTTCCTGATTAGGGCTGCATTGTCCCAATTGTCTGGGCAGATGACAAGGTAATGCCCAATAAATGTTGCTTTTGGTGAATGAGGGTTTCCCATTCAATGGGAAGGGCACAGGGTAAACCCCAGCCTCTCCATGCATAGCCATTCTCCCTACAGTGAGCTGCTCCCTGACTCCAACAACTAGATCTTTGGGAGAAATGCCCAAATGGTCATTACTGCATAGCTGTATATCTGGTTAAGATTGCAGATGTGCAGCTGGGTTCTGTTAAAATCCGAACCTACTTAAATTTTGCGGATCCAAGCTGTACCCAGTCTCAGTTCAGATCTTTTCGCAGCTCGAAATCCGGATTTTAGATCCTAATTTCGGTTTTTGGTTTGCCAAAATTTTGATTATTTCATCTCTTTTGATCTATTTTCAAGAAAACCAAAACCGAAGATTCTGATTTTAAATCCAAATTCTGAACCAAAACACTTGAGGGTGGTTTTGCTAAACCAAAACTGAAACCAAAACATGACAAATTTGGGGGTGGGGGGGTTGGGCTAGGCTGACACCATAGGGGGAGGATGGGTTTAGGTACTAAGGGGGAGGGTTAGGATTAGGCTGCGGGAAAGGGGGGAAGTTAGGTTAGAATTAGGCACTAAGAAGGGGGATAGGTTAGGATTAGGCACTAAGGAGGGGGGGTTAGGTTAGGATTAGGCACTAAGGAGGGGGGTTAGGGTTCAGATTAGGCACTAAGGAGGGGGGTTAGGTTAGTATTAGGCACTAAGGAGGGGGGGTTAGGGTTAGGATTATGCACTAAGGAGGGGAGGTTAGGATTAGGCTGCGGGAAAGCGGGGGCTAGGTTAGGATTAGGCACTAAGGAGGGGAGGTTAGGATTAGGCTGCGGGAAAGGAGGGTTAGGTTAGGATTAGGCACTAAGGAGGGGAGGTTAGGGTTAGGCTGCGGGAAAGGGGGGGTTAGGTTAGGATTAGGCACTAAGAAGGGGAGGTTAGGATTAGGCTGTGGGAAAGGGGGGGTTAGGTTAGGACTAGGCACTAAGGAGGGGAGGGTTAGGATTAGGCTGCGAGAAAGGGGGGGGTTAGGTTAGGATTAGGCACTAAAGAGGGGAGGTTAGGGTTAGTCTGTGGAAAGGGAGGATTAGGAGGTAGGGGAGAGGGGGAAACATACTTACCTTGCTCCTGTTGGGATTTCACAGATCAGGATGCCAGAGTCGGTATTGTGACCACTGGCATCCCAATCTGAACCCATTTTATATATATAAATTAGTGATGTGCACCTGAAATTTTTAGGGTTTTGTGTTTTGGTTTTGGGTTCGGTTCCGTGGCCGTGTTTTGGGTTCGGACGCGTTTTGGCAAAACCTCACCGAATTTTTTTTGTCGGATTCGGGTGTGTTTTGGATTCGGGTGTTTTTTTCAAAGAACCATAAAAAACAGCTTAAATCACAGAATTTGGGGGTCATTTTGATCCCATAGTATTATTAACCTCAATAACCATAATTTCCACTCATTTTCAGTCTATTCTGAACACCTCACACCTCACAATATTATTTTTAGTCCTAAAATTTGCACCGAGGTCGCTGGATGGCTAAGCTAAGCGACCCAAGTGGCCGACACAAACACCTGGCCCATCTAGGAGTGGCACTGCAGTGTCACGCAGGATGGCCCTTCAAAAAAATACTCCCCAAACAGCACATGACGCAAAGAAAAAAAGAGGCGCAATGAGGTAGCTGTGTGACTAAGCTAAGCGACCCTAGTGGCCGACACAAACACCTGGCCCATCTAGGAGTGGCACTGCAGTGTCACGCAGGATGGCCCTTCAAAAAAATACTCCCCAAACAGCACATGACACAAAGAAAAAAAGAGGCGCAATGAGGTAGCTGTGTGACTAAGCTAAGCGACCCTAGTGGCCGACACAAACACCTGGCACATCTAGGAGTGGCACTGCAGTGTCACGCAGGATGGCCCTACAAAAAAATACTCCCCAAACAGCACATGACGCAAAGAAAAGAAGAGGCGCAATGAGGTAGCTGTGCGACTAAGCTAAGCGACCCTAGTGGCCGACACAAACACCTGGCCCATCTAGGAGTGGCACTGCAGTGTCACGCAGGATGGCCCTTCAAAAAAATACTCCCCAAACAGCACATGACGCAAAGAAAAAAAGAGGCGCAATGAGGTAGCTGTGTGACTAAGCTAAGCGACCCTAGTGGCCGACACAAACACCTGGCACATCTAGGAGTGGCACTGCAGTGTCACGCAGGATGGCCCTTCAAAAAAATACTCCCCAAACAGCACATGACGTAAAGAAAAAAAGAGGCGCAATGAGGTAGCTGTGTGACTAAGCTAAGCGACCATAGTGGCCGACACAAACACCTGGCCCATCTAGGAGTGGCACTGCAGTGTCACGCAGGATGGCCCTTCAAAAAAATACTCCCCAAACAGCACATGACGCAAAGAAAAAAAGAGGCGCAATGAGGTAGCTGTGTGACTAAGCTAAGCGACCCTAGTGGCTGACACAAACACCTGGCCCATCTAGGAGTGGCACTGCAGTGTCACGCAGGATGGCCCTTCAAAAAAATACTCCCCAAACAGCACATGATGCAAAGAAAAAAAGAGGCGCAATGAGGTAGCTGTGTGACTAAGCTAAGCGACCCTAGTGGCCGACACAAACACCTGGCCCATCTAGGAGTGGCACTGCAGTGTCACGCAGGATGGCCCTTCAAAAAAATACTCCCCAAACAGCACATGACGCAAAGAAAAATTAAAGAAAAAAGAGGTGCAAGATGGAATTGTCCTTGGGCCCTCCCACCCACCCTTATGTTGTAAAAACAGGACATGCACATTTTAACGAACCCATCATTTCAGCGACAGGGTCTGCCACACGACTGTGACTGAAATGACTGGTTGGTTTGGGCCCCCACCAAAAAAGAAGCAATCAATCTCTCCTTGCACAAACTGGCTCTACGGAGGAAAGATGTCCACCTCATCATCATCGTCAGATTCATCACCCCTTTCACTGTGTACATCCCCCTCCTCACAGATTATTAATTCGTCCCCACTGGAATCCACCATCTCAGGTCCCCGTGTACTTTCTGGAGGCAATTGCTGCTGGTGAATGTCTCGATGGAGGAATTGATTATAATTCATTTTAATGAACGTCATCTTCTCCACATTTTCTGGAAGTAACCTCGTACGCCGATTGCTGACAAGGTGAGCGGCGGCACTAAACACTCTTTCGGAGTACACACTGGAGGGAGGGCAACTTAGGTAGAATAAAGCCAGTTTGTGCAAGGGCCTCCAAATTGCCTCTTTTTCCTGCCAGTATACGTACGGACTGTCTGACGTGCCTACTTGGATGCGGTCACTCATATAATCCTCCACCATTCTTTCAATGGTGAGAGAATCATATGCAGTGACAGTAGACGACATGTCAGTAATCGTTGGCAGGTCTTTCAGTCTGGACCAGATATCAGCATCAGCAGTCGCTCCAGACTGCCCTGCATCACCGCCAGCAGGTGGGCTCGGAATTCGTAGCCTTTTCCTCGCACCCCCAGTTGCGGGAGAATGTGAAGGAGGAGATGTTGACGGGTCGCGTTCCGCTTGACTTGACAATTTTCTCACCAGCAGGTCTTTGAACCTCTGCAGACTTGTGTCTGCCATAAAGAGAGATCCAAGGTAGGTTTTAAATCTAGGATCGAGCACGGTGGCCAAAATGTAGTGCTCTGATTTCAACAGATTGACCACACGTGAATCCTGGTTAAGCGAATGAAGGGCTCCATCCACAAGTCCCACATGCCTAGCGGAATCGCTCTGTTTTAGCTCCTCCTTCAATGCCTCCAGCTTCTTCTGCAAAAGCCTGATGAGGGGAATGACCTGACTCAGGCTGGCAGTGTCTGAACTGACTTCACGTGTGGCAAGTTCAAAAGGTTGCAGAACCTTGCACAACGTTGAAATCACTCTCCACTGCGCTTGAGACAGGTGCATTCCACCTCCTTTGCCTATATCGTGGGCAGATGTATAGGCTTGAATGGCCTTTTGCTGCTCCTCCATCCTCTGAAGCATATAGAGGGTTGAATTCCACCTCGTTACCACCTCTTGCTTCAGATGATGGCGTTTTTGGTGGTGCTCCAGTCTTCTGTACGCGGTGCCTGTACGCCGAAAGTGGCCCGCAATTCTTCTGGCCACCGACAGCATCTCTTGCACGCCCCTGTCGTTTTTTAAATAATTCTGCACCACCAAATTCAAGGTATGTGCAAAACATGGGACGTGCTGGAATTTGCCCAGATGTAATGCACGCACAATATTGCTGGCGTTGTCCGATGCCACAAATCCCCAGGAGAGTCCAATTGGGGTAAGCCATTCTGCGATGATCTTCCTCAGTTGCCGTAAGAGGTTTTCAGCTGTGTGCGTATTCTGGAAAGCGGTGATACAAAGCGTAGCCTGCCTAGGAACGAGTTGGCGTTTGCGAGATGCTGCTACTGGTGCTGCCGCTGCTGTTCTTGCAGCGGGAAGCAATACATCTACCCAGTGGGCTGTCACAGTCATGTAGTCCTGAGTCTGCCCTGCTCCACTTGTCCACATGTCCGTGGTTAAGTGGACATTGGGTACAACTGAATTTTTTAGGACACTGGTGAGTCTTTTTCTGACGTCCGTGTACATTCTCGGTATCGCCTGCCTAGAGAAGTGGAACCTAGATGGTATTTGGTAACGGGGGCACACTACCTCAAGCAATTGTGTAGTTCCCCGTGAACTAACGGCGGATACTGGACGCACGTCTAACACCAACATAGTTGTCAAGGCCTGAGTTATCCGCTTTGCAACAGGATGACTGCTGTGATATTTCATCTTCCTCGCAAAGGACTGTTGGACAGTCAATTGCTTACTGGAAGTAGTACAAGTGGTCTTCCGACTTCCCATCTGGGATGACGATCGACTCCCAGCAGCAACAACAGCAGCGCCAGCAGCAGTAGGCGTTACACTCAAGGATGCATCGGAGGAATCCCAGGCAGGAGAGGACTCGTCAGACTTGCCAGTGACATGGCCTGCAGGACTATTGGCTTTCCTGGGTAAGGAGGAAATTGACACTGAGGGAGTTGGTGGTGTGGTTTGCGCGAGCTTGGTTACAAGAGGAAGGGATTTACTGGTCAGTGGACTGCTTCCGCTGTCGCCCAAAGTTTTTGAACTTGTCACTGACTTATTATGAATGCGCTGCAGGTGACGTATAAGGGAGGATGTTCCGAGGTGGTTAACGTCCTTACCCCTACTTATTACAGCTTGACAAAGGCAACACACGGCTTGACACCAGTTGTCCGCATTTCTGTTGAAATAATTCCACACTGAAGAGCTGATTTTTTTTGTATTTTGACCAGGCATGTCAATGGCCATATTCCTCCCACGGACAACAGGTGTCTCCCCGGGTGCCTGACTTAAGCAAACCACCTCACCATCAGAATCCTCCTTGTCAATTTCCTCCCCAGCGCCAGCAACACCCATATCCTCATCCTGGTGTACTTCAACACTGACATCTTCAATTTGACTATCAGGAACTGGACTGCTGGTGCTCCTTCCAGCACTTGCAGGGGGCGTGCAAATGGTGGAAGGTGCAAGCTCTTCCCGTCCAGTGTTGGGAAGGTCAGGCATCGCAACCGACACAATTGGACTCTCCTTTGGGATTTGGGATTTCGAAGAACGCACAGTACTTTGCTGTGCTTTTGCCAGCTTAAGTCTTTTATTTTTTCTAGCGAGAGGATGAGTGCTTCCATCCTCATGTGAAGCTGAACCACTAGCCATGAGCATAGGCCAGGGCCTCAGCCGTTCCTTGCCACTCTGTGTCGTAAATGGCATATTGGCAAGTTTACGCTTCTCCTCAGACGCTTTTAATTTTGATTTTTGGGTCATTTTACTGATCTTTTGTGTTTTGGATTTTACATGCTCTGTACTATGCCATTGGGCATCGGCCTTGGCAGACGACGTTCATGGCATTTCATCGTCTCGGCCATGACTAGTGGCAGCAGCTTCCGCACGAGGTGGAAGTGGATCTTGATCTTTCCCTATTTTTTTAACCTCCACATTTTTGTTCTCCATATTTTAATGCGCACAACTAAAAGCCACCACAGGTATACAATGTAGATGGATGGATAGTATAGTATTATATTACTTATGGAGGATGACTGACGACACAGAGGTAGGTACAGCCGTGGCCTACCGTACTGCTATATATATATAATATACTGTATAATATAATAACGGATCTGGTGGACACTGTCAGCAGACTGCTAAACTAGTATGAAGAAAAAAAAAGCCACCACAAGTATACAATGTAGATGGATGGATAGTATAGTATTATATTACTTATGGACGACGAGTGCACTGACGACACAGAGGTAGGTACAGCCGTGGCCTACCATACTGCTATATATATATATATATATAATATACTGTATAATAATAACAGACCTGGTGGACACTGTCAGCAGACTGCTAAACTAGTATGAAGAAAAAAAAAAGCCACCACAGGTATACAATGTAGATGGATGGATAGTATAGTATTATATTACTTATGGACGACGAGTGCACTGATGACACAGAGGTAGGTACAGCCGTGGCCTACCATACTGCTATATATATATATATATATATATAATATACTGTATAATAATAACGGACCTGGTGGACACTGTCAGCAGACTTCTAAACTAGTATGAAGAAAAAAAAAGCCACCACAGGTATACAATGTAGATGGATGGATAGTATAGTATTATATTACTTATGGACGACGAGTGCACTGACAACAAAGAGGTAGGTACAGCCGTGGCCTACCGTACTGCTAATAGATATAATAAATATACTGTATAATAATAACGGACCTGGTGGACACTGTCAGCAGACTGCTAAACTAGTATGAAGGAAAAAAAAGCCACCACAGGAGTGTTTTTCAGGCAGACAAACGTATACTGGACTGGTGGTCACTGTCAGCAAAACTGTGCACTGTACTCCTGCTATAACTGCTCCCCAGTCCCCACAATTAGGCAGTGTGACTGAGCACTGAGCAGTGCACTCAGCACAGATATATCATGCAGCAGTGCAGCACACTGAGTGAGCACAGATATGGTGGAGCGTTTTTTTCAGGCAGAGAAACAAAGGATTAAACTCACTGGTGGTATAATCAAAACCCTGCACTGTACTCCAACAGCTGCTCCCCGTCCCCAATCCTCCCCACAATTATAAGTCACTCAGTCTCTTTACTCTTTTCTTCTACTATAACGGAGAGGACGCCAGCCACGTCCTCTCCCTATCAATCTCAATGCACGTGTGAAAATGGCGGCGACGCGCGGCTCCTTATATAGAATCAGAATCTCGTGAGAATCCGACAGCGGGATGATGACGTTCGGGCGCGCTCGGGTTAACCGAGCAAGGCGGGAGGATCCGAGTCGCTCGGACCCGTGAAAAAAAAGGTGAAGTTCGGGCGGGTTCGGATCCCGAGGATCCGAACCCGCTCATCACTAATATATATATATATATATATATATATATATATATATATATATATATGAAACGAAATAGAGGAGATGGCGCCAAGGGAGTTATATCAACGCCCTACCTAAAAACGGACCCTTGCAGTACTCTCCGGATAAATTACGTCAGATAACAAATACTAACATAAAAATTTATTAAAACAACATATAAACCCGACACAAATGTTCATAAGTATACAGAGTTGATACATTTACATTTGTCGCACAATTTGAACAATCAGTTTGTAGTGATGAGGAAAAAGCGTAGATATATCACTACGATTTCCTCCTTCTCCTTATTGTAGATTCGGAGGTAACATCAGATAATAGATAGATAAATAACCCAACGCGTTTCGTCTTGTTCCAAGACTTCATCAGGGGTAAAATCTCTTCATTTCAGAACATATTGTCAGCACATAAAAGGTCATTCAAAGATGTATGAACAACGTTTCAATATTTCAATGGGACTTGATTGATACAGCGAGGACCATACCTCATATATCATCAGCTTGAGTCTGACATTCAGATATTCGAATATGGGGAAGATTCATATGTGTATAGAATCTAACTGGTTCGCAAGCATAAGGAACCTCGTCGGTCAGCAGCTTGAACCTGACACTCAGAGACTCAGGAGTGAAGGCAATTCAAATGGGTATAATGTCTAACCAATTTAGAACACGTGGTAGACCCTCCAGTGGTGCAGTGCTGACAGCCAAGTCTCATTATACAAAAGACATTGAAACGTTGACCGCAAACCTTCAGACTCGTTTGTCTGTTCTTTCTGCGCCGTGAGTGCCGCCCAGATTCTGCTTTTACATTTGGACACAGCCGCGGCTGTAACCAGGGAGGGCACCGGCCATTTACCTGTGAGTTTACAAGCAACTTTGGGAACGAGGAGTGCCGTGATTTGGACTCATATATATATATATATATATATTAGTGATGAGCGGGTTCGGTTCCTCGAGATCCGAACCCCCCCGAACTTCACCCATTTTACACGGGTCCGAGGCAGACTCGGATCTTCCCGCCTTGCTCGGTTAACCCGAGCGCGCCCGAACGTCATCATCCCGCTGTCAGATTCTTGCGAGATTCGTATTCTATATAAGGAGCCGCGCGTCGCCGCCATTTTCACTCATGCTTTGGAGATGATAGCGAGAGGACATGGCTGCGTTCTCTCAGTTTCTGTGTTCAGTGTGCTGCAACTATCTGTGCTCAGTGTGCTGCAAATATCTGTGCTCAGTGTGCTGCAAATATCTGTGCTCAGTGTGCTTGCAAATATCTGTGCTCAGTGTACTGAAAATATCTACGTTCTCTGCCTGAAAAAAGCTCCATATCTGTGCTGCATTGTAGTATATAGTAAGAGGACAGTGCAGAATGTTGCTGTGACCACCAGAATATATAGCAGTACGGTACAGTAGTCCACTGCTCTACCTCTGTGTTGTCAAGTATACTATCCATCCATACCTGTGCTGCATTTTAGTTATGCGCAGTATAAAGTAGGAGGACAGTGCAGAATTTTGCTGTGACCACCAGTATATATATAGCAGTACGGTACAGTAGTCCACTGCTCTACCTCTGTGTCATCAAGTATACTATCCATCCATACCTGGGCTGCATTTTAGTTGTGCGCAGTATATATAGTAGGAGGACAGTGCAGAATTTTGCTGTGACCAACAGTATATATATAGCAGTACGGTACAGTAGTCCACTGCTCTACCTTCCTCTGTGTCGTCAAGTATACTATCCATCCATACCTGTGCTGCTTTTTAGTTGTGCGCAGTATATAGTAGGAGGACAGTGCAGAATTTTGCTGTGACCACCAGTATATATATATAGCAGTACGGTACAGTAGTCCACTGCTCTACCTCTGTGTCGTCAAGTATACTATCCATCCATACCTGTGCTGCATTTTAGTTGTGCGCAGTATATATAGTAGGAGGACAGTCCAGAATTTTGCTGTCACCACCAGTATATATATATAGCAGTACGGTACAGTAGTCAACTGCTCTACCTTCCTCTGTGTCATCAAGTATACTATCCATCCATACCTGTGCTGCATTTTTTGTTGTGCGCAGTATATATAGTAGGAGGACAGTGCAGAATTTTGCTGTGACCACCAGTATATATATAGCAGTACAGTACAAGAGTCCACTGCTCTACCTACCTCTATGTCATCAAGTATACTATCCATCCATACCTGTGCTGCATTTATTTGTGCGCAGTATATAGTAGGATGACAGTGCAGAATTTTGCTGACCACCAGTATATATATAGCAGTACAGAACAGTAGGCCATTGCTATTGATATATTACTGGCATATAATTCCACACATTAAAAAATGGAGAACAAAAATGTGGTGGGTAAAATAGGGAAAGATCAAGATCCACTTCCACCTCATGCTGAAGCTGCTGCCACTAGTCATGGCCGAGATGATAAAATGCCATCAACGTCGTCTGCCAAGGCCGATGCCCAATGTCATAGTAGAGAGCATGTAAAGTCCAAAAAACAAAAGTTCAGTAAAATGACTCAAATATCAAAATTAAAATCATCTGAGGAGATGTGTAAACTTGCCAATATGCCATTTACGACACGGAGTGGCAAGGAACGGCTGAGGCCCTCTCCTATGTTCCTCATGACTAGTGGGTCAGCTTCACATGAGGATGGAAGCACTCATCCTCTCGCTAGAAAAATGAAGAGTTAAGCTGGCAAAAGCACAGCAAAGAACTGTGCGTTCTTCTAAATCACAAATCCCCAAGGAGAGTCCAATTGTGTCGGTTGCGATGCCTGACCTTCCCAACACTGGACGGGAAGAGGTGGCGCCTTCCACCATTTGCACTCCCCCTGCAAGTGCTGGAAGGAGCACCTGCAGTCCAGTTCCTGATAGTCAAATTGAAGATGCCACTGTTAAAGTACACCAGGATGAGGATATGGGTGTTGCTGGCGCTGAGGAGGAAATTGACAAGGAGGATTCTGATGGTGAGGTGGTTTGTTTAAGTCAGGCACCCGGGGAGACACCTGTTGTCCGTGGGACGAATATGGCCATTGACATGCCTGGTCAAATTACAAAAAAAAATCACCTTGTCGGTGTAGAATTATTTTAACAGAAATGCGGACATTTGTCAAGCCGTGTGTTGCCTTTGTCAAGCTGTAATAAGTAGGGGTAAGGACGTTAACCACGTAGGAACATCCTCCCTTATACGTCACATGGAGCGCATTCATCAGAAGTCATTGACCAGTTCAAAAACTTTGGGTGACAGCGGAAGCTAAATCCCTTCCTCTTGTAACCAAGCTCCTGCAAACCACACCACCAACTCCCTCAGTGTCAATTTCCTCCTTAGACAGGAATGCCAATAGTCCTGCAGGCCATGTCACTGTCAAGTCAGACGAGTTCTCTCCTAACTGGGATTCCTCTGATGCATCCTTGAGTGTAACGCCTACTGCTGCTGGCGCTGCTGTTGTTGCTGCTAGCAGTCGATCCTCATCCCAGAGGGGAAGTTGGAAGACCACTTGTACTACTTCCAGTAAGCAATAGACTGTCCAACAGTCCTTTGCGAGGAAGATGAAATATCACAGCAGTCATCCTGCAGCAAAGCAGATAACTCAGGCCTTGGCAGCCTGGGTGGTGTTAAACGTGTGTCCGGTATCCACCGTTAATTCACAGGGAATTAGAGAATTTATTGAGTTAGTGTGTCCCCGGTACCAAATACCATCTAGGTTCCACTTCTCTAGGCAGGTGATACCGAGAATGTACACCGACCTCAGAAAAAGAGTCACCAGTGTCCTAAAAAATGCAGCTGTACCCAATGTCCACTTAACCACGGACATGTGGACAAGTGGAGCAGGGCAAACTCAGGACTATATGACTGTGACAGCCCACTGGGTAGATATATTGCCTCCCACAGCAAGAACAGCAGCAGCGGCACCAGTAGCAGCATCTCGCAAACGCCAACTCGTTCCTAGGCAGGATATGCTTTGTATCACCACTTTCCATAAGAGGCACACAGCTGACAATCTATTACGGAAACTGAGGAACATCATCGCAGAATGGCTTACCCCAATTGGACTCTCCTGGGGATTTGTGACATCGGGCAATGCCACCAATATTTTGCGTGCATTACATGTGGGCAAATTCCAGCACGTCCCATGTTTTGCACATACATTGAATTTAGTGGTGCAGAATTTTTTAAAAAATGACAGGGGCATGCAAGAGATGCTGTCGGCGGCCCGAAGAATTGCGGGCCACTTTCGGCATTTAGCCACCGCGTGCCGAAGACTGGAGCACCAGCAAACACTCCGGAACCTGCCCCGCCATCATCTGAAGCAAGAGGTGGTAACGAGGTGGAATTCAACCCTCTATATGCTTCCTCCATAAGAAGAACACGTCATCTATATATCTCGTGTATAGGGGTATTAGATGAGCAAATTCCTGTCTACCAAAGAACAATTGATCTTCAACAGTAAACATAAAAGCATTCGCATAGGTCGGTGCGACACAAGCTCCCATCGCACAACCGCGAATCTGAAGGAAGTATTCATTATTAAAAATGAAATAATTCCTTTCCAACACCAATTTAAGTAATTTTAAGAAGAACTCCACATCAGGGCCATTATACAAGATGTTATTAGTAATTAATTGTCTCTTTCATGGGGGATGTTCGTATATAAACTTGGATGTGCACCGCTGATGTTATTAGTTTATATACGAACATCCCCCATGAAAGAGGTTTAGAGGCTGTACGACAATTAATTACTAATAACATCTTGTATAATGGCCCTGATGTGGAGTTCTTCTTAAAATTACTTAAATTGGTGTTGGAAAGGAATTATTTCATTTTTAATAATGAATACTTCCTTCAGATTCGCGGTTGTGCGATGGGAGCTTGTGTCGCACCGACCTATGCGAATGCTTTTATGTTTACTGTTGAAGATCAATTGTTCTTTGGTAGACAGGAATTTGCTCATCTAATACCCCTATACACGAGATATATAGATGACGTGTTCTTCTTATGGAGGGGCACTAAAGAGATGTTCAATTCTATGATGCTGCAGGTAAATGGCATGGATCAGAATATTAAGTTTACTTGGGATATTCAGAAGGAAAGTATACATTTCCTAGATGTGGAGGTGAAGATTAGAGGGGTGGATTTCATCACTTCTATTTATCAGAAACCCACCGATTGTAACAATATGCTCCATGCTTCCAGTCATCATCCTAGTTCCCTTAAAAGAGGTCTTCCTTACTCACAATATCTTCGTGTTCACCGCATCTGCAGTGATCCCGTTGATGAAGTGAGTAAGATGGACCTAATGACTACCAAATTTTTGGAAAGGGGCTATTCCAATAAAGATCTTCAATCAGCTAGAACAAAGGCATTATTAGCACCCAAAGTGAAGGACACCACAGGTATTAAATCTGACAAAATGGATACAACTATGATCTGGGTTAATAACTACACTGTATCCACTAAGAAAATCATTAATACTGCCAAGAGGGTCTGGCCAGTGATACAATCTGATCCGGACCTTCCAGATTTAACCAATCGTGCCTTATTACCATGTTACACCAGGGGTAAGAACATAGGAGATTATGTTGTGCATACTGATATAGCCAAAGGCTTGGGTGCACGCTCCGAGCACTTTCTGACCAAGAAGCCTGGCAACTATAGGTGCCTTGGTTGCACCACCTGTATGTATTTAGATACTGGCAATTATATTAGACATCCTCACAACGGTAAACAGATTAAATTAAGACACGTGTTCACATTAGAGATGAGCGGGTTCGGTTTCTCTGAATCCGAACCCGCCAGAACTTCATGTTTTTTTTCACGGGTCCGAGCGACTCGGATCTTCCCGCCTTGCTCGGTTAACCCGAGCGCGCCCGAACGTCATCATGACGCTGTCGGATTCTCGCGAGGCTCGGATTCTATCGCGAGACTCGGATTCTATATAAGGAGCCGCGCGTCGCCGCCATTTTCACACGTGCATTGAGATTGATAGGGAGAGGACGTGGCTGGCGTCCTCTCCGTTTAGAATAGATTAGAGAGACACTTGATTTACTAATTTTGGGGAGCATTAGGAGTACTCAGTACAGTGCAGAGTTTTGCTGATAGTGACCACCAGTTTTATTTATAATCCGTTCTCTGCCTGAAAAAAGCGATACACAGCACACAGTGACTCAGTCACATACCATATCTGTGTGCACTGCTCAGGCTCAGGCCAGTGTGCTGCATCATCTATTATCTATATATAATATTATATATATCTGTCTGACTGCTCAGCTCACACAGCTTATAATTGTGGGGGAGACTGGGGAGCACTACTGCAGTGCCAGTTATAGGTTATAGCAGGAGCCAGGAGTACATAATATATTATATAGTGAGTGACCACCAGACACACAGTGCAGTTTATTTAATATATCCGTTCTCTGCCTGAAAAAAGCGATACACACAGTGACTCAGTCAGTCACATACCATATCTGTGTGCACTGCTCAGGCTCAGGCCAGTGTGCTGCATCATCTATATATATTATATATCTGTCTGACTGCTCAGCTCACACAGCTTATAATTGTGGGGGAGACTGGGGAGCACTACTGCAGTGCCAGTTATAGGTTATAGCAGGAGCCAGGAGTACATAATATTATATTAAAATTAAACAGTGCACACTTTTGCTGCAGGAGTGCCACTGCCAGTGTGACTAGTGACCAGTGACCTGACCACCAGTATATATAATATTAGTAGTATACTATCTCTTTATCAACCAGTCTATATATTAGCAGCAGACACAGTACAGTGCGGTAGTTCACGGCTGTGGCTACCTCTGTGTCGGCACTCGGCAGCCCGTCCATAATTGTATATACCACCTAACCGTGGTTTTTTTTTCTTTCTTTATACATACATACTAGTTACGAGTATACTATCTCTTTATCAACCAGTCTATATATTAGCAGCAGACACAGTACAGTGCGGCAGTTCACGGCTGTGGCTACCTCTGTGTCGGCACTCGGCAGCCCGTCCATAATTGTATATACCACCTAACCGTGGTTTTTTTTTCTTTCTTTATACATACATACTAGTTACGAGTATACTATCTCTTTATCAACCAGTCTATATTAGCAGCAGACACAGTACAGTGCGGTAGTTCACGGCTGTGGCTACCTCTGTGTCGGCACTCGGCAGCCCGTCCATAATTGTATATACCACCTAACCGTGGTTTTTTTTTCTTTCTTTATACATACATACTAGTTACGAGTATACTATCTCTTTATCAACCAGTCTATATATTAGCAGCAGACACAGTACAGTGCGGTAGTTCATGGCTGTGGCTACCTCTGTGTCGGCACTCGGCAGCCCATCCATAATTGTATATACCACCTAACCGTGGTTTTTTTTTCTTTCTTTATACATACATACTAGTTACGAGTATACTATCTCTTTATCAACCAGTCTATATATTAGCAGCAGACACAGTACAGTGCGGTAGTTCACGGCTGTGGCTACCTCTGTGTCGGCACTCGGCAGCCCGTCCATAATTGTATATACCACCTAACCGTGTTTTTTTTTCTTTCTTTATACATACATACTAGTTACGAGTATACTATCTCTTTATCAACCAGTCTATATTAGCAGCAGACACAGTACAGTGCGGTAGTTCACGGCTGTGGCTACCTCTGTGTCGGCACTCGGCAGCCCGTCCATAATTGTATATACCACCTAACCGTGGTTTTTTTTTCTTTCTTTATACATACATACTAGTTACGAGTATACTATCTCTTTATCAACCAGTCTATATATTAGCAGCAGACACAGTACAGTGCGGTAGTTCACGGCTGTGGCTACCTCTGTGTCGGCACTCGGCAGCCCATCCATAATTGTATATACCACCTAACCGTGGTTTTTTTTCTTTCTTTATACATACATACTAGTTACGAGTATACTATCTCTTTATCAACCAGTCTATATATTAGCAGCAGACACAGTACAGTGCGGTAGTTCACGGCTGTGGCTACCTCTGTGTCGGCACTCGGCAGCCCGTCCATAATTGTATATACCACCTAACCGTGGTTTTTTTTCTTTCTTTATACATACATACTAGTTACGAGTATACTATCTCTTTATCAACCAGTCTATATTAGCAGCAGACACAGTACAGTGCGGTAGTTCACGGCTGTGGCTACCTCTGTGTCGGCACTCGGCAGCCCGTCCATAATTGTATATACCACCTAACCGTGTTTTTTTTTTCTTTCTTTATACATACATACTAGTTACGAGTATACTATCTCTTTATCAACCAGTCTATATTAGCAGCAGACACAGTACAGTGCGGTAGTTCACGGCTGTGGCTACCTCTGTGTCGGCACTCGGCAGCCCGTCCATAATTGTATATACCACCTAACCGTGGTTTTTTTTTCTTTCTTTATACATACATACTAGTTACGAGTATACTATCTCTTTATCAACCAGTCTATATATTAGCAGCAGACACAGTACAGTGCGGTAGTTCACGGCTGTGGCTACCTCTGTGTCGGCACTCGGCAGCCCGTCCATAATTGTATACTAGTATCCAATCCATCCATCTCCATTGTTTACCTGAGGTGCCTTTTAGTTGTGCCTATTAAAATATGGAGAACAAAAATGTTGAGGTTCCAAAATTAGGGAAAGATCAAGATCCACTTCCACCTCGTGCTGAAGCTGCTGCCACTAGTCATGGCCGAGACGATGAAATGCCAGCAACGTCGTCTGCCAAGGCCGATGCCCAATGTCATAGTACAGAGCATGTCAAATCCAAAACACCAAATATCAGTAAAAAAAGGACTCCAAAACCTAAAATAAAATTGTCGGAGGAGAAGCGTAAACTTGCCAATATGCCATTTACCACACGGAGTGGCAAGGAACGGCTGAGGCCCTGGCCTATGTTCATGGCTAGTGGTTCAGCTTCACATGAGGATGGAAGCACTCAGCCTCTCGCTAGAAAAATGAAAAGACTCAAGCTGGCAAAAGCAGCACAGCAAAGAACTGTGCATTCTTCGAAATCCCAAATCCACAAGGAGAGTCCAATTGTGTCGGTTGCGATGCCTGACCTTCCCAACACTGGACGTGAAGAGCATGCGCCTTCCACCATTTGCACGCCCCCTGCAAGTGCTGGAAGGAGCACCCGCAGTCCTGTTCCTGATAGTCAGATTGAAGATGTCAGTGTTGAAGTACACCAGGATGAGGATATGGGTGTTGCTGGCGCTGGGGAGGAAATTGACCAGGAGGATTCTGATGGTGAGGTGGTTTGTTTAAGTCAGGCACCCGGGGAGACACCTGTTGTCCGTGGGAGGAATATGGCCGTTGACATGCCAGGTGAAAATACCAAAAAAATCAGCTCTTCGGTGTGGAGGTATTTCACCAGAAATGCGGACAACAGGTGTCAAGCCGTGTGTTCCCTTTGTCAAGCTGTAATAAGTAGGGGTAAGGACGTTAACCACCTCGGAACATCCTCCCTTATACGTCACCTGCAGCGCATTCATAATAAGTCAGTGACAAGTTCAAAAACTTTGGGTGACAGCGGAAGCAGTCCACTGACCAGTAAATCCCTTCCTCTTGTAACCAAGCTCACGCAAACCACCCCACCAACTCCCTCAGTGTCAATTTCCTCCTTCCCCAGGAATGCCAATAGTCCTGCAGGCCATGTCACTGGCAATTCTGACGAGTCCTCTCCTGCCTGGGATTCCTCCGATGCATCCTTGCGTGTAACGCCTACTGCTGCTGGCGCTGCTGTTGTTGCCGCTGGGAGTCGATGGTCATCCCAGAGGGGAAGTCGTAAGCCCACTTGTACTACTTCCAGTAAGCAATTGACTGTTCAACAGTCCTTTGCGAGGAAGATGAAATATCACAGCAGTCATCCTACTGCAAAGCGGATAACTGAGGCCTTGGCATCCTGGGTGGTGAGAAACGTGGTTCCGGTATCCATCATTACTGCAGAGCCAACTAGAGACTTGTTGGAGGTACTGTGTCCCCGGTACCAAATACCATCTAGGTTCCATTTCTCTAGGCAGGCGATACCGAAAATGTACACAGACCTCAGAAAAAGAGTCACCAGTGTCCTAAAAAATGCAGCTGTACCCAATGTCCACTTAACCACGGACATGTGGACAAGTGGAGCAGGGCAGGGTCAGGACTATATGACTGTGACAGCCCACTGGGTAGATGTATGGGCTCCCGCCGCAAGAACAGCAGCGGCGGCACCAGTAGCAGCATCTCGCAAACGCCAACTCTTTCCTAGGCAGGCTACGCTTTGTATCACCGGTTTCCAGAATACGCACACAGCTGAAAACCTCTTACGGCAACTGAGGAAGATCATCGCGGAATGGCTTACCCCAATTGGACTCTCCTGTGGATTTGTGGCATCGGACAACGCCAGCAATATTGTGTGTGCATTAAATATGGGCAAATTCCAGCACGTCCCATGTTTTGCACATACCTTGAATTTGGTGGTGCAGAATTTTTTAAAAAACGACAGGGGCGTGCAAGAGATGCTGTCGGTGGCCAGAAGAATTGCGGGACACTTTCGGCGTACAGGCACCACGTACAGAAGACTGGAGCACCACCAAAAACTACTGAACCTGCCCTGCCATCATCTGAAGCAAGAAGTGGTAACGAGGTGGAATTCAACCCTCTATATGCTTCAGAGGTTGGAGGAGCAGCAAAAGGCCATTCAAGCCTATACAATTGAGCACGATATAGTAGGTGGAATGCACCTGTCTCAGGCGCAGTGGAGAATGATTTCAACGTTGTGCAAGGTTCTGATGCCCTTTGAACTTGCCACACGTGAAGTCAGTTCAGACACTGCCAGCCTGAGTCAGGTCATTCCCCTCATCAGGCTTTTGCAGAAGAAGCTGGAGGCATTGAAGAAGGAGCTAAAAGGGAGCGATTCCGCTAGGCATGTGGGACTTGTGGATGCAGCCCTTAATTCGCTTAACAAGGATTCACGGGTGGTCAATCTGTTGAAATCAGAGCACTACATTTTGGCCACCGTGCTCGATCCTAGATTTAAAGCCTACCTTGGATCTCTCTTTCCGGCAGACACAGGTCTGCTGGGGTTGAAAGACCTGCTGGTGACAAAATTGTCAAGTCAAGCGGAACGCGACCTGTCAACATCTCCTCCTTCACATTCTCCCGCAACTGGGGGTGCGAGGAAAAGGCTCAGAATTCCGAGCCCACCCGCTGGCGGTGATGCAGGGCAGTCTGGAGCGACTGCTGATGCTGACATCTGGTCCGGACTGAAGGACCTGACAACGATTACGGACATGTCGTCTACTGTCACTGCATATGATTCTCTCAACATTGATAGAATGGTGGAGGATTATATGAGTGACCGCATCCAAGTAGGCACGTCACACAGTCCGTACTTATACTGGCAGGAAAAAGAGGCAATTTGGAGGCCCTTGCACAAACTGGCTTTATTCTACCTAAGTTGCCCTCCCACAAGTGTGTACTCCGAAAGAGTGTTTAGTGCCGCCGCTCACCTTGTCAGCAATCGGCGTACGAGGTTACATCCAGAAAATGTGGAGAAGATGATGTTCATTAAAATGAATTATAATCAATTCCTCCGCGGAGACATTGACCAGCAGCAATTGCCTCCACAAAGTACACAGGGAGCTGAGATGGTGGATTCCAGTGGGGACGAATTGATAATCTGTGAGGAGGGGGATGTACACGGTGATATATCGGAGGGTGAAGATGAGGTGGACATCTTGCCTCTGTAGAGCCAGTTTGTGCAAGGAGAGATTAATTGCTTCTTTTTTGGGGGGGGTCCAAACCAACCCGTCATATCAGTCACAGTCGTGTGGCAGACCCTGTCACTGAAATGATGGGTTGGTTAAAGTGTGCATGTCCTGTTTTGTTTATACAACATAAGGGTGGGTGGGAGGGCCCAAGGACAATTCCATCTTGCACCTCTTTTTTCTTTTCTTTTTCTTTGCATCATGTGCTGATTGGGGAGGGTTTTTTGGAAGGGACATCCTGCGTGACACTGCAGTGCCACTCCTAGATGGGCCCGGTGTTTGTGTCGGCCACTAGGGTCGCTAATCTTACTCACACAGTCAGCTACCTCATTGCGCCTCTTTTTTTCTTTGCGTCATGTGCTGTTTGGGGAGGGTTTTTTGGAAGGGACATCCTGCGTGACACTGCAGTGCCACTCCTAGATGGGCCCGGTGTTTGTGTCGGCCACTAGGGTCGCTAATCTTACTCACACAGCTACCTCATTGCGCCTCTTTTTTTCTTTGCGTCATGTGCTGTTTGGGGAGGGTTTTTTGGAAGGGACATCCTGCGTGACACTGCAGTGCCACTCCTAGATGGGCCCGGTGTTTGTGTCGGCCACTAGGGTCGCTAATCTTACTCACACAGCTACCTCATTGCGCCTCTTTTTTTCTTTGCGTCATGTGCTGTTTGGGGAGGGTTTTTTGGAAGGGACATCCTGCGTGACACTGCAGTGCCACTCCTAGATGGGCCCGGTGTTTGTGTCGGCCACTAGGGTCGCTAATCTTACTCACACAGCTACCTCATTGCGCCTCTTTTTTTCTTTGCGTCATGTGCTGTTTGGGGAGGGTTTTTTGGAAGGGCCATCCTGCGTGACACTGCAGTGCCACTCCTAGATGGGCCCGGTGTTTGTGTCGGCCACTAGGGTTGCTAATCTTACTCACACAGCTACCTCATTGCGCCTCTTTTTTTCTTTGCGTCATGTGCTGTTTGGGGAGGGTTTTTTGGAAGGGACATCCTGCGTGACACTGCAGTGCCACTCCTAGATGGGCCCGGTGTTTGTGTCGGCCACTAGGGTCGCTTATCTTACTCACACAGCGACCTCGGTGCAAATTTTAGGACTAAAAATAATATTGTGAGGTGTGAGGTATTCAGAATAGACTGAAAATGAGTGTAAATTATGGTTTTTGAGGTTAATAATACTTTGGGATCAAAATGACCCCCAAATTCTATGATGTAAGCTGTTTTTTAGTGTTTTTTGAAAAAAACACCCGAATCCAAAACACACCCGAATCCGACAAAAAAAATTCGGTGAGGTTTTGCCAAAACGCGTTCGAACCCAAAACACGGCCGCGGAACCGAACCCAAAACCAAAACACAAAACCCGAAAAATTTCAGGCGCTCATCTCTAGTTCACATGTACCAGCAAGTTTGTTGTCTATTGTATAAGATGCCCGTGCAGTTTATATTATGTTGGCAAAACGGTATGCCAGTTCAAAGAACGTATGGCACAACATCGGAGCGCCATAAAACAGGCATTGGAGGGAAAGAATATTGACCAGCCCGTTGCCAAACATTTTTAAGCTTGTAATCACAATCTATCATCTTTGCGTTATATGATGTTGGATCATGTAAAGGAAGATATTAGAGGGGGTGATAGAGGGAAAGCCCTCTTACAACTAGAAATTAAGTGGATACATTTACTGAACACTGTCTCCCCTCTAGGTTTAAATGAGATGATTTCATTTAACTGTTTCCTATGAGTGTCGTCTGCCTAGGACTCTGCTACCATTTTTGATTACTGTTGTATAAATCATGTGATCATTGTTTACATTCCTGTAGATGTTACCATGGTGACGGATTCACGTTTGTTTTGTCCCTGCCGCCGTTTTGACGCCGTCTGCATGTGATGACGTCAGCGGAAGTGGAGGGAGTAATTGTGCACATTTTTCACCGGGTGTCTTTTATTCATGTATAAAGGTAAGCTTATTTCTTGTATTTTTCATACCTGACGAAGGTTTATAAAAACCGAAACGTTGTTGTACCCAGACGTGTCCGGGTCCTCTGTTTGAACTGAGTCCGAGAGTGCCGCCTATTACATGAACATATATATATATATATATATATATATATATTTATTATCAACAACTAAAATGTTTATGGAGGTGTGAAAAAATGATTGTTTGTGGGGGGCTTTCAAAATTGTACCCATACCATTACCTGACTGCATCAATAGTTCATTGGGAATTAATTGGAGGGACAGTAAAGGCTGCATGGTGTTTGGTGGGGCAGGGCCGAAACTAGGATTTTTTTACCTGGGGCAAGGCAGTAATGCAGCCACCTACAACTAAAAAAAAAAAAAACCCTGTCAGACTAAAATAATCAGATTATCAAAGTGTGAAAAAGGGGATGCTATTAGACAATATTCCCCTATGTGCCCCAAATGCCCTAAGCGTCACATGGCCCCCCAGCTGAGTGTTCCACTACATACCCTCCTGTGTCCCCCCATACATTGCACTATATCATAACTCTTCATTACTGCACTACATCACTATACTACATCCCCTACACGCTGAACTGTATCACTACACTACATGTCCCTATACACTGCACTACATACCCTATATGCTACACTACATCAGTACACTACATCTCCTTACATGCTACACCACATCAGTGCACTACGTGCCCCTATATACTAGAGATGAGCGCCGGAAATTTTTCGGGTTTTGTGTTTTGGTTTTGGGTTCGGTTCCGCGGCCGTGTTTTGGGTTCGACCGCGTTTTGGCAAAACCTCACCGAATTTTTTTTGTCGGATTCGGGTGTGTTTTGGATTCGGGTGTTTTTTTCAAAAAACCCTAAAAAACAGCTTACAGGTAAATCATAGAATTTGGGGGTCATTTTGATCCCAAAGTATTATTAACCTCAAAAAACATAATATCCACTCATTTTCAGTCTATTCTGAATACCTCACACCTCACAATATTATTTTTAGTCCTAAAATTTGCACCGAGGTCGCTGTGTGAGTAAGATAAGCGACCCTAGTGGCCGACACAAACACCGGGCCCATCTAGGAGTGGCACTGCAGTGTCACGCAGGATGTCCCTTCCAAAAAACCCTCCCCAAACAGCACATGACGCAAAGAAAAAAAGAGGCGCAATGAGGTAGCTGTGTGAGTAAGATAAGCGACCCTAGTGGCCGACACAAACACCGGGCCCATCTAGGAGTGGCACTGCAGTGTCACGCAGGATGTCCCTTCCAAAAAACCCTCCCCAAACAGCACATGACGCAAAGAAAAAAAGAGGCGCAATGAGGTAGCTGACTGTGTGAGTAAGATAAGCGACCCTAGTGGCCGACACAAACACCGGGCCCATCTAGGAGTGGCACTGCAGTGTCACGCAGGATGTCCCTTCCAAAAAACCCTCCCCAAACAGCACATGATGCAAAGAAAAAAAGAGGCGCAATGAGGTAGCTGACTGTGTGAGTAAGATAAGCGACCCTAGTGGCCGACACAAACACCGGGCCCATCTAGGAGTGGCACTGCAGTGTCACGCAGGATGTCCCTTCCAAAAAACCCTCCCCAAACAGCACATGACGCAAAGAAAAAAAGAGGCGCAATGAGGTAGCTGACTGTGTGAGTAAGATAAGCGACCCTAGTGGCCGACACAAACACCGGGCCCATCTAGGAGTGGCACTGCAGTGTCACGCAGGATGGCCCTTCCAAAAAACCCTCCCCAAACAGCACATGACGCAAAGAAAAAAAGAGGCGCAATGAGGTAGCTGACTGTGTGAGTAAGATAAGCGATCCTAGTGGCCGACACAAACACCGGGCCCATCTAGGAGTGGCACTGCAGTGTCACGCAGGATGTCCCTTCCAAAAAACCCTCCCCAAACAGCACATGACGCAAAGAAAAAAAGAGGCGCAATGAGGTAGCTGACTGTGTGAGTAAGATAAGCGACCCTAGTGGCCGACACAAACACCGGGCCCATCTAGGAGTGGCACTGCAGTGTCACGCAGGATGTCCCTTCCAAAAAACCCTCCCCAAACAGCACATGACGCAAAGAAAAAGAAAAGAAAAAAGAGGTGCAAGATGGAATTGTCCTTGGGCCCTCCCACCCACCCTTATGTTGTATAAACAAAACAGGACATGCACACTTTAACCAACCCATCATTTCAGTGACAGGGTCTGCCACACGACTGTGACTGATATGACGGGTTGGTTTGGACCCCCCCCAAAAAAGAAGCAATTAATCTCTCCTTGCACAAACTGGCTCTACAGAGGCAAGATGTCCACCTCATCATCATCCTCCGATATATCACCGTGTACATCCCCCTCCTCACAGATTATCAATTCGTCCCCACTGGAATCCACCATCTCAGCTCCCTGTGTACTTTGTGGAGGCAATTGCTGCTGGTCAATGTCTCCGCGGAGGAATTGATTATAATTCATTTTAATGAACATCATCTTCTCCACATTTTCTGGATGTAACCTCGTACGCCGATTGCTGACAAGGTGAGCGGCGGCACTAAACACTCTTTCGGAGTACACACTTGTGGGAGGGCAACTTAGGTAGAATAAAGCCAGTTTGTGCAAGGGCCTCCAAATTGCCTCTTTTTCCTGCCAGTATAAGTACGGACTGTGTGACGTGCCTACTTGGATGCGGTCACTCATATAATCCTCCACCATTCTTTCAATGTTGAGAGAATCATATGCAGTGACAGTAGACGACATGCCCGTAATCGTTGTCAGGTCCTTCAGTCCGGACCAGATGTCAGCATCAGCAGTCGCTCCAGACTGCCCTGCATCACCGCCAGCGGGTGGGCTCGGAATTCTGAGCCTTTTCCTCGCACCCCCAGTTGCGGGAGAATGTGAAGGAGGAGATGTTGACAGGTCGCGTTCCGCTTGACTTGACAATTTTCTCACCAGCAGGTCTTTCAACCCCAGCAGACTTGTGTCTGCCGGAAAGAGAGATCCAAGGTAGGTTTTAAATCTAGGATCGAGCACGGTGGCCAAAATGTAGTGCTCTGATTTCAACAGATTGACCACCCGTGAATCCTTGTTAAGCGAATTAAGGGCTCCATCCACAAGTCCCACATGCCTAGCGGAATCGCTCCGTGTTAGCTCCTCCTTCAATGTCTCCAGCTTCTTCTGCAAAAGCCTGATGAGGGGAATGACCTGACTCAGGCTGGCAGTGTCTGAACTGACTTCACGTGTGGCAAGTTCAAAGGGCATCAGAACCTTGCACAACGTTGAAATCATTCTCCACTGCACTTGAGACAGGTGCATTCCACCTCCTATATCGTGCTCAATTGTATAGGCTTGAATGGCCTTTTGCTGCTCCTCCAACCTCTGAAGCATATAGAGGGTTGAATTCCACCTCGTTACCACTTCTTGCTTCAGATGATGGCAGGGCAGGTTCAGTAGTTTTTGGTGGTGCTCCAGTCTTCTGTACGTGGTGCCTGTACGCCGAAAGTGTCCCGCAATTCTTCTGGCCACCGACAGCATCTCTTGCACGCCCCTGTCGTTTTTTAAAAAATTCTGCACCACCAAATTCAAGGTATGTGCAAAACATGGGACGTGCTGGAATTTGCCCATATTTAATGCACACACAATATTGCTGGCGTTGTCCGATGCCACAAATCCACAGGAGAGTCCAATTGGGGTAAGCCATTCCGCGATGATCTTCCTCAGTTGCCGTAAGAGGTTTTCAGCTGTGTGCGTATTCTGGAAAGCGGTGATACAAAGCGTAGCCTGCCTAGGAAAGAGTTGGCGTTTGCGAGATGCTGCTACTGGTGCCGCCGCTGCTGTTCTTGCGGCGGGAGTCCATACATCTACCCAGTGAGCTGTCACAGTCATATAGTCCTGACCCTGCCCTGCTCCACTTGTCCACATGTCCGTGGTTAAGTGGACATTGGGTACAACTGCATTTTTTAGGACACTGGTGAGTCTTTTTCTGACGTCCGTGTACATTCTCGGTATCGCCTGCCTAGAGAAGTGGAACCTAGATGGTATTTGGTAACGGGGGCACACTGCCTCAATAAATTGTCTAGTTCCCTGTGAACTAACGGCGGATACCGGACGCACGTCTAACACCAACATAGTTGTCAAGGCCTCAGTTATCCGCTTTGCAGCAGGATGACTGCTGTGATATTTCATCTTCCTCGCAAAGGACTGTTGGACAGTCAATTGCTTACTGGAAGTAGTACAAGTGGGCTTACGACTTCCCCTCTGGGATGACCATCGACTCCCAGCAGCAACAACAGCAGCGCCAGCAGCAGTAGGCGTTACACGCAAGGATGCATCGGAGGAATCCCAGGCAGGAGAGGACTCGTCAGAATTGCCAGTGACATGGCCTGCAGGACTATTGGCATTCCTGGGGAAGGAGGAAATTAACACTGAGGGAGTTGGTGGGGTGGTTTGCGTGAGCTTGGTTACAAGAGGAAGGGATTTACTGGTCAGTGGACTGCTTCCACTGTCGGCCAAAGTTTTTGAACTTGTCACTGACTTATTATGAATGCGCGGCAGGTGACGTATAAGGGAGGATGTTCCGAGGTGGTTAACGTCCTTACCCCTACTTATTACAGCTTGACAAAGGGAACACACGGCTTGACAAATGTTGTCCGCATTTCTGGTGAAATACTTCCACACCGAAGAGCTGATTTTTTTGGTATTTTCACCAGGCATGTCAACGGCCATATTCCTCCCACGGACAACAGGTGTCTCCCCGGGTGCCTGACTTAAACAAACCACCTCACCATCAGAATCCTCCTTGTCAATTTCCTCCCCAGCGCCAGCAACACCCATATCCTCCTCATCCTGGTGTACTTCAACACTGACATCTTCAATCTGACTATCAGGAACTGGACTGCTGGTGCTCCTTCCAGCACTTGCAGGGGGCGTGCAAATGGTGGAAGGTGCATGCTCTTCACGTCCAGTGTTGGGAAGTTCAGGCATCGCAACCGACACAATTGGACTCTCCTTGTGGATTTGGGATTTCGAAGAACGCACAGTTCTTTGCGGTGCTTTTGCCAGCTTGAGTCTTTTCAGTTTTCTAGCGAGAGGCTGAGTGCTTCCATCCTCATGTGAAGCTGAACCACTAGCCATGAACATAGGCCAGGGCCTCAGCCGTTCCTTGCCACTCCGTGTGGTAAATGGCATATTGGCAAGTTTACGCTTCTCCTCCGACAATTTTATTTTAGGTTTTGGAGTCCTTTTTTTACTGATATTTGGTGTTTTGGATTTGACATGCTCTGTACTATGACATTGGGCATCGGCCTTGGCAGACGACGTTGCTGGCATTTCATCGTGTCGGCCATGACTAGTGGCAGCAGCTTCAGCACGAGGTGGAAGTGGATCTTGATCTTTCCCTAATTTTGGAACCTCAACATTTTTGTTCTCCATATTTTAATAGGCACAACTAAAAGGCACCTCAGGTAAACAATGGAGATGGATGGATACTAGTATACAATTATGGATGGACTGCCGAGTGCCGACACAGAGGTAGCTACAGACGTGGACTACCGTACTGTACTGTGTCTGCTGCTAATATAGACTGGTTGATAATGAGATGTAGTATGTATAAAGAAGAAAGAAAAAAAAACCACGGGTAGGTGGTATACAATTATGGATGGACTGCCGAGTGCCGACACAGAGGTAGCTACAGCCGTGGACTACCGTACTGTACTGTGTCTGCTGCTAATATAGACTGGTTGATAATGAGATGTAGTATGTATAAAGAAGAAAGAAAAAAAAACCACGGGTAGGTGGTATACAATTATGGACGGACTGCCGAGTGCCGACACAGAGGTAGCTACAGCCATGGACTACCGTACTGTACTGTGTCTGCTGCTAATATAGACTGGTTGAAAATGAGATGTAGTATGTATAAAGAAGAAAGAAAAAAAAACCACGGGTAGGTGGTATACAATTATGGATGGACTGCCGAGTGCCGACACAGAGGTAGCTACAGCCGTGGACTACCGTACTGTACTGTGTCTGCTGCTAATATAGACTGGATGATAATGAGATGTAGTATGTATAAAGAAGAAAGAAAAAAAAACCACGGGTAGGTGGTATACAATTATGGACGGACTGCCGAGTGCCGACACAGAGGTAGCTACAGCCGTGGACTACCGTACTGTACTGTGTCTGCTGCTAATATAGACTGGATGATAATGAGATGTAGTATGTATAAAGAAGAAAAAAAAAACCACGGGTAGTTGGTATACAATTATGGACGGACTGCCGAGTGCCGACACAGAGGTAGCTACAGCCGTGGACTACCGTACTGTACTGTGTCTGCTGCTAATATAGACTGGATGATAATGAGATGTAGTATGTATAAAGAAGGAAAAAAAAACCACGGGTAGGTGGTATACAATTATGGATGGACTGCCGAGTGCCGACACAGAGGTAGCTACAGCCGTGGACTACCGTACTGTACTGTGTCTGCTGCTAATATAGACTGGATGATAATGAGATGTAGTATGTATAAAGAAGAAAGAAAAAAAAACCACGGGTAGGTGGTATACAATTATGGATGGACTGCCGAGTGCCGACACAGAGGTAGCTACAGCCGTGGACTACCGTACTGTACTGTGTCTGCTGCTAATATAGACTGGATGATAATGAGATGTAGTATGTATAAAGAAGAAAAAAAAAACCACGGGTAGGTGGTATACAATTATGGATGGACTGCCGAGTGCCGACACAGAGGTAGCTACAGCCGTGGACTACCGTACTGTACTGTGTCTGCTGCTAATATAGACTGGATGATAATGAGATGTAGTATGTATAAAGAAGAAAGAAAAAAAAACCACGGGTAGGTGGTATACAATTATGGACGGACTGCCGAGTGCCGACACAGAGGTAGCTACAGCCGTGGACTACCGTACTGTACTGTGTCTGCTGCTAAAATAGACTGGTTGATAATGAGATGTAGTATGTATAAAGAAGAAAGAAAAAAAAAACCACGGGTAGGTGGTATACAATTATGGACGGACTGCCGAGTGCCGACACAGAGGTAGCTACAGCCGTGGACTACCGTACTGTACTGTGTCTGCTGCTAATATAGACTGGTTGATAATGAGATGTAGTATGTATAAAGAAGAAAGAAAAAAAAACCACGGGTAGGTGGTATACAATTATGGACGGACTGCCGAGTGCCGACACAGAGGTAGCTACAGCCGTGGACTACCGTACTGTACTGTGTCTGCTGCTAATATAGACTGGATGATAATGAGATGTAGTATGTATAAAGAAGGAAAAAAAAACCACGGGTAGGTGGTATACAATTATGGATGGACTGCCGAGTGCCGACACAGAGGTAGCTACAGCCGTGGACTACCGTACTGTACTGTGTCTGCTGCTAATATAGACTGGATGATAATGAGATGTAGTATGTATAAAGAAGAAAGAAAAAAAAAACACGGGAAGGTGGTATACAATTATGGATGGACTGCCGAGTGCCGACACAGAGGTAGCTACAGCCGTGGACTACCGTACTGTACTGTGTCTGCTGCTAATATAGACTGGATGATAATGAGATGTAGTATGTATAAAGAAGAAAGAAAAAAAAACCACGGGTAGGTGGTATACAATTATGGATGGACTGCCGAGTGCCGACACAGCGGTAGCTACAGCCGTGGACTACCGTACTGTACTGTGTCTGCTGCTAATATAGACTGGATGATAATGAGATGTAGTATGTATAAAGAAGGAAAAAAAAACCACGGGTATGTGGTATACAATTATGGATGGACTGCCGAGTGCCGACACAGAGGTAGCTACAGCCGTGGACTACCGTACTGTACTGTGTCTGCTGCTAATATAGACTGGATGATAATGAGATGTAGTATGTATAAAGAAGAAAAAAAAAACCACGGGTAGTTGGTATACTATTATGGACGGACTGCCGAGTGCCGACACAGAGGTAGCTACAGCCGTGGACTACCGTACTGTACTGTGTCTGCTGCTAATATAGACTGGATGATAATGAGATGTAGTATGTATAAAGAAGGAAAAAAAAACTACGGGTAGGTGGTATACAATTATGGATGGACTGCCGAGTGCCGACACAGAGGTAGCTACAGCCGTGGACTACCGTACTGTACTGTGTCTGCTGCTAATATAGACTGGATGATAATGAGATGTAGTATGTATAAAGAAGAAAGAAAAAAAAACCACGGGTAGGTGGTATACAATTATGGATGGACTGCCGAGTGCCGACACAGAGGTAGCTACAGCCGTGGACTACCGTACTGTACTGTGTCTGCTGCTAATATAGACTGGATGATAATGAGATGTAGTATGTATAAAGAAGAAAAAAAAAAACCACGGGTAGGTGGTATACAATTATGGATGGACTGCCGAGTGCCGACACAGAGGTAGCTACAGCCGTGGACTACCGTACTGTACTGTGTCTGCTGCTAATATAGACTGGATGATAATAAGATGTAGTATGTATAAAGAAGAAAGAAAAAAAAAACCACGGGTAGGTGGTATACAATTATGGACGGACTGCCGAGTGCCGACACAGAGGTAGCTACAGCCGTGGACTACCGTACTGTACTGTGTCTGCTGCTAAAATAGACTGGTTGATAATGAGATGTAGTATGTATAAAGAAGAAAGAAAAAAAAAACCACGGGTAGGTGGTATACAATTATGGACGGACTGCCGAGTGCCGACACAGAGGTAGCTACAGCCGTGGACTACCGTACTGTACTGTGTCTGCTGCTAATATAGACTGGTTGATAATGAGATGTAGTATGTATAAAGAAGAAAGAAAAAAAAACCACGGGTAGGTGGTATACAATTATGGACGGACTGCCGAGTGCCGACACAGAGGTAGCTACAGCCGTGGACTACCGTACTGTACTGTGTCTGCTGCTAATATAGACTGGATGATAATGAGATGTAGTATGTATAAAGAAGAAAGAAAAAAAAACCACGGGAAGGTGGTATACAATTATGGATGGACTGCCGAGTGCCGACACAGAGGTAGCTACAGCCGTGGACTACCGTACTGTACTGTGTCTGCTGCTAATATAGACTGGATGATAATGAGATGTAGTATGTATAAAGAAGGAAAAAAAAACCACGGGTAGGTGGTATACAATTATGGATGGACTGCCGAGTGCCGACACAGAGGTAGCTACAGCCGTGGACTACCGTACTGTACTGTGTCTGCTGCTAATATAGACTGGATGATAATGAGATGTAGTATGTATAAAGAAGAAAGAAAAAAAAAACACGGGAAGGTGGTATACAATTATGGATGGACTGCCGAGTGCCGACACAGAGGTAGCTACAGCCGTGGACTACCGTACTGTACTGTGTCTGCTGCTAATATAGACTGGATGATAATGAGATGTAGTATGTATAAAGAAGGGAAAAAAAACACGGGTAGGTGGTATACAATTATGGATGGACTGCCGAGTGCTGACACAGAGGTAGCTACAGCCGTGGACTACCGTACTGTACTGTGTCTGCTGCTAAGATAGACTGGATGATAATGAGATGTAGTATGTATAAAGAAGAAAGAAAAAAAAACCACGGGTAGGTGGTATACAATTATGGATGGACTGCCGAGTGCCGACACAGAGGTAGCTACAGCCGTGGACTACCGTACTGTACTGTGTCTGCTGCTAATATAGACTGGATGATAATGAGATGTAGTATGTATAAAGAAGAAAGAAAAAAAAACCACGGGTAGGTGGTATACAATTATGGACGGACTGCCGAGTGCCGACACAGAGGTAGCTACAGCCGTGGACTACCGTACTGTACTGTGTCTGCTGCTAATATAGACTGGTTGATAATGAGATGTAGTATGTATAAAGAAGAAAGAAAAAAAAACAACGGGTAGGTGGTATACAATTATGGATGGACTGCCGAGTGCCGACACAGAGGTAGCTACAGCCGTGGACTACCGTACTGTACTGTGTCTGCTGCTAATATAGACTGGATGATAATGAGATGTAGTATGTATAAAGAAGAAAGAAAAAAAAACCACGGGTAGGTGGTATACAATTATGGATGGACTGCCGAGTGCCGACACAGAGGTAGCTACAGCCATGGACTACCGTACTGTACTGTGTCTGCTGCTAATATAGACTGGATGATAATGAGATGTAGTATGTATAAAGAAGAAAGAAAAAAAAACCACGGGTAGGTGGTATACAATTATGGACGGACTGCCGAGTGCCAACACAGAGGTAGCTACAGCCGTGGACTACCGTACTGTACTGTGTCTGCTGCTAATATAGACTGGTTGATAATGAGATGTAGTATGTATAAAGAAGAAAGAAAAAAAAACCACGGGTAGGTGGTATACAATTATGGATGGACTGCCGAGTGCCGACACAGAGGTAGCTACAGCTGTGGACTACCGTACTGTACTGTGTCTGCTGCTAATATAGACTGGATGATAATGAGATGTAGTATGTATAAAGAAGAAAAAAAAAACCACGGGTAGGTGGTATACAATTATGGATGGACTGCCGAGTGCCGACACAGAGGTAGCTACAGCCGTGGACTACCGTACTGTACTGTGTCTGCTGCTAATATAGACTGGATGATAATGAGATGTAGTATGTATAAAGAAGAAAGAAAAAAAAAACCACGGGTAGGTGGTATACAATTATGGATGGACTGCCGAGTGCCGACACAGAGGTAGCTACAGCCGTGAACTACCGTACTGTGTCTGCTGCGACTGGATGATAAATAATGATATAAAAAATATATATATATCACTACTGCAGCCGGACAGGTATATATTATATAATGACGGACCTGCTGGACACTGTCTGTCAGCAGAATGAGTTTTTTATAGAATAAAAAAACACCACACAAGTCACACGACGAGTGTTTAACTTTTTCAGGCAATCACAATATAGTATACTATACTGGTGGTCAGTGTGGTCAGGTCACTGGTCAGTCACACTGGCAGTGGCACTCCTGCAGCAAAAGTGTGCACTGTTTAATTTTAATAATATGTATGTACTCCTGGCTCCTGCTATAACCTATAACTGCTCCCCAGTCTCCCCCACAATTAAGCTGTGTGAGCACAGTCAGATATTATACATAGATGATGCAGCACACTGGGCTGAGCACAGATATGGTATGTGACTGAGTCACTGTGTATCGTTTTTTTCAGGCAGAGAACGGATTATATTAAATAAAACTGCACTGGTGGTCACTGGTCAGTCACTAGTAAACTCTGCACTCTCTAGTACTCCTAAGCTCCAGTAAATCAAGTGTCTCTGTCTCAATCTCACTCTCTCTCTTCTAATCTAAATGGAGAGGACGCCAGCCACGTCCTCTCCCTATCAATCTCAATGCACGTGTGAAAATGGCGGCGACGCGCGGCTCCTTATATAGAATCCGAGTCTCGCGATAGAATCCGAGCCTCGCGAGAATCCGACAGCGTCATGATGACGTTCGGGCGCGCTCGGGTTAACCGAGCAAGGCGGGAAGATCCGAGTCGCTCGGATCCGTGTAAAAAAAGCTGAAGTTCGGGCGGGTTCGGATTCCGAGGAACCGAACCCGCTCATCTCTACTATATACTGCAATACATTACTACACTACATACAGTATATGGTACACTACATCACTACACTACATCCCCTTATATGCTACACCACATCAGTGTACTACATGCCCCTCTATAATGCAATAAATTACTACACTACATACCGTATATGGGTGGTCATTCCGAGTTGATCGCAGCCAGCAACTTTTTGCTGCTGCTGCGATCAACTAGTACACACCTATGGGAGAGTGTATTTTAGCATAGCAGGGCTGCAATCGCTTGTGCAGCCCTGCTAAGCTGAAAAAATTCACACAAAACAAGACCAGCCCTATACCTACTTACCCTGTGCGATGGATCCAGTGATGATGGGCTCGGCTTTGACGTCACTCCTCCGCCCTCCGTTCTCCTGGACACGCCTGCGTTTCACTCACCACTCCCCGAAAACGTCTCCAAATGGTCCGGATCCGCCCTGCACCGCCCTCTTCCTGTCAATCTTCTTTGCGGTCCGTCCTGCAACCGCTTTCTTCTTAAGCCGCAACGTATCCCGGCGACCCCTGTCACCGGGCAACATCGCGCGCTGCAGCCGACGCGCATGCACATTATGCACCCGTTCGTACCGCTGCGTGCAAATGGGTCGGAATGACCCCCATGGTACACTACATCACTACACTACATCCCCTTATATGCTACACCACATCAGTGTACTACATGCCCCTATATACTGGAATAAATTACTACACTACATACCGTATATGGTACACTACATCACTACACTACATCCCCCTTTAAATTACACCAAATCCCCCCTATCTGGGAAGCAAAGCGAAGGTTGATATCACTTCTATAGCTTGCACGTTCACCGCGCGCTAGTCGCAGCACTGCATGGCAAAGAGGAGAATTTAAGATAGTAGCCGGCATAGGAGAGATTCCAGGTACTGGAGCTCACCCGCACAGCGTTGGAGCTAGCTGCGGGCAGACAGGTGGGTCAGAGACACTGCCCCGGAAGCCATCTGCTGTCTCACTGGAGCAGCACAGCACAGTTGGTTTAAAAAAAAAAAACCTCCTCTATAACTCCTCAGCGCCCCCTCAAATCCTGCACCCAGGGCGCATACCCCCTTAGCCCCCCCCCTAGTTGCGGCCCTGGGTGGGGGTTTCATTTGGAAAAAGGAGACTACATACTGGGAAAAGGTCCTTTGACTTGTAAAATGATATGCTAAAAATGGCAGATTATTCTAAAAAAAAGGAATTTTCCCCTGTACACTGATGGCACTAAGTGAATGAAATACATATAGAAATACTACCGTATCTATTTTTTATTGGCTCCACTTATATTCATATTTTATCACTGTAAAATAAAATGAGCTAGAAATCTTGAAAATGCTTTCAGAACAGGTCCATTAGGAATAGGGCAAATGTTAAGTGATTTATGAATAATAGAAAATAATTTTCAATCACCGTTTCAGATAGATTCTCAACAATAACCAGAAAAGTAACAGTTCAGCTTTTGCAGCTGTGATTCATATTTAATACAGTCATCCTATAGACTCTCTTTATATTTTATTCCACTGATAGTATAACAGAGAAATGTGCAGACAATACACAATTATTTGCAGTATAAATGCGTTCCACATCTGCAGATGACAACATACACTGTATGGACGCTTTGCAATTAGAAGATAATGCCTTCATGCCTCATTCTGTGCACATTGGGAAGAATTTCATAAATCTCCAGTGTCGAAAATCTGGAGCAAAAAAATAAACAAAAGGTCTTATGAAAGGAATAAAGAATAATTGTTCTAAATGGGTCTTTCTCACCCCTGGTGTATCTTTCAGTGTTTTCATAAAAGAATAAAAAGCTTCAAAACATGGAACCAATCACCTGAATGTAGGACTGATGATATTTAGCTACACATTGCATATTGGTCCATGGAGAAAGCAGATGTGTGTGTCTCTAGGGTGCAAGAGTGTTGCAAGTGTGTTCATTGGTTAGATCTCCAAAAGGTAGCTACTTTGATGAATTAAAAAAGTTTATTACATTTTGTTAAACAAAAAGTTTCTATGATTTCTAATTTTATCTACAAAATTTGTTCTACGCATTAATTTCAGAGAACATTGAGACATTATACTGTGTAAAAACTGGAAGATTAGGGGTGTTCTAAAGCGGGTGACCAGTAGTGCCTTTTATAGGCTACCCTTATCAATATGCAAAATATATGCCTATATTTACCAAGCCTATGGTGCAAGTTTCAATGTGTGACAGACGGTCGCCTCTAATGATGCACCAAGCCATATTACAACATCTGAAGACGCTCAAAGTGGGCATCCCAGCCCTTGCACATTCAGTGGAAGGACTGACACTTTAGTACATAGGACTGCAGCAAAAGACACAAAAGCAGTTGCAGTAGTGAACAAATCAAAATCAGCCCCTATAAGTGTATTGTGATTCTTTGCCTTGTGATTGGCCAAATAAATACAACGGTTTTGCAGTGGTTTTGTCCAAGCCGCATGGCAGTTTGCTGTTTGTAAACTGGCTTGATTTACAATTTTCATTTAAAAAGTGGAGCCGTGTCTATAGCTTATGTTTATGTTCCATTTATCCTACTGTAAGTGTATCCAACCACTGAGATGTAGGGGTAAATTTACTAAGATGGGAGTTCTATTTAAGATGGGATGTTACCCATAGCAACCAATCAGATTCCAGGTATTATCTTCTAGAAGGTGCTAGATAAATGAGAAGTAGAATCTCATTGGTTGATTGGGCAACATCTCATCTTAAATAGAACTCCCATCTTAAACCCGTAAATTTACCCCGTAATGTGGAGTCATGGGTTCTGGAGCATGTCATGGGCATTCGGTATGTAATTAATTTCCAGATTGTAGGGATCAAAATACCGATACGGAATCTCGGCAGTGGAAACAATGCCAGTGGTCAAAATCCCGACAGATTCCCTATATTCCCTCTAGGTTGGTGGTCCATGCCTTCACCCGAGGGAGATCGTCACATGGCCCGAAGCATGGTGAGCGCGGCAAGCCCATGTGGGGACATGCTGCCCTCAATGTCAGGATTTCGACTGTTGAGATTCCGGCATTGGTCTCCTGATGCAGAGATCCCGACAGTCGGGAATTCATACTGAATCCTGACATTCATGCTCATTTGTGGCATGGAAATGGGATTCCTGTTTCTTAATGATCTTTTGAACCCAGTGGATGAAAAGTAAGTGGCCAGTGCGACCAATGCCGATGGATCATTGGCATAGATGGGCTGGTACTCGCATTAGCAAAGATGGTAGGCAGGCTGCTGCAGCCATGTGAAAATGTGACGGCAGATGCGTCTGACTTAGAATCAGCCACATAATTTGTACTGACATATGCAGAACTATACAATACTGTATTTAATGTGATCGGCGCACAAAAACCCAAATAAGGTAAAAAAAACATGTACAGTATTCTGGACAGTTTGTGGAAGAGAAGACTGCCCACATTTATGGTGGAAAATTATAGTGGTTCTCACATCAGGTACATTGTATTCTTTCCCCAGGGAATAAGGTGAGCAGTAGCTATTTTATATTACCAACACCACCGGGTATTTGCACTGCAAATATTTTCTTAATGTAAAAAAAAAAACAGATCCACAGTTTCACTCACTGCTGAGTTCTATTGATTTATGAATACATTTAAACTTTTATTTTAATTGTTATTGCAATTACCAATTATAAATAAAAGAAAACAAGCCACCATTGCCAGCTACTGGCCAAAGTTTGTAAAGAAATACCATTGGTATTGAACGCTGCCCCAAAAATCATTGTGGATTAGGTTTTCAACGTCTTGTAAAATCTGCTCGGCAAATTTTTTGGATGCGACAAATTCCCTTGCAGATTGTCATCTACAGTATATTGTTCCTATAGGAGCTCCTGAGCGTTTCAGCTGCCCATGTTTTTTAAAGTCATGTTCTTGCATTGATCAGATAATCTTGCAGTATTGATTAACAAAGCAGTACAAATTGTACAATGAATCACAAGACTGTGTCAATTTGTTTTTAATTTAATGCAAACATGATGTTGGTCAACAAATAACAGAGGATAACAAGCTACTCAAAACAGATCTATAAAAGTTTATCCTCTGTTTTTGCTTCAGTAGCAAAGCAGAACTTCAAAAATAATATCCCTTGCATATACAGATGGAGAAGAGTTGGCTGATACATGTCTCACATTCCGATATTAACTAGACAGCCAGTCAGGTTGATTCCATTAATATGTTCCACTTGTTGCACCGAATCTCCAATTCAATGTAAGTACCTGCTGGGTCATTTATTTGTTCTTTGTAACTCAGTGAAAGAAAGAAGTTTCAATAACATTCACTACACCAAAAGTTCCTGAAAGAACTGTGACCTGACTTGACCTGGATTTCCTTTAGCTTCTAGCCAATCACAAGCCACCAGTGCTTGTGATTGGCTGAGCCACTAATGATGCCCCAGGTGACAACAGTCATTCACTAGCAGGTGCTTACAGAGTAGAGTTGTTTTTTTCTCCATTGATTTACAAACACAGAAGAATTTCCCATTGGATTAGAATATCATATGCATTTCCCATTATATTATGAACGATCAAGAAAGTATTTTTATTTCATAAACTTTATCTGAAACTCTGTATCTGTGTGTTTTATTCACTCATTTATATGCTTTTTTTATAATGGGTAGGGGTTTAAGTTACAAATGGATTTGATTAGCCAGAACTGTAAAATTTTGGGGGTTTTATTTGTTTTTTAGAATTAGGTTTATTGTTAAGATCCAGAGGACGGGAGGTATTCACACTTAGGGCGAAATGTAATAGAGTGAGAATGTCAGAAAGTGAAAGATTTGGTAAGGTTTTTCAGGGTTTTTTTTGAGTGGCAATCATTTACATTGCAAAACCAGGTTGATCTTGCTGAGTAAATAATTGCCACTTTAAAAAAAACTGCAAAACCTTACGAAATCTCTCACTTTTTGAAACTCTCACTCTATTACAGTAGGCCCTTAGAATTTTAATAAAGTGAATTAAAAAGGATAGTTTGTATTACATTTTAGTAGCAGAAAAGATGTCAATGCAATGGTTTTAATATATCAGCAGTTATACCCACAATCTTGCATAAGTATTGACAATTGAACAAAAAATGTTTTAAAGTGTCTGCCTGTGCACTAAGCTTATTACAGATAATGTTAGTAATAGATTCGTATACCTATTTCAATGCATTTAGCACAAGAAAAATCAGTAGACAGCAGGATATACTGTAGGTGTGAGGATACCGGGTGTTAGACTTAAGGTCCACTAGGACCCCTAGGTTTGGCAATCACACAGGTAAGTAAATTATAACGACAAATGTATTGCAAAATCAACACGCCAACTAATGCAAACAATAGTCATTATATATAACAGCTACTATGTTATCCCTTTATTAAAGGGCATTTAAACCACTTGACCAATTTGCCCACTCTCTTTAAGAGGGGATCCGGTCTGAAGATCGACAGTGTCTAGGTCGACAATGTTTAGGTCGACCACTATAGGTCGACAGTCACTAGGTCGACATGGATGGAAGGTCGACAGGGTTTCTAGGTCGACATGTGCTAGGTCGACAGGTCTAAAGGTCGACATGAGTTTTTAACTTTTTTTTGTGGATTTTTTCATACTTAACGATCCACGTGGACTACAATTGGAACGGTAAAGTGTGCCGAGCGAAGCGGTAGCGGAGCGAAGGCACCATGCCCGAAGCATGGGGAGGGAAGCGAGCCATGCGAGGGGACGCGGTGCACTAATTTGGGATCCCGGTCACTCTACGAAGAAAACGACACAAAAAATAAAAATTCCTCATGTCGACCTAGAAACCCTGTCGACCTTCCATCCATGTCGACCTAGTGACTGTCGACCTATAGTGGTCGACCTAAACATTGTCAACCTAGATACTGTCGATAAAACGAACCACACCCCTTTAAGAGCCCCTGCAGAGTCTCAAACCATCTGATGTGGTTACCCCAATCCAGTCCAGTTTGCTCCCATGTTTACAGGCACAAGAATTAATCTTGATTCATGTCGCTGATGAACTCCCCCTGGCCTATCAGGTTGGCCAATGCACTTCCAGGGCCAGCTCTACCATTACACAGCTTTAAGCAGCTGCCTAGGGCACCAGAATCTGGTAGGGTGGATGGGTGGGGGGCAGCCCTGAGTCTACTTATCACAAAATGAAGGATAACTCTGAGAGACGCATCTTTGTTAAACTTAACGCAGGCTTCGGCTGTTGAACTCCTAAGATGTTACCTGCACTATTTCACCTGAGGGACTGGAAAGTGGGTTCTGGTATGTGGTTGGGGGGAGGAGTGGTCAGCAGGCTGAAGTTTTGCCTAAGAAGTTGAGAAACCTTTCACTGGCCCTGTGCACTTCATCAACATGGTGGGGTCTGGGCTTCCGTGCCCTGGTACCTGCGCTGTCCTGAGACACCACCGGACTTGTAATTGCCTCCCAATGTAGGTGTGCAGTGAAGTCCTTTTAGTCCTTTGTAAAAGTGGATGCGGGGATATGGTGCAAGTAGTTTCATGTGTCCAAATGATCTCTTATTTCTCAATGAGTGGGTGATTATGCTCTCTATTACAAGATGTTAAGGATTACACCAATATTACACATTAGTATCAGCATAAGTACAGCAGGCAAAGAATATAATAAATAGTCAATTACTATGGACACCAAGTCTCTCTTAATACAGGTAGTGGGTGTAGCTGCTTGTTTTTTAGTAAGCCGATTAAGTAGATCAAATGTAGGTATCTGAAATAAAAGAGGGAAAGAACAAGCGTCTGATAGTAAGTTTAGTACAGTGGTTCTCAAACTCGGTCCTCAGGACCCCACACGGTTCACGTTTTCCATGTCACCCAGCCAGGGCCGGTGCAAGGTTTCTCGGCACCCTAGGCAAAACTTCTGCCAACTGCCTCTTCCCCCTACCCACCCTTCAGGTGAAAGGCATACTGCTGCTCTCCCCCACCCCCATTCTGTTGCATGACTGCTCTCTTCTCCCCATCTCCCCAGTCTGTATGGGTGCCTGCTGCTCTTACCCCCCCTACACTCTGTTAAATGTCTGCTGTTCTATCTCCGCCACCATCTGTGTGCATACCCCCTCCCCCCCAGACTGCTGCTCTCCCCTCTTTCCTTATCAAATTCAGAGAGTGCACTGTGCAGCCACCTTACCTGCAAGCTGCGATGCAGAGTGGTCTGTAAAAGAGCCTGGAATGAAGAGCAGTACCACATGTCACCCTCAGCCAGGACATCAGGAGCTGTGAAAGTTACTGCCTGTGCCGGGTGAAGACGGAGCTGGAGGCTGCAATACGGGAGCTTGGCAATTGCTGCTACTCTAAGATATGAGTGCCGGGGGGATTGCGGCGGCTGTGAGAGGTAGGACCACGCTACTTTTTTCCAGGCAGTTGTAGCAGGCCGCCCCCTCAGGTTCCGGCACCCCTAGGCAGCTGCCTAAAGCTGCCTAGTGGAAGCTCCGGCCCTGCACCCAGCCAGGGACGAAACTAGGATTTTCATCACCTGGGGCAAGGCAATAGTTTGTGCCCCTCCCCCCAAAAAAAACAAACAAGAAAACAACAACAACAACAACAGTAAAACAAACTCTGTCAGACTAAAATATCAGATTACCAGGAAATTGGAAAAAAGGGGATACTATTGGACAATGGTGGTCATTCCGAGTTGATCGCAGCCATCAACTTTTTGCTGCTGCTGCGATCAACTAATCCACGCCTATGGGGGAGTGTATTTTAGCTTAGCAGGGCTGTGATTGCTTGTGCGGCCCTGCAAAGCAAAAAAAAATTTCAAGCAGAACATGACTAGCCTTGGACATACTTACCCTGTGTGACGATCTCTGCGATGCTGGAGCCGGCTTTGACATCAGACATCCGCACTCTGTTCTTCTGGACACGCCTGTTTTCCTTACCACTCCCCAAAAACGGCAGCCAACTTTCCGGATCCGCCCAGGAACGCCTCCTTTCTGTCAATCTTCTTGCGGTCGGCTCTGTGACCTCTTTCTTCGTAGGACGCAACGTAACCCGACGACCCCTGTCGCTGGGCAACAACGCGCGTGCGCAGTGCGCCCACCGTGCATGCGCATTCCAGACCCATTTGCACCGCAGCAACAAACCGCTGCATGCGAACGGATTGGAATGACCCTTCATATTCCCCTATGTGCTTCAAATGCCCTACAGTATTCGTCATGTGCCCTGCCAGCGTGTTCAACTACATGATCCACTGTGTGTCCCCATACATTGCACTATATCATAACACTTCGTCACTGCACTACATTCTCCTATCCACTGCACTACATCGCTGGAGCACTACATTCTCCTATCCACTGCACTACATCGCTGGCACCAGCTGTGGGCAGACAGGTGGGTCAGAGACATTGCCATGGGTGCTGTCTGCTGCCTCACTGGAGCAGCACAGCACTGCCGGTAAAAAAAAAAACCTTAAAAAAAAACCCTGTTCCTCTGTTACTCTTTGGCGCCCCCTCAAATACTGCACCCGGGGCACATGCCCCCTTAGCCCCCCCTAGTTACGGCCCTGCACCCAGCAGATGCACTGTGTGTCACCAACTGTCACATTTAAAAAATCTACAGGTGACCTGGAAAACATGAACTGAGTGGGGTCCTGAGGACCGAGTATGAGAACCTGTGGTTTAGTACATTAGTATTCAAAATGAGTGTTAGGTTAAAAAAAGCTCTACTAGTTAATATGCGTACCAGATGTATAAAAGCAGTGCAAGTATCCGGCTGGCAGGTTTTATTTATGTGAGCCTCCATAGAGAGATCTCTGGGGAGTATAGCATATGTCCTTAGGTCAGTTAAAACAGAAAGTAATTGGTTCCTAGTAATCAATAAAATACATTTAGTAAAACATATACAAAGACAAAAACAATACACTAGATATAGTATATGTAAACACGACCCTCCAACAAACTAGAGTTGCTTAGTAAACATACTATATCTGAGGGTGGATCAGTAAGTAAGGTAACAAGACCTCTCACATGTGTAATGTTCTTTATTCCATTCTACTTACCCGCCAGGCCAGAGCAGGTAGACCGCTGCTTCCCCTCATTAGACTGCGCCTCATATTAATCATACTGTCCCAACATCAGGTGTAATATGGCGGGGCTGGAGGAAACATGGTCACACATTGAGGTAGATTTCTGCATCTAAATGGCACATCTGCAGCTGAAATTGATCGCCAAGTTGTCAAAGTGTATGGTGATAACGTCATGTCATGGAAACAGGTTTAGGTTTGGTGAACTGCTTGTGGTGGACGTGCTTGACCGGCTGGATCTCTGCTCATCTTGAAGGTCTGTCCTGACATTATCTAAGGGAGTGCTCCAAACCCAAACCTATTTCCGTGACATGTTGTTATCACTAAGTGGTTTGGGTTGCTTGGAATCCGAACCGCTCCGAACGTTGGTTACCGAGTCCACCTGAGCCGCGGCTTGAATGTTACTGCCAGACTCAGATTCCACATCGAGACCAAATGTCATCTTCCCGATGTCAGATTCTAGCCGGGGCTCGGCGCCATTACACTGAATGCACGCTTGCTGTTTAGGCTGTGCTGTGTCCATCAGAGACTCCAGACTAATTGTGTCTGTGCAGTAAATAGAGACTGTATATAAGGGCACACTGCGCTGCACTCTGCTGTTTAGGCTGTGCTGTGTGTCCATCCAGAAACTCTAGACTAATTGTGGCCTGTGCAGTATAGTGACTGTGTATAGGAGCATGCTTTGCTGTACTCTGCTGTCTAGGCTGTGCTGTGTCCATCCAGAGACTCCAGACTAATTGTGTCTGTGCAGTAAATAGGGACTGTATATAGGGGCACACTGAGCTGCACTCTGCTGTTTAGGCTGTGCTGTGTCCATCCAGAGACTCCAGACTAATTGTGGCTGTGCAGTATAATAGAAAAATAAAAAATATACAGTATATTATTTTTGTAGTGGTTGGTTGGTGTGCTTTACTCAAGTGTGCTTTGTTCACATGCATCTATAAACCCTGTGATCCACGCAGTTCGAGCCGAGCTGCAAGTGTAAAAATGGAAAATAAAAAATATATAACACAGTATATCTATTGTTTGTACTGATTGGTCGGTGCACTTTGTTCACTTGTATCTATAAGCCCCGTGACTCCACGCAGTTTTAACTGAGATGTAAGTTGAAGATAGATAGATAGATAGATAGATAGATAGATAGATAGATAGATAGATAGATAGATAGATAGATAGATAGATAGATAGATCTATAAACTGCCTTGTGTTTGTGCCTCTGCTCTGTCACTTAGTAACCAGCCAGCCCTGCTGCAGCCTTTGGCCAATATTGGTGAAAACAATGTTGTGAGATGTGCGGTGGTCAAAATGTACTGGAAATTAATGTAACTGAGCTTAATAATACTCCAGGAATAAAAAAAAAGGCCCAAATTATGTCATTTTTAACTTTTTTTCACAATTTATGAAGAAAAAATGCAAATAAAAAACTAGTCACGGTGGTTTTGGCAAATTCATGCTGGAGGACGAATCAGAGCCAAATCCGAATACAGCAAAAATGGTCCAGCGCACATCTCTAGTTATCACCAGTTACCTCGACAAGTTGTTGATGAATTACCATACTTATAGAACCACCCTCATACAACAAATACCAGATGCATTATTTTCCATAAAAAAGTAACTATAACTAGATTTCTTGCCTGAATTTAGGCCCTTAGCCTTAAAGTTCAAAGAGGATACACTACAATGCTTCTGAGTCATAACAGCTGAGGTAAGTCGAAGCACCATAAACTGTAAAAGTCTTTAAGAAGGTCACTGTCCCAACATATTTTGTCCACTCCTGAACTTCATCAGAGGAATGAAGCTGACATAGGTGCTTATATAGTCCATACAGGAGTAATAATCAATTAATGAAGATCAGTTGTCCATTTCTATGTAGTCCAAAAGTGCCACTAACTGGAACCTCCAGTATGGATGAAATGCAATTAATCCCATTTCAAGAAACATAGTAATAGTACAGCTTTGTTTCTAATTAAAAGTGTATATACAGTTTCAAAACTGTGCTTATATACGGTATGTATGTATGTATTTTCATATACTGTATAAACTGTGTTTTTACTTTCTTACCGCCAGAAGTGGTAATAACACATTAAAGCATAGTTACTGACAATTTGGCCAAACATTTACCGGGTGTGGATTATTAGATCTACACTAAAAAAAAGTGGGACGACATTTAAGAGTTGATATAAGTTGATGGTGGCTTTGTGCAATTTACTGTATATGAATTCTGGTTTTACCTGTAAATTGTTTCCCATGCACATATTCCCTTGTTGCCTGTTTTCTGGTGCTGGGCAGAAAGGTATCATCGTCAGGGAATACATGCAACACTGTTAGAAGTTGCAAGGTATTTGATGGAGGTGTGAAGGGGGTTGTCCCCCGTCTCCGTTCGTCGCGGCGGGCATCGGCACGGCGGGCTTTGGCGTGGCGGCAGGTAGGCCCCAGCTTGGAGGGACTTGCATCCGTTGGGATTCGAGCCCCTCCAATCACGTCGCCGCATTTTGAATGGCGCGCCAAGCGCGAGCCAATCGGAGCTCGTGCCTTGGCCGCCAAGGAGAAGACGCCGCGGCGAGCCCCCTCCCAGCGTCATATAAGAGACTGTTCAAATAGCGGTTCCAGCTTAAAAGTCACTGCATCATGCATGGAAATATGTCCATATAAGCTGCCCATAAAAAGCCTTTTTATATTTGGATGAGACTGTGAGCACTCAAGCTGTTTATTAAATGGTGGATAGTTCAAGTGTACATCATTTTAAGTGTGGATGGACTTCCAAAGAAACATCTAATAAATTTATGTGACCAATTAGCCCATGCATGGAGCTTAATTTAAGAAGCATCAGTTAAATATAAATGCTGCATCTTTATCCGGAATACAGGTGGTGACGTTTTTCCAAGGGAGTTTTTACAATGTATCTTATATTTTTACTATCTTTAGCTACTAATGTTTGGTGTATATTACACGAGTTTATTATACCACAGGATACTTGGTTTATTTACTGAATTGTGATAGTTATATATCAAATATTTTTAATAATAAATTTTATTAATGCTGTTTAATGGTAGTGCTTCTCTGAGTGTTTCTTGTTCTGTGAATTTTTTGGTTGAGGATCAGCACCTCAACTTTGGGAAGCTGCTAGCAGAGAACAGTAACAGCATAGCCATTATACTAGCGCCCACCTACCCCTCCTTTTTTTCGTTTGTGTATTCATATAAGAGACGCTGCGGAGCGGGAGAGCTCAGTTGGACGCCGGACGAAGAAGAGAGAAGATCTCCTGCAGAAGAAAGAAGATCCCCGACAGAAGACTGAAGACCGGGCGGCGGCGGAGCATACAGAGCCGGCGGCGAGGACGACGAAGAGGAAGACGTCGGCGGAGGAAGGCGCCCAGCAGCGGAAGTCCGGTGGAGAGTGCTGCAGCGTGTGGAAAGCAAAAGAGCCAACGAAGCTCCCCGCTGCAGCCTCTCCCACCGAGACAGGTAGGCGGCCCTGGGCCACCTGCACTTATATTTAGTCCACTCTAGAGCACAAGGGACAGGCACTAGGCCTGCGGGGATAACCAGGCCCTCTCGGCCTGTGCCCACGGTAGTCAGGCCTCCGGCCTGTGCTCACAGTCAGGCCTCCGGCCTGTGCCCACAATCAGGCCTCCGGCCTGTGCCCACAGTTCAGGCCTCCGGCCTGTGCCCACAGTCAGGCCTCCGGCCTGTGCCCGCAGTCAGGCCTCTGGCCTGTGCCCACAGTTCAGGCCTCTGGCCTGCGCCCCACAGTTTAGGCCTCCGGCCTGTGCCCCACAGTCCAGGCCTCCGGCCTTTGCCCCACAGTCCAGGCCTCCGGCCTGTGCCCCACAGTCCAGGCCTCCAGGCCTGTGCCCACAGTTCAGGCCCTCCTGACTGTATTTAGTTAGTCCGGTCTCTGCTAGTTCGGAATAGAACCAGTAGACTCAGTTGCTGAAGTTATTTTGATCAGGTAGGCGTAGTTGGCTGTAATTTGTTGTTTGCCGTTAGTGTAGCCTGCAGTTAGGGAGGCTGCTCTTCTTGCCCCAACAGAAGCAGAGAGGTGCGACCATCAAGGTGACCAGCGAGTCGGGAGTGAGTATTACTCTGTGTCCGTTTGTCATCGTCCCCGTATACCGGTCAGGGGTTGTGCTCACGGACGTGAGGACCCCTCTCACCACACAACGTGCGAGAGTGCGAGTGTGTGAGAATTGGGTAGCTGAGGCCTTTTGGCCAGTGATGACCTTCCGCCTAGCCGGTGAAGGTCGCAGCTACCCCTGACGCGCCCTGCACTTCCGACGGAGGTCGACACGCACGTCTCAACCGGTACGTTCCTTCCTTCTAGGTTCTTCGTCGACCGCTGCAGGGAGGTGTTCGTGCCGGCGATCGATCCGGAAGGCGGAGTTCCCTGACGCTTCTGGGTATTGTTTGTGACGGGAGTTGCCACAGGTGGGTGGAGTGACGACACCTGCACGGCAGCAGGCACTATATCACTGTCCGGGCCTGTTACATTTGGCGTAGTAGGCAGGATGGACGAAGATCAGTCACACCCTCCCGCCCAGAAGACGTTGGGAGATGAGCAAAAACGATCCACCCGGTGGGACTCAGATGCCAGTTCCACTCAGGTGGCCCGGAGGGGGTCGGACGACGAGCGACGAAGGTCATCCCGACGACTCAACGTCGGACCAGCCCTCGCTCACTTACCTCGGTATGACGGGCGTAATATGACCTTGGAGGACTGGAAAGCCCGACTAGAGGCAACTTTCCTTATCTACTGGGTGCCCGACGACTTACGAGTGCCCCTCGCCCTGAATTCCCTGGAAGGCGAGGCTCACCGGACGATCCTCTTACGACCTGAAGACGAACGCGAGGAACTGGAGGAGATCTACGATATACTGGGGGATATCTACGGGGACACCTCCTCCGCGGGAACCCTCCGACAGCGCCTGTTTGGCCGGTTCCAGAGGGAGGATGAGTCCATACCCCAGTACGCCAACGCACTCCAGGAGATGATGGGAGAAGTGCGTCGAAAGGATCCTGATGGGTTTGGGGCACTCACCAATACCAGCCAGATATTACGGGACCAGTTCGCCATGGGACTCAGGAATGCTGGTCATGCTGGATAAAATATCCCAAGATGATACCTTGACCTTCCATCAGGTAGAAATTGACGCCGTAGCCAGGGACCAAAATGCCAATTACGGACCTCACGCTGTGTTCCCCCAATGGGTGCAACCGGTGTCCACGCCAGTGGCTAGCAAGGAATCCAACCTATTGGAAACCTGTGTGCAAGATCTAAAAGAGACCTTCCTCCGGGTGACCAAAGAGATGAGGGAGGAAGTCGCCCAACTACGGGATGAAGTGTACCGGCGGGACCACCAGGGTGCGGAGTCCAGATCCTGAGAGAGGGACACCAGACAGCCCCGTGGACAGAGCACTGGACCAGATAGTCATCCTGGAGAGGGCCGGGGCCCTCGTTGTTACCGCTGCCATCGGTACGGGCATATCGCCCGAACCTGTACGGAAGCGATCCCAGAGGCACAGTTAAACTGACCTCCCTCGCGGTAACGGGACCACCCGTGAGGGAGAGCGACGAGGGGAAGTCAGCCATTAACGAACAGGCTGAATTGGTAGGAGAGTGTCCCATAGTAGTCGGCCGCCTTGGGGGAAAAGATCAGTCCTGCCTGTTGGATACCGGCTCTCAGGTATCCACCATGTCTGAGGCATGTTTTTTGGAACACTACGCTCATCTCAAGGTTGAGGTGTCCGAGAGCTTCATTACCCTCACTGCGGGTAATAACCTCCCATCCCCGTGGTGGGGGTGGTGTGGATGGAAATGGAAGTTTGTGGCCAAAACCTGGGCAGAAAGGGGCTGCTGGTAGTTAGCAGTCCCGGACTGAGCCATGGCCCGGTGATCCTCGGAATGAATGTGCTCCGACATCTCGATCGGCTATTGTTCCAGGAAAATGGACCACGATACTGGAAGAATTTGGGTGTTCAGCGTCCTGTCCAGCAGGCATTTCAACAGGTGGGACGACAACAAGGAGCCAGGGGCCTAGGGGCTATTGATGAACACCTGGGCCTTTTGAAGATTGGTCACCACCAGCGCCTGGATTTACCCCCTCATCAAGAGATCCTTATCCCTATGGAGGTACGGACTCATCAGAGCCTAAATGGCATGGAGGTAATGGTAGAGCCAACGGATGTGCTAGGAGTAGGGTCTGGGGTGATGGTGGCTTGTACTGTGTCGGTGGTGATCGGGGGAAAGGTCTCCGTCCGTTTCTGTGACCTCACCAACCAGCTTTGTCGAATCCCGGTAGGAGCAGTTATCGCTCAGGTGGTGGCGATTCATGAAGGTAGTATTCAGGGGATGCGAAAACTCTCCCTACAGCCAGAGGCTTCGGAAGCATGGGCATTGTCTGTTCGAGTGGAGGAGCTAGAAGAGGCCAGCCCCGAGTGGAACGGTACGGTTATCCGAAAACAGATGGACGTGTCGCTGGAAGAGTGCGTGGCTGGGGATGTGGCCAAGTTGGATCAGATGCTCTGGAATCGGCAGAAAGTTTTCTCGCGACATGAGGAGGATTTCGGATACACTGATGACCTGCAACATGAGATTCGCACTGGAGATGCCCCCCCTGTTCGAGAACGGTATCGGCCGATACCTCCCCGATTGTATCAGGAAGTCAAGACAATGCTGCGTCAGATGCTGGACAATCACGTGATCCAGGAGAGTAAGAGTCCATGGGCTGCACCCATAGTCCTAGTCCGAAAGAAGGATGGGACCATCCGTTTTTGTGTGGACTATCGGAAGTTGAACAGTTGCACCGACCGTGATGCTTACCCTCTCCCCAGGAACGAGGAGTCCCTAGCCGCGTTAGGCAATGCAAAATTATTTTCGACCTTGGACCTGGCCAGTGGATACTGGCAAGTGCCTGTGGCCCCACAGGATATGGAGAAAACCACGTTTGTTACACCCATGGGGTTGTTCGAATTTTGTCACATGCCGTCAGAGCCGGCCATAGGCATAGGCAAACTAGGCAATTGCCTAGGGCATTTGATATGCCTAGGGGCATCAGCAGCTTCTGCTGATTAAAATGATATGCGGCATGCCTATATTCTGTGTAGCATTTCATATGCAGATACAGCCACAGTCTCACACAGTATATAGGCATGCTGCATATCATTTTAATCAGCAGAAGCAGCTTGTGCATCCTAGCCACATAGCAATGCAAATAAGATGCATTTTCATAAAAAAGGCGCCTGACAATAGCATTGAGGCAATAATTATGAGGACACATCTGTATCTAAGAGGCAGAGGTCACAGTGTTAGTGGCAGTGTGAGTGCTGTGTGCATGTGAGTGGGTTGGTTGTGCAGTAGTGTTCGGAATATGTGTAAGGAGCATTATGTGTGTCATGTAAAAATGCATTAATAATGTGCAACATATGTGTAGGGGGCACTATGTGTGTCATTGTGTATAAGGGCATTAATAATGTGCGGCATATGTGTAACAGGATACTTCTGTATGTGTGTCATTATGTGTATAGGGGCACTAATAATGTGCAGCAAATGTGTAGGGGGCACTATGTGTGTCATGTAAAAATGCATTAATAACGTGCAACATATGTGTAAGGGGCACTATGTGTGTCATTATGTGTATAGGGGCACTAATAATGTGCAGCAAATATGTAGGGGGCACAATGTGGGTCATTATGTATATAAGGGCATTAATAATGTGCGGAATATGTGTAAGGGACATTATGTGTAAAAGGGCATTAATAAAGGTTGTCATAATGTGTAAGGCGCATTATGTTTATAAGGACATTAATAATTTGTCTCATATGTGTAAGGGGCATTACGGTGCGGAATTATGTCTATAAATGCATTACTAATGTGTGGCATTATGTGTATAAGGGGCTCTACTATGTGGCATTGCGTATAGAAAGAGCACTACTGTGTCGTCTAATGTGAATAAAGAACAATAGGGTGTGGTGTAATGTGAATAAGGAGCAATTCAGTGTGATGCAATGTGAATAAGGGGCTCTACTGTGAGGAGTAACGCTTATAAGGTAAAGTGATACTACTGTGGAATGTAATATGAATTATGGACACTATCGCATGATCAAATGTGAATAAAGTTGCAGTACTGTGTGGTGTAATTGGAATTGGGGTTACTATTGTGTGGCCATGCCCCTTGCCAGCAAAAACACACCCCTTTTTGGGCTGTGCGCCAAATGTGCGATCTGTTCCTATTTAAAATATAGGGGGTACAAACACCAAAATAAGGGCTGGGTGATGGTGCTGGGAAAGAGGTGCAAGGTCAGAGGCGGAACCAGCGGTGGTGCTAGGGGGCACAGCCAAAATCTTGCCTAGGGCATCATATTGGTTAGGGCCGCCTCTGCATGCCGTTTGGGTTGAACAATGCGCTGCCACGTTCCAATGGATGATGGAAAGATGCTTGGGAGATTTGAATTTTGAGGACTTACTGATCTACCTGGACGACATCATTGTGTTTGCGGCAACCTTGGAGGAACACTTTGCTCGACTTGACATAGTTCTCCAGCGGTTGGAGAAGTATGGTCTGAAGCTTAAACCTCGGAAGTGCCATCTGTTGAAATCCAGTTTAGAGTATCTCGGGCATGTGGTGTCCCGTGATGGAGTATACCCAACCCCCAGCAAGGTTGCGGCAGTTCAGGAGTGGAAGGTGCCCACCACTGTCACGGAACTGCAAGCGTTCCTGGGTTTGGTAGGGTATTACCGACGCTTCATCGAAGATTTTGCCCGGATCTCGTAACCCTGCCCAGGGCCCCCACAATTCTAAGGGCCACCAGAGCAGGGGTGGGTGGTTGTCTCAAAATCAGAGCGGTGGGGCAGCATTATCTATGTGCCACCCAGTCTGCAGCCAGACAGTGAATGATGATTGGTGGATGACAAAGATATCCACCAATCAGAGTGCAAACAGCCATTCACTGTAAGAAAGCACATGGAAAGATGGTGCATGACTGCAGGAGGGACAAGTTATGATTTTTTTTTAAATTAGGGGTCTATTTACCAAGCCTTGGATGGAGATTAGGTTGACGGAGATAAAGTACTAGCCATTTGGCTCCTAAATGCAATGCCAGAGGCTGTGTTTGAGAAATGACCGTTAGGAGCTGGTTGACTGGTACTTTATCTCCCTTAGTTCCCCTGAAAATGTGGTTAGGGGTCTCATTGCATTGCTTTGCCCAGAACCTGCACTGATATTCACACAGCCCTGGTTCTACTTGATGCTAAAATAAATATGTTTGAAAAAAGTAAGGTAATGTACTGTACAAGGATCTCTACAATGTTTGACTGTGACATTGTGAATACACAAGGGATTCTAATAATCACAAATTCTAGAACATACAGCATAAGACAAATGACAAATGATATAGTCCTTCATTTGCAGGATGCACAATCGTAAGTTATTCTGCATTAATTATTCAATTGTTTTCATTTATGTGTGATACAGAGAAATATTCATTAATAACATTTTTTATTTCTCTTTTGTTCAGCTTGAAATACATTTTATAATAAAAATCACTTACAATAAACATGAAATAGTAGAGTGCTGTAATAAACATTCAGGTTGAGGATGAAATAAAGTCTGATTTCACCGAAGGAGCAAAGCAATTGTTTCCTTAAGCAACTTACCATTATCTTATCTGGGCAAATCATCCGACTGCACAATGTTGTGGATCAATATAACATACATATTATGCTAAAAGAAACCATATACAGGTCATTCCAAGCAGCAATGTCATAAAGATGAGTTACAGAATGTAACGGTGAAATCTGAAATCTTGCCCATGCCTTGGGGAAAACATGTCTACTTTCTGAGCAATAAAAGCAGCTTAGAGCCGGTTAGAGGAAAAATAGTTATTTTATTGAAAAATGAATGTTTATTTTTTTATGTTTTAAATGTAATGTTTAATTTTTCATATTTAAAATTCATTTGAAGTGATAACATTTCCAATTTGTGCAGTGTGGGATTATGGAGCCATAGGGGTCTATTTACGATGCCATGGATGGAGATAATGTGGACGGACATACAGTACCAACCAATCAGCTCCTAACTGTCATGTCACCAGCTGGGTTTGAAAAATGACAGTTGGGAGCTGGTTGGGGGTACATTGAAAGAAAGGAGACGATAGGCTAAAAATCGTCTTGTGGGAGGTAGTTTGTATAAACTCAGTTGTTAGGTACAATCAGGGCTGGATTAAGGTCTGTGGGGTCCCCTGGGCAACAAAATTGTGGGGCCCCCACACACTGTCCACACAACTGCAAAAAAAATAGGAGTAGGAGTACAGCATTTACCTGTCTCCTCTCCGTCCTCCTCGGCAGCTGAGCTGTTCCTTTACAGCTGCGGCCGCCGAGGAGCTTCACGCACAGCAGAGTGAAGTCTCGCGAGATACTGTCAAATCTCGCGAGACTTCACACTGCAGTGAGTGAAGGTCCTCGGCGGCCGCAGCAGTAAAGGAACAGCTCAGCTGCCGAGTAGGACGGAGAGGAGACAGGTAAATGCTGTACTCCTACTCATATTTTTTTTGCAGTTGTGTGGACAGTGTGTGGGGGCCCCACTTGTGTGGGGGCCCCGGGATGACCGCCCCTTCTGCCGTTAATCCGGCTCTAGGTACAATCCACAGATACATGGAATAAATAGAGTTGATACAGACGTGTAGTATTGTTTAATGGGGTGTGTATCCCGTGACAGGCGGTCACCATAGTGACGATGGGATCCTGGCACTGAGATGCCCGGCGGGGGAGGGGCAAGCACAAAGAAGCCCTTTACGGGCTCGGTGGTGAGCTGCACTCGCTACAGGTTATATCCCCACTCTATGGTAATCGTGTAAACCCACAAGTTGGAATAGTCCCTCTTAGTCGGCATGCCGACTTTAGGGAATGGGAAGGTGCGGATGTAGGTGCCGGTATTTTGACCGGCAATCTCGTGAACGCCGGTCACATAACTACATCCCATTTTATGCAAAACATAGGTTTAATACATTATTCTGCTAGTACAGATGGGGCCACGCTAATCGTGGCTCCGTCTGTGCCTGGACGCACCCGCCTGTGCACACCTATTGCCACGTCTGGGGCGCACACGTGCCCTATTCACTAGAATGGAAATGTCTCTGTGCACTCCCAGCAGGGCTAAGTTGACGGATCACCTAGTCCCACTGGGAGCGCACGTATGCGATAGCGCCGCACTAGATAAGTGTGGCTCCATCTGTATTTAGTAGACTAGCCAGGCAGTGGATAAGATGGAAGAATCCCTGTTATAGGAGGTTCATACCTCACTTACATAGATATCATATTAAGGGCATGTATCAAGGTTTCTTTTTGCCATAAACAACAGCTTGAGTGTCCAAAATTTGCTTGTTATAACATATAAAGAGGTTCGTACCTCACTTACATAAATAGGATGTTAGCGACACATATCAAGGTATCTTTAACTTGTGAAACCCTGGGTCTGAATTATCAATGCAATCAAGGGCGTAGCTACAATAGGTGCAGTCAGTGCAGCTGCTATGGGGCCCAGAGCTGAGAGGGGCCACCTTCCCTGTCACAGTTACATGTGTTATATACAGGGGTGTAGCTACCATAGGTGCAGGGAGTGCAGCTGCTATGAGGCCCAGAGCTGAGAGGGGCCACCTTCCCTGTCACAGTTACATGTGTTATATACAGGGGTGTAGCTACCATAGGTACAGGCAGTGCAGCTGCTATGGGCCCAGAGCTGAGAGGGGCCACCTTCCCTCTCACAGTTACATGTGTTATATACAGGGATGTAGCTACCATAGGTGCAGGGAGTGCAGCTGCTATGGGGCCCAGTGCTGAGAGGGGCCACCTTCCCTGTCACAGTTACATGTGTTATATACAGGGTGTAGCTACCATAGGTGCAGGGAGTGCAGCTGCTATGAGGCCCAGAGCTGAGAGGGGCCACCTTCCCTCTCACAGTTACATGTGTTATATACAGGGGTGTAGCTACCATAGGTGCAGGGAGTGCAGCTGCTATGGGGCCCAGAGCTGAGAGGGGCCACCTTCCCTGTCACAGTTACATGTGTTATATACAGGGTGTAGCTACCATAGGTGCAGGGAGTGCAGCTGCTATGGGGCCAGAGCTGAGAGGGACCACCTTCCCTGTCACAGTTACATGTGTTATATACAGGGATGTAGCTATCATAGGTGCAGGGAGTGCAGCTGCTATGGGGCCCAGTGCTGAGAGGGGCCACCTTCCCTGTCACAGTTTCATGTGTTATATACAGAGTGTAGCTACCATAGGTACAGGGAGTACAGCTGCTATGGGGCCCAGTGCTGAGAGGGGCCACCTTCCCTATCACAGTTACATGTGTTATATACAGAGTGTAGCTACCATAGGTACAGGGAGTGCAGCTGCTATGGGGCCCAGTGCTGAGAGGGGCCGCCTTCCCTGTCAAAGTTACATGTGTTATATACATTTTTCGCATTGGGTGGTACGTAGGGGTCTTTTCAAACTTTTTCCTTGGGGCCTGCGATATATCTAGGTATGCCCCTGGATCTGCTCATTGTAATGTGGTATAAAATGAACTGGAGAGCATTTTAATGTCATATAATATGAACTGTAATGAGGCACAATATGAACGGGGAGCACTATATATAATAATGTGAATTGGGGATACTGTGTGGCATAATGTGTACTGGTAGCTCTGAAATGTGACATAGGGTGAACGTAAGCACTACTGCGATTCAAAATAGAAACTAGGGCACTACTATGGGGCATAACATTAAATAAGGCTCTACTATGGTTCAGAAAATGAACTAGGGCACTATTATAGGGCATAAAATTAACAACTGCTGCAGAGAATGGTCTCTCTAGTATCATTGGGATGGGGGCCCCTTCAAAATGTTACTATGGGGCCCACAAAGTCCTGGCTACGCCCCTGAATGCAATCGATGAGGTTTATACCTCACTTACACAAATGAGGTGCTTCGGGCATATACAGTATGAAGGTATATTTGGTGGAATCAGATTGTTTGCATACTAGTACTCACGTTAAGATATTAAGTAAGACTCCCAACAAGGGGTTCTTTTGATTTAGTTCCAAAAATGTAATGACAAATAAAATACAGTACATGATAATATGCATCTTGAAAATATTTTATAAAATATTTAAAAAGGTAATGACTGGTGGGTGTCGCATGATGCATTTTATCATACATATTTTCAACCTGCTGTTTATATCAAAAAGAAACCTTTATATGTGCCCTTAATATGAGTTTGACTGGCATCACGCACGCCCGCCAAACTCTGCCTTCATTACATCCCGGCCTTAGAATCTCTTTATGATGGAAAAATGGAACAAGCACTTGAACTTTCAATCACTTGTTACTCTGTATTAATTTGAGCTGTCCTCTGTGCTGATTGTGAAGTATGTGAAGTTATCTCATATAGCTCAGGCACTATTGACAGTCGTATCAGGTGAATATCACATGTATAATTCCATTCATGTAAAAAGCCTGGACCTGGCAGGGGCAAAGGACAGGGAAGGCTTGATTAGGGAGGGGCATACGAAACGGAAGCCTGGACAAGGGGGCACAGGGTAGGTAAGGCTGAACATTGTTGGGGGTGCACATATCAAAGAAGGCTGGACCTTGATTGGGGGCCACAGAACAGGTTGGGCTGGAGATTGGCTAGGTGGAGCAGGGAATCCACTGAGGTGCCCCCCCCCCCTCCCCCCCCCCCCCTCCACACACACACTTGCTGGGAGCACTGAACTAGTAAGGACAAAGGAAACATCAACAGCCAATCATGGAGAGATAGATTTTCGAATTTGACGCTGGACTCAAGACAAATGCAGCTTGTGTACCAGCTGCAAATAGGAGCTGCAGTGGCTGCTCTTGGTTTGCTCTCAGACCATCAGCTGCAATTGTCTGGTGATTGGCCAAATGTCAGTGCTGTCTCTCCAAAGTCTCCATAGCTGGCTGATGTTCTGCAATCTGCGGGCAAACCCACCTCTCTGTCCAGACCTGGGACTTCTGTCCAAGCAGTTGTCCCCTGATGGCAGCCCTGGGTGAAAGTTGAAACGTGTGATGTTGATAGGCATAATTTGCTATTCTGGAGTGGCAATTGAATTCCCCCATAATATCCTATGAGCAGGTAATCAGCCTGTTAAAATGTCTGTGTTTAATATATTTTAGGTAAGTGAATTCTACTTTTGTTAATATTTATTTATCTTTGACCTCATAAAATGAAACAATGGTAATATTGGAAACTTCACTAATAGGGAAAAAGTTAACACCAACCTTAGTTTTGTGTCGTCGTACTTCCCACTTACTCTGATATAATGGAATTTGCTCTGTGCTTTGAACTCTCAAACCTGCCGGCCCCCTTTCATCTCAAGTTCCGACACTGTTGGTGATATGGGCCTTCATTTCCAGAGCTTTGATTGCTGAGAGTAACATTACGCCTTTGAAGTTTACCAAGACTTTTGTTTGGTGGCCAATTGATTTTCACTCTGGAAGAATTGGCATGGAGGTCTATCACTCCGAGAGTTTTCACTTAAGTCCCTGTTCATGGACCCAGCTGTGACCGAAACATTGGATTTTTACATGATGATAATTGAGTGTATTAACACTTTACTGCATGGAAGGTTTGAATTAATTTCTGAACTCTTTGAAGATGGAAAATAAATGTAAGGCATACAAACCTTATTCTTACAAATTGGAGCATGGACTCCAATTTTAAAAATAAGATGTAACATACTGAGAATTATTTATTTTCTGAATTCTTATAAAACCTCACAGGACGGGGAATGTTAGATCTATAACAGTAAATTTGTTTCACCCAACAGATTAAAAATGTACAATAGGGTCTACAGTACTGTATATGCTAAGTAAAAAAAAAAACGAAACAATAATTTATTTCCAATCTTTTCATAATATGCTTTGCATAGCTATCTGTCAGGGGATATCCGGTCTCTAGGTCAACAAGACTTAGGTCAACAGTGTCTAGGTCGACCACTATTGGTCGACAGTAACTAGGTCGACAGGGTTTCTAGATCAACAGGGTCTCTAGGTTGACATGTTCTAGGTTGACAGGTCAAAAGGTGGGCATGAGTTTTTAAAAAAAAAAAATATTTTTTTAACTTTTTCATACTTTACGATCCACGTGAACTACGATTGGAAACGGTAACCTGTGCCAAGCGCAGCGAGGCACCGTGCCCGAACGCGAGCCATGCGAGGTGACGCGGTGCAGTAATTGGGGTTCCCTGTCACTGAACGGCGAAAACAACACCTCAAAAGATTTAAAAACTCATGTCGACCTTTTGACCTGTTGACCTAGACCATGTGGACCTAAAGACCCTATCAACCTAGAATCCCTGTCAACCTAGTTACTGTTGACCAGCTGTGGTCGACCTTCAAAACCACCCCCCTGTCAGGGAGAAGGGGGGAAATGTTTAGAGTTGGAGTCAATATATATGATGATGATGAGGGGAACTATTACATTGCTGTTCTGCACCTCTAAATTCCACTGTGCCACAAAATCTTCCACCAACTCTAAAGTCAAATTTTTTTGTTTTTCTTACTTGTATAATAGCTAATAATTAAATAATAAAACACAATTAAAGGAACCCAGATCACCTCAGTGTACCTGCCCGCCCCCATTTTGCTGCCATGCCTCTAGTCTTTCCAGCCCTGCCCCCTCTTTCTGTTGCCCACCCACTCTGAATGATGCTCATCCTTCCCCCCCGCCTCCACTTCACTGTGTCCGATCCACCACCTACCCCTGAACTCCCCATTACTCCGGGCCACCCCCCATCCACCCTCATACTTACCCCAATCAGTGGCCAACTGGGTCACCCCCATCCGCTATCACTTGCAGATAGCCCCATATCCCTTGCAATGGTAGCTGTTTGGGTGTGCGCCCTGGGGGTGGTCTTCAGTATGCCGGCTGTCGGGATCCCGGCGCACAGTATACCGGCGCCGGAATTCCGACAGCCGGCATACCGACACTTATTCTCCCTCGTGGGGGGGCCACGACTCCCCTGGAGGGAGAATAAAATAGCGTGGCGCGAGTAGCACGCCACCGTGCCCGCAGCATGGCGAGCGCAGCGAGCCTGCAAGGGGCTCATTTGCGCTCGCCACACTGTCGGTATGCCGGCGGTCGGGCTCCCGGCGCCGGTATGCTGGTCGCCGGGAGCCCGACCGCTGGCATACCATACTACACACCGGCCTGGATCTTACTGCAAATGCATGTTGGAATAGGAACAGACCTTAGCAAACCATTATATAGATTACATGTTGCATTGCTCTGTTCCAAAAACACTGGGCTTAATGACCATTAGTACAAAGAGCGCCATGGATCGCCACATAGCTGTAAATAGAAAATTGGACAACAAAGACAAGTAAATGTAGGTCATCTCATATCATCACAGAAACAGAGGTTAAAGTTGAATTGTGGCCTACACAGTGGCAGCAGCCAGTTTGTGGGCTAAAATAATCCAAATGAGAATGCAGCCAATAAAATCACAGGAAACTAGTGACATCACTAAGGCTGTGTGGGCGATTGTTCTTCTGTAATACTGCAGTATTTTTAAGTCTGCATATTTTAGTTCCACATATCTAACAGCCTTAATGTAACTTCATTTTGTTAAATTTCAACTTCTCTGTTAAACTTCAGACAGTAAATGTGATTTATGAACTGCAGAACATTCAGCCACACAGAGCATCTCATTTTGCAGAAATGTATGAAACTGACGCTTTGCTGTGCATCTGGTTATTGTGGGAAAAGTAGTTGCATCATCACAACACCCAGCTTACTGCCACTTTAGAAGCACCATACTGGTAATTTAAACTTTCAATTTTTCACTTAAAATACTGCTTGGTTCAGCCTTATTCATATTTTGTGTTAATCGTGATAGCAAGAGAATATTGTTATTGAATTTAATAAAGTTGCTAATTTTGTGTATTTTAATGTTTCTAATATATTGGTCAAAATGCACTTTCCCTTAGGAAGTATGGGGGAAATTTACTAAGCAATGATAAGAGCAGAGAAGTGAGCCAGTGGAGAAGTTGCTTCTACCAATCAGATGCTCTGTATGATTATATAGTATGCAAATTATAGATGTTACTTCAATGCTGATTGGCTGCCATGGGCAATTTCTCCACTGGCTCACTTCTCCGCTCTTACTCTGCTTAGTAAATGTCCCCCTATATCTAAGTGACTCATTTTTACTTTAAAAATGAGGTGCATATGTGCATGTAGCCTGCATTTTGTTATGAACGCTTCCAACTTGCTGAGTTCCATCGGAGCATGAAAAACTTTGCAACCCAGCAGAAGGTCTTTTTCAAGTGCAAATTCTCTGTGGTACACACAACTTTGGACACAAGGGGGTAAATTTTCTAAAGCTTCCCAGAATGAAGCATCTATTGCTTTTATAGTAAATTTTACAAAATGATATAATCTGATTGGTTGCTACAGGCAACAAAGCTACTTCTCATTTGTGAAAGCTTTAGCAAATCGAACAATAAACTATGGGGGTCATTCCGAGTTGTTCGCTCGTTATTTTTTTCTCGCAACGGAGCGATTAGTCGCTAATGCGCATGCGCAATGGCCGCAGTGCGACTGCGCCAAGTAACTTTACTATGCAGTTGGGTATTTTACTCACGGCATTACGAGGTTTTTTCTTCGTTCTGGTGATCGGAGTGTGATTGACAGGAAGTGGGTGTTTCTGGGCGGAAACTGGACGTTTTATGGGTGTGTGCGAAAAAACGCTACCGTTTCTGGGAAAACCGCGGGAGTGGCTGGAGAAACGGAGGAGTGTCTGGGTGAACGCTGGATGTGTTTGTGACGTCAAACCAGGAACGACACTGACTGAACTGATCGCAGATGCCGAGTAAGTCTGGAGCTACTCAGAAACTGCTAAGAAGTGTCTATTCGCAATTCTGCTAATCTTTCGTTCGCAATTTTGAGAAGCTAAGATTCACTCCCAGTAGGCGGCGGCCTAGCGTGTGCAAAGCTGCTAAAAGCAGCTTGCGAGCGAACAACTCGGAATGACCCCCAATGGAAACAAAATTTCCTTGTGTTTAAAACTACAGTATGCTGCTTTCCCAAACTACTAATACTTTTACATTATTTTAGATTGTCTCCTATTTATTATAAGGTTATTTTCTTTCCTGAATGGGATAAACCTAGATACAGTACTTGATTATAAGTTGCACGTAAAACAAAAATATGGAAGAACAGCAATAAGCTGACTCTAACGCTATCACTTCGTCACTCTAAAAATTAAGATTCATATATAACATAGTAACATGCCTGCGATAATAAATGGTCTCATTGCCAGTACATGTGCGGCGTCTTCATGCTATACTAAACACATTAATTAGTGTGACATCTGACTATGTACCGTACATATGCTGCGCCTGCTTGCTATGTATTTACAGCCATGAATGCCTGTACTTCCAGAATAACAAAATTTTCTTCATTCCGAGGTCTTACGGTAACTGGAACAAACACCCATTTAAAATTGTTTAACCTTCTGCCAACAGGATTTTCTGAATGGCTACTTTCCCAGCCAATTCCTGCTTCCTCTCCCTTAAACATCCCCCTGTAAATTACCGTCAAAATCAACTGACAATTACTGAGGACGTACATTCAACTTCATGACCTTTAGGGGGTCATTCTGAGTTGATCGCTAGCAGCATTAGTTCGCTGTGCAGCGATGAGGCAAAAAAACAGCACTTCTGCGCATGCGTATGCGGCGCAATGCGCACGCACAACGTACTATTACAACGGCCGATGTAGTTTCACACAAGGTCTAGCGATGCATTTCAGTCGCACTGCTGACCGCAGAGTGATTGACATGAAGGGGGCTTTCTGGGTGTCAACTGGCCGTTTTCAGGGAGTATTCGCAAAAATGCAGGCGTGCCAGGAAAAACACAGGCGTGGCTGGGCGAACGCAGGGAGTGTTTGTGATGTCAAAACAGGAACTGAACAGTCTGAAGTCATCGCAAGCGCTGAGTAGGTATTGAGCTACTCTAAAACTGCACAAAAAAACTGTGACGCCGCTCTGCGAACCTTTCGTTTGCATTTCTGATAAGCTAAAATACACTCCCAGTGGGAGGCGGCATAGCGTTTGTACGGCTGCTAAAAACTGCTAGCGAGCGAACAACTCGGAATGACCACCTTAATGTACTGTATAATACATTTAATATTCTTTTAATATTAACGCGCATTTTAATATATCCCACCATGTATGCACGCTTTTGCATGCCATAGAGTCAGAAATTTATTCACGCCTTGTGATTTTTCTTAATTTGCTTCTTTAATCTGTTACTTTATACACATTCTATTATGGCAAACAAAAATGTTAAAATCCATCCACTCGCTATTCGTGAAAAACAGCTTAGTTGTATTTTGCATGTTGTGCCAAATTAGCAAAATAGCAAAGACGTAAGTGGACACATCTGTAGTACCCACTCTCCACTTGCCAAAAAATAAAAGAAAAAAGCATAACACTATTCCACTATACAAGGCCCCAAGAGAACATTTGTTTGCAGTACAGTGTTTGGTTTCTATTTACGATTAGAAGAGATATGACACATAGCAGAACCATAGAACCATATGATGGCAATTACATATAGCACAATTTTCTGATGGTACAATTGCTTGTAAAATAGTGAAACAATTGCTCATTGACATTTGTTCTTAGCTACAGATGGAGCCTCCGTTATCTTGACTGTTTCTCCGCCTAGACGGGCGTTTAGTCACGCTAAGGCGATAGCTTCCTGAGTTTAATCACGGGCAGGCGCGTTGAGGCGATACTAGATACTCAGCATGCATTACATATCTCCACCACTGGGTGGCTAATGCTCCACTAATCCAGTACTTTTGATCGTATAGCGGCGGACTTATCTACCGCTCTGGCAAATGGTCAGTGATGACTGTAATGTTAATAGATGGTGACCAATGGTCAGACGGTGAGAGTACTCAATATAAATAGTTTATACAGACAGAAACGAACATGTTAAAACACTTGTGTATGCAGACGCAAGATTGTGTATGGAGACGCAACTAATTGTGTAAAAGGAAGTATGTACAATGCATAAACACCGCGCTTTTGAAATACATGTACAGTATGAGAGTAATTAATGTATGACAGCATCTCATGGGCTATTCCTTATGACTTATAGTTAACATGCAATGGCTCAGCCTCAGGTGGCATTTCCAACTGTTCCTCACTGACTTACTGTCCTCTGTTGTAGATATTGTGTCAGACTTCATTTCTAGAACATTTTGAAACCGGAAAGTATATTTATACATTACAATTCACTTCAGTCTGTCCCACTGTGCCCCATCCTGCCTCCATTTTATCATTTTGACATGAGAATGAATACATGGTCATAATGTCAACAAGAACCAATGTCAACATGTTAAAATGTAAATGTCATCCTGGTGACCCAGCAGTTGACTTACCTGCTCATGAAATAGAAGGGTTGCAGCAACTTTACTGGTACCATGGGCAGTTATAGCAGAAATCCATTTAGCCATGATGAAGCAAATAAGGTGGAAAGCAGCCATGCTGAAATGAGATATACAAGTAACATGGAATAAACTGTGGACCTGCTCATCCGCAACTTTTAAAGATTGAAGCCCAACATCTCTTTCCTTTGCAGCTCCGTCACATCAGATGAATATAAAGCCATCATGTGGTGTAAAAGGTTCACGAGTATCAAATTGATGAGAGAGTTACATAGTAACTAAGGTTTAAAAAAGACAATTGTCCATCGAGTTCAACCTATTTGTGGTCTCCTATGCAGTCTTATTATAGGACTAATTATTTTTATGTTAGGACTAGTTATATTAACTATAATGTTTGCCTACGCACCATAACCCTGAATATCTTTATCCAATAGGAATTTATCTAACCCATTCTTAAAGGTGTTGACTGAGTCCGCAGTTACTACTCTCTCAGGCAGAGAATTCCAAACACGTATTGTCCTTACTGTGAAAAAACCTTTTTGCCTCAATATGCGGAAACTCCTCTCCTCTAACCTAAGCGAGTGACCATGTGTTCTCTGTGCTGATCTTATAGAAAACAGGTCCCTCCCAAGCTCTGTGTATTGACCCCTTATATATTTGTAGATGTTGATCATGTCCCCTCATTGGGGTATATTTACTAAGCTCCCGATTTTGACCGAGATGCCGTTTTTTCTTTCTGCTCAGCGGTGACGTCACTTTAGGTCAACCGCAGGGCAGAAAGTTCCCATCATTGGTTACAATGTAGCGCATAGGCGCTACATTGTAACACTGCCGCATGCTGCCTGTCAGTGAGGACAGCAGCACACAGCTGATCAGGAGAGTGCTACAACGTGGCACTCCCTGATTGGCTGAAGAAACCCACTTAGACAGAAGTCAAAGTGGGTTTCTGGCATTCGTGGGAAGGTGACCCATGTGCAAACATGGGTCCCCTTTCAGTCCGTGGTCGGGACACCGTTTTTTTTTATTTATTCAAGTACGTGGATTAACCCTGGATTTGCCGAGGAGCCTGGACCCATGGATCTGGTGAGTAGAATTTCTTCAACAGGTAGCCCTTGGATTCTACTGGAGAAGAGGACCGACCTGCGTGAGAACATAAGGTAAGTATGTATGTATGTGTGTATGTATGTAATAAAATTATACTTTCACGGTGTGTGTGTCTTGTGTTTTTTTGGGTATTTTTTTAGTGGTAGTACTACAGGTACCAGCGGGCCCGTTTTTCCGCCGCATGCTGGTACTTGTGGTTCTCCAAGTACCAGCATGCGGGGGAGGCTTGCAGGGACTTGTAGTACTGCTACTAAAAACAATATCTTTTCATTATCACAAATGGCTATCAGCCTCCCCATCCGCAGCCCATTGGATGGGGGGGGACAGCCTCGGGCTTCACCCCTGGCCCTTGGGTGGCTGGGGGGGGGGACCCCTTGATTGAAGGGGTCCCCGCTCCCCCAGGGTACCCCGGCCAGGGGTGACTAGTTGGATTTTTGATGCCACGGCCGCAGGGCACTGTATAAAAGTGACCCCCGGCTGTGGCATTATCTGTCCAGCTAGTGGAGCCCGGTGCTGGTTTTAAAAATACGGGGGACCCCTACTCTTTTTGTCCCCCGTATTTTTGGGACCAGGACCAGGCGCAGAGCCCGATGCTGGTTGCTTAAATATGGGGGAACCCCTGTCATTTTTTTCCCCATATTTCTGCAACCAGGATCGGCTCAAAGAGCCCGAGGCTGGTTATGCTTAGGAGGGGGGACCCCACGCATTTTTGGGGGGGATTTTACATTGTTTAATTAAAAAAAAAAAAAAATAAGAACCCCAGCACGGATCACACAGATCCGGCCGAGATTGATTGTAAAAAAAAACGGCAGTGTTTTGCTAATCACTGCCGTAAAAATAGGTAAAAAAAAACGAATGACATCGACATCGGAAGAAAAGAAAAACCCGAATACGACAGCTTAGTAAATCCATCGTAATCAATTCAAAAAGTTGCAGTTTTACACTGTCGATGTCATTCGTGATTGAACTTTGACCTTTTTACGGAAATTACGAATCTTAGTAAATTTACCCCTTAGTCTCCTCTTTTCCAATGTAAACATGCCTAGCCTTGCAAGCCTTTCCGTGTATTCCAGCGTCTCCATGCCCTTGATTAGTTTGGTCGACCGCCTCTGAACCTTTTATAGCTCCAGGATATCCTTTTTGTAATATGGTGCACAAAATTGCACACAATATTCAAGATGAGGCCTCACTAGTGATTTATATAATGGGAGTATAATACTCTCATCCCTTGCATCAATTCCCCGTTTTATGCATGCTAATATCTTATTAGCCTTCTTTGCAGCACTCCTACTTTGGGTACTGCTGCTTAATTTGTTATCTATGTGAACTCCTAAGTCTTTTTCCAGTACAGAATCCCCTAGTATTACCCCATTTAGTATGTAGGTGTAATTTCTGGTCTTGACCCCACAGTGCATTACCTTACACTTGTCTGTGTTGAATCTCATTCTCCATTTTGCTGCCCATGCTTCCAGTTTAGATAAGTCATTCTGAAGAGACTCAGCATCCCCCTCCGTATTTATAACCTTACACAATTTGGTATCGTCTGCAAAAATTGATACCATGCTCTCTAGACCTACTGTTAGGTCGTTGATGAAAATGTTGAACAAAAGTGGTCCAAGTACAGACCCTTGTGGCACACCACTTAGTACTTTAGTCCAATTTAAAAATTATCCATTGACCACAACACGCTGCTCTCTATTATCTACCAATTACTGACCCAAGTGCATATTGTGCTCCCTAGCCCTATTTCTTGTAGCTTATAGATAAGTCTCATGTGTGGTACAGTGTCAAAAGCTTTGGCAAAGTCTAAAAAGATTATATCCACCTCCTTACCCTGATCCAGGTTCGCACTTACTATTTCATAAAAAAAAGTAAGTTGGTATGACATGATCTGTCCTTCACAAATCCATGTTGGTTCCTTTTAATGACCTTATTTGATTCAAGGACTGCTGAATACTGTCCCTTAGAATACCTTCCAATACTTTCCCCACTATAGATGTAAGACTAACTGGTCTATAATTACCTGGTTCATCTTTGCTCCCCTTTTTAAATATCGGCACTACCTCCGCTATACGCCAGTCTTGTGGAACCATACCCGATTTAACCGAATCCATGAAGATCAAAAATAGAGGTCTTGCTAGTTCAGCGTGCAGCTCCATAAGAACCCTCGGGTGAATTCCATCAGGATCAGGTGACTTATTAATCTTTAACTTTTTTAATCGGTCACAGACTACCTCCTCACATAAATAAGCATTTAGCAGGGGGACATTATCAGTAGTGATGTTCTGGATATGAAGTGAGCGCGAATTCCTACATTAATCTGCCGGCAGTCAGAATCCAACTGTATAGAATCCTGACATGGGTCGGGAAGCAAGCTACTCTTTACCCCCTTACCCAATAACCCTAACCTTCCCTTACTGCAGCATAACCCCGCAGCTTGAACCTAACCTTCCTCGGTGGTGCCTAACCACCCTTCCCTGCAGCCTAAACCTAAGCCCCTTTCCCACAGCCTAAACCTAACCATCCCCAGGGTGCCCAACCCTAACACCCCCTCTCCGCAGTCTAAACCTAATTTCCCCTTTCAGCAGTCTAACCCTCACATGCCCCCGCAGATTGAACCTAAACACACACACATCCCCTTCGGCTCACTTTTCCGATGTCCTGGCAGTCACTCGATCAGGATCCCTGCTGCCGGTATGCCAGCATTCTGATAAGTGATGAGAATCTGGCATCAGTCTTTCACAGCCGGTATCTGGACTGGATCCCCCTTGGTACAACTTGGAGGCACGTTAGCTATATAGACATAGAAATCAGGCAAAATATTATTATACAGTATGAACTGCCGTATTTGTTGAAATGAGGTGACTTGTACAAACAACGAGTATATCTGTGCTTTTTAGAGTCATTGTATAGATGCAGAAATAAGCAAGTATTTGCCATCTCAACCGGTTTGATTTTTACAGCACTCTGGCTGAAGCAATACCACTTTTTCTGTATTTTTCATAAACTCCTTATAAGTTACTTTTTATCATGCAAGCCTCCCTTGAATACTTATCACAAACAAATTTATCTCAGAAATAAAAACACAGTTATCCAGAGTTGGGATCTAAATTAACATCAAATTTATTTGACAACGAATTTGGAATTGAATTACTGAATTTCTTGGATAATTATAAAGATTCTGATTAACATTAGTATGGTGAAGGACAAATGAATGGATGACAACAACAAGGCAAATAAAGTTTCATACAACCCAAATTCTGGTGTTCACTCAGCTCTCCATAAATCAATAACACGCGCAAACGGGCTTGTGTTAATCAGGGTCATATCTAGGTGTATGTGGAAGGGGCAGCGCACACAGCGCTGCAGGGTAGGGGGCGCTGTTTGAGGCACTTGTCAATTATCTGTTTTAATCTATTTCACTTGCAGCTTTCCCTCTTTTTGAAGCTCAGCATTTCCTGACCACCTCTGTCTCCTACCCTGACCCCTTCTGTCGCTAATACCTATACAACATTCATGAACTCAACTTGAGATTTCTTTGTTATTCAGTCACGCTGTCCTTTATTACATTTCAAGATGCTGACATACCAGGGATTCGAACCCGTTGCCTGTGGCATTGCAGTCAGACACTCTATTCATTGAGCTATCTGCCCTTGCATAGAAAGGTAGATAATTCTAAGCTAGAGAATTCTAACTATTTGAAGCTTACCTTGCACTGTGTGATAAAATGATCAGCATTGCGGCTGAGCAGATCTATGTAGTGTGTGGCTGCAAGAGATTGGATGTGTGGCTGCACACTACATAGATCTGCTCTATTACAATGCTGATTATTTGTTTTATAAAGTACCAATAGCTTCACATAGTGTTCATAGTTTTTATGTAGGATCAGATAGCTCAATGAGTAGGGTATTTGATTAGAATTCAACAGGTTATAAGTTTGAATCCTGGGTATGGCAGTATATTGAAATGTGTTATTTAATAATTAATAATGTGTTATTTAATAACTAAATAACAATGAGCTCATACGTTAAGTGCATGAATGTGGTATAGAGAGGATTTGTGTCCAAATCCATTTTCTTGCAGTGGTTTATAAATGTTTGTGTTTTATTTATTTACAATATATGGGATTCCTCTGGGATCAATCTTGTCACACCCCCAGGGGCATTTTAAGAGAGGAGGTGACCCGCGTGCAGCCTCCGTCACGGGCCCCCTCCTCTCCGGCAGCAAGTAGACTCTGGCAAACTGCCAGAGTCTACTGCGCATGCGCAGGTCTCCAGGAACATGGCGCCCGCACCTTGTTCCCGGGGACATCTCCAGTGCGCATGTGCAAATCACTCAGAAATGTCCACAGCGGCCATTTTACGAGTGATTTATGTCCACACTAGAGGACCGTCGCCGTGGGACTCTGTAATTATAAGTAAATTATATGGGTGCAGTGTGTGTGGTGTGGCCCCCCTGGACCCAGAGGTCTGTGTGAACCGCACACACTGTATCCATTATAGAAACGTCAATGCATACTCCTTCCCCATGAGGCATGCGCCTTATGTCCCTATTGTTTAAAATAGGGGGGCGCCAACTCTCTCTCTCTGGCACAGGACACCAAAAAGTCTAGTTACAGCTCTGGTGTTAATGACCGGGAGGGACTTTTTTAATTGGCCATCAAATCCTACATCCATTCTACCACTGCCACCATAAACAACATAGAAAACAACACAACAAAGGGAGGAAGGTGGGTTATCCTGAAAAAGATGACGATCTGCCACCCAGCAGCTCCTTATAAGACAAACACACCCTACTCACCGGCATTGCCTAGCTAACTTCTCAATCCCATATTTGGACTGCATTGGTTTTGTGATACTCAGCCAGATCCCTTGCTTGTGCATCAGTCAGTCACGTAAGTCTATAAATGTAATATCCATTGTCATATCAACCAGTGTATTATTGTTTAAACAACTAATTTATTGCCACAAAATAACTAATAATTGTGTTATGTTGAAGTCATCAGTGTAACCAGCTACCTGGATATAGAGATACAAAGGCAAGTTATTGTGATATTAACCGGTGTATACAGTAGGTTACAATTGGGTTATTTTGCTTGCGGCATCAGAAAAGTCAACGCTTGTACGTTTCTAAGAAATGCTTACAGTATATATAAACTCTTCAATCATTCATCCAGCAAGGACAGAAAATGTATCAGAAGCAAAACATGCGTCAGTGTGTTCACAACAACCTCAGTCAGATGTAATGAACGTATAATGACATTCAGCGAACTGTCACCAAAGTTCCCTCCTAGGTAAAGAGAAAATCTATTAAAAAGCATTTGAAAAAAAATCTGTTTTTGGTAATTATGTTTTTGAAGAAGGTGATGAAGATCTGATTCTGTACCTTATGGGCACCAAATGGGGGTAGATACTGAAATGTCCTGTAATATTTCCAGCAGATTGTGACCAGCTGGAGCCTGGAATATTTGCAGAATACAGTAATGCTGGACGGCGGACAGAATTATTCAAATTTGGCATTGAAACCACACCCTACTGATTCTAGTATATTGTCAGACCTTGTCTCGGGTATTCTCCAAAACTGTGGAAATAATAGTGATTTACCTATAAATCAATGTCGCACGCCAGAGGCACAAAAACAGCTTGTGCACTATGCATAACTGACTGTTCCATGATGGATCTAAACATTGCATTGACTTACAACATAGGAAAACAGATGTGTCTTCATATTCTGAGCTTTTGTGTGCCATATGATGCAAAACACAGGGCATGTTTTAGACACTTCCCATAGTTTTGTACTTTTTCCTCACTTTTGTGTCTTATTTGCATTGTAGCCACATATATTTGCCTATAGGCCATGGGAGCCGATAAGTGCAAAAAGTCAGATGTTGCGGCTATAGGGGTCTCACACACATAGCGTTTGAGTTCCCTAACAAAATGAGAGATGCTGGAAGGAAGGCTTAGTCCATGGGAGAGTGTGGGTTTAGGGATAGTTAAATCATACTTATCTAGTCTCACCGGATTCTGCGGGAGACATCTGGTTTCTCGGGTAGTCCCCTACTGCCCCGGGAGAGTGGGCACCACTCCTGCATTCTGCACTTTTCCTAGTGAAGAGAGCAGAATGGGTAGAAATAATACATTGAAATTGAAGTCCCAGTGGAGGGGACGGAGGCTAACGACGTGAGTATATGCTAATTGCATCATTGTAGCCCCACCCCTTTAAAAATATTGCCCATTCACGGGTGTTTCCCAGCGAGTAGGCGGGGCCTAATGAACAATTAGATCAGCCCCACCCTCATTACTGCCCACCTGCTTCTTCTCTCCGAACATCTTCCGGAGAGATTAGAAATGTTGGCAAATAGTTAAATAAGATGGTGGAGGAGCTACTATATTTAATAGTTATTCCCTGCTAAACCTCACCATCTAATGGGACTGGTATGGATGGTGTCATTGCCTGTTGTATGTTATGTTAGCTTCTTTGTGGCTCTTTTTTTGTGTGAGGTTATGTTTTTTGTTTGCAGAGGAGGCACAGCTAGGCAGGACATAATTACTGCTCTTTGGCCAGGAGGATGCAATATCTCACGGTGTGTCACCTCCTCTTGTGGAGCTAGCCTGATGGCATCCCCTCAAGGCAGTACTTAGAGACATTGTTTAGGGCCAGTCTCAGTACTATGCTAAAGAAGGGGAGGTGGAGCCTTTGGGGGTGCATGGTTTTTTAAACTGTGCCTGTTTTTTTTAATATCCAACATAAGATATGTTGGGAGGTTGGGAGGACCCAAGGACAATTCCATCTTGCACCACTCTTCTTTTCTGCCACTGCTGTGTGGCAATGTTTTATAGATGTACTATAAACTGCAGTGTGTTTGTGCCGCTGCTCAGTTGCTTAGTAACCAGCCAGCTTGCTGCAGCGTTTGGCCAATATTGGTGAAAACAATATTATGCGCTGTGAATTGGTCACAACTGACAGTAGAAATGACTAGAAAGGAATGTTATTGAGGCTAATAATGCTGTAGCAAAACAGTTTTTAGCATTCTTTTTGGAAAAAAATACAGATCTAACCAAAACCAAAACACGTGAGCGTATTTTTGCAAAATTAGAACCAAAACCAAAATACAAAAATAATGCAGGTCTGAATACAAAAAACGGGGTCGGTACATATCCTTCATTATTATTAAGCTTCGGCAAGGCATTATAAATTATTACGTTTTTAAAATTTATAACCCAAATTCAATAAATCAGCTAATTCCTGTTGTTTCATACCTGTTTCTGCATAAGAAGTTATTTTTTATAAAGAAATTAAACATTGACAAATCAATATAACATGTAATCTTTAATTTCATTAAATTATGCTTTCAGATTATGTTTTTAATTACTTTTGTTAAAGATGTGCAGTTTGGTTCTCCAGAATATGAATCCACCCGAATTTTGTGGATCCGAACTGAACCAAAACCCGGTCCAGATCCTCCGAGGAGATCTGATCCAAACCGAGTCCCTGTTTGGATCTTACCTTGGTTCGGAATTTCTATTTTAAATCTGAATTTCATTCTTTGGATTGCAAAAATAATCTGATTTTATCTGTCTTTATCAAAATCCGAATCTGAATCAAAATACTTGAGGGTGGTTTTGCCAAAACCGAAATCAAAACACAATCATGAACTAGAACCAAAACCAAAACCCGGGCACTGTGCATATCTGTAATTTTTTTTATGGAAAAAGGAATACTATTCTGTAAATGGCTTCTATGACAGATGCATGCAATGTTGATGTTTTATGCACTTGAGAGACTGTTTTGCTACTGCACTTGTGCTGAGATGGCGGTCACAGTGAGGCTTTATTAGCAAAGTGAGGGAATGTTTGTGGAAGGTAACAGGGGAGTGGTGACTCATGCAGGCATTTTGTGACCTTTAAAGGGGTATGTCACTGCTTGTAACGGCAAACCTGTATGCAGAAAACATGTCTCCGGCATCTTACTTCCTACGGCCATGCTGCATGAACAGAGGGGTCATTCCAACCCGATCGCACGCTGCACTTCTTCGCAGCCGTGTGATCGGGTCGGAACTGTTTATGCGCGGCAGACGCATTGTGCAGGCGCATCATTGCCCGGCAACGGCCATCGTCAGGCAGAGACGCTGCTACCAAAGAAAGCAGTCGCAGTGGTGACCTCAAGAAAATTGACAGGAGGAAGATGGATCCAGGCGGAAACTTACAGTTTTCGGGGAGTGGTGAGTCCAACGCAGGCGTGTCTAGGTGTTTGGAGGGCGGATGTCTGACATCAATTCCGGGACCTGCATCACTGGATCGATCACACTGGGTAAGTAACTCTTACCCTGGTCTTTTTTTATACAAGCGATCGCAGCCCTGCTTTGCAGAAATACACTCCCCCATAGGCGGCGCCTAGTTGATCACACAGGCAACTAAAAGTTGCTACGTGCGATCAACTCGGAATGACCCCCATAGAGTACAGAAGGTTAATGATCGACCAACATTTAATGGTTGCATCTTCATACACAAGCAGCAGACCTGAGATGCCTCCAGTGAGTGTCTCAAGACAAATGCCAGCGGCTGTGATATTTGCCTATTTTCATTCATCTGCTGCTTACGGGATTGCAGCTACAATGGCTTTAGAGTCCATCTCTGAATTAGGCCTAGAACATTGCATGCAAAAGGGCTGCAGTTATGGGTTCCAGCGGTAATGGTATTATTGTCATTGTATTCTGTTGCTGGGAGAAATGTTACAGATGAAGAGAGAAATGGAGCTGAGAAGCTGTAATTATTGTACAAAGGAAATATGAAGTCTATGATTTGGTGACACTCTTTGATTGAACTTTATCCTAAACCGGCCACTATAATGAAAGATATCAATATCTTTGTTAACGGGTGATGATATAGTTATGGAGATTAGATTTTTGCATTCAGTGCGGAATTCAATTAACTACAAAAACGTGTTTTTGCGGCAAAACAGCAAATTTACTGTGAATCGCTGTAAATCCACGAAAAGGCCTATTCAATTGTCTGCCAAAATGGTTTTGTGGTAAATTTCACTGCAATTTTCAATTCACCAACTCTGAGCAAGTGGTAAGCTTGAGGAAAATCCCTATTTTCAGTTAAAAAAGTCAGGATTTGGTTCCGAACCCCTGGGACACCCCCATGAATAACTAATTAGGTACTTAGAAGTTTTTAATCATTTTTAATTGCCCAATAATAATGTAATTTTTGGGGTGAAACAGTATAAAATGATGGGTATTGGGGAACAAGGTATGAGACAGGTATATTGGGTGTTTTATGAGTGAGACAGTGTTTTTAGGCTTGCATGTGGGAGCAATCCACTTTTTAAGAGGCCCCCAAAATGACCCAAATATACACTTATATCCATTTTTATGTACCCCAAATTTAATGTTAGCACTTATTTTGCTGGAAAAATACTTGCTTTCTATCATTTTTTTTTAAATTTTAAAAAAATGCACATACAGTAACAGCCATTTGACCTAATTTTAGTATCAGAAATACTTTTATTATAACCAATTCTACACTTTTGTACTGAAATCCAATGTTAGATTTGCTTTTTTTGTGAGTACAGGTAGATTTAACCATTTTTTCCCCTTTTCACTACCAGCAACAATTTTTGCAGTATCCCATTTTCATGCACTTTGCAATTGAATAGGCAAATCGTGGGCGCATGCATACCCACTAAAATCCCATTTTCGCAGAAAAAAAGCAGCGTAACTCGGAAAAATTGGCATTCGCGATAAATTACCATGATTTTGTGGCCACCTGAATTTGGCTCTTAATGTTAAACATAATCTGAATTGATTGTCAACTCCAAAAATCTACAAGGCATAGAAATTTATAATTCACTAAAAAAAAATTCACCCATTTTTCTCACTTTCTTTTGTAGAAAAACAGAAATATGGAGTTATAAATAATCCAACCCAGATCATGAGACACGGAAACATTTCACATCACAATTTATACCTCTAGGTAATTCATCTTCTCTATTTGCTTCAAGATTATTTTTAACATTAAGTTTAACAGCATCCTCACAGAGAAGGCGGACTGCTAATTGCCTTGCAAAGTAATGAGTTGCGTAATTTCCATCTGAATTCATTTTACCGACATGAATTAGCTTTTCTAAGAACTGTCGCTAGGAAAAATGTAGACAGCAACATGATTGGAGAAGACATAAACTGATTGGCGGAAGACTTACGAATTCAGAAGAAAAAACAAACATAAAATGCAGCACAGAGTTAATCACAAGATGCAAATGTTTTAGTAAATTGTTCCGTTTCGTACATAGAGATCACACAGTCTGCCACAAATAGAATCACAGGAACAGTGCAACTTTGCATCCCTGACTTATTTCATTAGACAGTTGTCAAAGTGGGTTAGTGGCGGAAATAATCATGTTGTCCTGTTGATGTATACACTACTTTGTACCATGTGCTGTGTAAATCTCTGCAGTTTGGTTTCAGGTTCTAGTTTGGGAAATTGATTCACACATATTGAAACCACAAAACAGAAAGATTCTTTAAAATATTAGAATTAAAATAGTGACAATTACAACATTTTAGTTTTGTTTTTTAATGAAAATTTTGTTTATTTTTTTATTTTTACAAATACTAGATCTGGCAGTATGGATGGTTTAATGGTTAGCATTACTGCCTCACATGGGTTCGATTCCCACCATGGTCCTAACTGTGTGGAGTTTGTATATTCTCCCCGTACTTACATGGGTTTCCTTCCACAATACAAAAAAATACTGGTAGGTCAATTGGATCCCAACACAAATTAACCCTAGTATGAATGTGTGCTCGTGTACATGTGGTAGGGAATATAGATTGTAAGCTCCACTGGGGCAGGGACTGATGTGAATGGGCAAATAGTCTCTGTAAAGCGCTGCGGAATATGTGTGCGCTATATAAATAACTGGTATTTAATAATAATCTGATTTAAAGCTTAAAAAGTTTTGTGGCGCAATCATACACATACAGTACAATTGTAATTAGAGATGTTCGGTTCGGTTCTCCAGAAATCCGAATCCACAAGAATTTTGTGTCTCTGAACTGAACCAAAACCAGGTCCGCCGGATCACCCAAGGAGGAGACCTGATCTGAACCAAGTCCCGTTTTGAATCTTCCCGTGGTTTGGAATTACTATTTTAAATCAGGATTTTGGGGTTAGGATTGTGAAAAATGCATGATTCTAGATGTTTTTGTCAATTTTTATCGACTTTTATCAATAGGTATTGTTTTTTTTAAATCAATTTTTAACTAAACTGAAATCCCAAACAAAATCAAAACACTTGAGTGTGGTTTCGCCAAAACCGAAACATGGGGTCCGCACAAATCTTTAACTGTGATACAAAATTGTTGACTCTGTACGTATTTTGTCCAACTCAAAATACAGCAATTTATCTAGTAGGCACCATACAATTAGAAGAGCTACATTTTTCATGTAACATTAGTATTTATTGTTTCTTACCAGTAATTTAAATATATATTTATATATATAGTGCACACATATTCTGCAGCGATTTACAGAGAATATTTGGCCATTCACATTTCCCATCAGTACCTGCCCCAGTGGAGTTTACAAGCTTACAATCTATGGCCCTCATTCTGAGTTGATTGCTAGCTGCCATTGTTCATTGCGTAGCGATCATTTAAAAAAAGGCTAAACTGCGCATGCGTATGCACCGCAATGTGCACGTGTGGTGTACGGGTACAAATAGCATCATGGTTTTGCACAGGTTCTAGTGACGCTTTCAGTCGCACTCACGGTCGCAAGGAGATTGACAGGAATTGGGAGTTTCTGGGTGGCAACTGACCATTTTCTGGGAGTGTTTGGGAAAACGCAGGCATGGCCGGGCGTTTGCTAGGCAGGTATCTGACGTCATTACTGTGTCATTCGTCGCAGCAATCATCGCATAGGATAAGTAACTACAGGGCTGGTCTTGTTCTGCACATAATGTGTTTGCAGCCGCTCTGCTGCCCAGGCGTTCGCACTCCTGCACAGGTGTTCGCACTCCTGCAAAGCGAAAATACACTCCCCAGTGGGCGGCGACTATGCATTTGCACGGCTGCTAAAAACAGCTAGCGAGCGATCAACTCGGAATGACCACCATTATTCATTACCACATGTACACACAGACACATTCACGCTAGGGTTAATTTTGTTGGGAGCCAGTTAACCTACCAGTATATTTTTGGATTGTGGGAGGAAACTGGAGTCCCCGGAGGAAACCCACGCAAGTACAGGGAAAATATACAAACTCCACACAGTTAGGGGCATGGTGGGAATCGAACCCATGACCTCAATGCTATGCAGCAGTAATGCTAACCATAACACCATCTGTCCAATCATTACTGCTGAGCGGTAGAGGCGTCACTGCCAGTGGTGACACCGTGGACTTTTTGATTTAGCCATATAGTACCAAGCATACTGCCTGAGGGTTTTCACAAAATAAGCATTTTATATGCACCAATGGGAGAAAATCACAATTCAGAGGTGCCCTGACTACTGGAGCTGGAATTACATGCAGCTTTCGTGTGCTATTCAGTTTCCAACCTGTGCAAAAAGGCAAAAAGACAGAGTTTGGAAATGAGTGACCCCGCCACGCCCTGCACCATGTATAATAATGCTTAACCTGTTACTTTACTCTATACCAATTCCATTGCAACAAAAGTACTAATCCACTGTGCCGAGTACACTACAAGTAGCTTTGGGGCAGATGTATGAAAAACGTCCTAATGGATGTTATGTGCCTGGGGCCGTATCACCACATTATCCTGGTGCTATGGCCGGACCCTGCGCCACAATGTATTATACTGGCCCCCTCCGATGTATGAGGGCGCTATGTCACCTGTCCCGTGATACGCTTCCTCCAACATCAGCCAGACATCTCACCGCTAGCTGCAGTAGCGCGCATGCCCCGTCACCTCAGCTCCCAGTGAGCTGTAAAGACGCCGCGAGGTGCTGGGCAGTGAGGAGGCATGTCGATTCAGAGGCCGAAGGGGAAACGTGGTGCCGGAGACCAATAACGTTTTTTTAAAGGACAAAAAAAACAGAAAACGAATGCTTTAGCCACACACCGCCTGCCCAGAGGAGGCGTTCCGGACGGCGGCTTCAGGAGACGATAAGGGACAGCAGAGGCAATCATACATTTCCTCTGCTCTTCGTCTCCCATTCACTACTGCAGGGAAGCCTTAAGTGGCGGGGGCGCGCGGCTGCCAGTGCATACGGCGTTAACACGCCTTTCATACATTTGGGTGCAGCGCAAAATGCTGCCTAAAGGTGCGCTGTGGTCAGCGGTAACCACAGCGCACTTTCATACATCTGCCCCTTTGTGTGCAAAGCAAAAAAGCAGCAAAATTCAGGAAAAAGTATGACAGTATGGGATCGCTACAGGCTTGGACTGGCCCACAGGGGTACAGGGGAAACCACAGGTGGGCCCTACTGCCTGGGGGCCCCCACCTCCTGCTCTAAGGATCAGGTTCCAGACTGTGCACTTGAATTATACATAAGCCGTCCATAGATTTTATTAACGACCTCGCCGTTCACCCCCTACCCCCTTTTCTCCCCAATAAACACTCGGACAACTGAATTGCGATTTAAAAGGTCACAGCCAAATTTATTGATCGAATTAGAATTGGTACTCTATAAGTGGGTGGCGAGAAAGCAGTGCGTACCCCCGGCTACAGCCTACATATTAATTTCTCCTAAATTAAACAACGGGGCGGAACCTAAGTCCCGCCCTTGCGTAAGTTAGCTGAGCGGTACCACTTCCCACCATTGGCATAGCACCGGTCCACCCTTAAGATGACGACCGTGTCGGCCCTTGAGGCCACGACAAACTCGCCGAGTATCTGGGGGAAGTGCCGGCCAACCGACGTTGCGCTACTACAGACTGCCGAGGAGCACTGCTTGCCGCCATAGCCTGGTTCCTAGAACCCAGGCCCGCCACCCGCTGCTACCTCCTGCCTCCCACTGACGCTTTCTGCTATGTCGCCCAAGAATAAAGCTAAACCCTTCTCTGTCAGGTGCTGAACAGCCCTTCCTCTCCGTACCTCAACAACGGGTGCCTGGCGATTGTATCGCCTTCTCCCGTTAAGAGACCGGCTACCGCCTTGTTCACCTTTCTTCTGACCCTTTCTAACCCCGGGCCCCCCTGTGCCCTTGGGACTATATCGGACCATGTGATCCCTGTATTAGGCCACCGGCCCTTCAGCCATTGTATGTCGGCTTGGATTGCCGCAATCAGCTCGCTCCCCTTGCTTTTTCCTAGATCGTTGCCCCCTAGACCTTTTGCACTCCTGAAAAGTAGAATTACACATAATCGTTACCCCCTGTTGTATGCGGACCTATGGTGCGAACTTTCGCGCGACCCATATGAAGGTGAAAACCACAAAACCTCTTTTTGTTTGAGGGCAAAATTGGAAAAAGTCCTTCATTCCCCCATTTATGGCGGGCCGCTTAAGGCCTTGGGTTTCGCGAAAGACGCCGAGCTGCCTTCTAGTCTTGCTTTTCCGCGCGTAAGTATACCTTGTACGCTCCTGATTTCCACCTGCCCAGCTTTTTGATCTCGCCCGCTGGCAACCCCTTACGTGCCAATACTGCCATGTCTTGTCAGTTGATAATTACACTTTCAAATGGCCTGACGGTGCCTCCACCGAAAATAAAAAATGTCTACATCCTAAAGGTGCCACCACCGAAAATAAAAATTTCTACATCCTGACGGTGCCTCCACCGAAAATAAAAAATTTCTACATCCTAACGGTGCCACCACCGAAAATAAAAAATTTCTACATCCTAACGGTGCCACCACCGAAAATAAAAAATTTCTACATCCTGACGGTGCCTCCACCGAAAATAAAAAAATTTCTACATCCTGACGGTGCCACCACCGAAAATAAAAAATTTCTACATCCTAACGGTGCCACCACCGAAAATAAAAAATTTCTACATCCTAACGGTGCCACCACCTAAAATAAAAAATGTCTACATCCTGACGGTGCCTCCACCGAAAATAAAAAAATTTCTACATCCTAACGGTGCCACCACCGAAAATAAAAAATTTCTACATCCTAACGGTGCCACCACCGAAAATAAAAAATTTCTACATCCTAACGGTGCCACCACCGAAAATAAAACATTTCTACATCCTGATGGTGCCTCCACCGAAAATAAAAATAAAAATAAAAATTCTACATCCTAACGGGTTCAATCCGGTTAGGTATACTCATCATATAGCGCACTATGATCTATACCTAGCAACTATCATATGAAATAAGACACCCGAGAGTGCATATAAACTCCACAAAGAATGCTCTTAACTGGATTGAACCCATGAACTAAGCACTGTGAGGCCGTAATACTACCCATTGCCACATAACTGGTGCGTTTACGCTGAATTGATATTCATGCCTTGCGCCAGACTATAGTTGTCCTACGTTATCCCGTATACCGCTAAGGCACATGCAGCCTTGACCCCTACTTTATGCAGAGACGAGGTACTATTCAGCCCTTAAACCTTCGCTTTGCGCCTGGACCTTTGGCTTTCCTTTTCCTTCTGTCCTGTCTACCTTATTATGATACCATAAGTGACCATCATATTGCACGTTCCCTAAAGTAGCTTTGATGGGTTTTTACTGTGATCGCTACCACTACTTGCTTTGCCTTGCATTTTGTATGACCGTTTGGTTATGGAACAAACTTATTCAGCGTTTAAAGACATAGCTAGTAAATGTAATATGAATTAAGAACTGGGATTGAACCCATGACCTCAGTGCTGCGAGGCCGTAATGCTAACCATTGCCCCATAAATGGTGCGTTTCTGCTATTCTGCTACCTAAGTGAACATAATACTGCGCATTCCCCAAAGCAGCTTTGATGGTTTTTCTATTGAGATCGCTATCGCTACTTGCTTTGTCTCCCAGGCCTGCCTTTTGTATGACACTCAGGTTATATAACAAGCTACTTTGTACTAAGCGGTTATCATTATAACTATATACCACATAATACAATGCCAGGGGATTAAACCCTGCGTTTAGCACAGTGGAAGTTGTACTGTGTAGCGCTGGGCTGTACCGCGCTATGCAAATCATGGCCTGTCTATTTTTTATTTATTTTTATTTATTTATTGTTATTATTATTATTATTATTATTATTATTTTTGGTTTTTGTTACTGCCTCGTTATGCTCTGTGTACCCCGGCATTTTTCTAATGTATGGACTGTGCAAGGCATTGCAAATCGCCTGTGACGCCTTCCGACTAACTGCAATACAATAATAATGGAGCTAAGGCCACGGGTAATACCGAAAAATTTGCTAATATGAACGATATGGTGCGTGACTGTCCCACACTGATCTGTATTATACTGTTCTTATATACCTACTATCAATGCAATAATACATGCTCACGGCAATGCGATGACTGTTCTGCCTTATATTGTATAATTTATCGCTATTCCCCTCTATAATCTGCAAAATACCCCCCGGCCATTCGATCAGGTATTAAGCTTTATATTAGCCCGCTAGTATACCTATGATGCTGAAATATGCTCTTGCCGCAATGCCCTTAGTAATCATTACGCTGTATACCTAGTACGACCCGTACCCTGTAATATACCCGTGCGGCAATGACATTGCTGATTTGCTTTATCTCGTATACTATACTCCTTTCACACCGCAGCCCGTACCCGGTATTTTGCCGTTTTAACTGGCTTCCTAAACGGGTCAAGCTGCGATGTGAAAGGGTCCCCTTCAATTTACCGCTCCAAAACTACAGGTATTTTGAAACGGTGAAAAAGAAGGGTCCTACTCGTTTCAGTCCCATTTCACTGTGCAGTGTGAAAGGGTCTGAAACGGTATTTGCAAGCCCCAGCAGGTCATAGGCTGTCTCCATGTGTGATGTCAGCATCCACAACCAGGAAACAGCTTGGAAAACACAGGAGACACGTGTGAGAGTGGCTTTATAAACTTTTAGACTGCAAAGCCGTTATAAAATGTCTAATTGGAGTGATGAAGAGGTGAGGGAGCTGCTTTAGGATCAGAGGGGATGAGGAAATCTGCTGCCAAATTACTGGGACCGTCAAGGATACCCTCATATATAAAACATAGCACAATGCTTCAAGCTGCTGGGTTCCATCGTACTACTATCCAAAATTATTAATAATTAATTTAATTAATACTTATTAATAATGTGTGGGCTAAAAAAGTCCATTTATAATGACAACCACTGTTTTCTATGAAAGATTGGCACTGTGGGAATCGAACCCGGGTCCCTCAGCATGGGAGGTAGGAGCCTTCACCGCTAGCCCATGTCGTGTGCCTTCTTGGATCCACGATCAGCATGAAAGAGGGAGCCTGCCTGGCATTCCTGGTCTTTTGTACTTCCCAGGTAACTCTCCTCCCCTTTTTCCTATAGGATGCTGCTATGCTACCTGCTCTATCCCCCCCCTCCCCCTCCCCTCCCCCCTTTCTCCCATTCCCTGCCCCAGGCTCCTTCTTTTAAAAAACCCAGGACGCTTATTTATTCTCGGGCCTATTCGTCCCTCGAATTCTTTAAGCCGTCCATTGATTTTATTAACGACCTCGCCGTTCACCCCCTACCCCCTTTTCTCCCCAATAAACACTCGGACAACTGAATTGCGATTTAAAAGGTCACAGCCAAATTTATTGATCGAATTAGAATTGGTACTCTATAAGTGGGTGGCGAGAAAGCAGTGCGTACCCCCGGCTACAGCCTACATATTAATTTCTCCTAAATTAAACAACGGGGCGGAACCTAAGTCCCGCCCTTGCGCAAGTTAGCTGAGCGGTACCACTTCCCACCATTGGCATAGCACCGGTCCACCCTTAAGATGACGACCGTGTCGGCCCTTGAGGCCACGACAAACTCGCCGAGTATCTGGGGGAAGTGCCGGCCAACCGACGTTGCGCTACTACAGACTGCCGAGGAGCACTGCTTGCCGCCATAGCCTGGTTCCTAGAACCCAGGCCCGCCACCCGCTGCTACCTCCTGCCTCCCACTGACGCTTTCTGCTATGTCGCCCAAGAATAAAGCTAAACCCTTCTCTGTCAGGTGCTGAACAGCCCTTCCTCTCCGTACCTCAACAACGGGTGCCTGGCGATTGTATCGCCTTCTCCCGTTAAGAGACCGGCTACCGCCTTGTTCACCTTTCTTCTGACCCTTTCTAACCCCGGGCCCCCCTGTGCCCTTGGGACTATATCGGACCATGTGATCCCTGTATTAGGCCACCGGCCCTTCAGCCATTGTATGTCGGCTTGGATTGCCGCAATCAGCTCGCTCCCCTTGCTTTTTCCTAGATCGTTGCCCCCTAGACCTTTTGCACTCCTGAAAAGTAGAATTACACATAATCGTTACCCCCTGTTGTATGCGGACCTATGGTGCGAACTTTCGCGCGACCCATATGAAGGTGAAAACCACAAAACCTCTTTTTGTTTGAGGGCAAAATTGGAAAAAGTCCTTCATTCCCCCATTTATGGCGGGCCGCTTAAGGCCTTGGGTTTCGCGAAAGACGCCGAGCTGCCTTCTAGTCTTGCTTTTCCGCGCGTAAGTATACCTTGTACGCTCCTGATTTCCACCTGCCCAGCTTTTTGATCTCGCCCGCTGGCAACCCCTTACGTGCCAATACTGCCATGTCTTGTCAGTTGATAATTACACTTTCAAATGGCCTGACGGTGCCTCCACCGAAAATAAAAAATGTCTACATCCTAAAGGTGCCACCACCGAAAATAAAAATTTCTACATCCTGACGGTGCCTCCACCGAAAATAAAAAATTTCTACATCCTAACGGTGCCACCACCGAAAATAAAAAATTTCTACATCCTAACGGTGCCACCACCGAAAATAAAAAATTTCTACATCCTGACGGTGCCTCCACCGAAAATAAAAAAAATTCTACATCCTGACGGTGCCACCACCGAAAATAAAAAATTTCTACATCCTAACGGTGCCACCACCGAAAATAAAAAATTTCTACATCCTAACGGTGCCACCACCTAAAATAAAAAATGTCTACATCCTGACGGTGCCTCCACCGAAAATAAAAAAATTTCTACATCCTAACGGTGCCACCACCGAAAATAAAAAATTTCTACATCCTAACGGTGCCACCACCGAAAATAAAAAATTTCTACATCCTAACGGTGCCACCACCGAAAATAAAACATTTCTACATCCTGATGGTGCCTCCACCGAAAATAAAAATAAAAATAAAAATTCTACATCCTAACGGGTTCAATCCGGTTAGGTATACTCATCATATAGCGCACTATGATCTATACCTAGCAACTATCATATGAAATAAGACACCCGAGAGTGCATATAAACTCCACAAAGAATGCTCTTAACTGGATTGAACCCATGAACTAAGCACTGTGAGGCCGTAATACTACCCATTGCCACATAACTGGTGCATTTACGCTGAATTGATATTCATGCCTTGCGCCAGACTATAGTTGTCCTACGTTATCCCGTATACCGCTAAGGCACATGCAGCCTTGACCCCTACTTTATGCAGAGACGAGGTACTATTCAGCCCTTAAACCTTCGCTTTGCGCCTGGACCTTTGGCTTTCCTTTTCCTTCTGTCCTGTCTACCTTATTATGATACCATAAGTGACCATCATATTGCACGTTCCCTAAAGTAGCTTTGATGGGTTTTTACTGTGATCGCTACCACTACTTGCTTTGCCTTGCATTTTGTATGACCGTTTGGTTATGGAACAAACTTATTCAGCGTTTAAAGACATAGCTAGTAAATGTAATATGAATTAAGAACTGGGATTGAACCCATGACCTCAGTGCTGCGAGGCCGTAATGCTAACCATTGCCCCATAAATGGTGCGTTTCTGCTATTCTGCTACCTAAGTGAACATAATACTGCGCATTCCCCAAAGCAGCTTTGATGGTTTTTCTATTGAGATCGCTATCGCTACTTGCTTTGTCTCCCAGGCCTGCCTTTTGTATGACACTCAGGTTATATAACAAGCTACTTTGTACTAAGCGGTTATCATTATAACTATATACCACATAATACAATGCCAGGGGATTAAACCCTGCGTTTAGCACAGTGGAAGTTGTACTGTGTAGCGCTGGGCTGTACCGCGCTATGCAAATCATGGCCTGTCTATTTTTTATTTATTTTTATTTATTTATTGTTATTATTATTATTATTATTATTTTTGGTTTTTGTTACTGCCTCGTTATGCTCTGTGTACCCCGGCATTTTTCTAATGTATGGACTGTGCAAGGCATTGCAAATCGCCTGTGACGCCTTCCGACTAACTGCAATACAATAATAATGGAGCTAAGGCCACGGGTAATACCGAAAAATTTGCTAATATGAACGATATGGTGCGTGACTGTCCCACACTGATCTGTATTATACTGTTCTTATATACCTACTATCAATGCAATAATACATGCTCACGGCAATGCGATGACTGTTCTGCCTTATATTGTATAATTTATCGCTATTCCCCTCTATAATCTGCAAAATACCCCCCGGCCATTCGATCAGGTATTAAGCTTTATATTAGCCCGCTAGTATACCTATGATGCTGAAATATGCTCTTGCCGCAATGCCCTTAGTAATCATTACGCTGTATACCTAGTACGACCCGTACCCTGTAATATACCCGTGCGGCAATGACATTGCTGATTTGCTTTATCTCGTATACTATACTCCTTTCACACCGCAGCCCGTACCCGGTATTTTGCCGTTTTAACTGGCTTCCTAAACGGGTCAAGCTGCGATGTGAAAGGGTCCCCTTCAATTTACCGCTCCAAAACTACAGGTATTTTGAAACGGTGAAAAAGAAGGGTCCTACTCGTTTCAGTCCCATTTCACTGTGCAGTGTGAAAGGGTCTGAAACGGTATTTGCAAGCCCCAGCAGGTCATAGGCTGTCTCCATGTGTGATGTCAGCATCCACAACCAGGAAACAGCTTGGAAAACACAGGAGACACGTGTGAGAGTGGCTTTATAAACTTTTAGACTGCAAAGCCGTTATAAAATGTCTAATTGGAGTGATGAAGAGGTGAGGGAGCTGCTTTAGGATCAGAGGGGATGAGGAAATCTGCTGCCAAATTACTGGGACCGTCAAGGATACCCTCATATATAAAACATAGCACAATGCTTCAAGCTGCTGGGTTCCATCGTACTACTATCCAAAATTATTAATAATTAATTTAATTAATACTTATTAATAATGTGTGGGCTAAAAAAGTCCATTTATAATGACAACCACTGTTTTCTATGAAAGATTGGCACTGTGGGAATCGAACCCGGGTCCCTCAGCATGGGAGGTAGGAGCCTTCACCGCTAGCCCATGTCATGTGCCTTCTTGGATCCACGATCAGCATGAAAGAGGGAGCCTGCCTGGCATTCCTGGTCTTTTGTACTTCCCAGGTAACTCTCCTCCCCTTTTTCCTATAGGATGCTGCTATGCTACCTGCTCTATCCCCCCCCTCCCCCTCCCCTCCCCCCTTTCTCCCATTCCCTGCCCCAGGCTCCTTCTTTTAAAAAACCCAGGACGCTTATTTATTCTCGGGCCTATTCGTCCCTCGAATTCTTTAAGCCGTCCATTGATTTTATTAACGACCTCGCCGTTCACCCCCTACCCCCTTTTCTCCCCAATAAACACTCGGACAACTGAATTGCGATTTAAAAGGTCACAGCCAAATTTATTGATCGAATTAGAATTGGTACTCTATAAGTGGGTGGCGAGAAAGCAGTGCGTACCCCCGGCTACAGCCTACATATTAATTTCTCCTAAATTAAACAACGGGGCGGAACCTAAGTCCCGCCCTTGCGCAAGTTAGCTGAGCGGTACCACTTCCCACCATTGGCATAGCACCGGTCCACCCTTAAGATGACGACCGTGTCGGCCCTTGAGGCCACGACAAACTCGCCGAGTATCTGGGGGAAGTGCCGGCCAACCGACGTTGCGCTACTACAGACTGCCGAGGAGCACTGCTTGCCGCCATAGCCTGGTTCCTAGAACCCAGGCCCGCCACCCGCTGCTACCTCCTGCCTCCCACTGACGCTTTCTGCTATGTCGCCCAAGAATAAAGCTAAACCCTTCTCTGTCAGGTGCTGAACAGCCCTTCCTCTCCGTACCTCAACAACGGGTGCCTGGCGATTGTATCGCCTTCTCCCGTTAAGAGACCGGCTACCGCCTTGTTCACCTTTCTTCTGACCCTTTCTAACCCCGGGCCCCCCTGTGCCCTTGGGACTATATCGGACCATGTGATCCCTGTATTAGGCCACCGGCCCTTCAGCCATTGTATGTCGGCTTGGATTGCCGCAATCAGCTCGCTCCCCTTGCTTTTTCCTAGATCGTTGCCCCCTAGACCTTTTGCACTCCTGAAAAGTAGAATTACACATAATCGTTACCCCCTGTTGTATGCGGACCTATGGTGCGAACTTTCGCGCGACCCATATGAAGGTGAAAACCACAAAACCTCTTTTTGTTTGAGGGCAAAATTGGAAAAAGTCCTTCATTCCCCCATTTATGGCGGGCCGCTTAAGGCCTTGGGTTTCGCGAAAGACGCCGAGCTGCCTTCTAGTCTTGCTTTTCCGCGCGTAAGTATACCTTGTACGCTCCTGATTTCCACCTGCCCAGCTTTTTGATCTCGCCCGCTGGCAACCCCTTACGTGCCAATACTGCCATGTCTTGTCAGTTGATAATTACACTTTCAAATGGCCTGACGGTGCCTCCACCGAAAATAAAAAATGTCTACATCCTAAAGGTGCCACCACCGAAAATAAAAATTTCTACATCCTGACGGTGCCTCCACCGAAAATAAAAAATTTCTACATCCTAACGGTGCCACCACCGAAAATAAAAAATTTCTACATCCTAACGGTGCCACCACCGAAAATAAAAAATTTCTACATCCTGACGGTGCCTCCACCAAAAATAAAAAAATTTCTACATCCTGACGGTGCCACCACCGAAAATAAAAAATTTCTACATCCTAACGGTGCCACCACCGAAAATAAAAAATTTCTACATCCTAACGGTGCCACCACCGAAAATAAAAAATGTCTACATCCTGACGGTGCCTCCACCGAAAATAAAAAAATTTCTACATCCTAACGGTGCCACCACCGAAAATAAAAAATTTCTACATCCTAACGGTGCCACCACCGAAAATAAAAAATTTCTACATCCTAACGGTGCCACCACCGAAAATAAAACATTTCTACATCCTGATGGTGCCTCCACCGAAAATAAAAATAAAAATAAAAATTCTACATCCTAACGGGTTCAATCCGGTTAGGTATACTCATCATATAGCGCACTATGATCTATACCTAGCAACTATCATATGAAATAAGACACCCGAGAGTGCATATAAACTCCACAAAGAATGCTCTTAACTGGATTGAACCCATGACCTAAGCACTGTGAGGCCGTAATACTACCCATTGCCACATAACTGGTGCGTTTACGCTGAATTGATATTCATGCCTTGCGCCAGACTATAGTTGTCCTACGTTATCCCGTATACCGCTAAGGCACATGCAGCCTTGACCCCTACTTTATGCAGAGACGAGGTACTATTCAGCCCTTAAACCTTCGCTTTGCGCCTGGACCTTTGGCTTTCCTTTTCCTTCTGTCCTGTCTACCTTATTATGATACCATAAGTGACCATCATATTGCACGTTCCCTAAAGTAGCTTTGATGGGTTTTTACTGTGATCGCTACCACTACTTGCTTTGCCTTGCATTTTGTATGACCGTTTGGTTATGGAACAAACTTATTCAGCGTTTAAAGACATAGCTAGTAAATGTAATATGAATTAAGAACTGGGATTGAACCCATGACCTCAGTGCTGCGAGGCCGTAATGCTAACCGTTGCCCCATAAATGGTGCGTTTCTGCTATTCTGCTACCTAAGTGAACATAATACTGCGCATTCCCCAAAGCAGCTTTGATGGTTTTTCTATTGAGATCGCTATCGCTACTTGCTTTGTCTCCCAGGCCTGCCTTTTGTATGACACTCAGGTTATATAACAAGCTACTTTGTACTAAGCGGTTATCATTATAACTATATACCACATAATACAATGCCAGGGGATTAAACCCTGCGTTTAGCACAGTGGAAGTTGTACTGTGTAGCGCTGGGCTGTACCGCGCTATGCAAATCATGGCCTGTCTATTTTTTATTTATTTTTATTTATTTATTGTTATTATTATTATTATTATTATTATTATTTTTGGTTTTTGTTACTGCCTCGTTATGCTCTGTGTACCCCGGCATTTTTCTAATGTATGGACTGTGCAAGGCATTGCAAATCGCCTGTGACGCCTTCCGACTAACTGCAATACAATAATAATGGAGCTAAGGCCACGGGTAATACCGAAAAATTTGCTAATATGAACGATATGGTGCGTGACTGTCCCACACTGATCTGTATTATACTGTTCTTATATACCTACTATCAATGCAATAATACATGCTCACGGCAATGCGATGACTGTTCTGCCTTATATTGTATAATTTATCGCTATTCCCCTCTATAATCTGCAAAATACCCCCCGGCCATTCGATCAGGTATTAAGCTTTATATTAGCCCGCTAGTATACCTATGATGCTGAAATATGCTCTTGCCGCAATGCCCTTAGTAATCATTACGCTGTATACCTAGTACGACCCGTACCCTGTAATATACCCGTGCGGCAATGACATTGCTGATTTGCTTTATCTCGTATACTATACTCCTTTCACACCGCAGCCCGTACCCGGTATTTTGCCGTTTTAACTGGCTTCCTAAACGGGTCAAGCTGCGATGTGAAAGGGTCCCCTTCAATTTACCGCTCCAAAACTACAGGTATTTTGAAACGGTGAAAAAGAAGGGTCCTACTCGTTTCAGTCCCATTTCACTGTGCAGTGTGAAAGGGTCTGAAACGGTATTTGCAAGCCCCAGCAGGTCATAGGCTGTCTCCATGTGTGATGTCAGCATCCACAACCAGGAAACAGCTTGGAAAACACAGGAGACACGTGTGAGAGTGGCTTTATAAACTTTTAGACTGCAAAGCCGTTTATAAAATGTCTAATTGGAGTGATGAAGAGGTGAGGGAGCTGCTTTAGGATCAGAGGGGATGAGGAAATCTGCTGCCAAATTACTGGGACCGTCAAGGATACCCTCATATATAAAACATAGCACAATGCTTCAAGCTGCTGGGTTCCATCGTACTACTATCCAAAATTATTAATAATTAATTTAATTAATACTTATTAATAATGTGTGGGCTAGAAAAGTCCATTTATAATGACAACCACTGTTTTCTATGAAAGATTGGCACTGTGGGAATCGAACCCGGGTCCCTCAGCATGGGAGGTAGGAGCCTTCACCGCTAGCCCATGTCGTGTGCCTTCTTGGATCCATGATCAGCATGAAAGAGGGAGCCTGCCTGGCATTCCTGGTCTTTTGTACTTCCCAGGTAACTCTCCTCCCCTTTTTCCTATAGGATGCTGCTATGCTACCTGCTCTATCCCCCCCCCTCCCCCTCCCCTCCCCCCTTTCTCCCATTCCCTGCCCCAGGCTCCTTCTTTTAAAAAACCCAGGACGCTTATTTATTCTCGGGCCTATTCGTCCCTCGAATTCTTTTATACATATGTTACCTTATACTGGACTATGGTGTATTTTCTACAGTGCATTGCTGTTATTAATCTGGTACATTATCATGCATGCAGCAGCTGAATTTACTGTGTATATTTATGAAGGGGCCCAGACGTTGCACTCTCTAATGGTTAGTCAAACCAATGAGGTGGCAGGCCACACCCTCTCTGCAGACTGGCCACACCCCTAACATGGGCCCCTACCACTGCATACCCCCGGTGGGCCCTATATGCCCCAGTCTGACACTGGATCGCTACTCATAGTGGATGATGTACTGTAAGTATCCAAACATCTCGCATAATATGGAGCAAGAACTGTAAGTGAATGAGGACACATCTGTCCACTTACTGTAAGTGTTTATTCTGAGACAGGCACACAGAGCGCGCTATTCTGTTCTTTTCCTCCTGCTCTTCTATCCTACAGTTTTACGGTACATGTAAAAATTTCCCAGTAGGAAAAATCAAAGGCCCATTGAGATTGCAGTTGATGAATAGTACCAGGTGAGCACATTACATTTTATGTGTTCATACATTTCTTTCTTGCTACACCGCTGTGCACTTTCTTTCTTTCTCTTTTCCCTCTTGTGTATGAAGTGGCACTCGAACACTTCACAGCTATTGCAATTCTAACACATGAACATATACATACATTTTCACAGAAAATATTTTTGGTAGGAAAGATACAATACCCACCATACACACTGCATTTGTTTGTCTGCTCTCTGAGTTTCTGCTGATGATCTCTATTGACCCTTGACCATTCCTCTGGCTGGAGGAGTTGATGTTTTTGATATTTTCCCTATTCTGTGATGGTGTCAGGGCTAGGCAGCCTGCGGGGTATATTAGGTTTTTGCACTAAGTGGGGAGGGTTAGGCTGCGGGGAGAGGGGGTTAGGGGGCAAGGGAGAAGGGGATAGCATACTTACCTTCTATTCTGCCTCTGAAAGTTGGTGTCTGATTGTTTTACTCTATTTTAAGTAAAACAAACACTTATTTTATTAATATTGATATCTCCTTTTAGTGTGTGTGTGTGTGTGTGTGTGTGTGTGTGTGTGTGTGTGTGTGTGTGTGTGTGTGTTCTACTTTTGTTTTGAGATAATCTGTTGATCAGTGGCGTAACTAGAAATTTTGCTCCTCCAAGCCAAAAAAGTGCCCGGTAGCCCCCACCCCCATTGCCATTTGAAAATTAAAGATTCAGTGCACGCCGCAGCCGCGCACCCTCCAGTACAGGGTGTGTGGCCTTATCACAAATGGGCGTGGCCTCAGTGCAAGGGTCATGGCATTGCAGGAAAAGACTACCTTATACCCCATTTTTGCAACCTGCACACCCAGATATTAGCCACCACAGGATAAAAAAATCCTGATTCATGCCCCTTACATTACTCTTTATAGTAATGCCCCTTGCACATTATGCCACATACCACAATGCCCATTACACATTATACCACACACCGTAATACCCATTACACATTATACCACACACCATAATGCCCCTGACACATTATACCACACACCGTAATGCCCATTACACAATATGCCAAACACCGTAATGCAGGTGAAATATTATGCCACACACAGCAATGCCCATGATGCATGTTGCTAAACACCACAATGCCCCTGACACATTATACAACACACTGCAATACCTATGATACAGTATACCACACACCGTAATGCATGTGACACATTATGCCATACACCACAATACCCGTTATCCATAAGTCACACATGACTTTATTCTGACACACTTACATTTATAACTTAGCTAGCTTATCACTATGAAATAACCACACGGACACCAACTGCAAGATTTAAAAGGTCAAACTGGTATTTATTGTTTGATGACCTGTCTTTTAATCTAAATATTGGAGGATGGCGAGAAAAGGCGCTACCAACTCACCAGCACTAGTCAACTATAATAAACCAATTAAAACTAGGAGGGGACTCACAACCGCCTCCTTAAACATAACCCGCACTGTGCAGGACTCACCCCCTTTACTCTAGCAGAGCCTTGGACGAAACCGCACAGGAGCATCCGTAGTCCACCGCAAGGGGAGGACACACTCGCTGTTCTACCAAAAGGGGGTACCCCACAAGGACCACTTATGTAACTTTGACCGCTGGCTGGTAGCGACTTTCCGCCACAACAAGGATTTTCCACAAAAACTGCAGACCGCCATCCAACCAAAACCAAAGGAAAAAACTCAACCCGACAAAACTCGAAAGATACTCTCTAAAAACACACCAATACCCGCAGGGGAAAGGTGAACCCAGTCCTCCCTATAAAACTGTGAATTGCGAAGAACCAGAAGCGGGTGCCTAACAACCAAACCACCTATTACCTGCATGTACACTGACACCGCATAATTAACCTTCTTCCTAGCTTTCTCAATTGTAGAAAAACGAACAGCATCCCGTCAGTGAAAACAGTTCACTACGTCAGACCATACCACTGTCACATGAGGCCAGGATGCTCGCAACACGACCAGGTCCACCTTGATACTCAGGATGAGGTCGATGCCTTTGACTCGACCCATATCATTCCCCCAAAGTGAAGATAAGCTGAAGGCTGCATAAGCCTGAGGCCATATAAGCGATCAACTTTTTGTGATTGGTTGTTTAAATGACTAAGCAGTTGCTAGGCAGATCAGTTTTCCCGGTTGGTTTTTTCCTATTGGATTAGAGGGTTGTGCATCAAGATGAAGAGGAGGGTCTTAGGTTAGTATATGGGTGGTGGCCATTTTGCTAGACTTCCTCTTGCCATTTCAGTTTATGGCCCAGGAAGGATAAGTATAGCATTGCTAGTTGAATTGCTGGTTATTGTTGTCCCTCATTGCTGGGTTGCTGTGCATTTGTACCCCCCTTTCTTTTTTGTTCCCCTTCCCCCCTGTTGTTGTGCATTTTCCTGTTGTGCCAGTGATTGTGCTGCAGTGTCTCCCTCCCTCCAGCATGCCGCGGCCCAGACGTTCTGCCCCCCCTCCCCGCCGCCTCGTGGAGGCTGGGAGCACCCCCCGCTCGCGTTCACCCAGTGCAGGGCCCCAGAGAGGGTTTTCCCCTGCTACGGACAGGCGGCGGGGGCGGGCAGTGGCAGCCCGCTTCCCTGCCGAACGTAGGCAGGCGGCCAGCGGCCGCTCGTCACGTGGCGTCGGATCGCATCAGCACTGCTCGCATCAGCACTGCCCCCTTCAGCCTCTCCCTCCTCCGGCGCTGGGATCAGCTCCGGCCCTCCTCCTCCTTCCCCGCGGGCGGCTCTCGGCGGCGGCCCGGCGGCGCACGTGGTGCCGGACGGCCGCGACGGCGCTGCGGGGGGGAGAGGGGGGCCACTTCACAGCCAGGGAACATGAGCCCGGGACAGCGGGGGGAGGCCCCCGCTGTCCTCGGTGCAGCGCAGGGCCCCAATTTAAGCCTCCATAATGCGGGTCCCTCCACACCCCAGTACGTACGGGGGAATGAGGGTTGGGTTAGGCCTGATGTTGCTGGGGCAGGGGACGTGGCGGGGTCTGCCGCTGCGCCCGCCCCAGCTGCGGTAGCATGGCAGGGTTTCTCGGATGTGGCCCCGACGTCGGGGGCCTGCGTCGGCGGGCCCTGGTCGTCAGCCCCCCCGCCGGCTTTCGCGGCGTCCCCGTTCGCAGGGTTTCAAACCCCTGCCCTCGCCCTTCCCGGGTCATTTCAGTTTGGGTCCATGCAGTCGGCCGTCTCGGTGGCTTACGTGACACCCGGCGCGTCCCTGTCGGTGGCAGCGCAACAGGGCTTCACGGGGAGCCAGCCCTTTCCCGGGGGTTTTCCGTGGCCTCTGGCACCGACTTTCCCCTTAGCCGCCAGCATGCCCTCCATGGGTTTCACGACTGCGCCCGGTGCACAATTTTCCCCGCACGTAACCGGCGCGGGCGCCGGCGTGCAGACCACGTGGTCGGTCGGCGGCCCTCAGGTCGCGGTCCCCTTTCCGGCCTTTGCGGGCCTGCAGGCGGGACAGTCACTGGTCGGGGGGAGTCAGGTGGCACAGGGTTGGCCTCTTCTCCCGGTGCCCCCCTCAGTTCCTTCCGGTGTCCGCCGGATGGGCGGGGACGAGCGGCTGCCCGCCGCATACGGCGTGGCGCCCGTCTTACACAGCGAGTGTCGGTGCAGTGAGCGGGGCTGCCTTTACGCAGTCGGTTGGGTACGCCTCGGTGGGGGTTCCCCCCCTGCAGCTTCCAGGCGGCCATCCGCCGCAGAGCGGCGGGACGGGGACTCCTCCTCCGCAGGTTCAACCACTTGTTAATGATGTTTTGGTCCCCCCTACGCCTGTTGTCCCCTCTGTTTCTCCCTCACAGGTTCCGTTCAATGCGGGGTCTACGCCCGGCAGGAGGCGAGGGTCACGGACGAACGCAACAGCAACCGGTGAGGTGCGGACATCAACGGAGGCGGTAGCAGCGGACGACGCGGTTCCGGGTCCTTCTAACACCGGTGAGCTAAACCTTCCTTTGCACATTACAACATGTAGTTCCTCATCTTCCAGCAGTGTGTCTTCAGGTTCTCCGCGGCGCCCGCGGAAATTAGCTAGACTCATAGCGCGGCGAATGGCGAAGGAGGCGCATAGGGTAGCCGCTCCGGCGCCGGTACTTCCCCCTGATCCCCCCCGTTATGGGGAGATGGTTCACTGCGCCAACACTGCAGTCACACGGGGGGTTCGCAAGCGCATGCGGGAAAAAATCCGTAAGGGGAAGTACGTAGACGTATTCACCCTCACGGAGGAAATGCGGCAAGGTTTTGACGCAGCCAAGAAGCCGGGTGGTATTGGGGAAAATGCGTTTCGCAATTTTCACCAGTGGCTGCGTGGTTTTTTGGTTTTCATGGCTTGCTACACGGAATCGCGGCCCTCGGAGTATGCCAACTTGGTTAAATATTTGTTTTTAGTACACGATATGTACTTAAAATCCAAGGGGTCCGCGTGGCGGGATTACGACGAGAAGTTTCGTCGCAATCAGGATGGCAACCCCATCCTGCCCGCGGGTTTTAAGGATGTTGAGGTGTGGTTGGAGTTCACGCAGCAGGTCAAACCCACCCCGGACGCCACGGCCAAGAAGCCCGGGGCGGCCGGGGCGGCTGGTTCCCGACTAACGGGAAAAGGCAAGTGTTTTGCCTACAACGACGGCAAGTGCGTCAAAGGAGCGAGTTGTTGTTTTCGCCACTCATGTAAGCTGTGCGGAGCAAATCACCCGGCCAAGGATTGCACCTCGGCGACATTCGGTAAGCCCGCCGCTGCCACCGAGGCCGGGGGAATTGGCAAGTAAGGCTTTTTCCCCGATTCTAGTTCCCGAGTTGCAGCGCTGGCTCAGCTTGTACCCCGATGAGGCGGCGTCATCTTTTCTCTTGGAGGGTTTTCGGCACGGTTTTCGTTTGCCCATTTCGGATTCGGTCCAGGTAGTGGCGCGCCGGAATTTGAGATCGGCTCGCGAATTCCCGCAGGAGGTCCGGCGGAAAGTGGACGGGGAGATTGGCCTGGGGCGCATGGCCGGGCCCTACGCCTTTCCCCCTCTGCCCTCCTTGTGCATTTCCCCAGTAGGGGTGGTGCCCAAGAAGGCCGCGGGCAAGTTTCGCCTGATACAGCACTTGTCGCACCCTCCGGGATTGTCGGTCAACGACGCCATTCCGGACGACAAGTGCAGGGTACGTTATCAGTCTTTTGACGACGCGCTGCGCTTAGTGCGGGAGTGTGGTCCGGGGGGCCTTTTGGCAAAATTGGACGTAGAATCGGCCTTTCGCCTACTCCCGCTGCACCCAGATTCCCTTCGGTTTCTGGGTTTCAAACTAGGGGGCGAGTTTTACGTGGATCGGTGTCTCCCCATGGGTTGCTCTGTCTCCTGCGCCTACTTTGAGTGCTTTAGCACATTTTTGCACTGGTGCGTCCAGACCGCCTCCGGACAAACGGGGGTGGCTCACTACCTGGACGACTTTCTTTTTGTTGGGCCCGGGGACAGTTCGGTCTGTGGGGACATTCTTTCGGTGGCCAGGTCGTTATTCTGCGCTTTAGGGGTACCGGTCGCGCTAGATAAGTGCGAGGGCCCTTGCACGTGTCTTAGCTATTTAGGTATCGAAATTGACACGGTGGGGGGTTGCTGTCGCTTGCCCGAGGATAAGGTGCGGAAGCTATTGGGTTTAATTACAGACTGTTTAGGCAAACGCAGGGTTCGGCTTAAGCAGGTGCAGTCCTTGCTTGGTTCTCTCAATTTTGCGTGTCGGATTATCCCCATGGGTAGGATTTTCTGTCGCAAACTCGAGCGGGCCACGGCGGGGACGGTACGGCAGAATCACTCAGTGTACCTTTCCCGCGAGATCAGAGATGATTTGCGGATTTGGGTCTCTTTCCTGGAGTCCTTGAACAAGGAGGTTTTGTGGCCCGCTCCTTGTTGTTCTAGTAAGCAGCTGCAATTGTTCACGGATGCTTCAGGCAGTCTAGGGTTCGGTGCGTTCTTCGCTGGCGCATGGTGCGCTGCGGCTTGGCCGGCATCTTGGATAACGCGCGGGTTTACCAAGAACCTTCTGTTGCTGGAATTGTTCCCGATCATAGTGGCGCTTGAGTTATGGGCCGGACGGTTCGCAAATAGGGACATCTTGTTTCTTTGCGACAACTTGGGGGTAGTACATGCGATTAATAATCAGCGTTCCTCCTCACCGCAAGCACTGAGACTGCTAAGGCATTTAGTGTTAGTTTGTTTGCAGCGCAATATTAATTTTAGGGCTCGCCACGTTCCTGGAGTTGACAATGGAATTGCGGATGCATTGTCCCGGTTCCAATTTGACAAATTCAGGACGTTGGTTCCGGGAGCGGAGGCGGAGGGGTTACAGTGCCCACCTTCTGTCTGGCAGATGGTCGAATCGGTTTAACTGCTTTAGCCAGGTGTGCTTTGGCTCCCTCCACTCTACGTGCGTATGATGCAGCATGGCGGGATTGGTCGGCCTTTCAGAGTAGGTACGGGGTAGCAGGTGAGTCCTCGGCCGACGCCCTGTTGACCTTTGTTTGGGAACATTACCAAAACGGTAGGTCAAAAGCGGCCATGGCTACTGCCCTTGCGGGCATCGCCTTTCACTCGCGGCTCCACGGGATGACGGACCCCACGGGGTCGTTTGTCCTTTCCAGAGCGCTGAAAGGTTGGGCTAGGTTGCACCCGGCGCCTGCGGATTCACGTAGGCCAATAACATTGCAGCTGCTAGCAGAATTGCTGCATGTGCTACCTCGGATTGCGTCCTCGGAATTTGAGGTGGCATTGTTTAGTTGTGCGTATACACTGGCCTTTTTTGGGGCTTTCCGGGTGAGCGAGTTAGTGGCGAGCAGCAAGGCGTCCCGGGAATCAGGTCTGCTCTACGAGAACGTGCGCTTGCAGGAGGGCCTTTTGCTCTGTCGGATTGTGCGATCCAAGACAGATCAAACTGGTCGGGGTCGCTGGTTGTCATTGGAGGCTCAGGAGGAACCGGGCGTTTGCCCGCTGCATTTGACGCAAGAGTATGTGCGGTTAAGACCTCCGGGGGGCAACCAGTTGCTGGTACACGTGCAGTCTGACCCTCTGACAAAGTTTCAGTTTGCGTCTGTGTTCAAGAAATGTTTGACGGCGCTGGGCTTGCAGGAGGCGGACTTCGGTACTCATTCCTTTCGGATTGGGGCGGCTACCCATGCGGCGGCTGCCGGTTCATCACCTGCGGCTATTCGGGAGTTGGGTCGCTGGAAGTCGGCCTCCTATAAGTCCTATGTCCGTATAGATAAATTATAAGTGCGCCTGTTGCGCTAACCCAAAAACGTGTTTACTTGTCGGTTTTTGAACGCTTACCGTTCAGGAATCGAGGGTGTGAAGTGAATTTTTTAAATTTTTCCTCCGAGGGGGCCTAATTTCAATTGGCTGTTCTATCAAGGTCCACGGGAGGTTTTTTGAGTTTTCTCCTTCACTTGGGTTTACTGTTACATTGTGTTTAAGTTATGAATTATGTGCATAATCTGATGTTAGGATATTTTCCTTTGCAGCTGTCATCAATTTTGGAGACCACATATGGATGGTTGGTCATTCCTATATTTTTTGGGCGGAAAAACCCATGGCATCTAGGGCGACTGAGATTTTTGGGTCCAGGCAATTGAGATGGTTAGGTGTTAGGGGTCTGTTATGGGGTGATCTGTTGAGGGTCCTTTTTTCTCGGGAGCGCCGTTGGGGTCGCCCCAGTTGTATTGTCATTCATTTGGGTGGCAATGATCTAGGCCGAGTTAAAGGCATAGATTTGATTTTGTCTATAAAGGCAGATGTGGTGGCGATCCGTTGTCACTGGCCGGGGGTCTGCATCGTCTGGTCGGAAATGGTGCCCCGTTTTCCATTGGCGTGGTGCGGTGCGTTTCTCGGCGCTGGAGAAAGCACGCAAAAAGGTGAATTCTACGGTGTCTCTTTTTGTCAGGGCCATAGGCGGAGTGGCAATCAAACATCCTCTGCTGGTGCTGCGGAGCAGGCAGTTCTACAGAGACGATGGGGTTCACCTTTCTCCGGAAGGAGTCCAGTTTTTTCTGGAGGATATTTTTGGTCTTTTTCGGTAGAGCTAGTTAGTTTCTGGTTTGGTTAATGTTCTGTTTGCGGATGGCGGTGGCGGTTTGGTAAACCTTGGTGGCGGGAAATCGCTGCCAACCAGCTGTCACACAGGCATAAGTGGTCATTGTGGGGCTCCCTCTTTAGAAGGACGGCAGGTGTGTCCTTTTCTTGCGGTTGGACATTTAGACGTTCCCCTGCGGGAACCGAACGTTTGCCAGAGAGAGAGGGGTAAGGCCAGCACAATGCGGTTTATGTGGGAAGGAGGGGGGTAGGTGTACTCCCCTCCTTGGTTGGTGGTTTTCATCTAGGTGACTGGTGCTGGTGTTTGGCAGCGGTTTTCTGTTTGCCATCCTCCAAACTAAAGTTAAATATATATTCAAATCAATTCTAATTCGGCCTCAATTATTAGTTTAAAGAGTTGGTCAGTGATTAATAAACATCGTCTGACCTTTAACTCCAGCTACTGTGTCCGTGTCTTTATTTCAGTGTGTGGTGTGGTTTTATTTAGTGATAAGCTAGCTTAAAGAAAAGGTTTAGGTAATCACAATAAAGTTATGAGCGGCTTAGATAAGCTGAAGGCTGCATAAGCCTGAGGCCATATAAGCGATCAACTTTTTGTGATTGGTTGTTTAAATGACTAAGCAGTTGCTAGGCAGATCAGTTTTCCCGGTTGGTTTTTTCCTATTGGATTAGAGGGTTGTGCATCAAGATGAAGAGGAGGGTCTTAGGTTAGTATATAGGTGGTGGCCATTTTGCTAGACTTCCTCTTGCCATTTCAGTTTATGCCCGCCCGCCCACCCAGAATGCGGCTACGTTTTTTGTTCTTGCTGTGGGCTATTGAAAGCCAGATTGGCGGGAAATCGCTGCCAACCAGCTGTCACACAGGCATAAGTGGTCATTGTGGGGCTCCCTCTTTAGAAGGACGGCAGGAGTGTCCTTTTCTTGCGGTTGGACATTTAGACGTTCCCCTGCGGGAACCGAACGTTTGCCAGAGAGAGAGGGGTAAGGCCAGCACAATGCGGTTTATGCTGGAAGGAGGGGGGTAGGTGTACTCCCCTCCTTGGTTGGTGGTTTTCATCTAGGTGACTGGTGCTGGTGTTTGGCAGCGGTTTTCTGTTTGCCATCCTCCAAACTAAAGTTAAATATATATTCAAATCAATTCTAATTCGGCCTCAATTATTAGTTTAAAGAGTTGGTCAGCGATTAATAAACATCGTCTGACCTTTAACTCCAGCTACTGTGTCCGTGTCTTTATTTCAGTGTGTGGTGTGGTTTTATTTAGTGATAAGCTAGCTTAAAGAAAAGGTTTAGGTAATCACAATAAAGTTATGAGCGGCTTAGATAAGCTGAAGGCTGCATAAGCCTGAGGCCATATAAGCGATCAACTTTTTGTGATTGGTTGTTTAAATGACTAAGCAGTTGCTAGGCTGATCAGTTTTCCCGGTTGGTTTTTTCCTATTGGATTAGAGGGTTGTGCATCAAGATGAAGAGGAGGGTCTTAGGTTAGTATATAGGTGGTGGCCATTTTGCTAGACTTCCTCTTGCCATTTCAGTTTATGCCCGCCCGCCCACCCAGAATGCGGCTACGTTTTTTGTTCTTGCTGTGGGCTATTGAAAGCCAGATTGGCGGGAAATCGCTGCCAACCAGCTGTCACACAGGCATAAGTGGTCATTGTGGGGCTCCCTCTTTAGAAGGACGGCAGGTGTGTCCTTTTCTTGCGGTTGGACATTTAGACGTTCCCCTGCGGGAACCGAACGTTTGCCAGAGAGAGAGGGGTAAGGCCAGCACAATGCGGTTTATGCGGGAAGGAGGGGGGTAGGTGTACTCCCCTCCTTGGTTGGTGGTTTTCATCTAGGTGACTGGTGCTGGTGTTTGGCAGCGGTTTTCTGTTTGCCATCCTCCAAACTAAAGTTAAATATATATTCAAATCAATTCTAATTCGGCCTCAATTATTAGTTTAAAGAGTTGGTCAGCGATTAATAAACATCGTCTGACCTTTAACTCCAGCTACTGTGTCCGTGTCTTTATTTCAGTGTGTGGTGTGGTTTTATTTAGTGATAAGCTAGCTTAAAGAAAAGGTTTAGGTAATCACAATAAAGTTATGAGCGGCTTAGATAAGCTGAAGGCTGCATAAGCCTGAGGCCATATAAGCGATCAACTTTTTGTGATTGGTTGTTTAAATGACTAAGCAGTTGCTAGGCAGATCAGTTTTCCCGGTTGGTTTTTTCCTATTGGATTAGAGGGTTGTGCATCAAGATGAAGAGGAGGGTCTTAGGTTAGTATATAGGTGGTGGCCATTTTGCTAGACTTCCTCTTGCCATTTCAGTTTATGCCCGCCCGCCCACCCAGAATGCGGCTACGTTTTTTGTTCTTGCTGTGGGCTATTGAAAGCCAGATTGGCGGGAAATCGCTGCCAACCAGCTGTCACACAGGCATAAGTGGTCATTGTGGGGCTCCCTCTTTAGAAGGACGGCAGGTGTGTCCTTTTCTTGCGGTTGGACATTTAGACGTTCCCCTGCGGGAACCGAACGTTTGCCAGAGAGAGAGGGGTAAGGCCAGCACAATGCGGTTTATGCGGGAAGGAGGGGGGTAGGTGTACTCCCCTCCTTGGTTGGTGGTTTTCATCTAGGTGACTGGTGCTGGTGTTTGGCAGCGGTTTTCTGTTTGCCATCCTCCAAACTAAAGTTAAATATATATTCAAATCAATTCTAATTCGGCCTCAATTATTAGTTTAAAGAGTTGGTCAGCGATTAATAAACATCGTCTGATCTTTAACTCCAGCTACTGTGTCCGTGTCTTTATTTCAGTGTGTGGTGTGGTTTTATTTAGTGATAAGCTAGCTTAAAGAAAAGGTTTAGGTAATCACAATAAAGTTATGAGCGGCTTATGACAATCCAGCCAGGCCGACCCCACCTTCATTCGTGGCGAAACAGCAGTCGAAGCAAACCCATCCAACGCAAACCTCTAACCCCCAACCATCTGACTACCTTGTCCCCAAATAAATCACATGCCCCGCAATAGGATGCCTCTCCGCCCAAAAGATGTAAGAATGGCCAATAAGCCAAATCTGATCCGAGACATCCAATGCAGCTGCAAAAAAAAATTCCTAACATCAGCAAACTATTCAAATTACAGAAACACAACGAAAACATGCATAAGAAGAACCCAAGTGAAGGAGAAAACTCAAAAAAACTCCCGTGGACCGTGAGTGATGCCAATTGTAATTCGGCCCCCTCAGAGGAAAATGTAAAAATTCACTTCACACCCTCCATTCCTGAATGCTAGCCATTCAAGAACCAATGGGTAAAACACGTTCTTGGGTTCGTGCAACAGGCGCAACAAATTAAAACTGAACAACACACTGAAACTCTCCAGAAGCCAGGTCACAAGACCAGCCATCTGAAGCCGGGCTTCCGTGACCCAAGCCGGAGTCCTCCCCATTAACCGCAGTAGAGCTCACTACTGACGCCCACCGGCCATACAGTCCGTCAGAGAACAGAGGCAACCAGCCACCGTACCTCCTAGTCAACGAGCTTCCACAGGAATGGTGGAACCGGTAAACCCCTGAAAGCTGCATCAGGAACCTTCTACCGAAACGTTGCAAACTCAAAACGAGACAGCACATCAGCGATTCGATTGTCAACACCCGGGACATGCGCAGCCATGAAATGAATATTATGCCTCAGGCATTTAAGCACTAAATAATGCAACAAGCGCAAAGCCTGCAGAGAGCACGAACGTTGGTTATTAACAGCGTGTACCACACCCAGATTGTCGCAGCGGAACACAATACTCCGATCCAACAAGCTGGGTGACCACAATTCGATGGCCACGATCAACGGGAACAGTTCTAAAAGTAGCAAGTTCTTTGTGAAACCACGTGAAACCCATGACAAAGGCCAAGGCGCGGCGCACCACTCCATCCAGAAAAAAAGCCCCAAAGCCCGAACCGCCGGCAGCATCAGTGAAAAGTTGTAACGCAGCACTGGAACAGCGCTCAGCCGGCCATAACACCTCCCGGCTAAATGAAATCAAAAAAGTGGATGAGACTTGCAAATCCTCCCTAATCTCGCGCGAAATATACATCGTATGGTGGGGTTTGCGAACCCCCGCTATGGACCTCTCAAGTTTACGGCAGAACACGCGCCCCGTGGGTATGATCCTGCATTCAAAATTAAAAGTTCCAAGCAATGATTGCACCCGTTGTAATCTGACCCTATGACTGAGGAGGCATTGCTCTATAAGACCCAGCAATTTGTGCACCTTATTGGCGGGAAGCCGGCAGCAACCGGTCCCCGAATGTATTTCAATGCCCAAATAACTGAGCCAACCCGTGGGCCCTGATAAAGCTGAATATTTATCTTATATAATACCCTTTATGAGGTCTAAGAACACTGTACGCTATCTACGTATGAAGTACCGTAAGGGTACGCACGTTGCGTAACAATCGCTTAGCCGTAGTCGAGACGCTCAAGCGTCACGTTCGCTCACGGCCAAGAGATCACAGGCAGGCACGCTATTGGCTGCTGACTAACTTAATGATTCGCTATAGCGTAGCGGACGCTCGGGACCACGAGGAGATAAACCTTTGTATCTAAACCATAAACAGTGTATTGTGCAGTAAAACCTTAGTGTAATGATAGAGTGTAAATGCAACACAGTATAACCTTATTACCTTTAAAGCTGTTCTAGCGTCACCGACGCTCTGAGAATACTTAACACTATAAGAAATACACAGATACCGTGCTCAGGGTCCAACGCCTAATATATATATTATGAATGATATACTTGCAAAAGAATTAATACAAATACAAATCATACACTACAATATAACATAGACTACCTAACCAGATAACTACACAGGAAATACAATACAATTACTATTTAAGGGAAAATAAGAGAGAAAGAGGAGAAGAGAGAGAGAGAGATTGGCCCACAATAACAAGAAGATCAATATAGTTGCGGAGAAAACTTACGCACAAGGGGAAACGATCGCATGCGCCTCGATATCCAGCTCCCGATTATCAGCAATGAGAACCGTTGAAGAGAGTGAGCTGGATATGGTCGGCCTGCCTATTTATGCCCCACACACAATACAATTCAATGGTCCCTACAATCTCATTGTTCATTGGACACAGGAATTCGGCTTCGCATTATAACAAAAGGTCATAGGTTGATTCATACAGGTGGGCTGTGACTGCTTCCAACTGTTCAGGTGGGTGGGATACTGGGTTTCCCGCCGCATGACTAAATAAGAACAAATAATAGTAAATGGACATAAACTTCTTATGTCCATAACTATTCGCACGAGCGATTAATCCGCTCCAAACCAACACTGGAATATTGCTATTTAAATACTCTTCCGATGGGTACCAAACACCACTGTATGACCCCTGTTAGACCCTTCGTACAATACAAAGAGGGATCTCTCTGTTCAGGAACATGCTATGTTAACTAAACTTTCAGAATCTATCAAAGGGACCATGATCTACAAAATACATTATATAGTGAAAATATGTAATGATTGAGTCGCACGCTACGATCACATAAACTCTACCGTAAATACGCATACCGTGCGCCTGCGGGTGCCCGCGACTGTGAGTATGCGCACGTACGGGAGAGCGTACGCATGCGCAGCACGGACCTGTGTGAGGTGCAAATATGGTAGTGTGCATAGAGATATTTTTCTGACTTTGACAGTCCACCCTTTGGCAGTCAATAATAACTGCCACCTTCTAAAACATTTCAAAAAGAGAAAAATATATGTCAGGGGTTAATACATTTCCATGGTTGGGTAAGGGAGGAGAGAGGAGAAGGTGTGAAGAGAGTATGACCTAGTGAGATAGCAGAAGCATGTGTGTATGAGTCCATGTTTGGGGGGTCATGTATCATCGTGCCGTACGTGTGGTACATCAAGCTTCGAGGTATTGCGAAGTATACATTTGAATTCCTTCTTATCCCGTGGTACGGGTCTGTGGATGGGCTGTCAAACTTTACCGAGCTCTTTTCGGCTTTGGTTGTAACAAAATGGGGGAGCACATTTTAGTTGATGATACATGAATGGGGGAGATATGTGATTGCTGATATCTGTGCCTGTATTCCCTATCGACTATGTGTGTCATTACCTGAGGGTTGTAGAAATGAAGAAAAGACATAATTACGGTAAATGCGGGGGTATTCTATGTCAGGCAAATGTACATTCGTCGATTGAGGTCTTGTCTGGTGTCTGTTGAATGCCGTCTTCTTTGTGCTTTTGCCCATAAGGTGCGAGCAAAAGCTGTCAATGTCCATAGATTTACAAAAGTGTTGGGCTAGCGTAATTTTAAAATTTCTAGGGAAACTGGGGATCCATGGCATAGTTCATCAAAAATCTGTGTATCAGGTTGTCAAAACTTCTTCTTTAATCCATCTGTTGTCTGTATATCGGCTCATCAAACTCCTCGTCTAAGTGGGTCTTTTTACCTTGGAGGAAACGGAAAAACAGGTGAAAGAAACGGACCGTAGAAATCGCATTTTCATCACATTATTGTTTCTACCGTTGGGTCATAAATCAAGTCCATTTGAATTACAGTTTCCTCACTCCTTAAACTCATTACCCTAGTACGACGATTGCACCTCATTAAAGCCTGACCGCATCTAAATATCAAACCAATCGTTATGATAACACCTAAGATACATAGGAGAAACTTCCCAACATCCATTATGACTCCTTGAGCCCAGTCTCCTAAACCAGAGAACCAATTTCGCGGGTTCAACGGTTCAACCATGACACCCAACCAGTCAGCTCATTACCTACAGCAGCAAGAGTGAGATTGTGTCTCCTGCGAAATTCCCACTTCAGTTGGAGAATATCGTCCATCTTTTGGTCTATGACCTCGACCGGGTCCTCGGTGCTATTCGTAATATATGTGCAACATTTCACGCTGTATTGTGTTGCCAGTGTGACACAATATCCGCCTGTCACTGCTGTGAGGTAATTAAGAACCATTCTATGCTGTACCAGTTCTGTTTTATAAGCTTGAAGTTCTCTTCCAGTATACCTAAACGTGTCATCATACATTTCAGTGATATTATCTAACAAATTGGCGAGCGCAGATATGTATTTATAATTCAACACTCCTCTAGCACTGCTAATGATGTCTAACGCGATTAGAAACTGAATCCCGGTGGATTCATGGATCATGTCAGAGGCCGGATGCTCTGTTCTTTCTATCAGGTGCCGTTTAACTACGTGCTCGTAATGGGTGTGAGTATAAGGAGTTTGGGCAACACGGTGTATGTCTTTCATTTTGTCATGTGATACAGTCATTACTTCAGGCAGTACTTTTCCAATATAACACAATCCTTCAGAGTTTGGGGCAAGCCACTTATACGCCTTTCTCCCGCATATGAAATATGCATCATCGGGGAGAACATATGGGACGGAGTAGGACATAACCATATTACACACCTTCCATGTGAAATCTCCTAACCCTAATTCTTCCATCTGCTTAGTACACGTATCAGGTTGTACGATATGTGCACAGTATCCTGGTGATACCTCTCCAACTCTCGTAATCCTATTTCCTAAGGTATACCTATACCGGAAAGATTTTCCTCTATTGGCTATGTGGCGTATAAGCTCTGTATCTGTAGGCATTCTATCTGCTCTATGCGAAAAGGTCATGGTTTGATTACTCCATGACACTTCCCAATGTCCCGGCTTTCGGGGATTGGAGATGTTAAAACATAATAGGGACCTATCCACATGGTATTGGTGGAGCTTCAAACTAGGAGGGCTGGAGATATTAAACCTCCTGTCCACCGGTCTCCCACCACTTAACTCAAGTACCTCGCCTAACGTTAAAGGAAATGGTACTAACCCTGATTTGCTATGACCTTGAGGTACTTGAGAGCATACCCAACAATCTGTTTTATTTAACACACTACCCACTAAGGAGTGATAGTCACTCAATGGATGCCGGTCCATATGGATATTAAAACTGGATTGGCATTTCTTTATGCACCCATCCTCAATGACATTGTTACAGAGCCGACAGATACAGTTTTCTTCAGCTAACAATCCTTCACAATGTTTACAAATAACATGACTGCTGGATCGTTTCCGGTACTCGCCTTTGCTTGGTGATTGGGTTGTTATTGGAAATTTACACATCCGTCTTAGTCATTGGAACCTTTCTGGGTCCTTCCTCGACCTCACTGGTACTCTCACCGAAACAGACTGCTCGGGTCAACATCATGGTCAACAGGAAAAATCCATATTACAGTCTCTTGGGGCAAGTCCATCTTACAGGAGGAGAAAAGAAGAAATTTGTAATGGGGTACAGAAAATCAGTTTGAGGGGGAGAGAAACTTGTTACGATAATTAGTTCTCTCGTCTTGTTGTTCTTCTTGTTCTGCTGTCTTCTCAAAGGTGCTGTCTCTCAGTCTTCCAAACGAACATTCTGGTGATGCAATATTCCCTCCAAACCAGCGATCTTTCTGTAAGGAGCAAAAAATCTTGCATTACCATTTGCCTAACTGAGGTGTGACATACCATCTTTAAAACATGAAAGCATGAGTGAGAAGAGAGAGAGAAAACAACAACAGCAAAAAAAACAAAAGAGAGAGAGAACAATTCATATATGTATATATATATATAACATAACACATCAATAAACCACAACAGGAAAAAAAAAAAACATTTTTCAAACAAACAGTTTTCAAACATTTTAAAACATTTTAAAACATTGTCAGATCATCAGGCTGTCATATCTACATGTCTAATGGTTTCCTTGCGCAGTCCCTCCCCCCCAGCACTTCCATATTCCATTGTCTGTATCTGGCCAGAATACATTGGTGCGGATAGGTCATGCTGGGGTTTGGTAGACTTCTGCAAAGACCAAGTATATATGCAATGTTTGAATCCTACCAATAATCGTCAGAGATGGGGATAGAGAGAGAGAAAGAGGAAAAAAAAACATTTTTTTCACAAATACATTTACAACGTTTCACCTGGTCATTCCTGTGTCTTCAGGGAATGACCTCCCAATTTATTAACCGTTACCTCAGGCTTACCATCAGTCGTATGATCACCTTTCTTGACTACATATCATGGGTGTGGCTCAAAATTCTTCCTATGTGATCCCTGATTGTAATTTGGTGTGTCATATTTATTTATGCTCATTTTCATGTCTAGGGGGTCTGACTTTATGTGTGCTATTACAGTTGCTGGCATAATGCCCTTCTCTTTTACAAAGATAACAAACCCGGGGCTTCTTCCAAGTGTCAGTGACCTGAGGTTTTGGTTGATTTGATGCCTCCTCAAACGCTCGGATGCTCATCACCATCAACAGCTTTCCCTGTGCTTCCCTGCTTCCTTGGATATCATGGTTATGTTGTTGTCTAGGGGATTGATATGACTTTTGTATTTCTCTTGATCTACAATCTCTCGCAAAGTGTCCCTTTTTATGACAATTGTAACAGACTTCCACATTTAAATTTCTCGCAGGGGTTTGGGGCTTATGCTGGAGTGGTCTTGTGGTTAGGGCCTGTATACTTGCGGCCATTAATTTATCACTTTGTGACTCTCTGTATCTGGTGATATTTTGATCAATATCAATAGCGGCCTCTCTTAATGCGGCCACCGAGATATTTCTCCAGTTTGGGTTGGTGGTCTGTACCCTTGTACTCAATACCTCCTTTAAACCATTCATTAATACCTTAACCGCTATTTCTCTATGCTGTGCGCATGTTTTGATGTCTGTGATCCCAGTGTTCCTAGCCATTACTTGCAGTGCTCGATTGAAATAACTGGAGATACTTTCCCTTTCGTTTTGTCTTATGGAGAAGATTTCATTCCACTTGACAACGGCAGGGAAATATACTTCCAACTGTTGGTTTATCTGCTTAATACATTCCTGATTGTGTTCCTCCGTTTGAGGTACTTCTGTGTCTAATTGACAATCAGTAATAAATGTCGCAGAGTCAACACCGGAGGGCAAACATGCCCTCAGCACTGTCCGCCAATCTTTGTTGGTGGGTTCTGTTGAGTTTCCTAGTTCTTTAATGAACCTTTGACATGCGACTAGATTTTTCCGTGGATCGGGAAATTCGGACATAATTGATCTCAATTCGGTCCGGGACCAGGGACAGCGCATTGCACTGTCCTGGACGGGAATGGTTCCCTGATCGTCAGTCTTCCCATTGGGGACTGTGATCACCCTGACAGGACTAAACTCAATTACATCACCTTGTTTTGGTCTTACAATATGGGGTACATTTGTTTGTGCGTGATATAAAACATTGTACGTACCTGTGGACACGACCTCACCTGACCCTCCGTTAGGGGGTTTGATTATTGCCTTTACCGATTTGGTCGCGTCCACCTGGATGTCTTGTGTGATGGCTGCTGGAAGTGGTGCCGACATCGTGTTGAGTTCACTTTCTTGCTCGTATTCCTGAGGGAAGTTTGACATGGGGTGCAACTTGCACGGGTTAATAGTTGTACATTTAACAGCATTAAAATTATCATTGTTATGTTTATTACACTTATTCTTATCATCTATACTACAGTTGCTAAGTGCGTTTTTATTGTTCAACATTGTGCCTTTCTCCGCAACCATAATCCTCTCCATTGCCACATCTCTCCTCCCAAGATGAGAGTCAGGTATGTCAGTTAGCTCTTTTTGCATTTCACTTTCCTATTGCCATAACTTTAAACAATCATAATGTTTGATCCGTCTCTTTGCTGGTTCAATAAGACCTATCCTTCTCCTTAGATTTAGTAACACTTCTGGGCTAAAGCTACCTATTCTTGGGAATTTCTCCCCGTCCAGTACAGTCATTCTTTCCCATTCATCACATAAAACCTCTATGTGTGAACCGTATTTTTCACACATTACATACCTGGCCGACCCGATTGGTCGGTTTACTAAATCAACCCGAACCGAGGTTGATCGCCCCCTACCTGAACAACTGGCCCCCATAACTTGCAGGTGTTGCTTTTCTTCAGCGAACCCTTACAAAAACCAAGATGCCCGGGGCAGGCTGGCGGTGAAGTTTACCGAGTACTCCACTCACTTCTCGCCCACGTTGGCCAGTAACACAATCACTGTATCCAGAGCTGTTGTACCCAACCTAGGGCTCCTGTGAACCTTTATTTACTGGGGCGCGTTCCCCAGCAAGTATCGGTTGTTGGATAGTTCCTGAGTGACCAGCGAACTTCCCTTAAATTAAAAAAAATTACACAAATCACGTTAGAATGTACAAATAGCGTTTATGACCTTCGTACACAAATAGTACCGGTCAGGTTTACTAATGCACACAATTACGTGCGGTACAATCGTTCAGCACATAAGCAACTAATCTTATGTACTGAGCGACCAACGGAATCGAAAATTACGGCTGCGAATTCCTTCAGCCAGAGCTTGTATGGCCTATATGGGTGTTGCACCAACCCTTTTAGGTGTTGTGCCTGTGGACTGTATAGCGGACTTCCTTGTCTGCTGTATCTGAACCTGCTGGTCTGCTATGACCTCCTGGTCTGTTACAGTATGACCTCCTGGTCTGCTACACTCTAATGCTCAAATTGTATGTTTTAACCAGGGATGCCTCCCTAGCCACCATGTACGTCACTTACACGTATGTACCTCACGAGAACTCGACTTTTCTTGTGGTTCAACCTCAAAAATTGTAAAAACAAACACTCACTCACCACATATACACTTTTGTTTCTATTTCTATTTCTGCGCAGAAATTTCTATTTAGACCAGATGTGTTACAAATTAGGAGAAGGATCTATTAATTTAAATTTTGAATGTTAAAATAGATTTGCGCGATTTATCGCCTTGCGTTATTTACCGCGTTGCGCTATTTATCGCGTTGAAAAAAAATTAACACTTGTGATTTGAGTTACGTGGGCGTACCCGTACGCTCCGTTGCGTAATATGCGCTGCGTGCGTCGGCCCTTGGGTTGCGTACGCAAGTCTCAGTCCTTTGTTAGAGACACGTGTACGCAAAGCAAAGATCCACCGTAACACAATTTATACGTTTATCAATGTAGATGATCCTTTATCATCTACCGCGCACCACACTGACTTCGCCTTGTCTCTCAGGCACAGCTGTGTTTGTCTATACTTTAACTATATTACCTTTTTACTCTTAAACTATGAAATAGCGGCAAATCTCTCTTAGCACGTTTATCAATTATACAATAGCAAACAGGAGAGTGATATATGAAAATACACGAATGAAAAGAAATGCAGATATGCGTGCGTGTGTACGCAAGACAGAAAAATAAACAGTTTTAAAAGAGACTAGCGTGTTGTTCTTACTTCCGGTTCCCGGATTCCTTCAGCACCCTTTACTAAGAGAAGCAGACGCTTATCCAAACAGCACTACGAGGAATATGATCTCCCGCCCTTTGCTGCTGGATAATGTCTGCTGAAATTACCTAGTGCAGATATGTGAAGGACGGGCGAGCCCGCAATTGATAAAGCTGAATATTTATCTTATATAATACCCTTTATGAGGTCTAAGAACACTGTACGCTATCTACGTATGAAGTACCGTAAGAGTACGCACGTTGCGTAACAATCGCTTAGCCGTAGTCGAGACGCACAAGCGTCACGTTCGCTCACGGCCAAGAGATCACAGGCAGGCACGCTATTGGCTGCTGACTAACTTAATGATTCGCTATAGCGTAGCGGACGCTCGGGACCACGAGGAGATCACCAGCGGCGCTGACGCTCACAATGTTAAACCTTTGTATCTAAACCATAAACAGTGTATTGTGCAGTAAAACCTTAGTGTAATGACAGAGTGTAAATGCAACACAGTATAACCTTATTACCTTTAAAGCTGTTCTAGCGTCACCGACGCTCTGAGAATACTTAACACTATAAGAAATACACAGATACCGTGCTCAGGGTCCAACGCCTAATATATATATTATGAATGATATACTTGCAAAAGAATTAATACAAATACAAATCATACACTACAATATAACATAGACTACCTAACCAGATAACTACACAGGAAATACAATACAATTACTATTTAAGGGAAAATAAGAGAGAAAGAGGAGAAGAGAGAGAGAGAGATTGGCCCACAATAACAAGAAGATCAATATAGTTGCGGAGAAAACTTACGCACAAGGGGAAACGATCGCATGCGCCTCGATATCCAGCTCCCGATTATCAGCAATGAGAACCGTTGAAGAGAGTGAGCTGGATATGGTCGGCCTGCCTATTTATGCCCCACACACAATACAATTCAATGGTCCCTACAATCTCATTGTTCATTGGACACAGGAATTCGGCTTCGCATTATAACAAAAGGTCATAGGTTGATTCATACAGGTGGGCTGTGACTGCTTCCAACTGTTCAGGTGGGTGGGATACTGGGTTTCCCACCGCATGACTAAATAAGAACAAATTATAGTAAATGGACATAAACTTCTTATGTCCATAACTATTCGCACGAGCGATTAATCCGCTCCAAACCAACACCGGAATATTGCTATTTAAATACTCTTCCGATGGGTACCAAACACCACTGTATGACCCCTGTTAGACCCTTCGTACAATACAAAGAGGGATCTCTCTGTTCAGGAACATGCTATGTTAACTAAACTTTCAGAATCTATCAAAGGGACCATGATCTACAAAATACATTATATAGTGAAAATATGTAATGATTGAGTCGCACGCTACGATCACATAAACTCTACCGTAAATATGCATACCGTGCGCCTGCGGGTGCCCGCGACTGTGAGTATGCGCACGTACGGGAGAGCGTACGCATGCGCAGCACGGACCTGTGTGAGGTGCAAATATGGTAGTGTGCATAGAGATATTTTTCTGACTTTGACAGCCCCTCGGTCTTATCCGGGGCCACGGGCACCCCAAGACGGTCGAACAAACGCTGAGCAAAACCCAGGACATCCCCGCAAACCGAACTGTCCCTTGGACCCATAAAGAGAAAATCGTCTAAGTAGTGGGCAACCCACGGGTGACCGGAGGCCGACACCACGCACCAATGCAAAAAAGAACTGCATTTCTCAAAGTAGGCACAAGATATGGAACAACACATAGGCAAGCACCTGTTAACGTAGAAACCACCCCCTAACCAAAAACCGAGGAAACAAAGGGAATTGGGGTGAATAGGCAGCAGGCAAAAAGCGGACTCAATATCCAGCTTGGTCATGAGAGCACCGGGACCCGCCGTTTTAACTAACCGAAGGGCCTCATCAAAGGATTGAGACCACACCCTGCATGACTCTGCCGGGATGGCGTCGTTGATCGAGCCGCCACGGGGATGTGACAAATGTTAAATGAGGCGGAATTGACCCGGGGCCTTCTTGGGAACCACCCCTAAAGGAGAAATGCATAGTCGGGGCAACGGGGGGGGGGGGGGGAACGACAGAAAAGGGCCGCACATGCGCCCCAGGCTGATTTCAGCCTGCACCTTACGGGAGACCACTGACGGGAAATCTCGCACGGACTTCAAAGCCATAGCCGCAGCTGCCTCTGGATAAACAGACCCGCGAGACGGACACCCACGGACCCCCGCAGTGAGGTCGAGTCAGTGCCGGCTAAGTGGAGCTATACAGCCATCTATCCACGGACCCCCGCAGTGAGGTTGAGTCAGCGCTGGCAAAGTGGAGCTACACAGCCACTCATACACGGACCCCCGCAGTGAGGTCGAGTCAGTGCCGGCTAAGCGGTAGCCACACAGCCATTCACCGAATCATCTATCATACGGGTGACGTCCTCCGTTGTGAATCTTCTGGAATCAGCCACATTCTGTTGAGGACTGACGGCCCTGAATTCAGTTACAATTTATCACAAGCGGGTCAGTTTCACATTGATCATCAGAGACACCAATTGCAGCACCATGTCTTACCCCGTGTAATTTCACACAGGACCCTGCAACATCACTCAGGAACCAGCACGGTGGTAATTATTACGGCATACATACCTAAAGTAACTTTAACCTATTGCGGAGTTATACCATCTATAATCACACTGGGACGCCAGTGTTTTAGAAGTTGTTACCACAAAGAGCTTTTTCCCTGTTTAAATTAACAGTGATTTTACAGTCTGCTGTTAGAATCAGCACATTTTTAGGCTAGACACATTATTATTCTTTAATGTGCACATTATAAAGATAGGATATATGTGTCTTTTTAATATGTTTTCTGTGTAAACCGATTCTTTGTATTCGTTGAGTTTGACAATTTGATATAAACTTTTGTGACATGAAATAGTTGCATTGAGTCAATTATTCACCCTGCTAGACTGCACTTGATTAATTAATTTATTATTTAATTAATTACCAATAAATTTGGAGCGCAGAGCATATCTCTCTTTTGTTGTATTTAAACGCTGAGCAAAACCCAGGACATCCCCGCAAACCGAACTGTCCCTTGGACCCATAAAGAGAAAATCGTCTAAGTAGTGGGCAACCCACGGGTGACCGGAGGCCGACACCACGCACCAATGCAAAAAAGAACTGCATTTCTCAAAGTAGGCACAAGATATGGAACAACACATAGGCAAGCACCTGTTAACGTAGAAACCACCCCCTAACCAAAAACCGAGGAAACAAAGGGAATTGGGGTGAATAGGCAGCAGGCAAAAAGCGGACTCAATATCCAGCTTGGTCATGAGAGCACCGGGACCCGCCGTTTTAACTAACCGAAGGGCCTCATCAAAGGATTGAGACCACACCCTGCATGACTCTGCCGGGATGGCGTCGTTGATCGAGCCGCCACGGGGATGTGACAAATGTTAAATGAGGCGGAATTGACCCGGGGCCTTCTTGGGAACCACCCCTAAAGGAGAAATGCATAGTCGGGGCAACGGGGGGGGGGGGGGGGGGGGACGACAGAAAAGGGCCGCACATGCGCCCCAGGCTGATTTCAGCCTGCACCTTACGGGAGACCACTGACGGGAAATCTCGCACGGACTTCAAATTGCGACGGGAGACAACGAGGACTGAATCCTCAATGGGGAGCCTGAAACCGTGACGGAAACCGTCTAACAAGAATAGACCGGATGGGACGTCAGGATAAGAAACCAACCAGTTGGTCAATTCCGGGACGATAACAGGAGAAAACGCCTTACTTTCCACTTCCAGGCACCTCGGCAGCCTCGGCGGGCCGGGACCTGGGAGTGGAAGTGCAATCCTTGGCCGAGTGACCCCCGCCGCACACCTTGCAGGAGTGGCGAAAACAGCAACTAGACACACGGGAACACTTGCCATCGTTGAAGGCAAAGCGCTTCCCTTTATTCTCCTGGGTCGGGCTCGGACGGACGCCCAAACCCGGTTTACCGCTTTGGGAATCAGGGAGGAACCTACCATGTTGCGTGACCTCAAGTCACACCTCAACGTCCTTAATCCCCAAGGGTAGTGTCGGGTTACCGTCCTGGTTGCGACAGAACTTCTCGTCGTAGTCCCGCCACGCGTAACCCTTGGAGGTTAAGTACATTTTGTGCACCAGGAATACATATTTGACAGTATTATGATACTCCGAAGGCCTCGTTTCGGCGTAGCACGCCGTAAATACTAAAAACCCATGGAGCCACTGATGAAAATTGTGAAATGCATTTTCACCAATGTCCACGACCTTCTTAGCCTTATCGAAAGCCTTCCGCATGTCATCCGTAAGGGTGAACATGTAGACATCTTTACCCTTCCTAATCTTTTCCCTCATCCGTTTACGCAAACCCCTGGTGACCGCCGTGTTCGCGCAGTGCACCATTTACCTAAAACATGGAGGGTCCGACGCGACCGCCGAACCCTTGCCTTTAGCCTTCCTATCTTTCTTGTGTATGTGATGCGCAATGAGCCTGGCTAATTTACGCAGGCGCCTAGGGGACCCAGAAGACCTAGTATCAGAAGAAGAGCTGGAAGAAGAACTGTCAGAAGAAGAATGAGTAACTATCTCACCAGTTCCAGAAGGACCTCCCGCCTCTTCGGACGCGGCGGCGGGACCGGACAGCACCTCTTCAGGGACCCGCGATCCCCCAGCTTCACCTGTTCCCACAGTCCCGCTCTGTTGCGCCGACGATCTCCTCTGCATTGTACTGGAAGCCGATACTGCCATGGCTATGGTCGATCCACCGGGAGGAGAGACCCCCTTTGACACATCGACACCTAAAGGGGAAACAGCAGGGGGGGAGTACAAAACCGGCAGCCACCGGGGGAAGAACAGGAGGCAATGGAAAGGGGAAGCAGAAAGGGGAGGCTGGGAAAAGGTGACCGGCGCGGCCATCGATTCCGCGTTCACCGAGCCAACGGCCGTACCAAAGGAGGGAGGCAAGGGGGCCGGAGAGGCAAAACCAGGGTGCCAAGCGTACGGAGCCTGCGGGAACGGCGCCGACCAATATAGAGTCTGCGGGAGGGCCCCGAGAGAAAAAATCCCGGCGTAAGACCCCGAAAAGGGTGCCAACCACGGGCCCGCAGGGACGGGCCACGATGTTACGGAGCCCTGCGTGTGTGCAAACGCCGGCGGCAAATAAGGGGAAGAAAGGGGGGCCCGCATACCATAGAAACTAGGCGACAGCCCGGAGGTCATGACTGGAAATTGTAGGGCCCCAGACCAAGCCACCAACACCGAAGCAGCCGGCATGAAACCTGAGGGCGCAGCTCGAGACGCATCGCCTATTGCAGCATACGAAATGGCCAGGGCACTGTGACCGGACCCCATGTGCTGTACATCGAGCTGGCCAGCAGGTGGCGTTAACCGCACCGGGCCACAGGCCACCAGCCAGTGGCAGCAGGATCTGGGACACCGGGAGCGCACCCGGATGGATCCCAAATGCTTGCCCGTCCACCCCAGACGCCGGCGCCGTAACGACCACCTCAGCCGTGAGAACCAGGGAAACAGAGGGAGGAAGCAGGGCACTACCCACGCCATCAGAGGCAATGGAAGCTCAGGCCCCGCCCCCCGAGCCGCGCCCGAAACCCCCGAGATGGACACAATATAATAGAGCAGCCAGGCACCCGCAGGGGAGCTGGCTGGGGAGAGGACCGGCTGGACACGGCTCGCAGCGGCGCCTCGGGACCCGACCGCCGGGTCATCTCACTGCAGCCGGGAAGAGGGAGGACGGAGCAAGCAAGGAGGCCGGAGCCCTGGCGTGCGAGGCTCTACCGCAGCGCCGACTGCCAAGCACTGCAGCCGCTGGGGAGACACTACCGCCCGAGGAGAGCAGTAACAGCTCTCCGGCGGGCGGCGCAGTAGGGAGGGAAACCACCCGCACACGCGGCCAGCGGTAACCAGCCGCCTTGAGCGGGCGAGCGGCCTCAGCAAGGCGGCGGGGATGGGGGGGGTGCTGATCTATGCGGGCGGGGCATACTGTAGGGGGAGACGCAGGCAGGTCAGTGAGGGCACAGGGACAGAATAAAGCAACAGGGGAGAAAAGAAAACTATATGGCAAACAAGCACACAATAAAAACTGTACTCCTTACTGTATCCAGAAACTGGCAAGAGGAAGATGGCTGCCTATCCAAGGACTATATAACCCTGCATATACTCCTCCTTCCCAAACCTGATAGGCACCCTGGGTCACCTGACCCCAAACTGTCCATCACTAAGGCTAGCCCTGTCTACCCTTAACCAAAAGTCACTAAAACTCAGGGTGCTTATGTGGCTTCGAGCCTATGCAGCTCTCTGCCTTCCTTATGCCACACACCGCAATGTCCGTGATACATTATGCCCCATACTTAGGCTACTAATTACTTTTAAATGACCTGCTTGTTGCCAGGGGTTTCATGCTCTTGGCTCCATGCTCGTACCCAGGTGTTTTCATGCTCTGGGTATCATGCTCATTGCCAGGGGTTTTCATACACTGGGTTTCATGCTTGTTGCCATGGGGTAATGCTTGTTACCAGGGGCCTCATGCTCTGGGTGTGTATTGCTCGTTGCCAAGGGGCTATGCTTATTGTCAGTGGCATGTTAGTCTTTTGGTGTGTTAGAGTGAGTCATTGTAATTTATAAAGGGATAACAGAAATATATTTATAGAAACTACACCAGCTGTCCCCATGCAACTCTTCCACCACATGCAAGCTTGCATTGATATCTCTTTTTGGTGTCTGCGGCAGTCCTGCATGCAGTGAAGGGGCTCTAGCAGCTACCCTTCTCTCAGCGCGTCTCTTCCTGATGCAGCAGAGTGAGGCGCGATGATGCGGACTGGAGAAGACTGGGCGGAGGGAGGCACTCACTGTTTTAGCACTGCCCACTTGCCACATCTATTGATGTGGGAGGGGTGGCGGCAGGCTGCTCACTGTGGGACTCCTTCAGCCTGCACACAGTGCTGTGGTCTGGTTAGGTGGTCCGGCAGAGAGGTTCCGCGGTTCCGCCCCATGTTAACACCTGAACATTTAGCAGAATAACATGCGGATGGCTAGTCCGTATGTCAACCTACAGTGAATCAGTGGCTGTGGGGGTGGTAGTTATGCCACTGCTGTCGATAGATGTATTTGCATGCGAAGTGTCCAATACAATCTTGGTAAATTCGGGATGTAGAGTATCCCTACTCTAACCCTCACCCTAGTACCCTAACCTAAACTTCACTCTAAACACTAATCCTAATACCCTAACAACCATAACCCCCACCCATAACCCCAAACTACTCCTTAACAATAACCCTTAGACCTAATACCTTAATCCAAATGCTAAACCAACCCTAATATCCTATCCATAATACCCTGCACAATGTTTCATAGATGTGCTATACAGAGGTTAAAGTGAGCCGGAACAGGGCGGAACTGCAGTCCATCAGCTCCGGACCACGTAAAGCAGGGAGATGCCTGCTGCACAGGGAGATGCTGGGTGTACTCTGAGATTTTGTTACCAGCGGATGCCTGGCGCCTTTCCCACAGCAGCAGCTGTAGGGAGGAGCTCACTCCTGTCGAATACGGTGACAGAGGCAACCTGCTGAAGGTCTAACAGTTATATATATGTACTACGGGATAGTACGTATATTATGTATACAACCAATAATCACAATATCAAAAGGTTCTCATATTCACTAGTATAGTATAGAAGCATAAGAGAATCCATCTTGATTCTAGCTAGATGATACAGCAAATTCATCTTGAACTTTTTACACACTGAGAGACGAGAGAAACAACTTTGTTGGCTAAGTATTAATTCCACCTACGCACATCCTAAAAGCTCACAGTGTCCAGCTTAATTCCTAATATGGACACAGTTGAAGATCACGAGTATCTTTGAGTATTCTTGACAATTGTCCTAATATTGCATAACACTATTGCATAACACTGTATTCCAGATGCATGAAATCATATGGGAGGATTTATATAAGAATGGGGCGTAACTGTGTATTATATAAAACTCATTGTTGTTACGTGTATCTGTTGTTGTAAAAGGATTTGACCCAGGCTGAGAGGATGTTACCTCTCCCCTGTATACGGGCGTGGCCTTTTTAATAAATAATAATTGATTTTTATAAATCCATTTTCAATTCAATCTTTTACCTAACAACCCAAACAGCAACAAGATGGTTAATTTAGTTAACCCTAGGAAATTCAACAGATGGGGGCTCGGTCCTTGGAACTATAGATCTCGATCTCTTCATCAAATTCTCAAAGGGGTGTGCCAGCCAGCAGCCGAGGATGGAAGGAATGTCCCAAGTCATTACAGCACTGGTAAGTATAGAATACCATGGTATGTGCTATATTCCAGTACATGCTGTTTCTATACCTGCCAGCTGTCTGTGTGATTGTATTTTTTATAATATGAGAATTAGGAGTGGAGAGATTGACTAAACTAGGAAAATAACTCAGGGACCTGTTTGTTGTTGCTTGTTTGTAAATAAGAATACCAAAATTAATTCAAAGTTTGTATTTGGGCAGAGAAATAGTGACCTGGGTTTTTCACTCTATGAATGATTGCGTGAATAAGTGCTTTGGACCATCTTCACGAGGTCTGAATGTGTTCCAATCTGCATTTACAGTATCACGTGCCCTCGTTAACGCTGTAAGTGACAGATAAGATAAGAGCCAAATAAAGTAAAAAGCACATAGACCACCTCCCCTTGTAAGTCAGCTACACGTGTGTAAGAAGGGTACATGAAATAAATAGAGTGAACAACCCGAAGTTATAGGGATTATATGTAATTGAGTGTAATAATATATTGCAATACTGAGCAACTCTAAAGAGGTGTTGTGCTAACCATAACCTAAGCCTGTTTGCTAACAGTGTAGTGCACGAAGAGACTAGCAACTTTAACATGGCATGTTGCTTTGTGATACAGGTTGAGTATCCCATATCCAAATATTCCGAAATACGGAATATTCCGAAATACGGACTTTTTTGAGTGAGAGTGAGATAGTGAAACCTTTGTTTTTTGATAGCTCAATGTACACAAACTTTGTTTAATACACAAAGTTATTAAAAATATTGTATTAAATGACCTTCAGGCTGTGTGTATAAGGTGTATATTAAACATAAATGAATTGTGTGAATGTAGACACACTTTGTGAAATACACAAAGTTATAAAAAATATTGGCTAAAATGACCTCCAGGCTGTGTGTATAAGGTGTATATGTAACATAAATGCATTCTGTGCTTAGACTTAGGTCCCATCACCATGATATCTCATTATGGTATGCAATTATTCCAAAATACGGAAAAATCCCATATCCAAAATACCTCTGGTCCCAAGCATTTTGGATAAGGGAGACTCAACCTGTAGTAGTTTGTGATAAGAGGGACTACTGCAGCTTCCCAGTTGACAGACGTGTCGCGTGTGTGAAAAATTGCAGGGATTGCGAATTTTTCCAGCGTATGGGAAGGGCAGGGAGGATTAACCCTAAGTGTGCATATCATGTATGGAAGAAATATTCCATAGAAGCACCAATTTTGTATAGTACTGTGACAAAGGGTACAGTCTATGTTTTGCATTTCAATCATGCTGTATAATATTGGCCTGATCAACCAATACTAAGCGTATTTTGAAATCGGCAAAACTGTTGAAATCTGCAAGATATTGAAGTTTGCAAACTGTAATTAAATTTTTGTGCTTTATGGTGTCTTGTGTGTGGGACATAATGGGCAGTTAAGTATATTCTCAGATCTGGGTCTAATAGAAACCTTCTGTCTGTGATTGGCATGGTTACAAGTTTTGAAATAAGGTTTATATATATATATTTGTGAACTGAGGAAACAAGAGTTGATGTCCGTGTTCAAATGGCTTTTGGCAGATCTGTAGTTAAAAATATGTGTTTATCTAATGTTACTATCTAACTATGAAGTAAAGTTTCCATATGGTATTGTTTAATACGTAAATATTCTTTAATGCAATATATTGTGAGAAGGTCTGCCAGCAAAGTAATGGCTGCATGCCGTGTGAATGATTTTTATAAAAAAAAAACTTCAGTTTCCAACGCTGTGTAGCACGGAGAGCTAGGGGGCTGTAATAGCCCAGAAACATGCCCCCCTTTCCAGCAGCAGTGTAGTAAAGGAAAAAAGCCCAGAAACATGCCCCCCTTTCCAGCAGCAGTGTAGTAAAGGAAAAAAAAAGTGTTCAGTGAGCTTTGATTCTTGTTGTTCATCTAATAAGATGGATCATAATAAGCAGCACTCTAAATATATTTTGTGGAAGATAATGATTTGCAATGTTAAATGTTTGTTATACAAACAATCTACTCTATTTTTGTTTTAATATAAGAACTAATATCTTAACCAGATAATCTGTAGGGAAAGCTGCCAATTTCTTTCTACAGCATAACTGTAATCAGAAAAATAAAAAAAATAAAAAAAATCCCAGCAACAGATGTGGGCTAGAGATGTCAGCGCTAACAGCGTTAAAGCTAACAGATCTGCATCTGGCAGACAGTCAAGAAGACAACACCCTATTGCGGAACACGCATTCTGTAATGTATATGCTGTAAATCAAAGATTGCGACAAGCAATTAATCACTACGATTCCAGTATTAACATACTTTTAGACAATTCTTCAAAGTTATTTGGAAGAAACCTAAGTTGTAAGTTACAGTGTAAAATATACTACATCACGGATGGGGTATTTCTAAAGATTCCATGAAGTTTAAAGTAGGAACAGATTAAGTTGGATGCATAGCATATCTATATATCACTTACCCTGTGTGAGGTAAAGGATATGCTTGCTAAAATCCATCTCATTGTATAGGCATCGATATATTAGATTGCAAAGGTTCTTAATGGACTGCACAATATGCAGTGATGAACCAGGTTCCGTAGCCAGAAAGTGAGGGGATATGATTGTATAAAAAAAAAGGCTATACAGATAATAGGAGCGGTGGTGTTGTTAAGTAACTGAGTTTTCAGTGAATCCGTGTATGTGGCAAGGCATTCCATAGAATGGATGCAGTCCAAGGAAAGTTTGCTTGGAAGCAAATAATGAGTGTGCATGAGAGACGTAGATTTTGTGTGGACTGGCCAGTCTGAATGATATTTTGAGATAAGCAAAGAAATGTACAGTATGTTGATAGTATGATTACTAAATGTAATGTTGATGAAATAAATCACAATGTAGTGAACTACATTATGCTAAAGATTTATATACAATCTTTCTTTTTACTTGCAAAATTAACCTACATTCTTTGTACCTACAGATGATGCACCTGATGTACCCAGTATGTGGATGATCTACTGTGGTGCTATAAATTTTTTGAAGTATTGGTGTCAGATACTAAACAGTTGTGTTTTCTTGCAGAACAGGACACAAGGTGTCACAAGACAAAAGTCAACGGTGTGCTGACATAGTTAACTACCTAGGTCATTATTTGGCGCTAGGTCAAAGATAGTTAAAACCCTTAGAGGGTGGAGCCTTGGTATACATTTATTGATAGATATATATGTATGACCAGATGATAAATCTCTAGATACAGTAATTTTTTTTGTAAAAGCTATGTGCATGCATTCAAGTTCATAACCAAAGAAATTATAGAAGGTAATACAATATTACACTTTATCATGAATAAGACATTATGGATACACAGTCAGAGCCAAACTATCAACTATAAGCAAGAACAAAAAGAAAAAAAAAACTGTTTAATACTGAGGTTAAGCAGTAGATTGCATATGATGTGTACATTTTACCTCTGACAGTATACAACTTAGATATAAAATAGCAATAGTGTAGCTTACAGAGGGATCTCAGATTTAAAGATGTATCCCTTCATTCGATAGGGGATATATGAACCAACAGGAAAATTGTAACAAATGATTTGTTCCATGAAAAATGTGTTTATTATCACAACTTAGATACAGCTGCATACTTGTCTTCCTCACCCCCAAAAGTGGGGAGTATAAGGAATATAATGTGGATGAGTAAGACAATTATAATGATTTCACACATCATGATTACATCGCATTTTACATTGCATTTAAAGAAAAAGGGACCAAAATAACAAATTATGTGATAATAAGAGGGATCGTGATGGTGATAAAGAAAGCTAAAGCATGTTTACTGCAGATGGTTGGGTTGATTAAAACAACATTGTTTTAATACAACATAGTTTAATGCTGAAAAGGAACTATAGTATGTGTAACAGGTGTTAAGGGGTTATTTGAGAAATGAATAATAAGGCCAGAGGTGTGAGCTATTGTTTCAAAGACAGTAAAGTTTCTTTACTGATAGAAAGAGTTTATAGGAGTTTGAAAAATATTTTGTGTTTAATATGTATAATGTTGAGAATAAAAAAAAAATTCATAATGTGACAAGGAAGATTTAAAGAATCAAGCATTATTAATCTACAAAAGAGACAGGAAAGGCAGAATTTGAATCATGGCATGGTCCAATCTTTGGTTCAATAGTGGTAGAATTACACCTAAGCCTCTGCTTAGTCTCTCTTCTATATAATTTTTTGTTATTCTTTTTGGAATCCAGCAAAGATATATCATCCAGAGCAAAGATATATTATCTAGAGACTGATTCAAAACTACAAAATGATTTGACGATTCAGATGTGTCACACAAATATTTAAACAGTTACAAGAATATCAAAAGCTGCAAGAACCTTGGAAAGATATTTAACCAACACGAAAACACACAGTCCGGCACAGGACAATCACTAAAGAGAGTGAAGACGGTGTTATGGTGAGAAGTTGCTTATGTTTCGGTTCCATTACAGATCGCATAGGATGGTCCTTGGCAAGTACCGCTGACTACTGATACAGCCGTTGCAAAGGCTGCAGAAGAAGACACCTAGATCCATGAGCTTGGAATTAAATGAAAAGGTCAGAGACCAGAGCTTAAAGGAACCTAACACTAAAAAAAACAATTGTATAGAGATACAATACAGAGACTGTTACTACTGTTACTACCACAGAGTTGTATTTGAATGAACCCTTCAATCAAGATAGAGATGATTATGATCATTGATAATAGACTATGTGCTTATAAGCTAATATCCTACAGAACTTTTAACATTTCTGAAAGTATACGGGAGCGACATTATTTATAACAGCATTAGGACTTAATTTATTTATTTTTCTTTGAAGAGAGAGTGAGCAAACGAGTGGTGTAGGTATGAGTACTCATCCATTATTGTGGATGGGAATTATTTCAATAAGACCCTTCCTTCCTCTTTTCTTTTCTAAGCAGGAAATCCAGAGGGATTTATGACTGGTGTAACGAACACACACTTTGAAAAACGTGGTTGTGAGTATTATACTCCACTTGAAGACAGATGTATAGATTAATGCATGGATAATTTAAATAATTTAGGATATTATTCTGAGGAGTATCCAGTCCAGCAATACCATTAATTGTTGGAAAGATTTCAAGTACTGCAGCTATATAAATTGTATTGCTAATCATTATTTAAGATTATTATAATTGTTAGATATGTATAAATAGACACTAGCATTGTATAATAGCAGGCCATGTAACTCTATGCGAGTTACATTTGATGTGATTACCAAAACTTCATAGAGTCGTGATAATAGTGAAACACGGTACATGTGTATAGACACAACAGTATCTCAAGAAAGAACCATTGGTGATAATATCAGCTACACATATCGGGTGTATTTCAGTTAATGGAAATAAAATAGGTCAATAATACAGAAAAAAAATTATCTTATGTAGATAGAAAAGGGAATGTGAAAGGATTGTTACAATATACTAACCTAGACATAATGAGTTAGGTATATAAATAGTAAGGGTTACATATGATGTTCATTAAAGTTTATGATTTAATAAATGTATTTTATCAGGAGTAGATTCAAAGGTTAAAAGAAGATATCATACATAACGGGGAATGGTAGTTGTCACCATGTCCTTAGGATATGATATATAATTGGTTACCTATTAATTCTATAGATGTTTGTTATTTAAGAAGATTGATTTAGCAATTTTATACAAAAACATATATTAACTTGAGAAAAGTTTTCTTGCAGGATGAACTATTCCTAAAAAGAGTAATTGACTCAGTAATCAGGAAACATGTTCCTGCCACCAGAGTATCAATAAAACCTCGAAGTGGTAAAGGTGGCTAATAAGTTCTCCTATGGCTAATGAAGTCGTGTGATTAATCAACTGGAAGTTGACGTTTTTTTTTTTTCGTTTAAATTATTGCTAATATGATTGAACTTTATGATAGGATATTCCAGAACTGTGGACATTTGTGATGATTCCAGGACATTGGACATGAACTATTACGATACCATATTGTTCTACATTCTTTAATACCACAAATTGGAGGATATTGTTGATTTCCGGAAACAGCACTTTGAGCTCATTGTTGTGCTTATTTGACCAAAGACATTACGGATCCTGATACGTGTATTGCCAAATATACAAAGAAGGCCCATGATATAAAAGAACTTTAACCAAGGCATTATGATATGGACTGGAAAAGATAAATGTTTAAATCCTAGTATTCAATTTTCAGGATTAGGAAAATGATTTTTTTTAAAGTATATTGTATGTGATTGTATGTGTTGATGTATTCTGTGATGAGGTTTATTCTTTGGTGACCCCGATGTGATTATAGCCATTCATCTGATGTTCACCGCCTACAGGTGCGGCCTATGTTGTATTTAGAAGGCTACTGTCAAACGCAGAATAGCAATACTACATGAAATGATTATTAGCGAACTATACATTCCCAGAAATTCTCCTGAGATGACAGGGCACATGGATAATGTCCCTGATCAAAGGGTGGAGCTGTCGAATACTGTGACAGAGGCAACCTGCTGAAGATCTAACAGTTATATATATGTACTACGGGATAGTACGTATATTATGTATACAACCAATAATCACAATATCAAAAGGTTCTCATATTCACTAGTATAGTATAGAAGCATAAGAGAATCCATCTTGATTCTAGCTAGATGATACAGCAAATTCATCTTGAACTTTTTACACACTGAGAGACGAGAAAAACAACTTTGTTGGCTAAGTATTAATTCCACCTACGCACATCCTAAAAGCTCACAGTGTCCAGCTTAATTCCTAATATGGACACAGTTGAAGATCACGAGTATCTTTGAGTATTCTTGACAATTGTCCTAATATTGCATAACACTATTGCATAACACTGTATTCCAGATGCATGAAATCATATGGGAGGATTTATATAAGAATGGGGCGTAACTGTGTATTATATAAAACTCATTGTTGTTACGTGTATCTGTTGTTGTAAAAGGATTTGACCCAGGCTGAGAGGATGTTACCTCTCCCCTGTATACGGGCGTGGCCTTTTTAATAAATAATAATTGATTTTTATAAATCCATTTTCAATTCAATCTTTTACCTAACAACCCAAACAGCAACAAGATGGTTAATTTAGTTAACCCTAGGAAATTCAACACTCCCGAGCTCCGGCTTCTGGCTCTGGCAGTGTGCGCTATGGGAGAAACGTCATGATGTCTCAAAGTTCCGAGGAGCAGTCGCTAGACGGATGGCAATGGTTGGACGCAAGAGCGAGGCTTAAGGTGAGTATTGTGGGGAAGGCGTTGTGTGTTTAAGGGGCAATACCAAAGGAGCATTAATTCTGGGGGCACTACTACTGGGGGGCATTACTAGCTGCACTACTACAGGGGCATTACCAAAGTGACATTAATACTGGAGCACCACTTCTAGGGGCATTACTAGGGGCACTACTGCAGGGGGCATTACCAAAGGGGTATTTATACTGGGAGCAATGCTACAAGAGGTATTACTAGGGGCACTACTACATGGGACTAAACCAAAGGGGCATTATTACTTGGGGCAGTACTACAGGAGCCATTACTACTGAGGGCATGACTAATGGGGGCAATGCATAAGGGGCATCACTCCTGGGGGCATAAGGGGCACAACTACTATAGGCACTGCATAAGGGGCACAACCACTATGGGCTCTGCATATGGGACACTACCACTACAGTGGGCATTGCATAAGGGGCACTACTGCTGTGGGCATTGTATAAGGGGCACTACTGCTTTGGGCATTATGTGTATTAATGGCACTACTACTGTGGGCATTGTGTTTAATGGGCACTACTGTGCGTCATAACAGAAATAAGGGACACTACTATGTGGTGTAATGTGAATAAAATTGTGCTACTGTGCGGCATAATGTGATTTGGGAATTCTATTGTGGTGACCGTACACCTTTCTTTTTTAGGTCACGCCTCTTTTTTTAATTTAGTAGGCACCTAGTGAGGGGGTGGGGGCAGGGGGGGAGTTCCAACCCTTCTCTAGGACCACTTTAAGACCGCTACTGTGTGGAGACTGCATATGGGCTCCCTACTCTCTTAATTGCTTGCAGAGACATTTTTAGGTAGAAAAATATTCAGACTACAGAGGTCCTTGACTGGACCCCATGTCTCTACTACTTGATGGACAAAGGAGTTTAGAGCAAAAATATAGATTTCTCCTTTAAATGGACATAATGTTGGTAATTGATCTCTCTCCTAACATGCTCTTTGACACTTGGTACAGTAAGTGGTTTGTTGCATTTTATTAAATGCTGAGATTATTACACAGATAACCTACTTTTATGTGTAGCTCATTTATTGACCTTGTGGATTTCTGCACAGTACTTTTGATTTTGCCGTATTAACCAAGAGTGAGTCAATGAAAAATGTCTAATATTAGCAGCCTCGAGAAAGCCATAAATAACATGAACGGTCTATGGTAAAAAACAAGAATGCTGTTACCAGCACAAGTCGCATACAAACGGCAAAGTTCCATCAGTGCATGTTAAACGAATGTTATTGGTAATGAGAAGCTGAAAAGATGTCACTTCTCAGCATTGGTATTTTAATCTAGATTGGGCAAGTATGTAACTATCAGGCCTATGGGAGGTCATTCCGAGTTGTTCGCTAGCTGAAAATGTTCGCTGTGCAGTGATGATGCAAAAAAAGGCACTTATGCTCATGTGTATGCGGCGCAATGCGCACGCGCGACGTACTTTCACAACAGCCGAAGTAGTTTCACACAAGGTCTAGCAAAGTTTTTCTGTCGCACTGCTGGCCGCAGAGTGATTGACATGAAGTGGGCGTTTCTGGGTGTCAACTGACCGTTTTCAGGGAGTGATTGATAAAACGCAGACGTGCCGGAAAAATGCAGGCGTGGCTGGGTGAATGTAGGGCGTGTTTGTGATGTCAAATCTGGAACTAAATGGTCTGAAGTGATCACAAGCTAGGAGTAGGTCTGGAGCTACTCTGAAACTGCACAAAATTATTTTGCTGCCGCTCTTCGATCCTTTCGGTCGCACTTCTGCTAAGCTAAGATACACTCCCAGAGGGCGGCGGCTTAGCGTTTGCGCGGCTGCTAAAAACTGCTAGCGAGCGATCAACTCGGAATGACCCCCTATGTACTAAGCCTTAAAGAGAGATAAAGTGGAGAAAGATAAAGTACCAGCCAATCAGATCCTAACTGCCATGTTACAGATTGTGTTTGGAAAATTACAGTTTCAAGCGGATTGGTTGGTCCACTTTATCTTTCTCTAAAGCTGCCCACAAAATCCAAATGTGACTTGCATTGGTGCCCTCCTGGGTGCAGACGAGACCATCAATACTGAAATGAAAGGCGGACACATACTGTACCTTACATACAGAGCGACCAGCGCACACTGATGACGTTATACAAGGCCACTGGCAGCAAACATGGTTGGTGGCTTTTAAGACACCAGTGGTTCTATATATAAGGTATGTTTGTACATCTGCACTGTCATGTTCTTGATAAAAGTTCACATGGATGTTGAACCAGGATACACAGTGGGGGTCATTCCGATCCGTTCGCACGCTGAGTCGCAAACGAGTCGGAACTGTGCATGCATGGCGGCTGCATTGCGCAGGCTCATCGTTGCCCGGCGACGGCCATGCTGGGCAGCGACGCCGCGTATGAAGAAAGCGGTCGCAGCGGCGATTGCAAGAAGATTGACAGGAGGAAGGTGTTCCGGGGAATCAAATCACCGTTTTCCGGGCATGGAGATCCGAACGCAGGCGTGTCCAGTTGTTTTGAGGGCGGATGTCTAACGTCAATTACGGGACCTTCATCGCTGGATCCATTGCACAGGGTAAGTATGTCCAGGGTTAGTCTTGTTTTACACAAAACTTTTTTAGCAGAGCAGGGCTGCACAAGCGATCGCAGCCCTGCTATGCTAGAATACACTTCCCTATAGGCGGCGTCTAGTTGATCGCACGAGCAGCAAAAAGTGGCTACGTGCGATCAACTCGGAATGACCCCCAGTGTGTGATGTGATTCTTTGTACTACAAGGGTTAAGAATCCTGCGGTTTCCTTCAGGAAAAATTTTACACACAGCTGCACTACATGGGTGTGATTGCTCTGCAATGTATGAAAGGATAAAAAGATTGTGGGGACTAATGGGCGGGGCTTACGACGTTGACTAGCAGCCAGATTACAGCTAAGGCTGGTGGGGCATAGCTAGTGGCAGATTCAATTGTCGTCAGGAAATGTAAAAAACCCTGTAGCATTTAGCTTTTCTCGCAGCCGCAGGCATTTGTAAATCAGTTGCTAGACTGAAAATGGGATGCAGCCATCGCTAAAATACAAAAATATGTGGGGAAACTGCCATTTTTAGAGGTTTGCCACAATTCATATGGTTCCCATTAAGTACTAAAATAGTCTGTAGCGAATATGGGAGATATCTGCTATGGGCTGACGACACAGCAGTCCCCATAGAAATGTATTGGGCTGCAATAAGCACTTATACATCAAGCTCTGGAAAGTGTAACTTTCTGGAGCTTGTGACCGATAGATAATGCCTATAGGTGGTGTTGCCAATAGAACTTATGGGCTTCTTTTTGTAAAAAGTCCCTGGAGAAGCATCCAAAGGATACCACTTCGGGGGTGGGTGCTGGAATAGCACTTCATTAGGCCCCGCCCCATCATAATAAAAGGCAGCAATTCCTGGGTCCGTGAACAATTACTGTGATTTAGTCCCACCCCCATCTTGACAGCGCCGCGATTCTCATGATTATATCCTCATTCTGCCCACTTCACAAGGAAGTGGATGGGATGCGGGAGCTCCACCTACTCTACCGGGGGAAGGTGGACTTCCTGAAAAATCTGAAGTCTCCTGCAACTTCCATGAGAGTAGGCAAGTATGAACAAATGTGATGCGAAGGGTCTGTCATTAAATGGTCATGTACTGAATTTTACGGGTGTGTTCACATAAATGTGGATAACACACCCAAATACGTCTGTCAGGGGGCATAACTCTTTGAATGCTGTAAGGCTTGTGCTGAAATACACAATTACATTAATGATGACCTGTGCCATAGCAGGACTCACTAGCACCCTGTGCTGACCATGAGACCATGATGTCATGCGGAAGGAGTGGTCTACCGGCTCAAGTAAGCTAAGAACTGCGCACTCTGGCTGCGCTGCAGCAGCGAATATGGACCCTAATTCCGAGTTGATTGCTCGCTAGCTACTTTTTGTAGCCATGCAAACACATAGTCGCCGCCCACGGGGAGTGTATTTTCGCTTTGCAGAAGTGCGAACGCCTGTGCAGCCGCACGGCAGCAAACATTTTTTGTGCAGAACAAAACCAGCCCTGTAGTTACTTATTCTGTGCGATGATTGCTGCGACGAGTGACACGGTAATGACGTCAGATATCCGCCCAGAAAACGCCCAGCCACGCCTGCGTTCTTGCAAACACTCCCAGAAAATGGTCAGTTGCCACCCAGAAACTCCTCCTTCCTTGCATTCAGCTGTACGATTGGAACCGTCGCTAGAACCAGTGCAAAACCACAAAGGACTTCATACCCGTACGACGTGCGTGCGCATTGCAGTGCATACGCAATTCGCAGAATAGCCATTTTTTTCACTGATCACTATGCAGCGAACAATGGCAGCTAGCGATCTACTCGGAATGACCCCCCATGGTTTGCCAGATGTAGGGACACTCCCACACATCTAGTTATGGCAATGATGATGACTATCCCGGAGCACATTCTAAGTTTTGTTGATTTGCTTGCTGAATTAGCATGGCAGCTACATTTTATGAACTTGTGGTTATTATTGCATCGCATTATTGTCATTTCCATTTGGTTTACTGAAGAAAAGAATATGGGCCCTCATTCCGAGTTGTTCGCTCGCAAGCTGCTTTTAGCAGCATTACACACGCTAAGCCGCCGCCTACTGGGAGTGAATCTTAGCTTCTTAAAATTGCGAACGAAAGATTTGCAATATTGCGAAAAGACTTCTCTGTGCAATTTCTGAGTAGCTCGAGACTTACTCTTCCAGTGCGATCAGTTCAGTGCTTGTCGTTCCTGGTTTGACGTCACAAACACTCCCAGCGTTCACCCAGACACAGTGCCGTTTCTAGCGGCGGGCGATCCGTGCAACCGCACGGGGCGCCCGCCGCGGCACTTTGTGTCTACTCCTCTCCACCCTCTCTCTCCCCCCGAGCGCTCCTGCTCGGGGGGGCGGGGCTTCGCGGAATGACGCGTTTGCGTCGTGACGTCACGACGCAAATGCGTCATTAGGCGAAGCCCAACCCCCCGAGCAGGAGCGCTCGGGGGGAGAGAGAGGGAGGAGAGGACTGGAGATAACCATCGAAGGAGGAGGCGGCCGGCGCGAGGGATGTGAGTCGGCGGGACCCGAAGAGCGGCAAGATGTAAGTATTCTCTCTCTCTCTCTCCCCCTCCCCCCCCCCCACTTGACACCTGCCTGCCGCACTGTGTAAAATGGGGATACCTGCCGCACTGTGTAAAATGGGGATACCTGCCGCACTGTGTAAAATGGGGATATCTACCGCACTGTGTAAAATGGGGACACATGCCTGCGTACTGTGTAAAATGGGGATACCTGCCGCACTGTGTAAAATGGGGACACATGCCTGCGTACTGTGTAAAATGGGGGCACGTGCCTGCGTACTGTGTAAAATGGGGATACCTGTCGCACTGTGTAAAATGGGGATACCTGCCTGTCGCACTTTGTTAAATGGGGACACCTGCCTGCCGCACTTTGTAAATGGGGACACCTGCCTGCCGCGCTGTGTAATATGGGGACACTTGCCTGGTGTAATGTGTAAAAAGGGGACTTTTTTATTTTTATTTTTTTCCCTGTGGTGGGTGTGATATCAGACAAGGCCACGCCCACTTTAATTAGACCACACCCATTTTAATCAGGCCACACATCCTTGTTGGGAGCGCGCGCATGCTTTTTTTTCTGGCTATATGGGGGGGGGGGCACGCAATTTTTTTTTATAGCAATGGGTGGGGGGGGCGCATTTTGAAATCTCGCACTGGGAGCCAAATTGTCTAGAAACGGCCCTGCCCAGACACTCCCCCATTTCTCCAGCCACTCCCGCGTTTTTCCCAGAAACGGCAGCGTTTTTTCCCACACGCCCATAAAACGACCAGTTTCCGCCCAGAAACACCCACTTCCTGTCAATCACATTACGATCACCAGAAGGAAGAAAAAACCGTGAGTAAAATACCTAACTGCATAGCAAATTTACTTGGCGCAGTCGCACTGCGGACATTGCGCATGCGCACTAAGCGGAAAATCGCTGCGATGCGAAAAAAATTACCGAGCTAACAACTCGGAATGACCCCCATTGCTTTGGAATTTTTGAAGGGGAAAATGTTTGATTCATTTTATTTCATTTTAATATGTCTTTAATTACATTCCATGCCAGAATGCAACTTTCATAGTTTTTAATACCTAGCAAGACATGACTTTCCCTTCTGTATATTATAGTTCATTATCTTATTTTATTTTATACAAATGGGGTGCTGTGACAATATTTTTTACATTACCGGTAATTAAAACTAAAACTATCAAATCACATCTCTTATACATTTCCCGAATGACTGGCGCAAACGCTACTGACTGTCAGCCAAGGTATCGTACTCACGGAACTTAGGGGTCTATGTACTAAGCCTTGGTTCTAGATAAAGTGGACGGAGATAAAGTACCAATCAATCAGCTCCTGACTGTCATGTTGCAAGCTGGGTTTGAAAAATGACAGGAGCTGGTTGGTTGGTACTTTATCTCCGTCCACGTTATCTAGCACCAACGCTTAGTACATGGACCCTTTAATTCACACAGAATCTGAATTATTAATCATGAATTAAAAATTTATATATTACATATACAGTATACAGATGGAGCCACTGCATCAAAGTCGGGGGCGAGCAGTGTGCCTAGGCAAGCCTGTGCCTCGGCCCGCCACCGAGCACGCACAGACACTCCCATTCAAAGAGAACGGGGCGCGTGTGTGTCTACGACGCACTCACGTCCCATTCGTTCCCGGCGGGGTGGACCTAGTCACAGACGGAGCCACTATTAGCGTGGCTCCATCTGTATACTAGGGGTCAGTAAATCTAAGCCTCCCTGGTGGTGCCTAACTCTATCCCTCCCGGGTGGTGACTAACCCTAATCCTCCCTTCCCCGCTGCCTAAACCTAACCCTCCCAGGTGGTGCCTAACTCTAACCCTCCCGGGTGGTGCCTCACCCTAACCCTCCCTTCCCCGCTGCCTAAACCTAACCCTTCCAGGTGGTGCCTAACTCTAACCCTCCCGGGTGGTGCCTAACCCTAATCCTACCTTCCCCGCTGCCTAAACCTAACCCTCCCAGGTGGTGCCTAACTCTAACCCTCCCGGGTGGTGCCTAACCCTAATCCTCCCTTCCCCGCTGCCTAAACCTAACCCTCCCAGGTGGTGCCTAACTCTAACCCTCCCGGGTGGTGCCTAACCCTAATCCTCCCTTCCCCGCTGCCTAAACCTAACCCTCCCAGGTGGTGCCTAACTCTATCCCTCCCGGGTGGTGCCTAACCCTAATTCTCCCTTCCCCGCTGCCTAAACCTAACCCTCCCAGGTGGTGCCTAACTCTAACCCTCCCTTCCCCGCTGCCTAAACCTAACCCTCCCGGGTGGTGCCTAACTCTAACCCTCCCTTCCCCACTGCCTAAACCTAACCCTCCCAGGTGGTGCCTAACTCTAACCCTCCCTTCCCCGCTGCCTAAACCTTTCCCTCCCGGGTACTGCCTAACCCTAAGCCTCCCTTCCCCGCTGCCTAAACCTAACCCTCCCGGGTGGTGCCTAACCCTAACCCTCCCTTCCCCGCTGCCTAAACCTAACCCTCCTGGGTGGTGCCTAACTCTAACCCTACCGGGTGGTGCCTAACCCTAACCCTCCCTTCCCAGCTGCTTAAACCTAACCCTCCCGGGTGGTTCCTAACTCTAACCCTCCCGGGTGGTGCCTAACCCTAACCCTCCCTTCCCCGCTGCCTAAACCTAACCCTTCCCACCTGATACCTATCCCTAACCTCCCCTTCTAAGTGCCTAACCCTAACCCTCCCTCCCTGGTCCCTAACCTTCCCTGCCCTGCAACCTAACTCCTTTTCTCCTGCCTAAACCTAACCTCCCCCACCCCACAACAGCAGGATGCCAGCGCGTCCCGCTGTCAGGACAATAAATATGTCGGGTGTTGGTATTATGATGCCGGTATCCCTGTGCGGCATCGGTATCTAAAAGCTGGGATTTCTTCCTCCTTCGGGATCCCAGAGTTGATATAGTGACAGATAGATAGAAAGATAGATAGATAGATAGATAGATAGATAGATAGATAGATAGATAGATAGATAGATAGATAGATAATTATATTTTCCATTATCTAAATGTTACAAAACTTCTTTTGTGTTTCATATAAACATTTACCTTTTTTAACTTCTCAATATGATGGTAATGTTCATATGATATATACTTTTATTCAGTGTATTATCTTTATTTCATCATCACTAGACTGATTCTTAAATCTATTTTGTGACTACACTACAGAGTCTTATTTTGTATTATTGCTGCCAAATTTATGCTATTTTTATTACTTTAATAAAAATACATACAAAAAATAAATTAAATGAAAAGTCTAAAACTAATTTTTCATATTAAAAGGTCACACGCAGCAAAAACAAATACTAAAAAGAAACACACAATAAAAATAATGGCCCTCATTCCGATTTGTTCGCTTGCTAGCTGCTTTTAGCAGCCGTGCAAACGCTAAGCCGCCGCCCTCTGGGAGTGTATCTTAGCTTAGCAGAAGTGCGAACGAAAGGATAGCAGAACTGCTCGTAAATATTTTCAAGCAGATTCTGATTAGCTCCAGACCTACTCCTACCTTGCGATCACTGCAGACAGTTTGGTTCCTGTTTTGACGTCACAAACACACGCTGCGTTCGGCCAGCCACTCCCCCGTTTCCCCAGGCATGCCTGCGTTTTCATTTGACACACCTGCGTTTTTTAGCACACTTCCGGAAAAATGGACAGTTACCTCCCAGAAACACCCCTTTTCTGTCAATCACTCCCCGATCACTCGTGCGGCAGAATAGCGCCGCTAGACTTTGTGTAAAACTGCATACTTTTGTGTGAAAGTACTCAATGCGTGCGTACTGCTGGCCGCACGCATGCGCAGAAATGCTGTTTTTTTGCCTGATCGCTGCGATGCAAACAACGGCAGCTAGCAATCAACTTGGAATGACCACCATTAAAAAAAGGATTAATAACTGCAAAATTACCCCAAAGTTTTATACAGTATTTCAGTCTCATATTTAAAGGAAATTTGAATAGTGCTAATGGTAAATGTGTTTAAGTTTTGCAAAATGTATAATGTACTGTGATTTTAAAGGTGGGATTTAAACATCAATTTTAATAAATGCAAAACTTGGAGTATTTTGCCTTTACTAAAATGAAAATATAAATCCTCTTGGAAAAAACAATAAACATTTATCATATATTAGTACACTGTGTCCCCTCGCGGCTTCGGGCAAGGTGTCTCACTACGCTCGGCACAGGTTACTATTCCCAATCATAGTCCACGTGGATCGTAAAGTATGAAAAAGTAAAAAAAAAAATGAAAATAATATAAAAAAATCTTGTTGGCCTTTTCATGTGTCGACCGTTGCCATGTCAACCTAGTGACCATGTTGACCTAATGAATGTCAACCTATAGTGGTCGACCTAAGTGTTGTCGACCTAAAGGCCGGATACCACCCTGTCTACATTATTATTGCATATTGGCATGTGGCAGCATAAACCACTGTAGGTTAGTTATGCAGCAGCAGAGCCGAAACTACGTGTGTGCCAGGTGTGCCTGGCACACAGCGCATTTGCACCTGAGGGCGCAACTGGCCGCATCCCCATGACTTTACTCTGCATCATTGTAATGAGTCAAACTGACTCATTACAAGCCGCCTGAGAGGAAGGAGAGGAGCAGCAGCTGCGGAGGCAGGGGAGAAGGAGGAGGAGGAAGAGGGAGGAGGGAGCTGCAGCAGCACTCTGTAATTGGTGGCTGCGCTGCTGCAGCTGTCCCACTCCTTCCACATAGGCTGGCCGCCGCTGTGAATTCTGGGATGCGCTTCCCTCATCCCAGCATTCACAGCAGCGGCGGCCAGTCAATGTGGAAGGAGAGTGCCGCCACCAATTACAGTGCACTGCTGCAGCTCCCTCCTCCCCCTCCCTCCTCCTCCTTTTCTGCCTGCCCGAGATCTGCCAGCAGCTGCTGCACCGAGGAGCCTGACTGCCTGAGCCAGCGGAGAGACAGTAAGTATCTGTCATCTATTATGTCTGTCTGTTTGTCTATCTATTCTGTCTGTCTGCCAAAAAGTGTGTAAAAAGGAGGGACTGTATGCCGTAATGTGTAAAAATGGGGGACGCTGTCTGACGTAATGTGTAAAAGAGGGGATGCTGTTTGCCGTAATGTGTAAAAAGGGGGACTGTCTGTCGTAATGTGTAAAAAAAGGGAACACTGTCTGTCGTAATGTGTAAAAAAGAGGACTCTGCCGTAATGTGTAAAAAGGGGGACTATCTGCAGTAATGTGTAAAAAATAGAGATGAGCAGGTTCGGTTCTCAAAGAACCGAACCCCCCCTGAAGTCCACGTGGTTTACACGGGTCCGAGACAGGCTCGGTTCTTCCTGCCTGACTCGTAAAACCCGAACGAGGGAAAACATCATCATCCCGCTGTCGGATTCTCGCGAGATTCGGATTCCATATAAAGAGCCGCGCGTTGCCGCCATTTTCACTCGTGCATTGTAAAGAGAGAGGAGAGGACGTGGCTACGTTCTCTCAGTGGAAATCTCAATATCAGTGCTCAGTATCAGTGCTTACTTATTGCTGCTCAGTAATACTAGTAGTGTGTCTCTCCTGCTCAGTGTCAGTTCACAGTAGTATCCTCATCGGTGCTCAGTATCACTGCTCATTGTCTTGTGCTGCACTGTGTGGTGCTCAGTATACTACAGTACATTACTAATAGTCCAGTGCTGCATCTTGCTGCTCAGTATCAGTTCTAGTATTCTCATCAGTGCTCAGTATCACTACTCATTGTCTTGTGCTGCATTGTGGTGCTCAGTATACTACAGTACATTACTAATAGTCCAGGGCTGCATCTTGCTGCTCAGTGTCAGTTCTAGTATCCTCATCAGTGCTCAGTATCACTGCTCATTGTCTTGTGCTGCATTGTGGTGCTCAGTATACTACAGTACATTACTAATAGTCCAGTGTCTTGTGCTGCATCTTGCTGCTGTAGGGTGCTGTGGTAGTGTCCTGTCACTGTGCATAGGTCATCATCATTCCAGCCAAACTGGTATCTGGTATCTATCTAGTGGTATCTAATTCAAACATTACCACCATCTAATTCCAGATATATTACTGGCATATAATTCCACACATTAAAAAATGGAGAACAAAAAAGGGGAGGGTAAAATAGGTAAAGCTCAAGATCCACATCCACTTCTATGACTAGTGGCAGCAGCTGAAGCTGCTGCCACTAGTCATAGCAGAGACGATTCAATGCCATCAACGTCGTCTGCCAAGGCCGATGCCCAATGTCATAGTAGAGAGCATGTAAAATCCAAAAAGCAAAAGTTCAGTAAATTGACCCAAAAATCTAAATTAAAATCATCTGAGGAAAAGCGTAAACTTGCCAATATGCCATTTATGACACAGAGTGGCAAGGAACGGCTGAGGCCCTGGCCTATATTCATGGCTAGTGGTTCAGCTTCGCATGAGGATGGAAGCACTCATCCTCCTGCTATAAAAATGAAAATAGTTAAGGTGGAAAAAGCACAGCAAAGAATTGTGCGTTCTAAATCACAAATCCCCAAGGAGAGTCCAAATGTGTCGGCGGGTGCAATGCCTGACCTTCCCAACACTGGACGGGAAGTGGTGGCTCCTTCCACCATTTTCACGCCCCCTGCAAGTGCTGGAAGGAGCACCCACAGTCCAGTTCCTGATATTCAAATTGAAGATGTCACTGTTGAAGTACACCAGGATGATGATATGGGTGTTGCTGGCGCTGAGGAGGAAATTGACGAGGAGGATTCTAATGGTGAGGTGGTTTGTTTAAGTCAGGCACCCGGGAAGACACCTGTTGTCCGTGGGATGAATAAGGGCATTGACATGCCTGGTCCAAATACAAAAAAATCACCTCTTCGATGTGGAATTATTTCAACAGATATGCGGACAACTGGTGTCAAGCCGTGTGTTGCCTTTGTCAAGCTGTAATAAGTAGGGGTAAGGACGTTAACCACCTAGGAACATCCTCCCTTATACGTCACCTGGAGCGCATTCATCAGAAGTCATTGACAAGTTCAAAAACTTTGGGTGACAGCCTAAGCAGTCCACTGACAACTAAATTCCTTCTTCCTCTTGTACCCAAGCTCCTGCAAACCACACCACCAACTCCCTCAATGTCAATTTCCTCCTTAGACAGGAACGCTAATAGTCCTGCAGGCCATGTCACTGGCTAGTCTGACGAGTCCTCTCCTAACTGGGATTCCTCCGATGGATCCTTGAGTGTAACGCCTACTGCTGCTGGCGCTGCTGGAGCTGCTGTTGTTGCTGCTGGAAGTCAATCGTCATCCCAGAGGGGAAGTCGGAAGACCACTTGTACTACTTCCAGTAAGCAATTGACTGTCCAACAGTCTTTTGCAAGGAAGATGAAATATCACAACAGTCATCCTGTTGCAAAGCGGATAACTGAGGCCTTGACAACTATGTTGGTGTTAGACGTGCGTCCGGTATCCACCGTTAGTTCACATGGACTTAGAGAATTGATTGAGGTAGTGTGTCCCCGGTACCAAATACAATCTAGGTTCCACTTCTCTAGGCAGGCGATACCGAGAGTGTACACAGACGTCAGAAAAAGAGTCACCAGTGTCCGAAAAAATGCAGTTGCACCCACTGTCCACTTAACCACGGACATGTGGACAAGTGGAGCAGGTCAGACTAAGGACTATATGACTGTGACAACCCACTGGGTAGATGTATTGCCTCCCGCAGCAAGAACAGCGGCGGCACCAGTAGCAGCATCTCGCAAACGCCAAGTCGTTCCTAGGCAGGCTATACTTTGTATCACTGCTTTCCATAAGAGGCACACAGCTGACAACCTCTTACGGAAACTGAGGAACATCATCTTAGATTGGCTTACCCCAATTGGACTCTCCAGGGGATTTGTGATATCAGACAACGCCACCAATATTGTGCGTGCATTACATGTGGGCCAATTCCAGCACGTCCCATGTTTTGCACATACAATTAATTTGGTGGTGCATAATTTAAAAAAAATGACAGGGGCGTGCAGGAGATGCTGTCAGTGGCCCGAAGAATTGCGGGTCACTTTCGGCATTCAGCCACCGCGTACCGAAGACTGTAGCACCAGCAAAAATTCATGAACATGCCCTGCCATCAGCTGAAGCAAGAGGTGGTAACGAGGTGGAATTCAACCCTCTATATGCTTCAGAGGATGGAGGAGCAGCAAAAGGCCATTCAAGCCTATACATCTGCATACGATATAGGCAAAGGAGGGGGAATGCACCTGACTCAAGCGCAGTGGAGAATGATTTCCATGTTGTGCAAGGTTCTCCAACCCTTTTAACTTGCCACACGTGAAGTCAGTTCAGACACTGCCAGCCTGAGTCAGGTCATTCCCCTCATCAGGCTTTTGCAGAAACAGCTGGAGAGATTGAAGGAGGAGCTAAAATGGAGCGATCCCACTAGGCATGTGGGACTTGTGGATGGAGCCCTTCTTTTACTTAACCAGGATTCATGGGTGGTCAATCTGTTGAAATCAGAGCACAACATTTTGGCAACCGTGCTCGATCCTAGATTTAAAGCCTACGTTGTATCTCTCTTTCCAGCAGACACAAGTCTGCAGATGTTCAAAGACCTGCTGGTGAGACAATTGTCAAGTCAAGCAGAACGTGACCCGCCAACAGCTCCTCCTTCATTTTCTACCACTGCCAAGAAAAGGATAAAATTTCCAAAACCACCCACTGGCGGTGATGCAGGGCAGTCAGGAGCAAGTGCTGACATCTGGTCCGTACTGAAGGACCTGCCAACGATTACTGACATGTTGTCTACTGTCACTGCATATGATTCTGTCACCATTGAAAGAATGGTGAAGGATTATATGAGTGACAGCATCCAAGTAAACATGTCAGACAGTGCATACGTATACTGGCAGGAAAAAGAGGTAATTTGGAGGCCTTTGCAAAAACTGGGTTTATTTTACCTAAGTTGCCTTCCCCTCCAGTGTGTACTCCGAAAGAGTGTTTAGTGCAGCCGGTCACCTTGTCAGCGATCGGCGTAGGAGGTTACTTCCAGAAAATATGGAGAAGATGATGTTCATCAAAATGAATTATAAATTCCTCCATGGAGACATTTATCAGCAATTGCCTCTATAAAGTACACAGGGACCTGAGATGGTGGATTCCAGTGGGGACGAATTAATAATCTGTGAGGAGGGGGATGTACACAGTGAAAGGGTGAGGAATTGGAGGATGAGGATGAGGTGGACATCTTGCCTCTGTAGAGCCAGTTTGTGCAAGGAGAGATTGATGCTTCTCTTTTGGTAGGGGCCCAAACCAACCAGTCATTTCAGCCACAGTCGTGTGGCAGACCCTGTCGCTGAACCGATTAGTTTGTTAAAGTGTGCATGTCCTGTTTATACAACATAAGAATGGGTGGGAGGGCCCAAGGACAATTCCATCTTGCACCTCTTTTTTTATTTATCTTTGCATCATGTGCTGTTTGGGGACTATTTTTTTAAGTGCCATCCTGTCTGACACTGCAGTGCCACTCCTAGATGGGCCAGGTGTTTGTGCCGCCCACTTGGGTCGCTTAGCTTAGTCATTCAGCGACCTCGGTGCAAATTTTAGGACTAAAAATAATATTGTGAGGTGTGAGATGTTCAGAATAGACTGGAAATGAGTGGAAATTATGGTTATTTAGGTTAATAATACTATAGGATCAAAAGTACCCCCAAATTTTATGATTTAAGCTGTTTTTGAGGGTTTTTTTTTAAAAAAACACCTGAATCCAAAACGCATTCGAATCTAACAAAAATCCGAAAGGGAGGTTTTGACAAAATGCGTCCTTATCCAAAACACGACGCAGAATCGAATCCAAAACCCAAACACAAAACACGAAAAATTCCCGCTGCACATCTCTAGTATATTCTGCTGCACCTGTGTATAATGCCCACATGTATATACTGCTGCACCTGTGTATAATGCCACATATATAAACTGCTGCACCTGTGTATAATGCCCACCTGTATATACCACTGCACCTGTGTATAATACCCACATGAACCATTTGGCACATATATTGTGTGTAAATCTGGCTCTGGTACTAACCAGTGCCTCCTGAGAAATTTACCTCACCGCACATCCCGACGATGTGCCCAATTCAGACACATCATTCACAATATCATTCAGTGTGTAGGCACTATGATGATGATGATGATGATGATGATGATGATGCATGGTCCCGCGTGTTGTCAGTAACTTCCTTTTCTGCAGGTCCAATGGGCGACATTGCCAGCGGGGGCCATTCTGCTGAATGTAGCATAGCCCCAACCACCCCTTCCCCACTACACCCGTCGTTCGTTGCTGCCAGCATCGGCAAGTGTACATGCACCGCTGCCAGGTCCCGTTTCTGATAACATTGCATCATTTGCGAGTCGTCTAGTGTGTACATAGCTTAAGTATATTATTAGCACTCACTTTTTCCCTTTTTATCATTCTTCAGCATTGAGTCCCTCTAGGATCACCATGAGGTGCAGATGTAATATAATTGTGTCACGACTCATTTATAAATGGCATTTAAAGCCTTTTGAAACGGTGTTGCGCAGATTTCAGCATTCTATCACATGCTGTGAGCAAAAATGGAGACTTTAAGGACGCTTCATACAGTATATGTAGCTAGTAAAATTCTGGATACATTTTAAAAGCGTTAAGTGTCAAGTTTTCTGACAGTGAGTCTAGCTGGGAACTAGCGTATGGGAAGCATTCACAGCTCATAAGAAAGGATAGAATCTTCCGGTGGGGAATGGTATAAACAGCCAAGGTACCGTCACAAGTATCAGGCAATCCCCAATTCCCAGCTTCAACAGCTGTTTTGTTAAAATGAAGAAATCTCTCTGTTACATTTCCGAAACAATGAAAAAAAAATGTAGATTTCTGCTATATCAGTAAAAAGTAGAAGAAAAAAGAAATGTCAGCCGGAAAAGATGCCTCGTCCCTGTGTTTTGCTTTTGATAAGAAAGCTTGACCACGGGGAATAGATGTTTTCCAGGGAAGATCTGAAGATTTCTACGGTTTGCCAGTGGAATGCTAAACGCCCAAGAATTTACTATCAAAATATTCTGTCATTATTGAAAGAGCCGGAAGAGAGCATAAAATATATACGACGCATCACTCACAGCGGTGCAGCTGTATATTAACAAAATTGCATCATTAGCTAGGCCATTATATGCATCCTGTAATGGGAATCATTTCACAATTAATTAAAATAGGAGAATTGTATGTATTGTTAGCTCTTTACTGCGTACATCAGCAGAAAGATTTATTATCTTGCTGTAGCTTTTTAGTTTTCGGTTTAGATGACTATCCCCATACGAAATACTAATTCACATTTACTAGGAGATGTCAGAGAACAAAAAAAAAAAGGAGAATTAATTTACAAAGAACATTACTGATTCCTTGGGATTCATTTACAAAACAAGAAAATAGCAGATAGCAGAACTTTTTTCTTATTTGTTATTGTTCGTATACACAAAAAAAAAAAAATGTTTCCGCCTCATGATATACAAAGTTTAATGCAATGAGGTGAAAGATGGTGCCGGACAAACTTTATAATTTGTTAGATTTAAAAGATTTAAGTAAGCAGCCCCTCTGTGTGAAAACAAGAAACCAGACTAGTGGAGAGAACAGCATTAAATAGGGGCAGCAAAGAAACAGAGAAAAAGTCACAGGAGGGCTGGAGAGAGCGTGGAGGGAAAAGAGCAAAACAAAGGAGGTGAGATGAAAGAGTCAGGAGAGAGACATAGGGGAATATACTGTTAGCAGTGGTACTTTACTGCTGCTAATATGATCACTCAGTGTCGGACTGGGACATGAAGGGTCCACCGAGGGAATGCAGTTATAGGGGCCCGTACTTATGGGTGTGGCCAGCCTACAAAGGTGGTGTGGCCAGCCTCCACAGAGGCTTGAAATACACAATAGTCTGGTGCAGTTTAATGCAACATATCTACCATGTATAATACAAGTGCACAGTCTGGAACCTGATCCCTAGAGTAAGGAGTGGGCCCTCAGGCGGTGGGGCCTACCGGTGGTTTCCCTGGTACCCCTGTGGGCCAGTCCCACCCTGGGATCACCTGGGGCTATCATATTAGCCCCGATGCCAAAGTTCTTTTCCCCTGATGCCGGCACTTTTTGGGCATTATGCTTGGCGTGCCTGCATTATCCCCGATAAGCAGCTGCTGTAGCCATGAAGACACATGGTAACAGGAACTTATCCCAGATCCCATGTGCTTTTGTGCGATCATTGGTCCAATTTTGGCTCTTTAAAACAGCCTCTAATTGGACACTGTGATAATGACCATTGATCATGAATTGCGATATCCAGCCATTTTTAATGGCTGAAATTGCATCGGGCTGATAGGATAGCCCCAATAGTAGTGGAAGAGAAATGAAAGATAAAAATGAGAGATAAAGAGGCAAACAGATTTTCAAAGGGAAAAAGGGGGGAAAACAAAGGAGGGAGGAGAGATAGAGAGAGATGAAGAAGAGGGAAATGAAGTAAGAAGGGAAAACAGGTGGAGAAAAGAGGGGGTGAGCGCTGAAGAGAGAGCGGTGGAAAGAGAAATAGAAATAGACAGCACTGAGGACAACATGTGAATTAATAATAAAGCACTTCTTATACAAAAAAATATTTATTTATTTTCTAATAAACAAAATTAAAAAAAAACATTACAGGCGAGCTATGTTAGCGTAAATTAGGCAAATTCCATTTAAAGAAGAGAATACTTCAATTTGCTTTAGGAAGAGATGAACATGTTTTATATTGTTGGAAAATATTATTTTCTTAGCTTCAGTCAGTCTGACATTTATGTATTTTACACCCCCAGAAGCAGAGATATAATGCATCACTGAATGATTTTCATGGTGACTAAAATGGGCAAAGTGTAAAAGTCAGTTTAAAGAATGGCTTAACATTTAAAGGCCCTTTCATTAATTGTCCTCATTTTCTCTCAATGTACTGCTTGTTTGAATCTGTTTTAGTGAATGTATAAAACATGAATTTAAGAAGACACCAGGGCAGCTGTCAATGCAAATTACATACTTCCAGATTTTACATACATTTTCTTGCGTGCAGTATAAAGGGCACGCTGTATATTATACACCTAAATAGGACTCAGTCCTTTTTCGTCCCAAGCAGAGGTGTCGGAATGGGTGGGGTAAGGGGGCAGCTCTCCCTCACCCAAACATGAGAAGCGCCGGTCAATGTTCACAGCAGGAGCAATGTGCGGTCAGTTTAAAGACCGCACATCACATCCTCCATGCAGCGCAGGGACTAGGCAACAACGCTCCCCCATCCCTAACTTCCAGAAGAGCAGTGCCAAACTGCCGTGAATTGGTGTGTTTTGGGGGCGTGGCCTAATGCCGAAGAGTGCCCGCCTCCATGAGAGACCTTTGGCTGTGCTGCTGTGTAATCAGGATAGGTACAATAGTGTCTCTTTCACTCCATCTCTCTCTCCCTGTTCCACTCTCTCTCCTTAACACTCTCTCTCCTCTCTCTCTTTCTTTCCCTAACACTCCCCCCTCTCTCTCCCTCTCTAACACTCTCTCCCCCTCTCTCTCTCTCTCTCTCTCTCTCTCTCTCTCTCACACTAACACTCTCTCTCCTCTCTCTCTTTCTCTCCCTAACATTCCCCCCTCTCTCTCTCTCTCCCTCCCTAACACTCTCCTCTCTCTCTCTCTCTCACACTAACACTCTCTCTCCTCTCTCTCTCTCTCTCTCTTTCTCTCCCTAACACCCCCCCCCTCTCTCTCTCTCTCTCTCCCTAACATTCCCCCCCTCTCTCTCTCCCTCCCTAACACCCCCCCCTCTCTCTCTCTCACACACACTAACACTCTCTCCCCCTCTCTCTCTCTCTCTCTCTCTCACACTAACACTCTCTCTCCTCTCTCTCTTTCTCTCCCTAACATTCCCCCCTCTCTCTCTCTCTCCCTCCCTAACACTCTCCTCTCTCTCTCTCTCTCTCTCTCTCTCTCTCTCACACTAACACTCTCTCTCCTCTCTCTCTCTCTCTCTCTCTCTCTCTCCCTAACATCCCCCCCTCTCTCTCTCTCTCCCTAACATTCCCCCCCTCTCTCTCTCCCTCCCTAACACCCCCCCCTCTCTCTCTCTCACACACACTAACACTCTCTCTCCACTCTCTCTCTCTCTCTCTTTCTCTCCCTAACATTCCCCCCCTCTCTCTCTCTCCCTAACACTCCCCCCTCTCTCTCTCTCCCTCCCTAACACTCTCCCCCTCTCTCTCTCTTTCTCTCTCTCTCTCTCTCACACACTAACACTCTCTCTCCTCTCTCTCTTTCTCTCCCTAACATCCCCCCTCTCTCTCTCTCTCTCTCTCTCTCCCCCTAACATTCCCCCCCCTCTCTCTCTCTCTCTCTCTCTCTAACACTCCCCCCCCCTCTCTCTCTCTCTCTCTCTCTCTCTCTCTCTCACACTAACACTCTCTCTCCTCTCTCTCTCTCTCTCTTTCTCTCCCTAACATTCCCCCCCTCTCTCTCTCTCTCTCTCTCTCCCTAACATTCCCCCCTCTCTCTCTCCCTCCCTAACACTCTCCTCTCTCTCTCTCTCTCTCTCTCTCTCTCACTAACACCCTCTCTCCTCTCTCTCTCTTCTCTATCTCTTTCTCTCTCTCCCTAACACTCTCTTTCCTCTCTCTCTCTTTCTCTCCTTAACACTCCCCCCTCTTTCTCTCCCTCCCTAACACTCTCTCCTCCCCCCCCTCTCTTTCTCTCTCTCCCTAACACTCTCTTTCCTCTCTCTCTCTCTCTTTCTCTCCTTAACACTCCCCCCTCTCTCTCTCTCCCTCCCTAACACTCTCCCCATCCCTCTCTTTCTCTCTCTCCCTAACACTCTCTCTCCTCTCTCTCTCTCTCTCTCTCTCTCTCCCTAACACTCTCTCTCCTCTCTCTCTTTCTCCCCCTAACACTCTCTCTCCTCTATCTCTTCCCTCTCTCTTTCTCTCCCTAACATTATCTCTCCTCTTGCTCCTCTCTCTCCTTGACACTGTTTCTCTCTCTAACTGACAGCGTCCTTTTCTCTCCCTCGCTCTCCCTGACACTTAGTCTCTCTCTCTCTCCCTCTTTCTTTTCCTGACAGTCTCCCTCTCTCTTCCCACATCTTTCCAACCATGGTGCCGCCTCCTTTTTGTCCCCCGTAGTACCGCTTCCTCCTCCCGGGTGGCTCCACCCCCAGGGGCGCCAAATGAGGATCTATTTTGCCCCCTCAGCCCATAAATGTTCTGACGCCCCTGATCCCAAGTAGTCGGATGTGGTAACTACTGTGGGTAAAGAAATAGGATTAGCTTAAAACTATTACAAATATACAGTATGTTGTCAGTCCCAGGCCTCACCATTTCTGATGGCAGCCCTGCTCACACACCTTAGAGATGCTCAGGAAAACATTTGGCATTGTGGCAATTACAGTAACGGGGACGAGTGCAGCTGGGCATCTCACTGCTGCTGAAACGAATTTCTTCCTATATATTACCATTGTCCAACATTGCATTTGGTTTTTAGGATGATTCATGATAATGGACCAATAGTATGTTACAGTAGATGATAGATAGATAGATAGATAGATAGATAGATAGATAGATAGATAGATAGATAGATAGATAGATATAGAGGTATATATGTATTATGATTCCTAAAATAGTAGGTGCCCATTTTAGCTTCTGCTTTTTCTTCTTCTACATACAGTTTAATACTGGTCATACCTGTGCTAATCTAGATACTCACCCTGAGGACTAGTATCCATTTAGCCACATACATCTTCACTGGTATATCTACAAGGGGTGCAAGGTGTACAGTGCACTCAGGCCCCCGGATTCAGGGGCCCCAAACACTGCACACTCTGCACTAATATAATTAAACTTACCACTCCGTTGGCCTGGCGCAAGCTGCGGAGCTGCAAAAATTGCTGGTAAAAGGGCCACCATGGCTATTTTGCTGGGGATTCACACATGCGCAGTAGAGATGGCCCTGGGAACAAGGTGAAGGTGCCATGTTCCTGGAGAACTGCACATACACAGTAGACTCTGTACATCTGGCTGTTCAGCACTGTGTTGAATAGGTGGCCGCACGCAAGGGCCGATTCAGAGTTGAACAAAGTCAGTTGCAATTGCACTTGTATTGTGCGCATGGGTGGTCATTCCGAGTTGATCGCTAGCTGCTTTCGTTCGCTGCGCAGCGATGAGGCAAAAAAAATGGCACTTCTGCGCATGCGTATGCGGCGCAATGCACACTTGCGACGTACTACTACAACGAACAATGTCGTTTCACACAAGGTCTAGCGAAGCTTTTCAGTCGCACTGCTGGCCGCAGAGTGATTGACATGCAGTGGGCGTTTCTGGGTGTCAACTGACCGTTTTCAGGGAGTGTTCGAAAAAACACAGGCGTTTCAGGTAAAATGCAGGCGTGGCTGGGCGAACGCAGGGCGTGTTCATGACGTCAAAACAGGAATTGAACAGTCTGTAGTCATCGCAAGCGCTGAGTAGGTTTTGAGCTACTCTAAAACTGCACAAAAATACTTTGTAGCCGCCCTGCGATCCTTTCGTTCGCACTTCTGCTAAGCTAAAATACACTCTCAATGGGCGGCATAGCGTTTGCACGGCTGCTAAAAACTGCTAGCGAGCGAACAACTCGGAATGACCCCCATGGAGCTAAATGACGATATTCACCACAAGTGGAGATGCAACTGATCTTGCCGGATCCTGAGTTGCTTGTGCACCTGCTATGAAGCATTTGCAGTGTAGAAAATTAGACAACTCTGCATCAGCCCAACAGGCGGCAATTAATGACCTTTGCACTACATTTACCATCATAATTGGTAATAACACTGTCAAATTGAATAATATTTTTTTTAAATCAGGTAATAGTTTTATGGCAGGTATGCTGTAATAGTGTCCAGTCACTTATTATCTCCAAGTTTGTGGCTAGTAAAAAAAAAGTTTGTGTACCACAGTATTACTGTTAATGAACATTGTATATAATAAATCTGCCATTACAGCCCAAGTTTCAAGGATATCCATGTTTGAGGACAGGTGACTTAGTTAGTACCTCAGTCAATTGAATTTAACCATCTGTACTCAAACATGCATATCCTAAAAACCCAGACTGTAATGGTGGAGTTTTGGGAACCTCTATATTAAACAATACAATCATACAATGCAACTAGGCTGTTCCAACGTTTCAGTAGTATGCAAACTTTCATCAGGGATCCCTGATCAAAGTTTGCATAAAACTGGAACATTGGAACACACTAGTTGCCTTGTATCATTTATTCTTGAATCCTGTGAGTGCCAACATTCTTGGTGTGTATAATTTAGCCAGGGCTCCCTGGCACAGTATTTTTGTGAGGAGGTAAGACTCAGTGATTGCTGGCCCTTTGGGATTATATTTACTGTACTGTATACATAAAACCTAAAACCTTTCCAAAGAAAGACTTGCCTTTTCAGTTATGCTTAATTAATTTAGTTTAGTAATGCTTTCTTTAAAAAAAAACTATGGGCAAACTTTTCTACTACAGGTTGAGTATCCCATATCCAAATATTCCGAAATACGGAATATTCAAAATACGGATTTTTTGGAGTGAGAGTGAGATAGTGAAACCTTTGTTTTCTGATGGCTCAATGTACACAACCTTTGTTTAATACACAAATTTACTACAAATATTGTATTATAAGACCTTCAGGCTGTGTGTATAAGGTGTATATGAAACATAAATGAATTGTGTGAATGTACACACACTTTGTTTAATGCACAAAGTTATTACAAATATTGGCTAAAATTACCTACAAGTTGTGTGTATAAGGTATATATGAAACATAAATGCATTATGTGCTTAGATTTAGGTCCCATCACCATGATATCTCATTATGGTATGAAATTATTCCAAAATACGGAAAGATCCAATATCCAAAATATCTCTGGTCCCAAGCGTTTTGGATAAGGGATACTCAACCTGTACTACTAAAAAATATTTACTAACCCTTCCCATCCTATCTGGTCACACGATCTGTTACACGCCCTAGACTCTCCCGCTGTTGTAGAACTACATGCCCCAGTATGCCACATCAGTTATACAATGCAGGCAGTGTCGGACTGGGGAATGAAGGGCCCACTGGGGGGAATGCAGTGGTGGGCGGCCCATGTTTAGGGGTGTGTCCAGTATCTAGAGGCAGAGGCAGAACTCTGGGAGGCAATGGAGTCATCTGCCGCCGGGCTCCTGCTCTGAAGGGGGGCACCTCTCCTCCCATTCTGTGACACCATTGAATTGAATTAAGTTAATTGCAAATCACACCCTCTTTATTATACTGAATATACACATCTTACAAGTGTCATACCCAGGATTATAAACCACGACCTATTACACTGGAAGCAGACACCTTACTGATGAAGCTGTTGCTCCTGTATAGGAAATATGAGAATTTTAACTATATGAAGATACTTCTCTGACAATTACACGTAACTTCATATAGTTAGAATTCTCATGCTTCCTCTACAGGAGCAAATAGCTTCATCAGTAAAGTGTCTGCTGTTAGTGTAACAGGTCATGGGTTCTAATCCTGGGTATGACTGCTAAGAAATGTGTGATTTAAAATAAAAGACAATTAAACGTATAAATACAGTATATACATTTTTTTAAGAACACTCCATACACACACACACACACACACACACACACACACACACAATACGCACACATACACACATATATTTATCTTAATATAGAAAATAGGGGGGCACCAATATTTATCTTGCCTCCGGGCAACTGGGACGAACTTACGCCACTGTCTAGAGGGGGTGTGGCCAGCTGCCACAGAGGTTTGGCTAACCATTAGCGAGTGCACAGGCTGGGCTCCTTAACAAATATACATAGTAATTACTGCTTATTTAACATGATAATGTACATGATTAATCACAGCAAAGCAATGTAGAAATACACCATAGTCCTGTGAGGTATAATGTAACATATATATAATGTATGATTCAAGAACACAGTCTGGAACCTGATCCCTAGAGGAGGAGGTAGGCCCAGGGCCGGCGCCACCACTAGGCAGCTTTAGGCAGCTGCCTATGGGCGCCGGCCACTAGAGGGCGGTGCTGCACGCTACCAGTGAAAGAATACTTCCCTACCCTTAGCTCAGCTGAGTTTCACGGCTCAGCAGGGATGCTGCACCGCCCTCCCGCATGTTACCCACGCCCCCACGATTGGATCTCCCTCCCCCCCTCCCCGCGATTGCATCCGTCACCTTACCAGCTCCTTTCCTCATGCTGTTAGCGGAAGTTTTTTGCGGTCGAGCGAGGTGTGTGAGGGCGCGGTCTGCGCATGTCTGCCTTCGCTGCTGCTGCCTCCCTGGCTCTCCCAGGTCCCGGAGGGCAGAAAATGTTTGTGGTGGAGCGCCTTGTGTGAGGCCGCGATCCACGCATGTCTGCCTCCGCTGCTGCTGCCTCCCCGGCTCTCCCAGGTCCCGGACTCTTCCTATGTGTGTGGAGTGACTGGCTGCGGTCTGTCTGCTCCGCCTACGTGGGCCGTGGCTGTTTTATATCTCAAGCTGGGTGAGTGCTGTGGGGGTGGTGGGGGATTGCAGTCGAAAGGGTTAAAGAAATTGGCTCGCTGTGTAACAGGGCCATTATGTCTGTCATGTATATAAGGGAATGTAATAATGTGGGGCATATGTGTCATGGTGCGTTCACACTGGCCGATATATAGCTGGTCTGTCGGCTAGTGTGTATGAGCGATATCTCCGTGAACGTTGTTGTTCACAGACATATCGCGTCGGCCCTGCAGCACAGCCGACGGACAATATATCTAGTGATATATTGGCGCATCGCTGTGTGTGCAGGCAGTCAGACAACCGCCCATACACATGCTGCAACAGCTGGAGGTGATTGACCGCTGAACCGGGCGGGTGCATGTAAATGCCCGCCCAGTTTGTGACGTCAGTGCCAACGGATCAGGCAGTGTGTATGCTCAACACACTGCCCGGTCCATCCGCAGATATACCTGCAGATCAATTGATCTACAGATATATCTACCAGTGCGTAACCAGCATTAGGGCCATTCTGTCTGTCATGTATTAGGGCATTTAATAATGTGTGGCAATATGTCTGTCATTATGTGTACATAGGCCCAGCGACGGGGGGACAAAGGGGACACTTGTAACCAGGGACGGATTGGTCTATGAGGTTACCGGGAAGGATCCCGGGAGGCCGACCGTGCTGCGGGGCCGATTGCCGTACGTGGCTCCGCCCCCCGCATAGCGCGTCCCTCAGCACTATATCTGGCAGCCGCCAGAACCTATCAGAGGCCGCAGCTTGGAGGAGCTCTGTCACTGGATAGTCTGTCATCTCCCGTGATAGAGCTCCTCCAGTCATCAGTAACAGTGCCCGGCAGCCTCACAGAGTGCACACAGGGTGAGTCTGTCTCCTCTCCTGCTCTCTCTGCTACACTCCTGACCCCTTCTCACACACACTCCACCCCCATCTGTTCCGTCCCCCACCCGCGGCACCCCCCATCCCCCATCCGCGGCACCCCTCCCCCACTCGTGACACCCCCTCCCCCAAACTCGGCACCCCCCACTCGCGGCACCCCCTCCCCCACCTGCAGTATAATATGAGTAACGTATGTCGATATGCGCTGTAACGTGTCGCCGCTGTGTGCTGTAATGTGAGTAACGGTTGTCGCTGTGCTATGTAACGTGACGCTGCTGTGCACTGTAATGTGACCCCACTGTGCGCTGTAATGTGCCGCCACTGTGCACTGTAATGTGAGTAACGGTTGTCGCTGTGCGCTTTAACGTGACGCTGCTGTGCGCTGTTATGTGATGTCACTGTGCGCTGTAATGTGACGCCACTGTCCGCTGTAATGTGAGTAACGGTTGTCGCTGTGCGCTGTAACGTGACGCTGCTGTGCGCTGTAATGTGACGCTACTGTGCGCTGTAATGTCAGTAACGGTTGTCGCTGTGCGCTGTAACGTGACATTGCTGTGCGCTGTAATATGACACCGCTGTGTGCTGTAATGTGACGCCACTGTGCGCTGTAATGTGAGTAACGGATGTCGCTGTGCGCTGTAATATGACACCGCTGTGTGCTGTAATGTGATGCAGCTGTGCGCTGTAATGTGAGTAACGGTTGTCGCTCTGCTCTGTAATGTGATGCCGCTGTGCGCTGTAATGTGACGCCACTGTGCGCTGTAATGTGAGTAACGGTTGTTGCTATGCGCTGTAATGTGAAGCCTGCTGTGCGCTGTAATGTGAGTAACGTTTGTCGCTGTACGCTTTAATGTGATGCGCTGTGCGCTTTAATGTGACGCCCGCTGTGCGTTGTAATGTGAGTAACGGTTGTCGCTGTGCGCTTTAATGTGATGCACTGTGTTCTGTAATGTGAACAACGGACATCGCTATGTGCTGTAATGTGATGCCGCTGTGCGCTGTAATGTGAGTAACAGACGTCGATGGGTGTTGTAATGTGATGCCGCTGTGTGCTGTAATGTGAGTAATGGGCGACGCAGTGTGCTGTAATGTGACGCCACTGTGCACTGTAATGTGACACTGCTGTGCGCTATAATATGATGCCAGTGTGCAGTGTAATGTGACGCCACTGTGCACTGTAAAGTGACACCACTGTGCACTGTAATGTGACGCCACTGTGCACTGTAATGTGACACCGCTGTGCGGTATAATGTGCTGCCACTGTGCACTGTAATGTGACGCCACTGTGCACTGTAATGTGACGCCACTGTGCACTGTAATATGAGTAATGGATGTCCCTGGGCGTTGTAATGTGAGTAACGGATGCTGCTGGGCGGTGTAATGTGACGCCGCTGTACGCTGTAATGTGAATAACAGACGCTGCTGTGCGATCGATGTATTGTGAATTGGAACTATTCTATGGCCACAACCCCATATTTTTTGCCACACACCTTTGGTGCGCCCTGTCAATATTTTGGTTATGTGGTTACCCTGAGGCTGCAACATATGCGTTACTGGATAGGATATCCTATTTATTACAGCACAGTGAATTACAGGTCATCGGTGCAGAAGAATGTTGGCCATACACTAGGTACGAATACACAATATTGACGCGTGGATCGACCCATTGCATGTTTTGGGTGCGATTACGATGTGATGCAATGCGTGTCCCCGTGGGTCACACGTCGCATCAACTGATCATGTGTGCTGCACTTATGATCAGTCGATCTGGGTTGGGGTCAATTGCGGATCATACGATAGATCGTAAGGTGCATAAACAACTTACGATCTATCGTACGTCAGGGAGCTTGGTGGGGGAGGTTGTCGGACAACACACATCTAATGCGAGTCGTACTAATATATGGCCAGCAGAAGAGTATTTTAGTATAAACTTAATGGAATTCACAAATGAGTACACAATTTGAATTTCCTGCATAGGATCTTAGATTTTATAATACATACACTTACAGGTGCAGGTCTGGAGGCACATGAAAAATAAGTTTAAATTTGTGATGGCACTGCTCGCAACCCATTTTTATGGTCCTGTGTACTGATCTCGCATACTTTAGTGTTGGTTCCACCTACCATTGATTTGGTGTCGCCCACATGGGGCCATTTCGAGAATTTTTTCCAGGGCCACTTTTAGTTCCCAATCCAACCCTGCTTGTAACAGGCTCTGAGATTCCGAGGGGCCCTGGACCTTCATGAATCTCTGGAGTCCAGTTCTTGTCTCCCCTTGCCTGTGCTGCACTTCAGCGATTCATGTTGGTCACTGTGCTGCGTGCTGGCTGCACACAGCAGGCGGAGCTCGAACTGCTAGCTGCACCAGGGGGAGGGCTGAGCCCCTTTCCTGTCCTCGGCAGCCCCAATGAGCTACGAAATGCTGGTATCCCAATGGGGGTTAAAGAGAGGATGCCCTCTCTGCCTGGAGACAACTACAAGAGCCTGTTGGACAGGGTGTCTCCACTGACGCACATGGCAGTTGGAGCCGTAATAGGGATCCTGGAGCTGTCAGATCCTGGAACAAGGTCGTAGCTACCATAGGTGCAGGGAGTGCAGCTGTTATGGGGCCCAGAGCTAAAAGGAGCCACCTTCCCTGTCACAGTTACATGTGTTATATACAGGGTGTAGCTACCATAGGTGCAGGGAGTACAGCTGCTATGGGTCCCAGAGCTGAGAGGGGCCACCTTCCCTGTCACAGTTACATGTGTTATATATACAGGGTGTAGCTACCATAGGTGCAGGGAGTGCAGCTGCTATGGGGCACAGAGCTGAGAGGGGCCACCTTCCCTGTCACAGTTACATGTGTTATATACAGGGTGTAGCTACCATAGGTGCAGGGAGTGCAGCTGCTATGGGGCCAGAGCTGAGAGGAGCCACCTTCCCTGTCACAGATACATGTGTTATATACAGGGTGTAGCTACCATAGGTGCAGGGAGTGCAGCTGTTATGGGGCCAGAGCTGAGAGGGGCCACCTTCCTTGTCACAGTTACATGTGTGATATACAGGGTGTAGCTACCATAGGTGCAGGGAGTGCAGCTGTTATGGGGCCCAGAGCTAAAAGGAGCCATCTTCCCTGTCATAGTTACATGTGTTATATACAGGGTGTAGCTACCATAGGTGCAGGGAGTGCAGCTGCTATGGGGCCAGAGCTGAGAAGGGCCACCTTCCCTGTCACAGTTACATGTGTTATATAAAGGGTGTAGCTACCATTGGTGCAGGGAGTGCAGCTGCTATGGGGCACAGAGCTGAGAGGGGCCACCTTCCCTGTCACAGTTACACGTGTTATATAAAGGGTGTAGCTACCATTGGTGCAGGGAGTGCAGCTGCTATGGGGCCAGAGCTGAGAAGGGCCACCTTCCCTGTCACAGTTACATGTGTTATATAAAGGGTGTAGCTACCATTGGTGCAGGGAGTGCAGCTGCTATGGGGCACAGAGCTGAGAGGGGCCACCTTCCCTGTCACAGTTACATGTGTTATATAAAGGGTGTAGCTACCATTGGTGCAGGGAGTGCAGCTGTTATGGGGCCAGAGCTGAGAGGGGCCACCTTCTCTGTCACAGTTACATGTGTTATATACAGGGGTGTAGCTACCATAGGTGCAGGGAGTGCAGCTGCTATGGGGCCCAGAGCTGAGAGGAGCCCACCTTACCTGTCACAGATACATGTGTTATATACAGGGTGTAGCTACCATAGGTGCAGTCAGTGCAGCTGCTATGGGGCCAGAGCTGAGAGGAGCCACCTTCCCTGTCACAGTTACATGTGTTATATATACAGGGTGTAGCTACCATAGGTGCAGGGAGTGCAGCTGCTATGGGGCCCAGAGCTGAGAGAGGCCACCTTACCTGTCACAGATACATGTGTTATATACAGGGTGTAGCTACCATAGGTGCAGTCAGTGCAGCTGCTATGGGGCCAGAGCTGAGAGGGGCCACCTTCCCTGTCACAGATACATGTGTTATATACAGGGTGTAGCTACCATAGGTGCAGGGAGTGCAGCTGTTATGGGGCCAGAGCTGAGAGGGGCCACCTTCCCTGTCACAGTTACATGTGTTATATACAGGGTGTAGCTGCCATAGGTGCAGGGAGTGCAGCTGCTATGGGTCCCAGAGCTGAGAGGGGCCACCTTCCCTGTCACAGTTACATGTGTTATATACAGGGTGTAGCTGCCATAGGTGCAGGGAGTGCAGCTGTTATGGGGCCCAGAGCTAAAAGGAGCCACCTTCCCTGTCACAGTTACATGTGTTGTATATATTTTTCACCATTGGGTGATACATAGGTGTCCTTAAAAAAAGTTGCCTTTGGGTCTGCAATATATCTTGGTATACCCTGAACCCCTTCAATATGTTGCTATGGGGCCCACAAAGTTCTGGCTACGATCCTGTCCTGGAGCTGTACCCAGTGGACTTTGTCAAGGTATGGAGAGGGCAAATCTGTGCAATGGCAGGTGTGATGGCGCTCTGCTTGGGGAGCAGCGTGGCTGCAATACGGCATTGTAGCAACGAGGATGAAGTTATATGTATTTACACAGGACATTTTTAAAACATCAATAGCACAAATTACCTTTTTTTTTGCAATCGTATAATAATATTTCTGTATGGATTGTAGCCTGTAGCTATATATTGCTGATATATATAGTGGATAATACTGTTACCGGCTTACTGTATTAGTAGTGAGTGAGCAGATATGGCATGTATAAAGGCAGAGCACTAGTATACAGATTGCACATCTGAGGGGAATGCTAATATCTTAATAACACGTGGCACAGCCACATATCCCGAGTAAAACAATCAATGCTTACTATCTTTTAACCATTTAGACAGTGAAGTCTGCACTAATGTATTCTTTCTTTATAAAGATATTGTTCTGAAAAAGTTGAAACAAGCAGACACAGTGCAGACTGTTGGGATAAAGAATAATAGATGATTTATTGGTTCCACTCACATAAATAGTATTAAACACTGCATATCATCCTCAAATAGCATGTACATAGTCCAGATCCAAATGTACTTCTCAATGCACGGCGGCGATGCTTTTGCCTGCGCAGCCTAGGTGATATCATGCAGTTGCTGTGGCCCGCCCCCGTAACAGTTCAGACACGCCTGCATTGTCCGGACCGCACCCCAACAACGGCGTTCTACTGTGTGTATTATATGTAAGCGGCACTACTACTGTGTGTATTATATGTAAGCGGCACTACTACTGTGTGTATTATATGTAAGCGGCACTACTACTGTGTGTATTATATGTAAGCGGCACTACTACTGTGTGTATTATATGTAAGCGGCACTACTACTGTGTGTATTATATGTAAGCGGCACTACTACTGTGTGTATTATATGTAAGCAGCACTACTACTGTGTGTATTATATGTAAGCGGCACTACTACTGTGTGTATTATATGTAAGCAGCACTACTACTGTGTGTATTATATGTAAGCGGCACTACTACTGTGTGTATTATATGTAAGCGGCACTACTACTGTGTGTATTATATGTAAGCGGCACTACTACTGTGTGTATTATATGTAAGCGGCACTACTACTGTGTGTATTATATGTAAGCGCCACTACTACTGTGTGCATTATATGTAAGCGGCACTACTACTGTGTGTATTATATGTAAGCGGCACTACTACTGTGTGTATTATATGTAAGCGGCACTACTACTGTGTGTATTATATGTAAGCGGCACTACTACTGTGTGTATTATATGTAAGCGGCACTACTACTGTGTGTATTATATGTAAGCGGCACTACTACTGTGTGTATTATATGTAAGCGGCACTACTACTGTGTGTATTATATGTAAGCGGCACTACTACTGTGTGTATTATATGTAAGCGGCACTACTACTGTGTGTATTATATGTAAGCGGCACTACTACTGTGTGTATTATATGTAAGCGGCACTACTACTGTGTGTATTATATGTAAGCGGCACTACTACTGTGTGTATTATATGTAAGCGGCACTACTACTGTGTGTATTATATGTAAGCGGCACTACTACTGTGTGTATTATATGTAAGCAGCACTACTACTGTGTGTATTATATGTAAGCGGCACTACTACTGTGTGTATTATATGTAAGCGGCACTACTACTGTGTGTATTATATGTAAGCGGCACTACTACTGTGTGTATTATATGTAAGCGGCACTACTACTGTGTGTATTATATATAAGCGGCACTACTACTGTGGGCATTATATGTAAGCGGCACTACTACTGTGGGCATTATATGTAAGCGGCACTACTACTGTGTGTATTATATGTAAGCGGCACTACTACTGTGTGTATTATATGTAAGCGGCACTACTACTGTGTGTATTATATGTAAGCGGCCCTACTACTGTGTGTATTATATGTAAGCGGCACTACTACTGTGGGCATTATATGTAAGCGGCACTACTACTGTGTGTATTATATGTAAGCGGCACTACTACTGTGTGTATTATATGTAAGCGGCACTACTACTGTGTGTATTATATGTAAGCAGCACTACTACTGTGTGTATTATATGTAAGCGGCACTACTACTGTGTGTATTATATGTAAGCGGCACTACTACTGTGTGTATTATATGTAAGCGGCACTACTACTGTGTGTATTATATGTAAGCGGCACTACTACTGTGTGTATTATATGTAAGCGGCACTACTACTGTGTGTATTATATGTAAGCGGCACTACTACTGTGTGTATTATATGTAAGCGGCACTACTACTGTGTGTATTATATGTAAGCAGCACTACTACTGTGTGTATTATATGTAAGCGGCACTACTACTGTGGGCATTATATGTAAGCGGCACTACTACTGTGTGTATTATATGTAAGCGGCACTACTACTGTGTGTATTATATGTAAGCGGCACTACTACTGTGTGTATTATATGTAAGCGGCACTACTACTGTGGGCATTATGTGTAAGTGCAGGGTTGGCTCTACCATTAGGCAGCTGCTTAGGGTGCCAGTATCTGAGGGGGCTGCCCTGAGTCTGCTTATCACAAATTTACGGATAACTCCGAGAGATGCATACCTGTAAAACTTAATTTAGACGGTAGCTGTTGAACTTCTAAGATGCTGCCTACATACTTTCATCTGATGGGCTGGAAAATGTGTACTGGTTTATGGTTTTGGTCTGGGAGGGGGGGGGGGGGGTGTTAAAAGAAAAGCAGGCTGAAGTTTTGCCTAGGGTGTCGAGAAACCTTGCACCGGCCCTGGGTAGGCCCCCAGGTACTGAGGCCCACCAGGGGTTTCCTTTATTCCCGTGTGGGCCAGTCCAGCCCTGAATGCACTGCAGTGATGTCAGCTGGGGAGCCAGTGCATTACATTCTATTGCTCAGTTTTCTCCAGCAACCCTGACGTCTATTTGGGCTCTGGGGTAATGCGCCTGCACATTTTATTAACAGTGAATTAATTTGAGTAAATAACTGCCTTTTTATATCAACAATATTCTATATCACTTTGTTGCAAAATCAATTATTTGGAGAAAAACAGTCCAACAAAACGGCCATGAGGTTCCTCTGGAAAAGATTGGAGCAGGCATTTCACAAACAGAATATTCAATCATTTTTGTTCTTGCACCTCATACATGAGCACAGGAAAAATATCAAAGATTGTACACCATATGGTAAATTTGTGTGCAAATAGACATAGTATTTCTCCCATAATATCATGTGGCTGCAAGAAGCAATTTGTAGAAATAAACTAATGATGAGCGATAGATTAAGCAGTCAGGGTGCCCCTGGGCAAGTGGGCATAATATTATTGGGTGTGCTGCTCCCCTTTCCCATCACACCACTCACCACTGCCCACCCCCCGGAGTCTCCTCTTCCGGGCTCCAGGATGGCACATGTGAACATTCTCAGATTCTGGGCCTACTTCAGATCTGATTGCAGCAGCAAATTTGTTAGCTAATGGGCAAAACCATGGCCCTCATTCCGAGTTGTTCGCTCGCTAGCTGCTTTGAGCAGCATTGCACACGCTAAGCCGCCGCCTACTGGGAGTGAATCTTAGCATAGCAGAATTGCGAACGAAAGATTAGCAGAATTGCGAATAGACACTTCTTAGCAGTTTCTGAGTAGCTTGATCACACTGCGATCAGTTCAGTCAGTTTCGTTCATGGTTTGACGTCACAAACACACCCAGCGTTCGCCCAGACACTCCCCCATTTCTTCAGACACTCCCGCGTTTTTCCCAGAAACGCAAGCGTTTTTTCGCACACACCCATATAACGGCCAGCTTCCGCCCAGAAACACCCACTTCCTGTCAATCACACTCCGATCACCAGAACGATGAAATTTCTTTGTTAGGCCGTGAGTAAAATACCAAACTCGTTTGCAAATTTACTTGGCGCAGACGCACTGCGAACGTTGCGCATGCGCAGTTTGCGACTAATCGCTCCGTTGCGAAAAATTCTTACGAGCGAACAACTCGGAATGAGGGCCTATGTGCGCTGCAGGGAGGTGGGGAGATATAACATGTGCAGAGAGAGTTAGATTTGGGTGGGTTATTTTGTTTCTGTGCAGGGTAAATACTGGCTGCTATATTTTTACACTGCAATCTAGATTTCAGTTTGAACACACCCCACTCAAATCTAACTCTCTCTGCACATGTTACATCTGCCCCAACTGCGATGCCCATGGTTTTGCCCATTAGCTAACAAATTTACTGGTGAATTGTCAATATGAACTTTTTTTTTTGAGCTCCTGGTCTGCACATACTCCCGCAGGGTCAGATGTACTAAGCGTTGAAAAGTGATAAAGTGGAAAGTGATAAACTACCAACTAACCCAGTCCTAACTGTCATTTTTAAAACACAGCCTGTAACATGGCAGTTAGGAGCTGATTGGCTGGCACTATTATCACTCTCCACTTTATCACTTTTCAACGCTTAGTACACTACGGGGTAAATTTACTAAGATGGGAGTTCTATTTAAGATGGGATGTTGCCCATAGCAACCAATCAGGTTCTACTTCTCATTTATCTTGCACCTTCTAGAAGATAATAACTGGAATCTGATTGGTTGCTATGGGCAACATCCCATCTTAAATAGAACTCCCATCTTAGTACATTTACCCCTACATCTGGCCCGTACTTTTTGTTATGTGTCCAAATAGCAGTGGCTAGCAATCTTACCTGCATGAAATAAAATATCACTGTAGTCACTACAGCCTGGCTCTCTTGTTGGGATTTATTAAATTCATACTTTAGGCAATATAATAATTTGATTTTCAGATTGAACAAAATAATCAATTTTTTATCTTACTTTTATTTAACTAGAGTGATATTTCTACTTGCAGAGATCCAGTAAGCCAAATATAATACGGGAATAATTTTAAATCCCAGCGGCGCGTATGTAACATCTACAGGACTGCCATTATCAATTAATTTTCTGATGTTAGAACAGGAAATAAAATTGACTTGACCATATGCTCCTTTTCATATTTTCTTACGGAATAAAAAGAACTAAAAAAAAAAATTTACAGTTTGACAATAAATTTGATGTTTTACTGCACATTACCAGAAGAAATGTAAAATGATCTGCCCTTAGATTCTGGGGTCAGACTTGTTTCACGTTTAATAGTAGAAAATTATATTTCACATGAATTCCGTACATGGACCGAGCTGGCTACTTCTGAACATTTTCAGATCAAAGGTCCAATTTTATATTAAAGGTCCAATTTTATGTTAAACAAATTACATCTTTTCTTTTGGGAGACATTTTTTCAAGAAGACCTACAAACAAAACACATGTTAAAGTCTTCTACAGTAAGTCACTTTTACTTCCATATATTGCACTGCATGGTTTATATACTGCAGATTAGTGACTATCCAACTAATTTGAAAAGAATGCTGTATATAATAAAACTAGGTGGTTCATCGCGCCCTACGGGCGCTCTTCACACCATCGTAAGGTGTTATGCCTCCTTAACCCTTGTACACCCTTGTGGCAGAGGCGGATTGGCCATAGGGTCTACAGGGAAGATTCCCGGTGGGCCGACGCATCCACGGGGCCTGTTTTGTTTGAGGACATGTGGTCCTATTTATAGACATAATGAATAAGATGCCAAACAATTTGCATATATGAAAATGATTTTGCCACTTAGCCTGTGTTTGCAGATTATCTAGTGTATGCTCTGTCTGCCTGCTTGGCTGACATATAAGATTGAGTGAATAGTGATTGGGATACGGTTGGTGTAATAAGCAAGAAAATATATCTTTCTAAAGAATTATATAGTTTCCTAAATTCTAAAGGTGTATCATATAATGTGCTCATAACCATAGGCGTGCGCACGGGGGGGGGGGGGGTGCCTGGCACCCCCTAATGTGCGCTGCTGTGTCAGACAGAATAAGATGACTCCTGACCTGCCGCTGCTGTCAGGAGTGCAAATTCAATCACATTCACTACCTTCCCCTCCGCCTGCTATCTGCTATCTGTCTATACAGGGGTGCCGCTGATGGTAGGGGGCTTCGGTCTCCTGACTTCCCCCAAACCTCCATTACAGGTAGCACGCATCGACCTCTGCCCCCTGCTGGAGACTGCAACTACCGCAGGTAGCGCAAGCAGGGGAGGAAGTGCCGATGACAGGGATGCTGCTGCAGCCGCACATCTCCATAATTGTCCCGCCAGCTTTCTCCGTCGCCTAATTGGTACCCTCAGCTGCTGCAAAAGTGCCGGAGTGATGGAAATTGCGGCGCTGTCAGTACTGGCCAGTTGCGGGGCAAAGTCCGGATAGTGTTCCCCACAGCTTCTTCCCTCCCCAAGCCCTTGTCTGCCTGCCTCCGGGTCCCCCTGTTCACCTACCTCTGCAGTGTGTGGCTGGCTGGATGTGGGCTAGTGCCTCCTCTGGGAACAGCCTTTCCCTCCTCCTGCCTCACACATTCCTCCCCTCTTCTTCCCCCTCGGCTCTCCTGCCCTAAACCCTCTGTCCCCTCTCAAAGTACCCAAATTTGTGGACCATCCTCGTGCCCACTGATACGCACCCCCCTGCCATAGAGCCTACTGTACTGTCAGCCAGGCACTTGGAGATTCAAAGCAGCTGCACTTTATTTATTACAGCCTGCCCTCTGACCCCCCTATGTCGCAGCCTGCACTCTGAACCCTCCCTACGTGTCGCAGCCTGCCCTCTACCCCTCCTTACCTGTCGCAGCCTGCCCTCTGACCCCTACTTACCTGTCGCAGCCTGCCCTCTGACCCCTACTTACCTGTCGCAGCCTTTCCTCTGACCCCTACTTACCTGTCGCAGCCTGTCCTCAGAACCCTTCCTGCCTGTCGCAGACGGCCCTCTGCGCATGTGCGGCAGCCGCATTGCATGACAGGGACACACGGCAAAGACAGGGACATCGACGAAAGCAATCACAGCGGCGATCGCAAGAATATTAACAGACGGAAAGGCATTCCAGGGCGGATACTCACCGTTTTCTGGGCGTGGTGAGTCCAACGCAGGCGTGTCCAGGCGTTTGTAGGGCGGGTGTCTGACGTAAACTCCGGGACCAGTCACGCTGAAGACATCACAGCCGGTGAGTATGTCAGGACGGACCTGCTTAGAAACTGCTAAAAATCTTTTTGCATAGCAGCGCTGCACAAGCGTTCGCAGCCTTGCTATGCAAAAAATCCCTCCCCCATAGGCAGTGACTAATTGATCGCACGGGCTGCAAAAAGAAGCTTTGTGCAATCAACTCGGAATGAAGGCCAATGTCTGTGGGCTTTTTATTCCCCCATAGGAACAAATGTATTGGGGATAGATATATATATATATATATATATATATATACATACACACACAGTATATAAATATATACTGAATTGGGAGTTCTATTGTTTGGCAACGTCTCTTCCTTGTGAGATCTTTTGCGCGCACTGTCCCATTACAAAGTTTGTCTCATCAAGGGGCGCAAAAATCTACATTAGCTTACCAAAAGAATTAAGCTCAGTCCGGCCCTACGTAGATTTATCCTCCCGGCTCACACCATGCACCTGCCGCACTCTCTTTCTTTTGCCGCTCATGCTCTCCTCCCGTACCGCACTCTCAATCATCTTGTAACACTGCAGCCACTCCAATGCCACAGGCCCAGGCAGCGTTCCTCTTAGGAGGAAGAGATGCCATCAGCGGACACAGCTGAGACAGTTCAGCAGAGACTGCCACTGAGATACTAAGTCACCACTTACTGAGTGCTGCAGGGGAAAGAGAGGGGCCCAGGCATATATATATATATATATATATATATATATATTTATTTATATGAGCCAAGCATTCAGTAGTTACAGAAGTGTACCTGCAATATATACTGAATGCTTGGCTTTTAATATTTCTAACTTACTGTATTTGTCCAGGCCAGCCAGAGGGAATAACATGTACCATGTGGCATAATGTGAATTTGGCTCATACTGTGTGACATAATGTGAATTTGGCTCATACTGTGTGACATAATGTGAATTTGGGCTCATACATTGTAACGTAATGTGAATTTGTCTCATACTGTGTGGTGTAATGTGAATTTCGGCTCATGCTGTGTGGTGCAATGTGAATTTCGGCTCATACTGTGTGGCATAATGTGGATTTTGGCTCATACTGTGTGGCATAATGTGGATTTTGGCTCATAATGTGTGGGGTAATGTGGATTTCGGCTCATACTGTGTGGCATAATGTGGATTTTGGCTCATACTGTGTGGCATAATGTGGATTTCGGCTCATACTGTGTGGGGTAATGTGGATTTCGGCTCCTACTGTGTGGTATAATGTGGATTTCGGCTCATACTGTGTGGCATAATGTGGATTTCGGCTCATACTGTGGGGTAATGTGAATTTTGGCTCATACTGTGTGGCATAATGTGGATTTTGGCTCATACTGTGTGGCATAATGTGGATTTCAGCTCATACTGTGTGGCATAATGTGAATTTTGGCTCATACTGTGTGGCATAATGTGGATTTTGGCTCATACTGTGTGGCATAATGTGGATTTCGGCTCATACTGTGTGGTATAATGTGGATTTCGGCTCATACTGTGTGGCATAATGTGGATTTCGGCTCATACTGTGTGGCATAATGTGAATAAAGGGCACTACTGTCAATAGCTGGTGAGCATGGGGACATGTGTGACAAATGCTGGTGTCATACAGAGGAGGAGTGTGATGGCATAGAAAGAGGCAGATGTGGCTGTGATGGAATTTGTGTATATTTTAAACTGTACTTTTGTTATATTAAGACTCAAATGTTCGGCCCTCTAAATCTCCCATACTTTTCAGAATGTCCCACTGAAAATTAGGGTGTAGGTGCTTGGGCGTGCAAGGGGTGGGGTGTGGGTGGTACAGATGCACCTCAGCCCACCACTCTCTAGTTCCGCCACTGGGTCAGGGATAGGTTAGGAAAGTGTAAGCAGTGATAGGATGCAGCAGCAGCTAGGACTCTGGGTTATGCCGTGGCAGACAGTCAGTACTAGCTGGTGGTCGCACCATTATGTTTCATTTTATTTATCTGGGGTGTATTATATCTACTTTATTATTAGGAACTAGGGAGAAATTAGATTAAGCCATGTGATTTTACTGAAAGAATGTAAAATTGTACTAGACAAGTCCCTGGGCGGTGTTGGACACGTGTGATACCCACGTTTGGGGTACCCCTTCTGCTAGTTAAACCAGCTGCAGATGCACTGTGAGGATTAAAACCCTTTTAACACTGGTTGCTAAGCAACCATGGCACCCAGGAGAGGAATATGTATAGCACTAGGACCCTGGGCTTTCCATCAGGATCCCTGCAGAGCGGGAAGCTGGGAGCGCTCTGATTGGCCGTGTGTGTGGGGAGAGAAGAAGGGAGGAGAGCTGCAGTGAGCAGAGAGCAGCATGGCAGTGAAACAGGATGCAGTGTGTGTGGGTGTGAGGAGCTGTACGCGGAGGTCTGGAGGCGCGCTGCGCTGGGAGAGACTGGGCACCGAGAGAAGGCTGTCATCCTGAAAAGCAGCAGTGAGAAGTGACCGGCAGGAGCTGGCAACAGCAGCAGATAATACAGGTACTCTCCCTCACCCCAGACAGCCCCCACCTATGGGCACCCAGACCAACAGTGATCACCCTGACAGCTTGCAACATCACAGCCCCCTTGGGACAGATCACAGCAGGACTCTATGTACAAGGAGAGGGACACGTGTGATTTATTTGGGGCTGCCTGCCACTGTACCAGAGAACCTTAAGGGATGGGGTTGTTTGAAACCCTCTGCTTCCCCTTACCACTGCAATTGCAAGGAAAACACAAAGTGACACTTATCCCTAGACTGTTTGAGCTACAGCACCATGTGTGTGCTAGGATTGGGTCATTTGCTCTGTGTCCCACTGTATGCTGATATCAGTTCTTACTCCACAGCGCCCTCTATTTGAAGCTCATTGCTACACTGTGCTATGACTTACTCCACAGCGCCCTCTATTTGAAGCTCATTGCTATACTGTGCTATGACTTACTCCACAGCGCCCTCTATTTGAAGCTCATTGCTACACTGTGCTATGACTTACTCCACAGTGCCCTCTATTGGAAACTGGTGCTATACATTTCAGGTAGCTGCTCCACGCCACCACCCGTTGGATTACAAATACTGTGCACAGTGCAAACTCATTCTACAGCACCCCCTGTAGGACATTGATATAGCTGGAACATTTTGTCAGCAGCGTAAACTGAACACATCCAATCTAGCGCCATCTGGCGGACACTTTAGTAAATACGGAGTGGATAGAAATGCCAGCCCACGCTTATGTTGTACTTTTGTTTGGGTAAATGCCTAATTCTATTGCAGCATTATTCCAGACTGATGCAGTTGATTGTCAAAGTCCTTCTTGTGTTCTAATTGCAACATTACACATTTATACTTGATGTTACAGGTTGCTTCAACAAACAGGTCGTGTTGATATGTAAATGTACTTGGCTGGTAATACCCAAATATCATTTGTAGTGGCGACTAGTGAAACCAACTATAATAAATTGTTGTCAATACGATTCTGTGTTCTATCTATATGTGTGGGGCTCTCTTGGGGTGTCCATCCTTCTGCCACAGGCTCCTGAAGTAGAAGTCGGGAGAGGTCTTAAAGCCGTAAGCGTCGATTGAAGAAAGCAGGTACAATTGCACTCACACACGCAGGGGGGCTATCACACACGCCCAAAAGGCAGTGCTAGACACACCCCTCCTGTAGTGCACCCCCTAATAAAATTAGCTGCGCACGCCTATGCTCATAACGTTTAATTTTATTTCCTTTTAACTTCCCCCTTGATGCTGGACATCCCCACTATCTGGTAAGTCTTGGGGGGAGGGTGCTGCTGCCATGGCCCATGGCTAGACCTTACACCTCTGGTGCTGCCCAAGTGGGGCCACTAGTACAAATTTTTCCAGGGCCACTTTTTGTTCCCAATCCACCCCTGCCTTGTGGCATCCAATATTTATATTATATGGAGTATTACCTCCAATCATAATTGTGTGAGTGGTTAAATATTGCAGGGACGAAGGGCGTGCAATGGTTTAAGGGGTCGTAGCCCCTTGCAATGGCGTGAACAGCGCACGTAGGGCCTGGTGAATCACCTAGTAGGTTCTTTGGTTAGGGGAGTGGCGGGTGCGGGGAAGATGCGGGTGGGGGTCTGGAGCCACCGTGGGTGGGGAAGAAGAGGTTGCGGGGGTGCCACAGATGGGGGAGAGGTGGGGGCGGTGGTGCTGCGGGTGGGGGAAGGGCGGGAGCAGGGGTGCTGCAGGCGGGGGAGGGGGTCCGGAGCTACCACGGGTGGTGGAGGGGGGTGTGGGGGTTGGTGGGGTGAGGCAGGTGAGGCAGAGCCTTTCCTGTCATACTTACGTTTGTGCCAGAGTTTTGACTGTATAAAGTAGATGAAAGATATAAATAATTTGATTGAAATATCTACTTTGCATTATTCTAATCATTTTTATAGGCAAAACTCTGGAGTAAAAATTCTATGGCAGGTGAGGCACTGCCTCACCTGTCTATCTTTTCCGCACATCTCTGATCAAAACTCAGCAAATTTCCAGGAGTTTATACTGCTGCACCTGTGTATAATGCCCAGATGTACACTTTGGCTCATATATTGGATGTAAATCTGGCTCTGGGGCTAGCCAGTGCCTCCTGAGCAATTTAGCTCACCGCACGTCCCTGTGCTGCGGGTGGGGGAAGGGCGGGTGCGGGGGTGCTGCGGGTGGGGGAGGGAGTCCGGAGTCACCACGGGTGGTGGAGGGGGTGAGGTGGGGGTGCCACGGATGGGGCCTGGAGATACTGCGAGTGAGGAAGGGGTTGGTAATGCTTCTCCTGCTTCTCCTCCTGGAAGCAGCTAAGCTGCTGTCCTCCCTTTGGCAGTGGCTCTCCCGGAGACTCGTACAGCAGCCAGTCACTATTGTTACAGCCGGTGTACCAACGCGCTGCATTACAGGGAAGAAGATGCACTCAATAAACTACAGCTTCCAGCAGCCCGTAGCGCAGGAATGCTTTGGCGCTAAGGGCTGCTGGGAGCTGTAGTTTATTTAGTGCATCTACTTCCCTGTAATGCGACGCATTGGGACACTGGCGCTAATAATAGTGACTGGCTGGCAGAACTGACTAACTTGCTGAATCAATGTAAAAGGTGAGAGTGCTGTGCAGTGTCAGTGACACTGCACACCCACTGCACTGCACAGCACTGTCACCTTTTACATTGATTCAGCGTCCAGACATTACCCTCCGCGATATCACCCACTCTATCCGTTACATTAGCCATCTCGGGGCTTCCAGGCCGGCAGCCCAGGTGCTGTATTGCAGAGTCAGGGCCTCTGGAGATCTAGGCGTGGCTGTGGTGGGGAGGCACTTCTGTAACATCTTGCGCAGAGGAGGCTCCGAGAGTATGTGGTGCAGGGAGGGCTATGAAAGCCTTCCGCTGCGCCGCTTTCATACACATTTATGCCGGTGGCCGCAGCAGCTTTTGTTCCACCTGCACCGCGGTTAGGGAGTGGGGAATGTTGATGTCGGAGGGGGCAGGTCGACTGGCAACAGGACATAGGACGCTGCAGTAAAAGGATTTTTTTCCTCCCTATCTACAGCGCAGAGACTTGCTGCAGATGCAGTGGCATACCCTCCAGCTGCACCTTTTTTTGCAGGTACAGGACCTTTTTTATGGTCTGTACTGATTTTTGGCTCTCCGAACTTCCATTGAGAGTATAGAAAAAGGGGCATGGCCCTTTTCGAATTTGTAGCGATGTTTATATGTAAGTTGTTGGAGGGTATGGTGCTGCAGATGCAGTGGGCCTATTTTGGGGTGTGGACCTGGATCTGCAGCTCTATCAGCCCCATTGTTAATCTTGCTCTGGGAACACACAGCAGCCAAAGGGCAGAGCCTCCCATTGGATGTATCCTGTGTGGGAGGGAGTTTCTCGCCCAATCAGCTGTGGACTGGGTGTGATAGAACTGCTGCTAACCCAATGAGAGCTCCTAGCCACACCCAGCATTTTCTACACAGTCACCGAGTGACAGATCTGGGCCAGTATTTACTAAAAATCCGAGTTTGGACGATTTGTGTTTTTTTTTCTAAGTCACAATCCGGGAATTCACTAAGCAGAAAACTCGGCAGTGTCTGGTCTTTTCGTAATGGTTTGATTTGAAAAGTTCTGAAATACGAACGAATAGACCATCGGTCAAACGTGGCTGTTATTTCATACAATACGGGCATTCACTATTCATTCGTATTTGGGTGTTAGTTTCTGAGTGCTCAAGTGCGTGTCTATTTTTTTCGATTCAATAAAAAAAGCAGCAAAAAAATAGACCTGATTTTTCCAGTCGAGTTTGGATAACCATGCACGGATCAGTTAGATCTGTGCATGGTTATCTATGGGAAAGGGTCTGTTTAGTGTAAAATCAGGAAAAAAAATTGCGCGGGGTCCCCCCTCCTAAGCATAACCAGCCTCGGGCTCTTTGAGCAGGTCCTGGTTGAAAAAATATGGGGGAAAAAATGACAGGGGTTCCCCCATATTTAATCAACCAGCACCGGGTCCTGGTTCCAAAAATACAGGGGACAAAAAGCGTAGGGGTCCCCCGTATTTTTGAAACCAGCACCGGGCTCCACTAGCCAGGTACATAATGCCACAGCCGGGGGACACTTTTATAGTGGTCCCTGAGGCCCTGGCATTAAATACCCAACTAGTCACCCCTGGCCGGGGTACCCTGGAGGAGTGGGAACCCCTTCAATCAAGGGGTCCCCCCCTCCAGCCACCCAAGGGCCAGGGGTGAAGCCCGAGGCTGTCCCCCCCATCCAAGGGCGGCGGATGGGGGGCTGATAGCCATGTGTAAAAAATGTGAATATTGTTTTTAGTAGCAGTACTACAAGTCCCAGCAAGCCTCCCCCGCAAGCTGGTACTTGGAGAACCACAAGTACCAGCATGCGGTGGAAAACCTGGCCCGCTGGTACCTGTAGTACTACAACTAAAAAATACCCCCAAAAAACAGGACACACACCGTGAAAGTATAAGTTTATTACATACATGCACACCTCCATACATACATACATACTTACCTATGTTCCCACGAGGCTCGGTCCTCTTCTCCATGTAGAATCCTTGGGGGACCTGTGAAAAAAATTATACTCACATAATCCAGTGTAGATTCTGTCCAATGTATAATCCACGTACTTGGCAAAACAAATAAATGGAAACCCGACCACGCACTGAAAGGGGTCCCATGTTTACACAAGGGACCCCTTTCCCGGTCTGCCAGGACCCCCCCCCCCCCCCCTGAATCCTGTCAAAGAGGGTCCCTTCAGCCAATCAGGGAGCGCCACATCATGGCACTCTCCTGATTGGCTGTGTGCTCCTGTAGTGTCTGTGAGGCAGCACACGGCAGAGATACAATGTAGCGCCTATGCGCTCCATTGTAGCCAATGGTGGGAACTTTGCGGTCAGCGGTTGACCGAAAGTAACCTCACCGCTGACCGCAAAGTTCCCACCATTGGCTACAATGGAGCGCATAGGCGCTACATTGTATCTCTGCCGTGTGCTGCCTCACAGACACTACAGGAGCACACAGCCAATCAGGAGAGTGGCACGACGTGGCGCTCCCTGATTGGCTGAAGGGACCCTCTTTGACAGGAGTCAGGGGGGGTCCTGGCAGACGGGGAAAGGGGTCCCATGTGTAAACATGGGACCCCTTTCAGTGCCTGGATCGGGTATGCGGTTTGTTTTTTTGCCAAGTACGTGGATTATTAAAAAAGGACACGACACACTGGATTTAGGTGAGCATAATTTTATTTTCAGGTACCCTGGAATCGACGTCGAGACGTGGGCCGAGTCGGCATCTGAACATAGGTAAGTATGTGTGTGTCGGAATGTATGTAATAAAGTTGTACTTTCAAGGTGTGTGTGTCCTGTTTTTATTTGGGTATTTTTTTTGCAGAAGAACTATAGGTACCAGCGGGCCCGCTTAACCCCCGCATGCTGGTACTTGTGGTTCTCCAAGTACCAGCTTGCGGGTAAGGCTTGCAGGGACTTGTAGTTCTTGTTCAAAAAACAATATTCTTTAATTTTACACTTGGCTATCAGCCCCCCATCCGCAGCTAATGGAAGGGGGGGACAGCCTCGGGCTTCACCCCTGGCCCTTGGGTGGCTGGAGGGGGGGACCCTTGATTTAAGGGGTCTCCACTCCTCCAGGGTACCCCGGCCAGGAGTGACTAGTTAGTGATTTAATGCCAGGGCCGCAGGGACCTATATAAAAGTATCCCCGGCTGTGGCATTATCTCTCTGACTAGTGGAGCCCGGTGCTGGTTCAAAAAATACGGGGGACCCCTACGCTTTTTGTCCCCCGTATTTTTTGCACCAGGACCAGGCGCAGAGCCCGGTGCTGGTTGATCAAATATGGGGGAACCCCTGTCAATTTTTTCCCCATATTTTTTTTTCCAGGACCGGCTCAAAGAGCCCGAGGCTGGTTATGCTTAGGAGGGGGGACCCCACGCAATTTCTTTCAGATTTTTAAACACTTTAAAAACCTTTTTAAGGTACACAATGAAGCCCTGCACGGATCTCACAGATCCGGCCTGGATTCCTTGTGTTTTGTCAGGCAGTGTTTTACTCATCACTCCCGTAAAACACTGCCTGATATTACGAATCACATCGACATCGGAAAATACGAATTGTGAAAAGTCGGCAGCTTAGTGAATGACCGTATCAGGATTCAAAAAGTTGCAGTAAAATGCACCCGATACCACTCGAGTTCAAACACCCTTCAAAACGGTCAAAACACGAATCTTTGTAAATATACCCCCTGGGCTATTATATAGAAGATGAAGCAATTTTATGTTTATTGATGTGTGTGAAGTCTCGTGTTTTTATTTTTTTAAATGTCATCTTCATGTTTTGGTTTTAGAAAACCATCCTCAAAACCATTCAGATTTAAAATCTAAATCTTGTGTTTTGGATTTCTTGAAAATGATTAAAGTCCACAAAAACCATGTAATTTTTGCAATCCAAAACACGAAATTTTGTTTTCAAATCTGAATTCCGAACCACGGGAAGATCTGACCCAGGACTCAGTTCAGATTGGATCTCCTCAGGAGATCCTAATCGGGACTTGATTCGGTTCGGAACACCACAATTTAGGTGAATTCAGATTTCTGAAGAACAGAACCGCCCATCTCTACTTTATGTACTGTATACTTTACTGTATACTTTACTTTACTTTACTTTAGAGATGTTTTGGTGTTGGTTTTGGTTTTGGTACCCTCAATGTTTTGTTTTTCAGCTTTGGCAAAATCACCATTAAGTATTTTGGTTTGGATTTGGTTTTGGATGTCTTGAAAATTGCTGGAAACAGCTAAAATCATGTAATTTGAACCTATTTTTGTTCCTACAGCATTACTAACATCAATAACATTTATTTCCAGTCAATTTTGACCACACTATCCTTTGTGAAATGACACCGGAAATCACAAGGGATGGACTAACAAGCAATCCAAAACCCAAGATCCCGACTGGAAATCTGAGTTCTGAACCGAGAAAAGCTCTGAATCAGGAGTTTGGTGGGTTCGGATCTATAAAAAAACAAACTGCACATGGCTACTCTACATAAGCTTTTATTTTTTTTGTTTTGCTGGTAACACAATAACAGACACATATTTGTAAATGACTAAATAGAGTTTTTATGTAAGAGAGTAAAAAAATAAAGAGGTACTGTAAACCTCGTTTTGGGGGCACACTTTATATCTAACTTAAAAAGTACTTAAAAAAGTATAAATGTGTGTGTGTTTGTGTGTGTGTGTGTGCGCGTGCATTGGCATAGCCAGATTAAGGGTGGGATGCAGGGCATACTGTACCCCGGCTTCCCTTTGTCAGGGCCCCCCCCGGCCAGAGCACACTGACATCACTAGCTTTCCCTCTTAAGCAGCAGCAGAACCAGCAGCCAGAATGCGAGCAGGACAGTATGCAGTGCAGGCAGAGACACAGGAATATCATGTTTCATGAGCTACCGACAGAGGAGAGATAGGAGGGTGGAGAGAGCTGTAAGTGACACAGGGATCCCAGCTTCTCCTTCTCCCCGCCTGGGTGTCTGAGTCCTGTGTAAACTGTTATGCAACTAAACCATTTGGGTCTAGAGATAGAGACACACACAGAGAGTCCTCCTGAGTCATGTCCCACTGTGTAAGTAGTACAGAGGCTGCTGCTATTTTTGCATGTGACAAGATAAAACCTAACCCTAACCAGCCCCTGTAGGCTAGCCCTAACCCTCCCTGTAGCCTAACTCTAACCTCCCACTGCAGTCTAACCCTAGCTTCCCCCTGCAGCCTAACCTTCCTGCCACAGCCTTACCCTTATGTCAACACCGTATGTTGACATTTTAACAATGTTGACATCATAACTGTCGACATTGTCAACATTATGAAAGTCGACATTATCATTGTAAAGCTTTTGACTACACCCTGGCAGGGAAAGGTAGGGTTCCCATTTTTAACAGTCATACCTGGAGCAAGTATTACTTCATGTGAAAAACATTGAGTTATACGGACAATCAGTTTTCACCGTGTATTGTATTGGAAGCACCCAGCTGTTGCTGATGTTTTAGGATTTTATGCTTAATAACTCTTCCTTTATTTGTTACCTAATAAGTATATTGCTAACAGAATAACGAAGTTTGCATATTCACATGAATACATTTACATTGATGGGATCAGAACATTTGGCATCGTTATAATTGTATGTACAGTATAACATTTCATTATTGTTAACTAACTTGGGGGGTCATTCCGACTTGTTCGCTCGTTATATTTTTCTCGCAACGGAGCGATTAGTCGCTAATGCACATGCGCAATGTCCGCAGTGCGACTGCGCCAAGTAAATTTGCTATGCAGTTAGGTATTTTACTCATGGCATTATGAGGTTTTTTCTTCGTTCTGGTGATCGTAATGTGATTGACAGGAAGTGGGTGTTTCTGGGCGGAAACTGGCCGTTTTATGGGTGTGTGCGAAAAGACGCTACCGTTTCTGGGAAAAACGCGGGAGTGTCTGGCCGAACGCTGGGAGTGTTTGTGACTTCAAACCAGGAACGAAACTGACTGAACTGATCGCAGTTGCCGAGTAAGTGTGGAGCTACTCAGAAACTGCTAAGAAGTGTCTATTCGCAATTTTGCTAATCTTTCGTTCGCAATTTTGATAAGCTAAGATTCACTCCCAGTAGGCGGCGGCTTAGCTTGTGCAAAGCTGCTAAAAGCAGCTTGCGAGCGAACAACTCGGAATGAGGGCCATGGTTGGCTGGAGATAAAGGATTCAGGGGGAGTTGTATCAAGCATTGAGACCTATAAGGCTTGTATCAACCAAGTATCAACCAATAAGCATTTTGGGGAGTTTTAAACAGAGCCTGCAAACTGACAGAATCTGATGGGTTGGTACTTTATCTCTCTCCACTTTTTCTCTTGCCACGACTTGATACATCTCCCACTTTGATTCTTCCAGTGGAAACAGTATAACCGAGAAAGGCCTACTTACTGTATAAAATTCATGCACGGTACAGATTGGAGAGTATGGTAATTGGTTGAGTGTTTCGGGATTGCAGTGTTAATAACATAAATATTTTCGGTTCTCATTTAGCAGTCCTTTACTTGAGAGTAATAAAAGTGTTCAACATGGCTATATTTGCCCAAAATACCATAAAATGCAGAACTCATGCAGGACACAGACTGATGCAGTGCCATAACTAGACATTTTGGTGCCCTATGCCAGAAAACTAATTGGTGCATCCTCTTCCTCCAGGGGCATTTCTTTATGGGAATGAGGCGTGGTCACAGAATAGTGCCAATTCACATTACATGGCACAGTAGTGTCCTTTATTCACATTACACTACACAGTAGTACACCTTACACACACAGCCGTGCAAGTATACTGGTACGCTCGGGTACGGAGTACTCTTAAGAACTTGGCAGCTGGTACGCAGTACCACCTGCCACACACTTTGCCATTACCACAATTATAATGTGCCACAAAGCAACAAGACCATGGTGCTTGGCAGCATGACGGCTCCTCCCACTTTGTCAGGGTTACTGGGAGTGTGACAGTGGCTGTATTTTCCTGTTATAATGGAGGCTTTACTATATATTGTTATTATATTGGGAGCATTACTATATATTTCTATTATACTGGAGGTATCACTATATATTTCTATTATACTGGAGGCATCACTATATATTTCTATCATACTGGAGGCATTACTATATATTTTTAGCCTTGCCTCCAGATTTAAAAAAAAAGGCACTGTGTCGTGTGGCCACACCGCTAGTGTCATGTAGCCAGCCCCACTAACAGCATGTGGCCACGCCTCCTCACAACACATGACCATTCCCATTCAGCACTCAGTACCACTAAGAAAATATTTCTACTTTCACCACTGTACACACATTACACCACAGTAGAGGCCCTCATTCACATTACACCCCAGTAGTGCCCATGATACACATTATGCCACGTAGAGCCCCTGATGCATATTATGCCAGGAAGAGCCCACATTATGCCAGGTAGAGCTCCTGATACACATTATGCCAGGTAGAGCCCACATTATGCCAGGTAGAGCCCCTGCCAGGTAGGAGGTGTGTGTTGTGTTTACCCCTCCACGGAGCACACAACTTTTCCTTACAGTAGACTCTACAACCACAGAGTGGGAAGCCAGGAGGGCCAGAGCATCTGGATGACATGCTGCAGAGTTCCACAGCTACCGTTCTACGTAACACTGTAACAAGTAGCCGGGCGCTGCAGCTACCTAGCGTGGACACACAGAGTGGTGTGGACCTGTGGGTGTAACTGGCGGTTCAGCACCCACAGAGCTTATGCACTGTGTGCCAGTAATCGCTACAACACACCTACTTGTGGTCCTGTACTGATGTGTGTGTTCTTGTGTCTCTATAGCATATAACATGTTGGGAAAATCTGAAAATATCACAGACTCAGAGAACATGGAAATAAAATCCCATAATTTCGTAGCACAGATGTCTTACCCTACCAAAATCGTTAGACTTCATTTCTGAGGCAAAAGATCATTTAAATTCATAAATGTATAAACAATGTATTTAATCAAATGATTGGGTTTTTTTGTTTTGTTATAAAGAAAGAAATACAATACATGGACAATTATATCTTTTGTTTGTAATGGTAAACTTTTGTTTTTTTTCCACCCATAATCTTTAAAGCAACGTTTATTTTCCCATAATGCATTAAGTGTAGCTACTGTACTGTAAGTTTGTATACCTCGTTTGCTTGTCATAGGCAGTGGCGTAACTCCCAGAGGCAAAGGAAACATTTGCCACCGGGCATAAGCCATCAGGGGGGCACAGACGAGCAGGCACTGAGGTTATAGATGAATCCATAGATGAACCCATCTATAACCGCTGTATGTTTAACCGATGCTGACCATGCAGCACACCTGCCGCTACTGCTGCTTTCTCACAACAGCAGAGTTCCGGGATCTCGTCACCGCTCCGCGCCGCCGCTGTCACAGCATAGCTGGGCATAGGCAAACTACGCATTTGCACTGCCTAGGGTCCGGCTCTGCTTAAAATGATGGTGGTTCGTGGGGAAGGGGCACCTGCCAGCGACTTTGCAATGATTTGAGCTGTCCGTCTCAGCTGAGATCGGGCAGCAGCCGACAGGACTGCTCTGCAGCGGGAGGGAGTGCCGGCACAAGCACAGTTGCCGAGCAAGGCTCGGCTGGCTGGCAAGTATAAACTAGAGATGAGCGGGTTCGGTTTCTCGGAAACCGAACCCCCCCGAACTTCACCCTTTTTACACAGGTCCGAGGCAGGTTCGGACCTTCCCGCCTTGCTCGGCTAACCCGAGCGCGCCCGAACGTCATCATCCCGCTGTCGGATTCTCGCGAGATTCGGCTACTATATAAGCAGCCGCGCGTCGCCGCCATTTTCACTCGTGCATTGGAGATGATAGGGAGAGGACGTGGCTGGCGTCCTCTCCGTTTATTGTTGAAGTTGATTGCTTTATTGCTTAATTGTGGGGAGGACTGGGGAGCAGCTGTTAGGAGGAGTACAGTGCAGAGTTTTGCTGACAGTGACCACCAGTATACGTTGTCTGCCTGAAAAACACTCCATATCTGTGCTCAGTGTGCTGCTTTATTGTGGGGACTGGGGACCACCAGTATAATTAATATTATATAGGAGGAGTACAGTGCAGAGTGCACTGCTGTACCTACCTCTGTGTCGTCTTCCATTAAGTATACTATTCATCTACATTCTAAACCTGTGGTGCATTTTAGTTTTGCAGTTTGCTGACACAGTGACCACCAGTATACTATATATAGCAGTACGGAAGGCCACTGCTGTACCTACCTCTGTGTCGTCATCCATTAAGTATACTATCCATCTACATTCTATACCTGTGGTGCTTTTTAGTTTTGCAGTTTGCTGACACAGTGACCACCAGTATACTATATATAGCAGTACGGTAGGCCACTGCTGTACCTACCTCTGTGTCGTCATCCATTAAGTATACTATCCATCTACATTCTATACCTGTGGTGCTTTTTAGTTTTGCAGTTTGCTGACACAGTGACCACCAGTATACTATATATAGCAGTACGGTACGGAAGGCCACTGCTGTACCTACCTCTGTGTCATCATTAAGTATACTATCCATCTACATTCTATACCTGTGGTGCGCCTCTTTTTTTCTTTGCATCATGTGCTGTTTGGGGACAATTTTTTTGAAGTGCCATCCTGCCTGACACTGCAGTGCCACTCCTAGATGGGCCAGGTGTTTGTGTCGGCCATTTGTGTCGCTTAGCTTAGTCACACAGCGACCTTGGTGCGCCTCTTTTTTTCTTTGCATCATGTGCTGTTTGGGGACAATTTTTTGGAAGTGCCATCCTGCCTGACACTGCAGTGCCACTCCTAGATGGGCCAGGTGTTTGTGTCGGCCACTTGTGTCGCTTAGCTAAGTCAAACAGCCACCTTGGTGCGCCTCTTTTTTTCTTTGCATCATGTGCTGTTTGGGGACAATTTTTTGGAAGTGCCATCCTGCCTGACACTGCAGTGCCACTCCTAGATGGGCAAGGTGTTTGTGTCGGCCACTTGTGTCGCTTAGCTTAGCCATCCAGCGACCTTGGTGCGCCTCTTTTTTTCTTTGCATCATGTGCTGTTTGGGGACAATTTTTTGGAAGTGCCATCCTGTCTTGATTAACACTGCAGTGCCACTCCTAGATGGGCCAGGTGTTTGTGTCGGCCACTTGTGTCGCTTAGCTTAGTCAAACAGCCACCTTGGTGCGCCTCTTTTTTTCTTTGCATCATGTGCTGTTTGGGGACAATTTTTTGGAAGTGCCATCCTGTCTTGATTGACACTGCAGTGCCACTCCTAGATGGGCCAGGTGTTTGTGTCGGCCACTTGTGTCGCTTAGCCATCCAGCGACCTCGGTGCAAATTGTAGGACTAAAAATAATATTGTGAGGTGTGAGGTGTTCAGAATAGACTGGAAATGAGTGGAAATTATGGTAATTGAGGTTAATAATACTAATGGATCAAAATGACCCCCAAATTGTATGATTTAAGCTGTTTTTGAGGGTTTTTTGAAAAAAACACCCGAATCCAAAACACACCCGAATCCGACAAAACATTTTCGGTGAGGTTTTGCCAAAACGCGTCCGAATCCAAAACACGGCCGCGGAACCGAATCCAAAACCAAAACACAAAACCCGAAAAATGTCCGGTGCACATCACTAGTATAAACATGCTGCTCTGTATGGGCGGCTGCCGGCAGGACAGATCACTAAGCTGTCACCCTCCTCCCGAGCAGCCCCAGCACCCTCCCTCCTCCAGCAGCTGCAGCGAAGCAGAGGTAGGCCTCCTGTGTCCTCAACTCCTCCTTACACTGATGCTGTCTGTAGTATCTTGGGGTCACTGATGCTGTCTGTGGGTCACTAGTGCTGTCTGTAGTATCTGCGGGTCACTGATGCTGTCTGTATTATCTGGGGGTCACTGATGCTGTCTGTAGTATCTGAGGGTCACTGATGGTGTCTGTGGGTCACTAGTGCTGTCTGTATTATCTGGGGGTCACTGATGCTGTCTGTAGTATCTGGGAATCACCAGTGCTGTTGGTAGAATATGGGGGTGACCGATGCTGTAAGTAGCATATGGGGGTCACCAGTGCTGTGGGGAGGGGGCACCACTGTCTATATCGCCTCCGGGCACTTGGTATGAACTTACGCCACTGTACATAGGGAAGAGATGTACTACGCCTTGGAGAGTGATAAAGTGGAGAGAGATAAAGTACCAATCAGCTTCTAGCTGCTATCTTACAGGCTGTGTTTGAAAGATGACAGGAGCTGATTGGTTGGTACTTTATCTCTCTCCAAGGCTTAGTACAGTACATCTGCCCCAAAATAAGATGAAGTGGATTTTATGGCCTTAGCAAATGTCAGGTCACATGGTCTCCTGGTTTTTAATTGAACATTATGATACCCCTCAGTATATGCTTTTCCATATATATCCTCTTGTAGAGGAAGCTACTACACACTCCTTTAGACTTATGTTGAGTTAATCATTTTTGTCATCCTGAATTGTCTAATAATACAAACAAACTTTGCAATAATCTGATTTTTATTTCTGTTCTTAACATTTTCTCACCAGCAATAAAATGTTTGAGCATCTGGGTCCCAGGCGAGTCCTGCTAGACGCGTTGGAGATGTACACAGGCCATTTGCAGCTCTGTATGTTTAGATGTTGTATTGCTATTACATTTTAATGACTTTCCAGTTTATTTGTGGTCAGAGCCTATCACCTTGTGCCCAGATGCACACTGCATTCAATGTGTGCTCTTGTAAGCGGGAGATATCCCGCCATGCTCTTCACATTTGCAGGATTTTCAGAAGTGATAGCATTTTCTTTACTTAATATATAGATGACACAACAGTTTTAACCTAGCAAATAAAAAATAAAATAAAAAATGATATATTAAAGTGAAGAAATGTCATCATCATCATCATCATCATCATCATAATTTTATTTATATATCGCTTGTTTCAAGTGGGACTCAAAGTCACTTAACAGACATCAAAAGTATGGTACATTGTACAAAGAATTATATCAAATTGAAAAACATCCTATATAATAAAAGGCTAATGCTGTTCCTCACCTGTTATGTGCACCAGCAGCCACTAGAGGCCGCCCAATAGGCCAATTGACTCCTTTGTGTGCTGCAAGCTGTCACGGGTGAAAGTGATACTGCAGAGAGATGTTACAGCCTCCTAAACTTCTGCTGCTAATATTAATAATACTGATCTTTTTCACACTTGCTGAATACGGAGAGAAGGTGCTAGAGAGAGAGATGGAGTAGGGGCAGATAGGGACTGGGGGGTGGAGAGTGGGGTAGGTGCATATAGGAACTCGGGGAGAGAGCGAACAGGAGGGTTAGGGCAGTTAGGGATTGGGAAAAGAGAGGGGGGAAAAACAGATGCAGGAACCTCAGGACGGTACCGCAGTACTCAGAGCGGAGGCACCAGGGACACATGTGGCCACTTACCGATGGAGGAGAAGGTGAGTCAGTCCGGGGGAAGGGATGAGTCCCTGTGTGGGGTGAGCAGTGCGGTCATCCTGGGAGGAGGAGGGTTCAGTGCTGGGGTTGCAGATGATGTGGGTAAGGAGGAGGCAGATATTCGGCTCAGATGCCTTATATATAATGCAGGCTTGTGGAGGGGTGAGGTCCTGTGCTCACCCCTCCCACACCCGCACAGGCCATGTCCAGACCCTCTGGCCAGTTGCTGTTGGCTACTGGCCTCCTCTACCCCCAGACTGGACAGGAGCTGTGCGGGGACTGGTAAACTTAAACAGTCCAGCACTTGTGTATAAATGCAGCATCTGTTGGTATAATATGATCCAAATCTACATGATACAGTATAACATGATGAGTATCCTTCTATAATTCATTTTTATAAAGAACCATATGTACTGTAGGTCATCACATCAGATGGTTACATATATAGTGGGTTTGTGTTTTTCCTGTTGGAGGCCAATGTGGTGTTATTTATCCCATCAGGGGCCACTGTGTTTTATTTGTTCATGTTGAGGCCAATGTGTACTTGTCGAGGGCCAATGTTTTTTTTTCTGTTATGGACCAATGTATTTAATTTTTTTCCTATTGAGGCCAATGTTTTTTTTGTTATTTTCAGTAATCCAAGGCAGTCCTGTCCACTCCCCACCTACCACAAAAAAATAAATCCAATAGTATATTACAAAAAATGGGGGAGGAAACCGTGGGGGCCCAAACCGGTACCTTGGCTAGGGCCCCATGAGTTCTAAATCAGGCTCTGGGCACAATCCCTCTTTTTCTCTATATAACTGCCCACGAGATTGGACATCTTGTGTACTAAGCTGCTCCCAACACCATTGGTAGAACCTACTGCGCGCGGATCACAGAACTCCACAGCTCGCTTCTTTAGTAAAACTACTGCTCACTGGCAAGCAGGCCAGAGTAAAATACTAAAAATTAGTAGCAAGTGGCCGAATTATAATGTGGCCAAAATAAAAACTCTTTAATAAATGAAGTCCTTAGTGAGCTATGATGTTCCTGCATGGACTCTGTAAGACAATTATTGTGGGATATGTGTTCCAGGGACTGTTACAGTACAAATATTAACTCAAAAGTAACTTACAGTATACCCTATGGCCCTCATTCCGAGTTGGTCGCTCGCAAGCTGCTTTTAGCAGCTTTGCACACGCTAAGCCGCCGCCTACTGGGAGTGAATCTTAGCATAGTAAAATTGCGAACGAAAGATTCTCAAAATTGCGATTACACACCTCTTAGCAGTTTCCGAGTAGCTTTAAACTTACTCGGCATCTGCGATCAGTTCAGTGCTTGTCGTTCCTGGTTTGACGTCACAAACACACCCAGCGTTCGCCCAGACACTCCTCCGTTTCTTCAGCCACTCCCGCGTTTTTCCCAGAAACGGTAGCGTTTTTTCGCACACACCCATAAAACGGCCTGTTTCCGCCCAGAAACACCCACTTCCTGTCAATCACATTACGATCACCAGAACGAAGAAAAAAACGTGAGTAAAATTCCTAACTGCATAGCAAATTTACTTGGCGCAGTCGCACTGCGGACATTGCGCATGCGCATTCGCGACTAATCACTCCGTTGCGAAAAAAAATAACGAGCGAACAACTCGGAATGACCCCCAATGTTTCATTCCTTTTGCAATACATACAATACAATTTGTATGGGTTATAAGTTATCTTTGAGTTATTATTTTTATGTTTGAGTAATTCACAGCTGCAAATTATTTAAGTAGATTATCAGGATTCTGTTTAAATACATTTTTTTTGTGTGGCTGAACATATTCATCTGTTTTACTATTACTGTTGCTTTATTTTACTTTGGGAATTCATTGCCTTCATTTTTTGCTTCATTATAATAAAGGAACTTTATTTGCAATCTTCCTACCAGTCTAGTTTCTAATCTACACATTCTGATTTTACACACATGCTGTTACACATTCTGCCACTATATCTAATCAAATCTCCTTCACATTCCATCAAACACTCCGCACATGCCAACAGACCCTATGCCTTCATATCCCCTACCATCAAATCACCCCCTACACATGGCATCAGATACCCACACATGTCATCAGACTCCAAAATATGCATCAGACCCCTCAAATATGCTATTAGATCCACCACACATGCCATGAGATCCCCCAAATTCCATCATACCCCACTATCGGCTCTGCACATACCATCAGACTCTCCTTACACATGCCAACAGACTTCCTGTACATAAAATTAGACCACCTTCAAATGCCATTATCGTGACATTCTCCAGCAGACCATCTCTGATGATATCACTCCTATGTTGCTGCTCAACTGCTGATATAATAGCTGCAGGGACCTTCTCCCCCCTCGCAGTATTTTGTTGACTAGCCATATAGGGTGTCTGTTGCATTAGCTAATCCATTGAGGAACTAATAGTACTGTAGATGACTTTGCCATTACAATTTGATCCAGTTCACATGGGATCTGTGAGTGTTGACATTGAAGAGACCAACTTGAGACAAAATAAAGTTACATTTAAAAAGTTATTTACAAAATAAGAGACAAATGCATCTACTCTGTAAAACTAGGTGATTAGATATTAGAGTAAATTAACAGGGCTGGTCCATTTTCATAAATGCAACCTGTCAGTATCTACAAAACGTGTTCTTTCCCGATTTTGAACCCGACTAATGGAAAGTGCAAATGGGACTGATCATTAGACAAGACTCATCAGAATATCATGCAGTCTTCCTGCTTGCATCTTCCAAAATTACCACCCCTCCACTTACTCTGCAGTCTCTTCCCTCCTCTCCGTATTGTGTTTTTCCAAATCCCTAGATTCGAAACTCCAGCGAGCAGGATCCTCTGCAATATTGTAATTATATAACTATATGAAAGAGTTTACTTGTCAGTTTCATTTCCTCTGTTTATGAGATACAGATTCTTGGAGGAGACGGAAAAGAAAAAGAGGAAGAAGAAGAAGAATAGGAAGAAGAGAAAGGAGGAGGAGGAAGAAGAAGAAGAAGAAGAAGAAGAAAAAGAGGAGGAAGAGGAAGAAGAAGACGAAGAAGAAGAAGAAGAAGAAGAAGAAGAAGAAGAAGAAGAAGAAGAAGAAGAAATTCCTCATTTACGGCTTAAGCATTTTTTATTTAACCTTACACACCGTATACATCTTAATAGCGATGTGTGACAGGACTTCAGAGGTCCTCTTTAAATGTTATCAAAGTGAAGGCAGACAATTTTACTTAGTGCAACCAATATTCATTAAAGTTCGAATATCAATTCACTATGAAATAGTTTGATGATTGATGCCATGATGAAAAGCATATTCAGAAAGTTAAGGGGAAAACATAATCAGGTAGTACATGGGATAAAACTAATTTCAACTATGTATAGAGTGTTTGGAGATATAAAGTAGAACGGACTGAAAAAGGTGCTAGGTTTCATTTGAGTGTGAAGTTGACCCTGTGTGTGTCTGTGATGTCATCTCAAAAGGTCAACAGTTTCTATCTTGACATTCATAATGTCCACACTACAATGTTGGCAGTAGTTATGCGGATATTGTTTACATTTTGACAGGCATCATGTTAACATTGTCAGAATGTCGACAGTTGAAATGTTAATATTGTCAGAATGTCGACATTAGGGTTAGGTTGAGGGCGGTAGGGTTATAGTTAGGCTGCAGGATGGAGGTTAGGGTTATACACTAGAGCAGGACTGGCCAAGCTGTGGCTCTCCAGCTGTTGTGAAACTACAAGTCCCAGCATACCCTTCTACACTTTTGCTATTAGGAAATGCTAAAACTGTGGCAGAGCATGCTGGGATGTGTAGTTTCACAATAGCTGGAGAGCCACAGGTTGGCCAGGCCTGCACTAGAGCAGTGATTTTCAACCTTTTTTTTTGTGCGACACACCAAACAATATTTTAAAATTGCCAAGGCACACCATCAGTTCCCCACAGAAAAACAAAACAAAAAAAAACACACATTGGCCCTCACAGTAAAAAAAAAATCCACACATTCATTGGCCTACACAGAAAAAACAATCACATTGCTCCCCACATAAATCATGTTGCTCCCTACATAAATCCTATTGCTCCCCACATAAATCAATCACACTGCTCCCCACTTAAATCCTATTGTTCCCCACAGGTGAAAAATAACAAATATTAGCCCCTTCCTGTCAGCTTTCCTCCTCCCTGTCCCTCAGTGGCAGGAGTTCATAGTGGAGTGCTGTGAATACTGAGCAGCGGGCGGTTGGGCAGGTGTGGATGTGGGTGGGCAAGGAAAGCAGTGGATGCAGGCGGGAACTGGAAGATGTGTATGCAGGCAAGTGGGCTGGCTGGGTGGTGAGACGCCGTGACCTATGATATCACACTGCCGCGTCTTCAAGGCACAGGTCACAGCCGGAGCATGAATGATCCTCTAAGAAGAGCCTGGGCCAACAGTTTACTTTGAAGGTGCAGGAAGCTGCTCTGGCTCCACTGCACACCTTGCAACTGGTCGCGGCACACTAGTGTGCCACGGCACACTGGTTGAAAAAGCCTGCACTAGAGGGAGGGGTAGGGGTAAGGCTTAGGGTTAGGGATAATAGAGAATTACTCACCTGAACGCAGAAGGTTGGGAGGTCTGACCCAGCAGTCGCAGTCACATGACTGCTGGGACCCGGATTCCGCCACACAGTAGCAGGTAAATCACCACTTGGCCACCAGGGGCATTCCATCAGTGTCTACATGATGAATGTCAACACGGTCAATATCAAAATTATGATCATGTTGATGCGCTGAATATCGCCTTTATAACTTTATATATCATACCCAATTCTATTAGTTAATAAAGAATTGATGGTCTGCATTAACAGGATTACTTGCATAGCTCACACCGTGACTGACTCTACTGTGTCAAAACGTTATGCCTCATGCCTCTGTGTTCATACCTCATGCCTCTGAGCTGTCAACAGTTCCTAGCAAATTCATAGACTACATTCTATTCTGAATATTACTTCAGCACATGCAGTGGATGCCTCCACTGTGTGCAGCCGATGGGGATAGGGAATTATATCTGATCTAGAATGATTAACACAAAATAAAATATAGGAATGTGCTGGTTAAGGATGCAATGGCATTTTCTATCATTATCAAGCAGCTGAAGAGTAAAACAAGCCCCGAGGCATGCAGAAAATAAGAATACAAGCTATGGAAATAAATAAATCAGGACGTGAGGTGAAAGGAAAGCAATTTTAAATAAATGCCACTTCAGTGTAAGCCTTCATATTATAGATAGAGCTGGGATATTGGAGAGCATAAAAACACTGAAATATTAAACCAAGAAGGATTGTGTCTTTTTGGCTTTAATGACAGATAGATGAAAAAAATAAAACGATAGAACAGTTCCAAGGCCGATTAAGAATTAACAAGACTCCGAATGAGAGCATGAAGCAACTTTTTGTTTATGGGAAGTAATAATACTTTTTTTTACTTCCCATAATTTTAAGGTAAGTACACCTGGAGCATGGAAAATTCAGATAGCTAAAGACAAACTCTATAAATAATTGATCCTTTCTTTTAAGAAACCGTTTGTCTTACATTGTAAGTGGTTATACTGTATATAATATGGCAATTTTATATTTGATAGAAGTATTTGATCTTTGGGAAAGCATCCGTGTCTCCGCACTGAAATGCATTGGCAACAAGCTTCGTTGAAGAGCAAGTAACACACGCGAACACACGGGAAGCAGTCAGAATCCCGGCTGTCGGTATCCCGGCAGTCAGAATACCGACGCCGGAATGCCGACCCTATTCTCAATGTCCACACCGGCATCCAGAATAGGTACACCATCCCAGCACCGGAAAATCAAAAGCCAGAATCCCGAACGAGGAGAGACTGCGCCGCAAGGCAGGTAAGCCGCAAAGGGGGTTGTTAGGTTTAGGCTGCGGGGGGGGGGGGGGGGGGGTTAGGGTTAGGCTGCAGAGAGGGGGGTTAGGCACCCCCCCTTTGGGGGGATAGGGTTAGGCTGTGTGGGAGTGGAGTTAGGTTTAGGCAGTGGGGACAGGGGGTTAGGTTTAGGCGCCAAGGGGGAGGTTAGGGTTAGGCACCAAGGGGGGAGGTTAGGGTTAGGCTGAGGGGAGGGAGCATTAGGGTTAGGGGGTTAGGGAGAGGGGAGAGCACCCCTTACACCCCTGTTGGCTTCGAACACATCGGGATCCCGGCGTCGGTATTTTGAGCGTCGGGATCCCATGCGCTGGTAAATCCTACTGCTCCCCACACGGGAAGCATACACATATCATGCAGAAAATGCTCATAGATAGATATGATTGGTTCAGATTTGGAGGAATCCAACAGAACAGAGTTTTGTGGAATTAGGCCACCGATTGATCCCTCCCACAAAACACAGACATAAAATTGTGCCATAAATGAATTGTTCCAGAAATATCAGATCTCATGTGATTTATTATAAATACCTTCCTCCTGATGCAAATTATGTTGCTCCAGGTGTTGATATTTCAGAGTGAGTTAAATAGGCACACACCAGCAGATGTCTCATACTATGAACAGCCTGGTGGTGTTGGTTTATTGTACAGCCGTACTCACTGTTACATGTTTACTGGTGACAGAGCAGAGCTTGTGCGGAGTGGGGTTTTGTACAGTTTATGCTGCAAATGCGTAGTGGTGCAGAGGTGCTGGAACAGCTTCATATGCAGATATTAACCAGGTCTCTCATATGTGCATGTGTAGAGGTTGCCTGATGCCATTCATAGTGCTAATCTTTGTTAGAAGTGGTGGAAGAGGGCGAGAAAGACAATCAACGGGCGATATTCCATTGTTCCCTTGATCTACCGTCTAAAGTGACGCGAGATCGTGGGGCACAATTCAATAGTTTCTTTTTTGCGCTCATTGCGCCCATAAAGGTCGAGTTAAGCCACGTAAAGCAGCTAAAGCCGACCAAAGTGCTGGGCGCAATCGCAAACAGCGCAATTTGGGTGCCCAAACGGGTAATTTTTCACGCATTTCAGCTCGCTCCTCAATAAGCAGAAAGCAGGTTATTGCATGTACAGTAGAATAGTAATCAGAAGACAATAATATTGTTAGTTGCTTCCAGAGTTAATTTTAAGCCACCTAGATTAACGTCCGACATTAAACCAGGATTTTTTTATTTATTTTTTAATTATAATTTCTCTGCACTTAACAGTTTTGTGTCACCTGACAACTTTTGGCTCATGAGAAAAACACTTCAGGAAACAAGTTCAATATTTCAAACATATTTTCTCGCTGGCGGCACAACTGCGAATGCAAAACATTCGACAGTATCTAACCAGTTTTTGACCAGATGTTTAATTTCTAGTGTGAGCGATAAATAATACGGACTTGCTTATTTCATGTGTTTGAGCCGGTTATTCTGGTGGCCTTAAATGCTGTTTGCAACGTTTTAGCAGCTGTCATAACAGAAAATATACAGCTCTTGTGTAACTCTCTCTGAGCAAAACTGAAACCGATTAATTTCAATAGGTCGGCATACTCAGCATTTTCCTGGAGAAAGAAAAGGATGCTGAATGACACAACTCTTAGACAGTGCTATACGCAGAACTACTAAATACTGTTTCCCTGTTCCCTAAGTCTTACTGAATATAAATGTCTAAAGTATAAATGTAATCAGCAGTAGCATCTACAGTACCTACCTTGGGAAGGGGGACTGCCGCTGCCTGGAGAGAAGGCGGACTGCCGCTGTCCTTCAGCCGGGTCCTGGCACCTGCGCAATGGATCTGGCAGGTGTAAGTCCATAGAAGGCAGATTGGGCAAGAGATAAAGTGCCAGCCAATCAGCTCCTACAGTAACTGCCATTGTATAGGCTATTTGAAAGGAGCTGGTTGGTTGGTATACTTTATCTCTCTCCACTTTACCACTATTTAGGGACTGTAGAGGAAAGAAGACTCTTTAGTTGGGGCACACTTAGTAAAGAATAAAATATAGTATGCGTATACGTTTCAGTGCACAGTAATTAGTATTCATAAACTTGAAAATTTACAAAGCTTAAAACTTCAGCTGTAATTAGGTATATTTAATAGTGATGAGCGAGGTTCGGTTTTACTCGGTTTTACTCGGTTTTACTCGGTTCTCAAAACGGCATCTTATTGGCTATCCAAAACACGTGACATCCGTGAGCCAATAAGATGCCGTTTTGAGAACCGAGTAAAACCGAGTAAAACCGAGTAAAACCGAACCCGCTCATCACTAATATTTAAAATAAGAAAATGATGTATTATTAGTGAATTGAAGTCCAACATGTAGCAAGAATTAATCTTACAAAAATAGATAATGGCAGTTGTGTGTTACAATATTTTCCTACTTTACCACTCCCCATGGCTTAGTAAATAGACCCCTAAGCACATCATCAAGGATTGGATTTGAAATGAAACTCCCAGTATTACTGAACTCTGTGTAGAACGATTATTTATCATTATTTATTACCAGTTATTTATATCACACACACATATTCCACAGCGCTTAACATAGAATATTTGCCCATTCACATCAGTCCCTGTACAGTACCGCTTACACTTCCCTATCACATCTACTGTACCCTCTGTAAATACCAAATTGTTTTCTAACAAATATTTAAAATGCCCACTCTAATATATACTGCAGACGCCAGGCGCATCTTATTACCATATACGATAAAAGTGCGCTGTACGTCGCAAAACACTACATCCCTTAAGAGAAAACAATACACGCACACATTGTCTGAGTTCCAAAGCTCATCGATGTATATATTAGTTATTAAAAGGATATGTATACAATATATCACATGTACAGTATATATATAGTTACATGGTTACAATTTATACAGTAAGCAGTTATTACAATCTAATTCAAAATACAGCCACAGCCAGCAAATACATCACCATATCTTTCTCATATAAAGTCTCCCCTCCATATCACTCTCTCTCTCTCTGTAAAATCATGCAGGCACCGGACAGACAGCATCTCCATCATCATCTGGGACAAACAGGAAAGAAGCAGCAGCCGGCTCTGTGTGTGTGATCACCTATATACTATGTATTTTGGGGGAGTGCACACATCTAGTCTAGGGGAGGGAACTTTCTCATTCATGATGAGTCACTGTTCAGTTCATATGCAAACAAGGTTCAGCCTTTGATGGACAAATTACAGGAGATAGCCACTGGTCAGGCATGCTACAATCATGTTATCTTCCAGGAAATCCATTGTTCCAATAAGAGTGACTTTAGCTTTCATACATTTAATCATATCTACTTGTTGCTGCAATGAGGTACAACTTAATAACAGGCATCAAATTGATATACACATTAATCTGGTTGCTTTAATACCAAATACGACATGTCCGTCTTGCTTCGTTCCAATAATACACATACATGACGTTACTCCATTAAATACATTTAAAACATTATGATGTCTGGCGCTTGATATGTTAGAATTATGTGCTGTATGAAATATGTGTCGAATCTATCTCTGTGGCATGTCTGTGTAAATGCGTATGTTACCATATATTGCTGTGCTCGCTGCGCGTATTTGCAAGCATAGCGACTCATAATGTGTGGAGTCTGTATGTTCTCTCTATGTAATATTTTTGACTTCGACACCACATATACACACGAGGTTTAATATTTGGTAGCAATTAGTTATCCTTCAAATACTGTATGTTTGTAGGATTGTGAGAAGAAACTGGGGCCCAGATTTATCAAGCCTTGGAGAGTGATAAATTGCATGGTGATAAAATACCAGCCAATCAGTTCCTAACTGTCATGTTACAGGCTGTGTTTGTAAATCTAGCCTGAAATACCTGGAGAAAACGCATGCATAAACAGAGAGAACACACCAACTCCACACAGTAAGCAAGAAAGATTCCTGGCGCTGTGATTTAAATAGGTGTGTATGCTGCTCTCTCAGGGGCAATTGGTATTTTACCCCTACAAATAGAAAAAGAAAAGGAAAAACCAAACGAGAGAGCGCTATTCACATCTAATGTGGATTTTATTTTTTCTTAAGTATTAATATATCTCAAACGCACATTATATACTTAAGGTGCCGGCCGGTTTTTATTGTGATATTTTATTGATTTGTTGTATTGCCGGCCGGCACCTTAAGTATATAATGTGCGTTTGAGATATATTAATATTTAAGAAAAAATAAAATCCACATTAGATGTGAATAGCGCTCTCTCGTTTGGTTTTTCCTTTTCTTTTTCCACACAGTGAGGGCTGTGGTTGAATTTGAACACAGGACCTCAGTGCTCTGATGAAGTAATACTAACCATTACACCAACTGTGCTGTTATGAAGCAATGTAGTGGTATAATTTCACATCAACTAGTGATTGCTGTCTACCCCTGTGACATTAGTCCAATGGCATAAGCATAGAAATTGCCAATTGTCCAATGAGATAAGCATAGAAACTCAACCGTGCACACATTCTCTTCCCAAATGTCTCATCCTTTAAAAGAGCCAAATCAGAACAAAATAAATTGTGCCTATGATCCAGCTATACCTTGCTCACAATTTGAACAAATGTCATAATCTGATCAAACAGGACCTCATTTTTGTGAAGCCACAACCAATTTCTGCAGCGGGATGTAAAAGAGTCTGAGATCACTGAAGGTGCGGGATGCCGGACAATCTTGGATGTTTTTTTTAAAGGGGCAACACTTACAAGGCAAAACCATGCCTTGCAAGTGACTGCCCCTTTAAAACAAGTCCGAGATTGGCCGGCATCCCGGGAAGTATGACTTCCCATAAGCACGGCAAATATCGCAGTTGGAAAAGGGAGAAAGAAAATGTAGATTGTAGTTTAAACTGTGGAAAGTATGATTCATTTACCAATAAATCTGTAGCAATCTCCTATTTATTCACTAGTTTGCACATTAGTGAAAGCACTCTTTAACTAGTAAACATTTGCTTGAGAATTAATGCATTTCAGACATTATTTCTCGATACATTAATTTCTTGAGTTGTATTTAACAAAAAAAACATATTAATGGGTAAACTTTCAGACAAATTTTGATTTCTCACAAATTTCAGAGAATCATGGGCAGAAAATCAATTTTTACATTTATTTTTACTGAGAAAACAAGGGACTAGTGTGTAATAGAAATTATTTTTAACCTCCGGAAACTTTTTTTTTTATACAACTTTTTGTTTGAATCAGTCATAAAAAAAAAATGTGATTACACTATGAATAAAATCACTGATGTCTAATCATAAGTTAAATTGAACTCCTAGCTGGAGTAGTCTGTCTTTCTGACTCAAAATGCAGTTTGATTACTTTATTCAGCCGCCGAGTCAAAGGAATTTTCCACATCACATACTCATTACTGGCCGTGATCTCTTGCAGGTTAGAAGTCACATAGGCTCAGAACAATCATCATTGCTGCCTTATAGAGAAAGACAAAGTTACATTTTAAATAATCAACAGCGAGTGAAGCAAATAAAGAAAAACTAGTGGGAAAAAAATCTCAGGGTTTTATTTTCTACAACAATTTCTTTGGAAACTTATTTGTGGTTTAGGAAAGCTCTCTCAAAGTTGTGGAAAAAACGGTTTTGGTAGCCATGGCAAGTTTGCCAAAAATGTGATCACATGTGAGTGCCACAAGCCACCCACTTTTACTGTTATCTCTGTTATTATACCCAGTGTACACCCTTCTGTGGGCGGAGACCCCCCAGCCACATGGATAATGGCAGCCGCGGTGCTAAAAGGGTTAACCCTCAGCTGCCAGGCGCCATTTGGACAATGGGCACTAGGTGCCATTTTAAAAAGGAACACTTGGCTCTAGGCACCATGCACTATACATAACTAAATGTATGTTTAATAATGTGTCTTAATATGTTATATTGCTGCGCTGTGCGTAGTTGGAGAATTCTGAACGGCACGGTTATAGAACTGCATGGACAGGGCAGTTATGAGAAAAGTACAGTATGAATTATTTTGATTCTAAAGGGCTTGTCACGATCCGGGTTATTGGACACGATTATTTACCTTCCAAGTGTCTCCTGAAACTGACCCAGCATTCCAAAACGGGATTCTATCTGCGCTGTCTGCGTGCAGCGCGCTGTATATCTTTACCTCAAGTCTCTTCCCTGTGATCCCGCAGCGCTGTCATGGCAGCCTTACAGTTTACTTGCACTGTTTTAAAGAATGGCATCTCCTGCCCTCCGCGGCCTCCGCCGCCATTACTGCTGTTTACCACATGGAATATACAAACAGACTTTCCCTCCAAATGCAAACATGGGCGCAGCCATGTTTTTTCTCATCACATGTCATTTCACAACCTATCCGCTGCACTCTGGACTCTGCCTAATTTTCCAGCCAATGCCTGTTTCCCAGCTGGTATAAATATCCTGCTCCTGGGCTGGATAATCGTCAGTGCTTTAGTTCTAACCTACTGTATACACATGTCTTTCCTGCTTGTGGATTCTACTGCTTGTTTCTCCAGGTATTCCAGCTCCTGTGATTCAGCTCCACTAAGAGACCCGCACCTGTTTCCATCCTGCGGTGCAGCCTGACTTCTGAAGTGTTCCAGCATTGCTCCTGATTACTCTCTACGATTAGACACCTTGGTCCTGCTTCGCTTCCAGCCTCCAGCTGTGTCCTGGTATCGTTTTCAATTCCTCCTTTCTGCAGCACCTCTCTCCATACTCCACAGCGTACTTACCACGGTCTACCAGCTTTCCACAGTGCTCCTGAGTCGCTAGTATTCTGCTAGCGGTGCTCCACAGTGTCTTCAATTTATTTCAACGTCATCAGTGGTATTCCTAAATCACCTGCATCAGTGACCATTCTACCATTGAACCGCAGCGTCCATCGATGCTCACCATCGGAGTTCTGCACACCTTTCATTCATACCGGTTCCATCCGGCACTATCTGCACTTACCAAATACCATCTACTTCTGTGCATCTGTGTTGCTCCAGCCTCTGTACACCATCTGCTGGGCAGTACCATTTCATACCTCTCCTCAGCGGTTAGCTTTGGCATATGGACTTACCATCTCCAGTTCTGGCAAGGACTCTGTAATATTCTGTTCTGCAAGCCACAGCACTAATTACCCTGCGCTTCTGGGCACTGTACTGTAATTTACCACTGCACATCTTCTGTGACGTTTTGCAGATTCAAGGTGTCTTAAACTGTGTGTTCAATAAAACTGACTTTACTTTTTACAACTTCATTGTCTTTGTCACACCTTCAGGCAACTGGTACTAGAGCTCCTGTATGTCTAGGAACCCAATACTACCTCCCCGGTTCACCTACATGTCAGCCCCTACATCTGAGGCTTCCACAGGTCAGCCTCAGCCCTCAGTTGTGATAGGGCTTTGACGATTGTTCTTCAGCACCTTGTACATGACAAGTCAGATTGTAATTGTCCTAGCTCCAGACTTGCTATGTACAAGTAAGTGTCAATTAGCCGGACTTTTGGTGGCCAAACATTTTCTTTGAAATACAAACTAAGGTTTGGAAGGAAGACTGTGTTTTCAGCCTTTCCTGTTGTAAGCCCAAAAACTGGGTTTGCATGGAAATGTGAATGAGACAGAAACATGTTAATCAGAATGTGTTTTATGAATGTAAACTAGTGGGTTTTCATTTAACAACAGTTTGATCTAAGATTTCCTAGGCTGCATTATGTAGGATGCAGATTTATGCATCCTACATGTATGTGTGACAGGAAAAGGATGAGGAACATTTGTTTGGGAAATCAAATACAAACCGTATTTTGAAGCTATGTGATAAATGTATCAATGGTGAAGTATAAACTCCCAGGTGGTAGGAATCGTAGTTTAAATGACACCAAACTTTGTGTGTGACAGGAAGGAGGAAATTACTTCATGCACTTATATCCTTTTAAAATGTAATTTATTTATATTTTGTAAGATATCTTGAATGGATGGAAAGGACTTACTGTAGGTGGGAACTACCCCCTGAGATGCACTGTTGTTTTACTGTATAAAAAAGGAGGCATGTGAGCTCCAGAGTGTATTATACCATTTTCTTCTGCTGTAAACATCTTACTGTATTGCTGAGTTCTTTTCAGAACTATTTGAGCAAATAAACATCTGCTTCAAGACGACCGCTTCTTCTATTGACCTGCAGGGCTAGGCAAAATCTAGCTCTGTTTTCTGGCTGTCCAGGGTGTACCCAGCATCTCCAAGCTCTGCCTCCAGCCAGCTACCAGGTAGAGGCCTAGTAAAGTGACTAGTGGGGATTTGTCAAAATCACACAGGTGTAGTAAGACAGTGTGTCGACACATACAGAGCAGAACTGTGGTTACAGAAGCCACGGCAGGTTAGGAGTCTGGTGGTGGCAGCATAGTACCCACCCACTGTGCAGTGGGTGGAGTCAGTAACAGGCGGTTACTGATGGTAATCAGGAATACCCTATGTGGCCAGGTCCTGTGTGACCTAAAACTCCATTCTGTGACTGTGGACGGGACGCAACACGGTGAGGGCTCTCGTACAGGACCGTCTGGTCACAGAAATTGGTGGCATAGCAGTGGGATAATTCCAGGCGGCTTTTTGGTCACCCGATTGGAGAAGCCAAGTTACTCAGGAGAGGATTAACTGCAGCGCAGGAGAACGCACAAGATGGCGGACTTCAACGGAATGTCTAAGGATGACCTGGAGATTGTGTGTCGGCAGAAGGGTGTGTATATCACTTTCAATGCATCCAGAGGCGTCATGAGGGCGGCACTCTTGAGCTTTGAGGAGTCCCGCCTTGCGGAGGTAGAGAACACGGAGGGTATCAGCATCGAAGAAGACGGCCCACTAGTGGACCTTCATAAGGAACCGGTGAGACCCACAAGCCCCGCCCCCTCTCACAGCAGCTATGTTTCCAAGCAATACCTATCAGGGCCAAGATCCCAACGTCCCAGGGGGGGCATCATGGATAGCCTAGCGGATCGGCTAGAGGAATTGGGGAAAGGGTAACGGAGCAAGAGAGCTTGATCATCATCCAGATGTCTGTGGTACCCCGGGAGCTGTTGACTGCTACCGCACACAGATTGGGACGCATTCAGTTTGCAGACAGTAATGGGGATATTGTGGACATTTACAAGTTTTTGAAAGGACTTGTAAACTACATGATTTACACAAGTCATTGCATGGAAAGGCCTTGGAGGCCTATTAAGGAGTGGCTATGGAGGACTGTGGGGATTACGACGAAGTCGCAAAGGCCCTCCTCCAGCGATTCTTTATCACTCCAGAGTCTTACAGGAATAAGTTCCGGGACTTGCCCAAGAACCCTAACAGCACCCATGAGCAGTTCGCCACCCAGCTGCGGCATTACGTTATTAAGTATGTGAAAGATTCTGAAGCCACTACATGGGATGCACTGATCAACCTGATCTGCAGGGAGCAGTTCTATCGCAGGTGCACCCCAGAAGTGAAGGAGTTGGTGCTAGACCGGAAGCCAAACAGCTTAAAGATGGCTGCCCAGTTAGCAGACAAGTATGTGGCAATTCGGCCACAGGGGCAGAAGCGCCCAACCAGAAGACAGCCCCAAAGGACTGTACCACCAGGGCACACCTCTTCAGCTCATTCTCCCAAAAAACAAGCATCTTCCAACTTAGGTGCTCTTGGCCAGCAACAGTACCGCAGTGTCCCTGCAAGTGATCAGAGACCATCGGTGCTACGACTGAAGAAGAAGTGCTACGGCTGCGGGAAAATCGGATATCTGAGGAAGAACTGTTCTGCACCCCAAGCACCCCAGACTTGCATCCCAGATCCGAGTGCTGGAACCCCGCTCGCTAGTTTGACGAGTGGAGATGAGCCTACAGAGACTGTTCCCCCTCCAGTCAGTCTGATGGAGTGTGGCGAGAAACAGGTGCACTCTGTGGAGAGAGTCACCTGCATGGCCAAACAGCCCCTACACAACATGTGGAGGCACCTACAGTCGGTCCACGTGGGAGCCCTGCAGGGGAAAGGCCTAAGAGACTCTTGGGCCTCAATCACTGTGGTGAGCCCCCACCTGATTGAGCCTGCTGCAGGATTGCAGGGTCGCACTGCCAAGGTCACCCTGGTAGATGGAGTGGATAAAGAGGTTCCCATGGCAAGAGTCTACCTGGACTGGGGAGCTGGACCAGAGTTGAGAGAAGTTGCCATCGTGAATGGTCTCCCAACTGATGTGGTCCTTGGAAATGATCTGGGTGGTGGGATCGTCACCACTTTTGCTGGCGCCATTCCCTGGAGTCAAGTTCCACAACCACCATTGACATCAGCTACTCCAGCACAGCACAGCCCAGAGGAAAAGACTACAGCTGCTAGACAACTGCCAGCACAGCCAACCACCGCATCAACCATCCCAGAGGAAAAAATTACAGCGGCTAGATCAGCACATCGACCCTGCATGCCTTTTGCCTCTGGTATGCCTACGTCCCCTAGCAACGCTGAGGATGTTGGTTCCAGCTTATTTGATCCTGAGGGGTGCCCAATGATGCGCCTGTCCCAAGTGGTTTGACAACTCCGGCGGTGAGTATGAGAAACCACACTGACTTTTCCATGACTGACCCCTACCAGACTGACCCTAGTAGTCCCCACCTAGATCCCCCTGTAGACTGTCCCAAATTAGGAAAGATTGAGGGCCACAGGCAGGAGTTTTGGGAGGCTCAACTCTCTGACCCATCCCTGGAATGCAAGCGGTGACAAGCTGGCAGCGGCCTTGACAGTGTTGGGGCAGGAAGTTTGACCTGGTGGAAGGGTTAAGGTACAGGGTAGACAGGAAAGTGGGAGGGGATAGACCAGATAGGGATCATGTCCAAAAGGTCCCCCCAGGGAACTTTCCTGCGCAACTGGCGTTGGTTGCCAGCAAAACCCGTTTGGACAGCCACCCGGAGATAGACCGGACCCTGAAGTGCCTGACACAGAGCTTACCCTGGTCTGGAATGTCAAATGACGCCCAGACCAACTGTAAGGCTGGTGCCATGCGTTGGCAGTTAGGGCACTCCAGCGTTTGTGTTGTCTCCGGGCCTCTGGCCATAGGAGAACCCTTACAGCAAGCTGCTGTATACATAGCATGTCCCCTGCCCGTGCACAGTGGATCGGGGAAGACACGCAGCCTTCCTGTAGTGGATGCCACATGGGATCCAGAGTTTGGTGGTCTGGCCGCCATCACTATGGTACAGCTAGCAGACAAGGAGGTAAGAGCAGACCTAGGTGACAGGGTAGGTTTCGCGAGTCATAGAACAACAGAAGAGGATTGGAAGGCAAGTCTGACAGTTAGGACAGACAGTTGCCAGATAGGAATGACAGAGGTGCAGTTCCTGGGGCACCAAGTGGGAGGAGACAGGGGTAAGCCCAAAGCAGAGGTGACCAGAGGCTGTCCCCGGCCCACATCACCCAGACTGGCACTGACCTTAGAACCAGTAAGGCCATATGGACACATTGTCACCGACTTTAGTTCTGTAGTGAATCCCCTTACAGAGATGACTAGGAAGGTTATTCTCAAGACAGTGGACTTTGCACCCGCTTGTGAGTTGGCATTCCAGTCATTGAAGGAGGCCCTGATACCCACTCCTGTGCTGATGGCACACATGCTTGACCATGACATTGTGGTATAAACTCCTGCATCACTGCATGAACTGGGAGCAGTACTGAGCCAGGAGGAGCCATATGGGCAGGAGCACCCTGTGGCCTGTTTGAGCAGAACACTGCTATGGTGGGAGGTGGGGCATGCCACAATTGGGACACCTTGTTTGGCACTTGTGTGTACATTGGACCAGTTTTTACTCTGTGTAACTGGCCCCCCACAGCGGTGACTTACCACCCACCTGTTAGGTGGTTACACCCTACCTTGGAGAAATCTGACAGACTTTTGTGGGGGAGCCTTGAACTTGGACTTCATGTGGACTATTTGAACATTGTGTCTTCACCAGAATTGGCCCACCATAATATGGATGAACAGTCTAGGCCAAAGCCTAACTCCACCAGGTAGTGTCCCCTTCACCCCAAGAGACTGCGGGACCAGGAGCCAAATTGTTGGGACATGACTCGCTAGTTTTCCCACTAGAATTTGGGGGTAGGAGTTTGGTCGGAGACCACCCAGCCATATGGATAATGGCAGCCACGGTGCTGAAGGGGTTAACACTCAGCTGCCAGATGCCTTTTGGACAATGGGCACTAGGTGCCATTTTAAAAAGGAACACTTAGCTCTAGGCACCATGCACTATACATAACTAAATGTTTGTTTAATAATGTGTCTTAATATGACACATTGAGAATTATGAACTGCACGGATATAGAATTGCATGGACAGGGCACTGATGAGAAAAGTAAAGTATGAATTATTTTGATTCTAAAGGGCTTTGATGATTGTTCTTCAGCACCTTGTACATGGCAAGTCCCATTGTAATTGTCCTAGCTCCAGACTTGCTATGTACAAGTGTCAATTAGCCGGACTTTTGGTGGCCAAACATTTTCTTTGAAATACAAACTAAAGTTTGGAAGGAAGTTTGTGTTTTCAGCCTTTCCTGTTGTAAGCCCAAAAAACTGGGTTTGCATGGAAATGTGAATAAGACAGGAACATGTTAATCAGATTGTGTTTTATGAATGCAAACTAGTGAGTTTTCGCTTAACAACAGTTTGATCTAAGATTTCCTAGGCTGCATTATGTAGGATGCAGATGTATGCATCCTACATGCATGTGTGACAGGAAAAGGATGAGGAACATTTGTTTGGGAAATCAAATACAAACCGTATTTTGAAGCTATGTGATAAATGTGTCAATGGCGAAGCGTAAACTCACAGGTGGTAGGAATTGGAGTTTAAATGACAACAAACTTTGTGTGTGGCAGGAAGGAGGAAATTGCTTCATGCACTTAAATCCTTTTAAAATGTAATTTATTTATAATTTTGTAAGATATCCTGAATGGATGGAAAGGACTCAGTGGGGAACTACCCCCTGAGATGCATTGTTGTTTTACTGTATAAAAAGAGGAGGCCTGTGAGCTCCAGAGTGTATTATACAATTTTTTTCTGCTTTTCAGAACTATTTGGGCAAATAAACATCTTCTGCCTCATGATGACCGCTTCATCTTGTGACCTGCAGGGCTAGGAGAAACCTAGCTCTGTTTTCCGGCTGTCAAGGGTGTACCCAGTGTCTCCAAGCTCTGCCTCCAGCCAGCTACTAGGTAAGGGCCTAGTCAAGCAACTAGTGGGGATTTGTCAACACCACACAGGTGTAGTAAGACAGTGTGTCAACGCATACAGAGCAGAACCATGGTTCCAGATGCCACGGCAGGTTAGGAGTCTGGTGGTGGCAGCATAGTACCCGCCTACTGTGCAGTGGGTGGAGTCAGTAACAGGCGGTTACTGATGGTAAGCAGGAATCCCCTAATTGGCCAGGTTCGGTGTGACCTAAAACACCGTTCTGCGACTGGGGACGGGACGCGTAGCGTGAGGGCTCTCGTACAGAACCGTCCGGTCACAGCTTCAACCTTTTTTGGTTCCACTGGACATCTTATAGCTCCTAGTAGCGAACACCTACACTTCAACCACCCACGACTTTGCCTTATCAACAACCCTATGGAACCTTGGGACCACAACATTTTTGGATATCAGGGCACTCAATGACAAACAACAATGTGAATTGCCTACACATAGACTAACTTTTCTGGTAATATAACATTACATGAATTTACATCAAATACAGGGGTTTGGTATAAAATACCGGTGGTCGGGATGCCGGCAGTCACATGACTGAACGCAGCATCCCAACACTGAAGATCCCGACATTGGAGGGGGTACGTATGTTTACCCTCCCCTACCCTAACCCTCCAGGAGTAGCAGGTAGGGCTAACCCTCGGGGGGAGGGGTGTTGGCTATGGCTTACCACCCCCAACCCCAGCGCCTATCCCAAACACGATACCGGGATGTCGGGTCTCTGTGTTCCGGTGCCAGTCTCATGAGTGGTGTAGAGATTTCAGTATCAGTCACATGACCGCCTGCATTCCGACTACCGGGATGCCAAATGCATCCCAAATACAGAGCCCCACACAAACCCATCCAACCGTTTGGAAATACCAATGCACTGTAGATTACAAAAATACTATTATTAGCACATCTGGCATTAGTGGGAACTGCAAATATTCAAAGAACAATTCCTTGTCAGGTAACATTAGATACTCTCCACGTAGAGTGCATCGCACCAACGTAAACACTTAGACATGTACTTGTATTTCAATACTGAAGATAAATGATTTAATATAGTCTATCAGGTTAAAATGATAATTCGTGAGTACTTTACTTTTTTAAGTTTTCAAAACCCTTAAAATAAACCAACAACTTCAAGGTTAGAAGAGGTTAAGTCAATTTGTTTGTGTGTGTTTTTAATTATCTCAGACTTACTTCATTTATGTATTTCTTTAATGGATTACTACTTTCAGCAGGAAGTAATCAGTGAGACTGAGCTGACGTGATATTTGGTTACAATGGGTACAGTGGTCTGATTTGCTTATGTAATTAAATACGTCTGGTTGCGCTGTGTTGGATGTATCCGGAATTCATGTTTTGCTCTAACTGTACATGTATTTTTGAAGTGGCTGCCTTTTTAACATTATTAAAAGGTTTTTTTTAATTTTTTTATTTAATTACATTTTTTTGGGTTTTAAAATATTCACCTTTTTAAGGGCTCCAATAAAAACACATTACCAGTCTAAATGTAATAAGGTGAATGAATGTATTCTGTAATTTAATAAAACTTTATTACCAGAAATAATTACTTAGTTGAAATTTAAAGCAAAAAAAAAAAAAGGAAATGGAAAGTGAGTTTGTGGACATTTACTTCAGCTCAAATAGCAGTAAACAGAGCAGAAAAGGAATGCCTGATGCCAAAGGCAATTACAAGAGCCAATCAGATGTTTGCTATGGGTAATTCAGGAAAAATGCTCTCAACTGCATTATTTTCACCATAGCTGTTGCAGTCAGCTTAGGCAGGGCAGACAACAGGGAAGGACTGTCGGGACTGGTGTCCTGAGCCCATACAGAGGGGAGAGGCCCACCCCTGGCTCCTACCACCAATACCTGTCGAGCGGCACCAGTCTGTAAATCAACAGCAGGCTGATGCACAGGGAGGACTTCTTAAAACAACACTTCTCTGTACATCAGCTCTCTATAAATCATTCCTGTAGGTCCACAACACTTCACCGCTGGGACTAAAATGTAACTCCTTTGCAGAATTCAGCCTTCTAAAGTAGATCCTTTGGTGACTATGGGGTATATTCAGTAAGAGTCGGGTCCATTTCGACAGGCAGTTGTCGGAATGGACCCGACAACCCCTTTTCAAAGAGCGGCCAAATCCGACTGTCAGATTTGGCCGTTCCCTGTGTCCTGTCCTGCCGCTGCTGTCAGCGGCTGCCGGTTGTGCTGAGCAACGGCAGGGGGAGCAGCGTGAGGCAGCCGGCGGGGGGAGCAGCGTGAGGCAGCCGGCGGGAGGACCTTCCAGCGGCGACCGGAGCTGGAAGCAGGAGTGCTGTCTACGGCGGCGGGGGAGGCACTACAGGTACTACTCTCATTCCTGTAGCTCTCCATCTCCTCACCTCAATCCGACTTATTTTCAAGTCGGATTGAGTTTGTCGGAAAAACCTGTTGGATTTGGCCCCGTTTCCGACAGCAGCAGGTGGATCGGTGGATATTCCGCCAATCCACCTGCTTTCCGACAGCATTCCGACAAGTCGGGAAACCCGACTTGTCGGAAAAAATGTACCCCTATTGAATAGGTCGCAACTCCTTCCAACCTATTCCAGTCGGAAACTGCCGTCTTTCCGACAAGACGGCAGCTTCCGACTCTTATTGAATACAGCCCTATATAGGTATGCCAATTCAACTCTATACATGTGATGTCTCCAAGGATGGATTTTCATTTTTGCAGCATAGATGAGATGTTTTGTATCTATAAAGCATAGTTGAAGATGTTGTTCAGAATAAATATGTGTGAACACTGCTGAGATTACAAACAGTGTAAGCCTGAAGGTCCATAAACCTACGAATGTGTCTTCTGAATGAGTCACCTAACCCTTTAAAAATAACGACACAGAGACAGAAATGGCATTACAAAGGTCAGTCATTTACTGAATCGATCGAATAAACTTTATGATGGAATAAAATTAATTATCACAGTTCTCCAATGCACCAACTCAAACACACCATATGCAGTGTGGGCCTAATTCAGATCTGATTGCAGCAGCAAATTTGTTAGCTAATGGTCAAAACCATGTGCACTGCAGGGAGGGGGGGGGGGGGTCAGATATAACATGTGCAGAGAGAGTTAAATTTGGTTGGTGTGTGTTCCAACTGAAATCTAAATTGCAGTGTAAAAATAAAGCAGCCAATATTTACCCTGCACAGAAACAATATAACCCACCCAAATCTAACTCTCTCTGCACGTTACATCTGCCCCCCTTGTAGTGAGAACGCATGTGCATTGTGCAGCCGAGCTCTGCAAAAACAGTTTGTGCAGTTTCACAGTAGCTCTGAACCTACTCAGCGCTTGCTCATCACTTCAGCCTATTCGTGTCCCGATTTGACGTCATACACCCACCCAGCGAACAGCCACGCCTGTTTTTCTTTCAGACACGCCTGCGTTTTTGCAAACACTCCCTGAAAACATTCAGTTGATACCCAGTAATGCCCCCTTTCTGTCAATCTTCTTGCGGCCGCCAGTGCGAAGGAAAACTTTGCTAGAACCTGAGCACAACCACAAAGAGCTTTGTACACGTACGTCGCGCGCGCGCATTGCGAGGCATACGCATGCGCAGAAATGCCATTTTTTCACCTGATCGCTGTGCTGCAAAAATCGTCAGCGAGCGATCAACTCGGAATGACCCCCAATGACCGTTAGAAAATGAACTTAAAGCCCCACAGAGACTCACTCTTCCTCGACTGCACAAGGTAAAGCATCTGTGGATTCCCAGATCTTTTTATTCAGATCCCATAGCTATTATGAGATGCATAAGGTACTATACTGTTTATAGGTACTTTGCACATGTGTAGGTCCCATTCTGTTATTGCGCGAATGAGTCCTCCAATGAAGCTAGCAGGACGGCACGCAGCAGACTGTCAGTGATTGACAGTCTGCTGCCGTCTGGGGATGAGGAAGGGGTGGCAACAGCCTCTGCTTGTGATAATAGAGGCATGCCGCCATTGTTTATGGGGAGGAAAGAGGCCAGGGAACTCAACTGTAGACGGAGATTTCCTGGCCTCTGCAACAGGCCACTTCCATCGCACTAGTGGTGCAAGTAAAAAAAATGTTTATAGGTATTGTGTGCACGTGCCCATAAAATGGGTGTGGCAAAATGCCACATAGGGTGTGGCAATGAAAAATAAGAATTTACTCACCGGTAATTCTATTTCTCGTAGTCCGTAGTGGATGCTGGGTACTCCGTAAGGACCATGGGGTATAGACGGGCTCCGCAGGAGACTGGGCACTCTTAAAAGAAAGATTAGGTACTATATCTGGTGTGCACTGGCTCCTCCCTCTATGCCCCTCCTCCAGACCTCAGTTAGGGAAACTGTGCCCGGAAGAGCTGACATTACTAGGAAAGGATTTGGAATCCAGGGTAAGACTCATACCAGCCACACCAATCACACCGTACAACTTGTGATAACCATACCCAGTTAACAGTATGAACAATAACTGAGCCTCTCTCAACAGATGGCTCATACAATAACCCTTTAGTTAAGCAATAACTATATACATGTATTGCAGAGAGTCCGCACTTGGGACGGGCTCCCAGCATCCACTACGGACTACGAGAAATAGAATTACCGGTGAGTAAATTCTTATTTTCTCTGACGTCCTAGTGGTTGCTGGGTACTCCGTAAGGACCATGGGGATTATACCAAAGCTCCCAAACGGGCGGGAGAGTGCGGATGACTCTGCAGCACCGAATGAGCAAACTCAAGGTCCTCCTCAGCCAGGGTATCAAACTTGTAGAATTTTGCAAAAGTGTTTGAACCCGACCAAGTAGCAGCTCGGCAAAGTTGTAAAGCCGAGACCCCTCAGGCAGCTGCCCAAGAAGAGCCCACCTTCCTCGTGGAATGGGCTTTTACTGATTTAGGATGCGGCAGTCCAGCCGCAGAATGTGCAAGCTGAATCGTGCTACAGATCCAGCGAGCAACAGTCTGCTTTTAAGCAGGAGCACCCAGCTTGTTGGGTGCATGCAGGATAAATAGCGAGTCAGTTTTTCTGACACTAGCCGTCCTGGAAACATAAAGTTTCAGGGCCCGGACTACGTCCAGCAACTTGGAATCCTCCAAGTCCCTAGTAGCCGCAGGCACCACAATAGGTTGGTTCAAATGAAACGATGATACCACCTTAGGGAGAAATTGGGGACGAGTCCTCCATTCTGCCCTTTCCATATGGAAGATCAGATATGGGCTTTTACATGACAAAGCCGCCAATTCTGAGTTTCTGACACACGCCTAGTCCAAGCTAAGGCCAAAAGCATGACCACTTTCTACGTGAGATATTTTAGCTCCACGGTCTTAAGTGGCTCAAACCAGTGGGATTTTAGGAATCCAACACACGTTAAGATCCCAAGGTGCCACTGGAGGCACAAAAGGGGCTGAATATGCAGCACCCCTGTAACAACGTCCGAACTTCAGGCAGTGAAGCCAGTTCTTTTTGAGAGAAAAAGGGATAGGGCCGAAATCTTGGCCTTTATGGATCCTAATTTTAGGCCCATAGTCACTCCTGACTGTAGGAAGTGCAGGAATCGACCCCCCTGGAATTCCTCTGTAGGGCCTTCCCGGCCACACACCAAGTAACCTATTTACGCCATATACAGTGAAAAAGTCTTGCTGTCACGTCTTTCCTAGCCTTTATCAGCGTAGGAATAACTGCATCCGGAATGCCCTTTTCCGCTAGGTAAGTCTTGGATCAGACAGGGTCCCTGTTGCAACATGTCCTGACTGAGAGGCAGAGGCCATGGGTCCTCTGAGAGCATTTCTTGCAGTTCCGGGTACCGAGTCCTTCTTGGCCAATCCGGAGCAAAGAATATTGTTCACACTCCTCCGTTTATTACAATTCTCAGCCCTTGGGTCTGAGAGGAAGAGGAGGGAATATATAGACCGACTGGAACACCCACGGTGTTATTAGTGCGACCACAGCTATCGCCTGAGAGTCCCTTGACCCAGCGTAAAACCTTTTTTTATCTTTTTATTGAGGTGGGACGCCATGTAGTCCACCTGAGGCAGTTTCCATCAATTTGCAAAACTGCGTGAAGACTTCCTGATGAAGTCACCACTTTCCCGGGTGGAGGTCGTGCCCACTCCCGGAATGAACACTGTTGACAGTGCGCTTACTTGATTCTCCGCCCAGCGAAGAATTCAGGTGGCTTCTACCCTCGCCACCCTGCTCCTTGTGCCACCCTGGCGGTTTACATGAGCCCCTGCGGTCTGACTGGATCAGAACCGGTTGGTCGCGAAGCAGGAACTCCGCTTGACTTAGGGCGTTGTATATGGCCCTTAGTTCCAGGATATTGATGTGAAGGCAAGTCTGTTGGCTTGACCACAAACCTTGGAATTTTCTTCCCTGTGTAACTGCCCCCCCCCCCCTCGGAGGCTTGCATCCGTGGTCACCAGGACCCAGTCCCGAATGCTGAATCTGCGGCCCTCGAGAAGGTGAGCACTCCGCAGCCACCACAGGAGAGACACCCTGGCCCTGGGGGATAGGGTGATTAACCGATGCATCTGAAGATGTGATCCGGACCACTTGTCCAGTAAGTTCCATTGTCCATTGTCCTTGCATGGAACCAGTCGAAGGGGATGGCCTCGTATGATGCCATCATCCTTCCCAGGACTCGAGTGCAGTGATGCACTGACACCTGTTTTGGTTTTCAATAGATTCCTGACCAGTGTCATGAGCTCCTGAGCTCTCTCTATCGGGAGATAAACCCTCTTCTGGTCTGTATCTAGGATCATGCCTAGGCGAGGCAGATGAGCTGTAGGAACCAACTGCGACTTCGGAATATATAGAATCCAGTCGTGTTGCCGTTTCACTTCCAGAGAAGGTGATACACTGTCCAGCAACTGCTCTCTTGATCTCGCTTTTATGAGGAGATCATCCAAGTATGTGATAATAGTGACACCTTGCTTCCGCAGGAGCACCATCATATCCGCCATTACCTTGGTGAAATTGGTAATGACAATCCCGTACCGCAATTCTTAGGTACGCCTGATGAGGTGGATAAATGGGGACACGAAGGTATGCATCCCTTATGTCCCGATTCATTTCAGGCTTGCAATGACCGCTCTTAGCGATTCCATCTTGAACCAGAACCTTTTCAGGTATATGTTCAGGGATTTTAATTCAATATGGGTCTAACCGAACCATCTGGTTTCGGGATTATAACATGGTCGAATAATAACACCCTCTTGTTGAAGGAGGGGACCCTTGACCACCACCTGTTGAAGATACAATGTACGAATTGCAGTTAACACTGGCTCCCTCTCTTGGGGGGAAGCCCGCCGGGTCCTCGGTGAGGGGGCATCTTCTCACAGTCCAGCCTGTATCCCTGCGATACAATTTATATTGCCCAGGGATCTAACAGGGAGTGAACCCACTTGTGGCTGAACTTACGAAGGCGTGTCCCCACCGGGCCTAGCTCCGCCTGTGGAGCCCCAGCGACATGCGGTGGATTTTTGTAGAGGCCGGGGAGGACTTCTGTTCCTGGGGACTAGCGGTGTTGTACAGCTTCTTTCCCAGTGGCGTAACTAGAAATTTTTCTCCCCCAAGCCAAAAAATTCCTCGGCGCCCCCCCCCCCCCCCCCATTCCCCATAATTGGCACTATTAAAGGGATAAATGTGCGCGCGCCGAATGCGCGCGTCACAAAATAGGGTGTGTGGCTTCGTTGGGATGGGCGTGGCTTCGCATAAAGGGGCGTGGTATTGCAGGAAAAGACTACGTTATACCCCAATTTTCCAACCTGCACGCCCAGACGTTAGCCACCACGGGAAAGAAAAATAATCCTGATTCATGCCCCTTACATTATTTGTCATTTTTCCTCCTTATAGTAATGCCCAGTATACATTATGCCACATACTGCAATGGCCCTTAGACATTATTCCACGCACAATAATGCACATGACACAATATGCACACACCATAATGCCCCCGACACATTATGCCACACACCGTAATGCCCCCGACACATTATGCCACACACCGTAATGCCCCCGACACATTATGACAGGAATCGCAATGCCGTTATACATTATGCTACACACTGCAATGCCCCTGATACATTATACCACATACCACAATGCCCGTGATATAACAACACACCGTAATGCCTGACACAGGTCCGCAATGCCCGTTATACCCTATGCCACACATCGCAATGCCCGTTATACATTATGCCACACTGCAATGCCCCTGAGACATTATACCACATACCACAATGCCCGTGATATAGTATGCCACACACCGTAATGCCTGTGACACATTATGACACACACCGCAATGTCCGTGATACATTATGCCATACACTGCAATGACCCTGAGACATTATACCACATATCACAATGCCCGTGATATAGTATACCATACACCGTAATGCCTGTGACACATACCGCAATGCCCGTTATACATTATGCCACACTGCAATGCCCCTGAGACATTATACCACATACCACAATGCCCGTGATATAGTATGCCACACACCGTAATGCCTGTGACACATTATGACACACACCGCAATGTCCGTGATACATTATGCCACACACCGTAATGCCCATTACACATTAAGTCCTACAGTAAGGCTTCTAATTACTTTTAAATTACCTGCTCGTTGCCAGGGGTATCATGCTCTTGGTTCCATGCACGGTGCCAGGGGTTTTCATGCTCAGGGTGTCATGCTTGTTGCCAGGGGTTTCATGCACTGGGTGTCATGCTCGTTGCCAGGGGTATCATGCACTGGGTGTCATGCTAGGGGGTAGTGCTTGTTGCTAGGGCTGTGCTCCCAGTGCCACATATGCCCCCAGTGCCAGATATTCCCCCCCCCAGTGCCACATATGCCCCCAGTGCCAGATATTCCCCCCCCCAGTGCCACATATGCCCCCAGTGCCAGATATTCCCCCTCAGTGCCACATATGCCCCCAGTGCCAGATATCCCCCCCCCAGTGCCACATATGCCCCCAGTGCCAGATATTCCCCCACAGTGCCACATATGCCCCCAGTGCCAGATATTCCCCCACAGTGCCACATATGCCCCCAGTGCCAGATATTCCCCCACAGTGCCACATATGCCCCCAGTGACAGATATTCCCCCACAGTGCCACATATGCTCCCAGTGCCAGATTTCCCCCCCCCCCAGTGCCACATATGCCCCCAGTGCCAGATATTCCCCCACAGTGCCACATATGCCCCCAGTGCCAGATATTCCCCCACAGTGCCACATATGCTCCCAGTGCCAGATTTCCCGCCCCCCTCAGTGCCACATATGCCCCCAGTGCCAGATATTCCCCCCCAGTGCCATATATGCCCCCTCCGTGCGTGCCCCCCCCCTTCACCGCCGCCGCCGCTCCCCCGCTGTTTTGTGTTGGAGGGACACGGAGGGCACAGCGCGCGCCTCTCCTGTGTCCCTCCTGGCTCTCCGGCGGCCGCACGTCTAATAGAGGAAGTGCCGGTCCGCGAGCCAATCAGAGCTCACGAACGGCACTTCATTTATTAGACCCGCGGCCGCCGGAGATGCAGGAGGGGACACAGGAGAGGCGCGCGCTGTGCCCTCCGTGTCCCTCCTTCACAGCGGGGAGGGTTAGTAAGTAGGAGCAGATTGACATGCGGACGCTCGTCCGCATGTCAATCTGCACTAAATCAGTGGCGCCCCCGCAGCCCCTCGCCCCCAAGCCACCGCGAGGGCTGCGGGGGCAGTAGTTACGCCACTGTTCTTTCCTCTGCCCCCGGCTCTGACAAGAAAGGACGCACCTCAGACTTTCTTGTTTCTTTATTCGAAAAGCTGCATTTAATAATGTCGTGCTTTCCTAGGCTGTGCAGGAATATAAGGCAAAATATCAGAATTACCAGCTATAGCTGTGGAGACCAGGCCCGAGAACCTTTCTCCACACAATCCTCAGCCTTCCATATGCCTCTTAAGTCGGCATCATCTGTCCAACGTATATTCTACAGGACACGTCAAGCAGAAATCGACATAGCTTTTGTCTCTAGGACCCAGTATACTCATGTCCCTTTGGGCATGCTTTATAATTATATATCTATCACTTAAGACAGCATCTTAAAATATTTATATGCATACTAGGGTCTCAATCTCTGCTGATAAGGTACCTGTCCACGCTGCCACAGCGCTATAAACCCATGCCTACACAATCGCCGGTCTGGGTAGTATACTAGAATGTGCACACTATCTGCAGGATCCCTGAGAATAGCTAGTGCAAACAGGACACCCAAGGGGAAGATTCTCAACACATCCTGGCCCTAGTGGGGAAAGGATACAGCCTGAGAATTCTCTTGTGGGAAGCTGCCGTCTCTTGTCTGAAGATTCCCACTCTTTTTCCTCATGAGAGGAGGGAAATTTACCTCAGCATTCTTCCCCTTAACATGTGTACTCTCGTGTCAGGGACAGATGAGTCATCAGTGATATGCAAATCATCTTTTATTCCAATAATCATATATTGAATATCATTTAGCCCTCTTGGCTGTAACTTTGCATTATCGTAGTCGACAGTGGAGTTAAACTCCGTGTCGATACTTTGTTATTTTGGATAGTGAGCATAGAGAGACTCTGAAGGACTCTGTGACAAAGGGACAGACCAGGGTAGATTTCCTTTCTGTTCCCTAACCTTTTGTGCAATAATTTTACCTCACCACTTACACATATCCAAACAGGTGTCTGCGTTGTTGACGGAGACACCCTCCCACACACTTATCCGCTCTATCACCTCCTTAGAGGAGCCTTTTACCTCAGACATGTCGACACACGCGTACCGACACACCACACACACAGGGGATGCTCTATTTGAAGACAGTTCCCCCACCAGGCCCTTTGGAGAGACAGAGAGAGAGTATGCCAGCACACACCACAGCGCTATATAATACAGGGATGTACACTATACTGAGTGATTTTTCCCCTATAGCAGCTTATATACACAGTTTTGCGCCTAAATTTTTGTGCCCCCCCCCCCCCCTCTTTTTTACCCTTTGTGTACCAGGATACTGCAGGGGAGAGCCTGGGGAGCTTCCTTCCAGCTGAGCTGTGAAGAGAAAATGGCGCCGGTGTGCTGAGGAAGAAGGCCCGGCCCCCTCAGCGGCGGGCTTCTGTCCTTTTATGTACTTTAATGGCGGGGGTTAATGCACATATACAGATTATCAGACTGTATTATGTGCTTTTCACCAAGTAAGGTAATCTAATTGCTGCCCAGGGCGCCCCCCCCCCCCCCAGCGCCCTGCACCCATCAGTGACCGGAGTGTGTGGTGTGCTAAGGGAGCAATGGCGCACAGCTGCAGTGTTGTGCGCTACCTTAATGAAGACCGGAGTCTTCAGCCGCCGATTTTCAAATTCTCTTCGTTCTTCTGGCTCTGCAAGGGGGACGGCTGCGCGGCTCCGGGACCGGACGACCAAGGACTGGGCCTGTGTTCGATCCCTCTGGAGCTAATGGTGTCCAGTAGCCTTAGAAGCCCAAGCTAGCTGCAAGCAGGTAGGTTCGCTTCTCTCCCCTCAGTCCCACATAGCAGTGAGTCTGTTGCCAGCAGATCTCACTGAAAATAAAAAACCTAACAAATACTAGAGATGAGCGGGTTCGGTTTCTCTGAATCCGAACCCGCCCGAACTTCATGGTTTTTTTCACGGGTCCGAGCAGACTCGGATCCTCCCGCCTTGCTCGGTTAACCCGAGCGCGCCCGAACGTCATCATGACGCTGTCGGATTCTCGCGAGACTCGGATTCTATATAAGGAGCCGCGCGTCGCCGCCATTTTCACACGTGCATTGAGATTGATAGGGAGAGGACGTGGCTGGCGTCCTCTCCATTTAGATTATAAGAGAGAGAGATTTACTGGAGCTTAGGACTAGGAGGAGTACTGTAGAAGTGTAGAGAGTGCAGAGAGTTTACTAGTGAGTGACCACCAGACAGTGCAGTTTATTTAATATATCCGTTCTCTGCCTGAAAAAAGCGATACACACAGTGACTCAGTCACATACCATATCTGTGTGCACTGCTCAGGCTCAGCCCAGTGTGCTGCATCATCTATATATATTATATATCTGTCTGACTGCTCAGCTCACACAGCTTATAATTGTGGGGGAGACTGGGGAGCACTGCAGTGCCAGTTATAGGTTATAGCAGGAGCCAGGAGTACATAATATTATATAGTGAGTGACCACCAGACAGTGCAGTTTATTTAATATATCTGTTCTCTGCCTGAAAAAAGCGATACACACAGTGACTCAGTCACATACCATATCTGTGTGCACTGCTCAGGCTCAGCCCAGTGTGCTGCATCATCTATATATATTATATATCTGTCTGACTGCTCAGCTCACACAGCTTATAATTGTGGGGGAGACTGGGGAGCACTGCAGTGCCAGTTATAGGTTATAGCAGGAGCCAGGAGTACATAATATTATATTAAAATTAAACAGTGCACACTTTTGCTGCAGGAGTGCCACTGCCAGTGTGACTGACCAGTGACCTGACCACACTGACCACCAGTATAGTTAGTAGTATACTTATATTGTGATTGCCTGAAAAAGTTAAACACTCGTCGTGTGACTTCACTTGTGTGTTGTTGTTTTTTTTATTCTATAAAAATAAAACTCATTCTGCTGACAGACAGTGTCCAGCAGGTCCGTCATTATATAATATATAATATATACCTGTCCGGCTGCAGTAGTGATATATATATATTTTTTATATCATTTATCATCCAGTCGCAGCAGACACAGTACGGTAGTTCACGGCTGTGGCTACCTCTGTGTCTGCACTCGGCAGGCAGTCCGTCCATAATTGTATACCACCTAACCGTGGTTTTTTTTTCTTCTTTATACATACATACTACTACGACATCTCTTTATCAACCAGTCTATATTAGCAGCAGACACAGTACAGTACGGTAGTTCACGGCTGTGGCTACCTCTGTGTCTGCACTCGGCAGGCAGTCCGTCCATAATTGTATACCACCTAACCGTGGTTTTTTTTTCTTTCTTCTTTATACATACATAGTTACATAGACATCTCTTTATCAACCAGTCTATATTAGCAGCAGACACAGTACAGTACGGTAGTTCACGGCTGTGGCTACCTCTGTGTCTGCACTCGGCAGGCAGTCCGTCCATAATTGTATACCACCTAACCGTGGTTTTTTTTTCTTTCTTCTTTATACATACATAGTTACATAGACATCTCTTTATCAACCAGTCTATATTAGCAGCAGACACAGTACAGTACGGTAGTTCACGGCTGTGGCTACCTCTGTGTCTGCACTCGGCAGGCAGTCCGTCCGTCCATAATTGTATACCACCTAACCGTGGTTTTTTTTTCTTTCTTCTTTATACATACATAGTTACATAGACATCTCTTTATCAACCAGTCTATATTAGCAGCAGACACAGTACAGTACGGTAGTTCACGGCTGTGGCTACCTCTGTGTCTGCACTCGGCAGGCAGTCCGTCCATAATTGTATACCACCTAACCGTGTTTTTTTTTTCTTTCTTCTTTATACATACATACTACTACGACATCTCTTTATCAACCAGTCTATATTATTAGCAGCAGACACAGTACAGTACGGTAGTTCACGGCTGTGGCTACCTCTGTGTCTGCACTCGGCAGGCAGTCCATCCATAATTGTATACCACCTAACCGTGGTTTTTTTTTCTTTCTTCTTTATACATACATAGTTACATAGACATCTCTTTATCAACCAGTCTATATTAGCAACAGACACAGTACAGTACGGTAGTTCACGGCTGTGGCTACCTCTGTGTCTGCACTCGGCAGGCAGTCCATAATTGTATACTAGTATCCATCTCCATTGTTTACCTGAGGTGCCTTTTAGTTGTGCCTATTAAAATATGGAGAACAAAAATGTTGAGGTTCCAAAATTAGGGAAAGATCAAGATCCACTTCCACCTCGTGCTGAAGCTGCTGCCACTAGTCATGGCCGAGACGATGAAATGCCAGCAACGTCGTCTGCCAAGGCCGATGCCCAATGTCATAGTACAGAGCATGTCAAATCCAAAACACCAAATATCAGAAAAAAAAGGACTCCAAAACCTAAAATAAAATTGTCGGAGGAGAAGCGTAAACTTGCCAATATGCCATTTACGACACGGAGTGGCAAGGAACGGCTGAGGCCCTGGCCTATGTTCATGGCTAGTGGTTCAGCTTCACATGAGGATGGAAGCACTCAGCCTCTCGCTAGAAAAATGAAAAGACTCAAGCTGGCAAAAGCAGCACAGCAAAGAACTGTGCATTCTTCGAAATCCCAAATCCACAAGGAGAGTCCAATTGTGTCGGTTGCGATGCCTGACCTTCCCAACACTGGACGTGAAGAGCATGCGCCTTCCACCATTTGCACGCCCCCTGCAAGTGCTGGAAGGAGCACCCGCAGTCCAGTTCCTGATAGTCAGATTGAAGATGTCAGTGTTGAAGTACACCAGGATGAGGAGGATATGGGTGTTGCTGGCGCTGGGGAGGAAATTGACCAGGAGGATTCTGATGGTGAGGTGGTTTGTTTAAGTCAGGCACCCGGGGAGACACCTGTTGTCCGTGGGAGGAATATGGCCGTTGACATGCCAGGTGAAAATACCAAAAAAATCAGCTCTTCGGTGTGGAGGTATTTCAACAGAAATGCGGACAACAGGTGTCAAGCCGTGTGTTCCCTTTGTCAAGCTGTAATAAGTAGGGGTAAGGACGTTAACCACCTCGGAACATCCTCCCTTATACGTCACCTGCAGCGCATTCATAATAAGTCAGTGACAAGTTCAAAAACTTTGGGTGACAGCGGAAGCAGTCCACTGACCAGTAAATCCCTTCCTCTTGTAACCAAGCTCACGCAAACCACCCCACCAACTCCCTCAGTGTCAATTTCCTCCTTCCCCAGGAATGCCAATAGTCCTGCAGGCCATGTCACTGGCAATTCTGACGATTCCTCTCCTGCCTGGGATTCCTCCGATGCATCCTTGCGTGTAACGCCTACTGCTGCTGGCGCTGCTGTTGTTGCTGCTGGGAGTTGATAGCGTATGTTAACCTATTCAGGTCTGATTATGAATTCTCTTCAGTCATCAGTCAGAATGCTGTTTCCCTTAGCAACCGGTTGGAGATCAGTGAATGAATAAGTGACACAGGATCATTGTGTAACCTAAGCAGTTCATAGTTGATCTGTTAGGGGGCCATCATGGCTTTATTTTTATAGCAGAAGAACAAAGGATTCATGTGTGCCAATACAATTAGCCAATCAGCATACACCATGTATGTCTTGAAAACTGAAACACGTCATCTGTCAAACAATATTATAAATTTCAATTAAAACATATTTATTGCTTTGCGATTATCAGCTTTCCCGGAACATCCCTTCTGGAGGTCAGGACAGGTCAAAATCCTCCCCAATGTTCAGAACTTTTGGCGATATGCTTGACTGGCCTTGGAATACATCTGGCGTTATAACAATGAGTAATTCATGCTTTGAAATACAATGTTGCTTATAATATATCTGTGAAGCTTCTTAAGGAAACACTAACCTAAAGAAGTGAGGAGCAGTAAATATCTTTGTTAAATGTGAAAAAGCTTGAATCAATATATATTTGCCATTTAAAGGAAGCTCATACACTATCATTTCCCCTCTTTTTGATTCCACTTTTTCTCCCTAATATCTACCTACACTATCTAGGCCTGAACTATTTTCTTTCAGTAAACCAGTCCCCTGGACTTATAGTCCAAACCTTGGGGATTACCCCTAACAACAATCAAAGGATAAGCAACTTCATTCTTCTGGCTGGAGAGTCACTGTCAACTTCTTCAAGTGGGATGCATGTAATCAAGTATCACGACCTTTCACCTTAATTTAAGGTAGACATGGTTAGCAGCACTTGATGTGGACCATCATATCTTGGTTTAAAGGTCTTTCTCACATGTCTCTTTAAATAGACCCAATCTCCTGGATTTAGCTTATGCGTAGCTGATCCTTCTGGGTCTGGAATGGAAGAAAACACTCGGCAATGGAGGTTAGTCAATGTTTTACAGACCTCCTGTACATAACCTGTAAAAATCATCATGATTATGTTGTAATTGTTGTGGATAATAACAACCTGTTCTTAGAGCTGACCCAAACACTATTTCATATGGAGTCAGTTTACTAGGTTTCATGGGTGTGGTCCTAATATTAAACAAGACTATAGGTAGGCATTCTGGACAAGTTCTTTTGGTTTCTGTATCTGCAAATGCATTTCCTTTAGCTTCCATGGTTTGGCTCCTAGTATGTGCTTGTACCTTGATTATTCCAATTCTTTTAGGTAGTTCCAATGCTCTGAAGAGTTCCATAATCAAACTGGCATGTTTGATGGATTTTCCGTTTGCACTTTTGAAGTCCCTACTTTTCCATATAACAGCGTAATCCTGGGACTAGATGTTAGCTGTCATGTTTTCAGCATGTATGCTGGCTTTGGTCATTGCTATGAGTTCTGCTTCTTGTGCTGACATACTTGGTAGCAATGCTCCAGAGTCTATGACTTCAGTTTCAGTTGTTACTGCATATCCTGTCTTTGGGGATCCATTATCATAATATCTTGATCCATCGACGAACAGGTTCATGTCTGGATTGTCCAATGGTGTATCTTAGACATTAGGAAGAGGTAAAGTCTCTAATTCCATGAGGCTAGGCAATCACTTCATATTTGGTAAGTCTGGCTGCAGAAAGATGCTTGCTATTTTCTTGACTTAATATTTCTGTTACAGCGTGCGGTACTTGTATACACAGTGGATGATCAAACACAATGATGTCTGTCACCTTTTCCTTCATTATTGCTGCTGCTGCCACTGCTCGGACACAGGATGGTGCTCCTCTGATAATCGGATCCAGCTGGGCTGAATAGTATGCCACTGGTCTTTGTTTTGGTCCGTATTTCTGGGTGAGCACCCCTAAAGAATGCCCTCTGTTTTCATGGCAGAATAGGTTAAAAGGCTTTTTGTAATCAGGCAATCCCAATGCTGGGGCTGTGATTATGGCTTGCTTTAGTTGTCTTACTGCTTCTTCAATGGTGTCCCTGTTTTCTGCTGACGCCTCCTTTTTTATTAATTCATATAGGGGTTGCATCAGTAATCAGGCCGAGGGAATCCATTCTCTGCAATAACCAATAAGGCCCAGAAAAGCTCTGATTTCATTTAATGTTCTTGGGGTTTTTGCTTGAGTTATTGCCTTTGTTCTTTCATCAGTAAGATGCCTTGTTCCTTGAGATATGCAGTGTCCTAAGAAGACAACTTTTTTCTGTACTAGCTGAAGCTTGTCTTTTGACACTCTGCAATCTTCTTCTGCCAAAAAGACGAGTAGTGATACTGTTTCCTTTTTGCACTTCTCTTCTGTCTGTGCAGCAATAAGCAGATCATCGACATATTGAACTAACTGGGTGTCTGTAAAGTGTGGTCTCCATTTCTGCAGGATTAATGCCATTGCCTCTGAGAAATCTGATAGACTAGTGGCTCCTGCCTTGGGGTAATTGTCCCTCCTTTTGAACCTTGAGAATTCAACACCTTTATTGATTAATGTTGGAAAAGGGTTGCTGCGTTGAGGGTAATACATCTTCTGATGGTTACTTGTCGCATTTTGGCAGTGCTACTTCATACATGGTCAGCCTTGCCACTGACAGGTGTTTGGTTCTTGCTTGTTGAAGCTTCTCTGTACCTGCATGTGGACCCTGGATGATAAGTTCATGATTCAGCACTATGCCTGTGCTCTTGTCCTCTTCTAGGACTTCTGATTCATCACTGTGTCTGTGCTCTTATACTCTTCTAGGGCTGTTGCTGCTATCACTGCTCTGATGCCGGTAGGTGCTCTTTGATTACCGCTGTCAAGTTTGCTTAAGTTGTTGGCCACTGGTCTTCACCTCAGTCCATGATTTTGCATAAGGACTTCTAGGTATGGCCTCCTTCTTTAATAGTCAGGTAGTTCTAGGCCTTGAGATGAGGCAACTGCTGTTTCCAACTATTCAATAGCTTAATTCATCTGTTGCTGTATGTAGGATGCGGACCCTCCTCCCTTTCAGTGTTGTCATACAATGCTTGCATGTAGACTGGTGCTAGAGGTATCCGTGTTCTGTAGTGTCCTACTAGGCCCAGGAATGATCATCTGACTTGCTTGACACTAGTTGGCATCTTAGCTTGCAGTCTGAATCTTTTCCTTTTCACTTTTGTTAGATGTCTGGTACCTTGAGTGTCCTAGGAAGATTAACTCTTGCTTGACTAGCTGCAATTTCTCCTTCTGAGGCTCTGCAGTCTTGTTCTTCCAGAAACTTCACTAAGGACACTGCCCCTTCTTGGTGCTTCTTTTAGTAGTGGTGGCAATCAGCAGTTCATTCACATCCTGTATTTAGCTGTGTGTTTTGTGGATATATCACTTGGTGATATAGCCCCTCCACAGGGCTATTCTGGTCCAGTTGTATTGCTTCCTTTCTTCTACAACTGGTACTGCGGGAATGAGCCAATACTGAACTTCTGTTTTAACTTGCTTCTAAATGGCTTTTTTGTTCTTTCCTTTGATAAGTTGCTGGAAAGTTAAACTTCTGCTGGTGTGTACTGTATTCTCCTTAGATAAGCTTTAGTACATTGTGCTTCAGCAAAGTCACTGGACATGTACTCCAAGGTCAAGAATTGGGCTGGTATTGGTGACTGCATTTCTCTCATCTCCTGTCCCTTTAAGAATTTCTGATATCATCAGTTCTTGTGGTATCTCCCTCTGCTGTCTTCTGCGTGTGCTGTCTCCAGTATTCATTAGGCACAAACGTATTTCTCCAGTGGGCAAGGTGACTGTAATCATACCTTCTGCTGTTTCTTCTGGAGACATTCTGTTCACTGGGGAGTACCTGAAGAAGCTTGTACTTCATATTGGCAGAAGAAGCATCATTCATTTGTTTTCTGGAACTTTTTTCTGTCTTGTTCCTTATTATTTGCTTTAAACCCCGGAGCTTCTGTTGCTTTAAATCATGGCATTATCTCTGTAATCTTGCCAGGTAGTACTGACTAGAGATGAGCGGGTTCGGTTTCTCTGAATCCGAACCCGCCAGAACTTCATGTTTTTTTTCACGAGTCCGAGCGACTCGGATCTTCCCGCCTTGCTCGGTTAACCCGAGCGCGCCCGAACGTCATCATGACGCTGTCGGATTCTCGCGAGGCTCGGATTCTATCGCGAGACTCGGATTCTATATAAGGAGCCGCGCGTCGCCGCCATTTTCACACGTGCATTGAGATTGATAGGGAGAGGACGTGGCTGGCGTCCTCTCCGTTTAGACACTTGATTTACTAATTTTGGGGAGCATTAGGAGTACTCAGTAGTGTACAGTGCAGAGTTTTGCTGATAGTGACCAGTGACCACCACTTTTATTTATAATCCGTTCTCTGCCTGAAAAAAGCGATACACAGCACACAGTGACTCAGTCACATACATACCATATCTGTGTGCACTGCTCAGGCTCAGGCCAGTGTGCTGCATCATCTATATATATTATATATCTGTCTGACTGCTCAGCTCACACAGCTTATAATTGTGGGGGAGACTGGGGAGCACTACTGCAGTGCCAGTTATAGGTTATAGCAGGAGCCAGGAGTACATAATATTATATTAAAATTAAACAGTGCACACTTTTGCTGCAGGAGTGCCACTGCCAGTGTGACTAGTGACCAGTGACCTGACAACCAGTATATAATATTAGTAGTATACTATCTCTTTATCAACCAGTCTATATTAGCAGCAGACACAGTACAGTGCGGTAGTTCACGGCTGTGGCTACCTCTGTGTCGGCACTCGGCAGCCCGTCCATAATTGTATATACCAGTGACCTAACCGTGGTTTTTTTTTCTTTCTTTATACATACATACTAGTTACGAGTATACTATCTCTTTATCAACCAGTCTATATATTAGCAGCAGACACAGTACAGTGCGGTAGTTCACGGCTGTGGCTACCTCTGTGTCGGCACTCGGCAGCCCGTCCATAATTGTATATACCAGTGACCTAACCGTGGTTTTTTTTTTCTTTCTTTATACATACATACTAGTTACGAGTATACTATCTCTTTATCAACCAGTCTATATATTAGCAGCAGACACAGTACAGTGCGGTAGTTCACGGCTGTGGCTACCTCTGTGTCGGCACTCGGCAGCCCGTCCATAATTGTATATACCACCTAACCGTGGTTTTTTTTTCTTTCTTTATACATACATACTAGTTACGAGTATACTATCTCTTTATCAACCAGTCTATATATTAGCAGCAGACACAGTACAGTGCGGTAGTTCACGGCTGTGGCTACCTCTGTGTCGGCACTCCGCAGCCCGTCCATAATTGTATATACCAGTGACCTAACCGTGGTTTTTTTTTCTTTCTTTATACATACATACTAGTTACGAGTATACTATCTCTTTATCAACCAGTCTATATATTAGCAGCAGACACAGTACAGTGCGGTAGTTCACGGCTGTGGCTACCTCTGTGTCGGCACTCGGCAGCCCGTCCATAATTGTATATACCACCTAACCGTGGTTTTTTTTTCTTTCTTTATACATACATACTAGTTACGAGTATACTATCTCTTTATCAACCAGTCTATATATTAGCAGCAGACACAGTACAGTGCGGTAGTTCACGGCTGTGGCTACCTCTGTGTCGGCACTCGGCAGCCCGTCCATAATTGTATATACCAGTGACCTAACCGTGGTTTTTTTTTTTTTCTTTATACATACATACTAGTTACGAGTATACTATCTCTTTATCAACCAGTCTATATATTAGCAGCAGACACAGTACAGTGCGGTAGTTCACTGCTGTGGCTACCTCTGTGTCGGCACTCGGCAGCCCGTCCATAATTGTATATACCAGTGACCTAACCGTGGTTTTTTTTTCTTTCTTTATACATACATACTAGTTACGAGTATACTATCTCTTTATCAACCAGTCTATATATTAGCAGCAGACACAGTACAGTGCGGTAGTTCACGGCTGTGGCTACCTCTGTGTCGGCACTCGGCAGCCCGTCCATAATTGTATATACCAGTGACCTAACCGTGGTTTTTTTTTCTTTCTTTATACATACATACTAGTTACGAGTATACTATCTCTTTATCAACCAGTCTATATATTAGCAGCAGACACAGTACAGTGCGGTAGTTCACGGCTGTGGCTACCTCTGTGTCGGCACTCGGCAGCCCGTCCATAATTGTATACTAGTATCCAATCCATCCATCTCCATTGTTTACCTGAGGTGCCTTTTAGTTGTGCCTATTAAAATATGGAGAACAAAAATGTTGAGGTTCCAAAATTAGGGAAAGATCAAGATCCACTTCCACCTCGTGCTGAAGCTGCTGCCACTAGTCATGGCCGAGACGATGAAATGCCAGCAACGTCGTCTGCCAAGGCCGATGCCCAATGTCATAGTACAGAGCATGTCAAATCCAAAACACCAAATATCAGTAAAAAAAGGACTCCAAAACCTAAAATAAAATTGTCGGAGGAGAAGCGTAAACTTGCCAATATGCCATTTACCACACGGAGTGGCAAGGAACGGCTGAGGCCCTGGCCTATGTTCATGGCTAGTGGTTCAGCTTCACATGAGGATGGAAGCACTCAGCCTCTCGCTAGAAAAATGAAAAGACTCAAGCTGGCAAAAGCAGCACAGCAAAGAACTGTGCATTCTTCGAAATCCCAAATCCACAAGGAGAGTCCAATTGTGTCGGTTGCGATGCCTGACCTTCCCAACACTGGACGTGAAGAGCATGCGCCTTCCACCATTTGCACGCCCCCTGCAAGTGCTGGAAGGAGCACCCGCAGTCCAGTTCCTGATAGTCAGATTGAAGATGTCAGTGTTGAAGTACACCAGGATGAGGAGGATATGGGTGTTGCTGGCGCTGGGGAGGAAATTGACCAGGAGGATTCTGATGGTGAGGTGGTTTGTTTAAGTCAGGCACCCGGGGAGACACCTGTTGTCCGTGGGAGGAATATGGCCGTTGACATGCCAGGTGAAAATACCAAAAAAATCAGCTGTTCGGTCAGTTCGGTGTGGAGGTATTTCACCAGAAATGCAGACAACAGGTGTCAAGCCGTGTGTTCCCTTTGTCAAGCTGTAATAAGTAGGGGTAAGGACGTTAACCACCTCGGAACATCCTCCCTTATACGTCACCTGCAGCGCATTCATAATAAGTCAGTGACAAGTTCAAAAACTTTGGGTGACAGCGGAACCACTGACCAGTAAATCCCTTCCTCTTGTAACCAAGCTCACGCAAACCACCCCACCAACTCCCTCAGTGTCAATTTCCTCCTTCCCCAGGAATGCCAATAGTCCTGCAGGCCATGTCACTGGCAATTCTGACGAGTCCTCTCCTGCCTGGGATTCCTCCGATGCATCCTTGCGTGTAACGCCTACTGCTGCTGGAGCTGCTGTTGTTGCCGCTGGGAGTCGATGGTCATCCCAGAGGGGAAGTCGTAAGCCCACTTGTACTACTTCCAGTAAGCAATTGACTGTTCAACAGTCCTTTGCGAGGAAGATGAAATATCACAGCAGTCATCCTACTGCAAAGCGGATAACTGAGGCCTTGGCATCCTGGGTGGTGAGAAACGTGGTTCCGGTATCCATCATTACTGCAGAGCCAACTAGAGACTTGTTGGAGGTACTGTGTCCCCGGTACCAAATACCATCTAGGTTCCATTTCTCTAGGCAGGCGATACCGAAAATGTACACAGACCTCAGAAAAAGAGTCACCAGTGTCCTAAAAAATGCAGCTGTACCCAATGTCCACTTAACCACGGACATGTGGACAAGTGGAGCAGGGCAGGGTCAGGACTATATGACTGTGACAGCCCACTGGGTAGATGTATGGACTCCCGCCGCAAGAACAGCAGCGGCGGCACCAGTAGCAGCATCTCGCAAACGCCAACTCTTTCCTAGGCAGGCTACGCTTTGTATCACCGCTTTCCAGAATACGCACACAGCTGAAAACCTCTTACGGCAACTGAGGAAGATCATCGCGGAATGGCTTACCCCAATTGGACTCTCCTGTGGATTTGTGGCATCGGACAACGCCAGCAATATTGTGTGTGCATTAAATCTGGGCCAATTCCAGCACGTCCCATGTTTTGCACATACCTTGAATTTGGTGGTGCAGAATTTTTTAAAAAACGACAGGGGCGTGCAAGAGATGCTGTCGGTGGCCAGAAGAATTGCGGGACACTTTCGGCGTACAGGCACCACGTACAGAAAACTGGAGCACCACCAAAAACTACTGAACCTGCCCTGCCATCATCTGAAGCAAGAAGTGGTAACGAGGTGGAATTCAACCCTCTATATGCTTCAGAGGTTGGAGGAGCAGCAAAAGGCCATTCAAGCCTATACAATTGAGCACGATATAGTAGGTGGAATGCACCTGTCTCAAGTGCAGTGGAGAATGATTTCAACGTTGTGCAAGGTTCTGATGCCCTTTGAACTTGCCACACGTGAAGTCAGTTCAGACACTGCCAGCCTGAGTCAGGTCATTCCCCTCATCAGGCTTTTGCAGAAGAAGCTGGAGGCATTGAAGGAGGAGCTAACACGGAGCGATTCCGCTAGGCATGTGGGACTTGTGGATGCAGCCCTTAATTCGCTTAACAAGGATTCACGGGTGGTCAATCTGTTGAAATCAGAGCACTACATTTTGGCCACCGTGCTCGATCCTAGATTTAAAGCCTACCTTGGATCTCTCTTTCCGGCAGACACAGGTCTGCTGGGGTTGAAAGACCTGCTGGTGACAAAATTGTCAAGTCAAGCGGAACGCGACCTGTCAACATCTCCTCCTTCACATTCTCCCGCAACTGGGGGTGCGAGGAAAAGGCTCAGAATTCCGAGCCCACCCGCTGGCGGTGATGCAGGGCAGTCTGGAGCGACTGCTGATGCTGACATCTGGTCCGGACTGAAGGACCTGACAACGATTACGGACATGTCGTCTACTGTCACTGCATATGATTCTCTCAACATTGATAGAATGGTGGAGGATTATATGAGTGACCGCATCCAAGTAGGCACGTCACACAGTCCGTACTTATACTGGCAGGAAAAAGAGGCAATTTGGAGGCCCTTGCACAAACTGGCTTTATTCTACCTAAGTTGCCCTCCCACAAGTGTGTACTCCGAAAGAGTGTTTAGTGCCGCCGCTCACCTTGTCAGCAATCGGCGTACGAGGTTACATCCAGAAAATGTGGAGAAGATGATGTTCATTAAAATGAATTATAATCAATTCCTCCGCGGAGACATTGACCAGCAGCAATTGCCTCCACAAAGTACACAGGGAGCTGAGATGGTGGATTCCAGTGGGGACGAATTGATAATCTGTGAGGAGGGGGATGTACACGGTGATATATCGGAGGGTGAAGATGAGGTGGACATCTTGCCTCTGTAGAGCCAGTTTGTGCAAGGAGAGATTAATTGCTTCTTTTTTGGGGGGGGTCCAAACCAACCCGTCATATCAGTCACAGTCGTGTGGCAGACCCTGTCACTGAAATGATGGGTTGGTTAAAGTGTGCATGTCCTGTTTTGTTTATACAACATAAGGGTGGGTGGGAGGGCCCAAGGATAATTCCATCTTGCACCTCTTTTTTCTTTTCTTTTTCTTTGCATCATGTGCTGATTGGGGAGGGTTTTTTGGAAGGGACATCCTGCGTGACACTGCAGTGCCACTCCTAGATGGGCCCGGTGTTTGTGTCGGCCACTAGGGTCGCTAATCTTACTCACACAGCTACCTCATTGCGCCTCTTTTTTTCTTTGCGTCATGTGCTGTTTGGGGAGGGTTTTTTGGAAGGGACATCCTGCGTGACACTGCAGTGCCACTCCTAGATGTGCCCGGTGTTTGTGTCGGCCACTAGGGTCGCTAATCTTACTCACACAGCTACCTCATTGCGCCTCTTTTTTTCTTTGCGTCATGTGCTGTTTGGGGAGGGTTTTTTGGAAGGGACATCCTGCGTGACACTGCAGTGCCACTCCTAGATGGGCCCGGTGTTTGTGTCGGCCACTAGGGTCGCTAATCTTACTCACACAGTCAGCTACCTCATTGCGCCTCTTTTTTTCTTTGCGTCATGTGCTGTTTGGGGAGGGTTTTTTGGAAGGGCCATCCTGCGTGACACTGCAGTGCCACTCCTAGATGGGCCCGGTGTTTGTGTCGGCCACTAGGGTCGCTAATCTTACTCACACAGCTACCTCATTGCGCCTCTTTTTTTCTTTGCGTCATGTGCTGTTTGGGGAGGGTTTTTTGGAAGGGCCATCCTGCGTGACACTGCAGTGCCACTCCTAGATGGGCCCGGTGTTTGTGTCGGCCACTAGGGTCGCTAATCTTACTCACACAGCTACCTCATTGCGCCTCTTTTTTTCTTTGCGTCATGTGCTGTTTGGGGAGGGTTTTTTGGAAGGGACATCCTGCGTGACACTGCAGTGCCACTCCTAGATGGGCCCGGTGTTTGTGTCGGCCACTAGGGTCGCTTATCTTACTCACACAGCGACCTCGGTGCAAATTTTAGGACTAAAAATAATATTGTGAGGTGTGAGGTATTCAGAATAGACTGAAAATGAGTGTAAATTATGGTTTTTGAGGTTAATAATACTTTGGGATCAAAATGACCCCCAAATTCTATGATTTAAGCTGTTTTTTAGTGTTTTTGGAAAAAAACACCCGAATCCAAAACACACCCGAATCCGACAAAAATAATTCGGTGAGGTTTTGCCAAAACGCGTTCGAACCCAAAACACGGCCGCGGAACCGAACCCAAAACCAAAACACAAAACCCGAAAAATTTCAGGCGCTCATCTCTAGTACTGACCACTTGTCAGATGTCTTTCTTTGTCCTTCTTAACTTGCATATTCTTTCTCACTGCTGCTGGCATGTCATTTTCTTAGTCCAAGTCCACCCAGGCTGGTGTTTAACATAATGATGTTTATGCTGGGAGTTGTTGTTCCTCTTTGTCTTACTTTTCCTGTGAGAGTTGGTCTTGTATAGCAGCTTGTATTTCAGGTTACATCTTTGCTTTCTTGCAAGGGTAGGGCTTAATCTCCCAATCCAGTCGTTGCAATGGCTTGATCTGTAAGTAAACGTAGAGGAATCTGGTTGTGCATAAAAACAGCTCTTGAAACCCTTGGGTCTCCTGTGGGTAAAGTCACTTTTATCGAACTGCCAGTGGTGACTGAGTACACTGTTGTCGACACAGGAGTTGCACACCTTCATATTCTATCATCTTGTGTGTCGTATAGTGACTTTATCATAGTAAGTTCTGATGGACTCAGTCTTCTCCTGTTTCAAGTCTGGGGCTGCTGGTGCCCTGAGTGTCTGTGCATGACACCATCTCTTAAGTCTTGTCATGTACATCTTTCCACTTTCAAACGTTGTTCTATTTTTCTCTGTCGGAACGTCCGTTATGGCTGGGCAATCATCTACTGCATCTGCTTTTAACATGGTGCTTACTGTTTGGGCAGTTGCTGGTCCTAGTATAGCCTCACACAACTGGTGGTAGTCGACCCATGCCGGTGTCCATATGGTTTGAATTCTTCCCATATAGGCATAAACTGCTGTTGGGTTTTTTTTTTTTTTTTTTTTTGGATCTGGGGACTCTGCAACTATATTTGCGAGGTCATTGCCATACCATGGTTTGTGGTGTTGGCTCTGTACGATGTATGGTTCGTTCGTCCTGGCTGCATTATCTGGGTTGCGTATTTTCTAGAGATGAGCGCCTGAAATTTTTCGGGTTTTGTGTTTTGGTTTTGGGTTCGGTTCCGCGGCCGTGTTTTGGGTTCGAACGCGTTTTGGCAAAACCTCACCGAATTATTTTTGTCGGATTCGGTGTGTTTTGGATTCGGGTGTTTTTTTCAAAAAACCCTAAAAAACAGCTTAAATCATAGAATTTGGGGGTAATTTTGATCCCAAAGTATTATTAACCTCAAAAAACATAATTTACACTCATTTTCAGCCTATTCTGAACACATCACACCTCACAATATTATTTTTAGTCCTAAAATTTGCACCGAGGTCGCTGTGTGAGTAAGATAAGCGACCCTAGTGGCCGACACAAACACCGGGCCCATCTAGGAGTGGCACTGCAGTGTCACGCAGGATGTCCCTTCCAAAAAACCCTCCCCAAACAGCACATGACGCAAAGAAAAAAAGAGGCGCAATGAGGTAGCTGTGTGAGTAAGATTAGCGACCCTAGTGGCCGACACAAACACCGGGCCCATCTAGGAGTGGCACTGCAGTGTCACGCAGGATGTCCCTTCCAAAAAACCCTCCCCAAACAGCACATGACGCAAAGAAAAAAAGAGGCGCAATGAGGTAGCTGACTGTGTGAGAAAGATAAGCGACCCTAGTGGCCGACACAAACACCGGGCCCATCTAGGAGTGGCACTGCAGTGTCACGCAGGATGGCCCTTCCAAAAAACCCTCCCCAAACAGCACATGACGCAAAGAAAAAAAGAGGCGCAATGAGGTAGCTGACTGTGTGAGTAAGATTAGCGACCCTAGTGGCCGACACAAACACCGGGCACATCTAGGAGTGGCACTGCAGTGTCACGCAGGATGTCCCTTCCAAAAAACCCTCCCCAAACAGCACATGACGCAAAGAAAAAAAGAGGCGCAATGAGGTAGCTGTGTGAGTAAGATTAGCGACCCTAGTGGCCGACACAAACACCGGGCCCATCTAGGAGTGGCACTGCAGTGTCACGCAGGATGTCCCTTCCAAAAAACCCTCCCCAATCAGCACATGATGCAAAGAAAAAGAAAAGAAAAAAGAGGTGCAAGATGGAATTATCCTTGGGCCCTCCCACCCACCCTTATGTTGTATAAACAAAACAGGACATGCACACTTTAACCAACCCATCATTTCAGTGACAGGGTCTGCCACACGACTGTGACTGATATGACGGGTTGGTTTGGACCCCCCCCAAAAAAGAAGCAATTAATCTCTCCTTGCACAAACTGGCTCTACAGAGGCAAGATGTCCACCTCATCTTCACCCTCCGATATATCACCGTGTACATCCCCCTCCTCACAGATTATCAATTCGTCCCCACTGGAATCCACCATCTCAGCTCCCTGTGTACTTTGTGGAGGCAATTGCTGCTGGTCAATGTCTCCGCGGAGGAATTGATTATAATTCATTTTAATGAACATCATCTTCTCCACATTTTCTGGATGTAACCTCGTACGCCGATTGCTGACAAGGTGAGCGGCGGCACTAAACACTCTTTCGGAGTACACACTTGTGGGAGGGCAACTTAGGTAGAATAAAGCCAGTTTGTGCAAGGGCCTCCAAATTGCCTCTTTTTCCTGCCAGTATAAGTACGGACTGTGTGACGTGCCTACTTGGATGCGGTCACTCATATAATCCTCCACCATTCTATCAATGTTGAGAGAATCATATGCAGTGACAGTAGACGACATGTCCGTAATCGTTGTCAGGTCCTTCAGTCCGGACCAGATGTCAGCATCAGCAGTCGCTCCAGACTGCCCTGCATCACCGCCAGCGGGTGGGCTCGGAATTCTGAGCCTTTTCCTCGCACCCCCAGTTGCGGGAGAATGTGAAGGAGGAGATGTTGACAGGTCGCGTTCCGCTTGACTTGACAATTTTGTCACCAGCAGGTCTTTCAACCCCAGCAGACCTGTGTCTGCCGGAAAGAGAGATCCAAGGTAGGCTTTAAATCTAGGATCGAGCACGGTGGCCAAAATGTAGTGCTCTGATTTCAACAGATTGACCACTCGTGAATCCTTGTTAAGCGAATTAAGGGCTGCATCCACAAGTCCCACATGCCTAGCGGAATCGCTCCGTGTTAGCTCCTTCTTCAATGCCTCCAGCTTCTTCTGCAAAAGCCTGATGAGGGGAATGACCTGACTCAGGCTGGCAGTGTCTGAACTGACTTCACGTGTGGCAAGTTCAAAGGGCATCAGAACCTTGCACAACGTTGAAATCATTCTCCACTGCACTTGAGACAGGTGCATTCCACCTACTATATCGTGCTCAATTGTATAGGCTTGAATGGCCTTTTGCTGCTCCTCCAACCTCTGAAGCATATAGAGGGTTGAATTCCACCTCGTTACCACTTCTTGCTTCAGATGATGGCAGGGCAGGTTCAGTAGTTTTTGGTGGTGCTCCAGTTTTCTGTACGTGGTGCCTGTACGCCGAAAGTGTCCCGCAATTCTTCTGGCCACCGACAGCATCTCTTGCACGCCCCTGTCGTTTTTTAAAAAATTCTGCACCACCAAATTCAAGGTATGTGCAAAACATGGGACGTGCTGGAATTGGCCCAGATTTAATGCACACACAATATTGCTGGCGTTGTCCGATGCCACAAATCCACAGGAGAGTCCAATTGGGGTAAGCCATTCCGCGATGATCTTCCTCAGTTGCCGTAAGAGGTTTTCAGCTGTGTGCGTATTCTGGAAAGCGGTGATACAAAGCGTAGCCTGCCTAGGAAAGAGTTGGCATTTGCGAGATGCTGCTACTGGTGCCGCCGCTGCTGTTCTTGCGGCGGGAGTCCATACATCTACCCAGTGGGCTGTCACAGTCATATAGTCCTGACCCTGCCCTGCTCCACTTGTCCACATGTCCGTGGTTAAGTGGACATTGGGTACAGCTGCATTTTTTAGGACACTGGTGACTCTTTTTCTGAGGTCTGTGTACATTTTCGGTATCGCCTGCCTAGAGAAATGGAACCTAGATGGTATTTGGTACCGGGGACACAGTACCTCCAACAAGTCTCTAGTTGGCTCTGCAGTAATGATGGATACCGGAACCACGTTTCTCACCACCCAGGATGCCAAGGCCTCAGTTATCCGCTTTGCAGTAGGATGACTGCTGTGATATTTCATCTTCCTCGCAAAGGACTGTTGAACAGTCAATTGCTTACTGGAAGTAGTACAAGTGGGCTTACGACTTCCCCTCTGGGATGACCATCGACTCCCAGCGGCAACAACAGCAGCGCCAGCAGCAGTAGGCGTTACACGCAAGGATGCATCGGAGGAATCCCAGGCAGGAGAGGACTCGTCAGACTTGCCAGTGACATGGCCTGCAGGACTATTGGCATTCCTGGGGAAGGAGGAAATTGACACTGAGGGAGTTGGTGGGGTGGTTTGCGTGAGCTTGGTTACAAGAGGAAGGGATTTACTGGTCAGTGGACTGCTTCCGCTGTCACCCAAAGTTTTTGAACTTGTCACTGACTTATTATGAATGCGCTGCAGGTGACGTATAAGGGAGGATGTTCCGAGGTGGTTAACGTCCTTACCCCTACTTATTACAGCTTGACAAAGGGAACACACGGCTTGACACCTGTTGTCCGCATTTCTGGTGAAATACCTCCACACCGAAGAGCTGATTTTTTTGGTATTTTCACCTGGCATGTCAACGGCCATATTCCTCCCACGGACAACAGGTGTCTCCCCGGGTGCCTGACTTAAACAAACCACCTCACCATCAGAATCCTCCTGGTCAATTTCCTCCCCAGCGCCAGCAACACCCATATCCTCCTCATCCTGGTGTACTTCAACACTGACATCTTCAATCTGACTATCAGGAACTGGACTGCGGGTGCTCCTTCCAGCACTTGCAGGGGGCGTGCAAATGGTGGAAGGCGCATGCTCTTCACCTCCAGTGTTGGGAAGGTCAGGCATCGCAACCGACACAATTGGACTCTCCTTGTGGATTTGGGATTTCGAAGAACGCACAGTTCTTTGCGGTGCTTTTGCCAGCTTGAGTCTTTTCAGTTTTCTAGCGAGAGGCTGAGTGCTTCCATCCTCATGTGAAGCTGAACCACTAGCCATGAACATAGGCCAGGGCCTCAGCCGTTCCTTGCCACTCTGTGTGGTAAATGGCATATTGGCAAGTTTACGCTTCTCCTCCGACAATTTTATTTTAGGTTTTGGAGTCCTTTTTTTTCTGATATTTGGTGTTTTGGATTTGACATGCTCTGTACTATGACATTGGGCATCGGCCTTGGCAGACGACGTTGCTGGCATTTCATCGTCTCGGCCATGACTAGTGGCAGCAGCTTCAGCACGAGGTGGAAGTGGATCTTGATCTTTCCCTAATTTTGGAACCTCAACTTTTTTGTTCTCCATATTTTATAGGCAGAACTAAAAGGCACCTCAGGTAAACAATGGAGATGGATGGATTGGATACTAGTATTGGATACCTGCCGACTGCCGACACAGAGGTAGCCACAGCCGTGAACTACCGCACTGTACACTGGTTGATAAAGAGATAGTAGTATACTCGTAACAACTAGTATGACACTATGACGACGGTATAAAGAATGAAAAAAAAACCACGGTTAGGTGGTATATATTATAATAATAATACAATTATGGATGGACGGACTGCCTGCCGACTGCCGACACAGAGGTAGCCACAGCCGTGAACTACCGCACTGTACACTGGTTGATAAAGAGATAGTAGTATACTCGTAACAACTAGTATGACACTATGACGGTATAAAGAATGAAAAAAAAAACACGGTTAGGTGGTATATATTATAATAATAATACAATTATGGATGGACGGACTGCCTGCCGACTGCCGACACAGAGGTAGCCACAGCCGTGAACTACCGCACTGTACACTGGTTGATAAAGAGATAGTAGTATACTCGTAACAACTAGTATGACACTATGACGACGGTATAAAGAATGAAAAAAAAACCACGGTTAGGTGGTATATATTATAATAATAATACAATTATGGATGGACGGACTGCCTGCCGACTGCCGACACAGAGGTAGCCACAGCCGTGAACTACCGCACTGTACACTGGTTGATAAAGAGATAGTAGTATACTCGTAACAACTAGTATGACACTATGACGACGGTATAAAGAATGAAAAAAAAACCACGGTTAGGTGGTATATATTATAATAATAATACAATTATGGATGGACGGACTGCCTGCCGACTGCCGACACAGAGGTAGCCACAGCCGTGAACTACCGCACTGTACACTGGTTGATAAAGAGATAGTAGTATACTCGTAACAACTAGTATGACACTATGACGACGGTATAAAGAATGAAAAAAAAACCACGGTTAGGTGGTATATATTATAATAATAATACAATTATGGATGGACGGACTGCCTGCCGACTGCCGACACAGAGGTAGCCACAGCCGTGAACTACCGCACTGTACACTGGTTGATAAAGAGATAGTAGTATACTCGTAACAACTAGTATGACACTATGACGACGGTATAAAGAATGAAAAAAAAACCACGGTTAGGTGGTATATATTATAATAATAATACAATTATGGATGGACGGACTGCCTGCCGACTGCCGACACAGAGGTAGCCACAGCCGTGAACTACCGCACTGTACACTGGTTGATAAAGAGATAGTAGTATACTCGTAACAACTAGTATGACACTATGACGACGGTATAAAGAATGGAAACAAAACCACGGTTAGGTGGTATATATTATAATAATAATACAATTATGGATGGACGGACTGCCTGCCGACTGCCGACACAGAGGTAGCCACAGCCGTGAACTACCGCACTGTACACTGGTTGATAAAGAGATAGTAGTATACTCGTAACAACTAGTATGACACTATGACGGTATAAAGAATGAAAAAAAAACCACGGTTAGGTGGTATATATTATAATAATAATACAATTATGGATGGACGGACTGCCTGCCGACTGCCGACACAGAGGTAGCCACAGCCGTGAACTACCGCACTGTACACTGGTTGATAAAGAGATAGTAGTATACTCGTAACAACTAGTATGACACTATGACGGTATAAAGAATGAAAAAAAAACCACGGTTAGGTGGTATATATTATAATAATAATACAATTATGGATGGACGGACTGCCTGCCGACTGCCGACACAGAGGTAGCCACAGCCGTGAACTACCGCACTGTACACTGGTTGATAAAGAGATAGTAGTATACTCGTAACAACTAGTATGACACTATGACGACGGTATAAAGAATGAAAAAAAAACCACGGTTAGGTGGTATATATTATAATAATAATACAATTATGGATGGACGGACTGCCTGCCGACTGCCGACACAGAGGTAGCCACAGCCGTGAACTACCGCACTGTACACTGGTTGATAAAGAGATAGTAGTATACTCGTAACAACTAGTATGACACTATGACGGTATAAAGAATGAAAAAAAAACCACGGTTAGGTGGTATATATTATAATAATAATACAATTATGGATGGACGGACTGCCTGCCGACTGCCGACACAGAGGTAGCCACAGCCGTGAACTACCGCACTGTACACTGGTTGATAAAGAGATAGTAGTATACTCGTAACAACTAGTATGACACTATGACGGTATAAAGAATGAAAAAAAAACCACGGTTAGGTGGTATATATTATAATAATAATACAATTATGGATGGACGGACTGCCTGCCGACTGCCGACACAGAGGTAGCCACAGCCGTGAACTACCGCACTGTACACTGGTTGATAAAGAGATAGTAGTATACTCGTAACAACTAGTATGACACTATGACGGTATATAGAATGAAAAAAAAACCACGGTTAGGTGGTATATATTATAATAATAATACAATTATGGATGGACGGACTGCCTGCCGACTGCCGACACAGAGGTAGCCACAGCCGTGAACTACCGCACTGTACACTGGTTGATAAAGAGATAGTAGTATACTCGTAACAACTAGTATGACACTATGACGACGGTATAAAGAAAGAAAAAAAAATACCACGGTTAGGTGGTATATATTGTAATACAATTATGGATGGACGGACTGCCTGCCGAGTTCCGACTGCCGACACAGAGGTAGCCACAGCCGTGAACTACCGCACTGTACTGTGTCTGCTGCTAATATAGACTGGTTGATAAAGAGATAGTATACAATACATACAACAATATACTTCTATACTGGTGGTCAGGCACTGGTCACCACTAGTCACACTGGCAGTGGCACTCCTGCAGCAAAAGTGTGCACTGTTTAATTTTAAATTAATATAATATTATGTACTCCTGGGGGCTCCTGCTATAACAACCTGCAGTGCTCCCCAGTCTCCCCCACAATTATTATAAGCTTTGCCTTTTATACATTGATGTGCAGCACACTGGGCTGAGCTGAGTGCACACAGACTGAGTCACACTGTGTGACTGGCTGCTGCTGTGTATCGTTTTTTTTCAGGCAGAGAACGGATATAGCAGAGAACGGATATATTAAAATAAATAAAAGTTAACTAACAACAACTGCACTGGTCACTGTGGTAAACTCTGTCTGACTCTGCACAATCTCTCTCTCTCTTCTAATCTAATTTCTAATGGAGAGGACGCCAGCCACGTCCTCTCCCTATCAATCTCAATGCACGTGTGAAAATGGCGGCGACGCGCGGCTCCTTATATAGAATCCGAGTCTCGCGAGAATCCGACAGCGTCATGATGACGTTCGGGCGCGCTCGGGTTAACCGAGCAAGGCGGGAGGATCCGAGTCTGCTCGGACCTGTGAAAAAAACATGAAGTTCGTGCGGGTTCGGTTTCAGAGAAACCGAACCCGCTCATCTCTAGTATTTTCTGTACTTGTGCTGGATACAGAGAAACAGGCAATGATGACCGTCTTTCAGTATTTCTAGTCGCATAGATATCTTGGCATGGTGGTTCATGGTGTGAAATCCAGTTTCCACAATTTGGGCAATGTTCATATCCTTCTGGAACGCAAAACTGACATACCGGACACAATCTTTCTGGAAAATATGTCAGTTTATTCTGTACATTATGCACCTGGGCATTAAAAGCTGTAGAGGCTGTGTCTTGATCCCTTGTTTCTCCTCTCTGCCTGAATTGCACCCTGCTGCCTATAGTCCCTGATTGTGGACAATTGTTTACTGGACTCAGCTTGATTGCAGGTGTCTACCACTCGTTTAAACATGAGGGAAGCATTAGGTAGAAAATTTCTTTGCTTTAACCTTGTTGGGGTTTCTTGTGATGAAGTATCAGGACACTGGGGCATACTCTGTACACATAGCTCAGGTAAATCATTCGGATTTTCAACCACAGATCCTTCTAAGATAGGGCTGATTATTCGTCACTCTTTTAACCTTGCTCGTATCTTTTTAATTTCACTTTTAGTGAGCTTGTAGGTAATTGCATTCTGTTCATACTAGGGGTACCTTGGTGTGCATGCATGTCTGGGTATAGGGGTGGGGTATAGTGTGCAGGTGCTGTTGCTGCAATTACAGGCAGTGAGTTTAACGCTGGTTGTGGTGCTATTGAGTACTCTGGTACAATGGGGAAATCATCTTCCTCATCTCTTCTTCTATTCTCTGCTCCTAATTCTTTTGCTACAGTGATCTAGATGGATGCTTGATCTCTACTATTATGCTTAATTATCCAACTCTTGTTACAGGAGGCAAATTTTTCCCATTTCTCTAAGTCTGGTGTCCCTTCTGACGGAAGCCTGCTCTTTTGATTCCTTTCAGAGATTTATTACCCTCCCTGTTATCAACAATATCCACGGGTTTGTCGGGCCCTGACATCTTTACAGACCGCGCTCCCATGCCTGGGTGAACGTGCGCGGAACCCCTCCTGATGTGGTATTTTAATAACTCCTTTTGGGGGACTTAAAATCTCCTTTTAAAGAATCTCTATCTAGGTCAAGTGTCCCCTCTGACGGGAAGCCTGCTCCTTTGAAATTCCTTTCAGAGATTCATTACCCTCCCTGTTATCAACAATATCCACGGGTTTGAACCCATCCTGATGTGGTATTTTAATAACTCCTTTTGAGGGAATTAAAATCTCCTGTTAAGGAATCTCTAAAAGAGCTTCTTCAATCCGTCTGTGGACAAATGACTGGGGTTGTAGTGTTGCCCCTTCCTCCCTGTGTTGGTGGAGAATTTGTTAGTACTGCTCCCCAAGTGAGACCTGCATAATAGATTATTTCTTCTGGATCACTGAGATGCGTCCCTAATATTATTGTTAAGTTACTCCAAGGGTCTATCCCCCTGCCTATATGGACTCCTGCTTGTATCAGTATCCCTGTTGTAGTTTAATGCTTGTTTCTCTTCAGAAAGTAACAGCTAACACCGGGAATGCTTGGATGTGAGAAATACCTATCAGTGTGTGTAGTAGAATCTAGTTTCATTATTCAGCAGACAACCCGACTCCCCCCCACCTTTTCAAAAGCATATTGACAGAGTACATATAACAGTGCAAGGATACAAAAACAAAGATGACAGTAAATCCTATATCTGTTATCTGCGTGCACGGCAGCTGTTTGAGACTGCACGGCACATGGGTCTTAGACCTGGAATTATGTGGTTCCTAGGCCAATAGGTTATGATGTTAAATCAATCATTCTTAATGTAATGTTCCAACAATTCTCTTTTTAAAATGACACCCTTTTGTACAATAAAATTCATCATCATTTTCCACATAACCAAATGAGACTTCAGTGCTTGTAATTGCCAGCAATCTTGGTGCTACAGACCCTTTGTATTTTCTTAACACAACAACACAGGTACAAGATTTGCATATACCTCTTTGGTTATTTATCAATTCAAACTGGTTATCAGCATTAGAACATATCTTGGCCATGCGCCACCTTTATAAAACGGCTCTATTTTCTTAATAAACATGCATTTAGTACTTGCACAATTTAAGGTTTTCTGCATACTTGATTAATTCCCCCTGTGCACTTGTGACAAATTATCTGAAATTATTTACCCACAATTCAACAATATAACATAATTCAACAATATAACAAACATGTATGGTACCTTAAAAAAAAATTTCTTCTGACTGACGCTGGGCTCTTTAAGATATCCTCTGACCTTCCCGACTGGACTCTCCCCTTGATTTACACAGGAAGCGCTGAGTTCAAGTGAGCAGGTAGAAATCTACACAATAAATCTCACTTACCGGTTTTTTGTTATCAGCGGTTCCTGAAAGATCAGAGGATTTGTTGCCAGTGGGGGAGATGCTGGAATATCCCGGGCGAGATCCCCAAAAATGATAGGGTAATAAATCTATTCAGGTCGGATTATGAATTCTCTTCAGTCATCAGTCAGAATGCTGTTTCCCTTAGCAACCGGTTGGAGATCAGTGAATGAATAAGTGACACAGGATCATTGTGTAACCTAAGCAGTTCATAGTTGATCTGTTAGGGGGCCATCATGGCTTTATTTTTATAGCAGAAGAACAAAGGATTCATGTGTGCCAATACAATTAGCCAATCAGCATACACCATGTATGTCTTGAAAACTGAAACACGTCATCTGTCAAACAATATTATAAATTGCAATTAAAACATATTTATTGCTTTGCGATTATCAGCTTTCCCGGAACATCCCTTCTGGAGGTCAGGACAGGTCAAAATCCTCCCCAATGTTCAGAACTTTTGGCGATATGCTTGACTGGCCTTGGAATACATCTGGCGTTATAACAATGAGTAATTCATGCTTTGAAATACAATGTTGCTTATAATATATCTGTGAAGCTTCTTAAGGAAACACTAACCTAAAGAAGTGAGGAGCAGTAAATATCTTTGTTAAATGTGAAAAAGCTTGAATCAATATATATTTGCCATTTAAAGGAAGCTCATACACTATCAGAGTCGATGGTCATCCCAGAGGGGAAGTCATAAGCCCACTTGTACTACTTCCAGTAAGCAATTGACTGTTCAACAGTCCTTTGCGAGGAAGATGAAATATCACAGCAGTCATCCTGCTGCAAAGCGGATAACTGAGGCCTTGACAACTATGTTGGTGTTAGACGTGCGTCCGGTATCCGCCGTTAGTTCACAGGGAACTAGACAATTTATTGAGGCAGTGTGCCCCCGTTACCAAATACCATCTAGGTTCCACTTCTCTAGGCAGGCGATACCGAGAATGTACACGGACGTCAGAAAAAGACTCACCAGTGTCCTAAAAAATGCAGTTGTACCCAATGTCCACTTAACCACGGACATGTGGACAAGTGGAGCAGGGCAGGGTCAGGACTATATGACTGTGACAGCCCACTGGGTAGATGTATGGACTCCCGCCGCAAGAACAGCAGCGGCGGCACCAGTAGCAGCATCTCGCAAACGCCAACTCTTTCCTAGGCAGGCTACGCTTTGTATCACCGCTTTCCAGAATACGCACACAGCTGAAAACCTCTTACGGCAACTGAGGAAGATCATCGCGGAATGGCTTACCCCAATTGGACTCTCCTGTGGATTTGTGGCATCGGACAACGCCAGCAATATTGTGTGTGCATTAAATATGGGCAAATTCCAGCACGTCCCATGTTTTGCACATACCTTGAATTTGGTGGTGCAGAATTTTTTAAAAAACGACCGGGGCGTGCAAGAGATGCTGTCGGTGGCCAGAAGAATTGCGGGACACTTTCGGCGTACAGGTACCACGTACAGAAGACTGGAGCACCACCAAAAACTACTGAACCTGCCCTGCCATCATCTGAAGCAAGAAGTGGTAACGAGGTGGAATTCAACCCTCTATATGCTTCAGAGGTTGGAGGAGCAGCAAAAGGCCATTCAAGCCTATACAATTGAGCACGATATAGTAGGTGGAATGCACCTGTCTCAAGCGCAGTGGAGAATGATTTCAACGTTGTGCAAGGTTCTGATGCCCTTTGAACTTGCCACACGTGAAGTCAGTTCAGACACTGCCAGCCTGAGTCAGGTCATTCCCCTCATCAGGCTTTTGCAGAAGAAGCTGGAGACATTGAAGGAGGAGCTAACACGGAGCGATTCCGCTAGGCATGTGGGACTTGTGGATGGAGCCCTTAATTCGCTTAACAAGGATTCACGGGTGGTCAATCTGTTGAAATCAGAGCACTACATTTTGGCCACCGTGCTCGATCCTAGATTTAAAGCCTACCTTGGATCTCTCTTTCCGGCAGACACAAGTCTGCTGGGGTTGAAAGACCTGCTGGAGACAAAATTGTCAAGTCAAGCGGAACGCGACCTGTCAACATCTCCTCCTTCACATTCTCCCGCAACTGGGGGTGCGAGGAAAAGGCTCAGAATTCCGAGCCCACCCGCTGGCGGTGATGCAGGGCAGTCTGGAGCGACTGCTGATGCTGACATCTGGTCCGGACTGAAGGACCTGACAACGATTACGGACATGTCGTCTACTGTCACTGCATATGATTCTCTCAACATTGATAGAATGGTGGAGGATTATATGAGTGACCGCATCCAAGTAGGCACGTCACACAGTCCGTACTTATACTGGCAGGAAAAAGAGGCAATTTGGAGGCCCTTGCACAAACTGGCTTTATTCTACCTAAGTTGCCCTCCCACAAGTGTGTACTCCGAAAGAGTGTTTAGTGCCGCCGCTCACCTTGTCAGCAATCGGCGTACGAGGTTACATCCAGAAAATGTGGAGAAGATGATGTTCATTAAAATGAATTATAATCAATTCCTCCGCGGAGACATTGACCAGCAGCAATTGCCTCCACAAAGTACACAGGGAGCTGAGATGGTGGATTCCAGTGGGGACGAATTGATAATCTGTGAGGAGGGGGATGTACACGGTGATATATCGGAGGGTGATGATGAGGTGGACATCTTGCCTCTGTAGAGCCAGTTTGTGCAAGGAGAGATTAATTGCTTCTTTTTTGGGGGGGGTCCAAACCAACCCGTCATATCAGTCACAGTCGTGTGGCAGACCCTGTCACTGAAATGATGGGTTGGTTAAAGTGTGCATGTCCTGTTTTGTTTATACAACATAAGGGTGGGTGGGAGGGCCCAAGGACAATTCCATCTTGCACCTCTTTTTTCTTTTCTTTTTCTTTGCATCATGTGCTGATTGGGGAGGGTTTTTTGGAAGGGACATCCTGCGTGACACTGCAGTGCCACTCCTAAATGGGCCCGGTGTTTGTGTCGGCCACTAGGGTCGCTAATCTTACTCACACAGTCAGCTACCTCATTGCGCCTCTTTTTTTCTTTGCGTCATGTGCTGTTTGGGGAGGGTTTTTTGGAAGGGACATCCTGCGTGACACTGCAGTGCCACTCCTAGATGGGCCCGGTGTTTGTGTCGGCCACTAGGGTCGCTAATCTTACTCACACAGCTACCTCATTGCGCCTCTTTTTTTCTTTGCGTCATGTGCTGTTTGGGGAGGGTTTTTTGGAAGGGACATCCTGCGTGACACTGCAGTGCCACTCCTAGATGGGCCCGGTGTTTGTGTCGGCCACTAGGGTCGCTAATCTTACTCACACAGCTACCTCATTGCGCCTCTTTTTTTCTTTGCGTCATGTGCTGTTTGGGGAGGGTTTTTTGGAAGGGCCATCCTGCGTGACACTGCAGTGCCACTCCTAGATGGGCCCGGTGTTTGTGTCGGCCACTAGGGTCGCTAATCTTACTCACACAGCTACCTCATTGCGCCTCTTTTTTTCTTTGCGTCATGTGCTGTTTGGGGAGGGTTTTTTGGAAGGGACATCCTGCGTGACACTGCAGTGCCACTCCTAGATGGGCCCGGTGTTTGTGTCGGCCACTAGGGTCGCTTATCTTACTCACACAGCGACCTCGGTGCAAATTTTAGGACTAAAAATAATATTGTGAGGTGTGAGGTATTCAGAATAGACTGAAAATGAGTGTAAATTATGGTTTTTGAGGTTAATAATACTTTGGGATCAAAATGACCCCCAAATTCTATGATTTAAGCTGTTTTTTAGTGTTTTTTGAAAAAAACACCCGAATCCAAAACACACCCGAATCCGACAAAAAAAATTCGGTGAGGTTTTGCCAAAACGCGTTCGAACCCAAAACACGGCCGCGGAACCGAACCCAAAACCAAAACACAAAACCCGAAAAATTTCAGGCGCTCATCTCTAACAAATACTTTCTTTTCTAGGAAGCTCAGGAGAGCCCCTAGGGTGCATCCAGCTCTGGCCGGGCACAGATACTAACTGAGGTCTGGAGGAGGGGCATAGAGGGAGGAGCCAGTGCACACCAGATATAGTACCTAATCTTTCTTTTAAGAGTGCCCAGTCTCCTGCGGAGCCCGTCTATACCCCATGGTCCTTACGGAGTACCCAGCATCCACTAGGACGTCAGAGAAATGGGGGCGTGATACACATATAGGGGGGGGGGCAGATACACATATGACCCCAATAGTGCCAGATACACGTTGCCCCACAGTGCCAGATATACATTGCCCCACAGTGCCAGATACACATTGCCCCACAGTGCCAGATACACAAATGCCCCCAGAGTGCCAGATATACATTGCCTCACAGTGCCAGATACACAAAGGCCTCCACTGTGTCAGATATGCCCCCAGTGCCAGATACACATGTCCCCACAGTGCCAGATATGTCCCCAGTGCCAGATACAGAAATGCCCCCAGTGCCAGATACAGAAATTCCCCCACAGTGCCAGATATGCCCCCAGTGACAGATACAGAGATGCCCCCAGTGCCAGATATGCCCCCAGTGCCAGATACAGATATGCCCCCAGTGCCAGGTACACATGTCCTCACAGTGCCCCTCCCTTCCCCTGCTGCTTACCGCGCTGCTGCTGTCCTGTGTGTGAGGGGAGGAAAGCGCAGCATGCATCTCTCCTGCCCCTCAGTCTCCGGCGGCGGTGCGCATGTCTACCTTCAATTAGGCGCCGATCCATGAGCCAATCAAAGCTCACGGCCCGGCAGCCAATCAGGAGCCTTGGCTGCCGGTCTGCGAGCTCTGATTGGCTCACGGGCCGGTGCCGAATTGAAGGTAGACACTGAGGGGCAGGAGAGGCACACGCTGCGCTCTCCTCTCCTCACAGCAGCAGCGCGGTGAGCAGCAGCGGAGGGAGGGAGCGGCGGCCCGGTGGCGGTGGGTACGGCATACCCACGGCTAAATTCTTACAGTTCTGTCATACCCGCGGGTACCCGCCCACTTGCACCGCTGCATGGCAGCATGGGTGCCGCAAGCTGCCCTATGGTGACTAAGAGATCCGATGCACCCTTAATGGACCCTTTGTCACAGTCAGAGTACATTAGTAGTTTAGTTTTTCCCATTGTGTAAATTGCTGTACCTACACACGTCCTTCTAATTTAAGTAATATTGTCTAAGGCATGGGTCTTCAACCTGTGGCCCTCCAGCTGCTGTGGAACTACACATCCCAGCATGCCCTGCCACATTTTCTCATTAAGGCATGCTAAAGCTGAGGAAAGTCATACTGGGATGTGTAGTTCCACAGCAGTTGGAAGGCAGCAGGTTGAAGACCCACGGTCTAAGGTAAGTAGTGATTATTTAGTGATTATTTTTATTTCATGAAAAAGGTGCCAGCATTCAGAAAAAGGTGTCGGTACTCAGAAAAAAGGGGCCACTACTCACCTACAATAATTATAATAACAGCAGCATGGTTGGAGTAATAGTTAGCATTACTGCCTCACAGCACTGAGGTCTTGAGTTCAATTACCACTATGACCCAAACTTTGTAGCGCTTGTATGTTCTCCTCTGTTTTTGTTTGAGTACCCTCTGGACGTTTCCTCCTAAAAATACAGATGGGTCCTTACTCACCTCAGTCGTGAACAAGATGAGAAATGACATATCTGTACTGTATACTGGCTAATATGTCCCCAACACAAATGAACCGTAATGTGCGTGTGGTTGGTGCTGAGACTGATGTGGGTGACTCTGCATTCTCTGTATAGTGAAGTTGGCATTGTGTGTGCGATATGTATAGTTGCTAATTAATAAATGATAATCTGACTAAGGCTTGACATGCTGATTTTATTACAATGCAAAATTGTTTTACTGATTTCAGAACTAGGGGGATATGTATCAAGCCTTGGATAGAGATAAAGTGGAGTAGTTGCCCAAATCGACCAACCAATCAGCTCCTGACCATCAAATGACACACTGTGCTAGATAAATGACAGAAGCTCACTGGCTGGTATGGGTCACGTGCCTCTTCAAGGTTTGATACATCCCCCCTAGAATGAAAAATGACGCCTCAGAAACAGAGCTGGTGTTGAGTACCATGAGAGTAAAAGCAGTGCAATTACTGTAAGTCCAATTAGTGTACTTTAAGTTTAGAGTAATCAGTAATTAATGCTGGTAACTGTGTAAAAATACCCTGATAGTACATAGTGATTGCAACACACTTAGGGATTCCATTCGAATCCATTGGAGTTTGTTTTTGTTTTTTTTTCAAAGTGGCATCTCTGTAATTTACTAAACATTAAATTCAGCAGTGTTTGCGCCATTCATATTTTTTTTCCATGGCCGTCTACACAAATATGAATGAATAGACATGGGGTTCTCAAACTCGGTCCTCAGGACCCCACACAGTGCATGTTTTGCAGGTAACCCAGCAGGTGCACAGGTGTATTAATTACTCACTGACACATTTTAAAAGGTCCACAGCTGGAGCTAATTATTTCACTTGCGATTTTGTGAGGAGAACATGCACTATGTGGGGTCCTGAGGACCGAGTTTGAGAACCTGTGGAATAGACCATCGGTCAAGTACGGTTGTTATTTCATACAACACGGTAATTTACCAAGGATTCGTATTTATGAATGCGGACAGAATTACCTTCAACTCAGCCGCAAAAGGCCTCGATTCGTAGAAATTAAGACATTTCAAATAGAACTGTTTTTGGCTGGCGTGTTTAACATCTCTCACTACTCTCCAATTGCTAAGGTAAGTGACTGATAATGTCCCTGTAGGAGAACGAATTGACAGAATAGGAAAGGAGTGGGTTAAACCTCAACTAGTCTGGGGGCAGGACGGTAAGGCATTATGGGAGTTTTATGGTTAGCCAATAGGAATGAATGTTGGGGGTAGGTGGAATGAGTTCTTAAGCCCGGGAAAGGGGCTGGGTGGGCTGGGTCAGCCTCTTCTGCTTTTGTCCTGGTGAGGGTGAGTGCTCTTCCCCCCTTTGTCTCCTTGCTGTGCTGCTTGCACATTGTGAAATATTAGGTTGCTGCTGCTGTGACAGTGTGCTTTATACTGTGCCCCTCTGTCCCCATTACCTTGGATTAACTTGTGGCCTGCCATGCCCCGTCCCCACCGCTCCTCTGGCCCCCCTGCCCGCTACATTGATGCGGCTCCTGCTCGGGAGCCGGCGTCCGGTGCCCCGGGCCAGAGCACTTTGCTCATGGCCGGGACTGAGCCTGCTGGCGCTGCGGCGGGCGCCCGTGTCCGCCCCTTTGCCGGCTAGGCCGCGGGCGCTGGGGGATCCCTCCTGCGCGACGGCATCTGGCGAGGGACAGGGCGGCGGCGGACCCGTGGGGCTGCTGGACTCCCTGGGCGCTCTCCCCGCTCTAGCGGGGGGGCTTCCGGGGGCATTTGGTGGTGTCGGCACGGGGCCAGAGGGGGGGTGATGGCTGGAGGCAGGGGTCAGCGGTTTCTCCCGGGGGGCGAGGCCACTGGGGGCCGGCGCTGTGGCTCGTGGTTCACCGCAGGAGAGAACGGGGGTTCTTAGGGCACCTAGCGCCGGTCCTAGGCGGGGCCTGCCTGGGCGGCGAGGCGACGCGGTTGGAGCCATCCCTGCTTCGGACCCGGGGACCGGGGGGACCACTGAAGCTACGGCTGCGGCTCCCCTCCGCCGTTGCGGCAGCAATGTCGGCCATGACGGCGGCGTCAGCGCCGTTTTTGTCGACTTTGTCCCCGGGAGGCGTTTCCATGGTTCCCGCTTGGGTCGACGCGGCCGTTCTCCTGTGTGCTTCTGGCCCCGCCATGGCACAGTTTCTACAGGCGTGTCGCAGTCTGGGCTCTGCCGCTGCGTTGCTGGGTAGCGCTACCCCATCGCCCGCAGGGGCGTCTGCTTTCATTCCCGCCGGGGGGGCTTCGGCTCCAGGGGCGGTTGTCCCTTCTTTTTCAGGTGCGGATCCGGATGGCGATCAGGACGAGGAGCCGGTCGTGGTCGACGTTTCGCCTTCCGGAAGCGGGCCTGCCGGTAAGTGGGACGACGATACAGTTGCTATGTCGCTGGGGTCCTCTTCTTCCTCGTATGGTAGTCCATCAAGTAGATCTTCTTCTTCTTCGTCGTCGTGCCAGTCTGCGGTTACTAGCACCGCAAAGGCTAGGAAGCGGGCTATCAAGTACGTGCGGCGTGAGGCGCGGCACCGGGATAAGCGGTCTCGGAAGAGTAGTAGTAGTTCTCGTCGGGAAAGGAGGAGGCATAATTTGCCTTGTGTGGTGCGCTGTGAGTACACGGCAGTCTTGCGAGGGTTGCGTGAGAGTTGCAGGAGGAAGATTAGACGGGGGGAATACGTCGACCTTTTTACTTTGACGGAGGATACCAAGAGGGAAGGTAAGGAAGCACTTGCGAAGGGCAGTATTGGGACGGAGGCCTTCCGCTCGTATGACAACTGGTTGGCGGGTTTCTGTGTCTTCGCGGCATGCTACTTGGAGGATCGCCCTGATGAACACATGAACGTCATCAGGTATATTCACCTCGTGCATGACATGCAGCGTCAGTTTAAGGACGATTCATGGCTGCATTATGACAAGCAGTTCCGTCAGAAGCACAATTGCCTGCACATCATTGACTTTGGATGCAAAGATGTGGAGGTACGGCTTCGGGTCACGCGAGTGCAGGATATGAAGCTGGTGACTAAGGGGGCGTCGGTGGCGCAGGCCGCGGTGGCGAGTCAGTTTCGGCCCGCGGTTGAGGCTCCGCCGTGCCGCCCTTGGACCGCGGCCCGTTTCTTCGCAGCAGGCGCCAGCGAAGGGGAAGTGTTTCGCGTTCAACAATGCCACGTGCCCCCTTGGGCCACAGTGTCGTTTTCGCTACCTTTGCTTACAATGTAAAGGAACCCACCCTGCTTCCAATTGCTTCCGCGCGGGGTGACCGGGTGCCAGGGCGGCCGCGGGCCCAGCCGGAAAAACTACTGGGGGGCTTGCCGCTAGTTAGGGCGCCGACCCCGGTTCGTTTGGGGGCCATGCTAAAATGGTTGGGGTGGTACCCAAACACAGATGACGCAAGATTTCTGTGGGAGGGTTTTGCATCGGGTTTTCGTTTACCGGTGGTGGGGGAGGTTTTACTTTGGGCCGCCAGGAACCTGCAGTCTGCTCGGGATTTCCCCGACGTGCTTCGGGAAAAGGTTGAGCAGGAGGTTCGCCTGGGGGTAATGGCGGGCCCCTTTGCGCTGTCGCCTGTTGAGGATTTGATTATTTCCCCTGGTGGAGGTCGTACCCAAAAAGGCTCAGGGTAAGTTCCGGCTCATTCAGCATCTGTCTTATCCATCTGTGTCCTCGGTGAACGATGCAATATCGCCGGAATATTGTTCGGTGGTGTATCAGTCCTTTGAGGATGCTCTGGGCATGGTCCGGGGCTGTGGCCCCGGGGCCCCAATGGCTAAACTGGATGTTGAATCGGCTTTTCGCTTGCTCCCTTTGCACCCGAAGTCGTTTCGATTCATGGGTTTCCGCGTCGGGGAGGAATACTTTGTAGACAAGTGTCTGCCTATGGGGTGTTTCGTTTCATGTGCTTTTTTCGAAAAGTTCAGCACCTTTTTACATTGGTGTGCGGAGTTTTCTTGCGGAGGTAGCGGGATTGCACATTACTTGGATGATTTTTTGTGCATGGGGCCCGCGGGTTCTCCTCGCTGAGGTTTCCTGCTGTTCTCACTGCATTCCTTGTTGGGGCATTTTGGCGTCCCTGTGGCCGAGGATAAGATGGAGGGGCCCCTCTCCTGTTTGTAATTTTTAGGTATCGAGATCGATACGGTCGCGGGGGCTTGCCGGCTGCCTCAGGACAAGGTTGCGAAGCTTCGGGAGTCCGTTGCGCAGTGCTCGGAACGGCGTAAGGTGACATTGCTGGGGACTCAATCCCTCCTAGGTCTGTTGAACTTTGCCTGTCGGGTGAGTCCCATGGGCGGGGTTTTTTGTCGGAAGTTGGAACGGTCCACGGCTAGGGTGTCCAGGCCGCACCATTTTGTCCGTTTCTCGCCGGAGATTAGGCGGGACCTCGCTATGTGGGTTTCGTTTCTGGCGGATTTGAATGGTGTGCTGATCTGGATGGCCCCGCTCATTGACCGTTTCGACCTGCAGTTGTTTACGGATGCGGCGGGCTCTTCGGGTTTTGGTTTTATCTGGACGGGGCTTGGTGCGCGGCCTCTTGGCCCGAGTCTTGGTCGAGGTAGGGGCTGACCGGTGACCTGTTGTTGCTGGAGCTTTTTCCCATCATGGTAGCCTTGGAGGTTTGGGGAGAGTGACTTCGCGATCGCAGTATTCTCTTCCGCTGCAATAACTTAGGGGTCGTGCACGCGGTTAACAACCAAAGAGCTAAGGCTCTCCGGGTCCTTCAGGTGTTGTCGCGGCTCGTGCTAACCTGTATGTGCTGCAATATTCTGTTTCGGGCGCAACACGTCCCCAGGGTAAATAATGGGATCGCTGATGCATTGTCAAGGGGGCAGTGGGATAGGTTCCGTTTGTTGGCCCCCGGAGGCTGATTCGGTAGGTTTGCCCTGCCCTTCTTATGTTTGGCAGGTCATCCTGGCGGATTGGAAGGGCTAGCAGAGCTGTCTTTGGCTCCGTCCACTCTCACTGGATACCGTCGGGCCTGGAAGGAGTGGGAAGACTTTTCCCGTGACCAAGGGCCTAGAGGTAAGAGGGGTCAGAGCTTGTTTCTAGACTTTGTTTGGCAACTCTTCATAACGTGGAGATCGAGGGCCGTGGTGTCTGGATACCTCGACGGGATATCCTTTTATTCTAAATTGAAGGGTATGCCGGATTTTACGAAGTGTTTCCTGCTGGCGAAGGTGCTTAGAGTTTGGGCGCGCTCGGCACCGGTGCCTCCTGATGGCCGGCGCCATATTGATGCGTCCCTGCTTTCTTCCCTCTTAGGGGCGGTGGCGAGGGTGGCGGACTCCCGTTTTGAAGCGCTCCTGTTTCGGCTGTCTTTTTCCATGGCTTTCCATGGCGCGTTCAGGGTTTCTGAGCTTGTTGCGGCTTCTAAGAAGTCCGAGGCCATGATGCGTCGCGCGGATGTTGTCGTGGGTGGGGGGTCAGTGCTGTGCAGGCTGCGCCGCTCCAAGACTGATCAGATGGGTAGAGGTCATTGGATCACTTTGGCACCATCGAGTGGTGGGGACTGTTGTCCAGTGGCATTGGCTCACCGGTATGCAGAAGTCAGGCCCTCGTCTGAGGGGTCTTGGCTGCTGCATTACGATGGGTCACCATTGACGAAGTACCAATTTACATGGATGATGCGGCGCTGCCTGTCCAGTTTGGGCCTCTCACCTAGGGACTTTGGTTCACATTCCTTTAGAATCGGGGCCGCCACTTCCGCAGCATCTGCAGGGCACGCTGTGGACGAAATTAAGGCTTTGGGCCGCTGGAAGTCGGCGGCTTATAAGCGTTACAGTCGGCCCGTTGTTGCGTAAGCGAGTTTGTTTCTACTAGCATGTTGTTCGTTTACTGCGTTGTGTGTTCAGTTCAGTGTGTTCGTGCTGTATTGTTTGTCTCCCCTGTCCTCCCTACTCGGATGGCTAGCTACTCGCCACTGCTGGCAGTGGGGGTCTGGAGTGCTTCGCGATTTTTTACCTGACCTGACGAACTGATTTGGCTTTAATCATTCAATTCGGCTGATTGGCATCTAATTACAAGTTCCTCAGCAGGTTTTTACGTTTCACCTCCAGCCGAGTTATCCTGTGTTTCCCTACACCCTCCCCCAACTCTAACCCCCCCCCCTTTTTGTTTTTTTATGTTGCTTCGATTGGCCTGAAGTTTGTCCAAGAGGAAAGTTATAGTCCTCTATTAAATTTTTCTTTTTGGCAGATCCTCGTTCTGGTAGTTGGTTCCTGTTCTGGGCTGGGTTTGGTTTTACCTCACATATTCACATTTGTTTATCTGTTTTTCCCCTTATAGGTTGGCAGGTGGATGTGTGTGATGTGTGTGATGTGTGGGTGATTGGTCATTCCTATGTTTATTGGGCAGCCGAATTTCTGGCTGCGGAAGGGGCTCCTTGCTTTGTTGGATCGGATGACGTACGGTGGATAGGTGTTCGGGGTATGCATTGGCATGACCTGAAAGCGATTCACTTAGGAGGGAACGACCTGGGTAAGAGGAAGGCGGTGAATCTTCGATTGGCCATTATTCCGGATTTGCAAGTGATTACGGGCGCTTGGCCAGGCTGTGGGCTTATCTGGTCTTGTATAGTGCCGCGGTTGTGTTGGCGTGGAGTGGTGGATTGTCGGGCGATCGATGTGGCTCGCCGGAAGGTGAATGCCAGGTTGCTAAGTTTGTGGTGGCCTATGGCGGTGCGGTAGTTTGGCAACAGCAGCACAAGTTCCAGTACTTCTACTTGTTTAGACCTGACGGGGTGCACTTGACAGGACAGGGACTATCTATATTTCTGGAGGATCTGTTTTCGGTGGTTGGTTCGGCAGGTTAGGGGTATGGTGGCGGTGCGTAGTTTCTGTGGAACAGAACTTCGCTGTTGGCGGGAAAGCATGGCAAGTTAACATTTGTTGTATTAAAGAGTGGATTGGTGTTTGATTTTTAGGTGCGCTCTCCTTCGCTGACTGGTTTTACATCTGCTGGACCGCCTTCTCGGGTGGCAGCCTCATCACCTTCACGGGTGGGTAGTCAGGATGGAGGTTGAGCGGATACCTATTGTTTGTTGGAAGGTTTACGTCAGTTTTTTATGAGATAGTTTGTTTATGGGATAGGGTTGTTTAGCCGTTCTTTCTGGCCACCATACTTTAGTTTAATTATTCACAGTTAATGGTTCACTTAAATAAATAGCTAACATTTTCTGCCAAATTCAAGTCTCCGTGTCTTTATTTATTATAATTAAGTGTTAAAATGTTATGGTTTATGTTACGGACAATCCTCAGACTATATGAGGTTTATTGTTTTGAAGATAGTGTTTAAGTTATATTGTGTTATTGTTAGGTTTTTAACAACATAAAGCTTTTTTCTGTGTGCATTATACAGTTAAAAAAATACTAAATGCAAGTAAATTTGGATTAAACCTTATAGTAGCACACTAGTCTATGTGGAATTGTGTTAGCTTTGTGTATGTTTGCCCATGCTTTCACATCTCCCTAAGGTAATTGTTAAAAACAGAATTAACTGTTATTAAGGACACTCTTCTCTATATCAATACTTAACCAGTGCTGCGGGATGCGGTCAAGATGCCGCCGGCCGGAATCCCAGCGGTCGAAATACCGACGCCGGAATCCCGACCGCCACAATCCCGACATATTCTCCCTCCGTGGGTGTCCACGACACCCATAGAGGGAGAATATAATAGTGTGACGAGCGTAGCGAGGCACCGTGCCCGCAGCGTGGCGAGCGAAGCAAGCCCGCAAGGGGCTGCGTTCTGCTCGCCACCCCTGTCGGGATTGTGTAGTCGGGATTCTGGCGTCGGTATTTCGACCGCCGGGATTCCGACCGGCGGCATTTAGTACTGATCCCACTTCTGCATGTGTAATCTATGTTACTTGAATGTCACCATGCATATTATATACTTAAACAACTGTACTCTAATTACTCTAGAAATTGTCAGACAAGATTTTTCTTTTTTGCCTTGGTTTTAGTTTTGGATATGTTAATTAGTAACATTTGTTTTCAAATAATAAACCATGGCCTTAATTTTGTAAAGAACATGTAAAATGCTACTTGCATACAATTACCAATGTCCATTTCAAACACATGATTATGAACAATTATTTTGCAGGTCGTCCGCTGGATCTGGATGGGCCTTTCCCACTTGTGTCCAGTGCCGGATTTCCCACTAGGCACAAGAGGCACGTGCCTACGGGCGGCACCTGCTGGGGGTGGCACAGCATTTTCCCCCACATGTGGAGATATGCCCAGTATCACAGGGCTCATCAGTGCAGCGGTGGAGTACAGGGGATCTGCGTCCCCTGCAAGGTGCGGCGGTGGCCGGCGCTGGGGCTGTGTGTTTGTCCCAGTGCCTGCCACAGTGCGGCGACAGACAGTGCCACGACAGACAGCGCCACGGCAGCAATGCTTCAAATCCGGCGCTGCTTCGGCAGCCAATAGGAAGCGCCGCCCATGGCCTTTCAAAACTGGTGCCCTACGTGAGCCAATCATGGCTCGCGGAGCGGCGGCTAATGGGAAGCAGCCACGGCAAGACAATCGGAGCTCAGCACGCCACACCTGGCCCCGCCCTTGGCATCTGACATCAGACGCCACTGGGACCAGGCGAAAAGAGGCCGCACCGAAGAGCAGTGAAGAGTCGGGTGGCGCCGGAGAGAAGAGGACGCCGTGGGAACAGTTCCTGAGGCTGCGGAAGAGGCCAGAAGAAGCCGGGCTCCTGAAAGAAGATGTCCAGCGGCGGCTGGATATTGAGAAGAGTCGGCTGCGCCCCTGGCCAGGACGTGCCAGCAGCAGAAGACTGCAGCAGAGGACCTGGAGAGGTCAATAGGGGTGGAAAGCAAAAGAGTTGACGAAGCTGCCCCCGGGTGCCTCTCCCACTGGGACAGGCAGGTCCTTGGTGAGGGCATCTGTTACAAACCCCCTCCTCCCTAAACCATCAGGGTTCAGGAACTAGGCCCGTGGGCACAGTCTGGCCACAGGCCTGTGGGCACAGTGGGTGGGTGCTAGGCCCATGGGGTAATATCAGGCATTAGGCCTATGGCTACGACTTGGCTCAATGTGTATAAGGGGGGAATTGGATGTTCAGCGGCCGATATAATTGTGCTTGGTGGGGCGCAGCCAATATCATTGTGCCCAGGGGCGGCCTGACCCCTATATCCGGCCCTGTGGTCATGTTCATGCAGAATGTCTTGGTGGCGAGGTTACAGGTGACACTAAAGGGGTTGCGGCTGTTGAGCTGGTACTTGTTTGCTCAGATTGATGACCGAGATGCTGGGTTAGGGTAGTTAGAGTGACATTCAAGTTTCTAGTGGCTGTCGTGTGGGTTTCCATTATTCTGACCATGCTCTCTTGTGTGTTTTGTGTTGCAGTTAATATCTGCAGGTATGATTGATGGAGCCTGTGATTCTCATCCTTAATTCGTTATTGTCTATCCTCATTAATTCCAGGGTGTTAGCCACTCTGGTGAGTTCTGTGGTTTGTCTGGTGTTGCTTCTGCATAATCTTGGGACGTTATGGGCCAGACTAGCAATAATTTGGGTTTTCTTATGCAAACAACCTAAGTTATTGGCTTGCTGACAGCTGTCCCAAAAAGCCTGCTCCTGAGACTGTGGTAGTGATGTGGTAGGACTTATGTCCTGTTGTGGTGTCCTTTGAGTGTGCGAAGTAGACAAATGTGTAGTTGTTGGGTCAGGCAGTGGTATTGCTGTGAGATTTAAAGTAGTGATGAGCGGGTTCGGTTTCTCGGAATCCGAACCCGCCGAACTTCAGCTTTTTTTACACGGGGCCGAGCAGGCTCGGATCTTCCCGCCTTGCTCGGTTAACCCGAGCGCGCCCGAACGTCATCATCCCGCTGTCGGATTCTCGCGAGGCTCGTATTCTATCGCGAGACTCGGATTCTATATAAGGAGCCGCGCGTCGCCGCCATTTTCACACGTGCATTGAGATTGATAGGGAGAGGACGTGGCTGGCGTCCTCTCCGTTTATAGAGAAGAGAGTAGAGAGTTAGAGACACTATTTACTAATTTTGGGGAGCATATTAGGACTGGAGTACTACTACTTGCTGATAGTGTGACCAGTGACCATTGACCACCAGTTTAATTAATCCGTTCTCTGCCTGAAAAAAAACGATACACAGTGTGACACAGTCACATACCATATCTGTGCTCAGCCTCAGTGTGCTGCATCATCATATGTAATACTGTATATCTGACTGTGCTGAGTGCTCACTGCTCACACAGCTTAATTGTGGGGGAGACTGGGGAGCAGTTAGAGCAGGAGTACATAAATAATATATTTTAAGTACAGTGCACACTTTTGCTGCCAGAGTGCCACACTGCCAGTGTGACTGACCAGTGACCACACTGACCACCAGTATATTGTGATTGTCTGCTTAGGACGGAGTACTACTTGCTGATAGTGTGACAGGTGCCCAGTGACCACCACCAGTTTAATTAATCCGTTCTCTGCCTGAAAAAAAACGATACACAGTGTGACACAGTCACATACCATATCTGTGCTCAGCCCAGTGTGCTGCATCATATGTAATACTGTATATCATTATCTGACTGTGCTGAGTGCTCACTGCTCACACAGCTTAATTGTCGGGGAGACTGGGGAGCAGTTATAGCAGGAGTACATATTTTAAGTACAGTGCACACTTTTGCTGCCAGAGTGCCACTGCCAGTGTGACTGACCAGTAACCACTGACCACCAGTATATTGTGATTGTCTGCCTGAAAAAGTTAAACACTCGTCGTGTGGTGTTTTTATAAACGCATTCTGCAGACAGTGTCCAGCAGGTCCGTCATTACATAATATATACCTGTCCGGCTGCAGTACTAGTGTGATATATATATATATATATATATATTTTAATTTTATCTCATTATCATCCATTCTATATTAGCAGCAGACACAGTACGGTAGTCCACGGCTGTAGCTACCTCTGTGTCGGCAGTCGCTCGTCCATCCATAATTGTATACCACCTACCCGTGTTTTTTTTTTTTTTCTATCTTCTTGATACTAGTAGCTTACTTTAGGAGTCTGCAGTGCTGACAGACAGTGTCCAGCAGGTCCGTCATTACATAATATATACCTGTCCGGCTGCAGTACTAGTATACTAGTATCCATCCATCTCCATTGTTTACCTGAGGTGCCTTTTAGTTGTGCCTATTAAAATATGGAGAACAAAAATGTTGAGGTTCCAAAAATAGGGAAAGATCAAGATCCACTTCCACCTCGTGCTGAAGCTGCTGCCACTAGTCATGGCCGAGACGATAAAATTCCATCAACGTCGTCTGCCAAGGCCGATACCCAATGTCATAGTACAGAGCATGTAAAATTAAAAACACCAAATATCAGTAAAAAAAAGGACTCAAAAATCTAAAATAAAATTGTCGGAGGAGAAGCGTAAACTTGCCAATATGCCATTTACCACACGGAGTGGCAAGGAACGGCTGAGGCCCTGGCCTATGTTCATGGCTAGTGGTTCAGCTTCACATGAGGATGGAAGCACTCAGCCTCTCGCTAGAAAAATGAAAAGACTCAAGCTGGCAAAAGCGCAGCAAAGAACTGTGCGTTCTTCGAAATCCCAAATCCACAAGGAGAGTCCAATTGTGTCGGTTGCGATGCCTGACCTTCCCAACACTGGACGTGAAGAGCATGCGCCTTCCACTATTTGCACGCCCCCTGCAAGTGCTGGAAGGAGCACCCGCAGTCCAGTTCCTGATAGTCAGATTGAAGATGTCAGTGTTGAAGTACACCAGGATGAGAAGGATATGGGTGTTGCTGGCACTGGGGAGGAAATTGACAAGGAGGATTCTGATGGTGAGGTGGTTTGTTTAAGTCAGGCACCCGGGGAGACACCTGTTGTCCGTGGGAGGAATATGGCCATTGACATGCCTGGTGAAAATACCAAAAAAATCAGCTCTTCGGTGTGGAAGTATTTCAACAGAAATGCGGACAACATTTGTCAAGCCGTGTGTTGCCTTTGTCAAGCTGTAATAAGTAGGGGTAAGGACGTTAACCACCTCGGAACATCCTCCCTTATACGTCACCTGCAGCGCATTCATAATAAGTCAGTGACAAGTTCAAAAACTTTGGGCGACAGCGGAAGCAGTCCACTGACCAGTAAATCCCTTCCTCTTGTAACCAAGCTCACGCAAACCACCCCACCAACTCGCTCAGTGTCAATTTCCTCCTTCCCCAGGAATGCCAATAGTCCTGCAGGCCATGTCACTGGCAATTATGACGAGTCCTCTCCTGCCTGGGATTCCTCCGATGCATCCTTGCGTGTAACGCCTACTGCTGCTGGCGCTGCTGTTGTTGCTGCTGGGAGTCGATGGTCATCCCAGAGGGGAAGTCGTACTCGTAAGACCACTTTTACTACTTCCACCAAGCAATTGACTGTCCAACAGTCCTTTGCGAGGAAGATGAAATATCACAGCAGTCATCCTGCTGCAAAGCGGATAACTGAGGCCTTGGCATCCTGGGCGGTGAGAAACGTGGTTCCGGTATCCATCATTACTGCAGAGGCAACTAGAGACTTGTTGGAGGTACTGTGTCCCCGGTACCAAATACCATCTAGGTTCCATTTCTCTAGGCAGGCGATACCGAAAATGTACACAGACCTCAGAAAAAGACTCACCAGTGTCCTAAAAAATGCAGTTGTACCCAATGTCCACTTAACCACGGACATGTGGACAAGTGGAGCAGGGCAGGGTCAGGACTATATGACTGTGACTGCCCACTGGGTAGATGTATGGACTCCCGCCGCAAGAACAGCAGCGGCGGCACCAGTAGCAGCATCTCGCAAACGCCAACTCTTTCCTAGGCAGGCTACGCTTTGTATCACCGGTTTCCAGAATACGCACACAGCTGAAAACCTCTTACGGCAACTGAGGAAGATCATCGCGGAATGGCTTACCCCAATTGGACTCTCCTGTGGATTTGTGGCATCGGACAACGCCAGCAATATTGTGTGTGCATTAAATCTGGGCAAATTCCAGCACGTCCCATGTTTTGCACATACCTTGAATTTGGTGATGCAGAATTATTTAAAAAACGAGAGGGGCGTGCAAGAGATGCTGTCGGTGGCCAGAAGAATTGCGGGACACTTTCGGCGTACAGGCACCACGTACAGAAGACTGGAGCAACATCAAAAACGCCTGAACCTGCCCTGCCATCATCTGAAGCAAGAAGTGGTAACGAGGTGGAATTCAACCCTCTATATGCTTCAGAGGTTGGAGGAGCAGCAAAAGGCCATTCAAGCCTATACAACTGAGCACGATATAGGAGGTGGAATGCACCTGTCTCAAGCGCAGTGGAGAATGATTTCAACGTTGTGCAAGGTTCTGCAACCTTTTGAACTTGCCACACGTGAAGTCAGTTCAGACACTGCCAGCCTGAGTCAGGTCATTCCCCTCATCAGGCTTTTGCAGAAGAAGCTGGAGACATTGAAGGAGGAGCTAACACAGAGCGATTCCGCTAGGCATGTGGGACTTGTGGATGGAGCCCTTAATTCGCTGAACAAGGATTCACGGGTGGTCAATCTGTTGAAATCAGAGCACTACATTTTGGCCACCGTGCTCGATCCTAGATTTAAAACCTACCTTGGATCTCTCTTTCCAGCAGACACAAGTCTGCAGAGGTTCAAAGACCTGCTGGTGAGAAAATTGTCAAGTCAAGCGGAACGCGACCTGTCAACATCTCCTCCTTCACATTCTCCCGCAACTGGGGGTGCGAGGAAAAGGCTCAGAATTCCGAGCCCACCCGCTGGCGGTGATGCAGGGCAGTCTGGAGCGACTGCTGATGCTGACATCTGGTCCGGACTGAAGGACCTGCCAACGTTTACGGACATGTCGTCTACTGGCACTGCATATGATTCTCTCCCCATTGAAAGAATGGTGGAGGTTTATATGAGTGACCGCATCCAAGTAGGCACGTCAGACAGTCCGTACTTATACTGGCAGGAAAAAGAGGCAATTTGGAGGCCCTTGCACAAACTGGCTTTATTCTACCTAAGTTGCCCTCCCACAAGTGTGTACTCCGAAAGAGTGTTTAGTGCCGCCGCTCACCTTGTCAGCAATCGGCGTACGAGGTTACTTCCAGAAAATGTGGAGAAGATGATGTTCATTAAAATTAATTATAATCAATTCCTCCGCGGAGACATTGACCAGCAGCAATTGCCTCCACAAAGTACACAGGGAGCTGAGATGGTGGATTCCAGTGGGAACGAATTGATAATCTGTGAGGAGGGGGATTTGTACACGGTGATATATCGGAGGATGATGATGAGGTGGACATCTTGCCTCTGTAGAGCCAGTTTGTGCAAGGAGAGATTAATTGCTTCTTTTTTGGTGGGGGTCCAAACCAACCCGTCATTTCAGTCACAGTCGTGTGGCAGACCCTGTCACTGAAATGATGGGTTGGTTAAAGTGTGCATGTCCTGTTTATACAACATAAGGGTGGGTGGGAGGGCCCAAGGACAATTCCATCTTGCACCTCTTTTTTCTTTCATTTTTCTTTGCGTCATGTGCTGTTTGGGGAGCATTTTTTTGAAGGGCCATCCTGCGTGACACTGCAGTGCCACTCCTAGATGGGCCAGGTGTTTGCGTCGGCCACTAGGGTCGCTTAGCTTACTCACACAGCTACCTCATTGCGCCTCTTTTTTTTCTTCTTTGCGTCATGTGCAGTTTGGGGAGTGTTTTTTGAAGAGCCATCCTGCGTGACACTGCAGTGACACTCCTAGATGGGCCAGGTGTTTGTGTCGGCCACTAGGGTCGCTTAGCTTACTCACACAGCTACCTCATTGCGCCTCTTTTTTTCTTTGCGTCATGTGCTGTTTGGGGAGTAGTTTTTTGAAGGGCCAGCCTGCGTGACACTGCAGTGCCACTCCTAGATGGGCCCGGTGTTTGTGTCGGCCACTAGGGTCGCTTAGCTTACTCACACAGCTACCTCATTGCGCCTCTTTTTTTCTTTGCGTCATGTGCTGTTTGGGGGGTGTTTTTTGGAAGGGCCATCCTGCGTGACACTGCAGTGACACTCCTAGATGGGCCAGGTGTTTGTGTCGGCCACTTGGGTCGTTGAGCTTAGTCACACAGCTACCTCATTGCGCCTCTTTTTTTCTTTGCGTCATGTGCTGTTTGGGGAGTGTTTTTTGGAAGGGCCATCCTGCATGACACTGCAGTGCCACTCCTAGATGGGCCAGGTGTTTGTGTCGGCCACTTGGGTCGCTTAACTTAGTCATCCAGCGACCTCGGTGCAAATTTTAGGACTAAAAATAATATTGTGAGGTGTGAGGTGTTCAGAATAGACTGAAAATGAGTGGAAATTATGGTTTTTGAGGTTAATAATACTTTGGGATCAAAATGACCCCCAAATTCTATGATTTAAGCTGTTTTTTAGGGTTTTTTGAAAAAAACACCCGAATCCAAAACACACCCGAATCCGACAAAAAAAATTCGGTGAGGTTTTGCCAAAACGCGTTCGAACCCAAAACACGGCCGCGGAACCGAACCCAAAACCAAAACACAAAACCCGAAAAATTTCAAGTGCACATCCCTAATTTAAAGTGAATGTATCTTCATTGTCAGGTTCCTGCACTTGGCCTGGCTGAGTTGGGTGAAGAATGGGTTCCCCTGAAATGAGAGACCAGTTGTAAGTATAAGCTTATTAACTAATGAAGAATATCCTATGTGTTATGTTTCCTTGGGCTACAAATGTTAAGTTACTTTAATTATTAATTAGTGGATGTTGTACTTACCCACATTTTGAATATTTGTTGATTTGTTTGGGTCAATAATTTGCAAAATTATATTTATATTTGTTTGCTGGCTACGGTCAACATATGTCCATCAATTATTTTAGTTTAAGTAATTTAAGACCATAATGATAAGTTTGTTAACGGTGCATTATTTACGAAAGGGTCATTTTTCTAAGATTCTTTTTTAGCTTAGATGTTGCACATACCAACCAATCATATTCCAAGATGTTTATACTATAAGGCAGGCATTTTCAACCAGTGTGCCGTGAGCGGTTGTAAGGTGTGCCGCGGAGCCGAAGTCGCTGCTGTACCTTCAATACAAACTGTGAGCCCAGGCACTGCTGGGATCCTCTGTGAGGCTCAGAGTCAATCGTGCATGGTCCATGACCTATGCCATGGAGACGCGGCAGATGACATCATAGGTCACGGATGCCGCATCCCACAAAACAGGTAGCCCGCCCACTCTTCCGCATCCACATCTGTCGTCCCTCCCGCCCTCAACACCCTCCCGCATCCACACCTGCCCTCCGCCCACATGCATCCGCACCTGCCCGCCTGCTGCTCAGTACTCGCAGCACTGGAAGCAACCCCCGCCACTGAGGGACAGACAGGGAGGAAGACAGATGATGGTAGGGAATAATATTTGTAGGGAATAATGTATGTGGGAGGGCAATGTAACTTATGTGGGGAGCAATGTATGTGGGAGGGGCAAAAAACTTAAGTGTGGAATAATGTATGTAGGGGCAATATAACTTATGTGGGGAGGAATATATTATATGTAGGGAGCAATGTAATTTATGTGGGGAGAAAAATTATTTATGTGGGGTGTAATGTGATTGCTTTTTCAATGGGGAATAATGTAATTGTTTTTTCTGTGGAGGACAATGTGTGTGGGGGGACTTTTTTTTTTACTGTGGGGGCCAATGTGCATGTTTTTTTTCCACGTAGGGGACTGATGGTGTGCCTTGGCAATTTAAAAATATTGTTTGGTGTGCCATGAGTTTAAAAAGGTTGAAAATCACTGCTATAAGGTGTAACATAAATGATATGTAGAATCTGATTGGTTGCTAAGGCCAACATTCCATCTTAAATAGAAATTCCATTTTTGAAGATGTAGCCCAATGTCTGACCTATGGTAAAGTGTGTGTGTGTGTGTGTGTGTGTGTGTGTGTGTGTGTGTGTGTGTGTGTGTGTGTGTGTGTGTGTGTGTGTGTGGATTTTTTTAATTTTTTTTAACTCACCAAGCAGGTGTGGCAAATGTGGTGACAATGGCTGCGGGCAGTCGAGGAGTTGCATTGGTGGGACGGCTGCTACCTCCAACATGGGTGTAGTATGGTATGCTGGCGGCCGGGCTCCCGGTGACCAGCATACTGGCGCCGGGAGCCCGTCCGCCAGCATACCGACAGCGTGGCGAGCGCAAAAGAGCCCCTTGCAGGCATGGTCGCACGCTATATGGGCACGATGGCACGCTATGCGCGCCACGCTTTTTATTCTCCCTCCAGGGGGGTCGTGGACCCCTACGATTGAGAAAATCTGTCGGTATGCCTGTTGTCGGGATACTGTGCACCGGGATCCCAACAGTCAGCAACCTAAAGACCACCCATCCGACATGTGTCGGAGTTGTGTTGTGATGTGTACTGGCCATGAAGACACACCCAGACTGCATTTCCGTGGTGGCAACACATGTGTGGATGGACCTAAAAAGCAACATTTAATATTGTATCCAAATTAATGTGAAAACACACCCAATGCTAATGTACTTACCAGCATCATCAGCATCCTCTGCTTCACTAGGAGTGGAGACTGGCCCAGAGGCTGTTTGTGACTTTTTGGAGGCTGCATACTTATGTATATATGGGACAGGGACTGGATGCTCACCCCTTTGACTTCCCATTCGTGGACAGATAAGCCATGTTTTTACCTTTTATCTTGTACGTTTGATACTTGCATTTACGGATGAAATCTAATCCGAAAACTATATATGTGGACAGATAAGCCTGCTATACTTCTTAATATTGTACGATTAATACCTGCATTTAGAATTGAATCAGCTGCTATATATGTCCTTAAAACTTTTTTACTGTTTTGTCTATGTATGTAACCTGCATGTATGGCAGGAGTGTGTTTATTAAACTATTGTTTTTAACTAACATAGTTTTTTACTATAAATTTGGAACCTGCACAGTTCCTATAAACTGTTTTTTAAACACCTGTGGAAATTTAAAAACAGTACACACTATGTCAATTTTATCTCTCCTTTACATGTCCGGCTTCTAAGAGTCATCTACCAGAAATATCCGCAGCTAAGTTGTTATACTTTGTCTGTTTTACTATCACATTTTTATTCACGAAGAGTGATTCACCAACACTATTAGGCGCTTTTTATACTTCATTTTATATATATATATATATATATATATATATATGTTGCAACTCATGAATTCCAAACTCTTGTTAACCATAATTTAAAAATAATGTATATTAAAAAAAATACATTATCAAAAATGTTTGCATTCTTTCTAAACAAGTATGGGCCTCATTCAGACCTGATCGTAGCCATGCAAAATTTTGCACGGCTACGATCAGTTACTCTACTCAGACATGCAGGGGACAAGTCAGGGGACTTGCAGTCATGCAGGGGACAAGCACAGGACAAGTCCGCCCCGCATGTCTGGCCCTACCCCCAGCCCCCCTGCACAAGTACAGAAGCATCGCACAGAGGCGATGCTTTTGTAATTGAAGAGTACCTCCTTATCAGCACAGCTTCTGCATTCTAGCAGGGAGCTACCCACCGCTGTCCGGGTTGCAGTGGCTGCATGTGACATCACGCAGCTTCCGCGCCCCCCCGCATGGTCCGTGCATGCCTGCGTTGCCCAAACTGTGCTCCCAAAACGGCAGCCAAATACCGCCGACCCACCCCCTCCTGCCCAACGACCACCTCTGCCTGTCAATCAGGCAGAGGCGATCACAGGCCTGAGATGGCCGTCGGCTGTCTGGCACGCTGGCGTACTGCAGTACCGGCGCATGCGCAGTTCAGACCTGATCGGCTGCTGTGCGAAAACACAGCAGCGATAAGGTCTGAAATAGGCCCCTATAACACATAATGTGACTAACCATGTATTCTAAAAAAATCACCACCCCTCTTTCATTGGGAAAATATACAATGCAGATGAAAACTAGAGATGTGCACCGGAAAATTTTTCGGGTTTTGGTTTTGGATTCGGTTCCGCGGCCGTGTTTTGGATTCGGACACGTTTTGGCAAAACCTCCCTGAAAATTTTTTGGCGGATTCGGTTGTGTTTTGGATTCGGGTGTTTTTTTTCAAAAAACCCTCAAAAACAGCATAAATCATAGAATTTGGGGGTCATTTTGATCCCAAAGTATTATTAACCTCAATAACCATAATTTCCACTCATTTCCAGTCTATTCTGAACACCTCACACCTCACAATATTATTTTTAGTCCTAAAATTTGCACCGAGGTCGCTGGATGACTAAGCTAAGCGACACAAGTGGCCGACACAAACACCTGGCCCATCTAGGAGTGGCACTGCAGTGTCAGGCAGGATGGCCCTTCAAAAAAATAGTCCCCAAACATCACATGATGATAAAAAATAAAAAAAGAGGTGCAAGATGGAATTGTCCTTGGGCCCTCCCATCCACCCTTATGTTGTATAAACAGGACATGCACACTTTAACAAACCCATCATTTCAGCCACAGGGTCTGCCACACGACTGTGGCTGAAATGACTGGTTGGTTTGGGCCCCCACATAAAAAAAGAAGCAATCAATCTCTCCTTGCTCAAACTGGCTCTACAGAGGCAAGATGTCCACCTCATCATCATCCTCCGATTCCTCATCCCTTTTACTGTGTACATCCCCCTCCTCACAGATTATTAATTCGTCCCCACTGGAATCCACCATCTCAGGTCCCTGTGTACTTTCTGGAGGCAATTGCTGGTAAATGTCTCCACGGAGGAATTGATTATAATTCATTTTGATGAACATCATCTTCTCCACATTTTCTGGAAGTAACCTCGTACACCGATCACTGACAAGGTGACCGGCTGCACTAAACACTCTTCATGAGTACACACTGGAGGGGGGGCAACTTAGGTAAAATAAAGCCAATTTGTGCAAGGGCATCCAAATTGCCTCTTTTTCCTGCCAGTATACATACGGACTGTCTGACATGCCTACTTGGATGCTGTCACACATAGAATCCTCCACCATTCTTTCAATAGTGACAGAATCATATGCAGTGACAGTAGATGACATGTCAGTAATCGTTGACAGGTCCTTCAGTCCGAACCAGATTTCATCGCTCGCTCCAGACTGCCGTGCATCACCGCCAGCGGGTGGGCTCGGAATTCTTAACCTTTTCCTCGCAGCCCCAGTTGCGGGAGAATGTAAAGGAGGAACTGTTGACGGGTCACATTCCGCTCGAGTTGACAAGTCTCTCACCAGCAGGTCTTTGAACCTCTGCAGACTTGTGTCTGCCGGAAAGAGAGATACAACGTAGGATTTAAACCTAGGATCGAGCACGGTGGCAAAAATGTAGTGCTCTGATTTCAACAGATTGACCACCCGTGAATCCTGGTTAAGCGAATGAAGGGCTCCATCAACAAGTCCCACATGCCTAGCAAATCGCTCCGTTTTAGCTCCTCCTTCAATCTCTCCAGCGGCTTCTGCAAAAGCCTGATGAGGGGAATGACCTGACTCAGGCTGGCAGTGTCTGAACTGACTTCAAGTGTGGCAAGTTCAAAGGGTTGCAGAACCTTGCACAACGTTGAAATCGTTCTCCACTGCAATTGAGTCAGGTGCATTCCCCGTCCTTTGCCTATATCATAGGCAGATGTATAAGCTTGAGTGGCCTTTTGCTGCTCCTCCATCCTCTGAAGCATATAGAGGGTTGAATTCCACCTCGTTACCACCTCTTGCTTCAGATGATGGCGGGGCAGGTTCAGGAGTGTTTGCTGGTGCTCCAGTCTTCGGCACGCGGTGGCTGAATGCCGAAAGTGGCCCGCAATTCTTCGGGCCACCGACAGCATCTCTTGCACGCCCCTGTCATTTTTTTTTAAATTCTGCAACACCAAATTCAATGTATGTGCAAAACATGGGACGTGCTGGTATTTGCCCACATGTAATGCACGCACAATATTGGTGGCGTTGTCCGATGTCACAAATCCCCAGGAGAGTCCAATTGGGGTAAGCCATTCTGCGATGATGTTCCTCAGTTTCCGTAAGAGGTTGTCAGCTGTGTGCCTTTTATGGAATGTGTAGCCTGCCTAGGAACGAGTTGGCGTTTGCGAGAGGCTGCTACTGGTGCCTCCGCTGCTGTTCTTGCTGTGGAAGGCAATACATCTACCCAGTGGGCTGTCACAGTCATATAGTCCTGAGTCTGCCTTGCTCCACTTGTCCACATGTCCGTGGTTAAGTGGACATTGGGTACAACTGCATTTTTTAGGACACTGGTAAGTCTTTCTGATGTCTGTATACATTCTCGGTATCGCCTGCCTAGAGAAGTGGAACCTAGATGGTATTTGGTACCGGGGACACACTACCTCAAGAAATTCTTTAATTCCCTGAGAACTAACGCCGGATACCGGACGCACATCTAACACCAACACACCTGCCAAGGCCTGAGTTATCCGCTTTGCAACAGGATGACTGCTGTGATATTTCATCTTCCTCGCAAAGGACTGTTGGACAGTCAATTGCTTACTAGAAGTAGTACAAGTGGTCTTCCGACTTCCCCTCTGGGATGACGATCGACTCCCAGCAGCAACAACAGCAGCGCCAGCAGCAGTAGGCGTTACACTCAAGGATGCATCGGAGGAATCCCAGTCAGGAGAGGACTCGTCAGACTTGCCAGTGACATGGCCTGCAGGACTATGGGCATTGCTGTCTAAGGAGGAAAGTGACACTGAGGGAGTTGGTGGTGTGGTTTGCAGGAGCTTGGTTACAAGAGGAAGGGATTTAGTTGTCAGTGGACTGCTTCCGCTGTCACCCAAAGTTTTTAACTTGACAATGACTTCTGATGAATGTGCTCCAGGTGACGTATAAGGGAGGATGTTCCTAGGTGGTTAACGTCCTTACCCCTACTTATTACAGCTTGACAAAGGCAACACACGGCTTGACACCTGTTGTCCGCATTTCTGTTAAAATAATTCCACACCGTAGAGGTGATATTTTTTGTAATTTGACCAGGCATGTCAATGTCCATATTCATCCCACGGACAACAGGTGTCTCCCCGGGTGCCTGACTTAAACAAACCACCTCACCATCAGAATCCTCCTTGTCAATTTCCTCCTCAGTGCCAGCAACACCCATATCCTCATCCTGGTGTACTTCAACAGTGACATCTTCAATTTGACTATCAGGAACTAGAGATGTGCACCGAAAATTTTTCGGGTTTTGTGTTTTGGTTTTGGGTTCGGTTCCGTGGCCGTGTTTTGGGTTCGAACGCGTTTTGGCAAAACCTCACCGAATTTTTTTTGTCGGATTCGGGTGTGTTTTGGATTCGGGTGTTTTTTTCAAAAAACCCTAAAAAACAGCTTAAATCATAGAATTTGGGGGTCATTTTGATCCCAAAGTATTATTAACCTCAATAACCATAATTTCCACTCATTTTCAGTCTATTCTGAACACCTCACACCTCACAATATTATTTTTAGTCCTAAAATTTGCACCGAGGTCGCTGGATGACTAAGCTCAGCGACCCAAGTGGCCGACACAAACACCGGGCCCATCTAGGAGTGGCACTGCAGTGTCACGCAGGATGGCCCTTCCAAAAAACACTCCCCAAACAGCACATGACGCAAAGAAAAAAAGAGGCGCAATGAGGTAGCTGTGTGAGTAAGCTAAGCGACCCTAGTGGCCGACACAAACACCTGGCCCATCTAGGAGTGGCACTGCAGTGTCAGGCCGGATGGCCCTTCCAAACAATACTCCCCAAAGAGCACATGACGCAAAGAAGAAAAAAAAGAGGCGCAATGAGGTAGCTGTGTGACTAAGATAAGTGACCCTAGTGGCCGACACAAACACCTGGCCCATCTAGGAGTGGCACTGCAGTGTCACGCAGGATGGCCCTTCCAAAAAATACTCCCCAAACAGCACATGACGCAAAGAAGAAAAAAAAGAGGCGCAATGAGGTAGCTGTGTGACTAAGATAAGTGACCCTAGTGGCCGACACAAACACCTGGCCCATCTAGGAGTGGCACTGCAGTGTCACGCAGGATGGCCCTTCCAAAAAACACTCCCCAAACAGCACATGACGCAAAGAAAAAAAGAGGCGCAATGAGGTAGCTGTGTGAGTAAGCTAAGCGACCCTAGTGGCCGACACAAACACCTGGCCCATCTAGGAGTGGCACTGCGAGTGGCACTGCAGTGTCACGCAGGATGGCCCTTCCAAAAAATACTCCCCAAACAGCACATGACGCAAAGAAAAAAAGAGGCGCAATGAGGTAGCTGTGTGACTAAGCTCAGCGACCCTAGTGGCCGACACAAACACCTGGCCCATCTAGGAGTGGCACTGCAGTGTCATGCAGGATGGCCCTTCCAAAAAACACTCCCCAAACAGCACATGACGCAAAGAAAAATGAAAGAAAAAAGAGGTGCAAGATGGAATTGTCCTTGGGCCCTCCTACCCACCCTTATGTTGTATAAACAGGACATGCACACTTTAACCAACCCATCATTTCAGTGACAGGGTCTGCCACACGACTGTGACTGAAATGACGGGTTGGTTTGGACCCCCACCAAAAAAGAAGCAATTAATCTCTCCTTGCACAAACTGGCTCTACAGAGGCAAGATGTCCACCTCATCATCATCCTCCGATTCATCACCGTGTACATCCCCCTCCTCACAGATTATCAATTCGTCCCCACTGGAATCCACCATCACAGCTCACTGTGTACTTTGTGGAGGCAATTGCTGCTGGTGAATGTCTCCATGGAGGAATTGATTATAATTCATTTTAATGAACATCATCTTCTCCACATTTTCTGGAAGTAACCTCGTACGCCGATTGCTGACAAGGTGAGCGGCGGCACTAAACACTCTTTCGGAGTACACACTTGTGGGAGGGCAACTTAGGTAGAATAAAGCCAGTTTGTGCAAGGGCCTCCAAATTGCCTCTTTTTCCTGCCAGTATACGTACGGACTGTCTGACGTGCCTACTTGGATGCGGTCACTCATATAATCCTCCACCATTCTTTCAATGGAGAGAGAATCATATGCAGTGCCAGTAGACGACATGTCCGTAATCGTTGTCAGGTCCTTCAGTCCGGACCAGATGTCAGCATCAGCAGTCGCTCCAGACTGCCCTGCATCACCGCCAGCGGGTGGGCTCGGAATTCTGAGCCTTTTCCTTGCACCCCCAGTTGCGGGAGAATGTGAAGGAGGAGATGTTGACAGGTCGCGTTCCGCTTGACTTGACAATTTTCTCACCAGCAGTTCTTTGAACCCCTGCAGACTTGTGTCTGCCGGAAAGAGAGATACAACGTAGGTTTTAAATCTAGGATCGAGCACGGTGGCCAAAATGTAGTGCTCTGATTTCAACAGATTGACCACCTGTGAATCCTTGTTAAGCGAATTAAGGGCTCCATCCACAAGTCCCACATGCCTAGCGGAATCGATCAGTGTTAGCTCCTCCTTCAATGTCTCCAGCTTCTTCTGCAAAAGCCCAATGAGGGGAATGACCTGACTCAGGCTGGCAGTGTCTGAACTGACTTCACGTGTGGCAAGTTCAAAAGGTTGCAGAACCTTGCACAACGTTGAAATCATTCTCCACTGCGCTTGAGACAGGTGCATTCCACCTCCTATATCGTGGTCAGTTGTATAGGCTTGAATGGCCTTTTGCTGCTCCTCCAACCTCTGAAGCATATAGAGGGTTGAATTCCACCTCGTTACCACTTCTTGCTTCAGATGATGGCAGGGCAGGTTCAGGCATTTTTGGTGTTGCTCCAGTCTTCTGTACGTGGTGCCTGTACGCCGAAAGTGTCCCGCAATTCTTCTGGCCACCAACAGCATCTCTTGCACGCCCCTCTCGTTTTTTAAATAATTCTGCACCACCAAATTCAAGGTATGTGCAAAACATGGGACGTGCTGGAATTTGCCCATATTTAATGCACACACAATATTGCTGGCGTTGTCCGATGCCACAAATCCACAGAAGAGTCCAATTGGGGTAAGCCATTCTGCGATGATCTTCCTCAGTTGCCGTAAGAGGTTTTTAGCTGTGTGCGTATTCTGGAAAGCGGTGATACAAAGCGTAGCCTGCCTAGGAAAGAGTTGGCGTTTGCGAGATGCTGCTACTGGTGCCGCCGCTGCTGTTCTTGCGGCGGGAGTCAATACATCTACCCAGTGGGCTGTCACAGTCATATAGTCCTGAGTCTGCCCTGCTCCACTTGTCCACATGTCCGTGGTTAAGTGGACATTGGGTACAACTGCATTTTTTAGGACACTGGTGAGTCTTTTTCGGAGGTCTGTGTACATTTTCGGTATCGCCTGCCTAGAGAAATGGAACCTAGATGGTATTTGGTACCGGGGACACAGTACCTCAAACAAGTCTCTAGTTGGCTCTGCAGTAATGATGGATACCGGAACCACGTTTCTCACCGCCCAGGATGCCAAGGCCTCAGTTATCCGCTTTGCAGCAGGATGACTGCTGTGATATTTCATCTTCCTCGCAAAGGACTGTTGGACAGTCAATTGCTTGGTGGAAGTAGTAAAAGTGGTCTTACGACTTCCCCTCTGGGATGACCATCGACTCCCAGCAGCAACAACAGCAGCGCCAGCAGCAGTAGGCGTTACACGCAAGGATGCATCGGAGGAATCCCAGGCAGGAGAGGACTCGTCAGAATTGCCAGTGACATGGCCTGCAGGACTATTGGCATTCCTGGGGAAGGAGGAAATTGACACTGAGGGAGTTGGTGGGGTGGTTTGCGTGAGCTTGGTTACAAGAGGAAGGGATTTACAGGTCAGTGGACTGCTTCCGCTGTCGCCCAAAGTTTTTGAACTTGTCACTGACTTATGATGAATGCGCTGCAGGTGACGTATAAGGGAGGATGTTCCGAGGTGGTTAACGTCCTTACCCCTACTTATTACAGCTTGACAAAGGCAACACACGGCTTGACACCTGTTGTCCGCATTTCTGTTGAAATACTTCCACACCGAAGAGCTGATTTTTTTGGTATTTTCACCAGGAATGTTAATGGCCATATTCCTCCCACGGACAACAGGTGTCTCCCCGGGTGCCTGACTTAAACAAACCACCTCACCATCAGAATCCTCCTTGTCAATTTCCTCCCCAGCGCTAGCAACACCCATATCCTCCTCATCCTGGTGTACTTCAACACTGACATCTTCAATCTGACTATCAGGAACTGGACTGTGGGTGCTCCTTCCAGCACTTGCAGGGGGCGTGCAAATGGTGGAAGGCGCATGCTCTTCACGTCCAGTGTTGGGAAGGTCAGGCATCGCAACCGACACAATTGGACTCTCCTTGTGGATTTGTGATTTCGAAGAACGCACAGTTCTTTGCTGTGCTTTTGCCAGCTTAAGTCTTTTCATTTTTCTAGCGAGAGGCTGAGTGCTTCCATCCTCATGTGAAGCTGAACCACTAGCCATGAACATAGGCCAGGGCCTCAGCCATTCCTTGCCACTCCGTGTGGTAAATGGCATATTGGCAAGTTTACGCTTCTCCGACGATTTTATTTTAGATTTTTGAGTCCTTTTTTTACTGATATTTTGTGTTTTGGATTTTACATGCTCTGTACTATGACATTGGGCATCGGCCTTGGCAGACGACGTTGATGGAATTTCATTATCTCGGCCATGACTAGTGGCAGCAGCTTCAGCACGAGGTGGAAGTGGATCTTGATCTTTCCCTATTTTTGGAACCTCAACATTTTTGTTCTCCATATTTTAATAGGCACAACTAAAAGGCACCTCAGGTAAACAATGGAGATGGATGGATACTAGTATACTTATGGATGACGAGTGACTGACGACACAGAGGTAGCTACAGCCGTGGACTACCGTACTGCGTCTGCTAGTATAGAGATGATAATGATATAAAAAATATATATATATCACTACTGCAGGTATATATAATATAATGACGGACCTGCTGGACACTGTCAGCAGACTCCTAAACTACTAGTATGAAGAAGATAGAAAAAAAAAACCCACCACAGGTAGGTATACAATTATGGACGAGCACTGACGACACAGAGGTAGCCACAGCCGTGGACTACCGTACTGCGTCTGCTAGTATAGAGATGATAATGATATAAAAAATATATATATATCACTACTGCAGGTATATATAATATAATGACGGACCTGCTGGACACTGTCAGCAGACTCCTAAACTACTAGTATGAAGAAGATAGAAAAAAAAACCCCACCACAGGTAGGTATACAATTATGGACGAGCACTGACGACACAGAGGTAGCCACAGCCGTGGACTACCGTACTGCGTCTGCTAGTATAGAGATGATAATGATATAAAAAATATATATATACCACTACTGCAGGTATATATAATATAATGATGGACCTGCTGGACACTGTCAGCAGACTCCTAAACTACTAGTATGAAGAAGATAGAAAAAAAAACCCCACCACAGGTAGGTATACAATTATGGACGAGCACTGACGACACAGAGGTAGCCACAGCCGTGGACTACCGTACTGCGTCTGCTAGTATAGAGATGATAATGATATAAAAAATATATATATATCACTACTGCAGGTATATATAATATAATGACGGACCTGCTGGACACTGTCAGCAGACTCCTAAACTACTAGTATGAAGAAGATAGAAAAAAAAAACCCACCACAGGTAGGTATACAATTATGGACGAGCACTGACGACACAGAGGTAGCCACAGCCGTGGACTACCGTACTGCGTCTGCTAGTATAGAGATGATAATGATATAAAAAATATATATATATCACTACCGCAGGTATATATAATATAATGACGGACCTGCTGGACACTGTCAGCAGACTCCTAAACTACTAGTATGAAGAAGATAGAAAAAAAAAACCCACCACAGGTAGGTATACAATTATGGACGAGCACTGACGACACAGAGGTAGCCACAGCCGTGGACTACCGTACTGCGTCTGCTAATATAGAGATGATAAAGATGATAGAGATGAACAAAAAAAATATAACACTACTGCAGGTAAATATTTATATAATATAATGAATGACGGACCTGCTGGACACTGTCAGCAGAATGCGTTTATAGAATAAATAAAAAAAACACCACAGGAGTGTTTAACTTTTTCAGGCAGACAATATATTGGTGGTCACTGGTCAGTCACACTGGCAGCAAAAGTGTGCACTGTACTCCTGCTATAACTGCACCCCAGTCTCCCCCACAATTCAGCTGTGTGAGCAGTGAGCACTCAGCACAGTCAGATATACATAGATGATATTATCATGCAGCAAGGCGGGAAGATCCGAGTCTGCCTCGGACCCGTGTAAAAAGGCTGAAGTTCGGGGGGGTTCGGATTCCGAGGAACCGAACCCGCTCATCTCTATCAGGAACTGGACTGCGGGTTCTCCTTCCAGCACATGCAGGGGGCGTGCAAATGGTGGAAGGCGCCACCTCTTCCCGTCCAGTGTTGGGAAGGTCAGGCATCGTTACCGACACAATTAGACCCTTTTTTGGGATTTAGAAGAACGCACAGTTCTTTGCTGTGCTTTTGCCAGCTTAAGTCTTTTCATTTTTCTAGCAGGAGGATGAGTGCTTCCATCCTCATGTGAAGCTGACCCACTAATCATGAGGAACATAGGAGAGAGCCTTAGCCGTTCCTTGCCACTCCATGTCGTAAATGGCATATTGGCAAGTTTACGCTTCTCCTCAGACGCTTTTAAGTTTGATATTGGGGTCATTTTACTGAACTTTTGTTTTTTGGATTTTACATGCTCTCTGCTATGACATGGGCATCGGCCTTGGCAGACGACGTTGATGGCATTTCATCGTCTCGGCCATGACTAGTGGCAGCAGCTTCAGCACGAGGTGGAAGTGGATCTTGATCTTTCCCTATTTTACCCTCCACATTTTGATTCTCCATTTTTTAATGTGTGGATTTATATGCCAGTAATATATCAAAAGCAATGGCCTACTGTACTGTCAGTACTACTACTGCTGATCTATAATTTTCATCACAGTCAAAAAAGCCAATAATATTTGTTTGGCATGATCTCCCACCAGTAAAGCCAAGCTGTTTTGGATCCTGTAAGTTGTTTTATATAATATATTCCACAACTCTCTATTTTTCAGTTTTTCCATTACTTTCCCTACTACTGATGTAAGGCTTACTGGTCTGTAGTTACTTGCTTCTTCCTTGCTTCCACTTTTGTACAGTAGAACTACATTTGATCTTTCGATAAATAGAAAAGCACTACACTCACCAACTCCTCAGACCACTATCTCTCACCTCTCCAATAACTAAACCTATGAGGTGCAGATGGTTTGTGGCATATTTATATGGCTGCGTTTTGACAATCCCACATATTCTACACAACCAATCACGCAACACCTTCAAAATAAAAAGTAAATGTAAAAACGCGGCCGCACTGTCACAAAACACTGCCGCACTTGAACATTACAAAACATGCATCCAAATATCCATGTTCGGTCGAACACAAACCCATACGGCCGGAAAACACACAACAGAAATACCAATGACATCAACATCGGAAAATACTATTATGACAAACACGGTAGCTTAGTAAATTACCGATTACAAAAGCAAAAAGTTTACATTTTGCATGGCCAATGTCAGTCGACATCTATTTCGACTGAAATCAGCCAAAATACAATTCTTAATAAATATACCCCACTGATCCACAGAAATAGCCATTGGGGGTAATTCAGATCTGATCGCTGGGCTGCGTGTTTTGCAGCCCTGCGATCAGATAGTCGTCGGCCACAGGAGGAGTGTATTTTTACTGTGCAAGTGTGCGATCCTATGTGTTAGCAGAGCTGCTAAAAATCAGTTTGTGCAGTGTCTGCGCAGCCCAGGACTTACTCTTCCAGTGCGATTGTTTCCTGCAGATCGGGGCCAAAGCTGACGTCAGACACACTCCCTCAAAATGTTTGGACATGCCTGCGTTTTTCCAGACACTTCCTGTAAACGGGCAGCTGCCACCCACAAACGCCTTCTTCCTGTCAATCACCTTGTGTCCACCCGTGCAAATGGATCCTTCACACCGTCCTGTCGCTGACCGGCGATGCCAGTTGTAGCTGTCCGATGCGCCTGTGACTTGATTGCCCACTGTGCAAAAATGCACAGCAGCGATCAGATCTGAATGACCCCCAAAGTTCCCTGTGCATGTCACCAGGGCCGATAGATAATTACTGCAAGTGTATAAATACAGTACCAGGACCAATGTAATCCTGTTTAATATCAACCAGCGTATTTGTATGACGCACCAATTGCTGTAGTAGTTATAATCTCACAATCTGTTGTCTGCATCTCACGGTTCTGACAGTCAGTATGTCGACAGCAGTGTCCCGATTGTCAAAATCTCTACGGATCCTGGTATGTATTTTAAACCTTCTCCTACACCTGTCTCTAACCCTAGCCCACCCCTCCTGCAGCCTAACCCTAACAGTCCCCTCCCACGGTCTAATCATAACCCTCCCATTTGTGCTTGTCCCTAACCCTCCCCTACTGCAGCCTGACCCTAACCTCCTCCCACCCCACCAGCCTCACCCTACCCCTTATACTTATCTCTAACCCTTCCCTACCACAGCCTAACCCTAACCTCCTCCCCCCCAGGTTAACCCTAACCCTACCCCTCATGTTTACTCCTAACCCTCCATTCCCACTGTCTAACCCTAACCTCCTTCCGCCCCACCAGCCTAACCCTAACCCTACCCCTCATGCTTATCCCTAACCCTTCTCTACCACAACCTAACCCAAACCCCCCCCCCAGGCTAACCCTACCCCTCATGCTTATCCCTAACCCTTCTCCATCACAGCCAACCTTAACCACCCCCCCAGGCTAACACTACCCCTCATGCTTATCCCTAACCCTTCTCCATCACAGCCAACCCTAATTCCCCCCCCCAGGCTAACCCTACCCCTCATGCTTATCCCTAACCCTTCTCCATCACAGCCTAACCCTACCCCCCCCCCAGGCTAACCCTACCCCTCATGCTTATCCCTAACCCTTCTCCATCACAGCCTAACCCTACCACCCCAGGCTAACCCTACCCCTCATGCTTATCCCTAACCCTTCTCCATCACATCCTAACCCTACCCCCCCAGGCTAACCCTACCCCTCATGCTTATCCCTAACCCTTCTCCATCACAGCCAACCCTAATCCCCCCCCCAGGCTAACCCTACCCCTCATGCTTATCCCTAACCCTTCTCCATCACAGCCAACCCTAATCCACCCCAGGCTAACCCTACCCGTCATGCTTATCCCTAACCCTTCTCCATCACAGCCTAACCCTAACCTCACCCCCAGGCTAACCCTACCCCTCATGCTTATCCCTAACCCTTTTCCATCACAGCCTAACCCTACCCCCAGCCAGGCTAACCCTACCCCTCATGCTTATCCCTAACCCTTCTCCATCACAGCCTAACCCTACCCCTCATGCTTATCCCTAACCCTTTTCTACCACAACCTAACCCTACCCCCCCCCAGGCTAACCCTACCCCTCATGCTTATCCCTAACCCTTCTCCATCACAGCCTAACCCTATCCCCCCAGGCTAACCCTACCCCTCATGCTTATCCCTAACCCTTCTCTATAACAGCCTAACCCTACCCCCCCCCCCGGCTAACCCTACCCCTCATGCTTATCCCTAACCCTTCTCCATCACAGCCTAACCCTAACCTCCCCCCCAGGCTAACCCTACCCCTCATGCTTATCCCTAACCCTTCTCCATCACAGCCTAACCCTAACCCCCCAGGCTAACCCTACCCCTCATGCTTATCCATAACGCTTCTCCATCACAGCCTAACCCTAACCTCCCCCCCAGGCAAACCCTACCCCTCATGCTTTTCCCTAACCCTTCTCCATCACAGCCTAACCCTAACCACCCCCCAGGCTAACCCTACCCCTCATGCTTATCCCTAACCCTTCTCCATCACAGCCAACCCTAATCCCCCCTCAGGCTAACCCTACCCCTCATGCTTATCCCTAACCCTTCTCCATCACAGCCAACCCTAACCCCCCCCCCAGGCTAACCCTACCCCTCATGCTTATCCCTAACCCTTCTCCATCACAGCCTAACCCTAACCCCCCAGGCTAACCCTACCCCTCATGCTTATCCCTAACCCTTCTCAATCACAGCCTAACCCTAACCTTCCCCCCAGGCTAACCCTACCCCTCATGCTTATCCCTAACCCTTCTCCATCACAGCCAACCCTAATCCCCCCCCCAGGCTAACCCTACCCCTCATGCTTATCCCTAAGCCTTCTCCATCACAGCCTAACCCTAACCCCCCAGGCTAACCCTACCCCTCATGCTTATCCCTAACCCTTCTCCATCACAGCCTAACCCTAACCGACCCCCCCAGGGTAACCTTACCCCTCATGCTTATCCCTAACCCTTCTCCATCACAGCCTAACCTTACCCCCCCCCCCCCGGCCAGGCTAACCCTACCCCTCATGCTTATCCCTAACCCTTGTCCATCACAGCCTAACCCTAACCACCCCCCTAGGCTAACCCTACCCCTCATGCTTATCCCTAACCCTTCTCTACCACAACCTAACCCTACCCCCCCAGGCTAACCCTACCCCTCATGCTTATCCCTAACCCTTCTCCATGACAGCCTAACCCTAACCCCCCCAGGCTAACCCTACCCCTCATGCTTATCCCTAACCCTTCTCCATCACAGCCTAACCCTAACCTCCCCCCCAGGCTAACCCTACCCCTCATGCTTATCCCTAACCCTTCTCCATCACAGCCTAACCCTAACCCCCCAGGCTAACCCTACCCCTCATGCTTATCCCTAACCCTTCTCCATCACAGCCTAACCCTAACCTCCCCCCCAGGCAAACCCTACCTCTCATGCTTTTCCCTAACCCTTCTCCATCACAGCCTACATCTAACCACCACCCCCCCAGGCTAACCCTACCCCTCATGCTTATCCCTAACCCTTCTCCATCACAGCCTAACCCTAACCACCCCCCCCAGGCTAACCCTACCCCTCATGCTTATCCCTAACCCTTCTCCATCACAGCCTAACCCTAACCTCCCCCCCAGGCTAACCCTACCCCTCATGCTTATCCCTAACCATTCTCCATCACAGCCTAACCCTAACCACCCCCCAGGCTAACCCTACCCCTCATGCTTATCCCTAACCCTTCTCTACCAAAACCTAACCCTACCCCCCCAGGCTAACCCTACCCCTCATGCTTATCCCTAACCCTTCTCCATGACAGCCTAACCCTAACCCCCCCAGGCTAACCCTACCCCTCATGCTTATCCCTAACCCTTCTCCATCACAGCCTAACCCTAACCTCCCCCCCAGGCTAACCCTACCCCTCATGCTTATCCCTAACCCTTCTCCATCACAGCCTAACCCTAACCCCCCAGGCTAACCCTACCCCTCATGCTTATCCCTAACCCTTCTCCATCACAGCCTAACCCTAACCTCCCCCCCAGGCAAACCCTACCTCTCATGCTTTTCCCTAACCCTTCTCCATCACAACCTACATCTAACCACCCCCCAGGCTAACCCTACCCCTCATGCTTATCCCTAACACTTCTCCATCACAGCCTAACCCTAACCTTGCCCCCCAGGCTTACCCTACCCCTCATGCTTAACCCTAACCCTTCTCCATCACAGCCTAACCCTAACCTCACCCCCCTGGCTAACCCTACCCCTCATGCTTAACCCTAACCCTTCTCCATCACAGCCTAACCCTAACCTCGCCCCACAGGCTACCCCTACCCCTCATGCTTATCCCTAACCCTTCTCTACCACAACCTAACCCTAACCTCCCCAGGCTAACCATACCCCTCATGCTTATCCCTAACCCTTCTCCATCACAGCCTAACCCTACCCCCCCCCCCAGGCTAACCCTACCCCTCATGCTTATCCCTAACCCTTCTCCATCACAGCCTAACCCTACCCCCCAGGCTAACCCTACCCCTCATGCTTAACCCTAACCCTTCTCCATCACAGCCTAACCCTACCCCCCCAGGCTAACCCTACCCCTCATGTTTATCCCTAACCCTTCTCCATCACAGCCTAACCCTAGCCCCCACCAGGCTTACCCTACCCCTCATGCTTAACCCTAACCCTTCTCCATCACTGCCTAACCCTACCCCCCCCCCCCCCCCGGCTAACCCTACCCCTCATGTTTATCCCTAACCCTTCTCCATCACAGCCTAACCCTAGTCCCCACCAGGCTTACCCTACCCCTCATGCTTATCCCTAACCCTTCTCCATCACAGCCAACCCTAACCCCCCCCCAGGCTAACCCTACCCCTCATGCTTATCCCTATCCCTTCTCCATCACAGCCTAACCCTACCCCCCCCCCAGGCTAACCCTACCCCTCATGCTTATCCCTAACCCTTCTCCATCACAGTCTATCCCTACCACCCCAGGCTAACCCTACCCCTCATGCTTATCCCTAACCCTTCTCCATCACAGCCTAACCCCACCCCCCCAGGCTAACCCTACCCCTCATGCTTATCCCTAACCCTTCTCCATCACAGCCTAACCCTAACCACCCCCCAGGCTAACCCTACCCCTCATGCTTATCCCTAACCCTTCTCCATCACAGCCAACCCTAATCCCCCCCCCAGGCTAACCCTACCCCTCATGCTTATCCCTAACCCTTCTCCATCACAGCCAACCCTAATCCCCCCCCAGGCTAACCCTACCCGTCATGCTTATCCCTAACCCTTCTTCATCACAGCCTAACCCTAACCTCACCCCCAGGCTAACCCTACCCCTCATGCTTATCCCTAACCCTTTTCCATCACAGCCTAACCCTACCCCCCGCCAGGCTAACCCTACCCCTCATGCTTATCCCTAACCCTTCTCCATCACAGCCTAACCCAACCCCTCATGCTTATCCCTAACCCTTCTCTACCACAACCTAACCCCCCCCCCCCCCCAGGCTAACCCTACCCCTCATGCTTATCCCTAACCCTTCTCTATAACAGCCTAACCCTACCCCCCCCCGGCTAACCCTACCCCTCATGCTTATCCCTAACCCTTCTCCATCACAGCCTAACCCTAACCTCCCCCCCAGGCTAACCCTACCCCTCATGCTTATCCCTAACTTTTCTCCATCACAGCCTAACCCTATCCCCCCAGGCTAACCCTACCCCTCATGCTTATCCATAACCCTTCTCCATCACAGCCTAACCCTAACCTCCCCCCCAGGCAAACCCTACCCCTCATGCTTATCCCTAACCCTTCTCCATCACAGCCTAACCCTAACCCCCCAGGCTAACCCTACCCCTCATGCTTATCCCTAACCCTTCTCCATCACAGCCTAACCCTAACCTCCCCCCCAGGCAAACCCTACCTCTCATGCTTTTCCCTAACCCTTCTCCATCACAACCTACATCTAACCACCCCCCCAGGCTAACCCTACCCCTCATGCTTATCCCTAACCCTTCTCCATCACAGCCTAACCCTAACCCCCCCCCCAGGCTAACCCTACCCCTCATGCTTATCCCTAACCCTTCTCCATCACAGCATAACCCTAACCTCCCCCCCAGGCTAACCCTAAACCTCATGCTTATCCCTAACCATTCTCCATCACAGCCTAACCCTAACCACCCCCCAGGCTAACCCTACCCCTCATGCTTATCCATAACACTTCTCCATCACAGCCTAACCCTAACCTTGCCCCCCAGGCTTACCCTACCCCTCATGCTTAACCCTAACCCTTCTCCATCACAGCCTAACCCTAACCTCACCCCCCTGGCTAACCCTACCCCTCATGCTTAACCCTAACCCTTCTCCATCACAGCCTAACCCTAACCTCGCCCCACAGGCTACCCCTACCCCTCATGCTTATCCCTAACCCTTCTCTACCACAACCTAACCCTAACCTCCCCAGGCTAACCATACCCCTCATGCTTATCCCTAACCCTTCTCCATCACAGCCTAACCCTACCCCCCCCCAGGCTAACCCTACCCCTCATGCTTATCCCTAACCCTTCTCCATCACAGCCTAACCCTACCCCCCAGGCTAACCCTACCCCTCATGCTTAACCCTATCCCTTCTCCATCACAGCCTAACCCTACCCCCCCAGGCTAACCCTACCCCTCATGTTTATCCCTAACCCTTCTCCATCACAGCCTAACCCTAGCCCCCACCAGGCTTACCCTACCCCTCATGCTTAACCCTAACCCTTCTCCATCACTGCCTAACCCTACCCCCCCCCCCCCCCCCCGGCTAACCCTACCCCTCATGTTTATCCCTAACCCTTCTCCATCACAGCCTAACCCTAGTCCCCACCAGGCTTACCCTACCCCTCATGCTTATCCCTAACCCTTCTCCATCACAGCCAACCCTTACCCCCCCCAGGCTAACCCTACCCCTCATGCTTATCCCTAACCCTTCTCCATCACAGCCTAACCCTACCCCCCCCCAGGCTAACCCTACCCCTCATGCTTATCCCTAACCCTTCTCCATCACAGCCTATCCCTACCACCCCAGGCTAACCCTACCCCTCATGCTTATCCCTAACCCTTCTCCATCACAGCCTAACCCCACCCCCCCAGGCTAACCCTACCCCTCATGCTTATCCCTATACCTTCTCCATCACAGCCTAACCCTAACCACACCCCAGGCTAACCCTACCCCTCATGCTTATCCCTAACCCTTCTCCATCACAGCCAACCCTAATCCCCCCCCCAGGCTAACCCTACCCCTCATGCTTATCCCTAACCCTTCTCCATCACAGCCAACCCTAATCCCCCCCCAGGCTAACCCTACCCGTCATGCTTATCCCTAACCCTTCTTCATCACAGCCTAACCCTAACCTCACCCCCAGGCTAACCCTACCCCTCATGCTTATCCCTAACCCTTTTCCATCACAGCCTAACCCTACCCCCCGCCAGGCTAACCCTACCCCTCATGCTTATCCCTAACCCTTCTCCATCACAGCCTAACCCAACCCCTCATGCTTATCCCTAACCCTTCTCTACCACAACCTAACCCTACCCCCCCCCCAGGCTAACCCTACCCCTCATGCTTATCCCTAACCCTTCTCTATAACAGCCTAACCCTACCCCCCCCCCCGGCTAACCCTACCCCTCATGCTTATCCCTAACCCTTCTCCATCACAGCCTAACCCTAACCTCCCCCCCAGGCTAACCCTACCCCTCATGCTTATCCCTAACTTTTCTCCATCACAGCCTAACCCTATCCCCCCAGGCTAACCCTACCCCTCATGCTTATCCATAACCCTTCTCCATCACAGCCTAACCCTAACCTCCCCCCCAGGCAAACCCTACCCCTCATGCTTTTCCTTAACCCTTCTCCATCTCAGCCTAACCCTAACCACCCCCCAGGCTAACCCTACCCCTCATGCTTATCCCTAACCCTTCTCCATCACAGCCAACCCTAATCCCCCCTCAGGCTAACCCTACCCCTCATGCTTATCCCTAACCCTTCTCCATCACAGCCAACCCTAATCCCCCCCCCCCCAGGCTAACCCTACCCCTCATGCTTATCCCTAACCCTTCTCCATCACAGCCTAACCCTAACCCCCCAGGCTAACCCTACCCCTCATGCTTATCCCTAACCCTTCTCCATCACAGCCTAACCCTAACCCCCCCCCAGGCTAACCCTACCCCTCATGCTTATCCCTAACCCTTCTCCATCACAGCCAACCCTAATCCCCCCCCCCAGGCTAACCCTACCCGTCATGCTTATCCCTAAGCCTTCTCCATCACAGCCTAACCCTAACCCCCCAGGCTAACCCTACCCCTCATGCTTATCCCTAACCCTTCTCCATCACAGCCTAACCCTAACCTCCCCCCCCCCAGGGTAACCCTACCCCTCATGCTTATCCCTAACCCTTCTCCATCACAGCCTAACCCTACCCCCCCCGGACAGGCTAACCCTACCCCATCATGCTTATCCCTAACCCTTGTCCATCACAGCCTAACCCTAACCACCCCCCTAGGCTAACCCTACCCCTCATGCTTATCCCTAACCCTTCTCTACCACAACCTAACCCTACCCCCCCAGGCTAACCCTACCCCTCATGCTTATCCCTAACCCTTCTCCATGACAGCCTAACCCTAACCCCCCCAGGCTAACCCTATCCCTCATGCTTATCCCTAACCCTTCTCCATCACAGCCTAACCCTAACCTCCCCCCCAGGCTAACCCTACCCCTCATGCTTATCCCTAACCCTTCTCCATCACAGCCTAACCCTAACCCCCCAGGCTAACCCTACCCCTCATGCTTATCCCTAACCCTTCTCCATCACAGCCTAACCCTAACCTCCCCCCCAGGCAAACCCTACCTCTCATGCTTTTCCCTAACCCTTCTCCATCTCAGCCTAACCCTAACCACCCCCCAGGCTAACCCTACCCCTCATGCTTATCCCTAACCCTTCTCCATCACAGCCAACCCTAATCCCCCCTCAGGCTAACCCTACTCCTCATGCTTATCCCTAACCCTTCTCCATCACAGCCAACCCTAATCCCCCCCCCCCAGGCTAACCCTACCCCTCATGCTTATCCCTAACCCTTCTCCATCACAGCCTAACCCTAACCCCCCAGGCTAACCCTACCCCTCATGCTTATCCCTAACCCTTCTCCATCACAGCCTAACCCTAACCCCCCCCCAGGCTAACCCTACCCCTCATGCTTATCCCTAACCCTTCTCCATTACAGCCAACCCTAATCCCCCCCCCCCAGGCTAACCCTACCCGTCATGCTTATCCCTAAGCCTTCTCCATCACAGCCTAACCCTAACCCCCCAGGCTAACCCTACCCCTCATGCTTATCCCTAACCCTTCTCCATCACAGCCTAACCCTAACCTCCCCCCCCCAGGGTAACCCTACCCCTCATGCTTATCCCTAACCCTTCTCCATCACAGCCTAACCCTACCCCCCCCGGACAGGCTAACCCTACCCCATCATGCTTATCCCTAACCCTTGTCCATCACAGCCTAACCCTAACCACCCCCCTAGGCTAACCCTACCCCTCATGCTTATCCCTAACCCTTCTCTACCACAACCTAACCCTACCCCCCCAGGCTAACCCTACCCCTCATGCTTATCCCTAACCCTTCTCCATGACAGCCTAACCCTAACCCCCCCAGGCTAACCTTATCCCTCATGCTTATCCCTAACCCTTCTCCATCACAGCCTAACCCTAACCTCCCCCCCAGGCTAACCCTACCCCTCATGCTTATCCCTAACCCTTCTCCATCACAGCCTAACCCTAACCCCCCAGGCTAACCCTACCCCTCATGCTTATCCCTAACCCTTCTCCATCACAGCCTAACCCTAACCTCCCCCCCAGGCAAACCCTACCTCTCATGCTTTTCCCTAACCCTTCTCTACCACAACCTAACCCTAACCCCCCAGGCTAACCCTACCCCTCATGCTTATCCCTAACCCTTCTCCATCACAGCCTAACCCTAACCTCCCCCCCAGGCTAACCCTACCCCTCATGCTTATCCCTAACCCTTCTCCATCACAGCCAACCCTAATCCCCCCCCCCCAGGCTAACCCTACCCCTCATTCTTATCCCTAAGCCTTCTCCATCACAGCCTAACCCTAACCCCCCAGGCTAACCCTACCCCTCATGCTTATCCCTAACCCTTCTCCATCACAGCCTAACCCTAACCTCCCCCCCAGGGTAACCCTACCCCTCATGCTTATCCCTAACCCTTCTCCATCACAGCCTAACCCTACCCCCCCCCCCCCCCGGCCAGGCTAACCCTACCCCTCATGCTTATCCCTAACCCTTGTCCATCACAGCCTAACCCTAACCACCCCCCTAGGCTAACCCTACCACTCATGCTTATCCCTAACCCTTCTCTACCACAACCTAACCCTACCCCCCCAGGCTAACCCTACCCCTCATGCTTATCCCTAACCCTTCTCCATGACAGCCTAACCCTAACCCCCCCAGGCAAACCCTATCCCTCATGCTTATCCCTAACCCTTCTCCATCACAGCCTAACCCTAACCTCCCCCCCAGGCTAACCCTACCCCTCATGCTTATCCCTAACCCTTCTCCATCACAGCCTAACCCTAACCCCCCAGGCTAACCCTACCCCTCATGCTTATCCCTAACCCTTCTCCATCACAGCCTAAACCTAACCTCCCCCCCAGGCAAACCCTACCTCTCATGCTTTTCCCTAACCCTTCTCTAATACAGCCTACATCTAACCACCCCCCCAGGCTAACCCTACCCCTCATGCTTATCCCTAACCCTTCTCCATCAAAGCCTAACCCTAACCACCCCCCCCCAGGCTAACCCTACCCCTCATGCTTATCCCTAACCCTTCTCCATCACAGCCTAACCCTAACCTCCCCCCCAGGCTAACCCTACCCCTCATGCTTATCCCTAACCAGTCTCCATCACAGCCTAACCCTAACCACCCCCCAGGCTAACCCTACCCCTCATGCTTATCCCTAACCCTTCTCTACCACAACCTAACCCTACCCCCCCCAGGCTAAACCTACCCCTCATTGTTATCCCTAACCCTTCCCCATGACAGCCTAACCCTAACCCCCCCAGGCTAACCCTACCCCTCATGCTTATCCCTAACCCTTCTCCATCACCGCCTAACCCTAACCTCCCCCCCAGGCTAACCCTACCCCTCATGCTTATCCATAACCCTTCTCCATCACAGCCTAACCCTAACCCCCCAGGCTAACCCTACCCCTCATGCTTATCCCTAACCCTTCTCCATCACAGCCTAACCCTAACCTCCCCCCAGGCAAACCCTACCTCTCATGCTTTTCCCTAACCCTTCTCCATCACAGCCTACATCTAACCACCCCCCCAGGCTAACCCTACCCCTCATGCTTATCCCTAACCCTTCTCCATCACAGCCTAACCCTAACCACCCCCCCCCCAGGCTAACCCTACCCCTCATGCTTATCCCTAACCCTTCTCCATCACAGCCTAACCCTAACCTCCCCCCCAGGCTAACCCTAAACCTCATGCTTATCCCTAACCATTCTCCATCACAGCCTAACCCTAACCACCCCCCAGGCTAACCCTACCCCTCATGCTTATCCCTAACACTTCTACATCACAGCCTAACCCTAAACTCGCCCCCCAGGCTTACCCTACCCCTCATGCTTAACCCTAACCCTTCTCCATCACAGCCTAACCCTAACCTCACCCCCCTGGCTAACCCTACCCCTCATGCTTAACCCTAACCCTTCTCCATCACAGCCTAACCCTAACCTCGCCCCCCTGGCTACCCCTACCCCTCATGCTTATCCCTAACCCTTCTCTACCACAACCTAACCCTAACCTCCTTAGGCTAACCATACCCCTCATGCTTATCCCTAACCCTTCTCCATCACAGCCTAACCCTCCCCCCCCCCCCAGGCTAACCCTACCCCTCATGCTTATGCCTAACCCTTCTCCATCACAGCCTAACCCTACCCCCCAGGCTAACCCTACCCCTCATGCTTAACCCTAACCCTTCTCCATCACAGCCTAACCCTACCCCCCCCAGGCTAACCCTACCCCTCATGTTTATCCCTAACCCTTCTCCATCACAGCCTAACCCTAGCCCCCACCAGGCTTACCCTACCCCTCATGCTTAACCCTAACCCTTCTCCATCACTGCCTAACCCTACCCCCCCAGGCTAACCCTACCCCTCATGTTTATCCCTAACCCTTCTCCATCACAGCCTAACCCTAGCCCCCACCAGGCTTACCCTACTCCTCATGCTTATCCCTAACCCTTCTCCATCAAAGCCTAACCCTAACCTCACCCACCTGGCTAACCCTACCCCTCATGCTTATCCCTAACCCTTCTCTATCACAGCCTAACCCTACCCCCCCCCAGGCTAACCCTACCCCTCATGCTTTTCCCTAACCCTTCTCCATCACAGCCTAACCCTACCCCCCCAGGCTAACCCTACCCCTCATGCTTTTCCCTACCCCTTCTCCATCACAGCCTAACCCTAACCTCGCCCCCTGACTAAGCCTACCCCTCATGCTTAACCCTAACCCTTCTCTATCACAGCCTAACCCTAACCTCCCCCCCAGGCTAACCCTGCCCCTTATACTTACCCCTAAACCTCCCCTCCTGCTGTCTAACCCTAACCTCATGTCCCAACCTAACCCTAACCCTCCCCCTAGTGCTTAACCAAAACCCTTCCCTCCCGCAGCCTAACCCTAAACCCCCCACCACAGCCTAACCCTCCCCCTAGTGCTTATCCCTAACACTCCCCTACCACAGCCTAACCCTAACAAATACCCCCCAGCCTAACCCTTCCCCTCATGCTTATCCCTAACCCTCCCCTCCCACTATCTAACCCTAATTCCTCCCCCTGACCTAACCCTCCCCCAGTGCTTAACCCTAGCACCCCCCTCCCACAGCCTAATCCTAACCCCCCACAGCCTAACCCTCTCCCTAGTGCCTAAACCTAACCCTAAGGCCAGCACTTACTGTCAGGATCCTCTGTCGGTATTTTGACTGTCGGAGTGCCGACTGCCAGGATCCTGACCGCTTACCCCTCCTGTAGAGATAAGAAGGCCGACAGGAAGCAGACATGGAAGGCAGTATTTGGATTAAGCATATTAGGAAATACACTGATTCATTGGTGGAAATAGAGGGCACGTATATTGTCGGATTCATATATGTCTTCTACTCACACAAAAAATGACTTTTAAGACTATAGGTAAAATAGAAACTTTTACATGAAATGAGTCACATGCTCTAATAAATCTGAAAATCATTTGGCACAGTATTGATATTAATGAGTTTGTTGTATTCTGTTACAGGCACATATTAACGTTAATAAACCTATCAATTTGCCGGGTTAGTTGGCATGTGTCAAGTGAATTATGAAAGAAGGAAGGAAATCTAAATGTTGAAATCCCATGACCCCCTCCTCAATCCCTTTCAATGTACTACAATACAACTTGGCAGGCAGCCAAGCACTACTTTTATTTGTAACTGTGTTGAAACAATGTTGTTCTTTCTTTTCATTGTTACACTTTCCACATTGTGGGTGACAAAAGAAAGACGATAGTTTCTGATTCCAGTGAATGTTTGATATAGTTACAAAATTGCTCTGTTATAGATAGTATTGATCTCTATGGAAAACTGTATCACGTCTTAAATGGCATGCAGTCATAAAGTTGACATTCAGAAAGTCGACAAGAGAATGTCCCCACTGTCTGAATGCCAACATTCAGTATGTAGACCAGTGTCGGTTGCTCCCCTGGGGTCAGCGCCTCCTTCCAGAATCTGCCCGCCCCCAGACTCCTATGTAGCTAGCCAGTGGGAACCTGGTGGTCAGTCATATGCATACCGTCTTGGATGTCAACATGGTATGGGAAAGTCGACAGCCAGAATGTCAGTAGCTGATTTTAGGGTAAGGGTTAGGCTGTGGTTATGGTTGGAGGAAAAGAACATGTCAAATTACTTTATGTCAATATGGGTATGGGTCGTTGGGTTGACACAACTTAGGTCGACAGTCATTAGGTCGTCCACTATTGGTCGACATACAGTAGGTAGATGGGGTCACTAGGTCGACATTGTCATTAGGTCGACATGTATTAGGTCGACAGGTCAAAAGGTCGACATGATTTTTTTTTTACTTTTTGGGGTGTTGGTTTCTTCATAAAGTGACGGGGAACCCCAATTACTGCACCGTGTCCCCTCGCATGCCTCGTTTCACTCACCATGCTTCAGGCAAGGTGCCTCGCTCCACTACCGCTGCGCTCGGCACAGGTTACTATTCCCATTCGTAGTCCACGTGGGTCATAAAGTATGAAAAAGTCAAAAAAATAAATATGAAAAACTCATGTCGACCTTTTGAACTGTCGACCTAGTACATGTCGACCTGACCATGTCAACCTAGTGACCCCTTCAACCTAATGCATGTCGACCAATAGTGGTCGACCTAATGACTGTCGACTTAAGAGGTGTTGACCTAATGACCGTATCTCGTCAATATTATGTCGGTGTGGAAACTGTGAATATCGACATTTAGCATGACGGTATTCTGTCAGTATCGATATTCTGAATGTCAACATAAAGAAAGTAAATTTAATATACTTCACTCGTCTTAACATCAAGGCCCATATTTATCAAGCCTTGGAAATGGATAAATTGCACGGTGATAAAGTACCAACCAATCAGCTCCTAACTTCCATGTCACAGGCTGGGTTTGCAAAATGACAGTTAGGAACTGATTGGCTGGTACTTTATCTCAGTTGGCTTTATCTCCATCCAAGGCTTAGTAAATAGACCCCTAAGTCATCTGATAAAAAAAAATGAGGCCAAAACACAGTACAAGTTCCAGTTTGAGTTAAAACTTTTCCACTTTTCTATCTACTTTCTGGTAGTATTAGTATAGAGAAGTAAAATGAACACGGTGCACCTGGACGAGTCCTCTACAACTGGAGCGGCTGCTGCTTAAATTCTGCAGATGTGGGGCCTGATTCAGTCAGACAGAGATCGCAGCCATAGGTTATCTGAAGTCTGTGCGTACGCACCTTGACAATAGTGGACGGTTTGTTGCACGCGTGGCTGCTTCTCTCATCCATGAACTGGGTATTTCTGGCTGCAGCTATATGGTTACCAATAGGTCTGTCTCTTGAGAGTGTGGGGGAAAGAAAGGATACTTGTAGGGACAGCACGATTCAGTACTCACATTAGCATAAGGCAGTGAATCTGTCTGCCAGGTAACTGCTTCCAAATCACAATCATGTTTGTAATGTGAGATACAAGTTATGTGGCTGGGGACATTATGGGACTAATTAGGAGGTGGACACACTGCCAATGTCGGACATATCTTATCCCTAACCCTTCTCCGTCACAGCCAACCCTAATCCCCCCTCAGGCTAACCCTACCCCTCATGCTTATCCCTAACCCTTCTCCATCACAGCCAACCCTAACCACCCCCCACAGGCTAACCCTACCCCTCATGCTTATCCCTAACCCTTCTCTACCACAACCTAACCCTACCACCCCCCAGGGTAACCCTACCCCTCATGCTTATCCATAACCCTTCTCCATCACAGCCTAACCCTACCCCCCCCCCGCCAGGCTAACCCTACCCCTCATGCTTATCCCTAACCCTTGTCCATCACAGCCTAACCCTAACCACCCCCCCCCTGGCTAACCCTACCCCTCATGCTTATCACTAACCCTTCTCTACCACATGTCACAACTGAGGGCCTGAGCTGACGGGAGGCAGCCTCAGTTGTAGAGGCTGAGATGTACCGGAACCTGGGAGGTTGTATCAGACCCAAGGACATGTAAGTAACATGAATAATAATTGCCCGAAGGCGTGACCACGACAACTTGGATAAAAGTCAATGATGTTTATTATGACAACTCCGCAACACAGCAGCGGTAAAAGAAAACGTAAAAGTCAGCAAAGAATAAATACAGTTCCTGGGTACTACAGGATGGCAGGAGCCACAGGGCACTGGTAGTGTGAGATAGTTCTTATGATCTTCTAGATGGAAAGTCCTTACCAGGCCCGACTGTAGCAATGGAGATAACCCAGGATTGTGCCAGCTGGTGTTCCAGGAAAAGCTGGGTTGCTGAAGATAAAACAGCTGCTGTGGATACTGGCTGGAACCAGACTGTTGTTAGCACGGAGTGGATACTGGCTGGAACCAGTTAAATAGTAAATGAACTTGGGAGCGATGAAATATGAACTGAAATGTAGAACTTGAGAGCGGAGAAATAATAATACCGGTGGAGAGTGGTAAAGTGTAGAAAGGACACCGGCCCTTTAAGGGAAGCTGTACTCTGCTGGAAGCTGAGCTGGAAGCAGGTAATGTTGTAGCTGGAAACAGATGAATCCACAATGGATTGGAGAGTCAGGCTACACCGCAGGTGGAATGCTGGTGCGGGTCTCTATGGTGGAAGTCTTGAGACAGGAGCTGGAACCTGGAAGACAATCACAGGAGAGAGACAAACAGGAACTAGGTTTGACAACCAAAGCACTGACGCCTTCCTTGCTCAGGCACAGTGTATTTATACCTGCAGCAAGGAAGGGATTGGCTAGGCAATTATGCAGATTATCAATACTGAGAACAGATTGGTGGAAATGATCAGCTGACAGAATCCAAGATGGCTGCGCCCATGCAGACACTTGGAGGGAAGTTTGGTTTGTAATCCATGTGGTAATGAAAACAGTAATGGCGGCGCCGGCCACCGGAGACAGGAGGCGCCAGGCTGACAGATGCACATCCAACCACGCGGACACAGCGGAGGCCGCGGCTGACGTAATCGCCACTCAGACACTCTGCATGCAGAAGAGCAGGGACGGGGGCGGAGGCCGCGGGAGACGCCATGCCAGGTGTAATATGGCGTTTACTGTGACAGCGTCCCAGAGTGACAGGAGAGGATACAGGAATGTACACATCAGGATAACAGATGGGATCCGGTCCTGGAGCGCTGAGCCAGCCTTAGGAGGCATCTGATGGGTAAGAAATGGCGTCCAGATACCCGGATCGTGACAGCACCCCCCCTTTAGGAGTGGCCCCAGGACACTTCTTTGGCTTTTGAGGAAACTTGGAATGGAATCTCCGGACCAAGGCAGGAGCATGGACATCAGAAGCATTGGTCCATGAACGTTCCTCAGGACCATAACCCTTCCAATCAATAAGATATTGTAGTTGACCGTAACGGTGACGTGAGTCCAGGATCTTGGCCACTTCATACTCAACGCCTCGTTGAGTTTGGACTTTCGGAGTTGGAGGAAGTGAGGAATGAAACCGATTCAAGATCAGCGGTTTCAACAGGGAAACATGGAATGTCCTGGGTATTTTTAAGAAGGGAGGCAACTGGAGTCTGTAAGCAACAGGATTGATGACTTGTTCAATCTTGAAAGGACCGATATAGCGAGGTGCAAACTTCATACTGGGAACTCTTAACCTCAAATTCTTCGTGGATAACCATACCCGATCACCCACCTTGAGAGCAGGAACTGCTCGACGCTTCTTATCCGCAAACTTCTTGTACCTGAACGATGCCTTGAGCAGAGCTGATCGTACGCTCTTCCAGATATTGGCAAACTGATGCAAGGTGATATCCACTGCGGGAACAGAAGTTGCTGGAAGCGGTTGGAACTCAGGGACTTTAGGGTGGAATCCAAAGTTAGTGAAGAATGGTGTTGAAGCAGATGAAGAATGATACTGGTTGTTATGACAGAACTCGGCCCAGGGAAGTAATTGAACCCAGTCATCTTGAGAGGAGGACACATAGATGCAGAGGAAGGCCTCCAAGTCCTGATTCACCCTCTCGGTTTGACCATTGGTCTGAGGATGGTAAGCCGTGGAAAACTTTAGCTTGACTTGGAGGACTTGACATAAACTTCGCCAGAATTTGGCTGTGAATTGAACTCCTCGATCTGAGATAATTTCTTCAGGAAGACCGTGGAGTCGGAAGATCTCTTGTATGAATACTTGAGCCAACTTGGAAGCTGACGGAAGACCGGTGAGAGGAATGAAGTGTGCCATCTTGGTGAACCGGTCAACTACCACCCAGATGGTATTGAACTTGTTGCACATGGGTAAGTCTGTAATGAAATCCATCGACAAGTGGGTCCATGGTCGACGGGGAACGGATAGTGGAACCAGTTGCCCCGCAGGCGACTGGCGGGATACTTTATGTTGGGCACACTTTGGGCAAGATGCAATAAACTCCAAGACGTCCTTTTTCAGAGTTGGCCACCAATAGGACCTAGAGATAAACTCCAGGGTTTTTTGGATACCTGTATGTCCGGCAAAACGGGAAGCATGGGCCCAATGCATGAGCTTCTTCCTTAGCATCGGCTTCACAAAACTTTTCCCTGATGGGGGCGTAGAGTCCATCCCTACCGTGGAGAATGCCAACGGATTTATAATAGGATGCTTGTCTGAAGACTCTGACTCATTTTCTTGCTCCCATGAGCGGGAAAGGGCATCGGCCTTGCGATTCTGAGAGCCCGGACAGAACTGGAGTTTAAAGTCGAACCTGGAAAAGAAAAGTGCCCATCTGGCCTGACGAGGGTTGAGACATTGTGCGCCCTTCAGGTATAAAAGGTTCTTGTGGTCTGTAAGTATGGTGATTGAATGAGAAGCTCCCTCCAACAGATACCTCCACTCTTCTAGAGCGAGCTTGATGGCTAGCAACTCCTGGTCGCCAATGGCATAGTTGCGCTCAGCTGGGGAGAACTTCCGGGAGAAGAAACTGCAAGGGTGTAAATGGCCATCTTTAGCCCTCTGAGATAACACCGCTCCTACTCCAACGGAGGAGGCATCCACCTCTAAGATGAAAGGAGAGTCGATGTCAGGCTGTTTCAGAACAGGCGCAGAGATGAACCTTTGTTTTAAAAGATGAAATGCTTGCATGGCTTCTTCAGACCACTTGGACGGGTTAGCACCCTTCTTAGTGAAAGCAGTAATAGGCGCCACAATGGTGGAAAAGTCTCGTATAAACTTTCGGTAATAGTTGGCGAACCCTAAGAACCTCTGGACCCCTTTGAGGGTTAAGGGTACCGGCCAATTTTGGATTGCTTGTAGTTTCTCAGGATCCATCTCTAGTCCGGAACCGGACACAATGTACCCTAGAAACGGAATGGACTTGACTTCAAAGACGCATTTTTCTAATTTGCAATAGAGATGATTGACACGGAGACGGGACAGAACCTCTTTAACCCAAAAACGATGTTCCTCTAAATCGTTGGCAAAAATGAGGATATCGTCTAGATAGACCACGACATGACGGTATAGAATGTCTCTGAAGATCTCATTGACAAAATGCTGGAAGACAGCTGGAGCATTGCTCAATCCGAAGGGCATGACGAGGTACTCATAATGTCCGTCACGGGTGTTAAAGGCGGTCTTCCACTCGTCACCCTCACGGATCCGGATGAGATTGTATGCACCTCGCAAGTCCAGCTTTGTAAAGATGGTAGCTCCGCTAACTCTGTCAAAGAGCTCAGTAATCAGGGGTAAAGGATAACGGTTCTTGATGGTAATGTCGTTCAAACCTCTGTAGTCGATGCACGGCCGCAGACCACCATCTTTCTTTTTTACAAAAAAGAAGCCTGCGCCGGCTGGAGAAGAAGAAGGTCGAATGAACCCCTTTGCTAGGTTCTCTTTAATATATTCCTCCATAGAATGCGTCTCAGGCAGAGACAACGGATAAGTTCGGCCTCGAGGTGGAACCTTCCCTGGAACGAGATCAATCGGACAGTCCCATTCTCTATGAGGAGGAAGGATATCAGCAGAAGCTTTACTGAACACATCCGTGAAATCTTGATATGGAGGAGGTGGAACATCAGACGACCTGGGGGAGGAAGAACAGACAGGCAATACTTTAAACAAACATGTCTCAGCACAGGAGGAACCCCATGCCAGGATTTGCGTAGTCGTCCAATCAATTGTAGGATTGTGAAGATGGAGCCATGGAAGGCCCAGGACCACAGGATGTGTGGCTCTTGGAATCACTAAAAAAGAAATAAGTTCGGAATGAAGAACTCCCACTCTCAGACAAACTGGTAGAGTCCTTAAAGAAATAACTGCATCAAAAATTTTGCTGCCATCCACGGCAGTTAAAGAAATGGACGAAGGAAGTCTCTCGGTGGGTAGGGACCACCGTTTAACATAGGCTTCGGTAATAAAGTTCCCAGCTGCTCCGGAATCAAGGAGGGCAATGACGTTCCGATAACGTTGAGCAACTTGAAGCGAGACTGGGAGATTACAATCTTGAGGAGATGGAGAGGAGATCATTACTCCTAGCCGGCCCTCTCCTTGGCGAGCTAGGATTTGGAGTTTCCCGGACGTTTGGGACAGGCATTAATGGTGTGAGACGGAGCTGCACAATAGAGACAGAGAAACTCGGAGAGACGTCTTCGGCGCTCAGCAGGAGTTAAACGGGAACGGCCAAGTTGCATGGGCTCATCTTTAGATGGTGACAGTTGACGAGGAGGAGGAGCAGAAGATTTTGGAGCAGATGATCTTCCACGCTCAGTTGCTCTCTCTCTGAAACGTAAATCAACTTTCGTGCAGAGTGAGATTAGCTCATCTAACTTAGAAGGTAAGTCTCTGGTAGCTAACTCATCTTTAATACGCTCAGATAAGCCATGCCAGAATGCAGCATACAGGGCCTCGTCGTTCCATGCCAGTTCGGATGCCAGGATCTGGAACTGTATCAGATATTGTCCTACAGTACGTGACCCCTGGCGTAAACGGAGAATCTCGGATGAAGCTGAGGTTACCCGGCCTGGCTCGTCGAAGATGCGCCTGAATGTTGACACGAAGGCAGTGTAGGAAGATAGCAGGGTGTCGGACCTCTCCCATAACGGTGATGCCCAATCAAGGGCTGAGCCACTGAGAAGAGAAATAATGTAGGCAATTTTTGTACGGTCACTGGAAAAATTGCCAGGTTGTAGCTCAAACTGAATCTCACACTGGTTGAGAAATCCCCTGCAGAATCTTGGAGATCCGTCAAATTTTGCTGGCGTTGGAAGATGAAGACGTGGAGCAGAAATGGGTAAGGTGGGTGGGGTTATAGCTGGAGTCACTGTGGTTGACGCACCAGACGCGCCTGATCCACGGAGAGGTGTCTGAATCCCATCCAGCCGAGTAGAGAGATCCTGGAGACAGCGGATGATGTGGCCCTGTGCAGCCTCCTGATGTTCTAGTCGGGCTGCCAGTTCTTGCATCGGCCTGGCCGCTTGATCCTGGTCTCCGGCTGGATTCATTAGGTCAGTGCTTACTGTCACAACTGAGGGCCTGAGCTGACGGGAGGCAGCCTCAGTTGTAGGGGCTGAGATGTACCGGAACCTGGGAGGTTGTATCAGACCCCTGGACATGTAAGTAACATGAATAATAATTGCCCGAAGGCGTGACCACGACAACTTGGATAAAAGTCAATGATGTTTATTATGACAACTCCGCAACACAGCAGCGGTAAAAGAAAACGTAAAAGTCAGCAAAGAATAAATACAGTTCCTGGGTACTACAGGATGGCAGGAGCCACAGGGCACTGGTAGTGTGAGATAGTTCTTATGATCTTCTAGATGGAAAGTCCTTACCAGGCCCGACTGTAGCAATGGAGATAACCCAGGATTGTGCCAGCTGGTGTTCCAGGAAAAGCTGGGTTGCTGAAGATAAAACAGCTGCTGTGGATACTGGCTGGAACCAGACTGTTGTTAGCACGGAGTGGATACTGGCTGGAACCAGTTAAATAATAAATGAACTTGGGAGCGATGAAATATGAACTGAAATGTAGAACTTGAGAGCGGAGAAATAATAATACCGGTGGAGAGTGGTAAAGTGTAGAAAGGACACCGGCCCTTTAAGGGAAGCTGTACTCTGCTGGAAGCTGAGCTGGAAGCAGGTAATGTTGTAGCTGGAAACAGATGAATCCACAATGGATTGGAGAGTCAGGCTACACCGCAGGTGGAATGCTGGTGCGGGTCTCTATGGTGGAAGTCTTGAGACAGGAGCTGGAACCTGGAAGACAATCACAGGAGAGAGACAAACAGGAACTAGGTTTGACAACCAAAGCACTGACGCCTTCCTTGCTCAGGCACAGTGTATTTATACCTGCAGCAAGGAAGGGATTGGCTAGGCAATTATGCAGATTATCAATACTGAGAACAGATTGGTGGAAATGATCAGCTGACAGAATCCAAGATGGCTGCGCCCATGCAGACACTTGGAGGGAAGTTTGGTTTGTAATCCATGTGGTAATGAAAACAGTAATGGCGGCGCCGGCCACCGGAGACAGGAGGCGCCAGGCTGACAGATGCACATCCAACCACGCGGACACAGCGGAGGCCGCGGCTGACGTAATCGCCACTCAGACACTCTGCATGCAGAAGAGCAGGGACGGCGGCGGAGGCCGCGGGAGACGCCATGCCAGGTGTAATATGGCGTTTACTGTGACAGCGTCCCAGAGTGACAGGAGAGGATACAGGAATGTACACATCAGGATAACAGATGGGATCCGGTCCTGGAGCGCTGAGCCAGCCTTAGGAGGTATCTGATGGGTAAGAAATGGCGTCCAGATACCCGGATCGTGACACCACAACCTAACCCTACCCCCCCCCCAGGCTAACCCTACCCCTCATGCTTATCCCTAACCCTTCTCCATCACAGCCTAACCCTAACCCCCCCAGGCTAACCCTACCCCTCATGCTTATCCCTAACCCTTCTCCATCACAGCCTAACCCTAACCTCGCCCCCAGGCTAACCCTACCCCTCATGCTTATCCCTAACCCTTCTCCATCACAGCCTAACCCTAACCCCCCCCCCAGGCAAACCCTACCTCTCATGCTTTTCCCTAACCCTTCTCCATCACAGCCTACATCTAACCACCCCCCCAGGCTAACCCTACCCCTCATGCTTATCCCTAACCCTTCTCCATCACAGCCTAACCCTAACACCCCCCCCCCCAGGCTAACCCTACCCCTCATGCTTATCCCTAACCCTTCTCCATCACAGCCTAACCCTAACCTCCCCCCAGGCTAACCCTACCCCTCATGCTTATCCCTAACCCTTCTCCATCACAACCTAACCATAACACCCCCCCCCCCAGGCTAACCCTACCCCTCATGCTTATCCCTAACCCTTCTCCATCACAGCCTAACCCTAACCTCCCCCCAGGCTAACCCTACCCCTCATGCTTATCCCTAACACTTCTCCATCACAGCCTAACCCTAACCTCGCCCCCCAGGCTAACCCTACCCCTCGTGCTTAACCCTAACCCTTCTCCATCACAGCCTAACCCTAACCTCACCCCCCTGGCTAACCCTACCCCTCATGCTTAACCCTAACCCTTCTCCATCACAGCCTAACCCTAACCTCGCCCCCCAGGCTACCCCTACCCCTCATGCTTATCCCTAACCCTTCTCTACCACAACCTAACCCTAACCTCCCCTGGCTAACCATACCCCTCATGCTTATCCCTAACCCTTCTCCATCACAGCCTAACCCTACCCCCCCCCCCAGGCTAACCCTACCCCTCATGCTTATCCCTAACCCTTCTCCATCACAGCTTAACCCTACCCCCCAGGCTAACCCTACCCCTCATGCTTAACCCTAACCCTTCTCCATCACAGCCTAACCCTACCCCCCCCCAGGCTAACCCTACCCCTCATGTTTATCCCTAACCCTTCTCCATCACAGCCTAACCCTAGCCCCCACCAGGCTTACCCTACTCCTCATGCTTATCCCTAACCCTTCTCTATCACAGCCTAACCCTAACCTCGCCCCCCTGGCTAACCCTACCCCTCATGCTTAACCCTAACCCTTCTCTGTCACAGCCTAACCCTAACCTCCCCCCCAGGCTAACCCTACCCCTCATGCTTATCCCTAACCCTTCTCCATCACAGCCTAACCCTAACCTCGCCCCCCTAGCTAACCCAACCCCTCATGCTTAACCCTAACCCTTCTCTATCACAGCCTAACCCTAACCTCCCCCAGGCTAACCCTACCCCTCATGCTTTTCCCTAACCCTTCTCCATCACAGCCTAACCCTAACCTCGCCCCCTGACTAACCCTACCCCTCATGCTTAACCCTAACCCTTCTCTATCACAGCCTAACCCTAACCTCCCCCCCCAGGCTAACCCTGCCCCTTATACTTACCCCTAAACCTCCCCTCCTGCTGTCTAACCCTAACCTCACGTCCCAACCTAACCCTAACCCTCCCCCTAGTGCTTAACCAAAACCCTTCCCTCCCGCAGCCTAACCCTAAACCCCCCACCACAGCCTAACCCTCCCGCTAGTGCTTATCCCTAACGCTCCCCTACCACAGCCTAACCCTAACAAATACCCCCCAGCCTAACCCTCCCCCTCATGCTTATCCCTAACCCTCCCCTCCCACTATCTAACCCTAATTCCTCCCCCTGACCTAACCCTCCCCCAGTGCTTAACCCTAGCACCCCCCTCCCACAGCCTAATCCTAACCCCCCACAGCCTAACCCTCTCCCTAGTGCTTAAACCTAACCCTAAGGCCAGCACTTACTGTCAGGATCCTCTGTCGGTATTTTGACTGTCGGAGTGCCGACTGCCAGGATCCTGACCGCTTACCCCTCCTGTAGAGATAAGAAGGCCGACAGGAAGCAGACATGGAAGGCAGTATTTGGATTAAGCATATTAGGAAATACACTGATTCATTGGTGGAAATAGAGGGCACGTATATTGTCGGATTCATATATGTCTTCTACTCACACAAAAAATGACTTTTAAGACTATAGGTAAAATAGAAACTTTTACATGAAATGAGTCACATGCTCTAATAAATCTGAAAATCATTTGGCACAGTATTGATATTAATGAGTTTGTTGTATTCTGTTACAGGCACATATTAACGTTAATAAACCTATCAATTTGCCGGGTTTAGTTGGCATGTGTCAAGTGAATTATGAAAGAAGGAAGGAAATCTAAATGTTGAAATCCCATGACCCCCTCCTCAATCCCTTTCAATGTACTACAATACAACTTGGCAGGCAGCCAAGCACTACTTTTATTTGTAACTGTGTTGAAACAATGTTGTTCTTTCTTTTCATTGTTACACTTTCCACACTGTGGGTGACAAAAGAAAGACGATAGTTTCTGATTCCAGTGAATGTTTGATATAGTTACAAAATTGCTCTGTTATAGATAGTATTGATCTCTATGGAAAACTGTATCACGTCTTAAATGGCATGCAGTCATAAAGTTGACATTCAGAAAGTCGACAAGAGAATGTCCCCACTGTCTGAATGCCAACATTCAGTATGTAGACCAGTGTCGGTTGCTCCCCTGGGGTCAGCGCCTCCTTCCAGAATCTGCCCGCCCCCAGACTCCTATGTAGCTAGCCAGTGGGAACCTGGTGGTCAGTCATATGCATACCGTCTTGGATGTCAACATGGTATGGGAAAGTCGACAGCCAGAATGTCAGTAGCTGATTTTAGGGTAAGGGTTAGGCTGTGGTTATGGTTGGAGGAAAAGAACATGTCAAATTACTTTATGTCAATATGGGTATGGGTCGTTGGGTTGACACAACTTAGGTCGACAGTCATTAGGTCGTCCACTATTGGTCGACATACAGTAGGTAGATGGGGTCACTAGGTTGACATGGTCATTAGGTCGACATGTATTAGGTCGACATGTCAAAAGGTCGACATGAGGGTTTTTTACTTTTTGGGGTGTTGTTTTCTTCGTAAAGTGACGGGGAACCCCAATTACTGCACCGTGTCCCCTCGCATGCCTCGTTTCACTCACCATGCTTCAGGCAAGGTGCCTCGCTCCACTACCGCTGCGCTCGGCACAGGTTACTATTCCCATTCGTAGTCCACGTGGGTCATAAAGTATGAAAAAGTAAAAAAAAAATATGAAAAACTCATGTCGACCTTTTGAACTGTCGACCTAGTACATGTCGACCTCATGACCATGTCAACCTAGTGACCCCTTCAACCTAATGCATGTCGACCAATAGTGGTCGACCTAATGACTGTCGACTTAAGTGGTGTTGACCTAATGACCGTATCTCGTCAATATTATGTCGGTGTGGAAACTGTGAATATCGACATTTAGCATGACGGTATTCTGTCAGTATCGATATTCTGAATGTCAACATAAAGAAAGTAAATTTAATATACTTCACTCGTCTTAACATCAAGGCCCATATTTATCAAGCCTTGGAAATGGATAAATTGCACGGTGATAAAGTACCAACCAATCAGCTCCTAACTTCCATGTCACAGGCTGGGTTTGCAAAATGACAGTTAGGAACTGATTGGCTGGTACTTTATCTCCGTTGGCTTTATCTCCATCCAAGGCTTAGTAAATAGACCCCTAAGTCATCTGATAAAAAAAAATGAGGCCAAAACACAGTACAAGTTCCAGTTTGAGTTAAAACTTTTCCACTTTTCTATCTACTTTCTGGTAGTATTAGTATAGAGAAGTAAAATGAACACGGTGCACCTGGACGAGTCCTCTACAACTGGAGCGGCTGCTGCTTAAATTCTGCAGATGTGGGGCCTGATTCAGACAGACAGAGATCGCAGCCATAGGTTATCTGAAGTCTGTGCGTACGCACCTTGACAATAGTGGACGGTTTGTTGCACGCGTGGCTGCTTCTCTCATCCATGAACTGGGTATTTCTGGCTGCAGCTATATGGTTACCAATAGGTCTGTCTCTTGAGAGTGTGGGGGAAAGAAAGGATACTTGTAGGGACAGCACGATTCAGTACTCACATTAGCATAAGGCAGTGAATCTGTCTGCCAGGTAACTGCTTCCAAATCACAATCATGTTTGTAATGTGAGATACAAGTTATGTGGCTGGGGACATTATGGGACTAATTAGGAGGTGGACACACTGCCAATGTCGGACATATCTTATCCCTAACCCTTCTCCGTCACAGCCAACCCTAATCCCCCCTCAGGCTAACCCTACCCCTCATGCTTATCCCTAACCCTTCTCCATCACAGCCAACCCTAACCACCCCCCACAGGCTAACCCTACCCCTCATGCTTATCCCTAACCCTTCTCTACCACAACCTAACCCTACCACCCCCCAGGGTAACCCTACCCCTCATGCTTATCCATAACCCTTCTCCATCACAGCCTAACCCTACCCCCCCCCCGCCAGGCTAACCCTACCCCTCATGCTTATCCCTAACCCTTGTCCATCACAGCCTAACCCTAACCACCCCCCCCCTGGCTAACCCTACCCCTCATGCTTATCACTAACCCTTCTCTACCACATGTCACAACTGAGGGCCTGAGCTGACGGGAGGCAGCCTCAGTTGTAGGGGCTGAGATGTACCGGAACCTGGGAGGTTGTATCAGACCCAAGGACATGTAAGTAACATGAATAATAATTGCCCGAAGGCGTGACCACGACAACTTGGATAAAAGTCAATGATGTTTATTATGACAACTCCGCAACACAGCAGCGGTAAAAGAAAACGTAAAAGTCAGCAAAGAATAAATACAGTTCCTGGGTACTACAGGATGGCAGGAGCCACAGGGCACTGGTAGTGTGAGATAGTTCTTATGATCTTCTAGATGGAAAGTCCTTACCAGGCCCGACTGTAGCAATGGAGATAACCCAGGATTGTGCCAGCTGGTGTTCCAGGAAAAGCTGGGTTGCTGAAGATAAAACAGCTGCTGTGGATACTGGCTGGAACCAGACTGTTGTTAGCACGGAGTGGATACTGGCTGGAACCAGTTAAATAGTAAATGAACTTGGGAGCGATGAAATATGAACTGAAATGTAGAACTTGAGAGCGGAGAAATAATAATACCGGTGGAGAGTGGTAAAGTGTAGAAAGGACACCGGCCCTTTAAGGGAAGCTGTACTCTGCTGGAAGCTGAGCTGGAAGCAGGTAATGTTGTAGCTGGAAACAGATGAATCCACAATGGATTGGAGAGTCAGGCTACACCGCAGGTGGAATGCTGGTGCGGGTCTCTATGGTGGAAGTCTTGAGACAGGAGCTGGAACCTGGAAGACAATCACAGGAGAGAGACAAACAGGAACTAGGTTTGACAACCAAAGCACTGACGCCTTCCTTGCTCAGGCACAGTGTATTTATACCTGCAGCAAGGAAGGGATTGGCTAGGCAATTATGCAGATTATCAATACTGAGAACAGATTGGTGGAAATGATCAGCTGACAGAATCCAAGATGGCTGCGCCCATGCAGACACTTGGAGGGAAGTTTGGTTTGTAATCCATGTGGTAATGAAAACAGTAATGGCGGCGCCGGCCACCGGAGACAGGAGGCGCCAGGCTGACAGATGCACATCCAACCACGCGGACACAGCGGAGGCCGCGGCTGACGTAATCGCCACTCAGACACTCTGCATGCAGAAGAGCAGGGACGGGGGCGGAGGCCGCGGGAGACGCCATGCCAGGTGTAATATGGCGTTTACTGTGACAGCGTCCCAGAGTGACAGGAGAGGATACAGGAATGTACACATCAGGATAACAGATGGGATCCGGTCCTGGAGCGCTGAGCCAGCCTTAGGAGGCATCTGATGGGTAAGAAATGGCGTCCAGATACCCGGATCGTGACAGCACCCCCCCCTTTAGGAGTGGCCCCAGGACACTTCTTTGGCTTTTGAGGAAACTTGGAATGGAATCTCCGGACCAAGGCAGGAGCATGGACATCAGAAGCATTGGTCCATGAACGTTCCTCAGGACCATAACCCTTCCAATCAATAAGATATTGTAGTTGACCGTAACGGTGACGTGAGTCCAGGATCTTGGCCACTTCATACTCAACGCCTCGTTGAGTTTGGACTTTCGGAGTTGGAGGAAGTGAGGAATGAAACCGATTCAAGATCAGCGGTTTCAACAGGGAAACATGGAATGTCCTGGGTATTTTTAAGAAGGGAGGCAACTGGAGTCTGTAAGCAACAGGATTGATGACTTGTTCAATCTTGAAAGGACCGATATAGCGAGGTGCAAACTTCATACTGGGAACTCTTAACCTCAAATTCTTCGTGGATAACCATACCCGATCACCCACCTTGAGAGCAGGAACTGCTCGACGCTTCTTATCCGCAAACTTCTTGTACCTGAACGATGCCTTGAGCAGAGCTGATCGTACGCTCTTCCAGATATTGGCAAACTGATGCAAGGTGATATCCACTGCGGGAACAGAAGTTGCTGGAAGCGGTTGGAACTCAGGGACTTTAGGGTGGAATCCAAAGTTAGTGAAGAATGGTGTTGAAGCAGATGAAGAATGATACTGGTTGTTATGACAGAACTCGGCCCAGGGAAGTAATTGAACCCAGTCATCTTGAGAGGAGGACACATAGATGCAGAGGAAGGCCTCCAAGTCCTGATTCACCCTCTCGGTTTGACCATTGGTCTGAGGATGGTAAGCCGTGGAAAACTTTAGCTTGACTTGGAGGACTTGACATAAACTTCGCCAGAATTTGGCTGTGAATTGAACTCCTCGATCTGAGATAATTTCTTCAGGAAGACCGTGGAGTCGGAAGATCTCTTGTATGAATACTTGAGCCAACTTGGAAGCTGACGGAAGACCGGTGAGAGGAATGAAGTGTGCCATCTTGGTGAACCGGTCAACTACCACCCAGATGGTATTGAACTTGTTGCACATGGGTAAGTCTGTAATGAAATCCATCGACAAGTGGGTCCATGGTCGACGGGGAACGGATAGTGGAACCAGTTGCCCCGCAGGCGACTGGCGGGATACTTTATGTTGGGCACACTTTGGGCAAGATGCAATAAACTCCAAGACGTCCTTTTTCAGAGTTGGCCACCAATAGGACCTAGAGATAAACTCCAGGGTTTTTTGGATACCTGTATGTCCGGCAAAACGGGAAGCATGGGCCCAATGCATGAGCTTCTTCCTTAGCATCGGCTTCACAAAACTTTTCCCTGATGGGGGCGTAGAGTCCATCCCTACCGTGGAGAATGCCAACGGATTTATAATAGGATGCTTGTCTGAAGACTCTGACTCATTTTCTTGCTCCCATGAGCGGGAAAGGGCATCGGCCTTGCGATTCTGAGAGCCCGGACAGAACTGGAGTTTAAAGTCGAACCTGGAAAAGAAAAGTGCCCATCTGGCCTGACGAGGGTTGAGACATTGTGCGCCCTTCAGGTATAAAAGGTTCTTGTGGTCTGTAAGTATGGTGATTGAATGAGAAGCTCCCTCCAACAGATACCTCCACTCTTCTAGAGCGAGCTTGATGGCTAGCAACTCCTGGTCGCCAATGGCATAGTTGCGCTCAGCTGGGGAGAACTTCCGGGAGAAGAAACTGCAAGGGTGTAAATGGCCATCTTTAGCCCTCTGAGATAACACCGCTCCTACTCCAACGGAGGAGGCATCCACCTCTAAGATGAAAGGAGAGTCGATGTCAGGCTGTTTCAGAACAGGCGCAGAGATGAACCTTTGTTTTAAAAGATGAAATGCTTGCATGGCTTCTTCAGACCACTTGGACGGGTTAGCACCCTTCTTAGTGAAAGCAGTAATAGGCGCCACAATGGTGGAAAAGTCTCGTATAAACTTTCGGTAATAGTTGGCGAACCCTAAGAACCTCTGGACCCCTTTGAGGGTTAAGGGTACCGGCCAATTTTGGATTGCTTGTAGTTTCTCAGGATCCATCTCTAGTCCGGAACCGGACACAATGTACCCTAGAAACGGAATGGACTTGACTTCAAAGACGCATTTTTCTAATTTGCAATAGAGATGATTGACACGGAGACGGGACAGAACCTCTTTAACCCAAAAACGATGTTCCTCTAAATCGTTGGCAAAAATGAGGATATCGTCTAGATAGACCACGACATGACGGTATAGAATGTCTCTGAAGATCTCATTGACAAAATGCTGGAAGACAGCTGGAGCATTGCTCAATCCGAAGGGCATGACGAGGTACTCATAATGTCCGTCACGGGTGTTAAAGGCGGTCTTCCACTCGTCACCCTCACGGATCCGGATGAGATTGTATGCACCTCGCAAGTCCAGCTTTGTAAAGATGGTAGCTCCGCTAACTCTGTCAAAGAGCTCAGTAATCAGGGGTAAAGGATAACGGTTCTTGATGGTAATGTCGTTCAAACCTCTGTAGTCGATGCACGGCCGCAGACCACCATCTTTCTTTTTTACAAAAAAGAAGCCTGCGCCGGCTGGAGAAGAAGAAGGTCGAATGAACCCCTTTGCTAGGTTCTCTTTAATATATTCCTCCATAGAATGCGTCTCAGGCAGAGACAACGGATAAGTTCGGCCTCGAGGTGGAACCTTCCCTGGAACGAGATCAATCGGACAGTCCCATTCTCTATGAGGAGGAAGGATATCAGCAGAAGCTTTACTGAACACATCCGTGAAATCTTGATATGGAGGAGGTGGAACATCAGACGACCTGGGGGAGGAAGAACAGACAGGCAATACTTTAAACAAACATGTCTCAGCACAGGAGGAACCCCATGCCAGGATTTGCGTAGTCGTCCAATCAATTGTAGGATTGTGAAGATGGAGCCATGGAAGGCCCAGGACCACAGGATGTGTGGCTCTTGGAATCACTAAAAAAGAAATAAGTTCGGAATGAAGAACTCCCACTCTCAGACAAACTGGTAGAGTCCTTAAAGAAATAACTGCATCAAAAATTTTGCTGCCATCCACGGCAGTTAAAGAAATGGACGAAGGAAGTCTCTCGGTGGGTAGGGACCACCGTTTAACATAGGCTTCGGTAATAAAGTTCCCAGCTGCTCCGGAATCAAGGAGGGCAATGACGTTCCGATAACGTTGAGCAACTTGAAGCGAGACTGGGAGATTACAATCTTGAGGAGATGGAGAGGAGATCATTACTCCTAGCCGGCCCTCTCCTTGGCGAGCTAGGATTTGGAGTTTCCCGGACGTTTGGGACAGGCATTAATGGTGTGAGACGGAGCTGCACAATAGAGACAGAGAAACTCGGAGAGACGTCTTCGGCGCTCAGCAGGAGTTAAACGGGAACGGCCAAGTTGCATGGGCTCATCTTTAGATGGTGACAGTTGACGAGGAGGAGGAGCAGAAGATTTTGGAGCAGATGATCTTCCACGCTCAGTTGCTCTCTCTCTGAAACGTAAATCAACTTTCGTGCAGAGTGAGATTAGCTCATCTAACTTAGAAGGTAAGTCTCTGGTAGCTAACTCATCTTTAATACGCTCAGATAAGCCATGCCAGAATGCAGCATACAGGGCCTCGTCGTTCCATGCCAGTTCGGATGCCAGGATCTGGAACTGTATCAGATATTGTCCTACAGTACGTGACCCCTGGCGTAAACGGAGAATCTCGGATGAAGCTGAGGTTACCCGGCCTGGCTCGTCGAAGATGCGCCTGAATGTTGACACGAAGGCAGTGTAGGAAGATAGCAGGGTGTCGGACCTCTCCCATAACGGTGATGCCCAATCAAGGGCTGAGCCACTGAGAAGAGAAATAATGTAGGCAATTTTTGTACGGTCACTGGAAAAATTGCCAGGTTGTAGCTCAAACTGAATCTCACACTGGTTGAGAAATCCCCTGCAGAATCTTGGAGATCCGTCAAATTTTGCTGGCGTTGGAAGATGAAGACGTGGAGCAGAAATGGGTAAGGTGGGTGGGGTTATAGCTGGAGTCACTGTGGTTGACGCACCAGACGCGCCTGATCCACGGAGAGGTGTCTGAATCCCATCCAGCCGAGTAGAGAGATCCTGGAGACAGCGGATGATGTGGCCCTGTGCAGCCTCCTGATGTTCTAGTCGGGCTGCCAGTTCTTGCATCGGCCTGGCCGCTTGATCCTGGTCTCCGGCTGGATTCATTAGGTCAGTGCTTACTGTCACAACTGAGGGCCTGAGCTGACGGGAGGCAGCCTCAGTTGTAGGGGCTGAGATGTACCGGAACCTGGGAGGTTGTATCAGACCCCTGGACATGTAAGTAACATGAATAATAATTGCCCGAAGGCGTGACCACGACAACTTGGATAAAAGTCAATGATGTTTATTATGACAACTCCGCAACACAGCAGCGGTAAAAGAAAACGTAAAAGTCAGCAAAGAATAAATACAGTTCCTGGGTACTACAGGATGGCAGGAGCCACAGGGCACTGGTAGTGTGAGATAGTTCTTATGATCTTCTAGATGGAAAGTCCTTACCAGGCCCGACTGTAGCAATGGAGATAACCCAGGATTGTGCCAGCTGGTGTTCCAGGAAAAGCTGGGTTGCTGAAGATAAAACAGCTGCTGTGGATACTGGCTGGAACCAGACTGTTGTTAGCACGGAGTGGATACTGGCTGGAACCAGTTAAATAATAAATGAACTTGGGAGCGATGAAATATGAACTGAAATGTAGAACTTGAGAGCGGAGAAATAATAATACCGGTGGAGAGTGGTAAAGTGTAGAAAGGACACCGGCCCTTTAAGGGAAGCTGTACTCTGCTGGAAGCTGAGCTGGAAGCAGGTAATGTTGTAGCTGGAAACAGATGAATCCACAATGGATTGGAGAGTCAGGCTACACCGCAGGTGGAATGCTGGTGCGGGTCTCTATGGTGGAAGTCTTGAGACAGGAGCTGGAACCTGGAAGACAATCACAGGAGAGAGACAAACAGGAACTAGGTTTGACAACCAAAGCACTGACGCCTTCCTTGCTCAGGCACAGTGTATTTATACCTGCAGCAAGGAAGGGATTGGCTAGGCAATTATGCAGATTATCAATACTGAGAACAGATTGGTGGAAATGATCAGCTGACAGAATCCAAGATGGCTGCGCCCATGCAGACACTTGGAGGGAAGTTTGGTTTGTAATCCATGTGGTAATGAAAACAGTAATGGCGGCGCCGGCCACCGGAGACAGGAGGCGCCAGGCTGACAGATGCACATCCAACCACGCGGACACAGCGGAGGCCGCGGCTGACGTAATCGCCACTCAGACACTCTGCATGCAGAAGAGCAGGGACGGCGGCGGAGGCCGCGGGAGACGCCATGCCAGGTGTAATATGGCGTTTACTGTGACAGCGTCCCAGAGTGACAGGAGAGGATACAGGAATGTACACATCAGGATAACAGATGGGATCCGGTCCTGGAGCGCTGAGCCAGCCTTAGGAGGCATCTGATGGGTAAGAAATGGCGTCCAGATACCCGGATCGTGACACCACAACCTAACCCTACCCCCCCCCCAGGCTAACCCTACCCCTCATGCTTATCCCTAACCCTTCTCCATCACAGCCTAACCCTAACCCCCCCAGGCTAACCCTACCCCTCATGCTTATCCCTAACCCTTCTCCATCACAGCCTAACCCTAACCTCGCCCCCAGGCTAACCCTACCCCTCATGCTTATCCCTAACCCTTCTCCATCACAGCCTAACCCTAACCCCCCCCCCAGGCAAACCCTACCTCTCATGCTTTTCCCTAACCCTTCTCCATCACAGCCTACATCTAACCACCCCCCCAGGCTAACCCTACCCCTCATGCTTATCCCTAACCCTTCTCCATCACAGCCTAACCCTAACACCCCCCCCCCCAGGCTAACCCTACCCCTCATGCTTATCCCTAACCCTTCTCCATCACAGCCTAACCCTAACCTCCCCCCAGGCTAACCCTACCCCTCATGCTTATCCCTAACCCTTCTCCATCACAACCTAACCATAACACCCCCCCCCCCAGGCTAACCCTACCCCTCATGCTTATCCCTAACCCTTCTCCATCACAGCCTAACCCTAACCTCCCCCCAGGCTAACCCTACCCCTCATGCTTATCCCTAACACTTCTCCATCACAGCCTAACCCTAACCTCGCCCCCCAGGCTAACCCTACCCCTCGTGCTTAACCCTAACCCTTCTCCATCACAGCCTAACCCTAACCTCACCCCCCTGGCTAACCCTACCCCTCATGCTTAACCCTAACCCTTCTCCATCACAGCCTAACCCTAACCTCGCCCCCCAGGCTACCCCTACCCCTCATGCTTATCCCTAACCCTTCTCTACCACAACCTAACCCTAACCTCCCCTGGCTAACCATACCCCTCATGCTTATCCCTAACCCTTCTCCATCACAGCCTAACCCTACCCCCCCCCCCAGGCTAACCCTACCCCTCATGCTTATCCCTAACCCTTCTCCATCACAGCTTAACCCTACCCCCCAGGCTAACCCTACCCCTCATGCTTAACCCTAACCCTTCTCCATCACAGCCTAACCCTACCCCCCCCCAGGCTAACCCTACCCCTCATGTTTATCCCTAACCCTTCTCCATCACAGCCTAACCCTAGCCCCCACCAGGCTTACCCTACTCCTCATGCTTATCCCTAACCCTTCTCTATCACAGCCTAACCCTAACCTCGCCCCCCTGGCTAACCCTACCCCTCATGCTTAACCCTAACCCTTCTCTGTCACAGCCTAACCCTAACCTCCCCCCCAGGCTAACCCTACCCCTCATGCTTATCCCTAACCCTTCTCCATCACAGCCTAACCCTAACCTCGCCCCCCTAGCTAACCCAACCCCTCATGCTTAACCCTAACCCTTCTCTATCACAGCCTAACCCTAACCTCCCCCAGGCTAACCCTACCCCTCATGCTTTTCCCTAACCCTTCTCCATCACAGCCTAACCCTAACCTCGCCCCCTGACTAACCCTACCCCTCATGCTTAACCCTAACCCTTCTCTATCACAGCCTAACCCTAACCTCCCCCCCCCAGGCTAACCCTGCCCCTTATACTTACCCCTAAACCTCCCCTCCTGCTGTCTAACCCTAACCTCACGTCCCAACCTAACCCTAACCCTCCCCCTAGTGCTTAACCAAAACCCTTCCCTCCCGCAGCCTAACCCTAAACCCCCCACCACAGCCTAACCCTCCCGCTAGTGCTTATCCCTAACGCTCCCCTACCACAGCCTAACCCTAACAAATACCCCCCAGCCTAACCCTCCCCCTCATGCTTATCCCTAACCCTCCCCTCCCACTATCTAACCCTAATTCCTCCCCCTGACCTAACCCTCCCCCAGTGCTTAACCCTAGCACCCCCCTCCCACAGCCTAATCCTAACCCCCCACAGCCTAACCCTCTCCCTAGTGCTTAAACCTAACCCTAAGGCCAGCACTTACTGTCAGGATCCTCTGTCGGTATTTTGACTGTCGGAGTGCCGACTGCCAGGATCCTGACCGCTTACCCCTCCTGTAGAGATAAGAAGGCCGACAGGAAGCAGACATGGAAGGCAGTATTTGGATTAAGCATATTAGGAAATACACTGATTCATTGGTGGAAATAGAGGGCACGTATATTGTCGGATTCATATATGTCTTCTACTCACACAAAAAATGACTTTTAAGACTATAGGTAAAATAGAAACTTTTACATGAAATGAGTCACATGCTCTAATAAATCTGAAAATCATTTGGCACAGTATTGATATTAATGAGTTTGTTGTATTCTGTTACAGGCACATATTAACGTTAATAAACCTATCAATTTGCCGGGTTTAGTTGGCATGTGTCAAGTGAATTATGAAAGAAGGAAGGAAATCTAAATGTTGAAATCCCATGACCCCCTCCTCAATCCCTTTCAATGTACTACAATACAACTTGGCAGGCAGCCAAGCACTACTTTTATTTGTAACTGTGTTGAAACAATGTTGTTCTTTCTTTTCATTGTTACACTTTCCACACTGTGGGTGACAAAAGAAAGACGATAGTTTCTGATTCCAGTGAATGTTTGATATAGTTACAAAATTGCTCTGTTATAGATAGTATTGATCTCTATGGAAAACTGTATCACGTCTTAAATGGCATGCAGTCATAAAGTTGACATTCAGAAAGTCGACAAGAGAATGTCCCCACTGTCTGAATGCCAACATTCAGTATGTAGACCAGTGTCGGTTGCTCCCCTGGGGTCAGCGCCTCCTTCCAGAATCTGCCCGCCCCCAGACTCCTATGTAGCTAGCCAGTGGGAACCTGGTGGTCAGTCATATGCATACCGTCTTGGATGTCAACATGGTATGGGAAAGTCGACAGCCAGAATGTCAGTAGCTGATTTTAGGGTAAGGGTTAGGCTGTGGTTATGGTTGGAGGAAAAGAACATGTCAAATTACTTTATGTCAATATGGGTATGGGTCGTTGGGTTGACACAACTTAGGTCGACAGTCATTAGGTCGTCCACTATTGGTCGACATACAGTAGGTAGATGGGGTCACTAGGTTGACATGGTCATTAGGTCGACATGTATTAGGTCGACATGTCAAAAGGTCGACATGAGGGTTTTTTACTTTTTGGGGTGTTGTTTTCTTCGTAAAGTGACGGGGAACCCCAATTACTGCACCGTGTCCCCTCGCATGCCTCGTTTCACTCACCATGCTTCAGGCAAGGTGCCTCGCTCCACTACCGCTGCGCTCGGCACAGGTTACTATTCCCATTCGTAGTCCACGTGGGTCATAAAGTATGAAAAAGTAAAAAAAAAATATGAAAAACTCATGTCGACCTTTTGAACTGTCGACCTAGTACATGTCGACCTCATGACCATGTCAACCTAGTGACCCCTTCAACCTAATGCATGTCGACCAATAGTGGTCGACCTAATGACTGTCGACTTAAGTGGTGTTGACCTAATGACCGTATCTCGTCAATATTATGTCGGTGTGGAAACTGTGAATATCGACATTTAGCATGACGGTATTCTGTCAGTATCGATATTCTGAATGTCAACATAAAGAAAGTAAATTTAATATACTTCACTCGTCTTAACATCAAGGCCCATATTTATCAAGCCTTGGAAATGGATAAATTGCACGGTGATAAAGTACCAACCAATCAGCTCCTAACTTCCATGTCACAGGCTGGGTTTGCAAAATGACAGTTAGGAACTGATTGGCTGGTACTTTATCTCCGTTGGCTTTATCTCCATCCAAGGCTTAGTAAATAGACCCCTAAGTCATCTGATAAAAAAAAATGAGGCCAAAACACAGTACAAGTTCCAGTTTGAGTTAAAACTTTTCCACTTTTCTATCTACTTTCTGGTAGTATTAGTATAGAGAAGTAAAATGAACACGGTGCACCTGGACGAGTCCTCTACAACTGGAGCGGCTGCTGCTTAAATTCTGCAGATGTGGGGCCTGATTCAGTCAGACAGAGATCGCAGCCATAGGTTATCTGAAGTCTGTGCGTACGCACCTTGACAATAGTGGACGGTTTGTTGCACGCGTGGCTGCTTCTCTCATCCATGAACTGGGTATTTCTGGCTGCAGCTATATGGTTACCAATAGGTCTGTCTCTTGAGAGTGTGGGGGAAAGAAAGGATACTTGTAGGGACAGCACGATTCAGTACTCACATTAGCATAAGGCAGTGAATCTGTCTGCCAGGTAACTGCTTCCAAATCACAATCATGTTTGTAATGTGAGATACAAGTTATGTGGCTGGGGACATTATGGGACTAATTAGGAGGTGGACACACTGCCAATGCCGGACATACACTAAACGACTGGGGTGGGGGGGATTAGGCATACACTGACTGCGGGGATTTGACATACACTGACTGACTTGGGGGAATTTGGCATACACTGGCTGACTGGAAGGATTTGGCATACACTAACTAACAGGGGGGGCTGGCATACACTGACTGACTGGGGGGATTTGGCATACACTGACTGACTTGGGGGAATTTGGCATACACTGGCTGACTGGAAGGATTTGGCATACACTAACTAACAGGGGGGGCTGGCATACACTGACTGACTGGGGGGATTTGGCATGCACTGACTGACTGGGGGATTTGGTATACACTGACTGGGGGATTTGGCATACACTGACTGACTGGAGGGATTTGACATACACTGAATGGGGGGATTTGGCATACACTGACTGACTAGGAGGATTTGACATACACTGACTGACTGGGGGGCATTTGGCATACACTGACTGCGGGGATTTGACATACACTGACTGACTGGGGGAGATTTGGCATACACTGGTTGACTGGAGGGATTTGTCATACACTTACTGACTGACTGGGGGGGATTTGGCATACACTGACTGACTGGGGGGATTTGACATACACTGGCTAACGGGTGGATTTGGCATACACTGACTGACTGGGAGGGATTTGGCATACGCTGACTGAGTGGAAGGATTTGGCATACACATATACCCCTTTTCCACTAGCATTTTTGAAAACTGGTAAATGCGCGGGGGCGCGCATTTACCCGTGTTTTTCCCTAGTGAAAACTGGTCCCCCGGCAAATTCCCGGATCTAGTGATCCGAGAATCCTACCCTGGTAGCTAGCCGGGTTTAACACGTGTTCAACCCGGTAAGCTGTCTAGTGTGAACGGGAGCCGTGTCAAGGCGACACGGCTCCCGTTCACAGTGCATAGGGAGGGCGGCGCTGGGAGAACATGTGATCTCCCAGCGCCACCCCTGCCGCGTCATTAGCGCGTCACCAACCCGGCAATTGCGGGGTTGGTGAGCGCTGTCTGCATGGGGCTGTAGCACGGGTCGCAGCCGTGTCAGGCGACACTGCTGCGACCCGTGCTACGCTAGTGGAAAAGGGGTATGACTGACCGGGTGGATTTGGCATACACTGACTGACTGCGGTAGATTTGGCATACACTGACTGACTGGGGGGATTTGGCATACACTGACTGACTTGGGTGGATTTGGCATACACTGGCTGACTGGGTGGATTTGGCATGCACTGGCTGACTGCTGTAGATTTGGCATATACTGACTGGGGGGATTTGGCATACACTGGCTGACTGGGGGAATTTGGCATAAAATGGCTGACTGAAGGGATTTGACATACACTGACTGACTAGGGGGAGACTTGGCAAACACTGGCTGACTGGGGTGAAGTTGGCATACACTGACTGAATGGGGGGAATTTGACATACACTGACTGACAGGGGGGATTTGGCATCAACTGACTGACTGTGGAGATTTGACATATACTGGCTGCCTGGAGGGTATTTAGAATACACTGACTGACTGGGGGGATTTGGCATGCACTAAATGACTGGGGGAGATTTGGCATACACTGACTGGAGGGATTTGACATACACTGACTGACTGGGGGGATTTGGCATACAATGACTAACTGGAGGGATTTGACATACACTAACTGGGGGAATTTGGCATACGCTGACTGACTAGGGGGAATTTGGCATACACTGACTGACTGGGGGGATTTGGCATACACTGACTGACTGGGGGTATTTGGCATACACTGACTGACTGGGAGGATTTGACGTACACTGCCTGGCTGGGGGGATTTGACATACACTGACTGAATGGGGGGGATTTGGCATACACTGGTTGACTGGAGGGATTTGTCATACACTTACTGACTGACTGACTGGGGAGGATTTGGCATACACTGACTGACTGGGTGGGGGGGATTTGGCATATGCTGACTGACTAGGGGGAATTTGGCATACACTGACTGACTGAGGGGGGTTTGGCATACACTGACTGACTGGGAGGATTTGACGTACACTGACTGACTGGGGGGGATTTGACATACACTGACTGACTGGGGGGGATTTGGCATACACTGGTTGACTGGAGGGATTTGTCATACACTTACTGACTGGGGGTGATTTGGCATACACTGACTTGTGGGGATTTGGCATACACTGGCTAACTGGGGAGGATTTGGCATTCACTGACTGACTGGGAGGGATTTGGCATACACTGACTGCCTGGGTAGATTTGGCATGCACTGGCTGACTGCGGTAGATTTGGCATACACTGGCTGACTGGGGGGATTTGGCATACACTGACTGACTGGGGTGGATTTGGCATACACTGGCTGGCTGGGGGGGATTTGGCATACAATGGCTGACTGGGAGGATTTGGCATACACTGACTGATTGACTGGAGGGATTAGACATACACTGACTGACTGGGGGGGATTTGGCATACACTGGCTGACTGGGGTGGAGTTGGCATACACTGACTGAATGGGGGGAATTTGGCATACACTGGCTGTCAGGGGAGATTTGGCATCAACTGACTGACTGGGTAGATTTGGCATACACTGGCTGACTGGGGGAATTTAGCATACACTGACTAACTGGGGGGGTTTGGCATACACTGACTGACTGGGAGGATTTGACATACACTGACTGACTGGGGGGATTTGGCATACACTGATTGACTGGGGGGATTTGGCATACACTTACTGACTGGGGGATTTGACATACACTGACTGACTGGGGGGATTTGGCAAACACTGGCTAACTGGGGAGGATTTGGCATACACTGACTGACTGCGAGGGATTTGGCATACACTGACTGACTGGAAGGATTTGGCATACACTGACTGACTAGGGGGGATTTGGCATACACTGGCTATTTGGGGGGATTTGGCATATGCTGATTGACTAGGGGGAATTTGGCATACACTGACTGACTGAGGGGGGTTTGGCATACACTGACTGACTGGGAGGATTTGACATACACTGACTGACTGGGGGGATTTGACATACACTGACTGTGGGGGATTTGGCATACACTGGTTGACTGGAGGGATTTGTCATACACTTACTGACTGATTGGGGGGATTTGGCATACACTGACTGACTGGGGGGATTTAGCATACACTGGCTAATTGGGGAGGATTTGGCATACACTGACTGACTGGAAGGAATTGAGATACACTGACTGACTGGGTAGATTTGGCATGCACTGGCTGACTGTGATAGATTTGTCATACACTGGCTAACTGGGGTGGATTTGGCATACACTGACTGACTGGGGTGGATTTGGCATACACTGGCTGTCTGGGGGGGATTTGGCATACAATGGCTGACTGGGAGGATTTGGCATACACTGACTGATTGACTGGAGGGATTTGACATACACTGATTGACTGGGGGGGATTTGGAATACACTGGCTGACTGGGGTGGAGTTGGTATACACTGACTGAATGGGGGGAATTTAGCATACACTAACTGACTGGGGGGATTTGGCATCAACTGACTGGGGAGATTTGGCATACACTGGCTGACTGGGGGGAATTTGGCATACACTGACTAACTGGGGGGATTTGGCATGCACTGAATGACTGGGGGAGATTTGGCATACACTGACTAACTGTAGGGATTTGACATACACTGACTGACTGGGGGGGATTTGGCATACACTGGTTGACTGGTATGGATTTGGTATACAATGACTTACTGGGGGGATTTGGCATACACTCACTGATTGGGGGGATTTGGCATACACTGACTGGAGGGATTTGACATAGACTGACTGGGGAAAATGTGGCATACACTGACTGACTGGGGGGATTTAACATAAACTGACTGACTGGGGGGATTTGACATATACTGATTGACTGGGGGGATTTGGCATACACTGGTTAACTGGGGGGATTTGGCATACACTGACTGACTGGAGGGATTTGACATACACTGACTGACTGGGGAGATTTGGCATACACTGGTTGACTGGTGTAGATATGCTATACACTGACTTACTGGGGTGGATTTGGCATACACTGACTGATTGGGGGGGAATTTGCATACACTGACTGGAGGGATTTGACATAAACTAACTGACTGTGGGGATTTGGCATACACTGACTGACTGGAAGGATTTGACATACACTTACTGTCTAGGGGGTATTTGGCATACACTGGTTGACTGGTGTGGACTTGTCATACACTGACTGACTGGAGGGAATTTGGCATACACTGACTGACTGGGAGGATTTGGAATATACTGGCTGACTGTGGTGGATCTGGCATACACTGACTGACTGGTAGAATTTGGCATACGCTGGCTGACTGGGGTGGATTTAGCATACACTGACTGACTTGGGGGGTATTTGGCATACACTGACTGGCATGGGGGGATTTGACATACACTGACTGACCTGGTAAATTACTGTACATCAATCTATGCTTGAGGAAGAGATATGCGATGCACACTCCTACACTAAGAACAGTGATAGGAAGAATAATTTAAATAAACCTTCACAATTAACATGGAGTATAATTGAACATCTTAGCACACATTTGCACAAATTTTTGAGCCCATGTGCCGTGACCAGGTGACTTCATAACATGGGTCCCTAACATTCCTAATACTTTCACATTATATAAATGTATCCAGGCCTTAGCTTTATATAGTACCCTTATCAATGTGTGATCTGAAATGCAGGAACCTTGCTAATTAAAACACCTGAGGGTGAATGGGAGGGGAGGTGTCATGAACTTTAAACTTGGCTCCTTTTTTCACCTATTTATTGTACACATGTAATGAAAAATTACTGTAAGACACACACCACTTATCTTTCAATTATTGCTATACACCAGTCTCGTGACCTGGCTCATTCAGCAATATTCTTCTTGTTACCCTATTGGAATAAACTTAGGGACACATTGGTTCCAATTATCATTGCTACACACAAACCTTGTAGAAGCCGGTGTACTTGAAACAGAGTGTGTGAGTTGGAGACTTATTTACCTACGGTCAGACCGCACTGAGTATGCCAACCTCGTCTGATCTTGGAAGCTATACACTGCAGGGCCTGGTCAGTACCTGGATGGGAGACCGCCAGGGATTATTAGGTACAGTAGGTATTTTACTCTCTCACACCGAATGAACTTTGTTACTTTCGGACAAAACACAGACCACAGACATTGAGGCAAAACCTTATTCAAGGGACAACAGTTCAATTATATATGTGTTAACATGATTGAAACTTACACGCATGCCTTATATGGGTCAGTAACCTCAGACTGGTGTATTGTATTTTATGATTTTTAGACATGGTTCAGATTACAGGTCAAATTGAAAATTAGATTACACTGAGCCTAATGGAGTGACTCCTTTCCCATAATTATTTCCTATTGTTAGGAGACATAGGTATTTCTGATAAATAAGGGAATAAACATATTTTTGCCCTCCAATATAATTGCTTCGCCTAGAATTATAGCATTTGTGTGTTTATTAACATAGAAACGTCTGCTCCCTTCATTCTAAGTATATCTTAATAAAAGTTAAATTTTAATCGATTCATATTTTCATTTTCTTAAGTGTGCCCTGGAAAAGACATATTGTTGCTTTTGTCTTTTGTTCTTTCAAAAGACCACACCCTAATGAATGGGAGGGGTGCCAATACCAGTGGAAGGAAGCTTGCCTTCCAGTGTACAATGGGGGTCTTTCCGAGTTGATCGCTAGCTGCTTTTGGTCGCTGCGCAGCGATGAGGAAAAAAAACGACACTTCTGCGCATGCGGCGCAATGCGCACACGCGTCGTACTATTACAACGAACGATGTACTTTTGCACAGGTTCTAGCAAAGCTTTTCAGTCGCACTGGTTGCCGCAGAGTGATTAACAGGAAGAGGGCGTTTCTGGGTGTCAACTGACCGTTTTCAGGGAGTGATCGGAAAAACGCAGACGTGCCAGGAAAAATGCAGGCATGGCTGGGCGAATGCTGGGCGTGTTTGTGACATCAAAACAGGAACTGAATAGTATGAAGTCATCGCAAGCGCTTAGTAGGTCTAGAGCTACTCTGAAACTGCACAAATTTTTTTTGTAGCTGCTCTGCGATACATTCGTTTACACTTCTGCTAAGCTAATATACACTCCCAGTGGGCGGTGGCATAGCGTTTGCATGGCTGCTAAAAACTGCTAGCGAGCGATCAACTTGGAATGACCCCCAATATATACACAAGTATAGAGGAAAAAGGGGGGGACCTGGACTGCACACCCTATTACTAAAGATATCAAGAGGTGCTATCATACTGTGACTTCCAATACTAAGCTGGAGGAAGAGAAATGCAGATGCACACTCCTAGCACTTCAATTTTACGAAGGGACACTTTGGGCTGGATTTAAGCAAGAAAAGCAAATAACTTTGTGACTAGAACAAACCATGCTGCTATGCAAGAGGAACAAATACAGTTATATTTTTTATGTGCAGGGCAGGGCTGGACCGGCCATCAGGCACCTCAAGCTGATGGCTTGTTGGGATAAATACATTTTATTTTATTATTATTATTATTATTATTATTATTATTGCAATCATACTGTAAACCAGAGGTTCTCAAACTTGGTCCTCGTGGGCCCACACAGTGCATGTTTTGCAGGTCTCCTCACAGAATCGCAAGTGAAATAATTAGCTCCACCTGTGGACCTTTTAAAATGTGTCAGTGAGTAATTAATACACCTGTGCACCTGCTGGGTTACCTGCAAAACATGCACTGTCTGGGCCCACGAGGACCGACTTTGAGAACCTCTGCTGTAAACCATCAGGCACAATCATAGGTTGTTGTTTTTTTTTGGGGGGGGGGGTTAGTTTGTTTTTTAAGTAAGCTGAACCAGACTAGCAAGTGGCAATTGTCTTGCAGCCCATTGGTCTAGTGACATATTTCTATGTAATCTGTATATATTTAGCACTGGGATATAGTGGGGAGAGTGGGAATCCTCTGGTTACTTTTAGTCTCCTATGCATCAAATCTAACACATTTACTTGAATGAGCGTGAACCTTAAATGAGATGCTTTAGTAGATGTGGTTTAATTAAATCATTCACACCTTCACAATAATATCATCACCCATTCTGCGCTGTAACAATACATTATCACTGCATTAATCCAAACTTTATTTGTTACCGCAGCCTACAGGAATAACGTCATTAACATTTCCAATTAGATTTAAATTCATTGAAAATTAAAAAAAAAAAAAAAAAAATCAGCCTCTGTACTCTCTAAATGTAATCATCTGTTTTGATTTTGATTTCTTTGAAATGTTTGTATTGGTCTCTATTTTCACTAGAAAAAGACAACATATTAATTTATCACATAGACCATGGTCATACAGCTGGCTACATTCTCGGGGTGTCTGTCTGACCCGGTAGAAGTAAAAAAAAAAAAAAATCTATAGTATAGCATGCATGATTCAGGTCAAGGTTAGAAGTGAACACGATTTCCCGAATTGTTCTGCCAAATTTTCTTCTTGTTCCACATATCCGATCTTATGTAGAGTGTCTTCAAATTGGGCTCTCAAGACTCAATTCTTCATCAACACCAGAGGTCTCTCATCCTAACCCTCTGTTCTATGCCCACTGTCTATCCCATCTGTGTCACCACTGTCTGTCTGCCCCTCCCCTTTAGAATGTAAGCTCTCACGAGCAGGGTCCTCTTCCCTCATGTGCTTTTCCTTCTCTTACTTATACTATCATCTACTCCGTACTTCCTATATTTCCACCTAACCCTTGGTTTCTACCACTCTGCTGTTAATTTAAGTGCTGCGACCACTATTGTAACAATGCTTATAAACCATGTACTGTACTTGTCCTCAGGGGCGGATTGGGAACAAAAAGCAGCCCTGGAAAAATTTGTACTAGTGGCACCACATGGGCAGCACCAGAGGTGTAAGGTCTAGCCATGGGCCATGGCAGCAGCACCCTCCCCCCAAGACTTTCCAGATAGTGGGGATGTCCAGCATCAAGGGATAAGTTAAAAAGAAATAAAATTAAATATTATGAGCACATTATATGATACACCTTTAGAATTTAGGAAACTATTTCATTCTTTAGAAAGATATTTTCTTGCTTATTACACCAACCGTATCCCAATCACTATTCACTCAATCTTATATGTCAGCCAAGCAGGCAGACAGAGCATACACTAGATCATCTGCAATCACAGGCTAAGTGGCAAAGTCATTCTCATATATACAAATTATTTAGCATCATATTCATTATGTCTATAAAAAGGACCACATATCCTCAAACAAAACAGGCCCCACGGGTGCGTCGGCCCACCGGGGATCTTCCCTGTAAACCTTATGGCCAATCCGCCTCTGCTAGTCCTGCATTGTTCTGTACTGTACAGTAAGTCATTGTTTTCTTCCTCATTTGTTTATGTACTATGGGCCAAATTTAGCACATCTACAATCAGCTTCCCTGACATGCGGAGGGACGCCCCGTATATCAGGCCTTGCCCTGCCGCACAAGATGCTTTTATACTTAAAGAGTAGCTCCCTACCAGCGCAGCTCCTGCTGTTCGGGTCGCAGTGGCTGTCACGCAGCCGCCGTGGCCCACCCCTCACACGGTCCAGGCAGACCTGCATTGCCCAGACCGTGCACCAAAAATGGCGGCCAAACGCCTCTGGCCAGCCCCCTCCCGCCCAGTAACCGCCTCTGCCTGTCAATCAGGCAGAGGCAATCACAGGGCTGAGACGGCTGATCGGCTGCTGTGCGAAAACAGCAGCGATCAGGTCTGAATTAGGCCCTATGGGGGGTCAGTCCAAGTTGATCGCTAGCGGAATTTGTTTGCAGCGCAGCGATCAGGCTAAAAAACGTCAGTTCTGCGCATGTGTATGCGGCGCAATGCGCATGCGCAACGTATGGGCACAACGAACAATGTAGTTTTGCACAGGGTCTAGCAAAGCATTTCAGTCGCACTGCTGGCTGCAGAGTGATTGACATGAAGTGGGCATTTCTGGGTGGCAACTGACATTTTCAGGGAGTGTTTGGAAAAATGCAGGCGTGGCTGGGCAAACGCTGGGCGGGTTTGTGACGTCAAATCCGGAACTGAATAGTCTGAAGTGATCACAAGCGCTGAGTAGGTTTTGAGCTACTCTGAAACTACACAAAAATTTTTTGCAGGCGCTCTGTGATACAACCGTAAAATACACTCCCAGTGGGAGGCGGCATAGCGTTTGTATGGCTGCTAAAAACTGCTAGCGAGCAATCAACTCGGAATGAGAGCCTATGTCCCTCATTCCGAGTTGTTCGCTCGCTAGCTGCTTTTAGCAGCATTGCACACGCTAAGCCGCCGCCTACTGGGAGTGTATTTTAGTATAGCAGAATTGCGAACGAAAGATTAGCAGAATTGCGAATAGAAATTTTTCTAGCAGTTTCTGAGTAGCTCGAGACTTACTCCTCCACTGCGATCAGTTCAGTCAGTTTCGTTCCTGGTTTGACGTCACAAACACACCCTGCGTTCGCCCAGACACTCCCCCATTTCTTCAGACACTCCCACGTTTTTCCCAGAAACGGCTGCGTTTTTCCGCACACACCCATAAAACGTCCAGTTTCCGCCCAGAAACACCCACTTCCTGTCAATCACACTCCGATCACCAGAACGAAGAAATTTCTTCGTTAGGCCGTGAGTGAAATACCAAACTTTTTAACAAATTTACTTGGCGCAGGTGCACTGTGAACGATGCGCATGCGCAGTTTGCGACTAATCGCACCGATGCGAAGAAAAATAATGAGCGAACAACTCAGAATGAGGGCCAATGGCCCTCATTCCGAGTTGTTAGCTCGCTAGCTGCTTTTAGCAGCTTTGCACACGCTAAGCCGCCGCCTACTGGGAGTGTATTTTAGCATAGCAGAATTGCGAACGAAAGATTCGCAGAATTGCGAATAGAAATTTCTTAGCAGTTTCTGAGTAGCTCGAGACTTACTCCTCCACTGCGATCAGTTCAGTCAGTTTCGTTCCTGGTTTGACGTCACAAACACACCCAGCGTTCGGCCAGACACTCCCCCGTTTCTCCAGACACTCCCGCGTTTTTCCCAGAAACGCCAGCGTTTTTTCGCACACTCCCATAAAACGGCCAGTTTCCGCCCAGAAACACCCACTTCCTGTCAATCACACTCCGATCACCAGAACGAAGAGATTTCTTCGTTAAGCCGTGAGTAAAATACCAAACTTTTTAGCAAATTTACTTGGCGCAGGCGCACTGCGAACGTTGCGCATGCGCAGTTTGCGACTAATCGCACCGATGCGAAGAAAAATAACGAGCGAACAACTCGGAATGAGGGCCTATGTTAGGTGCTGCCGAACAACTGTTGCACTATTTTGCTCCAAAATGTGGATTTAATTCCTCCACTAAAACAGTCACTTTTTGTGCAGCTTGCAGGACAATTCATAAGATACTTCCAGCTCTACCAAGGTAAAGATGTGACAGTATCAGTGCGTGCAGTAGTCTACGGGATTCGTTGTGTGTTGGAGCAAATCAAAAATAGCAAGAAACTTTGTATCTGGTACAAACTAGTGATGTGCACCGGAAATTTTTCGCGTTTTGTGTTTTGGTTTTGGGTTCGGTTCCGCGGCCGTGTTTTGGATTTGGACGCGTTTTGGCAAAACCTCACCGAAAATTTTTTGTCGGATTCGGGTGTGTTTTGGATTCGGGTGTTTTTTTCAAAAAACCCTAAAAAACAGCTTAAATCATAGAATTTGGGGGTCATTTTGATCCCATAGTATTATTAACCTCAATAACCATAATTTCCACTCATTTCCAGTCTATTCTGAACACCTCACACCTCACAATATTATTTTTAGTCCTAAAATTTGCACAGAGGTCGCTGGATGGATAAGCTAAGCGACACAAGTGGCCGACACAAACACCTGGCCCATCTAGGAGTGGCACTGCAGTGTCAGGCAGGATGGCCCTTCAAAAAAATACTCCCCAAACAGCACATGATGCAAAGAAAAAAAGAGGCGCACCAAGGTGGCTGTGTGACTAAGCTAAGCGACACAAGTGGCCGACACAAACACCTGGCCCATCTAGTAGTGGCACTGCAGTGTCAATCAAGTCAGGATGGCCCTTCCAAAAAATTGTCCCCAAACAGCACATGATGCAAAGAAAAAAAGAGGCGCACCAAGGTCGCTGTGTGACTAAGCTAAGCGACACAAGTGGCCGACACAAACACCTGGCCCATCTAGGAGTGGCACTGCAGTGTCAATCAAGACAGGATGGCCCTTCCAAGAAATTGTCCCCAAACAGCACATGATGCAAAGAAAAAAAGAGGCGCACCAAGGTGGCTGTGTGACTAAGCTAAGCGACACAAGTGGCCGACACAAACACCTGGCCCATCTAGGAGTGGCACTGCAGTGTCAGGCAGGATGGCCCTTCCAAAAAATTGTCCCCAAACAGCACATGATGCAAAGAAAAATGAAAGAAAAAAGAGGTGCAAGATGGAATTGTCCTTGGGCCCACAGAAGGTGATAGGGTAACAAAATCAACACAAAGTGAACAGAGAAGCCCAGAGGCTAAGAAACTGGGTGTCTCCCTAGTATTAGGAATGCTCAGATGGAAAGAAGCGAGATGTTGTGTTTTAATACGTAGAGAACCCGAAATGCCGTTGCTAAGGGCAACAGCAAAACCCTAAAGGGTTACCAACGGGTGTAGCAGTAAACTCCTTGGTCAGAGATGGAATAATAGACACAAGGAGAGTCTCCACAATCCTAGTCCTCACTTGCAGTGCACTGGTTCAGCTTACTGCCACTAAACTGACACCTGAACACCTTGCACAGTGAGAAAGGATTTTGGCAGGCAAGTCTGAGAATACAGCCGCAAACTTGCTAAGTTCACAGAGTAGCAAAAGAACCCCAGCAAGTTAAACGACTGACTCCAGTCTTACTGCTAGGTCTGGATTGGCAGAGTGTAGTGCCAAATCCCAAGGCCTATTTGCAGTAAGCAACAAACAAATACAAAGCTACACAGTACTGGCTAACTTTCAGGAACTGACTAACCAACAAAGATTCAGCAGCATCTGCTTAACCTGAGAAGAGGGTTTATATAGCAGGTGCTGTCCACGCCCCACTCAGACCTCACAGACTGTGAGCACAAAAACCAGCACCGGATCCCCTGCCGTGCACAAAGCCTGTAACCACTGCACAGCAAAAGACCCGAACCGGAGTATCAGCTGCGCTCAGGTTACTCCGCTAGCACTTGTCTCCCGGTTGCCATAACGACGTGGCAGCACAGGGCAGGAGACCCTAACAGTACCCCCCCTCTGACGAGGGGTCAAAGAACCCCTACCACCGGGTTTATCCGGGAACTGCGAGAAGAAAGAGCGTATCAGTCTGGGGGCATGAAGATCACAACTGCGCACCCACGACTGCTCCTCCGGGCCATACCCCTTCCAGTACACCAAAAATGACAGCCGACCCCGAACCATCTTGGAGTCAAGAATCCTTTCAACAACAAACTCCCTCTGGCCACGTATCAGAAGAGGAGAAGGTCTTCCACTGGAAGAAGGATTACTAATCGCCCGTTTTAAAAGTGAACAATGAAATGTTTTATTGATACCCAAAGAACGGGGCAGATCTAACTGAAATGCCACCGGATTGATAACCCTAGTGATGTTATAAGGGCCGATGAACCGGGGGCCTAACTTATGAGATGGCTGTCTCAACTTCAAATTCTTGGTAGACAACCAGACGAAGTCTCCTAATTTGAAGCTGCAGGGTCTTTTCCGCTTATCAAAAACCCTTTTGGTCACTAATGACACAGACACAAGGGCTTTCTTCACTTTCCTCCAAATACCCCTAAGGACCGAAACCACCAGGCGTGGAGTCCAGGGGGTCAAAAGAATTGGCCTTAGGATGATGCCCATACACACAAAGGAAGGGAGAGATCCCTGTAGCAGAGTGAGCCGCGTTGTTATAGGCAAACTCCGCCATGGACAGATGAGCAACCAAGTCAGTCTGACACTTGGAGACATAACACCTGAGGAACTGCTCCAAGGACTGGTTCACCCTTTCAGTCTGCCCATTAGACTGCGGATGGTAGCCTGACGACAAGCTGACAGAAATCTGGAGATCGGAACAAAATGCCCTCCAGAATTTGGCCACAAACTGGGATCCGCGGTCAGAGACCACATCAAGTGGCAACCCGTGGAGGCGCACAACATGCAGCATAAATAATTCAGACAGGCGTCTGGCCGATGGCAGCCCAACCAGTGGAACGAAGTGCGCCATCTTCGAAAACCTGTCAACGACAACCCAGATGGCTGTCATCCCCGAGGATTTGGGCAAGTCCACCACAAAATCCATTGAAATGTGGGTCCATGGCTTAGATGGAATAGAGAGTGGATGTAATGGGCCAACAGGAACCCCTCTAGGAGTCTTATTTCGGGCACAGATGTCACATGCCCGAACCCACTGATCCACATCCTTAGCCACCAAGGGCCACCACACCGCCCTAGATAGCAACTCCCGAGTTCTGGCAATACCCGGGTGACCTGCCGACTTCTTGGCATGGAATTCCAGGAACACTCGCTGTCTTAACCTAGGAGGCACAAACAAAAGACCTACCGGAAGGTCTGGAGGAGCCTGCTCCTGTGCTCTAAGGACTAATGACAAGAGGTCCTGGGTAATGCCCACTTTAATACATGATGGGGACACAATGGGCAATGGCTCCTCGGTGGTCTCCTGGATTGGAGCAAAACTCTGCGAGAGCGCATCAGCCTTGATGTTTTTTGACCCAGGGCGATATGTTATCAAAAAATTAAAGCGAGCAAAAAACAAAGCCCATCGTGCCTGCCTGGCATTGAGACGCTTCGCTGACTCTAAATATGCCAAATTCTTATGGTCGGTGAGAATTGAGACCACAAACTTAGCCCCCTCAAGCCAGTGTCTCCACTCCTCGAGTGCATCCTTAATAGCCAACAATTCCCAGTTACCCACGTCATAATTCATCTCGGCAGGCGAAAATTTACGGGAAAAGTAAGCACAAGGATGAAGGCGATTATCAGACACTCCCATCTGAGAGAGCACTGCCCCAATACCCATCTCAGAGGCATCCACCTCCACCACAAAAGGACGCTCTGGATCTGGGTGTCGCAGCACCTTGGCCGAGACAAATGCCCTTTTGAGACGGGCAAAAGCCGCTTTGGCCTCACATGACCAGTGAGCAACATCCGCCCCTTTCTTAGTGAGTGCCACCAAGGGCGCCACTATAGACGAAAATCCAGCGATAAATCGTCTATAAAAATTTGCAAAGCCCAGGAAACGCTGAAGCGCCTTCAAACTAGTGGGCTGCACCCAATCCAGGACTGCCTGTACCTTGGAACCCTCCATTTGGAAACCTTCTGGGGAGATAATATATCCTAGAAATGCGATTTGCTGAACTTCAAATTCGCACTTCTCCAGCTTCGCCCAAAGCCGGTGGTCTCTGAGATTCTGGAGGACTAAGCGTACATGCTTCCGATGTTCCTCCAGGGAATGGGAGAAGATTAGGATGTCATCTAAGTATACAACTAAGAATCTATCCAAATATTCCCTGAGCACATCGTTCATGAAATCCTGGAAGACTGCCGGGGCATTACAGAGCCCAAAAGGCATCACCAAATATTCATAATGCCCTGAGTGGGTATTAAAGGCAGTCTTCCATTCATCCCCCTCTCTTATTCGGATTAGATTGTACGCACCGCGTAGGTCAATCTTAGAAAAAATGGTGGCAGTACGAAGCTGGTCAAACAAGACCGAAATGAGAGGCAGTGGGTATGAGTTTTTAATCGTGATACGGTTCAATTCCCTGAAGTCGATGCAGGGCCGCAACGAACCGTCCTTTTTACCCACGAAGAAGAACCCCGACCCAACTGGAGACTGTGAAGGTCTGATAAATCCCTTAGCCAAGTTCTCCTGAATGTACTCTGCCATAGCCTGAGTCTCAGGACGTGACAGGGAGTACAACCTGCTCTTGGGAAGCTTAGCATTCGGCAACAAATCAATGGCACAGTCATAGGGGCGATGGGGAGGTAGTACCTCTGCAACTTTTTTGGAGAACACGTCCGCAAAATCTGCATAACATCCTGGCAATCCTGGCAAACTTAGCTGCGAAAGCCTGACTGGAAGGCTCAAGCAACTCCTGAAACAATCAGTACCCCAACTAAGAATCTCCCCAGAGACCCAGTCAAATTGAGGATTGTGGGCCCTTAACCAGGGTAACCCCAACACCAATGGGGCAAAAGTATAGACAGTCACATAAAAGGACAATTTTTCAGAGTGTGTGGCTCCAATAAACAAAGAAATCTGGCTAGTGCAAGAGGTAATTTTACCCTGGGATAATGGTTCCCCGTTTAACCCACAGATCTCAATTTCCGATGCCAAGGGTACTAAGGGAACAGAGTGTTTCAGGGCGAATTGGCGGTCCATAAAAACCCCGTCGGCCCCACTGTCCACAAAGGCCTCAGTCTTGACAGTTTGACCGAGGATCTTCAAGGTCACCGGAATGATAAAAGTCTTCTTGGGAAATTCTGACTTCTGGCCTGACAGGATATTTCCCATCACCCTCAGGCCCTGAAGTTTTCCGGCTTTTCTGGGCATGATACTACCACATGACCTTTATTCCCACAGTAAAAACACAACCCCTGCTGTCTCCTCCGCGTCTTCTCACGCGAGGAGAGGCGGGTAGCCCCAATCTGCATAGGCTCCTCGGAAAATTCCTCAGAGTCTGAGGTTCCCTTGGGAAAGAAGGAAACCTCGGTCTCCCTTTCAAGCCTACGCTCTCTCAGCCGTCTATCCACCCGGATGGATAACTGCATGAGCTGATGCAAGCTATCAGGCAAGGGATATTGTACCAGTTGGTCTTTTATCTGGTTAGAAAGACCTCTTCGGTACTGGTGTCTCAGGGCTGGGTCATTCCACGGGGTATCATGGGCCAACCTCCGAAACTCCGTACAGTAAACCTCAACTGGCCTTCGCCCTTGCTTAAGGATCGAAATCTGAGCCTCGGCTGAGGCCGTCTTGTCAGGGTCATCATACAACATGCCCAGTGCCGTAAAAAAAGCATCAACACCTTTAAGCGACGGACAGTCAGGCTGCAACCCATATGCCCAGACCTGTGGGTCTCCTTGTAGCAAGGAAATCACTATGCCCATCCGCTGAATCTCCGACCCAGAAGACTGAGGCCTAAGCTGGAAATATAGCTTGCAGCTCTCTTTGAAACAAAAGAACTGCGAGCGATCTCCAGAAAAACGATCCGGGAGATTTACTTTCGGCTCCTTAACCCCTGAAGGTGCTGCTGCTGCGGGAGCTCCGCCAGCGGCCTGGGAGGTGTGCATTTTAATGGACAAATCATTAAATTGTCGAGTCAAGACCTGCACCAGATCGACCACCTGTTGCAAAGCATTTTGAGGGGTATGCTCCATATTCTCACAAAATTTCAACAGGAGTATTGGGCTGCTGAATATGTTATGCACACCAGTGCCTGCAGGAATGTACTGGTGTCTGAATGGAGAGGGATGCAAAACAAATGAACTCACAGACAGACTGGGGAATATGACATTACGTACACAGAAGGTGATAGGGTAACAAAATCAACACAAAGTGAACAGAGAAGCCCAGAGGCTAAGAAACTGGGTGTCTCCCTAGTTTTAGGAATGCTCAGATGGAAAGAAGCGAGATGTTGTGTTTTAATACGTAGAGAACCCGAAATGCCGTTGCTAAGGGCAACAGCAAAACCCTAAAGGGTTACCAACGGGTGTGGCAGTAAACTCCTTGGTCAGAGATGGAATAATAGACACAAGGAGAGTCTCCACAATCCTAGTCCTCACTTGCAGTGCACTGGTTCAGCTTACTGCCACTAAACTGACACCTGAACACCTTGCACAGTGAGAAAGGATTTTGGCAGGCAAGTCTGAGAATACAGCCGCAAACTTGCTAAGTTCACAAAGTAGCAAAAGAACCCCAGCAAGTTAAACGACTGACTCCAGTCTTACTGCTAGGTCTGTATTGGCAGAGTGTAGTACCAAATCCCAAGGCCTATTTGCAGTAAGCAACAAACAAATACAAAGCTACACAGTACTGGCTAAGTTTCAGGAACTGACTAACCAACAAAGATTCAGCAGCATCTGCTTAACCTGAGAAGAGGGTTTATATAGCAGGTGCTGTCCACGCCCCACTCAGACCTCACAGACTGTGAGCACAAAAACCAGCACCGGATCCCCTGCCGTGCACAAAGCCTGTAACCACTGCACAGCAAAAAACCCGAACCGGAGTATCAGCTGCGCTCAGGTTACTCCGCTAGCACTTGTCTCCCGGTTGCCATGACGACGTGGCAGCACAGGGCAGGAGACCCTAACAGAGAATCATATGCAGTGACAGTAGACGACATGTCAGTAATAGTTGGCAGGTCCTTCAGTCCGGACCAGATGTCAGCACTCGCTCCAGACTGCCCTGCATCACCGCCAGCGGGTGGGATCGGAATTCTTAGCCTTTTCCTCGCACCCCCAGTTGCGGGAGAATGTGAAGGAGGAGATGGTGACGGGTCATGTTCCGCTTGACTTGACAATTTTCTCACCAGCAGGTCTTTGAACCTCTGCAGACTTGTGTCTGCTGGAAAGAGAGATACAACGTAGGTTTTAAATCTAGGATCGAGCACGGTGGCCAAAATGTAGTGCTCTGATTTCAACAGATTGACCACCCGTGAATCCTGGTTTAGCGAATTAAGGGCTCCATCCACAAGTCCCACATGCCTAGCGGAATCGCTCTGTTTTAGCTCCTCCTTCAATGTCTCCAGCTTCTTCTGCAAAAGCCTGATGAGGGGAATGACCTGACTCAGGCTGGCAGTGTCTGAACTGACTTCACGTGTGGCAAGTTCTGTGGCAAGTTCAAAGGGTTGCAGTACCTTGCACAACGTTGAAATCATTCTTCACTGCGCTTGAGTCAGGTGCATTCCACCTCCTTTGCCTATATCGTGGCCAGATGTATAGGCTTGAATGGCCTTTTGCTGTTCCTCCATCCTCTGAAGCATATAGAGGGTTGAATTCCACCTCGTTACCACCTCTTGCTTCAGATGATGGCAGGGCAGGTTCAGGAATGTTTGGTGGTGCTCCAGTCTTCTGTACGCGGTGCCTGAATGCCGAAAATGGCCCGCAATTCTTCATACCACCGACAGCATCTCTTGCACGCCCCTGTCGTTTTTTAAATAATTCTGCACCACCAAATTCAAGGTATGTGCAAAACATGGGACGTGATGGAATTTGCCCAGATGTAATGCACGCACAATATTGCTGGCGTTGTCCGATGTCACAAATCCCCAGGAGAGTCCAATTGGGGTAAGCCATTCTGCGATGATGTTCCTCAGTTTCCGTAAGAGGTTTTCAGCTGTGTGCGTATTCTGGAAAGTGGTGATACAAAGTGTAGCCTGCCTAGGAAAGAGTTGGCGTTTGCGAGATGCTGCTACTGGTGCCGCCGCTGCTATTCTTGCTGCGGGAGGCAATACATCTACCCAGTGGGCTGTCACAGTCATATAGTCCTGAGTCTGCCCTGCTCCACTTGTCCACATGTCCGTGGTTAAGTGGACATTGAGTACAACTGCCTTTTTTAGGACACTGGTGAGTCTTTTTCTGAGGTCTGTGTACATTTTCGGTATCGCCTGCCTAGAGAAATGGAGCCTAGATGGTATTTGGTACCGGGGACACAGTACCTCAATCAAGTCTCTAGTTGGCTCTGAATTAACGATGGATACCGGAACCACGTTTCTCACCGCCCAGGCTGCCAAGGCCTCAGTTATCCGCTTTGCAGCAGGATGACTGCTGTGATATTTCATCTTCCTCGCAAAGGACTGTTGGACAGTCAATTGCTTACTGGAAGTAGTACAAGTGGTCTTCCGACTTCCCCTCTGGGATGACGATCGACTCCCAGCAGCAACAACAGCAGCGCCAGCAGCAGTAGGCGTTACACTCAAGGATGCATCGGAGGAATCCCAGGCTGGAGAGGACTCGTCAGACTTGACAGTGACATGGCCTGCAGGACTATTGGCTTTCCTGGGTAAGGAGGAAATTGACACTGAGGGAGTTGGTGGTGTGGTTTGCAGGAGCTTGGTTACAAGAGGAAGGGATTTAGTGGTCAGTGGACTGCTTCCGCAAGTTTTTGAACTTGTCACTGACTTATGATGAATGCGCTGCAGGTGACGTATAAGGGAGGATGTTCCGAGGTGGTTAACGTCCTTACCCCTACTTATTACAGCTTGACAAAGGCAACACACGGCTTGACACCTGTTGTCCGCATTTGTGTTGAAATAATTCCACACCGAAGAGCTGATTATTTTTTTGTATTTTGACCAGGCATGTCAATGGCCATATTCCTCCCACGGACAACAGGTGTCTCCCCGGGTGCCTGACTTAAACAAACCACCTCACCATCAGAATCTTCCCTGTCAATTTCCTCCCCAGCGCCAGCAACACCCATATCCTCATCCTGGTGTACTTCAACAGTGAGATCTTCAATTTGACTATCAGGAACTGGACTGCGGGTGCTCCTTTCAGCACTTGCAGGGGGCGTGCAAATGGTGGAAGGCGCAAGCTCTTCCCGTCCAGTGTTGGGAAGGTCAGGCATCGCAACCGACACAATTGGACTCTCCTTGGGGATTTGTGATTTTGAAGAACGCACAGTTCTTTGCTGTGCTTTTGCCAGCTTAAGTCTTTTCTTTTTTCTAGCGAGAGGATGAGTGCTTCCATCCTCATTTGAAGCTGAACCACTAGCCATGAACATAGGCCAGGGCCTCAGCCGTTCCTTGCCACTCCGTGTCGTAAATGGCATATTGGCAAGTTTACGCTTCTCCTCAGATGCTTTTAATTTTGATTTTTGGGTCATTTTACTGAACTTTTGTGTTTTGGATTTTACATGCTCTCTACTATGACATTGGGCATCGGCCTTAGCAGACGACGTTGATGGCATTTCATCGTCTCGGCCATGACTAGTGGCAGCAGCTTCAGCACGAGGTGGAAGTGGATCTTGATCTTTCCCTATTTTAACCTCCACATTTTTGTTCTCCATTTTTTAATGTGTGGAATTATATGCCAGTATCAATAGCAATATCCTACTACTATATTTACTGCGCAAAACTAAAATGCACCACAGGTATAGAATGTAGATGGATAGCATACTTAATGGATGACGAGTGACGACACAGAGGTAGGTACACAGCAGTGGCCTACCGTACTGCTATATATAGTATACTGGTGGACACTGTCAGCAAACTGCAAAACTGTCTAAAATGCACCACAGGTATACAATGTAGATGGATAGTATACTTAATGGATGACGAGTGACGACACAGAGGTAGGTACACAGCAGTGGCCTACCGTACTGCTATATATAGTATACTGGTGGACACTGTCAGCAAACTGCAAAACTGTCTAAAATGCACCACAGGTATAGAATGTAGATGGATAGTATACTCAATGGATGACGAGTGACGACAGAGAGGTAGGTACACAGCAGTGGCCTACCGTACTGCTATATATAGTATACTGTTGGACACTGTCAGCAAACTGCAAAACTGTCTAAAATGCACCACAGGTATAGAATGTAGATGGATAGTATACTTAATGGATGACGAGTGACGACACAGAGGTAGGTACACAGCAGTGGCCTACCGTACTGCTATATATAGTATACTAGTGGACACTGTCAGCAAACTGCAAAACTGTCTAAAATGCACCACAGGTATACAATGTAGATGGATAGTATACTTAATGGATTACGAGTGACGACACAGAGGTAGGTACACAGCAGTGGCCTACCGTACTGCTATATATAGTATACTGGTGGACACTGTCAGCAAACTGCAAAACTGTCTAAAATGCACCACAGGTATAGAATGTAGATGGATAGTATACTTAATGGATGACGAGTGACGACACAGAGGTAGGTACAGCAGTGGCCTACCGTACTGCTATATATAGTATACTGGTGGACACTGTCAGCAAACTGCTAAACTAGTCTAAAATGCACCACAGGTATACAATGCAGATGGATAGCATACTTAATGGATGACGAGTGACGACACAGAGGTAGGTACAGCAGTGCACTCTGCACTGTACTACTCCTATGTAATATTAATTATACTGGTGGTCCCCAGTCCCCACAATAAAGCAGCACACTGTGAGCACAGATATGGAGTGTTTTTCAGGCAGACAACGTATACTGGTGGTCACTGTCAGCAAAACTCTGCACTGTACTCCTGCTATAGCTGCTCCCCAGTCCCCACAATTAAGCAGTGTGAGCACTCACCACAGATATATCATGCAGCACACTGAGCACAGATATGGTATGGAGCGTTTTTTTCAGGCAGAGAACGGATAAAAACTGGTGGTCACTTATCAGCAAAACTCTGCACTGTCCTCATAACAGCTGCTCCCCAATCCTCCCCACAAATAAGAAATAAAGTAAACCAATCAACTTCTACAATAAACGGAGAGGACGCCAGCCACGTCCTCTCCCTATCATCTCCAATGCACGAGTGAAAATGGCGGCGACGCGCGGCTGCTTATATAGAATCCGAATCTCGCGAGAATCCGACAGCGGGATGATGACGTTCGGGCGCGCTTGGGTTAGCCGAGCAAGGCGGGAAGGTTCTAACCTGCCTCGGACCCGTGTGGAAAAGGTGAAGTTCGGGGGGGTTCGGTTTCGGAGAAACCGAACCAGCTCATCACTAGTACAAACCATGCTGCAATGCAAGTGGTGCGCACACATTTAGAGTGGAATTCAAATGTTTGAAAAGTCGGTTGGGTGTCTGTGTTTTCCTGTATATTAAACAGGAAAAAACAGACTCCCAACTGACTTTTCAAACATTTGAATCTCCCCCATTATGTTTTTGCATGCATTGTAAATACTGGCTGCCTTTGCATGTAGCTCACAGATGCTGGACAATTTTTACACTGCAGTATAGATTTGAGTTTGGACTCACCCAACCCAAATCTAATCTTTCTACACATTTTGCATGTGAGTCTAAAGTTTGCTCCTGTATGGAATACCAGGGGCCCTCTTTACATGTTGCTCCACCTGATGAAAGTGGTGTGGTCATGCTATCTTTTGGGCGTGGCTGTTAGAGATGAGCGGGTTCGGTTTCTCTGAATCCGAACCCGCCAGAACTTCATGTTTTTTTTCACGGGTCCGAGCGACTCGGATCTTCCCGCCTTGCTCGGTTAACCCGAGCGCGCCCGAACGTCATCATGACGCTGTCGGATTCTCGCGAGGCTCGGATTCTATCGCGAGACTCGGATTCTATATAAGGAGCCGCGCGTCGCCGCCATTTTCACACGTGCATTGAGATTGATAGGGAGAGGACGTGGCTGGCGTCCTCTCCATTTAGATTATAAGAGACTGAGAGAGATTTACTGGAGCTGACTAGGAGGAGTACTGTTACTGTAGAAGTGTAGAGACTGAGTGGAGAGAGTTTACTAGTGAGGACAGTGCAGTTTACTTTATAATCCGTTCTCTGCCTGAAAAAAGCGATACACAGCACACAGTGACTCAGTCACATACCATATCTGTGTGCACTGCTCAGGCCAGTGTGCTGCATCATCTATTATCTATATATAATATTATATATATCTGTCTGACTGCTCAGCTCACACAGCTTATAATTGTGGGGGAGACTGGGGAGCACTACTGCAGTGCCAGTTATAGGTTATAGCAGGAGCCAGGAGTACATAATATATTATATAGTGAGTGACCACCAGACACACAGTGCAGTTTATTTAATATATCCGTTCTCTGCCTGAAAAAAGCGATACACACAGTGACTCAGTCAGTCACATACCATATCTGTTAGAGATGAGCGGGTTCGGTTTCTCTGAATCCGAACCCGCCAGAACTTCATGTTTTTTTTCACGGGTCCGAGCGACTCGGATCTTCCCGCCTTGCTCGGTTAACCCGAGCGCGCCCGAACGTCATCATGACGCTGTCGGATTCTCGCGAGGCTCGGATTCTATCGCGAGACTCGGATTCTATATAAGGAGCCGCGCGTCGCCGCCATTTTCACACGTGCATTGAGATTGATAGGGAGAGGACGTGGCTGGCGTCCTCTCCGTTTAGAATTAGAATAGATTAGAGAGACACTTGATTTACTAATTTTGGGGAGCATTAGGAGTACTCAGTAGTGTACAGTGCAGAGTTTTGCTGATAGTGACCAGTGACCACCACTTTTATTTATAATCCGTTCTCTGCCTGAAAAAAGCGATACACAGCACACAGTGACTCAGTCACATACCATATCTGTGTGCACTGCTCAGGCTCAGGCCAGTGTGCTGCATCATCTATTATCTATATATAATATTATATATATCTGTCTGACTGCTCAGCTCACACAGCTTATAATTGTGGGGGAGACTGGGGAGCACTACTGCAGTGCCAGTTATAGGTTATAGCAGGAGCCAGGAGTACATAATATATTATATAGTGAGTGACCACCAGACACACAGTGCAGTTTATTTAATATATCCGTTCTCTGCCTGAAAAAAGCGATACACACAGTGACTCAGTCAGTCACATACCATATCTGTGTGCACTGCTCAGGCTCAGGCCAGTGTGCTGCATCATCTATATATATTATATATCTGTCTGACTGCTCAGCTCACACAGCTTATAATTGTGGGGGAGACTGGGGAGCACTACTGCAGTGCCAGTTATAGGTTATAGCAGGAGCCAGGAGTACATAATATTATATTAAAATTAAACAGTGCACACTTTTGCTGCAGGAGTGCCACTGCCAGTGTGACTAGTGACCAGTGACCTGACCACCAGTATATATAATATTAGTAGTATACTATCTCTTTATCAACCAGTCTATATTAGCAGCAGACACAGTACAGTGCGGTAGTTCACGGCTGTGGCTACCTCTGTGTCGGCACTCGGCAGCCCGTCCATAATTGTATATACCACCTAACCGTGGTTTTTTTTTCTTTCTTTATACATACATACTAGTTACGAGTATACTATCTCTTTATCAACCAGTCTATATATTAGCAGCAGACACAGTACAGTGCGGTAGTTCACGGCTGTGGCTACCTCTGTGTCGGCACTCGGCAGCCCGTCCATAATTGTATATACCACCTAACCGTGGTTTTTTTTTCTTTCTTTATACATACATACTAGTTACGAGTATACTATCTCTTTATCAACCAGTCTATATATTAGCAGCAGACACAGTACAGTGCGGTAGTTCACGGCTGTGGCTACCTCTGTGTCGGCACTCGGCAGCCCGTCCATAATTGTATACTAGTATCCAATCCATCCATCTCCATTGTTTACCTGAGGTGCCTTTTAGTTGTGCCTATTAAAATATGGAGAACAAAAATGTTGAGGTTCCAAAATTAGGGAAAGATCAAGATCCACTTCCACCTCGTGCTGAAGCTGCTGCCACTAGTCATGGCCGAGACGATGAAATGCCAGCAACGTCGTCTGCCAAGGCCGATGCCCAATGTCATAGTACAGAGCATGTCAAATCCAAAACACCAAATATCAGTAAAAAGCCTCTTTTTTTCTTTGCGTCATGTGCTGTTTGGGGAGGGTTTTTTGGAAGGGCCATCCTGCGTGACACTGCAGTGCCACTCCTAGATGGGCCCGGTGTTTGTGTCGGCCACTAGGGTCGCTAATCTTACTCACACAGCTACCTCATTGCGCCTCTTTTTTTCTTTGCGTCATGTGCTGTTTGGGGAGGGTTTTTTGGAAGGGACATCCTGCGTGACACTGCAGTGCCACTCCTAGATGGGCCCGGTGTTTGTGTCGGCCACTAGGGTCGCTTATCTTACTCACACAGCTACCTCATTGCGCCTCTTTTTTTCTTTGCGTCATGTGCTGTTTGGGGAGGGTTTTTTGGAAGGGACATCCTGCGTGACACTGCAGTGCCACTCCTAGATGGGCCCGGTGTTTGTGTCGGCCACTAGGGTCGCTAATCTTACTCACACAGCTACCTCATTGCGCCTCTTTTTTTCTTTGCGTCATGTGCTGTTTGGGGAGGGTTTTTTGGAAGGGACATCCTGCGTGACACTGCAGTGCCACTCCTAGATGGGCCCGGTGTTTGTGTCGGCCACTAGGGTCGCTTATCTTACTCACACAGCGACCTCGGTGCAAATTTTAGGACTAAAAATAATATTGTGAGGTGTGAGGTATTCAGAATAGACTGAAAATGAGTGTAAATTATGGTTTTTGAGGTTAATAATACTTTGGGATCAAAATGACCCCCAAATTCTATGATTTAAGCTGTTTTTTAGTGTTTTTTGAAAAAAACACCCGAATCCAAAACACACCCGAATCCGACAAAAAAAATTCGGTGAGGTTTTGCCAAAACGCGTTCGAACTAGAGATGAGCGCCTGAAATTTTTCGGGTTTTGTGTTTTGGTTTTGGGTTCGGTTCCGCGGCCGTGTTTTGGGTTCGAACGCGTTTTGGCAAAACCTCACCGAATTATTTTTGTCGGATTCGGGTGTGTTTTGGATTCCGGTGTTTTTTTCAAAAAACACTAAAAAACAGCTTAAATCATAGAATTTGGGGGTCATTTTGATCCCAAAGTATTATTAACCTCAAAAACCATAATTTACACTCATTTTCAGTCTATTCTGAATACCTCACACCTCACAATATTATTTTTAGTCCTAAAATTTGCACCGAGGTCGCTGTGTGAGTAAGATAAGCGACCCTAGTGGCCGACACAAACACCGGGCCCATCTAGGAGTGGCACTGCAGTGTCACGCAGGATGTCCCTTCCAAAAAACCCTCCCCAAACAGCACATGACGCAAAGAAAAAAAGAGGCGCAATGAGGTAGCTGTGTGAGTAAGATTAGCGACCCTAGTGGCCGACACAAACACCGGGCCCATCTAGGAGTGGCACTGCAGTGTCACGCAGGATGGCCCTTCCAAAAAACCCTCCCCAAACAGCACATGACGCAAAGAAAAAAAGAGGCGCAATGAGGTAGCTGACTGTGTGAGTAAGATTAGCGACCCTAGTGGCCGACACAAACACCGGGCACATCTAGGAGTGGCACTGCAGTGTCACGCAGGATGTCCCTTCCAAAAAACCCTCCCCAAACAGCACATGACGCAAAGAAAAAAAGAGGCGCAATGAGGTAGCTGTGTGAGTAAGATTAGCGACCCTAGTGGCCGACACAAACACCGGGCACATCTAGGAGTGGCACTGCAGTGTCACGCAGGATGTCCCTTCCAAAAAACCCTCCCCAAACAGCACATGACGCAAAGAAAAAAAGAGGCGCAATGAGGTAGCTGTGTGAGTAAGATTAGCGACCCTAGTGGCCGACACAAACACCGGACCCATCTAGGAGTGGCACTGCAGTGTCACGCAGGATGTCCCTTCCAAAAAACCCTCCCCAATCAGCACATGATGCAAAGAAAAAGAAAAGAAAAAAGAGGTGCAAGATGGAATTATCCTTGGGCCCTCCCACCCACCCTTATGTTGTATAAACAAAACAGGACATGCACACTTTAACCAACCCATCATTTCAGTGACAGGGTCTGCCACACGACTGTGACTGATATGACGGGTTGGTTTGGACCCCCCCCAAAAAAGAAGCAATTAATCTCTCCTTGCACAAACTGGCTCTACAGAGGCAAGATGTCCACCTCATCTTCACCCTCCGATATATCACCGTGTACATCCCCCTCCTCACAGATTATCAATTCGTCCCCACTGGAATCCACCATCTCAGCTCCCTGTGTACTTTGTGGAGGCAATTGCTGCTGGTCAATGTCTCCGCGGAGGAATTGATTATAATTCATTTTAATGAACATCATCTTCTCCACATTTTCTGGATGTAACCTCGTACGCCGATTGCTGACAAGGTGATCGGCGGCACTAAACACTCTTTCGGAGTACACACTTGTGGGAGGGCAACTTAGGTAGAATAAAGCCAGTTTGTGCAAGGGCCTCCAAATTGCCTCTTTTTCCTGCCAGTATAAGTACGGACTGTGTGACGTGCCTACTTGGATGCGGTCACTCATATAATCCTCCACCATTCTATCAATGTTGAGAGAATCATATGCAGTGACAGTAGACGACATGTCCGTAATCGTTGTCAGGTCCTTCAGTCCGGACCAGATGTCAGCATCAGCAGTCGCTCCAGACTGCCCTGCATCACCGCCAGCGGGTGGGCTCGGAATTCTGAGCCTTTTCCTCGCACCCCCAGTTGCGGGAGAATGTGAAGGAGGAGATGTTGACAGGTCGCGTTCCGCTTGACTTGACAATTTTGTCACCAGCAGGTCTTTCAACCCCAGCAGACCTGTGTCTGCCGGAAAGAGAGATCCAAGGTAGGCTTTAAATCTAGGATCGAGCACGGTGGCCAAAATGTAGTGCTCTGATTTCAACAGATTGACCACCCGTGAATCCTTGTTAAGCGAATTAAGGGCTGCATCCACAAGTCCCACATGCCTAGCGGAATCGCTCCGTGTTAGCTCCTCCTTCAATGCCTCCAGCTTCTTCTGCAAAAGCCTGATGAGGGGAATGACCTGACTCAGGCTGGCAGTGTCTGAACTGACTTCACGTGTGGCAAGTTCAAAGGGCATCAGAACCTTGCACAACGTTGAAATCATTCTCCACTGCACTTGAGACAGGTGCATTCCACCTACTATATCGTGCTCAATTGTATAGGCTTGAATGGCCTTTTGCTGCTCCTCCAACCTCTGAAGCATATAGAGGGTTGAATTCCACCTCGTTACCACTTCTTGCTTCAGATGATGGCAGGGCAGGTTCAGTAGTTTTTGGTGGTGCTCCAGTTTTCTGTACGTGGTGCCTGTACGCCGAAAGTGTCCCGCAATTCTTCTGGCCACCGACAGCATCTCTTGCACGCCCCTGTCGTTTTTAAAAAAATTCTGCACCACCAAATTCAAGGTATGTGCAAAACATGGAACGTGCTGGAATTGGCCCAGATTTAATGCACACACAATATTGCTGGCGTTGTCCGATGCCACAAATCCACAGGAGAGTCCAATTGGGGTAAGCCATTCCGCGATGATCTTCCTCAGTTGCCGTAAGAGGTTTTCAGCTGTGTGCGTATTCTGGAAAGCGGTGATACAAAGCGTAGCCTGCCTAGGAAAGAGTTGGCGTTTGCGAGATGCTGCTACTGGTGCCGCCGCTGCTGTTCTTGCGGCGGGAGTCCATACATCTACCCAGTGGGCTGTCACAGTCATATAGTCCTGACCCTGCCCTGCTCCACTTGTCCACATGTCCGTGGTTAAGTGGACATTGGGTACAGCTGCATTTTTTAGGACACTGGTGACTCTTTTTCTGAGGTCTGTGTACATTTTCGGTATCGCCTGCCTAGAGAAATGGAACCTAGATGGTATTTGGTACCGGGGACACAGTACCTCCAACAAGTCTCTAGTTGGCTCTGCAGTAATGATGGATACCGGAACCACGTTTCTCACCACCCAGGATGCCAAGGCCTCAGTTATCCGCTTTGCAGTAGGATGACTGCTGTGATATTTCATCTTCCTCGCAAAGGACTGTTGAACAGTCAATTGCTTACTGGAAGTAGTACAAGTGGGCTTACGACTTCCCCTCTGGGATGACCATCGACTCCCAGCGGCAACAACAGCAGCGCCAGCAGCAGTAGGCGTTACACGCAAGGATGCATCGGAGGAATCCCAGGCTGGAGAGGACTCGTCAGACTTGCCAGTGACATGGCCTGCAGGACTATTGGCATTCCTGGGGAAGGAGGAAATTGACACTGAGGGAGTTGGTGGGGTGGTTTGCGTGAGCTTGGTTACAAGAGGAAGGGATTTACTGGTCAGTGGACTGCTTCCGCTGTCACCCAAAGTTTTTGAACTTGTCACTGACTTATTATGAATGCGCTGCAGGTGACGTATAAGGGAGGATGTTCCGAGGTGGTTAACGTCCTTACCCCTACTTATTACAGCTTGACAAAGGGAACACACGGCTTGACACCTGTTGTCCGCATTTCTGGTGAAATACCTCCACACCGAAGAGCTGATTTTTTTGGTATTTTCACCTGGCATGTCAACGGCCATATTCCTCCCACGGACAACAGGTGTCTCCCCGGGTGCCTGACTTAAACAAACCACCTCACCATCAGAATCCTCCTGGTCAATTTCCTCCCCAGCACAAGCAACACCCATATCCTCCTCATCCTGGTGTACTTCAACACTGACATCTTCAATCTGACTATCAGGAACTGGACTGCGGGTGCTCCTTCCAGCACTTGCAGGGGGCGTGCAAATGGTGGAAGGCGCATGCTCTTCACGTCCAGTGTTGGGAAGGTCAGGCATCGCAACCGACACAATTGGACTCTCCTTGTGGATTTGGGATTTCAAAGAACGCACAGTTCTTTGCGGTGCTTTTGCCAGCTTGAGTCTTTTCAGTTTTCTAGCGAGAGGCTGAGTGCTTCCATCCTCATGTGAAGCTGAACCACTAGCCATGAACATAGGCCAGGGCCTCAGCCGTTCCTTGCCACTCCGTGTGGTAAATGGCATATTGGCAAGTTTACGCTTCTCCTCCGACAATTTTATTTTAGGTTTTGGAGTCCTTTTTTTTCTGATATTTGGTGTTTTGGATTTGACATGCTCTGTACTATGACATTGGGCATCGGCCTTGGCAGACGACGTTGCTGGCATTTCATCGTCTCGGCCATGACTAGTGGCAGCAGCTTCAGCACGAGGTGGAAGTGGATCTTGATCTTTCCCTAATTTTGGAACCTCAACTTTTTTGTTCTCCATATTTTATAGGCAGAACTAAAAGGCATCTCAGGTAAACAATGGAGATGGATGGATTGGATACTAGTATACAATTATGGACGGACTGCCACGGTTAGGTGGTATAAAAAAACCACGGTTAGGTGGTATATAATACAATTAAGGATGCCGAGTGCCGACACAGAGGTAGCCACAGCCGTGAACTACCGCACTGTACACTGGTTGATAAAGAGATAGTAGTATACTCGTAACAACTAGTATGACGACGGTATAAAGAATGAAAAAAAAACCACGGTTAGGTGGTATATATTATAATACAATTATGGTTGGACGGACTGCCTGCCGAGTGCCGACACAGAGGTAGCCACAGCCGTGAACTACCGCACTGTACACTGGTTGATAAAGAGATAGTAGTATACTCGTAACAACTAGTATGACGACGGTATAAAGAATGAAAAAAAAACCACGGTTAGGTGGTATATATTATAATACAATTATGGTTGGACGGACTGCCTGCCGAGTGCCGACACAGAGGTAGCCACAGCCGTGAACTACCGCACTGTACACTGGTTGATAAAGAGATAGTAGTATACTCGTAACAACTAGTATGACGACGGTATAAAGAATGAAAAAAAAACCACGGTTAGGTGGTATATATTATAATACAATTATGGATGGACGGACTGCCTGCCGAGTGCCGACACAGAGGTAGCCACAGCCGTGAACTACCGCACTGTACACTGGTTGATAAAGAGATAGTAGTATACTCGTAACAACTAGTATGACGACGGTATAAAGAATGAAAAAAAAACCACGGTTAGGTGGTATATATTATAATACAATTATGGTTGGACGGACTGCCTGCCGAGTGCCGACACAGAGGTAGCCACAGCCGTGAACTACCGCACTGTACACTGGTTGATAAAGAGATAGTAGTATACTCGTAACAACTAGTATGACGACGGTATAAAGAATGAAAAAAAAACCACGGTTAGGTGGTATATAATACAATTATGGTTGGACGGACTGCCTGCCGAGTGCCGACACAGAGGTAGCCACAGCCGTGAACTACCGCACTGTACACTGGTTGATAAAGAGATAGTAGTATACTCGTAACAACTAGTATGACGATGGTATAAAGAATGAAAAAAAAACCACGGTTAGGTGGTATATATTATAATACAATTATGGTTGGACGGACTGCCTGCCGAGTGCCGACACAGAGGTAGCCACAGCCGTGAACTACCGCACTGTACACTGGTTGATAAAGAGATAGTAGTATACTCGTAACAACTAGTATGACGACGGTATAAAGAATGAAAAAAAAACCACGGTTAGGTGGTATATATTATAATACAATTATGGATGGACGGACTGCCTGCCGAGTGCCGACACAGAGGTAGCCACAGCCGTGAACTACCGCACTGTACACTGGTTGATAAAGAGATAGTAGTATACTCGTAACAACTAGTATGACGACGGTATAAAGAATGAAAAAAAAACCACGGTTAGGTGGTATATAATACAATTATGGTTGGACGGACTGCCTGCCGAGTGCCGACACAGAGGTAGCCACAGCCGTGAACTACCGCACTGTACACTGGTTGATAAAGAGATAGTAGTATACTCGTAACAACTAGTATGACGACGGTATAAAGAATGAAAAAAAAACCACGGTTAGGTGGTATATATTATAATACAATTATGGATGGACGGACTGCCTGCCGAGTGCCGACACAGAGGTAGCCACAGCCGTGAACTACCGCACTGTACTGTGTCTGCTGCTAATATAGACTGGTTGATAAAGAGATAGTATACAATACTACTAATATACTGGTGGTCAGGCACTGGTCACCACTAGTCACACTGGCAGTGGCACTCCTGCAGCAAAAGTGTGCACTGTTTAATTTTAATATAATATTATTTATCATGTACTCCTGGCTCCTGCTATAACAACCTGCAGTGCTCCCCAGTCTCCCCCACAATTATAAGCTTTATATACAATACATTGATGTGCAGCACACTGGGCTGAGCAGTGCACACAGACTGAGTCACTGTGTGACTGTGTATCGTTTTTTTCAGGCAGAGAACGGATATATTAAATAAAACAAACAACTGCACTGTCTCTGGTGGTCACTGGTCACTGTGGTCGTCAGTCACTAAACTCTGTCTGCACTCTCTTCTAATCTACAGTATCACAGCAATCTCTCTCTCTCTCTCTCTTCTAAATCTAATCTAAATGGAGAGGACGCCAGCCACGTCCTCTCCCTATCAATCTCAATGCACGTGTGAAAATGGCGGCGACGCGCGGCTCCTTATATAGAATCCGAGTCTCGCGAGAATCCGACAGCGTCATGATGACGTTCGGGCGCGCTCGGGTTAACCGAGCAAGGCGGGAAGATCCGAGTCGCTCGGACCCGTGAAAAAAAAAGTGAAGTTCGTGCGGGTTCGGATTCAAAGAAACCGAACCCGCTCATCTCTAGTTCGAACCCAAAACACGGCCGCGGAACCGAACCCAAAACCAAAACACAAAACCCGAAAAATTTCAGGCGCTCATCTCTAATATCTGTGTGCACTGCTCAGGCTCAGGCCAGTGTGCTGCATCATCTATATATATTATATATCTGTCTGACTGCTCAGCTCACACAGCTTATAATTGTGGGGGAGACTGGGGAGCACTACTGCAGTGCCAGTTATAGGTTATAGCAGGAGCCAGGAGTACATAATATTATATTAAAATTAAACAGTGCACACTTTTGCTGCAGGAGTGCCACTGCCAGTGTGACTAGTGACCAGTGACCTGACCACCAGTATATATAATATTAGTAGTATACTATCTCTTTATCAACCAGTCTATATTAGCAGCAGACACAGTACAGTGCGGTAGTTCACGGCTGTGGCTACCTCTGTGTCGGCACTCGGCAGCCCGTCCATAATTGTATATACCACCTAACCGTGTTTTTTTTTTCTTTCTTTATAGTCATACTAGTTACGAGTATACTATCTCTTTATCAACCAGTCTATATTAGCAGCAGACACAGTACAGTGCGGTAGTTCACGGCTGTGGCTACCTCTGTGTCGGCACTCGGCAGCCCGTCCATAATTGTATATACCACCTAACCGTGGTTTTTTTTTCTTTCTTTATACATACATACTAGTTACGAGTATACTATCTCTTTATCAACCAGTCTATATTAGCAGCAGACACAGTACAGTGCGGTAGTTCACGGCTGTGGCTACCTCTGTGTCGGCACTCGGCAGCCCGTCCATAATTGTATATACCACCTAACCGTGGTTTTTTTTTCTTTCTTTATACATACATACTAGTTACGAGTATACTATCTCTTTATCAACCAGTCTATATATTAGCAGCAGACACAGTACAGTGCGGTAGTTCACGGCTGTGGCTACCTCTGTGTCGGCACTCGGCAGCCCGTCCATAATTGTATATACCACCTAACCGTGGTTTTTTTTTCTTTCTTTATACATACATACTAGTTACGAGTATACTATCTCTTTATCAACCAGTCTATATTAGCAGCAGACACAGTACAGTGCGGTAGTTCACGGCTGTGGCTACCTCTGTGTCGGCACTCGGCAGCCCGTCCATAATTGTATATACCACCTAACCGTGGTTTTTTTTTCTTTCTTTATACATACATACTAGTTACGAGTATACTATCTCTTTATCAACCAGTCTATATATTAGCAGCAGACACAGTACAGTGCGGTAGTTCACGGCTGTGGCTACCTCTGTGTCGGCACTCGGCAGCCCGTCCATAATTGTATATACCACCTAACCGTGGTTTTTTTTTCTTTCTTTATACATACATACTAGTTACGAGTATACTATCTCTTTATCAACCAGTCTATATATTAGCAGCAGACACAGTACAGTGCGGTAGTTCACGGCTGTGGCTACCTCTGTGTCGGCACTCGGCAGCCCGTCCATAATTGTATATACCACCTAACCGTGGTTTTTTTTTCTTTCTTTATACATACATACTAGTTACGAGTATACTATCTCTTTATCAACCAGTCTATATTAGCAGCAGACACAGTACAGTGCGGTAGTTCACGGCTGTGGCTACCTCTGTGTCGGCACTCGGCAGCCCGTCCATAATTGTATATACCACCTAACCGTGGTTTTTTTTTCTTTCTTTATACATACATACTAGTTACGAGTATACTATCTCTTTATCAACCAGTCTATATATTAGCAGCAGACACAGTACAGTGCGGTAGTTCACGGCTGTGGCTACCTCTGTGTCGGCACTCGGCAGCCCGTCCATAATTGTATATACCACCTAACCGTGGTTTTTTTTTCTTTCTTTATACATACATACTAGTTACGAGTATACTATCTCTTTATCAACCAGTCTATATTAGCAGCAGACACAGTACAGTGCGGTAGTTCACGGCTGTGGCTACCTCTGTGTCGGCACTCGGCAGCCCGTCCATAATTGTATATACCACCTAACCGTGGTTTTTTTTTCTTTCTTTATACATACATACTAGTTACGAGTATACTATCTCTTTATCAACCAGTCTATATATTAGCAGCAGACACAGTACAGTGCGGTAGTTCACGGCTGTGGCTACCTCTGTGTCGGCACTCGGCAGCCCGTCCATAATTGTATATACCACCTAACCGTGGTTTTTTTTTCTTTCTTTATAGTTATACTAGTTACGAGTATACTATCTCTTTATCAACCAGTCTATATTAGCAGCAGACACAGTACAGTGCGGTAGTTCACGGCTGTGGCTACCTCTGTGTCGGCACTCGGCAGCCCGTCCATAATTGTATATACCACCTAACCGTGGTTTTTTTTTCTTTCTTTATACATACATACTAGTTACGAGTATACTATCTCTTTATCAACCAGTCTATATTAGCAGCAGACACAGTACAGTGCGGTAGTTCACGGCTGTGGCTACCTCTGTGTCGGCACTCGGCAGCCCGTCCATAATTGTATATACCACCTAACCGTGGTTTTTTTTTCTTTCTTTATACATACATACTAGTTACGAGTATACTATCTCTTTATCAACCAGTCTATATATTAGCAGCAGACACAGTACAGTGCGGTAGTTCACGGCTGTGGCTACCTCTGTGTCGGCACTCGGCAGCCCGTCCATAATTGTATATACCACCTAACCGTGGTTTTTTTTTCTTTCTTTATACATACATACTAGTTACGAGTATACTATCTCTTTATCAACCAGTCTATATATTAGCAGCAGACACAGTACAGTGCGGTAGTTCACGGCTGTGGCTACCTCTGTGTCGGCACTCGGCAGCCCGTCCATAATGGTATATACCACCTAACCGTGGTTTTTTTTTCTTTCTTTATACATACATACTAGTTACGAGTATACTATCTCTTTATCAACCAGTCTATGTATTAGCAGCAGACACAGTACAGTGCGGTAGTTCACGGCTGTGGCTACCTCTGTGTCGGCACTCGGCAGCCCGTCCATAATTGTATATACCATCGAACCGTGGTTTTTTTTTCTTTCTTTATACATACATACTAGTTACGAGTATACTATCTCTTTATCAACCAGTCTATATATTAGCAGCAGACACAGTACAGTGCGGTAGTTCACGGCTGTGGCTACCTCTGTGTCGGCACTCGGCAGCCCGTCCATAATTGTATACTAGTATCCAATCCATCCATCTCCATTGTTTACCTGAGGTGCCTTTTAGTTGTGCCTATTAAAATATGGAGAACAAAAATGTTGAGGTTCCAAAATTAGGGAAAGATCAAGATCCACTTCCACCTCGTGCTGAAGCTGCTGCCACTAGTCATGGCCGAGACGATGAAATGCCAGCAACGTCGTCTGCCAAGGCCGATGCCCAATGTCATAGTACAGAGCATGTCAAATCCAAAACACCAAATATCAGTAAAAAAAGGACTCCAAAACCTAAAATAAAATTGTCGGAGGAGAAGCGTAAACTTGCCAATATGCCATTTACCACACGGAGTGGCAAGGAACGGCTGAGGCCCTGGCCTATGTTCATGGCTAGTGGTTCAGCTTCACATGAGGATGGAAGCACTCAGCCTCTCGCTAGAAAAATGAAAAGACTCAAGCTGGCAAAAGCAGCACAGCAAAGAACTGTGCATTCTTCGAAATCCCAAATCCACAAGGAGAGTCCAATTGTGTTGGTTGCGATGCCTGACCTTCCCAACACTGGACGTGAAGAGCATGCGCCTTCCACCATTTGCACGCCCCCTGCAAGTGCTGGAAGGAGCACCCGCAGTCCAGTTCCTGATAGTCAGATTGAAGATGTCAGTGTTGAAGTACACCAGGATGAGGAGGATATGGGTGTTGCTGGCGCTGGGGAGGAAATTGACCAGGAGGATTCTGATGGTGAGGTGGTTTGTTTAAGTCAGGCACCCGGGGAGACACCTGTTGTCCGTGGGAGGAATATGGCCGTTGACATGCCAGGTGAAAATACCAAAAAAATCAGCTCTTCGGTGTGGAGGTATTTCACCAGAAATGCGGACAACAGGTGTCAAGCCGTGTGTTCCCTTTGTCAAGCTGTAATAAGTAGGGGTAAGGACGTTAACCACCTCTGAACATCCTCCCTTATACGTCACCTGCAGCGCATTCATAATAAGTCAGTGACAAGTTCAAAAACTTTGGGTGACAGCGGAAGCAGTCCACTGACCAGTAAATCCCTTCCTCTTGTAACCAAGCTCACGCAAACCACCCCACCAACTCCCTCAGTGTCAATTTCCTCCTTCCCCAGGAATGCCAATAGTCCTGCAGGCCATGTCACTGGCAATTCTGACGAGTCCTCTCCTGCCTGGGATTCCTCCGATGCATCCTTGCGTGTAACGCCTACTGCTGCTGGCGCTGCTGTTGTTGCCGCTGGGAGTCGATGGTCATCCCAGAGGGGAAGTCGTAAGCCCACTTGTACTACTTCCAGTAAGCAATTGACTGTTCAACAGTCCTTTGCGAGGAAGATGAAATATCACAGCAGTCATCCTACTGCAAAGCGGATAACTGAGGCCTTGGCATCCTGGGTGGTGAGAAACGTGGTTCCGGTATCCATCATTACTGCAGAGCCAACTAGAGACTTGTTGGAGGTACTGTGTCCCCGGTACCAAATACCATCTAGGTTCCATTTCTCTAGGCAGGCGATACCGAAAATGTACACAGACCTCAGAAAAAGAGTCACCAGTGTCCTAAAAAATGCAGCTGTACCCAATGTCCACTTAACCACGGACATGTGGACAAGTGGAGCAGGGCAGGGTCAGGACTATATGACTGTGACAGCCCACTGGGTAGATGTATGGACTCCCGCCGCAAGAACAGCAGCGGCGGCACCAGTAGCAGCATCTCGCAAACGCCAACTCTTTCCTAGGCAGGCTACGCTTTGTATCACCGGTTTCCAGAATACGCACACAGCTGAAAACCTCTTACGGCAACTGAGGAAGATCATCGCGGAATGGCTTACCCCAATTGGACTCTCCTGTGGATTTGTGGCATCGGACAACGCCAGCAATATTGTGTGTGCATTAAATATGGGCAAATTCCAGCACGTCCCATGTTTTGCACATACCTTGAATTTGGTGGTGCAGAATTTTTTAAAAAACGACAGGGGCGTGCAAGAGATGCTGTCGGTGGCCAGAAAAATTGCGGGACACTTTCGGCGTACAGGCACCACGTACAGAAGACTGGAGCACCACCAAAAACTACTGAACCTGCCCTGCCATCATCTGAAGCAAGAAGTGGTAACGAGATGGAATTCAACCCTCTATATGCTTCAGAGGTTGGAGGAGCAGCAAAAGGCCATTCAAGCCTATACAATTGAGCACGATATAGGAGGTGGAATGCACCTGTCTCAAGTGCAGTGGAGAATGATTTCAACGTTGTGCAAGGTTCTGATGCCCTTTGAACTTGCCACACGTGAAGTCAGTTCAGACACTGCCAGCCTGAGTCAGGTCATTCCCCTCATCAGGCTTTTGCAGAAGAAGCTGGAGGCATTGAAGAAGGAGCTAAAAGGGAGCGATTCCGCTAGGCATGTGGGACTTGTGGATGCAGCCCTTAATTCGCTTAACAAGGATTCACGGGTGGTCAATCTGTTGAAATCAGAGCACTACATTTTGGCCACCGTGCTCGATCCTAGATTTAAAGCCTACCTTGGATCTCTCTTTCCGGCAGACACAAGTCTGCTGGGGTGCAAAGACCTGCTGGTGACAAAATTGTCAAGTCAAGCGGAACGCGACCTGTCAACATCTCCTCCTTCACATTCTCCCGCAACTGGGGGTGCGAGGAAAAGGCTCAGAATTCCGAGCCCACCCGCTGGCGGTGATGCAGGGCAGTCTGGAGCGACTGCTGATGCTGACATCTGGTCCGGACTGAAGGACCTGACAACGATTACGGACATGTCGTCTACTGTCACTGCATATGATTCTCTCAACATTGATAGAATGGTGGAGGATTATATGAGTGACCGCATCCAAGTAGGCACGTCACACAGTCCGTACTTATACTGGCAGGAAAAAGAGGCAATTTGGAGGCCCTAGCACAAACTGGCTTTATTCTACCTAAGTTGCCCTCCCACAAGTGTGTACTCCGAAAGAGTGTTTAGTGCCGCCGCTCACCTTGTCAGCAATCGGCGTACGAGGTTACATCCAGAAAATGTGGAGAAGATGATGTTCATTAAAATGAATTATAATCAATTCCTCCGCGGAGACATTGACCAGCAGCAATTGCCTCCACAAAGTACACAGGGAGCTGAGATGGTGGATTCCAGTGGGGACGAATTGATAATCTGTGAGGAGGGGGATGTACACGGTGATATATCGGAGGGTGAAGATGAGGTGGACATCTTGCCTCTGTAGAGCCAGTTTGTGCAAGGAGAGATTAATTGCTTCTTTTTTTGGGGGGGTCCAAACCAACCCGTCATATCAGTCACAGTCGTGTGGCAGACCCTGTCACTGAAATGATGGGTTGGTTAAAGTGTGCATGTCCTGTTTTGTTTATACAACATAAGGGTGGGTGGGAGGGCCCAAGGACAATTCCATCTTGCACCTCTTTTTTCTTTTCTTTTTCTTTGCATCATGTGCTGATTGGGGAGGGTTTTTTGGAAGGGACATCCTGCGTGACACTGCAGTGCCACTCCTAGATGGGCCCGGTGTTTGTGTCGGCCACTAGGGTCGCTAATCTTACTCACACAGTCAGCTACCTCATTGCGCCTCTTTTTTTCTTTGCGTCATGTGCTGTTTGGGGAGGGTTTTTTGGAAGGGACATCCTGCGTGACACTGCAGTGCCACTCCTAGATGGGCCCGGTGTTTGTGTCGGCCACTAGGGTCGCTAATCTTACTCACACAGCTACCTCATTGCGCCTCTTTTTTTCTTTGCGTCATGTGCTGTTTGGGGAGGGTTTTTTGGAAGGGCCATCCTGCGTGACACTGCAGTGCCACTCCTAGATGGGCCCGGTGTTTGTGTCGGCCACTAGGGTCGCTAATCTTACTCACACAGCTACCTCATTGCGCCTCTTTTTTTCTTTGCGTCATGTGCTGTTTGGGGAGGGTTTTTTGGAAGGGACATCCTGCGTGACACTGCAGTGCCACTCCTAGATGGGCCCCGTGTTTGTGTCGGCCACTAGGGTCGCTTATCTTACTCACACAGCGACCTCGGTGCAAATTTTAGGACTAAAAATAATATTGTGAGGTGTGAGGTATTCAGAATAGACTGAAAATGAGTGTAAATTATGGTTTTTGAGGTTAATAATTTTTGGGATCAAAATGACCCCCAAATTCTATGATTTAAGCTGTTTTTTAGTATTTTTTGAAAAAAACACCCGAATCCAAAACACACCCGAATCCGACAAAAAAAATTCGGTGAGGTTATGCCAAAACGCGTTCGAACCCAAAACACGGCCGCGGAACCGAACCCAAAACCAAAACACAAAACCCGAAAAATTTCAGGCGCTCATCTCTAGTGGCTGTACCTCCTTGGAGGATGCGCCCCTGCCCTCTCAGCATCTCTGATCACAGAATGCAAGTACATTTGACAATCTAACTTGGGCCACAAATAATTAATGCTGCCAAATCCGGTGATGGGTGTGAGTCATTCTACAAGACTCATTTATTTGCTTGTAACTTTCTTTTTTGTGTTCTGTCTTTTTTGCTTGTTTTGCCCTCAGGCATACTGTGCATGTGGATTCTTTTTTTGCCATTAGTCTATTTGCTCGTTAGACACAATATTTATTTATCTATCGTTAGTATGGGGATAGCTGCCATCATGCCAGAAAGAGCTGCACATTAATTTTATTTGTACCAATCACATTACCTGTCAATAAAACTGCTGAAGTATAAATCACCAACTAGCACCAGCAGAGAATTCGCCAACCACCAATCAAAAATAGTTTTCTAGTGCTGGGTACCATTCTCATCGTCATCGTCATCGTCATCATCATCATCATCATCATCATCTTCCACTAATCTGACTGTAGCCATATTCTCAGGCTTACACAAATCTTCTGATCTGCATGTATTTGTAAATGCGCACACAGGGGTTGATTCAGGATGGATTGCAGAACGCGATCCAACTGTAAAAATTGCAAAAAAGATGTGGGCGTATCCACAGCGCCCGTGCGCTGCGCACGCGCCTCGGGGGGGAGGGGGCGCAGAAAATGTGATTGCCCCTGCCTGTCAATCGGACAGAGTCATTCGTGGGGTGGGGTGGGGGTGGGGGTGGCAATGCACCGTTTCCTAGGTGGAGATGGAGCGTTGCGGGTGCGTGGCCTGAATATGGGGGGCGTGGGGAAGCAAACGGACGTGACAGGAGGCGACCTTAAGTTCTGCTATCAAGCAGAAATTGCGATGCAATCACAATTTCTGCTTGATAAAGGGGGGGGGAGGCAGCGGTCAGCACACTGGGCAGCCTTGCCCTGTGATGGGCGGGCCCCAGCATGTGGTCTCACGGATTGCAAATTCTGCTACTTAGCAGAATTTGCAATCCAACCTGAATCATGCCCACAAGCCCCAATCATGCCTATACACAGCGGCAAACGAGGCACGTGCCTAGGGGAGGCACTTGTTTGGGAGCGGCCCTTGGATGCTTGCGTCAGTCAAAATGTACCAGTATCTGCTACATATTTCCGCTGTACTGTACCATAGGCCACCTTGAATGGAGTGTAAATGGGTAGGACATGCACACACTGCCCGTATAAGCTGTCTTACTTAGTAAATAGGTTTGCGTACAGTAATAAAAAAAAAAAACAATGGCTTTTTTATTATTCTATTAAATTGGCTATCATCATATGAGGGCTTATAACCAATCAATGAAAATAATAAAATTAGGCGGTGTGGGGGGCTACTGTTGAGTGTTGACCATAGGGACTCCCTTGCCCCTAAATCCGCCCCTAATATATACAGTAGGTATAAGTGTCAGAATAATGCAAATATGCATTCTACACATGCACGGAATGAAATCCTGAAATTTACATTGCGCAAACTGGCAAGCACTCATTGTTATCTCAGTAGAAATCACCCAAAAAGTGCCTGATTATATGAACACAAGGCAAGGGTCATAGTATGGAAAAAAGCAAGAAGGGGCGTTAAGAGTGCGGGGTAGCTGGTACAAAGTACCTGGACATGGGCATGTCTTGGGCCCCAGGTCTGCTGCAGAGTTTAAAACGGTTAAAGGGTCCAGTGTCGGACTGGGGCATGTAGGGCCCACCGGGGGAATGCAGTTGTAGGAGCCTATGTTAGGGGTGTGGCCAGTCCACAGAGGAGGTGTGGCCTGCCACCTCATTGGTTTGACTAACCATTAGAGAGTGCAATATCTGGGCCCCTTCATAAATATATACAGTAAATTCAGCTGCTGCATGCATGATAATGACCAGATTAATAACAGATTAATAACAGCAATGCACTGTAGAAAATACACCATAGTCCAGTATAAGGTAACATAGGTATAATGTATAATTCAAGTGCACAGTCTGGAACCTGATCCTTAGAGCAGGAGGTGGGGCTCCAGGTAGTGGGGCCCACCGGTGGTTTCCCCTGTACCCCTGTGGGCCAGTCCAAGCCTGAAGGGGTCTATGTACTAAGCCTTGGATGGAGATAAAGTGGACAGAGATAAAGTACCAGCCAATCAGCTCCTAACTGTCATTTTCAAACCCAGCTTGTGACATGACCACATGACCAGTAATGGTTTATCCATGCCACCTATAGTGATACAGCATGTAATCAGGGAACGGGAGTGGAGAGGGCTTGTTGGAGACTGGTGGTTGTGCACACACAGCTGTTGATGAGGACAAGCATTGCGCTGCTTTTACATGGGTTTTTTTATGGAGGGGATGTGACCACGCCTTTAAGTTTTGGCCACTCACTCTCAGCATCACCCAAGACCCGCAGATGCCTTTAAAACCCAAATCAGGGCTTTGGTATTCAAAATGTGGCATGTACAGTCAGTGCCATAACTAGGCATTTTAGCACTATGTGCAAGAAACAGCATCGGCGCCCCCCTCCCTCCCCCTATATACATAGCAGGGCCAGTGAAAAAAATGCAGAGTCCCCTTTTTACACGTTACAGCAAGAGAGACCCCCTTTTTTACACATTACGGCAGCAGAGTTCCCTTTTTGCATATTACGACAACAAAGTCACCCTTTTTCACACATACAGCAATAGAGTCCTCCTTTTTTACACATTACGGCAGGAAGTCCCCCTTTTTTACACATTACGGCAGGAAGTCCCCCTTTTTTACACATTACGACAGGCAGTCCCCTCTTTTTACACATTATGGCAGGCAGTCCCCTCTTTTTACACATTATGGCAGGCAGTCCCCCTTTTTTACACATTACGGCAGGCAGTCCCCCTTTTTTACACATTACGGCAGGCAGTCCCCCTTTTTTACACATTACGGCAGGCAGTCCCCCATTTTTATGCTTTACGGCAGGCAGTCCCCCTTTTTTACACATTACTGCAGGCAGTCCCCTTTTTACACGTTACAGCAAGAGAGACCCCCTTTTTTACACATTACGGCAGCAGAGTTCCCTTTTCACATATTACGACAACAAAGTCACCCTTTTTCACACATACAGCAACAGAGTCCTCCTTCTTTACACATTATGGCAGGAAGTCCCCCTTTTTTACACATTACGACAGGTAGTCCCCACTTTTTACACATTATGGCAGGCAGTCCCCTCTTTTTACACATTATGGCAGGCAGTCCCCCTTTTTTACACATTACGGCAGGCAGTCCCCCTTTTTTACACATTACGGCAGGCAGTCCCCTCTTTTTACACATTATGGAAGGCAGTCCCCCTTTTTACACATTATGGCAGGCAGTCCCCCTTTTTTACACATTACGGCAGGCAGTCCCCCTTTTTTACACATTACGACAGGCAGTCCCCTCTTTTTACACATTATGGCAGACAGTCCCCTCTTTTTACACATTATGGCAGGCAGTCCCCCTTTTTTACACATTACGGCAGGCAGTCCCCCTTTTTTACACATTATGGCAGGCAGTCCCCTCTTTTTACACATTATGGCAGGCAGTCCCCCTTTTTACACATTACGGCAGGCAGTCCCCCTTTTTTACGCATTACTGCAGGCAGTCCCCCTTTTTTACATATTACTGCAGGCAGTCCCCCTTTTTTACACATTACAGCAGGCAGTCCCCCTTTTTTACACATTACGGCAGGCAGTTCCCCTTTTTTTACGCATTACAGCAGGCAGTCCCCCTTTTTTACGCATTACTGCAGGCAGTCCCCCTTTTTTACACATTACTGCAGGCAGTACCCCTTTTTTACATATTACTGCAGGCAGTCCCCCTTTTTTACACATTACTGCAGGCAGTACCCCTTTTTTACATATTACTGCAGGCAGTCCCCCTTTTTACACATTATGGGTGGGGAGGGAAAGGAAGGAGGGAGGGAAGGAGGGGGAGAGAGAGAGAGAGTTAGTTATACTCACCAGCTGTGCCGGCATGATAGATGCACCTCTTCTCTCCACACCTCTTCCGTCTTCCGTCTTCCTGCGTTGCGCTCTTGGCAGCGCAGGGCATTGTGAATGGGCTGGGGGTGGGCTGGGAGAGACGTCATCTCTCCAAGCACACGGGTCACAGGGGTAGCGGAGGGGGAGCTGTAGCGCTGCCCGGCTACCTGTGTGAGTGGTAGCCGGGCAATGCAGCTGGGGGCCGGCCGGTGACAGGCAGGGAGAAGCGGCCAAGACACCTCAGTGCGGCAGCGGCGATAGCGACGGTGGAGCGGCCCGGTGGGTGTTGCTAGTGGTCCTGCGCCTCCAGTGCATCTGCGCTGTGTGCAAGGCACCACTAGCACACACCTAGTTACGGCGCTGTATACAGTATATGTCCACACTCACTAAGCCTCTCTCTCCCTTGTACGAGAGCCCAAAAGATCTCCTGTCCCAAAAGTTTAGACCAAAAAGCAAAGTCATCTTGCTTTCAGAAAGAGAAACATTATATAGTATCTGTATGGTGCGGTCTTCATAGGGATCATTCAGCAATGCTCAATAAAATCTCTGACGTTGCGTTTGCATATGTAATTAATACATGCAGCAACTTCATTTTCTTATTTAAGACTCATGCAAGTATTACATTTAAACTGCAAATTCTTGGGCAGATGTATTAACCTGGACAAGGCATAAGGAAGTGATAAACCAGTGATATGTGCATGGTGATAAACACACCAGCCAATCATCTCTAATATGTAAATTAACAGTTAGGAGCTGATTGGCTGGTGCATTTATCACCTTGCACATATCACTGGTTTATCACTTCCTTATGCCATCTCCAAGCTTAATACATTAGCCCCCATTTTTGGTAAAAACACTAAACCAATACTAGTACGCTGCACAGGGAATTGTAAACGCTAACAAGGCAGCCGAAAAGCAAGGTGCAAACGGGGAATTTATCACTGTCAGTGGTGACTGTATTTATTATTTAATTTATTTTCTGCAGAACTGTTGTCGCCCGGTATTTTTTGCTGTCGTTCTCTTTCCAATACATTATCCTTTTATTTTCTTAATTACATTTTAATGATCATTTGTATACTGCTAAGCTAGTTTGTCACTCCCTATTTGTATTATTATTTATTTATTTTTTCTCCTTTTATTCAAACCTCTGATTATTGAGCAGTTTTGGATGCTTTTCGTCCAGGGAAGCTTCTCATATTTGGAAGATAAATTGCTCCAGTTCACAGTGAACATTACTGATGAAAGAGTGGTGTGAAAGGTGGGAGGGCGCAGGAGAACAATAAGGTACAAATTGGGATGATTTAAATTAGTTGCAGCGTGAAAAGTAGAGCAGCACCCTAGATGCTGGGAGGAAGGAACAAAAAAATAAAAAGGAAAAGTAAAAAGAGTAAATTCTCCTGGTATTAGCACTTTGACAATGTTTCCTCCCGTTTAATTTATGCTGTTGAATCTATACACAAAAGAGTATTGTGAGACTGTAAATAGGTATTAATGTTGCAGAGGGAGGGCAGTAGGCGGTTGCATCTTACAAATTCAGACTATTAATTAATAGCTTCCAAATTAGCAGGTAATTTGACTTTCACTGCCTGTCACCTGCAAGTTCTCCAAGGATTTACAAGAATAAAGGTAATGTCAGAATATGTATATTTTCCTGTTATGCGCAATGTTTCCGCTCTGCAGGTAGAAATGACGCCTATTTAAATGAAAAGAAGAAAGAGCACTTTACAGGTAAATCATTACTGATAGAGTAAAATTAAGTCGCTGAGAGTCGTTTATGACAGGTAAGGTGGAATTGGGGAAATCATTTGGCATTCCAACAATAGATGGGCTTACAGGATTTACCAGCAATTGTCATCCGATCAGATAGTATTGCAGTACAGATGGGTCCACAGTTATCTTGACTAGTTTTCTGCGCCTAGGCACAACATGATTTATTATAAGCATAAACCCTTCATCTATTGTTCTCAGCTGCAATACAATACAGAGAATAATACAGCAGGGGATTTAGTCATTACAGCTGGGGATTAAGTCCGACTGGCCAGTCTCAGTTAATCCAATTAAAGGTCAAGATAAACAAGAACCCATCTGTACGTTACAATTATGCTGTACCGAGATTTGTTGACATCAGTAACTTCCCTGATGGATGTGTACAGTCATCAAACATAAACGGGACTTTCTGTATGAAAATGCATCTTAAAGCAGGATAATACCTGTGAAGATAATGATGACAGGATTGACAATCATGGTCCTCTTATGGAAAGTTGAAGGCAGTATTATAGTGATTATGTGTCCTTATAAGGAAAAAAGTGTTATTCAACTATTTATAATTCTTTAAAATAGAAAAATTGGAGATGGAAATCCTCATTATAAGTTTTTTTTTTGTAACTAACATCATAAACACTGAGAAATACAGGCCTGAAATGTACTGTACAACACATTAGCATGCTACACATAGTAGAAGGCCATAATACATCACGGGAGAGATGAGGCAGGCTAAGGGGGACATTTACTAAGCAGTGATAAGAGCGGAAAAGTGAGCCCATGGCAACCAATCAGCACTGACGTAACATCTATAATATGCATACTATAAAATGATACAGAGCTGCTGATTGGTTGATGGGGCAATTTCTCCACTGGCTCACTTCTCCACTCTTATCACTGCTTAGTAAATGTTCCCCTAAATCTGAAATTCACAATTAGAGCAGCCGGGTTGCACTCTCTACTTGCCTCCTTAGAAGCTCAGAGGCACCATGCTTGATGGCCCCAGTAAGCACATGCTTTAAGATGACATTTATCTTGTAGACCGGTGTTTCCCAATATCAATTTTCAAGGTACACTAATGATCCAGGTGTAAAGGAAAGCTATACTTGAGCTCAGATGAATTAATCAGTACCTCAGTTATTTTGAACTGTGCTCAAGCATGGATATCCTGAAACCTGGACAGTTATTGTGCTTTGAGGACTGAGGTTGGGAAACACAGTAGACACTGATGAAATGTCAACATGTTGGAATGTCAACATATCATCGCTGATGGTCCAGCAGTGCTTACCTGCTCCAGACGGCTGCAGCAGCTCCAGCGTGAGTGCTGTTAGTCATGTGACTATCACTGACATGTTCTCTATTGATCTTTTAACAATGTTAACATAATAACTGCTGACATTGTGGTGTTGACATTATGAATGTCAACATTGCAAGTGTCATCCTAATGAATGCATACCAATATTGACAAAGAACTTATTATGCAAGTACAATATCAATCTTTATTAAGTTGTCACGATCCTGACTGTAGTACTCATATTGGGTGACTTACCCCTGCCATCTGTCCTGGATCCTGTGTCGTTTCTGCTCACTGGGATAACAGCTTGCCATTACCATGAGTTTCCTGAGTCCTGGGTTCTCTGCCTGGAAGGTAAGAGTTAATGAGCTCCACCTGTGGTGATTAATCTTCTGTGTGAGTCTGAATTCAGCAATCTGAAGTTTAGTCCTAAAAGCCAGCATCCTCTGTTTGTTTGCAGAAGTTCAGGCTTCAGTGTTCTATCGGCCTACTGGGCCTCACTCCACATCACAGCCTAGTCTAGAGTACTCACATGACAGTGACTGTTCACCTGACCTAGAGCTGTCCAATCCTGTGCCAGCCTGAGACACTCTGAATCACCTGTCACTGCTCAACAATCACCTAGGACCAGGAAGTATAAGTCAGGAGGCTTGAGTTGGAAACTCTGCCAGTTCCTAGTGTCACACACAGCTCTGTGTGAGCTTAGAAGCTGAGCTCCCTAAAGGTAACACTTGTACTTTGGTTACTGTAAAACTCTGTTCCTTTGCTACCCAGTCTGGATTACAGTTGTGTTACTATTGATATCCCGTATTCTACAGTTTCATCTTAAAGTCACAGTTGCAGTATTCCACAGTCTCACCTTAAAGCCACAGCTGCAGTATTCTACAGTTTCATCTTAAAGTCACCGCCGCCGTGTTCTTCAGCCTCGTCCTAAAGTCACAGCCACAGTCATCGTTCTACTTTCAGTTGCGTTTCCAGTTATATCCGGTACCAGCCCGGATTACAGTGCGCGTCCCAGTCTCAACGGTAACCAGCCCAGTTCTCAGTCTCACCAGTAACCAGTCTGGCTTACTATCTCATCAGTAACCTTAAGTACATAAGCACCTACTCCTGTGACACTATATCCAGTTCAATCTACCTTATACATTCATCATCTTGCTATCAACACCAAGTCCCTGGTGATCCAGTGGTAAGGATACGGCTTCCTCTGCCGAGGCCCGGGTTCGATCCCCGGTTAGGGATTGCTCCTTCTTCTCATTGATTCCTACAGACCAGCCTAATATTCACATAGTCCTCCAGTCGCCCGCACAGACTTCACTATCACCGGGTTCACAAAAAGCAGTCATGACATAAGTAAATGGAACTATAAAGAGGTCTGCGTTTAGTAAATGCAGAGGGGTCTGTGTAACAAAGGTCTGATTTAGAGTCGATTGCAGCTCTGTAAATGACATGTCCAGAAAAGGTCTTCCGCCTTTGCGTACAGTGTCGGGGATAATGCAGTGGTAGAGGCCCATGTTTAAGGGTGTGGCCGGCAACTACATTGGTTTACCTAAAAATTAGAGAGCGCCTGGGCTGGGCCCCTTGAGAAACTGCTATATCCTATATGTATAATGTATAATTCAAGTGCACAGTCTGAAACCTGATCCCTAAAGGAGGAGGTGGGCCCCTACACAGCGGGGCCCACCGGGGGTTTCCCCTGTACCCCTGTGGGCCAGTCCAGCACTGTTTGTGTACATAGGTACAAATCCTAATCAGGCCCTTAGACTAGCTGCCTCCACCTACAGGTGCTGAAGGTACTAAGTGCATGATTCAGGTTAGTTAGCAAAGGTGGGGCAGATGTAACAAGTGCGGAGAGCGTTAGATTTGGGTTGGTTATATTGTTTCTGTGCAGGGTACATACTGGCTACATTTTTTTGCACTGCAATTTACATTTTAGCTTGAACACACCCCACCCAAATCTAACTCTCTCTGCACATGTTACATCCACCCCACCTGCAGTGCAGCATGGTTTTGCTTTGCTAACACATCTTAATCAGGCCCCAGGTTTAGTAATGACTAGATGAGTATAACCAGGGGCGGATTGGCCATAGAACTCACCAGGAAGATTCCTGGTGGGCTGACGCATCAGTGGGGCCTGTTTTGTGTGTTGTCATGTGGCCCCACCCCCCAAATGACAGGTAGCCCACCACACTCACTACACTGCATTGTCCCCATTCATTCTGTTATTCAATCTCTGCAGTACAGCAACTCTGCACTCCATTGATGCTGCCATGACTACACGGTATGTTATACCTCTTGTGCTGCACATGTCATTCCACTGCTACAAAATTTTACAGGGCCACTTTTAGATTCCAATCCACCCCTAGTCTGCAGCAAAATATGCAAGTACAGTTAGAATCTAGAAGGAGGGATCTCGCCACCCTCAACAGACCCTATCCACTCATCAGACCGCACCCCCATTAGGGCTGCTTCCATAAATTTCCCGGGCTGGTTTTCTATCCCAATCCGCCCCTGAGTATAACTAAGACAAATTTCCTTTCCACGTCTCCAAGATCATTTACGTGCTGAGATATGTTTTAAAGTTTTAATTCGTTGTACAGTCAGAGCAAATAAATTTACAAGATTTACTTTAATATCATTATTTGTAAATTGACTAAATCTGCAGCTAAATGTTTTCAAATCACAGTAAATAACATCTGTTGGTTTGTAACTTGTTGCTGACCATCATTAGTCCCACATATTGCAGCAAGTCGTAATGAGACTGAAGTATAATTTAGGAAAGAAAACATTTTCTGCCCTAAAGTTTCCAGAGGCGGCTTCAGTTACCATGGAGCGTATTAGCGGAATTTGCTTTGGAGCATTGAACATAATAAGAATATACTATTTTCAAGCACAAGTTAAAAAGGTGTGGGAAGGCGGCCAGAAAGAAAATCAAATGTCAGCTTCGGCCAAACGTTAGGAAGCGTGACAAGTGATAACGAGATGTCTGTATCATGTCTATCCCTTGTGCAAATCAATCCTTTGTTTATTGTTACATTATTAATAAAAAATAAAAAATTTGAAAAAGTATTATTGTAAAAAGATAGTTCTTAGGTGGTCATTTCAAGTTGGTCACAGCTTGCTGCAATCAACTAGTCCACGCCTATGGGGGAGTGTATTTTAGCTTAGCAGGGCTACGATCGTTTGTGCAGCCCTGCTAAGCTAAGAAAAAAAAAAAAAAAAAAAAAAAGACCTGCCCTGGACATACTTACCTTGTGTGACAATCTCTGCGATGCTGGAGCCGGCTTTGACGTCAGACATCCGCCCTCCGTTCTCCTGGACACGCCTGCGTTTTCATCACCACTCCTCGAAAACGGCTCTAAACAGTCCGGTGACGGCCAGGAACGCCTTCTTCCTGTCAATCTTCTTGCGGTCGGCTCTGCGACCGCTTTCTACATTGCTCGCGGCGTCACTGGTTGTGACTTGAAGCTATTGTAGCTACTGGTTACACACGCATATGAAATTGTGGTAGACCTGTGTATTTGAACTTGTTATCCAAATCCCTGAATCATAAGGTCGCATACCTATATGAACTTGCGTTCAGGCCTATGCGTTTGAACTTGTTATTCAAGCACTTAACCATAAGGCTTAATCTAACTTTCACCTGTGTACCCCACCGGTGTGTGGTTTTTTCAAGTATCCAGAATACGTAATTGCCATTTCATTGATGCACTAACAGTATTTATCAAGCACTAGAGACATACCCCTGATGAAGTCTTAGCGTAAGACGAAACGCGTCGGGTTATTTGTTCATAAACATCAAATCTCCGAATTGTCAAAGGAGAAGGAGGAATCTATCAAAGTTATTTCAACTGGTTCTCTGTACTATATGGTGTTATCTGCAAGAAGAGATACTATACCGTTTTGTATCATTGCTTTTATGTTGTAATACATTTTTACATGGAGCATGTTAAATGTGGTTTTATGCTCACGAATTAGGAGTAAATATCTTAGGGAGACTGCTGTTTTTCCCCATTGAATATTGGGTGGAAAAACAACCCAAGTGCGCCCATTCCTCTACTGGCACATATTTGTATCTTTTTAGTCCCTCCTAACAAGGGACTTAGTGGAATTTGGCAGCCCAAACCCAATCCTTTCTCACTTTCTGTTTAATAGCGCAAAAGGGAGAGTATCTGTTTTGTATATATATATATATATATATATATATATATATATATATATATATAAATAAATACACACACACCAAAATTTTGTCTTCTCACCAACTACTAACATGAAAACAAAGTCAAAGCAAAATCCCACAGCGCAAGTGATATCCATTATATAGGGCCTAATTTAGAGTTAATCGCAGCAGCAATTTTGTTAGCAGTTGGGCAAAACCATGGCCCTCATTCCGAGTTGTTCGCTCGCAAGCGGATTTTAGCAGATTTGCTCATGCTAAGCCGCCGCCTACTGGGAGTGAATCTTAGCATCTTAAAATTGCGAACGATGTATTCGCAATATTGCGATTACACACCTCGTAGCAGTTTCTGAGTAGCTTCAGACTTACTCGGCATCTGCGATCAGTTCAGTGCTTGTCGTTCCTGGTTTGACGTCACAAACACACCCAGCGTTCGCCCAGACACTCCTCCGTTTCTCCGGCCACTCCTGCGTTTTTTCCGGAAACGGTAGCGTTTTTTCCCACACGCCCATGAAACGGACTGTTTCCGCCCAGTAACACCCATTTCCTGTCAATCACATTACGATCGCCAGAACGATGAAAAAGCCGTTAGTAAAATTCCTAACTGCATAGCAAATTTACTTGGCGCAGTCGCAGTGCGAACATTGCGCATGCGCATTAAGCAGAAAATCGCTGCGATGCGAAGATTTTTACCGAGCGAACAACTCGGAATGAGGGCCCATGTGCACTGCAGGTGGGGCAGATATAACATTTGCAGAGAGAGTCAGATTTGGGTGGGTTATTTTGATTCTGTGCATGGTAAATACTGGCTGCTTTATTTTTACACTGCAATTTAGATTTCAGTTTGAACACACCCCACCCAAATCTAACTCTCTCTGCACATGTTACGTCTGCCACACTTGCACTGTACATGGGCCCTCATTCCGAGTTGATCGCTTGCTAGCTGCTTTTAGCAGCAGTGCAAACGCTAAGCCGTCGCCCTCAGGGAGTGTATCTTAGCTTAGCAGAAGTGCGAACGAAAGGTTAGCAGTTCTGCTACTAAAAAATTTCATGCAGTTTCAGAGTGGCTCGATACTTACTCCTACCTTGCGATGACTGCAGAATGTTTAGTTCCTGGTTTGACGTCACAAACACGCCCTGCGTTCGGCCAGCCACTCCCCTGTTTCCACAGCCACTCCTGCGTTTTTATCAGGCACGCCTGCATTTTTCAGCACACTCCCTGAAAACGCTGAGTTGCCGCCCAGAAACACCCACTTCCTGTCAATCATACTACGAACACTCGAGCGACTGAAAAGCGTCGCTCGAGCTGGTGTAAAACTGCATAGTTTTGTGTGAAAGTACTTTGCGCGCGCGCTGCATACCATACGCATGCGCAGAATAGCTGATTTTTAGCCTGATCGCTACGCTGCGAAAAATGGCAGCGAACGATCAACTCGGAATGAGGGCCATGGTTTTGCCCATTAGATAACAAATTTGCTGCTGCAATCAGATCTGAATTAGGCCCTTAAACAAATAATCAACTTGATGCAGGTGCTGCATTTCAAGTGACCCACTGTGTAGAGTCCAGTATTAGAATATAAAAAAAAAATGAATGCTTGTGTTAGATTTTTCCTTTTATTGTATTTTTATTGAATGTGTATTGAATAAAGTATACGAATATTGTACTATTACTCTTTTACAATTGCACAGTTCTTTTTCCCCTGTTTTTTAACATGAAAACAGTCTAATATACTGCATTAACTCTTTAAATTAACACATAAAACATGTTGTAGAAACTCTTGTTGGGCACTATGTGCTTTCTCCCCATGGCAGGGGGTATTTTGCCCACAGCTGGGGAGTGGGACAACCCCAGCAGCCACTCACCATGTTCCACCTGCTTGTTAGTTATCTTGATCATCAGCTTCTCCTTCATGTTGGCTGCTTCTGGTTGGGTTCTGGGGAATTCTTGAATAGGTCACCTGACACTGCATGAAGCCATGTCCCCTCATTGAGGCAGATCTAATAGCTTGTATCAAGCTGGAAATACACACTTTATATGCTTCTGTGGATGGAGATACAGCAAAAAGCTATCCATAACTATACAACAAGGCATGACATTGGCAGAGGAGGGGGAATGTACTTTAACCCAGCACAGTGGAGAGTACTTTCTGTCATGTGCAAGGTGCTCAGACCCTCTGAAGTAGCCACCTGTGAAGTGACACTACTAGCTTGAGTAAGGTGATTCCCCTAATTAGTCTATTGGAAAATCAACTGGATAAATTGAAGGAGGAGATTAAATAAAGCGAATCCACAAAGTATGCCGGACTTGAAGATCAAGTGCTTTATTTGCCTCCATAGGATCCACGGGTTGCCAATATCTTGAAATCTGATCACTACATTTTAACAACCTTGCTTGATCCCAGGTTTTAGTCATATGCTGTCTTTCTTTCCAACTGATCCAGAGCTTAAGAGATGCAAAAAGCTCCTGGTGAGCAAGTTGGCAGCTCAAGTGACACATGGTACTACGACATCTCCTAATTCAATTTCTTTAGCTGCTACCAGAAAAAAACCTCAGCTTTCCAATAAAACCCAGTGATGATGCAGTTAAGTCAACACAAAATGTTGACATCAGGTTGGGTCTAAAAGAATTACCTAACATTAGTGATAACTCTACCATTTCTCAATCTGATATGATCACCATCCAAAGAATGGCGGAGGATTATTTTCATGACACTATGCAAATATGCATGTCACAGAGTTTCCTCAAGTACTGAAAGGAAAAAAAATCAATCTGGAGGCCCTTGAAAAAAATGGGCTATTCATTACTTAAGCTGCCCACCATCCAGTGTGTACTCGAAGAGAGTTTTCAGCACAGCTGGGAACCTTGTGTGCGAATGGTACAGGAGGCTACTTCCTCAAAATGTGAAAAGATGATGTTCATCAAAATGAACTGGAAATTCCTTGAGGAAGACCTTTCTCGGCAATTACATCACAGTACAAAGACTCCTGTAAATGTGGATTTCAGTAGGGATGAATTAATATTGTATGAGGATGATTTACCCACTGATGAGGGTGAGGATTACAATGATGATGACATCTTGCCGCTGAAGAGATGTTGCCTTAAGCCAATTGGTAGCCTGTTTTGTGGGTCCCAAACAAACCAAGCACTTCAGCCACAAAAGTGGCAGTCCCTGTCACTGAAGTGCTTGGTTTGTTAAAGTGTGCATGTCCTTTTTAATATCCAATATAAGGGTGGTGGGAAGTCCCAAGGACAATTTAATCTTGCACCAATTTAAATTTCTGCCACTGCTATGTGACAATGTTTCATAGATGTGCTATAAGCTGCTGTGTGTTTGTGCTACTGCTCCTTCATTTAGTAACCAGTCAGCTCACTGCAGCCTTTGGTCAATAATGGCGAAAACAATATTGTGAGCTGTAAGGTGGTCAAAATTGACTGGAAATGACAAATTTAATGTTATTGAGGATAATAATACTCTAAAAACAAAAAAAGAACCAAATTATTTGACTTTAGCCTTTTTTGACAAATCTTGAAAAAATCAAACTCCTAATCCAGTCATGATGGTTTGGCAAATTAAAATACAAAGTCAGAAGACAAATTTCAAATCCAATAAAAATTATCTGGTGCATACAGTATCTGTAGTATGTAAGCATGGTCCCTCATAACTCTGTCAGTTAATACTGTTTTGTTTCATTATTGCATTATCAAATATAAAGAGCTACAGAGAATGCTGGTGCTATATAAATAAAGGGATGTAGTCATAGGTTGACAGTCACAATGTCAACTTTCTTAATGTCCACACCAGTGTTGACAGTTACAGTATAATGTCAACATTGTTAAGAAGTTTACCTATAATTTATTGACATTCTCAGAATGTTGACAGTTGAAATGTCGACATTGTCAGAATGTCGACATTAGGGGTAGGTTGCAGTCATGAAGGTTAGGGTTAGGCTTTGGTCAAGGTTAGGGTTAGGATTTGGGTTGGAGAGAGGGTTAGGATGCAAAGTGGGATTTAGGGTTAGGAGCCAGAAAGAGGGTTAAGGCAAGGGATTATGGGTCTAATTCAGCTTGGATTGCAAAACACGATTCAACCGCAAAAATTGTTAAAAGGATGCGGGCACATGTGCAGCACCCGTCCTGCGCATGCACCTGCATTTTCTGCAGGGGGCCGCAGAAAATGGGATCCCCTATGCCAGTCAATCAGGCAGAGGTGATCGCAGGGCAGGGGGGTGCAACGCTCCATTTCCTAGGTAGAGATGGAGCGTTTCGGGGGCAGGGGAGGCCAAACGGTGGCGACATCGCTGAAACGGGGTGCGTGGTGTGGGTGTGATCATGGTAGCTGTGTGATGTCACACGCAGCTGCCGCGATCAGAAATATGCACAGCTGCACCAGCATGAGGCAACCCTAATTTCTGCGATAAAGCAGAAATTGCGATGCAATTGTAATTTCTGCTTCATCAAGGGGGGGAGGCATCGGTCAGCATGCTGGCGGCCTTGCCCTGCGATGGGTGGCCCCCAGCATGTGAACAAAAGGATTGAAAATGCTGCTAATTAGCAGTATTTGCAATCCTTACTGAATTAGGCCCTCTGGTTGGAAAGGCTGAAAAATCAGAATCTGACCAGTAAGATGACCGGCAGGACCCAAGAACAGATAAGTCACATTGGGCCACCAGGGATGACTTTCTAACATGTTGACATTTCATCAGTGTCTATACGATGACTGTTGACATTATGACTGTTGATACTGTATATCATACTAAAAACTAGTGATGAGCGGATTCGGTTTTACTCGGTTCTCAAAACCGAATCTTATTGGCTATCCAAAACACGTGACATCAGTGAGCCAATAAGATTCAGTTTTGAGAACCGAGTAAAACCGAGTAAAACCGAATCCGCTCATCACTACTAAAAACCTATACCAATTTTTGAACAATACTGAGACATCTAGAAAAAAAAAAGAGAAAATAGGGAGGGTCTACAAGTTTGGCGCACAGCAGCCCGTCCACTGACAAAATACCTATGTAAAAATCACGGATTTTACCAAAACAATATATAGAAGAAGCAAGTGTTGGTATTTATCTGTGTCCAGGGCGCGTAAAAAAAGAAAAAGGTAATGAAACTTAACACATCCCTTGTCAAATGGGTATACGATGTCTTCTCCAGGTTATGCAGGCCTATGAGTCCTTGCGTTCAGGTGAATCTTCTCGTTATAAATGGCTCCCAGGACGACTGTACTGTGAGTAGTTTTTCTAGAAAAAGGGAATAATCACGCCGATTATTATCTCAAATTTTGCCTTTGGAATTTTTATTGTACTTTTAAATTTTTACTTTTTTATTTTTTCTGTCACCATGTGTGGTGATTTCTTTGTATGAATTTGGACTATGTCTGGAATAAAAAACCTGTTTTAGAAAGAAGGATTTTTTTCATGACTCTAGTCTGGCATTTGGGAGAAAGAGTTCCTTTTCCTCTTGTGGATCCACCAAAGGGATACCAGTGAATCTATTTAAAGAAACCTTTATAGGAGTCATTCATCGTTTACTGAGTGAGTTGGGGTACGCACCTGAGGATTTTCGTTGATATAAAGAAACCGTTATATGAATGTTCTGGCTTTGCTCTGTGTAAGTGAGGGTACGCATTGAAATTGCCTCAGACGCTACCCCTACGTGTTTACAGTACCCCATGTGGTGTGAGATTCAGGCACGCTTAATTACGTGAACCTAACCTGAGGGGATTGGTGAAAAAAACTAGCAATAAAGATACCTTTACGGGAACCCACTTACTTGTTTCTGTGTGAGTGGGGTACGCCCTTAAAAACTTTCATTGTGTGGAATTCTCGATTCTAGCTGTTGTAAACGGTGCTACACATTTCTTTTCTCTCTTATTTCTCTCCATTTTGACATGAACTGGGAGCCATTTATAACGAGAAGATTCACCTGAATGAAAGGACTCATAGGCCTGCATAACCTGGAGAAGACATCGTATACCCATTTGACAAGGGATGTGTTAAGTTTCATTACCTTTTTCTTTTTTTACGCGCCCTGGACACAGATAAATACCAATACTGAGACATCTGACACAATGGTGAATTTCCTCTATTGTGTGGTCATTTTATGTATTGTAAAGGCTCTCCAGAGGTGGAATACTGTACTTTAAAATTGGTCTACATCACAGGTTCTCAAACTCGGTCCTCAGGACCCCACACAGTCCGTGTTTTGCAGGTCACCTGTAGATTTTTAAAATATGACAGTTGGTGATACACAGTACAGCTGCTGGGTGACATGGAAAACGTGAATCATGTGGGGTCCTGAGGACCGAGTTTGAGAACCAATGGTCTACATGAAAATAGTGGTGTTGCAAAATTAATGGTGTATAATAGATGTAACAATACTAGCAGACACATTCTAGGATCCAACACCTTGGGGACCAGAGCTGGATTATCTATAGACAATCTAGGTCTCTGTCTAGGGCTCAGTTGGCACTGACATGTCAAAATTACCTCAACACATTTTCTATGTTGTTATTATGACAAATGGATTGGAATGGGCGCCAAAGCCAGCGTATTGCCTAGATTTAAATCTGGCTCTGCTGGGAAACCCATCATTATGACCCCAACACGCAAAGTGAGCAACAAACTACTTGGTTATTTCCCTCTCTTTCCCACCAAAGCACCAACATGCAGGAGTAGTAATGGATGACTCCACCTTACACGTTGCACATTGAGAGACAATTCTATGTAAATGCATAACAATAAAAATAAGGCATACCGATCATCAGGATCCCGGCAGTCACAATATAGGTGACGGGATTCTGACGGGGGCACCATACCATTGCAGGTATAACGGTATAACGGTGATATAGGTGATTTGCCCCTCTATGGGTGTCTGTGACACCGATAGAGGGAGAATAGAACCCGTGGCGAGCATAGCTCACTACCGAGCCTGCAAGGGGCTTCATTGCGCTCAAAACCCTGCCGGCATTCCACCGCTCTGGATGCCCAAGTTAGGATAGTGACATTCGGCATCCCGGACAGCGGTATTACACACCGAACCCAAAATGATTTGTCATAAACTAGCGTAAGATTTCTCGGCATGAAAATACAAAAAAACAAACACTATAAATCACTTTCTTTTTAGCAGAATCATGACTTTTATTATATTTTAGTGTGGTTTTCCGGCTTTAGAACCATGTGTACGGTCTCTTAATTACGGCTTGACTTGCTCAGTCTCACAGTGTCCTTTTTAAAGTAAATTAAATTTTGTTGTATACAGTTCCTACTTTATTTTACTGCTCCGTAATGTAAGCAATTTCATTTCAGAGAAGGAAAAAATGAAATTATATGTTACAAATATCTCACTGTTGTTTAAAGTACACTCATATAGAAAAAATACAGCGAGTACAAAAAGCACTCATACAACAAGCCAAGATGTTCTATTATGTTCTATTATGACTTAGTGATTACAACAAAGAACTGCTCAATAAATATAACTGTCAGAATTAGTTGGGAGTGACAGCATAAGCATTAATATTTGATTGGAAAGAAATAGCTGTACAGAATGTACAACACTTAACGACTAATGAAATATTTGACTGCTTATGAGCAAAATAAACTGTGATAGATTTCAGTGTTGCCGGTTCTGTAAAAGCCTTTGTTAGATGTTTTTATTTCTATTTTCTATTATATTTTAATGGAAACTACACTTTAGAATTTGAAAGTTGTAGCAACAGCCTAATTCTGTTACTGGGGCTGCGCAAAGTTAAAGTCAGCTGCTTGGTGCATGGACTTAAATGCATAAATTAACCTGTAAGGTTAGTTGTACGCAGTTGGACCATCCCTATCCATAAACTATCAGGGAAATGTAATAGGGTCCGAATTTGCGAAGGTTCTGGAATTTCAGCCGAGTTTGCTGGTATTTTTAAAGCGGTAATCATTGCCTTGTAAAAGATTGCCACTATAAAAATACGGGCAATCTTGGCTAAAATCCCGTACCTCTGCAAACTCTGACACATTACGTTGATGACATATCAGTCATCATTATCACTGGGCACACTTGCATCTGACCCATATCAGGGGCAAAATATCTGAAAAAAGGCACATTTGCGTATAATAACATATAAACAAAGCATATTTTTGTATAACCAAATGCCATGAACATTTTGAAAAAGTCCAGCCAAAATTTAATGCCAACATCATACTACAAGAAAGGTCCATCATATAGGGTCATATTTCTCAATGTTAGGAAACTTACCCAGTTAAGTACAATTTCGACTTGCCGTATAGTGCTGCAATTTGAACTGATGAATGGTATTTAGCAAGTGTTTCCTGCCGGGACACGGGTTCCAGTAATAGACTGTCCTGGTACAGAGTTAGAAGTGAAGTCTTGCTTCCAGTTTCATTTAGAAGTTTATGTTGCTTGCATTTGTTGTTGTACAACTCCTGTGGTTACATTTGTGTGAGGATTTATGATATTGAGCCAATATTATATTCTCTGTTGACAGACTTTATGTAATGTTCAAACAAAAAAGTAATGTCATTTAAGAAAACAAAATAAACTATAAATATGATTACAATGTACATGTGCTAAATGTGTGTTGGAGGTCTTTCTTTTTTGCTTTCTTTAAAATAAATTGTACATTTTCTTTTTTTGAAACTTAGTAAATATGCCTTCATGCCTTCATCAAAGTCCCCATAGGCCACTATGGAGACTGCTTTTCTGAATGATAGAAGAGGGTCTGTAGCAGATATCTCCAATATATGCTGCAGAATCCTCTTTATAAATACCAAGGTCACATAAAAACTGCTGCAAGCTTCTGCAAACATCTATATTTGGAGGATTGGCTGCAAACTTACCGTATATACTCGAGTATAAGTCGACCCGAATATAAGCCGAGGCACCTAATTCTACCACAAAAACCTGGGAAAACTTATTGACTCGAGTATAAGCCTAGGGTGGGAAATGCAGCTCTAGCCGTACACAGCCCTCAGTGCCAGATATGCCCTCATAGTGCCAGATATGCCCCCACAGTGCTGCCAGATATGCCCCCACAGTGCTGCCAGATATGCCCCCACAGTGCTGCCAGATATGCCCCCACAGTGCTGCCAGATATGCCCCCACAGTGCTGCCAGATATGCCCCCACAGTGCTGCCAGTTATGCCCCCACAGTGCTGCCAGTTATGCCCCCACAGTGCTGCCAGATATGCCCCCACAGTGCTGCCAGATATGCCCCCACAGTGCTGCCAGTTATGCCCCCACAGTGCTGCCAGATATGCCCCCACAGTGCTGCCAGATATGCCCCCACAGTGCTGCCAGTTATGCCCCCACAGTGCTGCCAGTTATGCCCCCACAGTGCTGCCAGATATGCCCCCACAGTGCTGCCAGATATGCCCCCACAGTGCTGCCAGATATGCCCCCACAGTGCTGCCAGATATGCCCCCACAGTGCTGCCAGATATGCCCCCACAGTGCTGCCAGTTATGCCCCCACAGTGCTGCCAGATATGCCCCCACAGTGCTGCCAGATATGCCCCCACAGTGCTGCCAGTTATGCCCCCACAGTGCTGCCAGATATGCCCCCACAGTGCTGCCAGATATGCCCCCACAGTGCTGCCAGTTATGCCCCCACAGTGCTGCCAGATATGCCCCCACAGTGCTGCCAGATATGCCCCCACAGTGCTGCCAGATACGTTCCCTCCCCAAGTGCCAGGTATGCCCCACAGTGCTGTTACTTACCCCTCCGTCGATCCCGCGCTGTCTTCTGGAGGGACACGAAGCACACAGCGTGCGCGGCTCTCCTGTGTCCCTCCTGCATCTTCGGCGGCCGCGGCGGGTCTATTATAGGAAGTGCCGGTTCGTGATCAGAGGTCACGAACGGGTATTTCCTGTAATAGAACCGCCGCTGCTGCCGCCGGAGATGCAGGAGGGACACAGGAGCGCCGCGCGCTGTGCGCTCCATGTCCCTCCTTCACACTGCTCTGCCTCTGCCTGCACTGACTCGAGTATAAGCCGAGGTGGCTTTTTCAGCACAAAAAAAAGTGCTGAAAAAGTCGGCTTATACTCGAGTATATACGGTAGTTTACTAAATATGCCCCACAATCCCTTTCTTACAAATTGATAAATCAATTGCTTAATTAATTACATAAATCATGCACTCGTGTTACTTAATTGCAATAGAAAGACACTAAGACAATGGTTTGCAGGGGTGCCTCCGGTGGGTGGTACAGGATCAAATCAAATTATTTATGGTCAAAGTGATAGGCAAAACCATTGCTGGTGGCTGAAAATCATAAAACTAGAGATGTGCGGCTGGCACTTTTCGTGTTTGGTGTTTTGGTTTTGGTTCTAATTCCATTTTCGTGTTTTGGTTTTGGCTTGATTTTGCAAAAACTACCCTTTTGTGTTTTGGTTTTGGTTTTGGATCTGGATGATTTTTTTGGGGGAAAGCATAAAAACAGCTAAAATCACAGAATGTGGGGCTAATTTTGCTCCTATGGTATTATTAACCTCAATAACATTCATTTACACTGATTTCCAGTCTATTCTGAACGCACCACACACCTCACAATATTGGTCGCTGTGTGACTAAGCTAAGCGACACAAGTGGCCGACACAAACACCTAGCCCATCTATGAGTGGCACTGCAGTGTCAGGCAGGATGGCACGTCAAAAAAATTGTCCCCAAACAGCACATGATGCAAAGAAAAAAAGAGGCGCACCAAGGTCGCTGGATGGCTAAGCTAAGCGACACAAGTGTGCGGCACAAACACCTGGCCCATCTAGGAGTGGCACTGCAGTGTCAGGCAGGAAGGCAGATTTAAAAACTAGTCCCCAAACAGCACATGATGCAAAGAAGAATAAGAGGTGCAATGAGGTAGCTGGATGGCCAAGCTAAGCAACACAAGTGTGCGGCACAAACACCTAGCCCATCTAGGATTGGCACTGCAGTGGCAGACTGGATGGCAGATTTAAAAACTAGTCCCCAAACAGCACATGATGCAAAGAAGAATAAGAGGTGCAATGAGGTAGCTGGATGGCCAAGCTAAGCAACACAAGTGTGCGGCACAAACACCTAGCCCATCTAGGATTGGCACTGCAGTTACAGACAGGATGGCATTTAAAAAAACTAGTCCCCAAACAGCACATGATGCAAAGAAGAAAAAGAGGTGCAATGAGGTAGCTGGATGGCCAAGCTAAGCGACACAAGTGTGCGGCACAAACACCTGGCCCATCAAGGATTGGCACTGCAGTTACAGACAGGATGGCATTTAAAAAAACTAGTCCCAAAACAGCACATGATGCAAAGAAGAAAAAGAGGTGCAATGAGGTAGCTGGATGGCCAAGCTAAGCGACACAAGTGTGCGGCACAAACACCTGGCCCATCTAGGATTGGCACTGCAGTTACAGACAGGATGGCATTTAAAAAAACTAGTCCCCAAATAGCACATGATGCAAAGAAGAAAAAGAGGTACAAGATGGAATTGTCCTTGGGCCCTCCCACCCACCCTTATGTTGTATAAACAGGACATGCACACTTTAACAAACCCATCATTTCAGCGACAGGGTCTGCCACACGACTGTGGCTGAAATTACTGGTTTGTTTGGGCCTCCACCAAAAAAGAAGCAATCAATCTCTCCTTGCACAAACTGGCTCTACAGAGGCAAGATGTCCACCTCATCATCATCCTCCGATTTCTCACCCCTTTCACCATGTACATCCTCCTCACTGAGTATTAATTCGTCCCCACTTGCAAGGGGCGTGAAAATGGTGGAAGGAGCCACCTCTTTCCGTCCAGTGTTGGGAAGGTCAGGCATCGCAACAGCCGACACACTTGGACTCTCCTTGGGGATTTGTGATACCATCTCAGTGCGCAGAGTTCTTTTCTGTGCTCTTTCCAGCTTTACTCTTTTAATTTTTCTAGCGGGAGGATGAGGGCTTCCATCGTCATGTGAAGCTGAACCACTAGCCATGAACATAGGCCAGGGCCTCAGCCATTCCTTGCCACTCCGTGTCATAAATGGCATATTGGCAAGTTTACGTTTCTCCTCAGACGATTTAAAATTCTTTTTTTGGTTCTTTTTACTGAACTTTGGCTTTTTGGATTTTACACGCCCTCTACTATCACATTGAGCATCGGCCTTGGCAGATGACGTTGATGGCATTTCATCGTCTATGTTATGGCTAGTGGCAGCACCTTCAGCACTAGGAGGAAGTGGTTCTTGATCTTTCCCTATTAACTCCTCAAAATGTTTGTTCTCCATTATTTTTCTGGAGTTATATAACACAATATGCGGCACAGGAGAGTGTACCCCTACACCTCACAGGGCAGACCCTGTAAAAATTATTTGGATTAAATATTAATAACCCCTTTATTTGGAGTAAATAATATACAGCACAGGACAGCACCACTGAATTTATATGGCAGCACCACTGGACTGCATTTATACGGAATTATATGGATTTATATGGAATTATACGGCAGGATAACTGGAATTATACGCCAGTATCACGGGAATTATACGGCAATATCACAGGAATTATACGCCAGTATTCCGAGAATTATACGGCAATGTCACAGGAATTATACGCCAGTATCACGGGAATTATATGGCAATATCACAGGAATTATACAGCAATATCACAGGAATTATACGCCAGCATTCTGAGAATTATACGGCAATGTCACAGGAATTATACGCCAGTATTCAGAGAATTATACAGCAATGTCACAGAAACTATACGCCAGTATCATGGGAATTATACAGCAATATCACAGGAATTATATGGCAATGTCACAGGAATTATACGCCAGTGTTCAGAGAATTATACGGCAATGTCACAGGAATTATACGCCAGTATTCCGAGAATTATACGGCAATATCACAGGAATTATACGGCAATATCACAGGAATTATACGCCAGTATTCCAAGAATTATACGGCAATGTCACAGGAAATATACGCCAGTATTCAGAGAATTATACGGCAATGTCACAGGAATTATACGCCAGTATTCAGAGAATTATACGGCAATGTCACAGGAATTATACGCCAGTATCACGGGAATTATACGGCAATATCACAGGAATTATACGCCAGTATCACGGGAATTATACGGCAGTAACACTGGATATATGGCAGCAGAGGATACCACCATTGTGACTGGTCACTGGACTGATGCAGCACAAGACACTACCCCTGGTTTGATGCAAGACAACACAGCTAAAATGCAAGGGACTTATACAGCAGCCAGCAGCACTGGGGACATATAGCAGCAGAGGACACCAACACTGTGACTGGCTGGACTGATGCAGCATAAGACACTTACTACACTCGACTGGATTGAGCAGCACAAGACAGCAGTAAGTAGACTCGCCACGCCACTTTCCCGCCCCCACACAGACACTGAGGACGGAGACACGTCCTCTCACTACACTCTCCGAGACTGGAGTGAAAATGGATGCGACGCACGGCTCCTTATAAGCAATCCAAATCCTGCGAGAATCCGACAGCGGGATGATGACGTTTTGCTGAGTTCGGGTTTCCGAGTCAAGAAGGAAGATCCGAGCCTGGCTCGGATTCGGACTCGGAAGCCAAAGTTCGGGGGGGGGGGGGGGGTCGGTTCTCTGAGAAACGAACCCGCTCATCTCTACATAAAACATCAGAAGTACAATGGTATACCCCACTTAACTGACCCTAAGGATGACAGGTAGGCACAACTTACTGTACTTAATTTAATATTCTTTTCAAATTTTAACAATAAAAAACTTTTATCCTAGGGCTGCCGTGAAAAAAATGCTGTTACTCTAGGGTGCCGTGATTCAAGAAAGTTGGGGAACCACTGGACTAGAACATGTTTTTGTGATTTCAGTGGGATCACAAATATCTGAGTGGCTTTAAGTTATGCAGGTGATTGAGTTTTGGTGATCTGCTAACCAGGAACTATTATTAATGGTTACTGACAAACAGGAATCAGGGGCTGAGAGTAAGCTCAAACATGAATGAATTTGCACCATGCACACCTAATACATTTATACATTTTATTTACCACTCATGCATATAGTGAATTACAATCCAGGAGAGTGGTCATCCTAGGACCTCCACTATTTATTTTACTGCTTTCAAATTTTAAATCTGTTAACTTGTCAATAGATATATCTTAGTATATTACACTTAATGACAGATATGGCAGCCACAGTGTCTGTGTGTGTGCATCTTTTGTAGGTATTGATTCTAGGACTTACAGATTTTAGTTAAGGTTGGGGTGAGCACAGGAGACAGTGGAGTCTATTCATGAAGCAGTGAAAAGTGTGGAGAAATGAGCCTGTGGAGAAGATGCCCATGACAACCAATCAGCATTCAAGTAACATCTATAATTTGCGTACTATACAATTGTATGGAGCAGCTGATTGGTTGCCATGGGCAACTTCTCCACAGGCTCTCTTCTCCACTCTTTTCATTGCTTCATGAATAGACACCAGAGTGCTACTGACTTGTGAGGGTGTAGGATCAAGAGGAGAGGAAGTAGGATGATGAGAAGACTGTTATTTGTGGGATCAAATGAACAGAAGGTGCCAAAGGGTTTAGGTAGGGAATTGAGCACATTACTATGATTATCATTGTGCACATCAGCCCTGTCCTTGGTACAAGAGATATATCTGTGAACAGACTGATCTCTGTATAAGCACAACTCTACATAACCGGAACTTCCATCAGCATGCCCTCGATTTGCCCTCTCTACACCTACTGTAGCTCACATGCGAATGCTCCTTTGCCACCCAGCTACTCCCCTTCAACTGCAGGCATCTATGTGGATTTGAGAGATGTGACTTACTGTATGTACGACTCTGAATCAACTGTAGATGCATGAGCTTAGCTAGGGGAGCATGTCCAGTGTATAAACTTGCTCTATTGCACGATTACAGGACTTTCTTTGGGCTGCACCCTTTCTGTGGAATGCCCTACCATGTACAATAAGTCTATCCTCTTGTTTCCAAACCTTCAAGCGTTCCCTGAAAACTCACCTATTGAAAAAGTAGCTAGCGAGCGATCAAATCGGAATGACCCCCTATAAGCTTATCAAATTCCGGAACCGCTCACACTACATTCATAAACTTTCTTATCCAATCATATTTCCACTGTACAGTCCACACATATCCGTCACATATTTTCTCTTTTTTCACTTTCCCTTCCTCCTGACGCTGGTTCATCACTGCTGTGATGTGATATCATGTAGCCCACGAAGGACCTTTGCAATCTGGTGGACAACTATGCAATAGATAGCACCTATCCTCGTGTATCAATGCCTATTTCTCCATAGATTGTAAGCTTTCGAGCAGTGCCCTCCTACCTCTATGACTATTTGTTATTACCCACTTTTGTCTTATCATTGTGTCCAGTTGTAAAGCGCAGTGGAATTTTCTGCGCTACATAAGAAACTATTAATGAATAATAAATAAATAAATAAATAAATAAGAGCTGTCCACAGTATAGACTTGTGTTCCAACCTGCACTTACACATGATTAATGAATTAATTAATTGTAGTTTAATATGAATCAATCACTTTATGAATATCATGAAATGCTCTGAAAACCAAATGCATGTTGAATGCAAATCAAACTCCAACTTTCAAAAAAGTCACCTTGGTAACTCAGATGATTTGCAATGAAGCAATATCTGCCACACCTTAGTCTGTCCTTTCCTTGGGGGAGATGCAGTATCCTTCAACTGGCAGGGATTATCTAGATCCTGATGAGTCTGTCCAATGGGGCTGATATTGAGGTTCGATTGCAATAAGTGATCCAGCCACAAAAATTATAAAAGGATGCAGGCGCAGCGCTCGTCCTGCACATGCACCCGCATTTCCTGCGGGCACCCATAGAAAATGCAAACGCCTCTGCCTGTCAATCAGGCAGAGGTGTTCGCGGAGCAGGGGGGGGGGGGTTGGAGACGCTGTGTTTTCTAGGTGGAGACGGAGCGTTGCAAGGGCGGAGGTGGGCAAACGGGGGCGGCATCCTCAGAAAGGTTGTTCCCCGACAATCAACCCAATAAGCTCCACTAGCATATTGTATAAAGGCTTTCCTGTGCTGTAGTACACAGAAAAAGGCAAGCAATAGGTTCAAAGTAATTATATTATGTTTGGAAATTTCCTCTGGATTAAATTGGAACTTTAGAGTTTAGGAGAATAAAAAAAGAAAAATCAAGGATTCAATAAGTAAAACATTATTAGTAATAACATTTTGAAACTATAATTATTAAATCAATAATAAGAATTATAATAATAATCATTATCATCATCATCAGTCAACTAATAGCGAATGAGAAAATAATATTACATTATATAGCTATATCTAGTCCCACAGTTTAATTAAATATTTTGATAATATGGATGAAAAATTTAGCATTGTGAACCCTGTCATTGAGTAATTATCTTAAAACCTCATGTTGTGATTTACAGCAGAACATAATTGATTATTGAATAAAAGTGATTGATAGAAGAAGCAAAATAATTGGTTTGATCAACGTAAGTTAATGTAATGTGTTAAATGGTGCAGAAAAATAACTGAAGCATTTAGATAGAAACAAATCTGCAGAGAAAAAAAAATGTGCAGGTGAGTAATTACTAATGGTAATGGATTTTATCTTACGATGTATTATTCTTTTTTTTTTTCCCCATGTAAGTAGCTTATTTAATACTCAGCCATTACTCAGGAGTGCTGGGCTCTAGGTATATCTGATCTGTCAGGCTGTTAACAAGACAGGTGACGGTACTAGCAATCTCTTGATAGTCGCAGAGAGCCATATGTGCCGTGGCTCGCTGTAGACGACTGGAGCTCAAATCTCCAGCAAATCTGAGATGACATACATAAAAATTCCTTAATTCAAGGAAATAGCAACGTGTTAACTTACATTTTTCAGTTAAATTGAACATAACGTCTGCCAAATCTTTCCGTATACTAACCGAAGCTTATGGGACAGATTGTATTTACGTGCACATGTGTTTGAGTGGCACAAAAGATTTGGGGGTCTATTTACTAAGCCTCAGATGGAGATAAAAGGATGGAGATAAAGTACCAGCCAATCAGCTCCCAACTGCCATGTCACAGGCTGTGTTTGAAAAATTACAGTAAGGAGCTGATTGGCTGGTACTTTATCTCCGTCCACTTTAAACCCATTCAAGGCTTAGTAAATAGACTCCTTAATCTCTTCAGTGGCATGGCCGGAAAATTTCTGGGGCCAGCTGCGCTGTGCAGACTGGCAACCCAGGAAATTTTCAGGTTACGCCACTGCTCCCCCTCTCCCACTCCTTCCTCCTTGCACTCCGCTCGGCCGGCCCGGTGGATGACGGCACCGTCACGTCATGACGCGATCGCATCATTCCATAAAACTCCACCAGCCGAGCGGAGTACGGGGGGGGGGATTATAGTGCTGGCGGGCTAGTGCCCACCAGCAAATGCTACTGCTAGGGATGGCCATTGGTGGGTAAGCCATCGTTGGTCACCAACGATGGATAACATTGATGGTGTAAAACCATCAGGGGTGGATCCATTGATGGTTTTACCCATCGATGGTCATCCTTGTATTACTGTAAAAATGTGGGCCAATCAGAGCCTGGGGGTGTGGCTTAGTGGGTGTCAGGGGGTGGAGCTAAGCTCCGTGCCCTGACACTTTGAGGAAAGAAAAAAAATTGGGTATCACTGAACCATCGATGGTGGGAAACCATCTGGTTCTCCCCATCGATGGTAAAAGTATTCAACATCGGTCATAGACCATCAATTATTTTGAATCATCAATGGTCAATGGCCATCACTAGCTACCCTTAGGCAACTAACATTCCCTAAGGCAGAGAGCATTCCCCGTGTCAACGAGCATGGATACCAGAGCATAAAACCCCTGGCAAAAAGCATGACACAGCAAGTGAAACCCCTGGCAATGCGCATGAAACCCCTGCCAACGTGCATGAAACCCCTGGCAATGCACAGGTTAAACATTTTAAAACCTGCCCTGGGAGGTGTGGCCAAATTCCAAAAACCCGCCACTGAAGGGGTTCATGATGATCATGAGGATGTTAAAATTGATGAACATTCAAGAAGGCCTTGTACAGCAAAAACAAACAAAATGTGGAAAAATAAATTGAGAAAATTGTTCAAATTGAACGTCGGCAGAAATGGTAAACACTGAGATAGAAAATAATAGGCAAGTCTTTCACCAAGATCTTGCTGAGCAGAAAGAAAATTAAAAGCTCATTAGTACAAACATTTTGGAACAAATTCAAGTGGATTCAATTTTTCTAGATAAAGTTATTACCAGTGATGAAACATGGATCTTCCAGTACGGTCCTGAGATAAAGCGACAGTCCATGCACTGGAAACACCTTCATCACCAAGAATGAAGAAAGCACGTCAAACCAAATCCAAATTCAAAGCCATGTTAGTTGTTTGCTTTGATATCAAGGGTGGTATTTTGGCAGACTGGGCACCAGATGGCACAACAGTTTACTACAAAAATGTTTTAGAAACTTTATAGGAAAGAATCAGAAGAAAAAGGCCAGAGTTGTAGAAAACTGTTTCATCCTCCATCAGGACAATATAAAAGCCCACACAGCTCTCTGTGAAACAGTGTTTTGGTCGAGAAACAGATTGCAGTGCTAGAACATCCTCCATACTGACCAGACCTAGCACCATGTGACTTCTTTCTGTTTCTTCTTTCTTTTCCCTAAAGTCAATTCTGTACTCAAGGGAAACCATTTTGCATCAGTTACTAAGGTAAAGAGGAAAATAATGGAGCTGTTGAAACAGTTGACAGATATGGGTCTATTCAGGAAACAGTGAAAAGGGTGTAGAAGTGAGCCAGTGGAGAAGTTGCCCACGGCAACCAATCAGCATTGAAGTAATGTTTATATTTTGCATACTATACAACTGTACAGAGCAGCTGATTGGTTTCCAAGGGCAACATCTCCACAGGCTCACTTTTCCACTTTTTACACTGCTTCATGAATAGACCCCATAATGAGCTACAGCAGAGATTTGACCAATAGAAAATAAGAATGCAGGGGTGTGTGGATGCAGAAGGGGAGTACATAGTAGGACAAAGGATTTAAAATGTACTTAATATACAGTAATTAAACGGAAATTATAGCATCAGTCTCGTTATTTCATAGCAACACTTCATGTACCAAATTACTTCTTAATATATGAATTGCCTATGCTAATGAGTCAAACATTACATTCAGAAGTAATATTTGCGGCCATTTTCATGATAATATATACTACACAGAGGAGTCCTCATTTAAGCCAAATGGCGCAAGGATGGCCAGCATGACTGAGATGAAGTGTACCATATTGTTCTTTGCATTTTACATCTTAAGGTGCATACACACGGTGAGATATTGGCTCTCTCTGATTTTGACTTTGTGGTTTTTTCTGAACTCCCCGGGGCCCTGAACCAATGATATTGACTATCTTTACTTGGGATTTTGAGCATGTGAGATTTTGACTAAGTGCCAATTATGACTATACTATGTACTCTACTAGATTGTACACAATATAGAGGCTAATTCAGAGCTGATCACTAGGCTGCATTTTCGTACAGACTGCGATCAGGTCTAAACTGCGCATGCGTATGCACCGCAATGCACAGGCACGTCGCATGGGTACAAAGCGGATCACCGCTCAGCGATGGCTTTGTGCGAACAATGGTGGTCATTCCGAGTTGTTCGCTCGCAAGCCACTTTTAGCAGCTTTGCACACGCTAAGCCGCCGCCTACTGGGAGTGTATCTTAGCTTATCAAAATTGCGAACGAAAGATTAGCAGAATTGCGAATAGACACTTCTTAGCAGTTTCTGAGTAGCTCCAAACTTACTCGGCATCTGCGATCAGTTCAGAGCTTGTCGTTCCTGGTTTGACGTCACAAACACACCCAGCGTTCGCCCAGACACTCCTCCGTTTCTCCAGCCACTCCCGCGTTTTTCCCAGAAACGCCTGCGTTTTTTCACACACACCCATAAAACGGCCAGTTTCCGCCCAGAAACACCCACTTCCTGTCAATCACATTACGATCACCAGAACGGAAAAAAAAGCTCGTAATGCCGTGAGTAAAATTCCTAACTGCATAGCAAATTTAGTTGGCGCAGTCGCACTGCGGACATTGCGCATGCGCATTAGCGACTAATCGCTCCATTGCGACAGAAAAATAACGAGCGAACAACTCGGAATGACCCCCAATGCATTCACATGGGCGATCGCAAAGAGATTGACAGGAAGAAGGCGTTTGTGGAAAAATGCAGGCGTCTCCGGGCGTTTGCAGGGAGGGTTCCTGACGTCAATTCCGGCCCGGACAGGCTGATGTGATCGCAGCGGCTGAGTAAGTCCTGGGCTGTGCAGAGACTGCACAAAATCTGTTTGTACAGCTCTGCTACACATGTGATCGCACACTTGCACAGCTAAAATACACTCCCCCATAGGCGGCGAATATCTGATCGCAGCAGTGCAAAAATCGCCTGCTAGCAATCAGGTCTGAATTAGACCCATAGTGAAGATTGACTTGCCTGCACAGTCTATATATTCTTGCGATACCGACCCCACGGGAACGCACATCGATATCGCAAGCTGTGTACACACGGTGCGATTTTCACTAACTTTCCTTACGGTTTTTACTATATGACAATATGGACTGGAGATTCTACACTGTGTGTCACCAGCATTGGCTGGTTAATAAAAAATATGGGGGACCCCAAACAACCCCCCCGCTTCTCTTTCCAGTTTCAGGCTTAGAGGTCTACAGAAGATTATTAATTTGAGGGGGGCCACCATACTGTTTTTTATATTTTTATTTTTTGCTCCTTTTTTAGTATAAAATCTTACACTGGTATTATATAAGACACTGTTAATAAATAAATGTTGTTCTCTCCAGGTCTTGCTTCAAACTTTCCAGGCAGGTGATGCTTTTGACCAGAATTGGTGATGAATTTGGGATGGCTTCAATAACCACCACTTAAAACTAGAGATGAGGGGGTTCGGTTCATTGAGATCCGAATTCCCCCGAACTTCACGTGTTTTTCACGGGTCCGAGGCAGCCTCGGATCTTCCCGCCTTGCTCAGTTAACCAGAACGAGGCTGAACGTCATCATCCCGCTGTCGGATTCTCGCGAGATTCGTATTCTATATAAAGAGCCGCGCGTCGCCGCCATTTTCACTCGTACATTGGAGATTGAACGGAGAGGACGTGGCTACATTCTCTCCCTAAAAAGCTCCGTAATCTGTGCTCAGTGTGCTGCAAATATCTGTGCTCAGTGTGCTGCAAATATCTACGTTCTCTGCCTGAAAACGCTCCATATGTGTGCTCAGTGTGCTGCAAATATCTGTGCTCAGTGTGCTGCAAATATCTACGTTCTCTGCCTGAAAAGCTCCATATCTGTGCTCAGTGTGCTGCAAATATCTGTGCTCAGTGTGCTGCATTGTGGGGACCACCAGTATATAATTATAGTACAGTACAGTAGGCCATTGCTGTATCTTGCAGCTCCGTGTCACTGCAAGTATACATCAATATCTGTGCTGTATTGTTGTGAGCAGTATATATAGTAGTACAGTGCAGCATTTTGGTGACCAACAGTATATAGTTGTACAGTACAGTAGTCCATTGCTGTATCTTGCAGTTCCGTGTCACTGCAAGTATACATCCATATCTGTGCTGTATTGTTGTGAGCAGTATATATAGAAGTACAGTGCAGCATTTTGGTGACCAACAGTATATAGTTGGCCATTGCTGTATCTTGCAGCTCTATGTCACTGCAAGTATCCATTCCATATCTGTGCTGCATTTTTGTGAGCAGTATATATAGTATTACAGTGCAGCATTTTGGTGACCAATAGTATATAGGTTTACAGTAGGCCATTGCTGTATCCTGCAGCTCTGTGTCACTGCAAGTATCCATTCCATATCTGTGCTGCATTTTTGTGAGCAGTATATATAGTATTACAGTGCAGCATTTTGGTGACCAACAGTATATAGTTGTACAGTAGGCCATTGCTGTATCCTGCAGCTCTGTGTCACTGCAAGTATCCATTACATATCTGTGCTGCATTTTTGTGAGCAGTATATATAGTATTACAGTGCAGCATTTTGGTGACCAACAGTATATAGTTGTACAGTAGGCCATTGCTGTATCCTGCAGCTCTGTGTCACTGCAAGTATCCATTCCATATCAGTGCTGCATTTTTGTGAGCAGTATATATAGTATTACAGTGCAGCATTTGGTGACCAAAAGTATACATATATAGTACAGTACAGTAGGCCATTGCTATTGATAATTACTGGCATATAATTCCACACATTAGAAAATGGAGAACAAAAATGTGGAGGGTAAAATAGAGAAAGATCAAGATCCACTTCCACCTCGTGCTGAAGCTGCAGCCACTAGTCATGGCCGAGATGTAAAATCCAAAAAACTAAAGTTCAGTAAAATGACCCAAAAATCTAAATTAAAAGCATCTGAGGAGAAGCGTAAACTTGCCAATATGCCATTTACGACACGGAGTGGCAAGGAACGGCTGAGGCCCTGGCCTATGTTCATGGCTAGTGGTTCAGCTTTACATGAGGATGGAAGCACTCATCCTCCTGCTAGAAAACTGAAAAGAGTTAAGATGGCAAAAGCACAGCAAAGAACTGTACGTTCTTCTAAATCACAAATCCCCAAGAAGAGTCAAATTGTGTCGGCGGTTGCGATGCCTGACCTTCCCAACACTGGATGGGAAGAGGTGTGGACGGGAAGAGGTGGCTCCTTCCACCATTTGCACTCGCCCTGCAAGTGCTGGAAGGAGCACCCACAGTCCAGTTCCTGATAGTCAAATTGAAGATGTCACTGTTGAAGTACACCAGGATGAGGATATGGGTGTTGCTGGCGCTGAGGAGGAAATTGACAAGGAGGATTCTGATGGTGAGGTGGTTTGTTTAAGTCAGGCACCCGGGGAGACACCTGTTGTCTGTGGGATGAATATGGCCATTGACATGCCTGGTCAAATTACAAAAAAAATCACCTTTTCGGTGAGGAATTATTTTAACAGAAATGCGGACAACAGGTGTCAAGCCGTGTGTTGCCTTTGTCAAGCTGTAATAAGTAGGGGTAAGGACGTTAACCACCAAGGAACATCCTCCCTTATAAGTCACCTGGAGCGCATTCATCAGAAGTCATTGACAAGTTCAAAAACTTTGGGTGACAGCGGAAGCAGTCCACTGACAACTAAATCCCTTCTTCCTCTTGTACCCAAGCTCCTGCAAACCACACCACCAACTCCCTCAGTGCCAATTTCCTCCTTAGGCAGGAACGCCAATAGTCCTGCAGGACATGTCACTGGCAAGTCTGACGAGTCCTCTCCTAACTGGGATTCCTCCGATGGATCCTTGAGTGTAACGCCTACTGCTGCTGGCGCTGCTGTTGCTGCTGCTGGGAGTCGATCGTCATCCCAGAGGGAAAGTCGAAGACCACTTGTACTACTTCCAGTAAGCAATTGACTGTCCAACAGTCCTTTGCGAGGAAGATGAAATATCACAGCAGTCATCCTTTTGCATAGCGTATAACTCAGGCCTAGGCAGCTGTGTTGGTGTTAGATGTGTGTCCGGTATCCACCGTTAATTCACTGGGACTTAGGGAATTTCTTGAAGTAGTGTGTCCCCGGTACCAAATCCCATCTAGGTTCCACTTCTCTAGACAGGCGATACCGAGAATGTACACAGATGTCAGAAAGAGTCACCAGTGTCCTAAAAAATGCAGTTGTACCCAATGTCCACTTAACCACGGACATGTGGACAAGTGGAGCAGAGCACACTCAGCACTATATGACTGTGACAGCCCACTGGGTAGATGTATTGCCTCCCGCAGAAATAACAGCAGCAGCGGCACCAGTAGCAGCATCCCGCAAATGCCAACTCGTTCCTAGGCAGGCTACGCTTTGTATCACCGCTTTCCATAAGAGGCACACAGCTGACAACCTCTTACGGAAACTGAGGAACATCATCGCAGATTGGCTTACCCCAATTGGACTCTCCTGGGGATTTGTGACATCGGACAACGGCACCAATATTGTGCATGCGTTACATGTGGGCAAATTCCAGCATGTCCCATGTTTTGCACATACATTGAATTTGGTGGTGCAGATTTTTTTTTTAAATGACGGGGGTGTGCAAGAGATGCTGTGGGTGGCCTGAAGAATTGCGGGCCACTTTCGGCATTCAGCCACCGCGTGCCGAAGACTGGAGCACCAGCAAACACTCCTGAACCTTCCCCTCCATCAGCTGAAGCAAGAGGTGGTAACGAGGTGGAATTCAACCCTCTATATGCTTCACAGGATGGAGGAGCAGCAAAAGGCCATTCAAGCCTATACATCTGCCTACGATATAGGCAAAAGAAGGGGGAATGCACCTGACTCAAGCGCAGTGGAGAATGATTTCAACGTTGTGCAAGGTTCTGCAACCCTTTGAACTTGCCACACGTGAAGTCAGTTCAGACACTGCCAGCCTGAGTCAGGTCATTCCCTTCATCAGGCTTTTGCAGAAGCAGCTGGAGAGATTGAAGGAGGAGCTAAGATGGAGCGATTCCGCTAGGCATGTGGGACTTGTGGATGGAGCCCTTAATTCGCTTAACCAGGATTCACGGGAGATCAATCTGTTGAAATCAGAGCACTACATTTTGGCCACCGTGCTCGATCCTAGGTTTAAAGCCTACGATGTAGCTCTCTTTCCAGCAGACACAAGTCAGCAGAGGTTCAAAGACCTGCTGGTGAGAAAATTGTCAAGTCAAGCGGAACATGACCCATCAACAGCTCCTCCTTCACATTTTCCCGCAACTGGGACTGCGAGGAAAAGGATAAGAATTCCAAGCCCACCCGCTGGCAGTGATGCAGGGCAGTCAGGAGTGAGTGCTGACATCTGGTCCGGCCTGAAGGACCTGCCAATGATTACTGACATGTCGTCTACTGTCACTGCATATGATTCTGTCACCATTGAAAGAATGGTGGAGGATTATATGATTGACCGCATCCAAGTAGGCACGTCAGACAGCCCGTATGTGTACTGGCAGGAAAAAGAGGCAATTTGGAGGCCCTTGCACAAACTGGCTTTATTTTACCTAAGTTGTCCCCCCTCCAGTGTGTACTCCGAAAGAGTGTTTAGTGCAGCTGGTCACCTTGTCAGCGATCGGCGTACGAGGTTACTTCCACAAAATGTGGAGAAGATGATGTTCATCAAAATTAATTATAATCAATTCCTCCGTGGAGACATTCACCAGCAATTGCCTCCAGAAAGTACACAGGGACCTTTGATGGTGGATTCCAGTGGGGACGAATTAATACTCTGTGAGGAGGGGGATGTACACAGTGAAAGGGGTGAGGAATCGGAGGATGATGATGAGGTCGACATCTTACCTCTGTAGAGCCAGATTGTGCAAGGAGAGATTGATTGCTTCTTTTTTTGGTGGGGTCCCAAACCAACCAGTCATTTCAGCCACAGTCATGTGGCAGACCCTGTGGCTGAAATGATGGGTTTGTTAAAGTGTGCATGTCCTGTTTATACAACATAAGGGTCTTGCACCTCTCTTTTTTTATTTATCTTTGCATCATGTGATGTTTGGGGCCAATTTTTATAAGTGCCATCCTGTCTGACACTGCAGTGCCACTCCTAGATGGGCCAGGTGTTTGTGCCGCCCTCTTGGGTCACTTAGCTTAGTCATCCAGCGACCTCGGTGCAAATTTTAGGACTAAAAATAATATTGTGAGGTGTGAGGTGTTCAGAATAGACTGAAAATGAGTGGAAATTATTTTTAATGAGGTTAATAATACTATAGGATAAAAATTACCCCCAAATTCTATGATTTAAGCTGTTTTTGAGGGGGTTTTGAAAAAAAAAACACCCGAATCCAAAACACACCCGAATCCGACAAAAAAATTTCAGGGAGGTTTTGCCAAAACGCGTCAGAATTCAAAACACGGCCGCGGAACCGAATCCAAAACCAAAACACAAAACCCGAAAAATTTCCAGTGCATATCTCTACTTGAAACATTTTATTTATGTATTTATTTATTTATTTATTAGCAGTTTCTCATATAGCGCAGCATACTGTATTCCGTTGCGCTTTTCAATTAGAACAACAGTTATAGAACAAAACTGGGAAAAGACAGACAGATATAGAGATAGGAAGGCCCTGCTCGCAAGCTTACAATCTATAGGGAAATAGGCATTGATACACAAGGATGGATGCTTCCTGTTACATAATGGTCCACCAGATTACTAGGTTCTTAATGGGTTGTATGATATGATCACCCCGCAATGTTGGAAGACAAAATATGTGAGGTTATGTGGAACTGTACAGAGAGGATGTAATTGGATAGGGAAGCATTGAAGGTTATGTGGGTGGGTCTGGAATTTGGTAGGCTTGTCTGAAGAGGTGAGTTTTCTTTTCAGGGAACGTTTAAAGGTTTGGAGACTAGAGGAGAGTCTTATTGTGCATTGGAGGGCATTCCACAGAGTGGGTGAAGCCCACAAAGACACAATATAGCCCTTACAGCACCTAAATGTTTTCACTGCTCTCCGTTCGTTTGAGGTTATTTTATTTTTTTATATACACCATTGGACACTCGCCACGCTTCGGGCTCGGTGACTCGCTTTGCTCGCCACAGGTTTCTATTCCAAATAGTTTGTGACATGACCCAGGGGCTTATGAGAAAGGTCATCTCCATGAAGGGAAACTAGACGCTACCCTTAAAACATGGATGGTGAGCCAAACACCAATAATTGAAAAAACAACGCTTATTAAATATACCCATTAGAGTTACGACATATCATTAAGTTCTTTACCCAGCGTTATGACCTGTTGTCAGTATTCATTAGGACTAAGAGCCTAACTCAAGGTTGATTGCATAAGCAAAATCTTTCTCTAATGGGCAAAACCATGTGCACTGCGGGGGTGGGGGGCAGATATAACATCTGCAGAGAGATTTCGATTTGGGTGGGTTATGTTGTTTCTGTGTAAATACTGGCTGCATTATTTTTACACTGCAATTTAGATTTCAGTTTAAACACACCTCACCAAAATCTAACTCTCTCTGCATATGTTACAGTACATCTGCCCCACCTGCAGTGCACATGGTTTTACCCATTAGAGGAATACTGTATGTTGCTTTTGCGATCAACCTCGAATTAGGCAATAAATACCTTTGAACCTTCTACGCTATTGAGACCTGTGTTTTGTTGTATGGCTGACCAGTATATCTCCTGGAGGGAGTGGGTTCCAATTTGATGACACAATTTTTTCACCTGGGTCCACATTTACCTGATTTTCATATTGCAGGTTATACGCATAATCTTAAATGGATGGTGAATCAAATATTATATTATGACAACTAGCTCATCTCATATACTGTACTATATATGGGGAACTTATATAATCTTTACGTAACACTGTATATTATATGAAATTATTTTTAGAACTCCATGAATAATATAACATATATTATAAATTGTGCCATTACGAATTTACTATTTCAAGAATAGAATTCTGAAGTTGTGTGATTAATCGCTATTATGTTTGTAATGTATTCATCCATAACTTAATATTCTTTTCCTATTAATCATGTTTCACTCCCTGGGTTGATTTTATTTTGGTATTTGCAATCAAGCTGGTACCAGTATATGCTAATTATGGGTTTGAGCTGGACATATGTATATATATATATATATATATATATATATATTGATATTATGCTTCATGTGAATATTGTACTGTAAGCATTTTCTGAATGACTTTAATAAATCAAATAATTTTGACTTTAAAATGGTACATTGTGATCTTGTGTGATATATCCACTACCCATTATTCTTTACCGATGTATAGGTCTTTCAATAATAGTATACAATGTATGGCCTCAGGGGCCTTTCTTTCCCCATCCGTTTTTATACTTTAATTATATGTCTAAGCGATATCAACCATGACCCAATAGCAATCACCTCACTATATGTTGCTTTCAGAATAACAAAGTTTAAATGGTAAAAACAATTGTTTTATGATGTGCTTAATTCACTGAATTGTCACACCTTATATGACTGCTATGCTATTTAGTACTTTTTAGACCTAGTAATCATTGTTTTTTTTATAATGGGTGCAGCATGTGCACATGGACCTGTAGGTCTAGAGGGGCCCACACCTCATGCCAAAGTCCCACATTGGCAGGATCTGCAGGCAGAAATCATGGAAAATGGTGCAGTGGCCATTTTCCTGGAGACTTATGCATGTGCAGTGGAAAGGGCCATGGTGGGTGCCATGTTCCGGAAGACTTGCGCATATGTAGTAGACTCTGGTCCACCGCACTACCAGAGAGGTTGGGGCCCACACAGAGTCAGCACATGGGTTCTCTCCTCTCTTGAACAGTCCCTGCTAATAAGCTTTGTCTTAAAGAGTAGAAGAGGTCATCTTTGGGTTGGATGTTAAATGATTATAGACTGTAGCCTTCATATTCAATTCTCTGTAAAACAGTTTTGCTAGATACACAAGTTATGTATGAGATGTCGGCGGTCAGAAGTCTGGACCGGCATTCCGACTGCTTGAAATTGGTGGTAAGTATTCCTAATCCTAACCCATCCCCCTAACTCTTCCTGCAGCCTAAACCTAACCCTCCCTGCAGTCTAAACCTTTCCCTGCCCCCGCAGCCTAACACTAACCCTCCCCTTCCCGCAACCTAACCCTATACTCCCCTCCCCGCAGCCTAACCCTAACCCTCCACCCCTGCACACTAAACCTAATGCTTCCCCCACAGTCTTACCCTAACCTCCCCTCCCTGCACACTAAACCTAACCCTACCCCCACAACCTAACCCTCACTGTTAAACCTAACCTCCCCACAGCCAAACACTAACCTTCCTCCTGCAGCCTAACCGTAACCATCTGCCCTGCAGCCTAACCATAACCTCCCCTCCCTGCAGTCTAAAGCTAACCCCCTGCCCCCTACAACCTGACCCTATCTCCCCCCCCCCCCCCCCATCCACAGCTTAACCCTATCCCTCCCCACTATATTTATGGCTGGGATCCCGGCTGTTGGAATTCTAGAGTAGGCATTCCGATAGCTGTATTCTGAGTTCCAGGATCCCAGACGCAGGAATTCCAACTACATCCCATACATCCAACCTCCAGTCCCAGTATGATGTCTGCTGCTTTAAAAACCATACAGTACTAGGCTGTACATTTTATCTTTTGTTCTCAATGTAAATAGGTGATAATATATTTAAGTCACTTTATTATTTCACTTCCATGTGCAATGTGAATTGTACAGAGTAAAGACATTTTTATTGATCATTTTCCAAGCTACTTTTAACCGTTAACTGTTATGTACAATAGACAAGGCGACATGGAATGAAAAACAATATGCAGCCTTGTCTAGTGAAAATAATCACTGTTGGACATAATAAGTCACTAAACATGATATACGTTGCTCAAACACAACTAATGAGATACTGTGAAAATATATATACTGTAATAGGCAAAAAAGAAACAATATCCATTTGGAATTAGATATGATTGAGTTAATATTACGCACATTGAATTAGAGAACAGTGTTATGAAAACACTCAGCAATAAATGACTTGAAAGTCAAACTTTATCCATGATGCTTTAATGAGATACATCTCCAGTTGTAGAGAACGTCTTGTAGACTGTGTTGTGTTGTTCTCTCATTACGTTAAAAGCAATTATATGATTTTATCACATCAAATCAGTGGCTCCATAATTTTAGTTAAATAGACTTCAGAGCGTATTGCTTTTATATATTTTTTTTATCAAATACGTTACAGTTTTGAATCATTATTACATTCTTAATGAAGAACATGGCATTACAATTTTTTTCACACCCAATTGATATTCATTACGACATGTTCAACAAATATAATTTCTTTGATGTAGTGGGTAATGTAAACTGTAAACGATCTACTGAAAATGGCATTGTTTTTATATTATAAAAGCCTCCCCAAAAATTGTCCTGTTTTTATATGTTAATTATATTTAAAAATCCATTTTCTCAATTAAACTGTTCGATGATATTTTATTTATTTATTTATTTAAAAAAGAAAAAGAAAACATTGGCGCTGATGGTGATATGGATGCCCCGGCATCTTAGTTCCGACTCACGTTTTGCGCAACCATAGTGCTGCTTAGAGGTGTGATGGTGTGACCCATGTCCAATCGTCAGTATGTCCTTGCACGCAAGTATGGATTTGATAAGCCAGCTGTGGGGATCTCTGTACAAAATTTGGATGTCCCATAGATATTGATCAATTGCCTTTAGAAAACTTGCCCATGCAGTAGGCTGGAAGTAGGATTACCTGCTTGGCACAAGTCTCTGGCTGAAGTACATCCTCACCAATCATATGTACTCCTTTGTCCAGTAGCCTTGGATCCATGGGCTTTATTCAGAGTTTTATGGAACTATGTTTTTCACGTATATTGATGTTTTTTGATCATGTGCATGTGCAAATCTGGTACTGTGATATCAACAATGGAGCCCCAATAGCTGCAGCAGGATTGACTTGCTGCTGTCAGTGCCAAATTAAGGGAGAGGCCTGGGTGGTAAGTGTCCCAGGGCCTGCCTGTCTTAGGGGGCTCCTCAGCCGGGGCTGCTGGGGAGCCCCATAAGTGACATTGTCGATGAGACTGTCTGTCTCCAGGCCCCACTACCAGCAGCAGAACCTGGAGAGTAAAATTGTCCCTGACGTCTGCATCACTGCACCTAACTGTATCATATACAGCAGCGACATGTACTGAGCTAAGAGACACCTCCCCTCCCTCTCTGCGTCCGGTTCTGTCTGAGTGCGGACCGACCAAAGCCTCACAAGCCAGCAGTAATAGTGGTCTCTCTTCCCGCGCTTTCCCTCTCGCGAGGGGTGGTGGTTACAATTTGAAAGCTGCTTATTTATTTATTCATTAACAGTTTCTTATATAGCGCAGCAAATTCCGTTGCGCTTTACAATTGGACACAATGATACAACAAACCTGGCTAATAAACAAACAGTCAGAGGTAGGAAGGCCCTGCTTGAAAGCTTACAATCTATAGGGAAATAGGCGTGGATACACAAGGAAAGGCATTATCTATTGCAAGGGTTCTCAAACTCGGTCCTCAGGACCCCACACGGTGCATGTTTTGCAGGTCTCCTCACAGAATCAAAAGTGAAATAATTAGCTCCACTTGCGTACCTTTTAAAAGGTGTCAGTGAGTAATTAATACACCTGCGCACCTGCTGGGTTACCTGCAAAACATGCACTGTGTGGGGTCCTGAGGACCGAGTTTGAGAACCCCTGACCTATTGCATATTTGTCCACCGGATTGCAAAGGTTCTAGGTGGGTTGCATGATATCACATCACAGCAATTATGAACCCTGGTCAGAAAGAAGAGAAAGTGAAGAAAGAGAAAATATGTGGAGGATATGTGCGGACTGTACAGTAGGGATATAATCAGATAGGAAAGCTTATGAAGGTTGAGTGAGCGGTTCTGGAATGTGATAAGCTGCCTGAAGAGGTGAGTTTTCAGGGAACGTTTGAATGTTTGGAGACATGGGGAGAGTCTTATTGTGCATGGTAGGGCATTCCACAGAGTGGGTGCAGCCCGATGAAAGTCCTGCAATCGTGCATGGGGTCACGTAATGAGTCTGGATGAGAGACGTAGATCTTGTAATGATCAGAGAGGTTGGGTTGGGAGATATTTTGAGATAAGTGAAGAGATGTACGTTGGTGCAGTTTGGTTAATGGCCTTGTGTGTAAGTAAAAGTATTTTATACTGAATACAGTAGAATACCGGTAACCAATGGAGGGACTGACAGAGTGGATCTGCAGATGATGAACATCTAGCAAGGAAGATTAGCCTCGTCGCTGCATTCAGAATGAATTGTAGTGGTGAGAGTCTGCTTGAGGCAGAAGGCAGCGACCGTTTGTGGCAGTTGGGGCCGTTAGCCGTACATCCAGTTGCGGGAGGTGTATGTGAGCACTGGGTGGCAGCTGTGCCAGGAACACGGACATAATGTAAATGCGCTCATTATACGTAAACACTTCCATCTTTTCTGTAAGAAGTCATGGGGACACTATACTACTGCTTTACCGCACAGATGACCCCGAGCTGTTTTATTATTTTACACTGGCTACTATCACAACTGTCCAAAATTGGGACAATATAAGCTGCTCCCAGATATACCAGTGATCACCCAAAAGTGCCACCCGGAAATATTATCCCACCCCTTTAAGGGTAACAATTCTGGACAATAGTAATGCTGCCATCATGAGGCCAGCTGGGAGGTAGAGACCGCCTGAGCCCCCCAGTCCTGCAGTTCAGCTCCGGGGGAGCGGACATCTGGATCCATACCATCACTGCTCTTATAGGTTGTCATAGTGCTTCATAATGACAAACTTTCATAGCAGGGCATGGCATGACATGCTGTGTCTACTGTACTAGTCACGTCCTCTGGCGGCAGCAGCAGCACCGGTGGGCAGTAGAGAGCGCTGTACAACTGGAACTGTTGTCATCCCAAGAAGGAGCGACTCACAGGAGGCTGCAGCTGCATATCATGGTGGGACTGCAGCATTCAATGAGTTAATTATGGAAATATTTGGGGGGATATGTTACTAAAATATATAAGGGGTGGGAGTGAGGTGGGAGAGATGATTAAATATATTATATGAGGGGTGAGAAGACCATAAACTGTACATATATATATATATATATATATATATATATATACCTATATACAGATTAGGTCGTACTCACGTATAGATGCCAGAACAACAGCTGGGGTGTCACCCACAAATCCTCTCCAGAGAATCCACTTGTAGAAACAAACAATGGAGCACTCACCAGTCTTTTCTTAATCAAACATCAACAAGGTTTTATTAACCAGACAGCATAAAGTTGACTGCCCACTGCAGTCCATCAAAGATTCATGGGTCCTCTCAAACGTTTTCGGTCATATATAGACCGTCATCAGGAGACACAAATTTATGTAAGAAGCTGTCCCATCTTAGTTAAAACACCTTTTGTAAGAAACTGTCCCATGTAAGAAGCTCCTCATCATAGTTAAAACACCTGGTGTTTTAACTATGATGGGACAGCTTCTTACATAAACTTGTGTCTCCTGATGACGGTCTATATATGACCAAAAACGTTTGAGAGGACCCATGAATCTTTGTTGGACTGCAGTGGGCAGTCAACTTTATGCTGTCTGGTTAATAAAACCTTGTTGGTGTTTGATTAAGAAAAGACTGGTGAGTGCTCCATTGTTTGTTTATATATATATATATATATATATATATACCTGTATATAAATCACAGGTGGACCGGCACCCCTCCTTGCTCTGGTGCCCTCTGGAACAATTGTATAAACTTTAATACATACATGCAGCTGCATTCAGAGTCTTTAAACAAACCATGTGTATTTCACATCACACAAACAAGATCCTAACGTTTCGGGGCTCTATATAGTAACACAGTTCATAGGAATTAACACTACAGCATTTAATCATTTTACTAAAAATGTAGCACATATAACATGGTTATCAATAATGAATAAATGTATTTGACTTTGCAAAACTGAGGACATTTTATTTCCAGCTATGTTAATCCACTATCTAAGGTTATTTTGTTTTTTTATAAATATGCATTACCCAGGCGGACATTTTTCTGTAAACAAGCTCCTTTTAGTATGTACCAAAATTGGTAGGCCATGTCATGGATTGATCTAATTGTGCCTCAAAATATGCGCAAAGACCTGTTCAACAGCTTCCAGTCCTGCAAGATTGAAGTTAAATGTCCCTCTTCATTTTATTTATATTGCTATTTCCAGAAAGACAACGATCTTTTTAAAGCATATTTTACTCTGCACCAATTACGTCTTTTTTAGTTGCTCACTATTTTTATTTACTTGAAAACATATTGCTCATTTCTGGAATTTGTGCTACGAAACAAGCAATGTTGATATCATTTTAATTATGAAACTACTTAATTACTAAACAGGAACAAAGCCACCCTTTTTAATTATGATGATCTATGGGAGAGGCGATACTGAAAATGGGAATTGTAATGTTCATGAAGGGAGAGATACAAAGGAAAATAGACAATTAACGAGGTAGTAATTTCACTAGCTTCAAATGACGTTGACAAGTAAAGGTCAAAACATTACTCAATGTTGCTTAACTTTCACCATATAAATCACTAAATATAATAGCTTTTTTTGTTAACATCCTTGATATTTCACCAGCTACTCGTTGAGTAATTATATGGTTATGCTACATTTGAATTGAAATAGCAAAACAAGTAGAGGTATTTATCATTCTATATTAATATGTTTCATTTAGTTGTAAAATTATACATAAAAACTTTAAAAAAATCTCAATTTTCAACTGTCTCTTTCACTATGTTAATACAAGTATATAATGTTTGAACACATAGGGCCAAATGTAATAGAGTGAGAGTTTCAGAAAGTGAGAGATTTGGGGGTATATTCAATTGAGGTCGGATCCATTCCGACATGCATTTGTCGGAAATGGATCCAACAAGGGCTATTCAATGCCCATCTCAAATCGACTTTAAAAAAGTCGAATTGAGATGAGGGACCGGAGAGGGGGAGACCAGTGGGGAAACGGGGGACAGCAGTGCTGCAGGAGGATGTGGCACAGCCGCCAGACCTCACGGCAGCATCCACCCGGCTCCAGCAAGCGGGACCTCACTTGCTGGAGCCGGGTGGATGCGGCGGCTGTGCCACATCCTCCTGCAGCGCTGTGCTGTAGCGCTGCTGTCCCCCGTCTGCCCGCGGCTCTCCCCGGCCTGCCCGCGGCTCTCCCCCCTCTCCTCCCCTCAGGTCCCTCATCTCAGTCCAACTTTTTTAAGTCAGACTGAGATGGTCGTAAACAGGGCCAAAACCTGTCGAATTTGGCCCCATTTCCCTCAGAAGCAAGTGAATCGGCAGCTATACCGCCGATTCACGTACTATTCGACAAGTCAAATTTCCAGACTTGTCGAATAAAAAAGCTGGAGACTGAATAGGTCGGAACCTCTTCCGACCTGAAAAAGTCGAAAACTGCTGTCTTTTCGACAAGATGGCAGTTTTGACCTTAATTGAATATACCCCTTGGAAAGGTTTTTCAGGGTTTTTTTAAGTGGCAATCATTTACACTGCAAAACCAGGTTGATCTTACTGTGTAAATGATTGCACTTTAAAAAAAAACTGCAAAACCTTACCAAATCTCTAATTTTTTGAAATTCTTACTCTATTACATTTATCCCAAAAGCTCTTCCAGTGTGATGTGGTCAGGATCCCAGCAGTTGAAATCCCGATGGTCAGAATGAAGACAGTAAGCACTAGGGTTAAGCACTAGGCAGAGGGTTAGGATATGGGGGTGAGGGGAGAGGTTAGGGTTAGGCTTAGGCTGTGGGAGGGGACAGTTAAGGTTAGGCTGTGGAAGGAGTGAATTAGGGTTAGGGCTAGGATTAAGGTTAAAATGCTCACCAGATCCGTTGGGATTTTAAAAACTGGGATGCCGCTGTCACCATTGTTACCATGGGGAATCCAATAGCTGGGATAGCAATAACCTCCCCATTCAGTTAAAGAGTAACTCTTCATGGAATAGTATTACTTGTTCTTAGCTTGTTCTCCCTTACTGTAGGTTTCAGTCATGGAGATAGGTTTTGTATTTAAAATGACAATATTAAATACAGAACCAGGCGTGATATTATTTCTATTTTAAATATCCTGATCTAATCTGAGGAGAATGTGCAGGATTAAACACATACCAGTAAGTAATTCATGCTTTTTTTTATTGATACTGCCATTATCTGATGCAGTCAGACTGTTCCAGTTCAGTTTCTCAGCAGAACATCCCTAGGTGAATAATCTGTGTATCCTGCCCCCTAATACTGTTGTTACCCTGTTTCTGTATTGCTCCTCATATTATCAGCCCTTTTCCCTAGTTTTCTAGTCATAGGGCAGGATGTACTGTAGTACGCATCAAATCTGCAATGGGATATATCCTGCCAACATACCGGCATTAATAACGCAGGTACAGTATATACCTAGAAATGCGATTAGAATTGCTAAGGATAGATCTCCCGAAAAGAGTTGTCTTTTACGATCACAGGACTTCCATTTTTGTATTTTGGGGGCCCTTCTCTGCATGCGCAGTATGACGTGTGCAACAGGGGGTGCAGGGAGGGATCCGATCGGATCCCTCTAAGATGGAAATGCTTCTTTTGGATAATGACATCTAAAGATGGCGTTACCCACCGGGTGTAAGCTACGGGATCCGGTGTCTAGGTCGACAGTAACTACAGTAGGTTAACAGTGTCTAGGTTGACCACTATTGGTCGACAGTAACTAGGTCGACAGGGTTTCTAGGTCAATAGGGTCTCTATGTCGACATGTTCTAGGTTGACAGGTCAAAAAGGTCAACTTGAGTTTTTCACGATTTTCTTATTTTTTTAACCTTTTCATACTTAACGATCCACGTGGACTATGATTGGAATGGTAATCACCTTTCCCGAAGCCCATGCGAGGGGACATGATGCACTAAATTGGGGTTCCCGGTCACTCTACGAAGAAATTAACACTCAAAAAACATAAAAAACTCATGTCGACCTTTTGACCTGTCAACCTAGACCATGTCGACCTAAAGACCCTGTCGACCTAGAGGCCCTGTCGACCTAGTTACTGTCGACCAATAGTGGTCGACTTAGACACTGTCGACCTAGTTACTATCTACCTTCCATACCACACCCGTAAGCTACATTCCAGAGCTTGGTACATAGGAAATGCTGCCAAAACTCAGAAACCTGCATTTCAGAGTTTTGGCCACATTTTTTCCCTTAATACATCCCGCCAATAGCAGCAAGTGTGCTAATATGTCTCTTTGCTTGTGTGATACGGCTGTAGCCATGCTCATCCATCCTGTGGTTTGCCATATGGGCACAAGCGCCGTGGCACAGGTACGCAGAGCTGTAGCTTAGTACGCTGCTCATGTATTCCTATAAACGCGCATACTTAGAAACACGTGCGTGTCCTAGTTGCAGGCCTGGATTGCCATGAATACGCCAAGCTGCAGGATTGTACATCTGTACATACTGTACTGGATTGCCAGAGCAAATGAGCAGTGTTATGATAACTCATCTCTTGGGCAACCTCTGTACTTCCTAATGCACAGGATTTGAGAAAACCCCATAGATCTAAATACGAGATATCCGTGGACACGCACAGATGTTGGAATGTGGCTGAACTTGTGACAAGTGAAAAAAGCTCTGCTTTTCATCACCTAGTAAGTGCTCATAACGCTACGCCTCCATAGCTTGCTATGATCTAGCATTATTAACATAATCTAGTAGCTTCTGGAGAAATCTGTTATTTTGCCTTATAAATTTTGAAAAAGCAAACCCTTTTTTTCCAGTGAATATACCACTACTGTATGTACATTTGTCCATAGTCCTGTTTGCCACAATTGGCCTCAGTCTTTGGAGGCATCTCTCTACCTGAAGGTTGGTCCTTATTGGAAATGCAGATGCTATAGAACAACACACTGGGACCAGTAGCTTAGTTCTGCTGCAGTGTATCAGATGCCAAATGTTTATTCCTTGCTAGTCCCTGTGTTTTCTCAGTTTCTATTGATGTTGTGGTTTCTGACTATTGCCTGTCTTACTGCTTGTTCTGGTTTCCTGACCTCTGTGCTGCCTGAATCATTATGTCATTACGACTTTATTCCCTAAAGTGTAAGCACATCTCCCAATCTTGTGTTCCTGTCAACTCCAACTCATGGATTCCACAATCCTCCAGTTACTGCTCTTACACTATCTCATGATCATTATACTGTCTGTAATTAGGTTGTAGTTTTAACATTCTGACATGTTGAATCTAGATGTTAAAACAAAAGGTTCTTCAACGTGGTCGTCAAGGCACCCCAACGGTCCAGGTTTTAGGTCTATCCATGACTCAGCACAGATGGTTAATCAAACTGACTAAGGTGCTAATTAAGTCACCTGTGGCCAAGCATGGATAAACATAAAACCTGGACCATTGGGGTGGCTTGAGGACCACATTTGAGATCCTCTGTGTTAAAATTAATTTATTTTCTATTTTCTGTTATTGCTGTGTACAATACATATTATTTGGCATGCATCTAATGGTGTTCAATTGTAGAACCTAATTTCTGAGTTGCACATTAACTTACATTCTTGTCATGCTTTATATTATCTACATTTATTATTACTTTTTAAATCTTCTATCATCAATAAACCCTTTTTAATGTAATGCCACTTTCTTTTTGCTTAATATCAATATTAAATTTGCAGACCAACACCTCTGAGTGATATAATAATGATGGCGGTATACTGACCTAACTTACTTGCTCTGTGACACCAAAGGATGCAGATAGCTAAGACGGGCTTGATACTTGAGAAGGGTGTTTGGTCAAGGTTGTAAAACAAAAATGTGGTGCAGAAATGATGAAGGTAAACACACAATCATTCCTTCCTTAGTCTATTCCAAATACCTAAAGTTCAAATTTCCGGTCTTACTTTTACACTCTAAATAAATAATTATCCCACTTTTGATCTGGGCTGGTTCCAACCTTGCGGAAAGATGCAAACTCTACACAAATGGGCAACAGGTAAATTCCTTAATGTCTTTTACTTTAAAAATTGCAATTTGTCATCCAGACTAGCCCAAATCACCCAAAACAAGAGCATGGTCTCTAGTGCAAAACAATGGGTAGGTTTGGAATCTGAGTTTGAATATTGAGGACTGGATACCAGAAACATCAATGTCTTAGCTCCCTTGGATATCCTAATTGTATTTCGTAAACTGCAATAGATGTTCCCAATTACAGTTATACTTCCAGATTAGAAGCTTTTATAATTTAACAAAGGCTTTAGATAGGCACCATCATTTGGTCCAAGAAATTAATTGCAACATTACAAGCACGTTTAATCCCTTTTCTTGCATTAAATTACAATCTGGTAAATTAAAAGTGTTCAGGTAAAATTTATAAAATGCATTCTATAAAATTATACATAGCAGCTGATTGGTTGCCATGGGCAACTCCTCCACTGGCTCACTTCTCCACACTTTTCACTCTTTCGTGAATAGATCCCATAAACTCATATGAGTTTAAATGTGTAAAGGGTATGGGGGAGACACTTGTCCCTTTTGATCGAGTTAGCGTACAGTAACTTTTGCAGAGTGCACCCCTTCAGAAGAATCTGCCCTGAAGTAATCTTTTGTAGATTGTAGAAGCATCTCCCAAAAGTGGAGAATGATGTGTACTGTGAATTGCATTGGGAGGACCATTCGGGTTCATCAAGGCAACAACAAAGCATTGTGCGGTCCACATCAACTGCATTCCATAAATTATTTCCACTGACCGGTGAGTACAAAATGACCTAGAGTCAGGGCTGCCATCAAAAATTGTGGTGCCCGGGACTGACAAAAGAGACAGGGCTCCTCAGCCCCTCCAAAAAAAGATTCTGCCGCACTACTCCACCCCTATGTGATGTAATACATTGTGATATTACATACTGTATAGGTGGAGGGTTGCGGACCTAAAGGAATGGTTCACAGAGAACTGATATGCAGTTGAAGGTTTGTATTAAGAAGTCCTCCCTGTGCATCAGTTGTTTCACAGCCTGGTTCAGCTCATCAGATATTGGTGCTAGGAGCCAGGGGTGGGCCCCCTCTCTTTAAGGGCCTGGGACACCATTCCCCACAGCCCCCCCCCCCCTCCCCCTTCCCTTCCCCCCCGATGGCTGCCCTGCCTAGAGTAAAACCATGGTGAAAAAGTTTTGTTCTTTTTGTTAGTATGTTCCTATTTGAAAAGAGGTCTTGTTACGGTATTACTACCATTTCAGCAAAGTAGAAAATAGCAAGAAAAAACTGTAATGTTCTTTACTAGTGGACAGAAGATTTGAGGAAGGCTCTTATCCGTGGAATCTAAGCCTAAATTGCAACGTTTATTAATATATAAAAATGTCTATAGCAAATTGCCAAAACTACATGAGGGACTAAAGAAGCAGAAGTAATAAAATACAGACTCTAAACATAAAACTGGGATCACATTTATAATCTCAGGGAGGGGATGCAGAAATATCACTGTCTGAAATGAACACTTGTTACATTTTAAAAACTGCTCCTTGAGATATGTATGGTACCCCACTCTCATTTTGATGCAAAACATTTCCTAAAATTTTACCCCGTGGAGTTCATTTAATTGGGAGCGAATGGAATCCTGCAATCCGTGGTACAGAATATTTACATAGCAAATTTTGTTTGCAATTAAATTTCAAATTTGCAATGCGTTCTCCCAGTAAATTTGTGTTTCTTTTTCTGCCTTAAAAGATAACATGGTAGGAAAAACCTTAATTGTTCGTTAAAATGTTGGGATACAATGAACCGCTGATAAACCCCACCCTATGAATAATAAAGCATCTGCTGTGGTTTAAATAGCAGAATTTGACCAATAAATTGAGATGAGCGGGTTCGGTTTCTCTGAATCCGAACCCGCCCGAACTTCATGGTTTTTTTCACGGGTCCGAGCAGACTCGGATCCTCCCGCCTTGCTCGGTTAACCCGAGCGCGCCCGAACGTCATCATGACGCTGTCGGATTCTCGCGAGACTCGGATTCTATATAAGGAGCCGCGCGTCGCCGCCATTTTCACACGTGCATTGAGATTGATAGGGAGAGGACGTGGCTGGCGTCCTCTCCATTTAGATTATAAGAGAGAGAGATTTACTGGAGTTTAGGACTAGGAGGAGTACTGTAGAAGTGTAGAGAGTGCAGAGAGTTTACTAGTGAGTGACCACCAGACAGTGCAGTTTATTTAATATATCCGTTCTCTGCCTGAAAAAAGCGATACACACAGTGACTCAGTCACATACCATATCTGTGTGCACTGCTCAGGCTCAGCCCAGTGTGCTGCATCATCTATATATATTATATATCTGTCTGACTGCTCAGCTCACACAGCTTATAATTGTGGGGGAGACTGGGGAGCACTGCAGTGCCAGTTATAGGTTATAGCAGGAGCCAGGAGTACATAATATTATATAGTGAGTGACCACCAGACAGTGCAGTTTATTTAATATATCCGTTCTCTGCCTGAAAAAAGCGATACACACAGTGACTCAGTCACATACCATATCTGTGTGCACTGCTCAGGCTCAGCCCAGTGTGCTGCATCATCTATATATATTATATATCTGTCTGACTGCTCAGCTCACACAGCTTATAATTGTGGGGGAGACTGGGGAGCACTGCAGTGCCAGTTATAGGTTATAGCAGGAGCCAGGAGTACATAATATTATATTAAAATTAAACAGTGCACACTTTTGCTGCAGGAGTGCCACTGCCAGTGTGACTGACCAGTGACCTGACCACACTGACCACCAGTATAGTTAGTAGTATACTTATATTGTGATTGCCTGAAAAAGTTAAACACTCGTCGTGTGACTTCACTTGTGTGTTGTTGTTTTTTTTATTCTATAAAAATAAAACTCATTCTGCTGACAGACAGTGTCCAGCAGGTCCGTCATTATATAATATATAATATATACCTGTCCGGCTGCAGTAGTGATATATATATATTTTTTATATCATTTATCATCCAGTCGCAGCAGACACAGTACGGTAGTTCACGGCTGTGGCTACCTCTGTGTCTGCACTCGGCAGGCAGTCCATCCATAATTGTATACCACCTAACCGTGGTTTTTTTTTTCTTCTTTATACATACATACTACTACGACATCTCTTTATCAACCAGTCTATATTAGCAGCAGACACAGTACAGTACGGTAGTTCACGGCTGTGGCTACCTCTGTGTCTGCACTCGGCAGGCAGTCCGTCCATAATTGTATACCACCTAACCGTGGTTTTTTTTTCTTTCTTCTTTATACATACATAGTTACATAGACATCTCTTTATCAACCAGTCTATATTAGCAGCAGACACAGTACAGTACGGTAGTTCACGGCTGTGGCTACCTCTGTGTCTGCACTCGGCAGGCAGTCCGTCCATAATTGTATACCACCTAACCGTGGTTTTTTTTTTCTTTCTTCTTTATACATACATAGTTACATAGACATCTCTTTATCAACCAGTCTATATTAGCAGCAGACACAGTACAGTACGGTAGTTCACGGCTGTGGCTACCTCTGTGTCTGCACTCGGCAGGCAGTCCGTCCATAATTGTATACCACCTAACCGTGGTTTTTTTTTCTTTCTTCTTTATACATACATAGTTACATAGACATCTCTTTATCAACCAGTCTATATTAGCAGCAGACACAGTACAGTACGGTAGTTCACGGCTGTGGCTACCTCTGTGTCTGCACTCGGCAGGCAGTCCGTCCATAATTGTATACCACCTAACCGTGGTTTTTTTTTCTTTCTTCTTTATACATACATAGTTACATAGACATCTCTTTATCAACCAGTCTATATTAGCAGCAGACACAGTACAGTACGGTAGTTCACGGCTGTGGCTACCTCTGTGTCTGCACTCGGCAGGTAGTCCGTCCATAATTGTATACCACCTAACCGTGGTTTTTTTTTCTTTCTTCTTTATACATACATACTACTACGACATCTCTTTATCAACCAGTCTATATTATTAGCAGCAGACACAGTACAGTACGGTAGTTCACGGCTGTGGCTACCTCTGTGTCTGCACTCGGCAGGCAGTCCGTCCATAATTGTATACCACCTAACCGTGTTTTTTTTTTCTTTCTTCTTTATACATACATAGTTACATAGACATCTCTTTATCAACCAGTCTATATTAGCAGCAGACACAGTACTGTACGGTAGTTCACGGCTGTGGCTACCTCTGTGTCTGCACTCGGCAGGCAGTCCATAATTGTATACTAGTATCCATCTCCATTGTTTACCTGAGGTGCCTTTTAGTTGTGCCTATTAAAATATGGAGAACAAAAATGTTGAGGTTCCAAAATTAGGGAAAGATCAAGATCCACTTCCACCTCGTGCTGAAGCTGCTGCCACTAGTCATGGCCGAGACGATGAAATGCCAGCAACGTCGTCTGCCAAGGCCGATGCCCAATGTCATAGTACAAAGCATGTCAAATCCAAAACACCAAATATCAGAAAAAAAAGGACTCCAAAACCTAAAATAAAATTGTCGGAGGAGAAACGTAAACTTGCCAATATGCCATTTACGACACGGAGTGGCAAGGAACGGCTGAGGCCCTGGCCTATGTTCATGGCTAGTGGTTCAGCTTCACATGAGGATGGAAGCACTCAGCCTCTCGCTAGAAAAATGAAAAGACTCAAGCTGGCAAAAGCAGCACAGCAAAGAACTGTGCATTCTTCGAAATCCCAAATCCACAAGGAGAGTCCAATTGTGTCGGTTGCGATGCCTGACCTTCCCAACACTGGACGTGAAGAGCATGCGCCTTCCACCATTTGCACACCCCCTGCAAGTGCTGGAAGGAGCACCCGCAGTCCAGTTCCTGATAGTCAGATTGAAGATGTCAGTGTTGAAGTACACCAGGATGAGGAGGATATGGGTGTTGCTGGCGCTGGGGAGGAAATTGACCAGGAGGATTCTGATGGTGAGGTGGTTTGTTTAAGTCAGGCACCCGGGGAGACACCTGTTGTCCGTGGGAGGAATATGGCCGTTGACATGCCAGGTGAAAATACCAAAAAAATCAGCTCTTCGGTGTGGAGGTATTTCAACAGAAATGCGGACAACAGGTGTCAAGCCGTGTGTTCCCTTTGTCAAGCTGTAATAAGTAGGGGTAAGGACGTTAACCACCTCGGAACATCCTCCCTTATACGTCACCTGCAGCGCATTCATAATAAGTCAGTGACAAGTTCAAAAACTTTGGGTGACAGCGGAAGCAGTCCACTGACCAGTAAATCCCTTCCTCTTGTAACCAAGCTCACGCAAACCACCCCACCAATTCCCTCAGTGTCAATTTCCTCCTTCCCCAGGAATGCCAATAGTCCTGCAGGCCATGTCACTGGCAATTCTGACGATTCCTCTCCTGCCTGGGATTCCTCCGATGCATCCTTGCGTGTAACGCCTACTGCTGCTGGCGCTGCTGTTGTTGCTGCTGGGAGTCGATGGTCATCCCAGAGGGGAAGTCGTAAGCCCACTTGTACTACTTCCAGTAAGCAATTGACTGTTCAACAGTCCTTTGCGAGGAAGATGAAATATCACAGCAGTCATCCTGCTGCAAAGCGGATAACTGAGGCCTTGACAACTATGTTGGTGTTAGACGTGCGTCCGGTATCCGCCGTTAGTTCACAGGGAACTAGACAATTTATTGAGGCAGTGTGCCCCCGTTACCAAATACCATCTAGGTTCCACTTCTCTAGGCAGGCGATACCGAGAATGTACACGGACGTCAGAAAAAGACTCACCAGTGTCCTAAAAAATGCAGTTGTACCCAATGTCCACTTAACCACGGACATGTGGACAAGTGGAGCAGGGCAGGGTCAGGACTATATGACTGTGACAGCCCACTGGGTAGATGTATGGACTCCCGCTGCAAGAACAGCAGCGGCGGCACCAGTAGCAGCATCTCGCAAACGCCAACTCTTTCCTAGGCAGGCTACGCTTTGTATCACCGCTTTCCAGAATACGCACACAGCTGAAAACCTCTTACGGCAACTGAGGAAGATCATCGCGGAATGGCTTACCCCAATTGGACTCTCCTGTGGATTTGTGGCATCGGACAACGCCAGCAATATTGTGTGTGCATTAAATATGGGCAAATTCCAGCACGTCCCATGTTTTGCACATACCTTGAATTTGGTGGTGCAGAATTTTTAAAAAAACGACAGGGGCGTGCAAGAGATGCTGTCGGTGGCCAGAAGAATTGCGGGACACTTTCGGCGTACAGGCACCACGTACAGAAGACTGGAGCACCACCAAAAACTACTGAACCTGCCCTGCCATCATCTGAAGCAAGAAGTGGTAACGAGGTGGAATTCAACCCTCTATATGCTTCAGAGGTTGGAGGAGCAGCAAAAGGCCATTCAAGCCTATACAATTGAGCACGATATAGTAGGTGGAATGCACCTGTCTCAAGCGCAGTGGAGAATGATTTCAACGTTGTGCAAGGTTCTGATGCCCTTTGAACTTGCCACACGTGAAGTCAGTTCAGACACTGCCAGCCTGAGTCAGGTCATTCCCCTCATCAGGCTTTTGCAGAAGAAGCTGGAGACATTGAAGGAGGAGCTAACACGGAGCGATTCCGCTAGGCATGTGGGACTTGTGGATGGAGCCCTTAATTCGCTTAACAAGGATTCACGGGTGGTCAATCTGTTGAAATCAGAGCACTACATTTTGGCCACCGTGCTCGATCCTAGATTTAAAGCCTACCTTGGATCTCTCTTTCCGGCAGACACAAGTCTGCTGGGGTTGAAAGACCTGCTGGTGACAAAATTGTCAAGTCAAGCGGAACGCGACCTGTCAACATCTCCTCCTTCACATTCTCCCGCAACTGGGGGTGCGAGGAAAAGGCTCAGAATTCCGAGCCCACCCGCTGGCGGTGATGCAGGGCAGTCTGGAGCGACTGCTGATGCTGACATCTGGTCCGGACTGAAGGACCTGACAACGATTACGGACATGTCGTCTACTGTCACTGCATATGATTCTCTCAACATTGATAGAATGGTGGAGGATTATATGAGTGACCGCATCCAAGTAGGCACGTCACACAGTCCGTACTTATACTGGCAGGAAAAAGAGGCAATTTGGAGGCCCTTGCACAAACTGGCTTTATTCTACCTAAGTTGCCCTCCCACAAGTGTGTACTCCGAAAGAGTGTTTAGTGCCGCCGCTCACCTTGTCAGCAATCGGCGTACGAGGTTACATCCAGAAAATGTGGAGAAGATGATGTTCATTAAAATGAATTATAATCAATTCCTCCGCGGAGACATTGACCAGCAGCAATTGCCTCCACAAAGTACACAGGGAGCTGAGATGGTGGATTCCAGTGGGGACGAATTGATAATCTGTGAGGAGGGGGATGTACACGGTGATATATCGGAGGGTGATGATGAGGTGGACATCTTGCCTCTGTAGAGCCAGTTTGTGCAAGGAGAGATTAATTGCTTCTTTTTTGGGGGGGGTCCAAACCAACCCGTCATATCAGTCACAGTCGTGTGGCAGACCCTGTCACTGAAATGATGGGTTGGTTAAAGTGTGCATGTCCTGTTTTGTTTATACAACATAAGGGTGGGTGGGAGGGCCCAAGGACAATTCCATCTTGCACCTCTTTTTTCTTTTCTTTTTCTTTGCATCATGTGCTGATTGGGGAGGGTTTTTTGGAAGGGACATCCTGCGTGACACTGCAGTGCCACTCCTAAATGGGCCCGGTGTTTGTGTCGGCCACTAGGGTCGCTAATCTTACTCACACAGTCAGCTACCTCATTGCGCCTCTTTTTTTCTTTGCGTCATGTGCTGTTTGGGGAGGGTTTTTTGGAAGGGACATCCTGCGTGACACTGCAGTGCCACTCCTAGATGGGCCCGGTGTTTGTGTCGGCCACTAGGGTCGCTAATCTTACTCACACAGCTACCTCATTGCGCCTCTTTTTTTCTTTGCGTCATGTGCTGTTTGGGGAGGGTTTTTTGGAAGGGACATCCTGCGTGACACTGCAGTGCCACTCCTAGATGGGCCCGGTGTTTGTGTCGGCCACTAGGGTCGCTAATCTTACTCACACAGCTACCTCATTGCGCCTCTTTTTTTCTTTGCGTCATGTGCTGTTTGGGGAGGGTTTTTTGGAAGGGCCATCCTGCGTGACACTGCAGTGCCACTCCTAGATGGGCCCGGTGTTTGTGTCGGCCACTAGGGTCGCTAATCTTACTCACACAGCTACCTCATTGCGCCTCTTTTTTTCTTTGCGTCATGTGCTGTTTGGGGAGGGTTTTTTGGAAGGGACATCCTGCGTGACACTGCAGTGCCACTCCTAGATGGGCCCGGTGTTTGTGTCGGCCACTAGGGTCGCTTATCTTACTCACACAGCGACCTCGGTGCAAATTTTAGGACTAAAAATAATATTGTGAGGTGTGAGGTATTCAGAATAGACTGAAAATGAGTGTAAATTATGGTTTTTGAGGTTAATAATACTTTGGGATCAAAATGACCCCCAAATTCTATGATTTAAGCTGTTTTTTAGTGTTTTTTGAAAAAAACACCCGAATCCAAAACACACCCGAATCCGACAAAAAAAATTCGGTGAGGTTTTGCCAAAACGCGTTCGAACCCAAAACACGGCCGCGGAACCGAACCCAAAACCAAAACACAAAACCCGAAAAATTTCAGGCGCTCATCTCTACCACTAAAGAGATTTTTTTTTAGGTGATTTTCTCTAATAAGCTCAAAAATGGATGAAATAATGTTAGACATGGATGTTGAGGTAGCAGAAGTGAATAATGTGTTGATGGCACTAGGCGTGTTCTATGTATTTATGGTATTTAGATGCCAGGTATATAGGTAAATATAGTTTAATGACTTGCCTGGCATGTTCGCATCAGATGCGACCACATTAGCAAGTGTTTTATCTGACCAGGATGCGACCAGTCAGATATAGAGTGTTTGCAGCTGCAGGCGGTCCCTCTGCTTTCCTGCACCCTCCCCCCATGTCTGCCATGCTGTTGATCATTGCTGACAATGCAGACAATAGCAGCCGCTGGGGAAGTGCAAATCAAGTCCCCCAAACACCTCTTCCCCCCTGTGTACCAGGCAGCTGCTGGGGCTATTAAAATGAAAGTTGCGATGTTGGTCGCAATGTTTCCGATGTTCCGGTAGTGCCGACCAACCATTGTTCAATTTGAAAAAAAAGTTTTTTTTGTTTTTTTACAAAGATGACAAAAACAATTTTTTTCTTTTTTTTAACTAAAATCATTTTGATTAACGTTAAATACATATTCTTCACGTAATTCACTAAATAAATTAAAAAAAATTTCTGAGCATTTTTTGGAGAAAAAAAATCGTCAGTTAAGGGGTTAATAAATCCATCAAAATGGTATCTGGTCTTTAGGTCGACAACACTTAGGTCCACATTCATTAGGTAGACCACTATTGGTCGACATGCATTAGGTTGACATGGTCACTAGGTCAAAATGGCAAAGGTCGACACATGAAAACTAAGGTCAACATGCGTTTTTCACATTTTTTCCTTTTTTTCCTTTTTCATACTTTACGATCCACATGGACTAAGATTGGGAACAGTAACCTTGCTCGAAGCATGGCGAGTGAAGCAAGCCATGCGTGGGGACACGGTGCACTAATTGGGGTTCCTGGTCACTTTACAAAGAAAATGACACACACACACAAAAAAAACTCATGTCGACCTTTTTCCATGTCAGCCTTTTCCATGTCGACCTAATGAGCATGTTAACCTATTTCAGGTGTCAACCTAGTCACTGTCGACCAATAGTGGTCGACCTGAGTGTCAACCTAGTTATTGTCAACCCAACGATCAACACCACATCAAGATATATACACAAAGGATAAAAACATAAAACAGGAGAGTCATTAGCTTATATAAAATGACAAGAAGAAAGGACTCTGCTGTCTCTAGAGATGAAATAAAATAAAATCAATTGAGTATATGGATCATACCCTGTAGGAAAGTATGGTGCCGATGGTGATATGCTGAGCAAGGTTCTTCCGGATATACCCTGCCAAGAGCCTTCTCACAGAAGGTCGCCGGGTTTTGGCTGAAACATCCAAAGCCATGGAACCCATGATGCCGATGCGTTTCGAGCTATTACAAGGCTCTATTTCAAGAGCCTTGAAAAAGAGTCTTGTAATAGCTCGAAACATGACCACAGACAGGAAGGATTTGACCAAATGTAGATAAATAGATGTGCTCAATTTTCACCCAGTAACACCCATTTAGCCACATCTGAGATTTGTATGATTCTCAAATGCAATTAGTTGGTCATAGATACTTGTGCTCGGATACTGGCACAGGATAAAAGAATGCAACTCTCAATCAGCCCCACATTCAGTCTGACAATATAATTCTTTGATGAGAAAAATAAAATACAAGTATACTGTCATTACATATTTGGATAACCCTTCTAGTAGCCCTGTTTTCACCCCTGAGATTGATGGGTATGAGATTAATGCAAACACACCTTCTTGATTTTTATATGTGATTGGACACACATATCTGCTGGCGCAAAAATCCCATGAGTGCATCACAAGTCCACTTTGGATTCACGTTGCTCTGCGGTGATTGATTGGAAAGGGTTGCACAGTTAAAGTGGTTAAATCCAGGGGCGATGGTAGCTTCCAATGTCCATCTTGGTGAGAGCCACAACCAGCACTCCATGATAATTCCTAATAAACACCACTTAAAAACATGTAGTGAATGTTCATTTATTTTAAATAAACTAATTCTGTAGAGTAAAAAGTTGTAGTGAAAAGATGGTTATTGTTTAGGGTCCGATTTATTGATAGTTGCAAATTTCTACCACTAAAATAATTTTTCTTTACAAAAATTATTTTTGTTGACAACCTCTCTTGCTGGAACAATGGCTCTAAGAACCGCCTGTGTCAGGGAAGAGTGAAAATAAAGCGGTAACTCCCCCTATCACTACTTCGTCATGTTAAAACCAGGTTGACCTACATCTCATGTTCAGCAATAAGTATATGCCAGAATGTTGACATTCAGAATGACACCAGAATGAAAACATGCTCTAAATATCAACTGTCAGAAACTCGAAATTAGTGATGAGCGGGTTCGGTTTCTCGGAAACCGAACCCCCCCGAACTTCACCCATTTTACACGGGTCCGAGGCAGGTTCGAACCTTCCCGCCTTGCTCGGCTAACCCGAGCGCGCCCGAACGTCATCATCCCGCTGTCGGATTCTCGCGAGATTCGGATTCTATATAAGCAGCCGCGCGTCGCCACCATTTTCACTCGTGCATTGCAGATGATAGGGAGAGGACGTGGCTGGTGTCCTCTCCGTTTATTGTTGAACTTGATTGCTTTATTGCTTAATTGTGGGGAGGACTGTGGAGCAGCTGTTAGGAGGAGTACAGTGCAGAGTTTTGCTGATCAGTGACCACCAGTTTTATCCGTTCTCTGCCTGAAAAAAACGCTCCATATCTGTGCTCAGTCTGCTGCATAATATATCTGTGCTGAGTGCTCACACTGCTTAATTGTGGGGACTGGGGAGCAGCTATAGCAAGAGTAGAGTGCAGAGTTTTGCTGACAGTGACCACCAGTATACGTTGTCTGCCTAAATAACACTCCATATCTGTGCTCAGTGTGCTGCTTTATTGTGGGGACTGGGGACCACCAGTATAATTAATATTATATAGGAGGTGTACAGTGCAGAGTTTTGCTGACCAGTGACCACCAGTATACTATATATAGCAGTACGAAACGGAAGGCCACTGCTGTGCCTACCTCTGTGTCGTCATTAAGTATACTATCCATCTACATTATATACCTGTGGTGCATTTTAGTTTTGCAGTTTGCTGACACAGTGACCACCAGTATACTATATATAGCAGTACGATACGGAAGGCCACTGCTGTGCCTACCTCTGTGTCGTCATTAAGTATACTATCCATCTACATTCTATACCTGTGGTGCATTTTAGTTTTGCAGTTTGCTGACACAGTGACCACCAGTATACTATATATAGCAGTATGATACGGAAGGCCACTGCTGTGCCTACCTCTGTGTCGTCATTAAGTATACTATCCATCTACATTCTATACCTGTGGTGCATTTTAGTTTTGCAGTTTGCTGACACAGTGACCACCAGTATACTATATATAGCAGTACGATACGGAAGGCCACTGCTGTGCCTACCTCTGTGTCGTCATTAAGTATACTATCCATCTACATTCTATACCTGTGGTGCATTTTAGTTTTGCAGTTTGCTGACACTGTGACCACCAGTATACTATATATAGCAGTACGATACAGAAGGCCACTGCTGTGCCTACCTCTGTGTCGTCATTAAGTATACTATCCATCTACATTCTATACCTGTGGTGCATTTTAGTTTTGCAGTTTGCTGACACAGTGACCACCAGTATACTATATATAGCAGTACGATACGGAAGGCTACTGCTGTGCCTACCTCTGTGTCGTCATTAAGTATACTATCCATCTACATTCTATAGCTGTGGTGCATTTTAGTTTTGCAGTTTGCTGACACAGTGACCACCAGTATACTATATATAGCAGTACGATACGGAAGGCCACTGCTGTGCCTACCTCTGTGTCGTCATTAAGTATACTATTCATCTACATTCTATACCTGTGGTGCATTTTAGTTTTGCAGTTTGCTGACACAGTGACCACCAGTATACTATTTATAGCAGTACGATACGGAAGGCCACTGCTGTGCCTACCTCTGTGTCGTCATTAAGTATACTATCCATCTACATTATATACCTGTGGTGCATTTTAATTTTGCAGTTTGCTGACACAGTGACCACCAGTATACTATATATAGCAGTACGATACGGAAGGCCACTGCTGTGCCTACCTCTGTGTCGTCATTAAGTATACTATCCATCTACATTCTATACCTGTGGTGCATTTTAGTTTTGCAGTTTGCTGACACAGTGACCACCAGTATACTATATATAGCAGTACGATACGGAAGGCCACTGCTGTGCCTACCTCTGTGTCATCATTAAGTATACTATCCATCTACATTCTATACCTGTGGTGCATTTTAGTTTTGCAGTTTGCTGACACAGTGACCACCAGTATACTATATATAGCAGTACGATACGGAAGGCCACTGCTGTGCCTACCTCTGTGTCGTCATTAAGTATACTATCCATCTACATTCTATACCTGTGGTGCGCCTCTTTTTTTCTTTGCATCATGTGCTGTTTGGGGACAATTTTTTTGAAGTGCCATCCTGCCTGACACTGCAGTGCTACTCCTAGATGGGCCAGGTGTTTTTGTGTCGGCCACTTGTGTCGCTTAGCTTAGTCACACAGCGACCTTGGTGCGCCTCTTTTTTTCTTTGCATCATGTGCTGATTGGGGACATTTTTTTGAAGTGCCATCCTGTCTTGACACTGCAGTGCCACTCCTAGATGGGCCAGGTGTTTGTGTCGGCCACTTGTGTCGCTTAGCTTAGTCACACAGCGACCTTGGTGCACCTCTTTAATTCTTTGCATCATGTGCTGTTTGGGGACAATTTTTTTGAAGTGCCATCCTGTCTTGACACTGCAGTGCCACTCCTAGATGGGCCAGGTGTTTGTGTCGGCCACTTGTGTCGCTTAGCTTAGTCACACAGCGACCTTGGTGCGCCTCTTTTTTTCTTTGCATCATGTGCTGTTTGGGGACAATTTTTTTGAAGTGCCATCCGGCCTGACACTGCAGTGCCACTCCTAGATGGGCCAGGTGTTTGTGTCGGCCACTTGTGTCGCTTAGCTTAGTCACACAGCGACCTTGGTGCGCCTCTTTTTTTCTTTGCATCATGTGCTGTTTGGGGACAATTTTTTTGAAGTGCCATCCTGTCTTGACACTGCAGTGCCACTCCTAGATGGGCCAGGTGTTTGTGTCGGCCACTTGTGTCGCTTAGCTTAGTCACACAGCGACCTTGGTGCGCCTCTTTTTTTCTTTGCATCATGTGCTGTTTGAGGACAATTTTTTTGAAGTGCCATCCGGCCTGACACTGCAGTGCCACTCCTAGATGGGCCAGGTGTTTGTGTCGGCCACTTGTGTCGCTTAGCTTAGTCACACAGCGACCTTGGTGCGCCTCTTTTTTTCTTTGCATCATGTGCTGTTTGGGGACAATTTTTTTGAAGTGCCATCCTGTCTTGACACTGCAGTGCCACTCCTAGATGGGCCAGGTGTTTGTGTCGGCCACTTGGGTCGCTTAGCTTAGTCACACAGCGACCTTGGTGCGCCACTTTTTTTCTTTGCATCATGTGCTGTTTGGGGACAATTTTTTTGTAGTGCCATCCTGTCTTGACACTGCAGTGCCACTCCTAGATGGGCCAGGTGTTTGTGTCGGCCACTTGTGTCGCTTATCTTAGTCACACAGCGACCTTGGTGCGCCTCTTTTTTTCTTTGCATCATGTGCTGTTTGCGGACAATTTTTTTGAAGTGCTATCCTGCCTGACACTGCAGTGCCACTCCTAGATGGGCCAGGTGTTTGTGTCGGCCACTTGTGTCGATTAGCTTAGTCACACAGCGACCTTGGTGCGCCTCTTTTTTCTTTGCATCATGTGCTGTTTGGGGACAATTTTTTTGAAGTGCCATCCTGTCTTGACACTGCAGTGCCACTCCTAGATGGGCCAGGTGTTTGTGTCGGCCACTTGTGTCGCTTAGCTTAGTCACACAGCGACCTTGGTGCACCTCTTTTTTTCTTTGCATCATGTGCTGTTTGGGGCCAATTTTTTTGAAGTGCCATCCTGTCTTGACATTGCAGTGCCACTCCTAGATGGGCCAGGTGTTTGTGTCGGCCACTTGTGTCGCTTAGCTTAGCCATCCAGCGACCTTGGTGCGCCTCTTTTTTTCTTTGCATCATGTGCTGTTTGGGGACAATTTTTTTGAAGTGCCATCCTGCCAGACACTGCAGTGCCACTCCTAGATGGGCCAGGTGTTTGTGTCGGCCACTTGTGTCGCTTAGCTTAGCCATCCAGCGACCTTGGTGCGCCTCTTTTTTTCTTTGCATCATGTGCTGTTTGGGGACAATTTTTTTGAAGTGCCATCCTGCCTGACACTGCAGTGCCACTCCTAGATGGGCCAGGTGTTTGTGTCGGCCACTTGTGTCGCTTAACTTAGCCATCCAGCGACCTCGGTGCAAATTGTAGGACTAAAAATAATATTGTGAGGTGTGAGGTGTTCAGAATAGACTGTGGAAATGAGTGGAAATTATGGTAATTGAGGTTAATAATACTATGGGATCAAAATGACCCCCAAATTCTATGATTTAAGCTGTTTTTTAGGGTTTTTTGAAAAAACACCCGAATCCAAAACACACCCGAATCCGACAAAAAAATTTCGGTGAGGTTTTGCCAAAACGCGTCCGAATCCAAAACACGGCCGCGGAACCGAATCCAAAACCAAAACACAAAATTCGAAAAATGTACTGTGCACATCACTACTCGAAATGCATGGTATGTCAACATGTCATCATTCATAGATGTCAAGATGGTCAAATTGTCATGTTCATAATGTCAGAATGTCAACAGTAGATTTTAGCATTATTTTTAGGTTTAGGGTAAACGTTAGAGCTAGGGTAAAATTTTGGGGTAGGTTTAGATGTAAGTTTAGGCTAAAATATGCATAAAATTGTAGGTCAACATTCTGTTGTTTAATTGTCGACATTTAGAACATGATGACATTTTAACTACTGTACGTCAAATTGCTAGGTCAACATTCTGACTGCCGACATTCTGTTGACTTTACATACCACACGCTTGGCACTCGGTTTGTGTATATTCAAGTTAAGGCTGCCAGGCAGGGATATGCGGATTACTCTAATAGTTTGTATTGATGTGGCCCATAGCATAAAGTTGCTATAGTCATTCAAAGATGGCGTTAGCTTCTGGACCCGAGATACAAAAAGTTAAGCTTTTCAAAACTGGTGAATTGCCCATTTCTGGTATCTGGATTATAAGTCGACGTGTCTAGGTCAACTATCAATGGGTCAACACCATATGGTCGACATGCATTAGGTTGACAAGTATAAAAGGTCGACAGATACAAAAGGTCAACAGATGAAAGGGCTACATGCATTAAGGTCAACAGATACAAAAGTTTGACAAGTTCAAAAGGTCAAAATGACAATGGTTGACACACAAATGGTCAACAATTTGTGTTTTTTTGGTGTTTTTTTACATGTTATCCCAACTTTTGCTTGATCTACTGTCCATGTGGGCTACAATTGGGAATAGTATCCTTGCCCAAAGCATGGCAAGCGAAGAGAGCCTGCAAGGGTACACATACCCAGTGATTTTGGTCCCATATGATAAAACATACAAAATCACACCCAAAAAACTAAAAACACTCATGTCAACCATTTCTGTGTTGACCATTGTCAGGCCAACTTTTTGACCCTGTCGACTTTACCCACTGTCTACCTTTTTACCTGTTGACCTTTTGTCCCTAATGTCCTTTTGACCCTGTTGACCTACTGCATTCAGACCATTTGGGGTCAACCTAGACACTGTGGATCATCTATACCACCTCCCCCATTTTCATAGTCTCCTTAGTAGACTGTAGGGATGGTATTTGTGATGGAAAATAGAGGGAATGCCTCCCCAGTCTTTGCAATAGGCTGTCCTGTTTTCTGAGGACTGACATAAAAATACATTCATAAGTAGTACCCTTGTTAACGCTGAACTAGATGTGTGAGGCAATAGTGAGTGAGTCATACTTAATACATACAGTTATATTCCCATCAATTCAATAATGACGGAAATGCTTTCTATATTTAAGGGAAAAAAAGCTGCAAAAAGTTATGATTTTTGTTCCTTCCAATTATCTAACTCGGATTTCAGACCTAAACTCTGCAGGACAAATCGGCTTTACTTTCATGGAGGAAATTTCTGTGTCACACTGATAATGCCTCTCCAATTACAGAAAGTGGCAGACATGAGAAAGCCACAACAAAAATGATCGTTTATTTATGCTACTCCTATGAGGATAACAATGTGTTAATTGGCTAATTAATAAAAATTAAAATTTATAATGGGAGACAAATTGTTCTTTGAAAAATTTACACTTAGGCAAATGTTGTGATGTCCTATCCATTGGATGTCACCTGCAAGTAATGAGAAAAATAAATATATGTCATTACAAATGTATACCTTATCATGTGCCTGTTTCTTTCAAGTACAGTGTTTTACTTACATCCATAGGCAAACGCAGGGGGGGGGGGGGGTTTCCAGTTGCCCAGGGGGGCTCCTCTTGGCAAGTGGCTCCAATTATGACAACTGCGATAATATAATGCGATTACTAGAGCTGCCCCCACAACATTCAGTTTAAGGGACATAGCAGAGCTGCTACACATGCCCAGTGGTAGCAGCATCTTCTACCAAGTTTGCTGTGTGTGCAGATCTGAGTCCTTAATCAGTGCTCTGGACCAGAGAGTAGCTACCAGAAAGAAGAGACAGGAGCATTACCATAAGGAGGGAGAATGTTTGCTTAGAAAGTGCAGTAATGGTTCTATTATGTTTGTGTATTTATTTATTATGGCATGTTTAACCTCTTCCTGAACACTTATTTATATTATTTAAATATGTTTGATACTGCCTATACTATACACCATCTATAGTGTTAAATATTAATACTGTAATCCATACAGTAGCCAGTGTATAAAAAAAACCTATGTGTACATTAATGTCCAGGGTTGTTCTTCTGCCCCCTCCCCAGACTCCTGCACTTGTTCCAATGGTCTGCAGAGTGGGATTGTGGACTGCATCTGGAAACCTCCCTCTAGAATTCCTGCGTTTGCCACTAACATCCATAGATGCATAGAGATCGAAAGCATAATCGTGATTTGGATCTAACTAGTTTATGCTAATTGGAAAGCCAGGAAACTCGGAGATGTAATAAAGTCTACTTCATCTGCATGTCTCTGTATATGCCCAAGATCACTAACTTTCTTCAGCATCTCAAACTGATTCCAGTGGGCACTGAAATAAATCTGTGTGTTCAGGCTGCAGTATACAGGATCCGGTTAGGATCCCGACGGTCAGTATCCTGGCAGTCAAAATACCGATGCCGGAACCCAGACACTACTTGGAATGGCATCACCTGCATCCGGCAAAGGATTACAAATCTGGCAACGGAATGCCGACAGTCAGAATCCCAAATAAGCATACATCTGATTGTATGACAGATAAGCCGTGGGGTGTGTGTTTGGGGGGGGGTAACTTTAGGCTGTGGGGAGGGGGATTAGGTTTAGGCACCACCGGGGAGGGTTAGGTTTAGGCTGCAGGGGTGGGAAGTTTAGGTTTAGGCTCCCAGAAGGGAGGGTTAGCAGGCCAGTAGCGGAAGGTAAGCATACTCTAGTGCAAGAGGCAGTCTTATGATCATGATACGTGGCGGCTGCTTCGGATTTTGCTGAATGTGTCTGAATCACTGCCACTTATGCTAATACAAAACCATACCTCCCAACATGACCCTCTTCAGGAGGGACAGCATGCTCTGCTTCTGGACTTCCCTCTTAATGTATGATTGCCATCACTGTAACACCTTTCTTATCCATTCACCTGTTCAAAACAGGTGCCGGCAATCACACATTAAGAGAAAAGTCCAGAAGCAGAGCATTGTGTCCCTCCTGGAGAGGGTCATGTTGGGAGGTATGCAAAACTACTCTGGCTGCTGCAATCTAGTCACATAATTTATTACATAGATATTAGCAATACAACATAGTTATTTCATTTTGTCTATGCATCTACAGTAGTTATACTGTAATTTAACTTTTACTTGTGAATGCAGCTTTATTAGGTTTTAATAGAGCTTTTCAGTCATATTGGGTTGCATATGAATTGTGTACTGCATTTTTAGCATTCATTACTATCACCCAGGGGCAGTGGCGTAACTAGAAATTTTTCTCCCCCAAGCCAAAAAATTCTTCAGCGCCCCCCCCCCCCCATGCCCCAGAATGGAATGGGCGTGGTTTCTCATAAAGGGGCGTGGCATTGCAGGAAAAGACTACCTTATACCCCAGTTTTGCAACCTGCACACCCAGACGTTTGCCACCACAGGAAAGAAAAATAATCCTGATTCATGCCCCTTACATTATTTGTCATTTTTCCTCCTTATAGTAATGCCCAGTATACATTATTCCACATACTGCAATGGCCCTTAGACATTATGCCACACACAATAATGCACATGACACAATATGCACACACCGTAATGCCCCAGACATATTATGCCACACACTGTAATGCCTGTGACACATTATGACAGGAATCGCAATGCCCGTTATACATTATGCTACACACTGCAATGCCCCTGATACATTATAGCACATACAATGCCTGTGACACATTATGACACACACCGCAATGTCCCTGATACATTATGCCACACACTGCAATGCCCGATACATTATAGCACATACAATGCCTGTGACACATTATGCCACACACTGCAATGACCTTGAGACATTATACCACAATGCCCGTGATATAGTATACCATACACCGTAATGCCTGTGACACATACCGCAATGCCCTGCCCGTTATACCCTATGCCACACACCGCAATGCCCGTTATGTATTATGCCACACTGCAATGACCCTGAGACATTATACCACATATCACAATGCCCGCGATATAGTATACCATACACCGTAATGCCTGTGACACATTATGACACACACCGCAATGTCCGTGATACATTATGCCACACACCGTAATGCCCATTACACATTAAGTCCTACAGTAAGGCTTCTAATTACTTTTCAATTACCTGCTCGTTGTCAGGGGTTTCATGCACTGGGTGTCATGCTCGTTGCCAGGGGTTTCATGCTCTTGGTTCCATGCACGGTGCCAGGGGTTTTCATGCTCAGGGTGTCATGCTCGTTGCCAGGGGTTTCATGCACTGGGTGTCATGCTCGTTGCCAGGTGTTTCATGCACTGGGTGTCATGCTCGTTGTCAGGTGTTTCATGCACTGGGTGTCATGCTCGTTGCTAGGAGGTAGTCCTTGTTGCTAGGGCTGTGCTCCCAGTGCTACATATGTCCCCAGTGCCAGATATTCCCCCCCAGTGCCACATATGCCCCCAGTGCCAGATATGCCCCCAGTGCCATATATTCCCCCCCAGTGCCACATATGCCCCCAGTGCCGGATATTCCCCCCCAGTGCCACATATGCCCCCAGTGCCAGATATTCCCCCCCAGTGCCAGATATTCCCCCCCGTGCCATATATGCCCCCAGTGCCATATATTCCCCCCCAGTGCCAGATATGCCCCCAGTGCCAGATATTCCCCCCAGTGCCATATATGCCCCCAGTGCCAGATATCCCCCCCCAGTGCCAGATATTCCCCCAGTGCCAGATATCCCCCCCCCCAGTGCCATATATGCCCCCAGTGCCAGATATCCCCCCCCAGTGCCAGATATTCCCCCAGTGCCAGATATTCCCCCCCCAGTGCCATATATGCCCCCAGTGCCAGATATCCCCCCCCAGTGCCAGATATTCCCCCCCAGTGCCAGATATCCCCCCCCTGCCATATATGCCCCAGTGCCAGATATCCCCCCCCCCCCAGTGCCAGATATTCCCCCCCAGTGCCATATATGCCCCCAGTGCCAGATATCCCCCCCCAGTGCCAGATATTCCCCCCCAGTGCCATATATGCCCCCAGTGCCAGATATTCCCCCCCCCCCTGTGCCAGATATTCCCCCCCAGTGCCAGATAATCCCCCCCCCAGTGCCATATATGCCCCCAGTGCCAGATATCCCCCCCAGTGCCAGATATTCCCCCAGTGCCAGATACCCCCCCCCCAGTGCCATATATGCCCCCAGTGCCAGATATCCCCCCCCAGTGCCAGATATACCCCCAGTGCCAGATATTCCCCCCCTGTGCCATATATGCCCCCAGTGCCAGATATCCCCCCCCCCTGTGCCAGATATTCCCCCCCAGTGCCAGATATACCCCAGTGCCAGATAATCCCCCCCCCAGTGCCATATATGCCCCCAGTGCCAGATATCCCCCCCCCCCAGTGCCAGATATTCCCCCAGTGCCAGATATTCCCCCCCAGTGCCATATATGCCCCCAGTGCCAGATTCCCCCCCCCCAGTGCCAGATATCCCCCCCTGCCATATATGCCCCAGTGCCAGATATCCCCCCCCCAGTGCCAGATATTCCTCCAGTGCCAGATATTCCCCCCCAGTGCCATATATGCCCCCAGTGCCAGATATCCCCCCCCCCCAGTGCCAGATATTCCCCCAGTGCCAGATATTCCCCCCCAGTGCCATATATGCCCCCAGTGCCAGATATCCCCCCCCCAGTGCCAGATATACCCCAGTGCCAGATAATCCCCCCCCAGTGCCATATATGCCCCCAGTGCCAGATATCCCCCCCCCAAGTGCCAGATATTCCCCCAGTGCCAGATATTTCCTCCCCCCCCAGTGCCATATATGCCCCCAGTGCCAGCTTCCCCCCCCCCCAGTGCCAGATATTCCCCCCCAGTGCCAGATAATGCCCGCCGCCGCTGCTGCCGCTTGTTGGAGGGATACGGAGGGCACAGCGTCTCCTGTGTCCCTCCTGCATCATCTCCGGCGGCCGCGGGTCTAATAGGGGGAAGTGCCGGTTCGTGAGCCAATTAGAGCTCACGGACGGCACTTCCCCCTATTAGACCCGCGGCCGCCGGAGATGATGCAGGAGGGACACAGGAGACGCACACGCTGTGCCCTCCGTGTCCCTCCAACAAGTGGCGGAGGGAAGGAGAAAGCAGACTGACATGCGGACGCTCGTCCGCATGTCAGTCTGCTGTAAATCAGTGGCGCCCCCGCAGCCCCTCGCCCCCAAGCCACCGCGAGGACTGCGGGGGCAGTAGTTATGCCACTGCCCAGGGGGCATATCAAGAAAGAGGGGGCGGGCCCTGGGAGCTTGTGCAGTCTCCGTACGGGCCCCACCTACTCTGTCTCATCGGATCTTTCCACAGTAGACTCATGCGTCGATCATTGGAAAAATGGACCACGTGTCATTTTCTTGGATACTTCTGTAGTGCGCTTGTGCAGATCTTCGGGAATTTGGCGTTTGTGCATTGTTCCCGGTGTTACCTGTGGCTCAAACGGAGAGGTAAGTTTTTGAATGGGTGTAGTGTGTGCATTGTGCACCACACACCCTGTTCCCATTATACAGCAGATACAGTATGCTTATGCTACCACCCCTTGGCATATGCCAGGCACATATACTATCCTTACCAAGCTAGACACATATGCTGCCTGCGGAGCACAGCATAATGTAACACCCACAAATCAGGTGCCGGAAGTTAAACTAATTGTGGTTAGCTAAAATAAATCAGGTTCGGGTGATCAGAGCGGCGGACCTGCTTTACCCCACAGACACAATGACAGCACACATAAATCAAGATCCAACTCCATTTTATTATTAAATGATAAAGGCAACAGTGATAGCATTGTTCAGTAAATAATAACCAACAACCTCAATAATAGCAGGTAAATTGCGGGAACAGGTGAGCAAACTGGCGTCTCTATATAACACAGTCTCATATAACCAGCGTCGACAATAAAGCAAAGCAGGTGAGCAAGCTTGCGTCTCTATGTAGCACAGTCTCATATAACCAGCGTCGGCAATAAAGCAGAGCAGGTGAGGAAGCTGGCGTCTCTATGTAGCACAGTCTCATATAACCAGCGTCGACAATAAAGCAAAGCAGGTGAGGAAGCTGGCGTCTCCATGTAGCACAGTCTCATATAACCAGCGTTGGTAAATAAGCAGGTGAATCGCGGGAACAGGTGAGCAAGCTGGCATCTCTATGTAGCACAGTTTCATATAACCAGCGTTGGCAAATAAGCAGATAAATTGAGGGAACAGGTGAGCGAGCTGGTGTCTCTATATAGCACAGTCTTGTATAACCAGCGTTCGTAATAAAGCAGGTAAATTGCGGGAACAGGTGAGCAAGCTGGCATCTCTATAAAGCACAGTCTCATATAACCAGCGTTGACAATAAAGCAGGTATATTACGGGAACAGGTGAGCAAGCTGGCGTCTCTATATAGCACAGTCTATAAATACCTGCCTTAAATAAGCACACAAGAATATCAGCTTTCACAGATACTGCTGGATGGAATTTGCATAACCAGTCACTAGTTAACCCGCATTTGTAATATGAAACAGCACACAGTAGTATTAACTTGAAGAAACACTGGTGGGCGGAGCTTGCATAACACAGTCAATAATCGCCCGCCTCTGTAGCAGTAAACAGCACACAGCAGTATTAAATTGAATGAACACTGGTGGGCGGAGCTTGCAGAACACAGTCAATAATCACCCGCCTTTGTAGCAATAACAGCACACAGATATATTATCTTGAATAAACACTAGTGGGCGGAGCTTGCATAACACAGTCAATAATCGCCCGCCTTTGTGAAGAAACTAAGCACACAGGTATAACAACTTTGTCAGGCACTACTGGGCGGAGCTTGCATAACACAGTCACTAATAAACCAGCATTTGGAGAATAGCAGGCCGTTGCATAAATCAATATATATATATATATATATATATATACATAAAACCGGGATAGGCGGCACTCACGGACTTTTCAGAAGCTAAATGACCACAAGAGCCTTCTAGCGCTTTACATTTCGGTTTATTCAAACCTTCATCAGAAGCAATATACATCTTACAAAAAACATACCTTTATACACATACAAATCACCACACGTGCAAAATCTCCGGAGCCCCGGAAGCGGATATCCGGTTACGTCATCTCACACTGACACGCCTGCCCAGATGATGACGCTTCCCGGCCACTGTGTACACCATCACCATAGTAACATCTACAAAATACATGAAGAGTTCCGGATACACTGTTAAAATATCATGAAACATGATGTGTATCGGCATAATAACTATGCTATGTTCACTTTAATAACACTTATATGTAGCAGTAAAAAATTCTTGCTGATCATAGTTAGACAAAGTTAAAACAAGGTATAAACAATAAACTGATGCCACTGTGTTCCTGAATGTTTAAACAGAGGGATGTTTTTTGCTTACAGATGTTCATATCTTTATTTATTTTTATAAAGGGAAGGCTGATTTATAAGAAGCAATTAAAGGATAGTGACTCATTTAAACCAAAGGTAGACACCGTGTTTAACAAGTGTATCCACCGTGCCTCTCTCTGAAGTAACAGCCTTGCTCTATCTCCCCCTCGCTTAGACAAAGGAACATGATCCAACATTTTATATCTCAAAGAGGACAAATTGAGTCTACATTCCTTAAAATGTTTGGCCACTGGCTGATCAATCTGTTTACCTTCTAATATCTGTTTGATGGCACTCCTGTGCTGGGTCATTCTTTCTTTAAATTGGCAGGTAGTTTTGCCAATGTAATATAACCCGCACGGGCATCTCAAGCAATATATTACAAATCTACTAGTGCACGTTAAGACATGTGATATCTTAATACGTTTGCCTGATTGCGGATGCAAAATATAATCACCTGTTTCCAAGTACAGACAAGTGGTGCAACCTGTGCATTTATAGTTACCAGGCTTTTTCGTAAGAAATGTAGTATTGTTTTTACTATTAGAGGCAAACGATGAGATGTCTGTGTGTACAACCATATCACGTATGTTACGACCACGTTTGTAACATGGTAGCAACCTATGTGCCGACAGGCTTGACAGGCCTGGATCTGTTTGAATGATCGGCCAAATTCTTTTTGCCGTACCAATAATTTTCTGACTAGAATTGGTATATTGTGTCACACAAACCATAGCTCTATCAGTATTTTTCTCAGATCTGATTGCAGTTGGAGCGGGCGGTGTTTTTAATGCCAGTGTCATTGCTTGTTGTAACAATGTATTTGAGTATCCCCGTTGTAGAAATCTGTTAGTTAATGTCTGCATTTGTTTTTGCTTATCATCCGCATCACTGCAGATGCGGTGAATGCGGAGATATTGTGAATATGGAAGACCATTTATTAATGGTCTTGGATGATGACTAGATGACATTAGAAGACAGTTTACATCTGTGGGTTTAGTGTATACTGAAGTAACAAATTTACCACTGTTTTTAGTGATGTTAACATCTAAAAAGTGGATATTATCCAATTGTATATTATAGGTAAATTTTATAGACTCATCTATGGAATTAGCATGTTCCATCATTAGAATAAAGTCATCTTTAGAGCCAGTCCAAAGCATAAATACATCGTCGATGTAGCGTGTATACATCGCGATGTATGGACTGAACCGCATATCAGAGAAGAACATTTTTTGTTCGACGTCAAACATAAAGGCATTTGCGTATGCAGGAGCTGCGCAAGAACCCATTGCGCAGCCCTGCAGTTGCCTAAAGAATTCATTATTAAAGAGGAAGTAGTTACGATGTAAGGTTAACCAAATTAAGGACATGAAGAAATTCACATCTGGACCTGTAAAATGTGCACTACTTTGGATCAAAGCTTTAACCGCTTGTAGCCCTCGATCATGAGGGATACTCGTGTATAGGCTAACTACATCGGCTGTGCAAAGCCAACATTGATCAGCAGAAATGGTATTGCATTTAGTTTCTTTAAAAAAGTGGCGGTATCTTTTAAATATGTTGCCTGATTTTGTATTACTGGTTGTAAAAAATAGTCAATATATTTGGCTACCTGTGAATACAACGACTCCCTCGCTGAGATAATAGGCCGCCCTGGCGGTGATACTGCATTTTTATGCAGCTTGGGAATCGTGTGTAATACAGGTATACGGGGTGAGCTGACAATCAGGGCTGATGATGTTTTTGTGGAGATAACTCCCCCTTCTGTTGCCTGATCTAATAACACCTGCAATTCTTGCAAATATCCCTGTGTAGGATCAGATGATAGCTTAACATACACATCAGGATCGCCCAACTGGCGATATATCTCAGCTTTATAATCGGCTATGTTCTGAATCACTATGCCCCCACCTTTATCGGCGGGGCGCACAGTAATATCAGAGTAGGCCGATAAATCCCTTAAGGCTTTGCGTTCAGCCGCAGTTATATTAGAGGAAAATTGATCTATTTGCAAAGCACATTCATCAATGCAGCAGGATATGGTTTTAGTAAACGCTTTTATAGCTGAGTTATTAGAATAGGGATCGAACTCTGATTTGGCCACAACAGGACAACCAGTTGTTCTCACAGGTTCATCTCTGCATTTATCATTAAAAAACTCTTTTAGACGTAGTTGCCTATTGAAACGGCTTAACTCAATTTTGCTTTCAAATACCTTATGTGTGTTCGTGGGCACAAAATTAAGTCCTTTAGACAGAACCTTGATTTCAGTCTCTGTCAATGTTCTAGAAGATAGGTTAAAAATCACTTCTTGGTTTTTGAATTCTTGCCTCCTCTCCCTCTGGCATTGCTTGCCGCGCCGCGTTCTTGCTCTGCAGGGCTGTCTCGTTGGGCCCTGGTCTGCATCCCTAAAGGGACCCGTGTTGTAGCTTTTCCTTTGCTACCAGTGGGTTGATCAGAGTCACTGTTGGTACCTCCACTGGAAGTGTCACCTTCTGCCGGAAAACGGCGTCTCCTTCTATAGTTACTCGTCCGAAACGATTTTTGCGTGCCAGATGGATTATTGGCCCAAATGTATACCTGGTTCTGTTCATAATCTTTAACAACAGTATCATGTTTCTTGATCTTGAATTTTATGAGATCAGATTTGTATTTATCCACTTGCTGAGCCAGGTACCAACAGTGACTCTGATCAACCCACTGGTAGCAAAGGAAAAGCTACAACACGGGTCCCTTTAGGGATGCAGACCAGGGCCCAACGAGACAGCCCTGCAGAGCAAGAACGCGGCGCGGCAAGCAATGCCAGAGGGAGAGGAGGCAAGAATTCAAAAACCAAGAAGTGATTTTTAACCTATCTTCTAGAACATTGACAGAGACTGAAATCAAGGTTCTGTCTAAAGGACTTAATTTTGTGCCCACGAACACACATAAGGTATTTGAAAGCAAAATTGAGTTAAGCCGTTTCAATAGGCAACTACGTCTAAAAGAGTTTTTTAATGATAAATGCAGAGATGAACCTGTGAGAACAACTGGTTGTCCTGTTGTGGCCAAATCAGAGTTCGATCCCTATTCTAATAACTCAGCTATAAAAGCGTTTACTAAAACCATATCCTGCTGCATTGATGAATGTGCTTTGCAAATAGATCAATTTTCCTCTAATATAACTGCGGCTGAACGCAAAGCCTTAAGGGATTTATCGGCCTACTCTGATATTACTGTGCGCCCCGCCGATAAAGGTGGGGGCATAGTGATTCAGAACATAGCCGATTATAAAGCTGAGATATATCGCCAGTTGGGCGATCCTGATGTGTATGTTAAGCTAGCATCTGATCCTACACAGGGATATTTGCAAGAATTGCAGGTGTTATTAGATCAGGCAACAGAAGGGGGAGTTATCTCCACAAAAACATCATCAGCCCTGATTGTCAGCTCACCCCGTATACCTGTATTATACACGATTCCCAAGCTGCATAAAAATGCAGTATCACCGCCAGGGCGGCCTATTATCTCAGCGAGGGAGTCGTTGTATTCACAGGTAGCCAAATATATTGACTATTTTTTACAACCAGTAATACAAAATCAGGCAACATATTTAAAAGATACCGCCACTTTTTTAAAGAAACTAAATGCAATAACCATTTCTGCTGATCAATGTTGGCTTTGCACAGCCGATGTAGTTAGCCTATACACGAGTATCCCTCATGATCGAGGGCTACAAGCGGTTAAAGCTTTGATCCAAAGTAGTGCACATTTTACAGGTCCAGATGTGAATTTCTTCATGTCCTTAATTTGGTTAACCTTACATCGTAACTACTTCCTCTTTAATAATGAATTCTTTAGGCAACTGCAGGGCTGCGCAATGGGTTCTTGCGCAGCTCCTGCATACGCAAATGCCTTTATGTTTGACGTCGAACAAAAAATGTTCTTCTCTGATATGCGGTTCAGTCCATACATCGCGATGTATACACGCTACATCGACGATGTATTTATGCTTTGGACTGGCTCTAAAGATGACTTTATTCTAATGATGGAACATGCTAAATCCATAGATGAGTCTATAAAATTTACCTATAATATACAATTGGATAATATCCACTTTTTAGATGTTAACATCACTAAAAACAGTGGTAAATTTGTTACTTCAGTATACACTAAACCCACAGATGTAAACTGTCTTCTAATGTCATCTAGTCATCATCCAAGACCATTAATAAATGGTCTTCCATATTCACAATATCTCCGCATTCACCGCATCTGCAGTGATGCGGATGATAAGCAAAAACAAATGCAGACATTAACTAACAGATTTCTACAACGGGGGTACTCAAATACATTGTTACAACAAGCAATGACATGGGCATTAAAAACACCGCCCGCTCCAACTGCAATCAGATCTGAGAAAAATACTGATAGAGCTATGGTCTGTGTGACACAATATACCAATTCTAGTCAGAAAATTATTGGTACGGCAAAAAGAATTTGGCCGATCATTCAAACAGATCCAGGCCTGTCAAGCCTGTCGGCACATAGGTTGCTACCATGTTACAAACGTGGTCGTAACATACGTGATATGGTTGTACACACAGACATCTCATCGTTTGCCTCTAATAGTAAAAACAATACTACATTTCTTACGAAAAAGCCTGGTAACTATAAATGCACAGGTTGCACCACTTGTCTGTACTTGGAAACAGGTGATTATATTTTGCATCCGCAATCAGGCAAACGTATTAAGATATCACATGTCTTAACGTGCACTAGTAGATTTGTAATATATTGCTTGAGATGCCCGTGCGGGTTATATTACATTGGCAAAACTACCTACCAATTTAAAGAAAGAATGACCCAGCACAGGAGTGCCATCAAACAGATATTAGAAGGTAAACAGATTGATCAGCCAGTGGCCAAACATTTTAAGGAATGTAGACACAATTTGTCCTCTTTGAGATATAAAATGTTGGATCATGATCCTTTGTCTAAGCGAGGGGGAGATAGAGCAAGGCTGTTACTTCAGAGAGAGGCACGGTGGATACACTTGTTAAACACGGTGTCTACCTTTGGTTTAAATGAGTCACTATCCTTTAATTGCTTCTTATAAATCAGCCTTCCCTTTATAAAAATAAATAAAGATATGAACATCTGTAAGCAAAAAACATCCCTCTGTTTAAGCATTCAGGAACACAGTGGCATCAGTTTATTGTTTATACCTTGTTTTAACTTTGTCTAACTATGATCAGCAAGAATTTTTTACTGCTACATATAAGTGTTATTAAAGTGAACATAGCATAGTTATTATGCCGATACACATCATGTTTCATGATATTTTAACAGTGTATCCGGAACTCTTCATGTATTTTGTAGATGTTTCTATGGTGATGGTGTACACAGTGGCCGGGAAGCGTCATCATCTGGGCAGGCGTGTCAGTGTGAGATGACGTAACCGGATATCCGCTTCCGGGACTCCGGAGATTTTGCACGTGTGGTGATTTGTATGTGTATAAAGGTATGTTTTTTGTAAGATGTATATTGCTTCTGATGAAGGTTTGAATAAACCGAAACGTAAAGCGCTAGAAGGCTCTTGTGGTTATTTAGCTTCTGAAAAGTCCGTGAGTGCCGCCTATCCCGGTTTTGTGTATTTCGTGAGATTTCACCTTGGATGGCACCAGGCATGCTGTTTATTCACATTGAAGTGAGTGCCGAATATTTACTATATATATATATATATACATACATATCTCACTTCTGGTGTCTCTTTCAATGGGGGGCCTACCCCCTTTTAAACAGGTACAGGGTTATACATATGCAGGGCAGTGGTTAATTAAGGGGTGCCTACCCCCTTTACTTATATGTGGGGCACTTGAGATGAGGGGAGCCTACCCCCTTATATAAAAATTGTCATGTGGGGCACAGCTGAATTAAGCGGAGCCTATCCCCTTTTCTATAATATCCTCCCCTTTTGCAGAGTGGTGCAGCGGAAGGGTTGCAGGGGAAAACACAAATATAGGGGAGCATCCCCCATTTTACTAAATATGTTTCCCAATATGCAGAGTCTTGCAGCGGAGGGCATTGGCATAACAGAGAGTGGCAGCGGAAGGGTTGTAGCTGGTTCTCACCCCTAGCTGCAGCGCTTCTGCCTCCTCCGATCTGGTCCCGCTTCTTCACTCCTTCTGCCGGCGATGTCCTCTTCTGCTCCGGTCCCTGGCGTCTCCTCACCGCTGGTCAGCGCCTTCCTCCCACCGCTATGACAATCCACGCCATCCTTCTCAGCAGCCCAGGGTCCTCTTCTCCAACTGCGGTGCTCTCCGGTCAGGCAGCCAGGGGTCCTTGCAGGGGTCTTTAAATCCGGGGTCATCTTCCGTGATGCCTGCGCACCCGGTGTCCTCCAGGTGGGTCCCGCGACTTGGTGGAGCAGCTGCCAGGGAGTCCTCCGTGAGGCCGTCACTCCACCCGCACCTCTTCAGCTGGATCCGCAGCGGACATCTTCACTCGTCCCTGCGATCCTCTCGTCACTGGCAGGCAGCGGCGATGATGGCTCGTCCTCCACAAGGGATCTTCACTCCCGGCCAGGTCTCCAGCTCTTCTCCCGAACCCTGGACCCTTCAACTTCGATGGGACGGCGGCGTCCAGGATCAGCAGGCAGTCTTCACCCTCTGGTCGGCACTCCTCTACTGGCAGGTAAGCGATCCGATCCCAGCCTCCTACTCTCGCCGCCAGCCTCCCTCCTCCGCAGCACAGTCTTCAGCAGCTACATGGAGCTGGCTTCTCCGGACTCCTTTCCCATACACCGGGCTTTTTTTTTTTCCCACTGGGGTGCCTCTTTTGTAGTGGTCTCTCTCCCTGGACCTCCCCTCCCCTGGGTCCCGACTGGCTCCTTCAGCCCAGTAACAGCCCACCCCAGGATATTTCTGCCCTGCAACCTGGGGGGGGCCTATCAGTGGGGGCCCAGTTTCCCAGGCTGTGTTGTTGCTAGCCAGGGGGGGAGAATCTTCTACCTAACGTGGCACCAAATCCCCTCTCTCAAGCTGACAGGGGGAGCAAAGTTAAGCCCTGTTCTACCCTGGGCTTTGTAGTTCCTCGATCTAAAAAAACCAAGGGGATCTCCATTTTTTTATAACTTCAGGGTATTATAATAATATGTTTCTTTTTAAGAAGTTGAGATTCTTAAAAAAAGATTAAGCACTTTATCCACTGGACATTTTTAGGCCACCTGTCCCTCCTTATCCAGATCAGGATTGAAAAGCAGGAATTTTTGGGACATCCAGCACTAACAACCATCAGTTGCCATCAACTGCGAGCTTTCTTGTAAAGAGATGTGTGTGTGGACCTTAGTGTTTTGGTTCTAATTTTATCCTCATGTTTTGTTTTGCAAAACCACTCTCAAGTGTATTGGTTTTGGTTTTGTGTCTGGAATGAACACATTTTTTTTATAAAAACAACTAAAATCATGTAAGTTTTGTAAATTTTGCAATCCAAAAATCTGAATTCCAAACTGCAAAAATTTCAAAATGGGACACGGTTTGGGTCAAATTTCCTCCGTAGATCCAGACCAGGTTTTGGTTCGGTTCAGATCCACAAAATTTGCATAAATTTGGATTTCTGGAGAACTAAATATCTCTACTCTTTAGCAATCCTCCATTTTTTTCCAGGTTGTATCTGATAGTCATTTAGGCACAAAGGAGTTGATTCTGAAGGGTAAGTTTAGTGAGCTCTGTGTTTGTCCCATGTTTGGACAACATTAAGCACAGATGTGATCGACTGGACACAGGTGAGAGCTTTAAAAGGAAATATTTGAATTTACTATGCTCCCATGTTTGATTGGATTGTGTTTTCTGATGGTATATGCAGTCGTGTTTGGCAACCATGTTTGCTGTGTGTGCTGTTTGTCAAACACTCCCGAACATAAAGCATGCATAGGCGGGCGCAGAACATTTTATTAGGGGATGCACCATCGGAAGGGTGCTTAACACCACCTACTGGGCATGTCCAACACCGCCTTTTGGCACTCAATACAATAAAAATCACATACCACAAGGGGCGTGGACATTGCAAACGGCCAACTGTTTCTAATCACTCAAAGAGCATTCCTTTCCATTCCATATGCACCTTACCTATATGGTGGTTTCTCACAACAGGGGACCTCTGAAGAAATGTCCTCCCTAGACAGATAGCGTCTTCAGTCGGTAATCACTATTCATATAGGAAAATAAATGGTCCAGAAGATGCCTGTTTGTGTAGGAATATAACCAAGATCATCATCATGCAACAGAGGTTCACCCAGACTTGTGTCACCTTCTGTCCCCTGTGTCTCTAAGCCACACTATCATCTTCTCCCTGTGTCTCTCAGCCACACCCTCATCTCCCGCCTACACCTCTAAGCCACACCATCTCCTCCCCTCCCTGCGTTGTCTCTCACCCCCACCATCATACACTCCCTGAGTCGTCTCTCACCCCCACCATCATCCCCTCCCTGCGTCATCTCTCAACTACACCACCGTCTCCCTAACACGCATCTCTCACAATCCACCTCACTCTGTGCCTCTCAGCCTCCCACCCTTCACTCTATCTCTCAGCCTGCCCACTTTACTCTGCATCTTTCAGCCTCGACCTCCCTTCATTCTGTGTCTAATGCCACCTACAGAGAGTGCCCACAGTAGTAGTGCCCCTTACACAATGCAAACAGTGTTTTTTTCCCTTTATGCAATGCCCACACACAGTGGTTTTGACCTTACACAATGTCCATAGTAGTAGTGCCCCTTACACAATGCTCATAGTTATTCCCATTACACAGTGCCCATACTTTTAGTGTCACCTAAACAATGCCCATAGTTGTTGTGTCTTACACAATGTCCATAGTAGTAGTGACCCTAACACAATGCCCAATAGTAGTGCCAATTACACAATGCCCATTTTAGTAGTGCCAATTACACAATGCCCATTTCTAGTGCCCCTTACACAATGCCTACTTCTAGAAGTGCCAATTACACAATGCCCATTTCTAGTGCCCCTTACACAATGCACATTTTAGTAGTACCAGTTACACAATGCCCATTTCTAGTGCCCCTTACACAATGCACATTTCTAGTGCCCCTTACACAATGCCCATTTCTAGTGCCCCTTACACAATGCCCATTTCTAGTGCCCCTTACACAATGCCCATTTCAAGTAGTGTCCCTAACACAATGCCCATTTCTAGTAGTGCTTCTTACACAATGCCCATTTCTAGTGCCCCTTACACATACTTGCCTACCTGACCCTCTCCATGAGGGAGAAAATGCTCTGTTCCTGGCCTTTCCTGGTAATGTATGATTGCCATCACCTGTGGTGAGCTAGTTAATTGATAAGAAAGGTGTTTCACCACAGGTGATGGCAATCATACATTACCAGGAAAGTCCAGGAACAGAGCATTTTCTCCCTCATGGAGAGGGTCAGGTAGGCAAGTATGCCCTTACACAATGTCGATTTCTAGTAGTGCTTTTTACACAATGCCCACAGTCCTGAGTGTAGACAGCAAATACTTACTTATTCCTCGCTCCAGCGCCGACCGCCTTCTGAACTACGGATCTCCTCGCGCTTGTTGCTATGGGAGAGACGTCTCCCTTCACACACTGCGGGGGCCGGAAGGCGGAGCTCAGGAGTGGGCTCCGGCCTCCAGCAGCGGCTGCAGTGCACGAGGTGGCGGACGTGGAGAAGCTGGAGGAAGGGAATCGGCATGCTGAGTATCATTGCGTGTGTGCGGGGGGTGCCGGATATTAGGGGGTGCCTGTGCGCACCAGGCGCCCCCTGTGCGCACGCCTATGAAAGCATGCACAGATCACTGTGATCTGTATGGTTCTTCTCTGTGTGGAAAGTAAAAAAGAGTGTTTAGAATCAGGAAACAATGTTGTGTGGGGTCCCCCGCCCACAAGCATGACCAGCACCAGGCTCTTTGAGCCGGTCCTGGTTCTAAGAATTCAGGGAGAAATTGAGTAGGGTTCTCCTGGATTCATTGAACCAGCACAGTCTCTTGGATCAGTCCTGGTTCTAAAAATATGGGAAAAGACTTACATAGGGGTCCCCCATATTTTTAGAACTAGCACCAGGCCCCACTAGCAGGTGGAAGGAGGGGGGGTGATGCCAAAGCTAGTGGACACACTTGATGGAGTCCTGTGGCCAAAGCATTAACCCACCTTAAATTGTCAACCCAGGCAGGGGTTTCCTGGGGAACTGGACCCCCAAGAAAGGGCCCTTCCCACCAGGGCACCTCAGGCCTGGGCTGAAGCCTGGAACTATCCCCTGGGCTGTGGTTGTTGATTGATAGCTTGCATTTTGTTTGTTTTGAAAAATAATATCGTCTTTTACAGAGGAATACAGGTCCTAGCAAGCCTCCTCGTATGCTGGTACTTGGGGAACCAAAAGTACCAGCATGCAGGGCATTAGGGACCCACTGTTTAACTTTATTAGAATAAATATTTAAATAAATAAATATTTAAATAAAGACATGAAAGTAAAGGTTTAATACACATACTCACCTATCCCTAGTATAGATCACGTCCACTTGTCCAGTAGAATAGTCGCTGCCTGTAAAAAAAAAATCCATATAGACATTTCCCTGGTGAAAATCATGTCCTCTTTGTTCCATATAGGCATTCAAGGGTTTAAAAAAGAAAAAGAAAAAAGAACACCCGAATCAACGGACTAAGGAGTTTCCAAATAGGACTCCTCTTCACGAATGCCGGGCTTCACGTGACTGCAGTCAATCGGATATCCAGCAGCCCGCTGATTGGCTGTGTGTGACCAGACTGTCAAACACCCCTTCCTCCATTGAAAACAATGGTGGGAACTACTACATTGACTTCAATGGTGGGAACCGACAGGGCCGTAACTAACTGCCTTGCACACAGCGCAGGATGACCTGGGGCACAATCAGCAGTAATCTATACTAGACAGTGCCGATGCCTGAGTGTCAGCTCCGCCTCCCACCTCCCCAAGCCGGAGCTCAAAGTGCAGCTGCAGGAAGTCGAGAGTAATGTCCCCCCACCCCAGCCTCATGGACTGAGCCGCGGCCCGCTGCGCGACTCTGCCAGCATTATTGCCTGCCCCCCCTCCGGTACCTTACACCAATCTCCGGCACCTCACATATGCAGGAGGAAGACGGGCGCTGTGAGCAGGGCAGTCAAGAGCCGGGCTGGGCCCAGGTACTTTCCAAGGGGCGTGGCCTAATCACAGAAGGTGTGGTCATGTACTGTGAGAATAAAATACTGAAAATATAGTATTTTAAGCACCTTCATGGCCACACGCAGCCCAGTAAACAGCAGCATGTGCTAGGCTGAGGAGAAGAGATGCAGCTGCTGCTGCCAGGTAAGGGGGAGGAAACATGGGCCCCTACTGGACCCTCACTGGGCCCCTCCATCAGACCTGGGCCTGGGTACTTTGTACCCTCTCCCCCCTTCTCTCGACACCACTGGCTGGGAGATTCTCTGCTCCCTGCTCTACGGCTGTCTCAGACCCAGCTCCACTGTGCTCCCCACCATTGCTACATCCACATCCTTCCTGGCTCCTTCTGTGTGGAGATGACCATGCTGCATAGGGGCTATCTGAAGTCTCCAGGCTGGAGGGGGCCACGCAGCTGCTGAGGGAGCTCCGGCCCAAACTGGAAGATGGAGGTGGTCACCAAACAGGTGCGTGGCTGTGTATGTGGGAGGGACTGGAGGACTAAGAGCTTTGAGGGGTTAGAAGAATATGGGGTGTATGTGAGGGACAGGGGTTATAGGGGATTAGGCTAGGGGTTATGTGTGTGGTGATAAATGGGTGGCTGTGTGCTGCAGGATAGGGCTCCCAGGGGCAGGGCCATAACTACGTGTGTGCCAGGTGTCGCCCTGAGGGCGCAACTGGCCACATCCTCGTGACTTTACTCAGCAGCATTGTAATGGGTCAAACTGACTCATTAGAAGCCGCCTGAGCGAGGAGAAGAGCAGCTCCGGGGGCAGGGGAGGAGAAGGGGTACTCGGGAGCCACAGCAGCGCACTGTAATTTACCTCATGTGTAAAAATGGGGACTGTCTGCTGTAATGTGTAAAAAGGGAGACTGGCTGCCGTAATGTGTAAAAAGGGGGACTCTGCCTGCTGTAATGTGTAAAAAGGGGGACTGGCTGCCGTAATGTGTAAAAAGGGGGACTCTGGGGGTCATTCCGAGTTGATCGCTAGCTGAAAATGTCCGCTGCGCAGTGATGAAGCAAAAAACTGGCACTTTTGCGCATGCGTAGGCGGCACAATGCGCACGCGCAACGTACTTTCACAACGGAAGTTGCAGTTTTACACAAGGTCTAGCGAAGCTTTTCAGTCGCACTGCTGGAAGCAGAGTGATTGACTTGAAGTGGGCGTTTCTGGGTGTCAACTGACCGTTTTCAGGGAGTGTTCGGAAAAACACAGGCATGCCAAGAAAAACACAGGCGTGGTTGGTAGAACGCAGGGCGTGTTTGTGACATCAAATCCGGAACTGAACAGTCTGAAGTCATCGCAAGCTAGGAGTAGGTCTGAAGCTACTCTGAAACTGCACATTTATTTTGTGTAGTCGCTCTGCGATCCTTTCGTTCGCACGTCTGCTAAGCTAAAAAACACTTCCAGAGGGCGGCAGCTTAGCGTTTGCATGACTGCTAAAAACTGGTAGCGAGCGATCAACTCGGAATGACCCCCTCTGTCAGCTGTAATGTGTTAAAAGGGGGACGCTGTCTGCCATAATGTGTAAAAAGGGGGACTCTGTCTGCCATAATGTGTAAAAGGTGGACGCTGTCTGCTATAATGTGTAAAAAATAGACGCTGCCTGCCGTAATGTGTAAAAAGGGGGACGCTGTCTGCCGTAATGTGTAAAAAGGGGGACACTGTCTGCTCTAATGTGTAAAAAGGGGATGCTGTCTGCCGTAATGTGTAAAAAGGGGGACGTTGTCTGCTGTAATGTATAAAAAGTGAGCGCTGTCTGACGTAATGTGTAAAAAGGAGACGCTGTCTGCCGTAATGTGTAAAAAGGGTACGCTGTCTGCCGTAATGTGTAAAAAGGGGCTCTACCTGGTGTAGTGGCGCTACTGTGCGGCATAATTTGAATAATGGAGACTACTATGCACCATAATATGAACTGGTATTATTTTGTGGCCACACCTCTTCCCCATGAAGCCACACCCCTATAAAAAAATTGCCCGTTTTGCATAAGAGGGGGCGCTGATGCAGTTTCTTGCACACAGCGCTAAAATGTCTAGTTATGGCACTGGGAACCGATACATTGTAGTTAATGATGGGAACTACAACTTTATTAAAGGTCAATGGTGGTTGCCATTCCAGATGTCTGAAACAAATGGAATGCAAACAGAAAGCTAATGTGTGCATACTCTGGGTCATATACAGCTATACATTCGCATTGCCAAAGTACTCAGAGACCCTACATTAGGTGCAGGAAATAAACTGAATCTGGCATCCCCTTTGCATCCATATGTAAGGTTCTGTAATAGGTAGTAACTCAGTAAACATGCCTACCCTACACCCTTAGAACATTTCTCTTACGTGTGTACATCCCATTGCCAGCCAGTGAAAACCCATTAACACCTATTCAGCCATTGCAAAGAAACAATCAGCATCCTTATGACATGTGCAGTGCGCTAAAAAACGCTAGATTTGGCCGCATCAGAGCTTCCGTCCAGCTCAGCATAAGTCGCATCGACAGAAACTGCATAATCGCTGACCATGGGGTCATTCCGAGTTGTTCGCTCGCTAGCAGTTTTTAGCAGCCGTGCAAACGCTAAGCCGCCGCCCTCTGGGAGTGTATCTTAGCTTAGCAGAAGTACAAACCAAAGGATCGCAGAGCGGCTACAAAAAAATATTTAGCAGTTTCTGAGTAGCTTCAGACCTACTCAGCGCTTGCGATCACTTCAGACCATTCAGTTCCAGATTTGACGTCACAAACATGCCCTGCGGTCGGCCAGCCACGCCTGCATTTTTCCTGGCATGCCTGTGTTTTTTCGAACACTCCCCCTTCCTCAAAATGGTCAGTTGACACCCAGAAACGCCCACTTCATGTCAATCACTCTGCGGTCAGCAGTGCGACTGAAAAGCTTCGCTAGACATTGTGTGAAACTACATCGGCCGTTGTGAAAGTAGGTTGCGCGTGCGCATTGCGCCGCATACGCATGCGCAGAACTGCCGGTTTTTCTTTAATCGCAGCGCAGAGAACATTTTCAGCTAGCGATCAACTCGGAATGACCCCCCAAGTCCCGATTTCTCAGCTACAAGCCACTGTGATGAACTGTTTTCTTTTTCCTTTTGTGAACAGAATCCCATTTAGTTCAGAGTTCTTTTCTTGCCATCAGACCATGAAATAAGTTATAAAACAAATCTCGTAGTTTGGAGCCAAAAAAAAACATAAAAACTCCTCTAAAGCATCAATGCAAATTTTATCACATGGAAAAGCAGTAAAAAAAAAATGCTTCAGGGTTTAATTTTAAACACTGTGTTATTTTATTTGTGTCCGTCCATTTGGTACGTTATCAAACTGACACCATTCATTGCATTATCACCATGCCCAACACAGAGTTACTGAGGTTTCCTTTTTAAGTATTTCTTGATTAATTATACTCCGCAGAGAGAATGCCCAATCTTGTCTCCCCTGCTCTGTAATATTTCATGAAAGAACGTTAGGTTCTCTTTTGAGAAAGCGGTGGCTTCTACATTCCTTTCGCAGTTAATAACCTTTACAGAGCATTGTGCTACATTTACTGCAGAAAGCCTCATGTATTAGTGAAAGATCAATATCCCTGCTAATAGCCTAAGATATATAAAATAAAGGGGAAAAACAGGCGTTTCACAGAGAAAATGAGAATGTTGTCTGCAAAATGGATGATCACAAACCCCGGGATAAATGGCTCGAGTGATTTCACTGGAGTTTTCAGCTAACAGAGAGCAGACGTGTACTTATTTCTACAAGACTTTTCCACAAAGGGGGATTGCATTGTTATTTTGTTATTATGCTGTACAGATGACCACAATCTGCTTCTGTGAATCATGCCCAACAGTTCAGGGGAAAAGGAAAAGAGCACTTAGTCTATTTAGCTATAAAACTTTTTTGTTGCTGCAAATTTTTGTTATTTATATGCTCAGCGGGGCGTATTTTGTCTTAGCAGAATGGGAGCATCTATACAATAAAATGGTCAGCTAGCAATTTAGGTTGATTAAATTAAAAGAATGATGCTCTTTTCCAGATTAGGAAATGATATGGGAAAATGCCAGAGTGCTTAAATCACTTCTACAAGCAGAAGACGCGTCGAGCTAAAGAGAATTGAATAGTGTTGGGCGAATAATTTGCACTATTGATCCAGAACACCTTACAGCTCCGGCTCTTGAAAATATCGATACTGTTGACATAAAGTAACAAAATAAGCAGCTAGGAAGTGTCACTTTCTCCTGAAAAACACTGCTAACAAATTCCCCTTTGTACGTCGTTGGTCAACTCTTGTTGAATTCAACTCCCGAGCTACTGTACTTAGTAGCAGCTTGCTGTCCATTGGGAATAGTGAGTTCCAAATGTTCAATATGTTTTATGTCAGCTCTGCAACGTATAACATATGTATTCTATTCTCATTTATCTCATTTCCATAGCATCAATGTTTTATAGTTTAGTTTTTTCTATTCTTACATTTCAAACTTAACTCCACATGGTTAAAGGGATTATAAGAGTTTTACTATTGCAGGTTGAACAGCCTGACTGGCACCAGTAGTAATGTGAGAACTGAAGTCTTAAGATGTCTTACAGTCAATCAGTAGTATTGATTATACCAGTTTGCAAGTACCTTCATCAAAACAAACCCTGGGGCATTCAAAGAATATTCTATATCAACGCTGAATAGAGATGTGAGTCCAATATTTAGGGTTCAACTTAAGAAATACATGCTAAATTGGGCCATCGTATCCCTGCTTTACCATGCTGGTCATTGTAAAGTGGGGGGTCCTCGATGATGCCATTGTGTCTCCATGACCCCGGCCTTCCCCCTTTTCTAGAACCACGCCCATGTTGTGTGACCTGGCTCCCCGGGAGAGCAGCCACAAAGTAAGTAAGTATGAGCTGCAGGAAACAGAAACTTCCTGCAGTTGTCACTCTCAGAAGGACTGGAAGTTACCTCTGCCTCCCTGTACCCTCCCCCAGTGTTTGCCATGCTGCCAATCACTGCTGATCAGTCACCACGGCAGGACCCCTCAACCCAGCGGCTGCAGAAAGTAGCACCTGCTGGCAAAATGTAAATTTACCACCCTAGCCTCCCGAGTGTGTACTTGGTGGCTGTGGGGCTGTAAAAATGAAAGTTGTGACTGTTGCAATGTTCCCGATGTTCCAATGGTGCCGACCGATGTGCAGATGTTTGGGGGAAAAACTCATTTTTATTTACATATATTAAAACAATATATATTTTTCTCTTTTTGTATCTACTGTATAATCATTTTGGATAAGTTTCGGATAAGTTTAAATACATGTTCCTCACCTAATTTACTCATAAAAGAAAACTGACAATTTCTACTGTAAGTAGTTTTTGGAAAAAAGATTAATCAGTTTAGTTGTTAAGTAAATAAATTTGACTTTCTTTAAGAGCCTAAAATATACTATTTGTCCTTTATCAAATACCATTAGGACACTGTGAAATAGTGCTAGGATGTGGCTTCTGTGGTCTATAAATTGGGGAAGAGCAATTACTGTAGATTTTAATAGAGTCTGTGGACGACCATTGGATGCTCCAGACATGCATCCTGCAGCTTGTAGTGCTATTATTCCTGGCAGCTGGCGGCAATGCCCCACCCCTCCTCTGCATGGCATCATGATATTGTACGTTTAGTGGGTGTAGCCAGCACTGCCTGATCCATTTCACAAACATATATCATCAGCAACATACAACATGAATTTATGAGAGGCCAATATTAACAAGCAAATCTACTCATATTCCATGAAACGTGAGTAGAACGTTTGATAGAAGCAGTGATTTTTTTTTTTCCATGAAAAAAGGTGGCGCTACTCACCTAAAGTTACCACTTGGTATAAGAATTATAGCAGCTTCCATAATCTTCACTCTATACAATTCTTTATACTTAGGGCCTGATTCTGAGGAGGATGCTATGCCGATATTCACCGAAATGATCGATGTATGCACCTACGTCACTAAAAAGTAACACAGCACATACATCCCATGATGTATGTGTATGTGTGTGTGTGTGTGTGTGTGTGTGTGTGTGTGTGTGTGTGTGTGTGTGTGTGTGTGTGTAGATAGAGTTGCAGAACCATTTGAGATGCACAGTCTCATACCCCTTTCAGACATAAATCTCCGCCTCAAACTCGGGACACTGAGCACATGTTGAAGCCAGGGTTTCTGTACTTACCCACTGTTCACACATGGGTGACGAATTGACCCATGCACCCTTTATACCAGACCCCGCAGTTACATAGTTACATAGTTGATGATGCGAAAAAAGACAAAATGTCCATCGAGTTCAACCTGTATTATAGAATTGAATTTATTTTTTTTTTAAATAAAATTTTACCTCATTCAATTTAGAGATGAGTGGGTTCAGTTCTCAGAGAACTGAACCCCCCCCCCACCCCCGAACATCACGCTCTGAGCCCAGATCTGAGTCAGGCTCGAGACTTCCCGCCAGACTCAGAACGAGGCAAAACATCATCATCCCACTGTCAGGTTTTGGTTTCCGTCAATTTTTGTTGCTGCCAATTTCACTCTGGACTTGGAGAGTGAGGGAGACAGACCTCTGTCTCTCTGTGGGTGGTGACGTCGGGTGGGGTCAGTGTGTGGTCTGTAGGGTTGCTGTTCCTGTCACTGTGGTGTCCCTGTGCTCTTAGGGGTGCTGTCCTGGCTGTCACTGGTGTTTCATGTGCTGCAGCTGTACATGTGTGTTGCTGTCCTGGCTGTCACTGTGTTGTACAGGGTGTAGGGCACTGACCTCCTGTATGCAGTGAAAATACAGGGGTGTTGGGCCAGTCTTGTATGCTGTAAAAATTCAGGGGTGCAGCGAAAATAAAAGTACACTGGCCCTGTATGCTGTAAAAATTCAGGGGTGCTGTTGTTAAAATAAAAGTACACTGGCCCAGTATGCTATAAAAATTTAGGGGTGCTGTTGTTAAAATAAAAGTACACTGGCCCTTTATGATGTAAAAATACAGGGGTGATGTTGTTAAAATAAAAGTACACTGGCCCAGTATGCTGTAAAAATTTAGGGGTGCTGTTGTTAAAATAAAAGTACACTGGTCCTATATGCTGTAAAAATACAGGGGTGCTGTGAAAATAAAGTGGCCTGTTCTGTGTGCTGTAATAATAAAGGGGTGCTGTCCTATGAAATGGATAACAAAAATTTGGAGAAAAAAATAGTGGAAGATCAGGAATCACTTCTAGTTCCTAGTACAAGTGCTGAATCTGCTGCAGCCACCAGTCATGAATTTGACAATACAATTCCATCAACGTCAATTGCTAAGGCTGATGCCCAATGTCATAGAGGGTATGTAAAATCCTAGAAGCAAAAATTGATAATAAGAAAAAAAAAGAAATTATCTGATGAGAAACGTAAAATTGGCAATATGCCATTCACAACACGAAGTGGCAAGGAAAGGCTAAGGCTTGGCCTATGTTCATGACTGGTGGCTCATCTTCTCATGCAAATGGAAGCCCTCCTCCCCCTCAAAAAAGATTTGTAAAAAAAGTTGTTAAAGCACAGGAAATAACAACTGTGCGTTCAGAGATATCACAAATCTCCAAGTGAGAGTCCTTGGTGTTTATTTACTAATATTCGTGTTTGTTGCGATTTGTAGGGAGTTTGATCTTGAATTTTATCGGACGCATTTTCATGCAACTTTTTGAAACCATCTACGCTAATTTACTATGCTGTCGAGTTTGTTGTTTTCGTATTTTCCGATGGCGATGTTGTTTGTAGTTTGTTTGTTTTTCGGCCGCAAATCACTTGTTCTGTCAGGAATTTGTTTTTTTGCCACGGATTGTGACTATTTTTGTTTGTTTGCAACTACGGCCGCATTTCTACTTTTACTTTCAATTTAAACCTTCGTTCGTGATTGGTTGTGTTTCATATGTAGGAGTGTCTGTGCACAACCATATAAATATGCCCCAAACCATTCGTACCTCATGGGTTTAGTTAGTGGTGAGGAGAAAGGTTGTGCTGTGGAGTTTGGTGAGTAGGTGTGTTTTGGAGTTGTATTTTTGGTGAGTTCTGAGTGTGGTATTGTGTTTGAAAATAGTCTTGTCATTCTTGTAGTCTTGTTTCTTTTTGGTTTGTCATAATTTTTGTCCTTGTTGTGTTTTTTTTAGTCTCTTGTCAGTGTGTGTGTGTGTGTGTGTGTGTGTGTGTGTGTGTGTGTGTGTGTTGTGTAGTGGAAGTGGAGGAGTGTGTTGTTTGTCCTTTTTTTCAGTGTTTGTTCTTTTTCCTAATTATGTCTGATTCAGTGGTGGGTGAGGTGGGGGAGGTGAGTGAGGTGGGGGAGGTGAGTGAGGTGGAGGAGGTGAGTGATAGGGAGGAGGTTAGTGAGGTTGAGGAGGTGGGCGAGGTTGGTGCTTCAGCCTCTAGTGATAGTGACAGTGAAGCAGCTCCGCAGCCACGCACCACTACTAAGACTGGCCGCAATGTCAAGTTTAGTTATGCTGAGAATGTGGCTTTGGTGTGTGAGCTGATGAAATATCAGCGGTACCTATTTGGCCAAGAGACAGCAAAGGTGACATCATGAAAGAAAACGGTCTTGTGGGCAAAAGTTGTTGCTGCTGTAAATAATGAAGGGGTAGTTTAGCGGATGAAGGACACGTGCCGCAAACGGTACTATGATATAAAGCGCTGTGTGAAGTCCAAAATGGCCAAGGAGGCAAAGTCAGTTCGTCAGACCGGTGGGGGTCAGCCCTTCATTGCCAGATATCTGGACTACGTGGAGCCCAGGTGGACCTTAATACCTCCTGAAGATGTGTCAGCAACCCATGTCCGTGATTCCAATCGGCCCAGGAAGGATGGTGAGCATCTTTTTTCTTAATAACATACTCTGTTTTTTATTGGATTTACTTTGGTTTTGGTTAATGTGTGTCATGTGGCCTAGCGCATTACTCGCATCTTCAACTACACGGCAGCAAAACCCTTGGCATTGTTAATGGCTAATCCAAGAAGCAATGTAGCACATAACAGTACTGTATGTGAAATGTGTCTTAAAATTTATTATTGTTTTTGTATTGTTAAGTTGTTATTTTGGCCGCCATTTAATTTGCAAACACCAAGCTTGCCCTTCACCACATTTCCCTCAAAAAGCATTGTACTCTGTATTTTGAGGCAGTTAGCCATGTGCAAGGTTTCCCAAACAGTGGTTCAGACGTTATAGGCTGGAGTAGGCCTAAGTAATCTGGTTTAAAAATAAGCCACCATATTTTTAGTCGGTTGCCGGCTGTATTTGTCACCTTCGCCAACACTGCTTTATCAGTGGCTTATGTCTTTGGGTGGTTAATAAATCTGTTTAATGTTTTCCTTAGTTTTGTTGTGATGTTGGGCTAGTGTGTGTTTGTTGTGGCACATCACACAGGTTGACACAAATGTACTTTCTTATTATTGATATTTGCTTTTCTAATCAATATGTGTGTGCTTTGTAGTGTTCTTTTATGTGTTTGGAATGTAGGGCCATGTGTGTGGCCCCTCCATTATCTCATGCGTAGCACTTTACTGAGTGCACATGCCTATTGGCCAACATTGTTTTGCTAATGGCTGTGTGTCTGGGGTCGACATCAGATGTTTTTTATATGTTCCAATAATTAGAAAATTACAAGCACACAAAATAAAAAGTTGGTATTATCTTTATAATCATAATGTTTTTAAATGCTTAACAAGTGCATTATACAATTTCATTATTTGTTTTTTTTTTCCCGGTTGTACAGCGTTGAAAAAAACACAACTGGGCGACCTACAGTCAGTACCACGACATCTGATGATGATGACGCTGCGGCAGCAGGTAAAGTGTCCATTGTAGTACATGTTATGTTTGTAAAGGAGTGGACATACAATATTTTTCTCTTTAATACTAGGTCCCTCAACACAAGGCTTGACCAGCAGAAAACGGCCACCTGAACCCCTCAAAAAGATGACACCTGTGGCACAAAAGAGACCAAGGTCGGATGTCCTGTCCAAACCACAGGAGTCTACAGCGCCATGAAAAATTTCAATAGATTTTTCAAAACCTCCACGCCAAATTTTGGACACTCCACCAAGACGCCAACCACACTCCCCTCACCTGGATGGTGAGTAGGAATCTAAAATTTTAGAAGAGATTAGTCATCTATAAATTAGCCGTTAATTTACATTCATAAACTGGACACACAGCACAACCAACAATACGTACAGAAGAACAGAAACCACAAAATGGCCACAAAGTGGAATGTAGATTTCCGCCTCCATTAAAGATATGTATGTCCACTTCAGCCATACAGTAGCAGATTGTCTGGAAGATGCTGCAACAGAAACAGATGGAGAAGCTTGTCAAAGAGTAAGGCTGTAAACATTGTTGTGTGTTGATTCTTTTGCATACATTCGCTTCAACATGCAAAAACATACAGATGTTTTATTCGCTCACAGTTAAAGGCAACACTTTTGTAAACAACTCACACATTTCTCGTGGAGTATGTGGAGTACCAGACAAATAATGTGGTTGCTTTTACATTGATGTAAACAGCAAAGCAACAATGAGAGAGGCATGTGCAGCCTTTAAACATCACGTTGTTGCAATGCAGAATATGTACAATATGCGTTCACATACATGTGTAGAGTGGCCTTTGTTTGTGAACCATTTGACAAACATATATGGCTAGCAAACCAAAAATGCTTTGTCCTTCTAGAAACAACTAACGCTACCAGCATCCCTCCGACATACCAGCAAGACAGTGACATGGATGAGATAATAATTTTACAACTTCAGCCAATAATTGAAGCAAACACACCCCCAGCACCTGTGAGTACACCGCCCCCGCTAAACACACCACCACCACAACACAGCCCAACAACACCAGTAGCACAAGGGCCTGATCAAGTGTTTTGGGACAATTGGGCTACACAGCAGGCCACTAATTAGGATTGCCTTCGTATACAGACACAAATTTTCTCAAGCCTGCCTAATCACCTCAAAAGAATAAGCCGCAATATCAGCCGACAAAATGAACCAACCATGCGAATGGCAAACACCATGGAAATAATGTGGGCAGACATGACACATGTAATGGGCAACTTACAACGCCTAATGGATGAACATCACAGACTACAGCAAAGCTACCTAAACATTTTAGAAACAAATCAAATGCTCATTGAATCTATATCCCGCATCATGGAGAATCACACTGCTACAACACATGAACTCAATGCCACCCTCACTAACCTCAATGAAACACTCAGTTCCCAGCAGCAACAGCAACAAAGCACCAGTTCTGGTATGACAATTCCACTTGTATCGCCTGTGGCTTCACACCAAGGCGCTCCACCAGAACACGCCCACATAAAAGTGGTAAAGGCAAAGCAGCATCCAAGCAGCCGGCCCCAAAAAAATAACATACAGATGTAGGGGTTTCTGTTTGGAGATAAAAATTCAATGAGTTAGTTAGTGTATGTTTGACACTATAGATTGTCCTGTTAGCAGTTTACTAATTTAAACAACATCATTAATTATCCGTAATCTAAGTTTACAAGTGGATTTGTTCTTCACACTGCTATTTATCAGTCTTTGTAAATGTTTTTGGCAGTGAAATGTTATCTGTGCTACACATTGTGAGGTGTATGCATTAATGAGCCAACAGTCTTTGATTATCTAATTATTATTACCAGATTCTAATCAGTCTCATATATAGCAGCCTGCCTACTGCACAGGCATGCATATTGTGAGTTACATGCATTACTGAGCCAACACTCTTTTATTAAATTTTGATTAATTCCTGATTTTAATCACAATCAGATAACAGCCTTTCTACAGTACAGCCATTCAGATTAACACATGACCCATACAACCTAATATTTGGGTTTGTGAGGAAGGTTAATAGTTTAATACTTTACGCCATTAGGACAATAACAATATTGTTGAACAAGCAAGTGTCGGAATATGTGCAAACAAGAATGGAATTTTTTTGTTTATGTTGTTTTGGGCGGATTGACATTAATGTCCTGCCATGTTTGTGTGTGCTAAAAAGGCGTTATGGGAGCATTTGTTTGGATGCTTCCAACAAATCACACTTTTCCTTGTAACAGCAAAAGTAATGTGTGTAATAATGGATACATATTGTTTCTTGTGTTGTGTCTATAAAACATGCCGAATTTAACAAGCAATCACAAACAAATACATTTTTTTGGATGGTACGAAGTTTGTGTCCCTTAAACACCATGGAACACCACACATAGGGCCACATGTATTCAGTAGGTAGAAGAGAAAAATCATGGCAAAGTGTAAAGTGAATACGTAGCAGACATTCAGATAGTAACTAGCATTTACAAAAGCAATCAGTATTACCTAGTGTTTTATCACCTTCCACTTATCACTGCTTAATGACTTCTCCAGCCTTATTACATGTGCACCATAATATGATGTGTACTCAAAACAAGAACACACAATACACATGCTGCATTTGTATGCCACTAAGCCAGTGTATGTTTGTATGTCTTTGGAATAATACACATTCTGGCGAAGTAACATGTTTGAATTGGTTACAAATAATAATTATGTGCCAAAGTAAAAATGAAAAAAACACAAACAGATACACATATACTTACCTTAAAAATGTAGATTTATATGCTCTTGCCTTAACTGCCTCCCTACATCTGTACTACATGTGTCGCCATATGTATCTAACTTCTCTGCTTGCTGACTGCTTTCTTCATCCTCCTCCTCATCATCAACATGTGGCAAATGTTGCAAACACATGTTATGAAGAAAACAGCAGCGGAACACAATTCTGGTCACCTTTAAGGGACTATACAACAAAATGCCAACAGACTTATCCAGACACCAAACCTAGATTTCAGCACCCCAAAACATCTATCACATTCCACGTAGACTTATATGCATTATTGTAATTGTGTTCAGCAGGGGAATCAGGGCAGGATAATGGAGTCAGAAGCCAAGAGAAACAGCCATATTCCCCCATCCTCTGAAAGACCCATATAGTAGCATGTGTAAAGTACATATACAGCAACACATAACTAACACAGTGGATTTGGACGTAGTATACAAAGTCCTACACATATCAAATAACATACCCAGCAGCCATCCATCTGGCATTTGTCCATCCTCAAATTTATCAAAGAGGGATGGCTGACTAAGGATGAAGGAGTCATGGCAGCCACCAGGGTAACCAGCAACAACACTCATGATTTTGAGTTTGGCATCACAAACCACCTTGACATTTGTAGAGTGGTCAAGATGTCTATTGGTATATATATGCTGACTGCCCCTAGGTGGTCTCAGCTGAACGTGTGTGCAATCTATGGCTCCCAGCACATTGGGCATGCCAGCAAGGCCATAGAAAGCTATCCTGATGGCATGCCACTGAGACTCCTGGCTAGGGAAGCAGATTGAGGCATCAATGTGGGGCTGCAAAACATCCAACACCTGTGTGTATATATTTTTAAAAAGGTTACTGAGATTAAATTACATAACATGATTACTGTGTACTGACATTACTAAAACAAACAAAACAAATAACAGTTGAGGATGTTAGGTATACATCACCTGGTTTAGGATTCTTGAAAAGGAGGGCTGTGAGATCCAAATGACATCGCCAGAAACAGCCTGAAAGCCACCAGTAGCCATAAAGTGCAACACAGCCAGGAGTTTGTGCAGGCCTGAGACAGGGCGAGAGCGTGCTGTCTCAGGGTCTAGGTCCAGTTTGACAAGAACATACAGACGGAAAATGTTGGCTCGATTTAGACGGAACATCTGAATGACCTTGTCATCGGCCAATGCATTTAAATTTAAATACCCCCTAAAAAAATTAGGCCTGCGCAGCCTCTGCGGCACCTGTACAACCTGCTGACCATGTTCAGTTTCCTGGCCCTGGTTTATTCCAGGCTGATGTCTGAGTCTCAGGAATCCCATTGCACAAAAAACATCACTGCACCACAGTCCAGCAGCCATTTCTGAGTGAGGGATGATTGAAATGGGCCTAAGGTCCTTTTATAGGCCTCCTAATTCAAGTGTGATTGATGTTGAAGTTGCCACACATGTAACACGCCAAGAAAAAGCAGGTCTATGCTTTTTTTTATGAGTCGCAAAAAAATACGACTGCAATTTTGCATTCACGGACAAACATCAAAATACGATTGAATAGTAAATCACTGTGTTGTATGAACAAACAGTCGTGTTTGACCGATGGTCTATTCATTCGAATTTCTGATCTCTGCTGTAAAAACCATTACAAATAGACCCAACACCGCAGAGATTTGTACTTAGTAAATTCCCGTGTTGACACTTTGAGAGAAAAAAACATATTCGGACAAAATCGGGACTTTAGTAAATAAACCCCCATGTGTGTCCACAGTTGCGATGTCTAGGTCTGACCTTCACAAGACTGTATGGAAAGAGGAGGCTCCTACCACCATTACGCCCCCTGCAAATGCTGGAAAGAGCACCGCCAATCCAGTTGCTGATATTGAGATTGAGGATGTCACTGTAGAAGTACACTAGGATAAGGAGGATATCGGTGTAGCTGGCGCTGAGGAGGAAGTTGATGAGAAGGATTCTGATGGTAATGTAGTTTGTTTGAATAAGGCACCAGTGGACACAGTTGTTGTCCATGGGATGAGAAAGACCATTGTCATGCCTGGGTAAAATACCAAAAAAGCCACTTCTTTGGTGTGGAATGATTTCTCCACAAATCCAGACAACAAGTGTCAAGCTATGTGTTGCCTTTGTCAATCCATAACAAGTAGGGGTAAGGACGTTAACCACCTGGGAACATCCTCCCTTATATATCAGCTGCAGCGCATTCATCAGAAGTCATTGTCAAGTTCAGAAACTTTGCATAAGCAGTCCACTGACACCTAAATCCCTTCTTCCTGTTGTACTTAAGTTCCTACAAGCCACACCACCAACTCCCTCAATGTCAGTTTCCTCCTCAGGAATGTAAATAGTCCTGCAGGCCATGTCACTGGCATGACTGACGAGTCCTTTCCTAAACAGGATTCCTCCAGAGGATCCTTGAGAGGTATGCCTACTGCTGATGCCACTGCTGTTGTTACTGCTGGGAGTCGATCATCATCACAGAGGGGAAGTCATAAGACCACTTGTACTACTTCAACTAAGCAATTAACTGTCTTACAGTCCTTTGCGAGGAAGATGAAATATGACAAAGTGCAAAGTGGATTACTGAGGCCATAACAACTCTGCTGGTGTTAAACGTGCATCTGGTATCCTCCATTAGTGCAGTGGGATTTAGACAGTTTATGGATGTACTGTGTGACTGGTACCAAATCCCATCTAAATTTCACTTCACTAGGTAAGCGATTCCCGGACTGTACAGGGACATTAAGAAAAGTATCATCAGTGTTCTGAAAAATGCAGTTGTACCCACTGTCCACTTAACCACGGAACATGTGGATAAGTGGAACTGGGCAAACTAAGGACTACATGACTGTGACAGCCCACTGAGAAGATGTTTTGCCTCCCACAGCAACAACAGCAGTGGCACAAGTAGCAGTATCTCACAAACGCCAACTCATTCCTAGGCAGGCTACTCTGTGTATCACCGGTTTCCGTAAGAAGCACAGCGCTGACAACCACTTACGGAAACTGTGGGACATCATCGCACAATGGCATACCCTACTTAGATTCTCCTGGGGATTTGTGATATCTGACAACGCCACCAATATTGTGCATGCATTACATCTGGACAAATTCCAGCACATCCCAGTGGAGAATAATTTCCGTGTTGTGCAAGGCTCTCCAGCCCTTCGAACTTGCCACACGTGAAGTCAGTTCAGACACTTCCAGCTTAAGTCAGGTCATTCCCCTTGACAAGCTTTTGCAGAAGCAGCTGGAGAAATAGAAGAAGGAGCTAAGACAGAGCGATTCTGCTAAGAATGTGGGACTTGTGGATGGAGCCCTTCATTCGCTTTGCCAGGATTCAAGGGTGGTCAATCTGTTGAAATCAGAGCACTACTTTTTTCCCACCATACTCGATCCTAGGTTTAAAGCCTACATTGTATCTCTTTCCAGCAGACACAAGTCTGCAGAGATTCACCTGCTGATGAGAAAATTGTCAACTCAAGCGGAACATGACCCGTCAAAAGCTCCTCCTTCATTTTCTCCCACAACTGGGGCTGCGAGGAATAGGATAAAATGTCTTAGCCCACCCGCTAGTGGTGATGCAGGGCAGTCAGGAGCAAGTGTTGACATCTGGTCCAGACTGAAGGGGCTGCCAACAATTACTGACATGTCTACTGTCACTACATATGATGCTGTCACCGTTAAAAGAATGGTGGAGGATTATATGAGTGACAGCATCCAAGTAGGCATGTCAGACAGTACGTAAGTATTCTGGCAGGAAAAAGAGGCAATTTGGAGGCCCTTGCAAATTGGCTTTATTTTACCTAAGTCACCCGCCTCCCCCCCTCACTACCCTTCAATGTGTACTCTGAAAGAGTGTTTAGTGCAGCCGGTAACCTTGTCAGCGATCAGCGTAGGAGGTTACATCACACAATGTGGAGAAGATGTTCATCAAAATTAATGATAAATTCCTCCTGGAAAACCTTTACCAGCAATTGCCTCCAGAAAGTACACAGGGACCTGTGATGGTGGATTCAAGTGGGGACGAATTAATACTCTGTGAGGATGAGGATGTACACACTGAAAGGGGTGAGGAATCGGAGGATGAGGACGACATGTTGCCTCTGTAGAGCCAGTTTCTGCAAGGAGAGATTAATTGCTTCTTTTTTTGGTGGGGGGATTAATTGCTTCTTTTTTGGTTTCAGCCACAGTAGTAGTCGTGTGGCAGACTACTTGCTGAAATGATTGGTTTGATAAAGTGTGCATGTCCTGTTTATCAAACATAAGGGTGGGTGGGAGGGCCCAAGTACAATTCCATCTTGCACCCTTTTTTTCTTTGTATTATGTGTTCTTTGGGGCCTAGTTTTTAAATCTGCCATCCTGTCTGACACTGCAGTGCCACTCCTAGATGGGCCAGGTGTTTGGGCCACCCACTTGTGTCGTTTAGCCTAGTCATCCAGCGACCTTGGTGCAACCTTTTGGCCTAAACACAATATTGTGAGGTGTACAGAATAGACTGGAAATGAGTGTAAATGAATATTATTGAGGTTAATAATACCGTGGGGTAAAAATTCCCCCAAACTCTGTGATTTTAGCTGTTTTTATGTTTTTTTCAAAAAACATCCAGATCCAAAACCAAATCCAAAAGGGTGATTTTGGCAAAACCAATCCAGATTCAAAACACGAGTGGAGAATCTGAACCCTTTCGAGTTCCAAGATATCTTTTTTTGTAGTGAGGTGCCCTGAACTGTACACAATATTCCAGGTGTGGCCGCACCAATGATTTATACAGTGGCAGGATTACACTCTCATCCAATGTCTCCATTCCCCGTTTATTTGCTTTTGTTGCTGCATTTTGACATTGCGTACTGCTACTAAGTCTATTATCGATGAGCACCCCCAAAACTTTTTCAACCAGTGACCCAGGTCTTTCATCTTACAGTGGACCCTTGGAGATGATGTAATCTCCGAACGCTGCTGTCCCACCCAATGAATTTTTTTCTATTGATTTTTATCAATGAATATCAATTTATTTTAAGGAAATTTGTTTTTTCAACCGAACCAAAAACCGAATCCAAAGCAAAACACTTGGGTGTGGTTTTGCCAAATCCAAAACCAAAACATGATGATGAATTAGAACCAAAACACAGGGGTCTGTGCACATCTCTAAGAATCGGACAGATGCAAGGTGGTCATTCCGAGTTGATCGCAAGTAGCAACTTTTTGCTGCTCGTGCGATCAACTTGACGCTGTCTATGGGGGAGTGTATTTTAGCATAGCATGGCTGTGATCGCTTGTGCAGCCCTGCTATGCTAAAAAAGTTTCAAGCAAAACAAGACTAGCTCTGCAGCTACTTACCCAGAGCGACGGATCCAGCGATGAAGGTCCCGGCTGTGACGTCAGACATCCACCCTCCAAACGCCTGGACACGCCTGCATTCGCCTTACCATGCCTGGGAAATGGTGAGTAGATGCCCTGATCCTCCTTCCCGCTGTCAGTCTTCTTGTGATTGCTTTCATCGGTCCTGGCGCCGTTACCCGGCGACGGATGTCGGTTGGCAACGACGCGCGTGCGCAATGCGACTGACACGCAGCCGCAGTTCCGGCCCGTTCTCATCGCAGTGAAGAACTGCTGCGTGCGAACAGTTCAGAATGACCCCCGCAAGTTGTAATGGTTACACACAGCTTAATTCAGACACATGGCTGTATGCTAGGTAAGGGCTTGTACCGGTTTTATCATGAAGTCGTAGACACTACAGAGAAATGATTTGAATGACATATTTCTGTTCCCATAACTAACCATAAAAAATATACTACAAAGATTGTGCAGTTACTGCGTACTGTTGAGTACCATCGGTATAGAAGGGTTACTGTGGATGTAGTGTGTTTAGAATTTTCAGAAGTATTTAACATTCTGCCTTTTAGGAGTTTAATGTATAAATGAAACATGATTATCTAGAACATCTTCCTGGATAAAAAACTGTAAAACAAATTATTTTCAGAGGAGGCTTACTATGTCAGTGATCATAGCCTAACTGAATTAAGGTGATAAGTGGTGCAAGTGATGTTTACGAGTGGTTCATAAATGATCTAAAAAATTGGGTAAAAATTGTTTGCAGATATCATTTGAAATATCATTTGAGAAACTGGTCAGCAAAGTGGCAGATGAAGCAGAACGTAGATAAATGTAAAGTTATGCAGTGCACTTTGATGCTCAAATTATTCCTGCAGTTTGCACCTTAGATGAGACATGGGGGTATATTTACTAAGATTCGTAATTGTCGGGATTTGGAGGGAGATTAACCACGAATGACATCGAATGTGTGAATTTGTAACTTTTTGTTTTTTTTACGCCTCATTTATTATGCTGTCATATTCTGCATTGTCGTGTTTTCCGATGTCAATATCATTCGTAATTTCGGCCAGTGTTTTACGGGAGTGATTAGTAAAACACTGCCGAACTTAACACAATGAATCTCGGCCGGATCTGTGAGATCCGTGCAGGGCTTCATTGTGTACCTTAAAAAAAGTGTATAAAGTGTTAAAAATTCAGAAAAAAATTGCGTGGGATCCCCCCTCCTAAGCATAACCAGCCTCGGCCTCTTTGAGCCGGTCCTGGTTGTAAAAATACGGGGAAAAATTGACAGGGGTTCCCCCATATTTTAACAACCAGCACCGGGCTCTGCGCCTCGTCCTGGTGCAAAAAAATACTGGGGACAAAAGACATAGGGGTCCCCCATATTTTTAACACCAGCACCGGGCACCACTAGTCAGAGAGATAATGCCACAGCTGGGGGACACTTTTATATTGGTCCCTGTGGCCCTGGCATTAAATCACCAACTAGTCACCCCTGGCCAGGGTACCCTGGAGGAGTGGGGAGAACTTAAATCAAGGGGTCTCCCCCCCTCCAGCCACCCAAGGGCCAGGGGTGAAGCCCAAAGCTGTCCCCCCCATCCAAGGGCGGCGGATGGGAGGCTGATAGCCTTTTCTGTAAAAAAAAGAGTATTGTTTTTTGTAGCAGAACTACAAGTCACAGCAAGCCTCCCCTACAAGCTGGTACTTAGAGAACCACAAGTACCAGCATGCGGGGGGGAAACGGGCCCGCTGGTACCTTTAGTTCTACTACAAAAAAAATACCCAAATAAAAACAAAACAGACACACCGTGATAGTAAAATTTTATTAAACATACATGCACACTTACATACATACATACAATCAATCACTCTTGTGGATGACCCCACTTAACCTCGCTGTCTACCGCAGACCACAAAGTTCCCACCATCGGATATAATAAAGCGCCTCTGCGCTACATTGTATCTACAGTGCGCCGCCTGACTGACAGTTCAGGAGCGCACATCCAATTAGGAGAGTGCCATGACGTGGCGCTCACTGATTGGCTGAAGGGACCCTCTTTGACAGCAGTCACGGGGGTCCCGACATTCGGGGAAAGGGGTTCCATGTGTAAACATGGGACCTCATTCAGTGCGTGGTACGGGTATTCCGTTTTTTTATTTTACCAAGTCCCTGAATTATAACTGTTAAGAAGAGGACCGATCTACCCCGGAGGCTGGTTATGCTTAGGAGGGTGGAACCCACGCAAAAAAAAATTCTGATTTTTAACCATTTCACACCCTTTCCCACTGATAAACATGCACGGATCTCACTGATCCGTGCATGCCTATCAGAACACGGTAAAAAAAAATATCTATTTGAAAACTGCTTTTTTTTACAATTTGTATTTTTTCACAGCAGTATTTGGCTATTGCCAGCAGTGATTGTGAATTCTAATTTTTAGTAAATTACCGAGTTGTATAAAATAACAGTCGTGTTTGACCGATGGTGTATTCATTCATTTTTTTTTTCTTTAACTCCAAAAAAATACGAATGCCGTCATCACTGCCGAGATTTGAGTTTAGTTTAGTAAATTCCCAAGATGACACTTTGATGAAAAAACACCAACTCGGTCAAAATCGGGAACTTAGTAATGGGGTATATTTACTAAGGTCCCAATTTAATTTGATTCCATTTGATTTTGTTTATTTTTTGTAAGTACCATCTAAGTAATTTACTAAACAATAAACTCGGCAGTGTTTGGGGCATTCAGATTTTTTTTCACGGCCACATACACAAATATGAATGAATAGACCATCGGTCAAATACTGTTGTTATTTAATAGAACATGGTAATTTACAAAGTTTTTTTGTATTTATGATTGTGGATGGAAATACCTTAAACTTGGCCGCTAAAGACCTTGAATCGTACAAAAGTTCACATTTCAAATAGAACTGCTTTTGGCTGGCATGTTTGACACCTATCACTACTCTCCAATTACTAAGGTAAGTGTTAAGAGCCCTACACACTGGTCGAAACCAGTGAAAGATATGAACGATCTCGTTCATTAATGAATGAGATACCGTTCATATCTTTCAGTGTGTAGGCACCAGCGATGAACGATGCGCAGCCCCGCGCTCGTTCATCGCCGGTGCCGGCTCATTTAAACATGCAGGCCAATATGGACAATATCGTCCATATTAGCATTAGTGATGAGCGGGTTTGGTTCCTCGGAATCCGAACCCCCCCGAACTTCACCCATTTTACACAGTTCCTAGGCAGATTTGAATCTTCCCGCCTTGCTCGGTTAACCCGAGCGCGCCCGAACGTCATCATCACGCTGTCGGATTCTCGCGAGATTCGGATTCTATATAAGGAGCTGCGCTTTGCCGCCATTTTTCACTCGTGCATTGGAAATGATAGCGAGAGGACGTGGCTGGCGTCCTCTCAGTTTTGTTCAGGGGGCTGCAAATATCTGTGCTCACTGGTTTATTGTGGGGACTGGGGACCACCAATATTATATAGGAGGAGTACAGTGCAGAGTTTTGCTGACCAGTGACCACCAGTATTATATGTTCTCTGCCTGAAAAATGCTCCATATCTGTGCTCAGTGTGCTGCATATATCTGTGCTCACATTGCTTTATTGTGGGGACTGGGGACCACCAGTATTAAATAGGAGGACTACAGTGCAGAGTTTTGCTGACCAGTGACCAGTGACCACCAGTATTATACATTCTCTGCCTGAAAAACGCTCCATATCTGTGCTCAGTGTGCTGCATATATCTGTGCTCACACTGCTTTATTGTGGGGACTGGGGACCACCAGTATTATATAGGAGGAGTACAGTGCAGAGTTTTGCTGACCAGTGACCACCAGTATTATACGTTCTCTGCCTGAAAAACGCTCCATATCTGTGCTCAGTGTGCTGCATATATCTGTGCTCACACTGCTTTATTGTGGGGACTGGGGACAACCAGTATTATATAAGAGGAGTACAGTGCAGAGTTTTGCTGACCAGTGACCAGTGACCAGCAGTATTATACGTTCTCTGCCTGAAAAACGCTCCATATCTGTGCTCAGTGTGCTGCATATATCTGTGCTCACACTGCTTTATTGTGGGGACTGGGGACCACCAGTATTATATAGGAGGAGAACATTGCAGAGTTTTGCTGACCAGTGACCAGCAGTATTATACGTTCTCTGCCTGAAAAACGCTCCATATCTGTGCTCAGTGTGCTGCATATATCTGTGCTCACACTGCTTTATTGTGGGGATTGGGGACCACCAGTATTATATAGGAGGAGAACATTGCAGAGTTTTGCTGACCAGTGACCACCAGTATTATACGTTCTCTGCCTAAAAAAACGCTCCATATCTGTGCTCAGTGTGCTGCATATATCTGTGCTCACACTGCTTTATTGTGGGGACTGGGGACCACCAGTATTATATAGGAGGAGTACAGTGCAGAGTTTTGCTGACTAGTGACCAGTGACCACCAGTATTAAACGTTATCTGCCTGAAAAACGCTCCATATCTGTGCTGCATTGTAGTATATAGTAGGAGTACAGTGCATAATTTTGCTGACCACCAGTATATAATATATAGTAGTACGGTACAATAGGCCACTGCTCTACCTACCTCTGTGTCGTCAAGTATACTATCCATCCATACCTGTGGTGCATTTAAGTTTTGCACAGTTTGCTGACCACCAGTATATAATATATAGCAGTACGGTACAGTAGGCCACTGCTCTACCTACCTCTGTCTCGTCAAGTATACTATCCATCCATACCTGTGGTGCATTTCAGTTTTGCACAGTTTGCTGACCACCAGTATATAATATATAGCAGTACGGTACTGTAGTCCACTGCTCTACCTACCTCTGCGTCGTCAAGTATACTATCCATCCATACCTGTGGTGCATTTCAGTTTTGCGTAGTATATATAGTAGTAGGCCATTGCTATTGATACTGGCATATAATTCCACACATTAAAAAAATGGAGAACAAAAATGTGGAGGGTAAAATAGGGAAAGATCAAGATCCACTTCCACCTCGTGCTGAAGCTGCTGCCACTAGTTATGGCCGAGACGATGAAATGCCATCAACGTCGTCTGCCAAGGCCGATGCCCAATGTCATAGTAGAGAGCATGTAAAATCCAAAACACTAAAGTTCAGTAAAATGACCCAAAAATCTAAATTAAAAGCGTCTGAGGAGAAGCGTAAACTTGCCAATATGCCATTTACGACACGGAGTGGCAAGGAACGGCTGAGGCCCTGGCCTATGTTCATGGCTAGTGGTTCAGCTTCACATGAGGATAGAAGCACTCATCCTCTCGCTAGAAAACTGCAGTGCCACTCCTAGATGGGCCAGGTGTTTGTGTCAGCCACTTGGGTCGCTTAGCTTAGTCACAAAGCTACCTCATTGCGCCTCTTTTTTTCTTTGCATCATGTGCTGTTTGGTGACTATATTTTTAAGTGCCATCCTGTCTGACACTGCAGTGCCACTCCTAGATGGGCCAGGTGTTTGTGTCGGCCACTTGGGTCGCTTAGCTTAGTCACACAGCTACCTCATTGCGCCTCTTTTTTTCTTTGCATCATGTGCTGTTTGGGGACTATTTTTTTGAAGTGCCATCCTGTCTGACACTGCAGTGCCACTCCTAGATGGGCCAGGTGTTTGTGTCGGCCACTTGGGTCGCTTAGCTTAGTCACACAGCTACCTCATTGCGCCTCTTTTTTTCTTTGCATCATGTGCTGTTTGGTGACTATATTTTTAAGTGCCATCCTGTCTGACACTGCAGTGCCACTCCTAGATGGGCCAGGTGTTTGTGTCGGCCACTTGGGTCGCTTAGCTTAGTCACACAGCTACCTCATTGCGCCTCTTTTTTTCTTTGCATCATGTGCTGTTTGGGGACTATTTTTTTGAAGTGCCATCCTGTCTGACACTGCAGTGCCACTCCTAGATGGGCCAGGTGTTTGTGTCGGCCACTTGGGTCGCTTAGCTTAGTCACACAGCTACCTCATTGCGCCTCTTTTTTTCTTTGCATCATGTGCTGTTTGGGGACTATTTTTTTGAAGTGCCATCCTGTCTGACACTGCAGTGCCACTCCTAGATGGGCCAGGTGTTTGTATCGACCTCTTGGGTCGCTTAGCTTAGTCACACAGCTACCTTATTGCGCCTCTTTTTTTCTTTGCATCATGTGCTCTTTGGAGACTATTTTTTTGAAGTGGCATCCTGTCTGACACTGCAGTGCCACTCCTAGATGGGCCAGGTGTTTGTGTCGGCCACTTGGGTCGCTTAGCTTAGTCATCCAGCGACCTCGGTGTAAATTTTAGGACTAAAAATAATATTGTGAGGTGTTCAGAATAGACTGGAAATGAGTGGAAATTATGGTTATTGAGGTTAATAATACTATGGGATCAAAATGACCCCCAAATTCTATGATTTAAGCTGTTTTTGAGTTTTTTTTTGTAAAAAAAACCGAATCCAAAACACACCCGAATCCGACAAAAAAATTTGAGGGAGGTTTTGCCAAAACGCGTCGGAATTCAAAACACGGCCGCGGAACCGAATCCAAAACCAAAACACAAAACCGAAAAATGTCCGGTGCACATCACTAATTAGCATGCATCGCTATGGAGCCGGGTGACGGGGGGACTGAAGAAACTTCTCTCCCCCCTGTCACTTCGGCGGTCGGGCAGCTCGGCGGCGGGTCGCCGAGTCTGTAGGGCCCTTTAGAATGTTCCTTTGTGGTTTGGTATGTATTGTGTATGTTTTTTTGTGTTACTGTTATGTTTTTAACAATATAACACTTTTTGGGGTATGCATTATCCAATTTAATATATATGAAATTCCATTACAGTTATTCTAAACATTATAGTAGGCAGGATTTATGTTATTTGTAGTTTGCTTTGTGAATGTGACCTCATGCTTACCCATCTACCTAAGGTCATTTTGACAAATACAATCATGTTTATTGAAATAGACTTTATATCAATACTTTACAACTGCTGCATGTGTAGTCTATGTTGCTTGATTGTGACCGTGTATATTATATACTTAACCAACTATTCTAAAATTGTTAAATTAAAAACACACATACATCTTTTTCCAGTTACAACTTATTTTTACTTGTGAATTTGTAAAAGATGTACATTTGTTAACCAAAATGAACCCATGTCCTGAATTGTGACCAGAACAAAAATTATGCAACTTGCATAAAAAGACTGCGTAGGGAACATACTGTGACCATAGCAGCATAAACGAACCGTCGGGGCTTCCGCAGCGCCGCTCAGTGCATCACCTTGGCTTGGAAGGGGTTAATGTTTTGTGGTGGGAGGAACGTGGAGAGGGTCCGAGGGGCTGATTGGCTGGATCATGTATAGGGGCTGGCCTGTCATACATATAGGCTGCTGACAGGGTACTTCCTCCCTCTTTTCAGCTCTTCTCTTGACTGTAAGTATTGATCTCATTTAATATATCCTACACCCCTTTTTCTCTCTCATACTTCTAACATATCCCTTTCTACTTCTTTCACTCCCTCTCCTCTGTTCTTTTACTGTCTATATTCCCACTTCTCCTTCTTTACCCTTTTATTCTTATCTGGGTTAATAGTTGCTCTGTGCCTCCCCTATGGCCGCCAGAATGTCAGCTCGCACCGCTGCCCCCCGCCCGGCTCCTGGACGTCCTGAGGTCCAGCCAGCCCGGGGAGTGCCTGCTGCGACTGCCGGAGAGGTTTTGGGCGCGTGCGGCCGGCCTCAGCGGCCCGCCCGTGCTCCCCTGCGAGTGCGCTCTCCGTCCCCGCTGCTAGCCGCGGCGGGGGACGGAGCGCGGGGGATAGAGGGCGCACGCGGCGGCTTGCCAGGGACGGTGCTCTGCCGTCCCTGAGCCCGTCGCTAGGCGCCACCAGCAGCAGCTCCGATCACGTGGGGCCAGGACGGAGCTCCCGGCCCGTGGATCGGTGGCTGGCTGCCACCAGGGGGCGCTACTGTGCCCGAAATGTTTATTTTAAATAAAATAAAATAAAAAATAAATAAAATCTAAAAAATAAATAATAATAATAAAAATAAATAAAAAAATAAAAAAATAAATAAATAAAAAGGTGGGGGGAACCCACGGACCTCCACTACTGGGGTTACTGGGCGGGCGGGGGGTCGCGTGGCTGCCTGACACATGCAGTCTAGGCAGCGTCTGTGTGCGGCTTCTCATACTGCCAACTGGGGGGCTCGATGAGGCCAGACACATCTGGCCGCCGAGCCCCCCCCCCCCCCCCCTTCGGCCGGTCAGGTCCGGCCTGCGCCCTCCCCCGACAGTGCGGGGTGTCGCCCCCGCTCTGCGGTTTTACATCCCCCGTTGCCAGTTGCGGATAGGGCAGGGCCGGTTAGAAGAGGGCGTTCTGCAGCCCTCCTGGCCTCTCCTGCCGTGGTTGGACCCGTGATGCCGGCCCCTCCCGCCGGCTAGTGGCCCGCTTTGTACTGCCGCCAGCCATCAACTTGCAGCCCTACCGGTTTCATACGGGGGCGGTGGGCGACGACAGTAGGCGAGCGATCAGTCCCTCCCCGCGTCCAGATGTCTAATTCCGTAGCTGCAGCGGACAGCACTCAGCCGACGTTGAGCCGCCTCTTTCTAGTTCTGGCGACTCTCCGGCTTCGCCTCCAGGGGCCTTTCCCCCGACGGGAGGTTTGTGTACCTCCCGAGGGGCGCGCGAATCGCGTGACGCGTCTGATTTTAGAGCCCCTGTCACGGCGGCTGATCCCGTGGTGAACGCCACCACCTTGTCCGCTATTTGTGCTGCTGCCGTGTCGACGGTAGCTCCCTTGTTATCCTCCGTACCCGGGAGACCGGGATGGGCCGCCGCCTTTTGACAGATAACAATGCGCAATCTCTCCTGTCCTCTGGCGTGACGGTCGCCCCGCCTGCCCCACTCCCCGCGGCTGCGGGTCCATTTGGGGAACGGGGGAACATTGTCGCTTTTGTTTCCCCAGACGCCGGGCCAGGAATGGAGTCAGTCGACGCATCTACAAGAGTACGGCGGCTGCTGGGACGGACGGAGTTCCCCCTCTTACTGGTGAGTCTTCATCGGGCCCCTGACTGGTCCGACGGGAGCGCAGTTACCCCCGTAGTGGGGGGGGGAACTAGTACTCAGTCCCGCTCCTCTCGCAGCGGCAACAGTGCGCGCAGGGGTACCGGCAAGCGCGATAGGCGCAGTGGCACGGACTCTTCCCTTGCCTCCACATCCTCGGAGGGTGTGTCCCCTTCCTGCGACAGTTTGCAGGGTCAAAAACGCAGCGAGCTACGGCATTCAACCTATTCCGCCTCGCAAGTGTCGGGGGAGTAGTACACTGTTCTCTGTGCCAACACGGCAGTGCACCGTGGTCTCCGGCCCCGGTCTGGGACCGGATCCGTAAGGGCCTATCTGCTTATATTTTGCTCTTACTAGTGATGCTCGTATAGCCTTGCTTTCGGCTAAGCAAAAGGGCCGGAACAGCGAGGACGCTTTGCGCTCCTACACGACTTGAGTTAGGTGCAAGTTGATCTTGGCGGCGTGTTACTCAGAGTCGCGCCTGGTCGAACACATGAACATCGTGCGCCTTCAATTCCTTATACACGTGCTGTACCATACTTGGCGGCGTTACTACTGGAACTTCCGGGGCAAACAGCATGGGCGGCAGATCTATACCTTCGGTAAAAAGGATGTGGGAGTACAGCAGGAACAACGGGTTCCACGACCGGCCTCTCATTCTGCCAGCTTTTGCGGTGGTTCATGGCGCGCGGGGGCGTGGTTAATTCTTCACTTTCAATCCTGCCCAATGCGGTTTGGGGCGGGGGTGTCGCATTCGTCACTCCTGCATCAGCTGTGGCGTAGGGCACGGGATCAAGGACTGCCCCAGTACACGGCACAGGGGTAATTTCTCCCGCTGAGCCGCGCTCCTGCGGCCCCAAGCGTTGGCTACAGCCCCCTCCCCAATTAGACTTCGAGCGCTCATACCCTGGCTGTGACGGCTCACGCGGCCGGTGGACGCCCTATTCTTACCTCGGGTTTTCGCACCTAGTTGCCTCTTGCCGATACATGGTCTGGCGGATCACGGGGCTAGTACGAACTTGCATTCGGCTCGGTAGTTTCCGGGTGTGCTCCGGCTTAAGGTTGCGGCCGCATTGTCGTTGGCCGGGATGATAGGCTTTGTCATCCATCTTACCTGTCCTCTCGGGCCATCTGTTAATAAGGCTATCCCTATTATCAGGTAGGGTCGTTTACCTATCTGTAAGTTTGATTCGACCATAGATGCCATTCGGTCGTTTGGTCTGGGGGCGGCTATGTGTAATTGGACATCGCGTCAGCATTTCGCTCCTTCCGCTGCACCCTTTCGCCTTTCGATTATGGGTTTTCAACTGGATGATGGCTAATATATCCATCGCTGCCTCCCTGTGGGTTTTTTTCTCTCTCGTGCGCTGACTTTGCAAGGTGCAGTTCTTTCCTCCACTGGGGTCCGCAGCAAGCGGCGGGCCAGCGGGGTATGTCGCACTACCTGGATGATTTCTTTGCTCGGCCCACCTGGCTCTGTTCGCTGCGTCGTCTTGCTGCGGTGGCCGTTGGCAGGGTCCCTCCGTTTACCTCAGGATTCAGAAGGATACGGTCGGGGGTCTCTGAAGGCTCCTTGGGGACACGGTGTTGCGTCTTCCCGATGGTTTCCTCTATGAGCTCACCGTGGACAAGCTTACTCTACAACAGGCGCAATCCTTCTTGGGCCTGTTTTCTTTTTGCTTGGAACGTTATCCCAATGGGTAGAGTTTTGCTGTGGGAAATTGGAATGGGCGACAGTTTGGATTGGACACCCTCATCATTTTCTTAGTTTAGCACTCACGGGATTTACGTATTTGGACGGTTTTCTAGTTCGTTTCCCCTCCTCTCTGGAGTTTTTCACGGACGCCTCTGGTGCTTGCGATTCTTGCTGTTGCTGGATGTTTTTTCCCATATTGGGCACAGTGGCGCTCTGGCGCTATGCCCTGCATAACAGACAGGTGGTCTTCTGGTGCGACCATTTGGGCGTGGTTTTTTGCCATCATTAGGCAGGAGTCCACATCCTTGCTGGACTGCGGGTCTTCGCGCAGATAGTCTTGCTATGCTGGGTGAACAACATTACGTTGCGAGACAAGCATGTCCCAGCCGAGCGCAACGAAATTGATGATACCCTTTCTCGCGGCGACTGGCAGTGGTTTCGGCAGTTAGCTCCTGCAACTTTAATCCAAGGGGACTTCTGTCCTGCTTCTGTGTGCGGATTGGAGGATTTAACCCACAGGTCTTTGGCTCCTGCGCTACCTTCTGGAGAGGGGCCATAGTGGGTAAGACCCCTCACAAGGCAGATGGCCCATCGTTGCTTTGGATTCGGGATGGCTGGGATGGTGGCAGAAGGCCGATCCCATAACATCTGGGTAGCAGGCCCTCAGGGATAGTGGCAGAAGGCCGATCCCATAACATCTGGGTAGCATGCCCTCAGGGATGGTGGCAGAAGGCCGATCCCATAACATCTGGGTAGCAGGCCCTCAGGGATGGTGGCAGAAGGCCGACCCCATAACATCGGGGTAGCAGACCCTTGGCGATGGTGGCAGAAGGCCGATCCCAGAACATCTAGGGTAGCAGGCCCTTAGGGATGGTGGCAGAAGGCCGATCCCAGAACATCGGGGCAGATGGCCCTCCAACATTTAGGTTATTATTTCAATTATGATTTTGCGATATCTTATTTTCCTGAGATGTCTGCTGTCTGCTATATGGCCCATAACATCTGGGTAGCAGGCCCTCAGGGATGGTGGCAGAAGGCCAATCCCATAACATCTGGGTAGCAGGCCCTTAGGGATGGTGGCAGAAGGCCGATCCCAGAACATCGGGGCAGAAGGCCCTCCAACATTTAGGTTATTATTTCAACTATGATTTGAGATATTCTATTTTCCTGAGCTGTCTGCTTCCTGCTATGTGTGATAAATATTTTCAACCGTCCCTTAGTTCTTCCATTCAGTCAATAAAGGCCGTCGACGCACGCCCCGAAGGTTTGGGATTTTGGATTCAGCGCTCACGATACGGGGATACGATATTGGGGATACGGGTTCGCCTCTTCATGGTGGCCTTTACGATGTCCTTTCCACGGTACGTTCAGGGTGGGTGAGCTGGGGTCCGTCTCTCGGACTTCAGCCTCACCCGTGCTGGCGGCCTGCGTCGTCATATGCCCCGACGGTTTGTGGTGTCGGATTCAGCGCTCCAAGACGGACGTAGTCGGCAGGGGGCTGTGGGTTCGAATGTGTCAGGCTCATGCGCGGGGCATTTGTCCAGTGCCCGCGGCCCGGGCTTGTTCGTCCCTTCGGCCTCCAACGCCCACCGGGTAGCTCGTCCATCGTGACGGTTCCCCGTTGTCCAGATATCACTCCCGGTCGGTTTTGGAACGTTGTTTTTTGTACCTGGGTCTATCTCCGGCCGACACTGGGACTCACTCTTTCCGCATCGGCGCTGCGCCAGCAGCCGCTGCGGCGGGTTGGTCCGAAGTCGAAGTCCGGGCACTGGGTAGGTGGAGGTCTGGTGCAGTCATACGCTATATCAGGCCTTTTCCTCCCAGTGCGCCCCTTTGAGGACTAGCCGCTCGCCGCATTTGCACTTTGCGATTGCGGGGGCCTTGTGGAATTTTTGTTTTATCGTTGGTTTTAATTCCGGCTTTTGCCGGCTAACGAAGTTTTGTGTTTTTGCCTCAAGTCAAATTGGGCGACCCTTCCCCCCAAAACCCCCTCCCCGTTAGGGACGCAGTTAGGTTGCCCATCTACTACTCATACTATATTTATTTTGCTTATTAACCCGCGTCACACCCTTCTTTTGCAGGACGGCGGTTAGGTCCGCACTTTATATGATTTGACGGCCATTCATACATCTACGGGCTGTTCGTGTCTGGGCTGGCCCGGCCAAAGCTGCGGTCTGTTCGCTGGTGGGGGCGTAGAAGCCTCCGCCGGGGATGGCCTGCGGGACTGGCTCCGGGCGGCACCCACGGCCGGCTGGTATACTGATCTTCTTGGGGGACCTTATTCACATTCTTAGGTACCTTTAGGTAGTTTTTCTTGGGTTTCGTTGCATTAGTCCGTATTCTACTTTTATGTCTCTTTAGTTAGTTTTGTTCTGCTTCTTAGGTCCCTTTAGTTAGTCTTTTCGGAGTAGTTGGCGGTGGCAGGTTGGTAACCTGGCAGTTGGCCGGTTTCTGAACGGTTACTTAATTTTAATTATGAGTTCAAGGTTAGTAAGTTTGGGTGTACTTTTAGGTACATTTTATAGTTCTATAATTAGTTTACGGGCATCGCTTTACCAAGTGGGTCCATATAACTGGTATAAACATATGTGGATGGCGGGGCCGGTGGCCCAATTTTTACCATGTAGGGGCGGAGCGTACCTCCGTCCCTGCAACTGTTGGTGGGGCAGGGGTAGTGGCAGAAGGCCGACCCCTGTCCTTGGATTTTTGATTTTCGATGTCTGGGATGGAGGCAGGAGGCCGATCCCGGAACATCTGGGGCAGAAGGCTCCCTCACACATATGTTTTTTATTGCTTGTTTTTCTGTATTATAACATTGATCACCCATGTTACGTTTATCATGCTTAACCGTTCTTCTCCCCGCCACCTTAGTTAGATAGGGAAGTCTGCATTTTAGTTTTAGTATTTAATAGGCCTCTCTATCAGTCAGAAAATAAAAGCTGACCCCTTTCACGCCAATTACAGTTGTTGTGTCTTTATTTTATAAGATAAGTGTGCTTGAGTGGCGCGTGGATGCATCTGACGTGTGAGGTTTAAGACTGCGTAGGGAACATACTGTGACCATAGCAGCATAAACGAACCGTCGGGGCTTCCGCAGCGCCGCTCAGTGCATCACCTTGGCTTGGAAGGGGTTAATGTTTTGTGGTGGGAGGAACGTGGAGAGGGTCCGAGGGGCTGATTGGCTGGATCATGTATAGGGGCTGGCCTGTCATACATATAGGCTGCTGACAGGGTACTTCCTCCCTCTTTTCAGCTCTTCTCTTGACCCGCCCTCCCGCCCTGGGGACTTGGTTTTGGTTTTTATTTTATTTTTGTTCTACAGTCGGGTTCATTGTGTCGGCTTTTGGTGGCCGGTTTCTGAACGGTTACTTAATTTTAATAAGGCGCTCATAACTTTATTGTGATTACATAAACCTTTTCTTTAAGCTAGCTTATCACTAAATTAAACAACACCACACACTGAAATAAAGACACGGACACAGTAGCTGGAGTTAAAGGTCAGACGATGTTTATTAATCGCTGACCAACTCTTTAAACTATAATTGTGATCGAATTAGAATTGATTTTGAATATAGACTTAAATTTAGTTTGGAGGATGGCAAACAGAAAGTCGCTGCCAAACACCAGCACCAGTCACCTAGATGAAACCACCAAACCAAGGAGGGGAGTACACATACCCCGCCTCCTTCCCGCATAACCCGCATTGTGCTGGCCTTACCCCTCTTTCTCTGGCAAACGTTCGGTTCCCGCAGGGGAACGTCTAAATGTCCAACCGCAAGAAAAGGACACACCTGCCGTCCTTCTAAAGAGGGAGCCCCACAATGACCACTTATGCCTGTGTGACAGCTGGTTGGTAGCGACTTCCCGCCAATCTGGCTTTAAAATAGCCAACTGCAAATCAACAAACCGTAGCTGAAATCCGGGAGGGCGGGCGGGCATAAAATGAATGGCAAGAGGAAGTCTAGGAAAATGGCCCCCACCTATATACTATCCTAAGACCCTCCTATTAAGCTTGATGCACAACCTTCCAATCCAATAGGAAAAAACCAAAAGGGGAAACTGATCTGCCTAGCAACTGCTTAGTCACTTAACAACCAATCACAAAAAGTGGATCTCTTATATGGCCTCAGGCTTATGCAGCCTTCAGCTTATCTAAGGCGCTCATAACTTTATTGTGATTACATAAACCTTTTCTTTAAGCTAGCTTATCACTAAATTAAACAACACCACACACTGAAATAAAGACACGGACACAGTAGCTGGAGTTAAAGGTCAGACGATGTTTATTAATCGCTGACCAACTCTTTAAACTATAATTGTGATCGAATTAGAATTGATTTTGAATATAGACTTAAATTTAGTTTGGAGGATGGCAAACAGAAAGTCGCTGCCAAACACCAGCACCAGTCACCTAGATGAAACCACCAAACCAAGGAGGGGAGTACACATACCCCGCCTCCTTCCCGCATAACCCGCATTGTGCTGGCCTTACCCCTCTTTCTCTGGCAAACGTTCGGTTCCCGCAGGGGAACGTCTAAATGTCCAACCGCAAGAAAAGGACACACCTGCCGTCCTTCTAAAGAGGGAGCCCCACAATGACCACTTATGCCTGTGTGACAGCTGGTTGGTAGCGACTTCCCGCCACCAAGGTTTACCAAACCGCCACCGCCATCTGCAACAGTAACCAACTAAAAACAACTAAATAGCTCTACCGAAACAGACAAAAAATATCCTCCAGGAAAAACTGCACTCCTTCCGGAGAAAGATGAACCCCATCCTCCTTGTAGAACTGCCTGTTCCTTAGCCCCAGTAGAGGATGCCTGATCGCCACTCCACCTATGGCCCTAACAAAAAGAGACACTGCCGGATTACCCTTCTTGCGTGCTTTCTCCAGCGCCGAGAAACGCACCGCACCACGCCAATGGAAACGAGGCACCATTTCCGACCAAACAATGCAGACTCCTGGCCAGTGACAACGGATTGCCACCAAATCCGCCTTAACGGACAAAACCAAATCTATCCCTTAACTCGACCTATATCATTCCCACCCAAATGAATGACAATACAACTGGGGCGACCCTGGCGGCGCTCCCGGGAAAAAAGGACCCGCAACAAATCACCCCATAACATGCCATCTCACTTGCCTGGATCCAAAAACCTCCGCTGCCCTAAGTGCCATGGGATGCTAAAAAATATAGGAATGACCAACCAGCCATATTTGGTCCCCAAAATTGATGATAGCTGCAAAGAAAATATCCTAACATCAGATTATGAACGTAATACATACAAAAAACACAACGGAACAAAAAGAAACCCAAGTGAAGGAGAAAAATCAAAAAACCTCCCGTGGACCTTGAGAGAACAGCCAATTGAAATTAGGCCCCCTCGGAGGAAAAATTTTAAAAATTCACTTCACACCCTCGATTCCTGAACGGTAAGCGTTCAAAAACCGACGAGTAAACACGTTTTTGGGTTAGCGCAACAGGCGCACTTATAACTTATACCAACGGACATATGACCTATAGGAGGCGAACTTCCAACGGCCCAGCTCCCGAACAGCCGCAGGGGATGAACCTGTAGCCGCTGCATGAGTAGCCGCCCCAATCCGCAAGGAATGGATACCGAAGTCCGCCCCCTGCAAGCCCAATGCCGCCAAACATTTTTTGAACACAGCAGCAAATTGAAATTTCGTCAGAGGGTCAACCTGCGCGTGCACCAGCAACTGGTCGCCCCCTGGAGGCCTCAACCGTACATACTCCTGCGTCAACCGCAGCGGGTAAACACCCGGTTCTTCCTGAGCCTCCAAGGACAACCAGCGACCCCGACCTGCTTGATCTGTCTTGGACCGCACAATCCTACAGAGTAACAGGCCCTCCTGCCAGCGCACATTTTCGTAAAGCCAACCCGACTCCCGAGACGTTTGCTGCATGCCACCAACTCGCTCACCCGAAAAGCCCCGAAAAAGGCCAGGGCATACGCACAACCAAACAACGCGACCTCGAATTCCGAGGACGCAATTTGAGGCAGTACCCGCAGTAAATCCGTTAGAAGCTGCAACGTTACGGGCCTATGTGAATCCGCAGGCGCCGGGCGCAACCTGGCCCAACCTTTCAGCGCTCTGGAAAGGACAAACGACCCCGTGGGGTCCGTCATCCCGTGGAGCCGCGAGTGAAAGGAAATGCCCGCAAGGGCAGATGCCATGGTCGCTTTTGACCTACCGTTTTGGCAATGTTCCCAAACAAAGGTCATCAGGGCGACGGCCGAGGACTCACCTGCTACCCCGTACCTACTCTGAAAGACCGACCAATCCCGCCCGGCTGCATCATACGCTCGGAGAGTGGAAGGAGCCAGCGCACACCTGGCTAAAGCATTTTAAACCGACTCGACCATCTGCCAGACAGAAGGTGGGCACTGTAACCCCTCCGCCGTCGCTCCCGGAACCCACGTCCTGAATTTGTCAAACTGGAACCGAGACAATGCATCCGCAATTCCATTGTCAACTCCAGGCACGTGGCGGGCCCTGAAATTAATATTGCGCTGCAAGCAAACTAACACTAGATGCCGTAGCAGCCTCAGAGCCTGCGGCGAGGAGGAACGCTGATTATTAATCGCATGTACCACCCCCAAGTTGTTGCAATGAAACAAAATGTCCCTATTTGCGAACTGGCCGGCCCATAATTCAAGCGCCACTATGATCGGGAACAATTCCAGCAAAAGGAGGTTTCTTGGTAAACTCACGCGTTACCCACGAGGCCGGCCAAGCCGCAGCGCACCATGCGCCAGCAACAAACGCGCCCTAAACCTCGACTGCCTGAGGCATCCGTGAACAATTGCAGCTGCTTACTGGAATAACAAGGCGCGGGCCACAAAACTTCCCTGTTGAAGGACACCAGGAAAGAGACCCAAATCCGCAAATCATTTCTGATCTCGCGGGAAAGGTACATGGTGTGATTCTGCCGGACCGTCCCCGCCGTGGCCCGCTCAAGTTTGCGACAGAAAATCCTACCCATGGGGATAATCCTGCACGCAAAATTGAGAGAACCCAGCAAGGACTGCACCTGCTTAAGCCGAACTCTGCGTTTGCCTAAACAGTCAGTAATTAAACCCAAAAGCTTACGCACTTTATCCTCGGGCAGGCGACAGCAACCCCCCACCGTGTCAATTTCGATACCTAAATAGCTAAGACAAGTGCAAGGGCCCTCGCATTTGTCTTGCGCGACAGGCACCCCTAGCCTTATGAACAAGGATCTAGCCACCAACAGAATATCCCCACAGATCGAACTGCCCCCCAGGCCCACAAAGAGAAAGTCGTCCAGGTAGTGACCCACCCCGCGTTGACCGGAGGCGGACTGGACGCACCAATGCAAAAATGTGCTAAAACTCTCAAAGTGGGCACAGGAGACCGAACAACCCATGGGGAGCCACCGATCCACGTAAAACTCGCCCCCTATTTTGAAACCCAGAAACCGCAGGGAATCCGGATGCAGTGTAAAAAGCCGGAAAGCCGACTCCACGTCCATATTTGCCAACAAGCCCCCCGGACCACAACCCGCACCAAGCGCAGAGCGTCATCAAAAGACTGATAACGTACCCTGCACATAGCCTGCGGAATAGCGTCGTTAACCGAAAAGCCCGGCGGGTGCGACAAGTGCTGTATCAGGCGGAACTTGCCCGTGGCCTTCTTGGGCACCACCCCACCTGGGGAATTGCACAAGGAGGGCAGTGGGGGAAAGGCGTGGGGCCCCAACATGCGCCCCAAGCCGATCTCCCCGACCACCTTCCGCCTAATCTCCTGCGGGAATTCGCGCGCCGCTCTCAAATTCTGGCGCGCCACCACGTGCACCGAATCCGAAATGGGCAAACCAAAAACGTGCAGAAAAAACCCGCCAAGAGGAATGACGCTGCCGACCTGTCGGGGTATAAGCTCAGCCAGCGCCGCAACTCGGGAACTCGAATTGGGGAAAAAGGCCTTACTTGCCAATTCCCCTGGTCTCGGCAGGGGCGGAGGGCTTCCCGCTCGCCGCCGAGGTCTAATCTTTGGCCGGGTGACTGGCCCCGCACAACCTGCACGAGTGGCGAAAACGACAATTCACCCTCTTGACGCAATTTCCCTCGTTGTAGGCAAAACACTTCCCTTTCCCTATCGAGCGGGAACCCGGAGCCCCGGCCGCCCCGGGCTTCTTGACCGTGATGTCCGGGGCGGGCTTAACCTGCTGCGTAACCTCCAACCACACCTTGACATCCTTAAAACCCGCGGGCAGGGCGGGGTTGCCATCCTGATTGCGACGGAATTTCTCATCGTAATCCCGCCAAGCATAACCCTTGGATTTCAAGTACATGTCATGTACTAAAAACAACTATTTCACTAAATTGTGATACTCCGCGGGTAGCGATTCCGTGTAGCAAGCAGTAAACCAAAAATCCTCGCAACCACTGGTGAAAATTGCGGCAAGCATTTTCCCCAATGCCGCCCGGTTTCTTAGCTGCGTCTAAACCCTGCCGCATCGCATCCTTAAGGGTGAAGATCCCTTTTCTGTGATTCCTTTGCCATGCGCCGCGCGATGAGTCTAGCTAATTTACGCGGGCGCCGCGGAGAGCCTGAAGAAACACTGCTAGATGATGAGGAAGAACAACTAGATGAACTGTGTAAAGGAAGGGCATGCTCACCAGTGTCAGAAGAACCCGGAACAGCGTCGTCCGTTGCACCCGACTCAGTTGGTGGCCGAACTTCCCCCGTTGCTGCCGCGTCCCTCTGTGACCTTCATCCCCCACGCGACGTAGCCCCGGAACCGGCCAGCACCTGTGAGGGAGAAACAGAAGGGACAACAGGCGCGGGGGAAACCAGCGCATAAATGGTAATGGGGTGAGCATGCAGGGGAGGAGGCCAAGTACAGCCGCCCCCCGCGGCGGAGGGCCGGCGGGGAGCGGCGGGTGAGGACCCCCAATTGAGGGGTACCCGACGGCGTGGGGGAAGGCAGTCCCGGCCCCCGCAGTGCCCCCCATGGAGTAAGCAGGCCGCCAAGAAGGATGCGGCATGTAACCGCCCGCCCCTGAAAATCCGGCCGAAACCGGGGGGAACTGTGGAGGGGCAGGAAGGGGCGGCAAAATTTGCGCCAATTGATTGGCTACAGCTAGGGGCGGCCCGTGATGCGAGCCCGAAAAGGCAGGGAGGGGAACCATAACCCGGGGGGCCGCCGACCGACCACGTGGGCCGGACGCCGGAGCCCGAGCCGTCAAAGTAAGGGTAAAATTGTGGTGTGGACGCCACCGTTAGGCCCATGGAGGGTGCTCAGGCAGCTGCAGGGAACGCCGGCGCAATAGGCCAAGGAAGGACACCGGGGAAAAATTGGTCCCCAGCGAAACCTTGAGGCGCGTCCATCGAGTGGGCAGGGCCGGGCAGGTGGTAAGCCGCCACGATGGACGACTGATTCGCCACCAACTGCAGCGCCCCCGGCGGGCCAGGAGGAGTCGCCTGGAGCCCAACGACCGGGGATGATGACACGGGCAGCCGCGCAACGGGCGACCGGGGGCCCAGCCAAAAGGCCCCCGATGCGTGACTCCCAACCGGGAACCCCAGCCATGCAACCGCAGGAGGGGCGGGCGCTGCGGCAGCACCAGCCACGCCCCCTACTCCTGAAACACCCGGTAGCGCCCCCGGCACCCCATTCCCTAACTGGGTACTACAGGCCCCTCCGCAGACAGGGGTACCTGTACCCCACAAACCGTACTGGGGACAGAGGGCACCTCACCCTGCTGCCCCAGACTCATATTCCCCACTGTTGGCCCAGCCCCCCCCCTCGCCCTCCGCAGCCCCGCCGCGGCCGCTCGACACCACGTGGGCGCCCGAGCCACCGCTCAGAGCCGCTGTCGGGTAAGGCGGAGGAGACCCGGCGCTGCCCAGCGCGCCGGGCGAAGGAACTGTAGATGCCGCAGCAGCAGCCGGGGACGCCGGTGACCGCGGCCCGGCCGAGCCGCTCGCCCCAGCGACACGTGCAGAGCGGCCATTGGCCGTCTGCCTCGCGCTGACAGGGTAGCGGGTAGTCGTGGCCCGACTCTGCCGCGTGCCAGCCGACGCCAAAAGGAGTCTCCTAGGGGCCGCACTGCGGGAATGGGAGCGGGGGGTGCCCGCGGCCTCCACGAGGCGGGTGGGGGGAGCGGAGCGGCGCGGGCTCGGCAAACCAGGGGGAGAGGGGGAACCAATAAATACAATATAATAACATGTCACAGGAAGAATCACTGAAAAGAAAAGGGGGGAAGGGGGGGGGGAGGTGCAGAACAGAAAGCTAATATACAAAGGAAAAACAGCAATGAAATTACAGTGCCAATGTACTTAACCTTCCTGGGCCATAAAATGAATGGCAAGAGGAAGTCTAGGAAAATGGCCCCAACCTATATACTATCCTAAGACCCTCCTATTAAGCTTGATGCACAACCTTCCAATCCAATAGGAAAAAACCAAAAGGGGAAACTGATCTGCCTAGCAACTGCTTAGTCACTTAACAACCAATCACAAAAAGTGGATCTCTTATATGGCCTCAGGCTTATGCAGCCTTCAGCTTATCTTATGAGTTCAAGGTTAGTAAGTTTGGGTGTACTTTTAGGTAAATTTTATAGTTCTATAATTAGTTTACGGGCATCGCTTTACCAAGTGGGTCCATATAACTGGTATAAACATATGTGGATGGCGGTGCCGGTGGCCCAATTTTTACCATGTAGGGGCGGAGCGTACCTCCGTCCCTGCAACTGTTGGTGGGGCAGGGGTAGTGGCAGAAGGCCGACCCCTGTCCTTGGATTTTTGATTTTCGATGTCTGGGATGGAGGCAGGAGGCCGATCCCGGAACATCTGGGGCAGAAGGCTCCCTCACACATATGTTTTTTATTGCTTGTTTTTCTGTATTATAACATTGATCACCCATGTTACGTTTATCATGCTTAACCGTTCTTCTCCCCGCCACCTTAGTTAGATAGGGAAGTCTGCATTTTAGTTTTAGTATTTAATAGGCCTCCCTATCAGTCAGAAAATAAAAGCTGACCCCTTTCACGCCAATTACAGTTGTTGTGTCTTTATTTTATAAGATAAGTGTGCTTGAGTGGCGCGTGGATGCATCTGACGTGTGAGGTTTATTAACACTGACTAACTAAACAATACATGATTGTTATCATTTATTTTGCAGGTTGAGCTCTGGAGCTGGATAGCCCTTTCCCACTGGTGTCTGGTCATGTTCGGCCAGAACGTCTTGGTGGTGACGTTACAGGTGTCTAAGGGGGTTGTGGTTGTCGAACTGGAACTTGTGTGTTCAGCTTGATGAGAAAGATGCTGCTTAAGGGTAGTAAGAGTCACATTCAAGTCTCTTGTGGCTGACGTATGGTTTGGTTTTCCATGATTCTAACCATGGTGTCTTGTGTGGTTTGTGTTGCAGTTAAGATCTTCATCAAGTAAGATTGATGCAGCCTGTGATTGTCATCCATGACTCTTTGGAAGGTATCTAGCATTCTATTATTGTCTGCCCTCAATAGTTCCAGGGTGTTAACCATTCGGGTTAGATCTGTTGTTTGTAGTGATGTGCACCGGAAATTTTTTGGGTTTTGTGTTTTGGTTTTGGATTCGGTTCCGCGGCCGTGTTTGGATTCGGACGCGTTTTGGCAAAACCTCCCTGAAATTTTTTTGTCGGATTCGGGTGTGTTTTGGATTCGGGTGTTTTTTTTACAAAAAACCCTCAAAAACAGCTTAAATCATAGAATTTGGGGGTCATTTTGATCCCATAGTATTATTAACCTCAATAACCATAATTTTCACTCATTTCCAGTCTATTCTGAACACCTCACACCTCACAATATTATTTTTAGACCTAAAATTTGCACCGAGGTCGCTGGATGGCTAAGCTAAGCGACCCAAGTGGCCGACACATACACCTGGCCCATCTAGGAGTGGCACTGCAGTGTCAGACAGGATGGTAGATTTAAAAAATAGTCCCCAAACAGCACATGATGCAAAGAAAAAAAGAAGGTGCAATGAGGTAGCTGTGTGACTAAGCTAAGCGACCCAAGTGGCCGACACAAACACCTGGCCCATCTAGGAGTGGCACTGCAGTGTCAGATAGGATGGCTCTTAAAAAAAAATAGTCCCCAAACAGCACATGATGCAAAGAAAAAAAGAGGCGCAATGAGGTAGCTGTGTGACTAACCTAAGTGACCCAAGTGGCCGACACAAACACCTGGCCCATCTAGGAGTGTCTGGAGAAACGGGGGAGTGGCTGGGCGAACGCTGGGTGTGTTTGTGACGTCAAACCAGGAACGAAACTGACTGAACTGATCGCAGTGTAGGAGTAAGTCTCGAGCTACTCAGAAACTGATAAGAAATTTCTATTCGCAATTCTGCTAATCTTTCGTTCGCAATTCTGCAAAGCTAAGATTCACTCCCAGAGGGCGGCAGCCTAGCGTGTGCAATGCTGCTAAAATCTGCTAGCGAGCGAACAACTCGGAATAAGGGCCATTGTAGAATTTAAGTTTCTCAAAACAACAAAGAAAAAAATAAAGTTTTAATACTTTTAATACTTCTACATAATATAATTTCAAATGTAAGCTCTCACGAGCAGGGCCCTCTTCCCTCATGTGCTTTTACATCTCTTTCTTAACTTATCTTCTTTACAGTACTCTCTTTGATGGCACCAAATCCTTAGGTTTTCTGCCACTCTGAAACTTATTTCTATGCCTTTTACTGATGCAGCTATGTTTATATACCCTGTACTTGTTTGATATTGTATTGAACTGTTAGACACTGGGGGTCATTCCGAGTTGATCGCTAGCTGCCATTATTCGCAGCGCAGCGCTCAGTAAAAAAATGGCTAATCTGCGCATGTGTGTGCACCGCAATGCGCACCCGCAACGTATGGGTACAAAGAGCATCGTAGTTTTGCACAGGTTCTAGCAAAGCTTTCAGTCGCATGGCCAAACGCAGGAAGATTGACATCTGGGTGTCAAATGACTGTTTTCAGGGAGTGCTTAGAAAAACGCAGGCGTGTCGGGAAAAACGCAGGCGTGGCTGGGCGAACGCTGGGCGGGTGTGTGACATCAAAAGCCATCCCTCCGTCGTTAGAATCAACGCACACGAAGAGTAACTACAGGGCTGGTCTTGTTTTGCACAAAATGATTTTGCAGGCGCTCTGATGCACAAGCGTTCGCACTTCTGCAAAGCGAAAATACACTCCCCGGTGGGCGGCGACAATGCGTTTGCACGGCTGCTAAAAGTAGCTAGCGGGCGATCAACTCGGAATGACCCCCATTGTCTTCATATTTAGCATATTTGTTCACTCTGTAATTGGGCGCAGAGAGGATACGGTCATTAGGTCGACACAGCTTAGGTTGACAGTCATTAGGCCAACCACTGACGGTCGACATGCATTAGGTGGCGGAATATAAATAATGGATAATATTAATTAAACAAATAACCATGTGTGACACAAATCACCACCTCTCTTTTATTTAACTAAAATACAATGCTGACTTAAACCCAGTATGTTAGGAAAACTATTTATGCACAATACCCACATACAGTGTCGGACTGGGGTATTAAGGGCCCAAAGGGGGAATGCAGTTATAGGGGCCCATACTTAGGGGTGTAGACAGCCTACAAATGGGGTGTGGCCAGCCTCCACACAGGCTTGAAATGCACAATAGTCTTGTGCAGTGTAATACAACATATCTACCATGTATAATACAAGTGCACAGTCTGGAACCTGATCCCTAGAGGAAGGAGTGGGCCCTCAGGCAGTGGGGCCTACCGGTGGTTTCCCTGGTACTCCTGTGGGTCAGTCCGACCCTGGCACATAACATTATAAACATTGTTGTGCATGAATCTAATTCAAAAGCCATGTCAAATATTTAAAACTCTCACAACAATATAATTGTTTAATTTATGATGGGTAAAAAAAAAAAACACAAAACATACATTTCTGTGCTGACCGCATACCCAATGGAAAATTAGAAGATTAAATCAGCCAACTTTCTTACTGCAAATTTTTTCTACAAAGTGCACACTAAAAATCACAGTAAATACAATGTAAATATTACTGCATCTTCTAAATTAATATATTAATAATCAAATCTTATCAGCCTCCATGGGCCGATCTGAGTCCCGGACATAAGTCCCCCTCACTAACTCCGAAGGAATCAGGTTCTGCAGGGGCTCCTCATATTCCAAATAAGTGGCGATAAAAGGCCGGCCACCTCCAGTTTGAAGTGCCAACTTGGCCTGCTTCGCCATTTTGGCTTTCACACAACGCTTAATGTCGTAGAAGCGCTTTCTGCTGGTCTCCTTTGTTCGCATCACCAAGCTCTCACTGTTCACAGCATCTACCGCCTTCTTCCACATGAGTGTTTTTTTGCGGGATGACACCTTAGCTGCATCAGGACCAAAAAGCTGGCGATGGTATTTCATAATCACCCGCACCAGGGCAACATTCTCTGCAAAAGTGAACTTCATATTGTGCCCTGTCTTGGTCCTGGTACGTGGCTGCGGAGCCACATCACTATCACTAGAGGTCTCAGGCGCTTCCTCTGTCACCTTCTCCACGTCATCCCCCTCACTACCCTCCTCCACCTCACTAACCTCCTCCACCTCATCAACCTCCCCAACCTCACTAACCTCCTCCACCTCACTAACCTCAGAATGTGACATGCTTAGCACAAACAACACTGAACACTAAAAATTAAACACATACATAACACACTCCTCCTCTACCTCTACACAGCACACACCACACACACACACACACACACACACACAAGAGATTAAATGAAAAATACACTGACAGAAAATATGACATACTAATAACTAACAATACAACAATAAAGACAACTTTCAACAACAATACAGCAGTCAGAAATCGAAAAACTACTAACCACAAAACTCACCAACTCCTCACAGCACTATCTCTCACCTCTCCACTAAACCTACGAGGTTCAGACGGTTTAGGGCGTATTTATATGGCTGCGCTTTGACACTCACACGTATTCCACAGAACCAATCACGCATCACCTTCAAAATCGAAAGTAAATGTGAAAACGCAGCCGCAAAGTCCATAAAACACTGCCGCACTTGAAATATACGAATCATGCATCAAAAGATCCATCTTCGGCCGAACACAAACACATACAGCTGTAAAACACACACCAGAAATACGAATGACATCGACATCGGAAAATACTAATACAACAAGCACGAAAGCTTCGTAAAAAAACGAGTACAAATTCAAAAAGTTGCAATTTTGCACGTCTGATGTCAGTCGAATTAATTTTCGACTAAAATCGTCAGAAAAACAAATCTTAGTAAATATTAGTGATGAGCGGGTTCGGTTCCTCGGAATCCGAACCCGCCCGAACTTCACCTTTTTTTACACGGGTCCGAGCGCGCCCGAACGTCATCATCCCGCTGTCGGATTCTCGCGAGGCTCGGATTCTATCGCGAGACTCGGATTCTATATAAGGAGCCGCGCGTCGCCGCCATTTTCACACGTGCATTGAGATTGATAGGGAGAGGACGTGGCTGGCGTCCTCTCCGTTTAGAATAGATAGAGAGTGAGACACTTGATTTACTGGAGCATTAGGAGGAGTACTCAGAGAGTGCAGAGTTTTGCTGATAGTTATACTAGTGACTGACCACCAGTGCAGTTTTATTTATTTTTATTATTTAATATAATCCGTTCTCTGCCTGAAAAAAAACGATACAAAGTCACATACCATATCTGTGCTCAGCCTCAGTGTGCTGCATCATCTATGTATATCTGACTGTGCTGAGTGCTCACTGCTCACACAGCTTAATTGTGGGGGAGACTGGGGAGCAGTTATAGCAGGAGTACATATTTAACAGTGCACACTTTTGCTGCCAGAGTGCCACTGCCAGTGTGACTGACCAGTGACCACTGACCACCAGTATATTGTGATTGTCTGCCTGAAAAAGTTAAACACTCGTCGTGTGGTGTTTTTATTCTATAAACGCATTCTGCTGACAGTGTCCAGCAGGTCCGTCATTATATAATATATACCTGTCCTGCAGTAGTGATATATATATATTTTTTATATCATTATCATCCAGTCTATACTAGCAGCAGACGCAGTACGGTAGTCCACGGCTGTAGCTACCTCTGTGTCGGCAGTCGCTCATCCATCCATAATTGTATACCTACCTGTGGTGTTTTTTTTTTTTATATCTTCTTCATACTAGTAGCTTACTTTAGGAGTCTGCAGTGCTGACAGTGTCCAGCAGGTCCGTCATTATATAATATATACCTGTCCTGCAGTAGTGATATATATATATTTTTTATATCATTATCATCCAGTCTATACTAGCAGCAGACGCAGTACGCTAGTCCACGGCTGTAGCTACCTCTGTGTCGGCAGTCGCTCGTCCATCCATAATTGTATACCTACCTGTGGTGTTTTTTTTTTTTCTATCTTCTTCATACTAGTAGTTTACTTTAGGAGTCTGCAGTGCTGACAGTGTCCAGCAGGTCCGTCATTATATAATATATACCTGTCCTGCAGTAGTGATATATATATATTTTTTATATCATTATCATCCAGTCTATACTAGCAGCAGACGCAGTACGGTAGTCCACGGCTGTAGCTACCTCTGTGTCGGCAGTCGCTCGTCCATCCATAATTGTATACCTACCTGTGGTGTGTTTTTTTTTTCCTATCTTCTTCATACTAGTAGTTTACTTTAGGAGTCTGCAGTGCTGACAGTGTCCAGCAGGTCCGTCATTATATAATATATACCTGTCCTGCAGTAGGGATATATATATATATTTTTTATATCATTATCATCCAGTCTATACTAGCAGCAGACACAGTACGGTAGTCCACGGCTGTAGCTACCTCTGTGTCGGCAGTCGCTCGTCCATCCATAATTGTATACCTACCTGTGGTGTTTTTTTTTTTTCTATCTTCTTCATACTAGTAGTTTACTTTAGGAGTCTGCAGTGCTGACAGTGTCCAGCAGGTCCGTCATTATATAATATATACCTGTCCTGCAGTAGTGATATATATATATTTTTTATATCATTATCATCCAGTCTATACTAGCAGCAGACGCAGTACGGTAGTCCACGGCTGTAGCTACCTCTGTGTCGGCAGTCGCTCGTCCATCCATAATTGTATACCTACCTGTGGTGTTTTTGTTTTTTTTCTATCTTCTTCATACTAGTAGTTTACTTTAGGAGTCTGCAGTGCTGACAGTGTCCAGCAGGTCCGTCATTATATAATATATACCTGTCCTGCAGTAGTGATATATATATTTTTTTTATATCATTATCATCCAGTCTATACTAGCAGCAGACACAGTACGGTAGTCCACGGCTGTAGCTACCTCTGTGTCGGCAGTCGCTCGTCATCCATAAGTATACTAGTATCCATCCATCTCCATTGTTTATCTGAGGTGCCTTTTAGTTGTGCCTATTAAAATATGGAGAACAAAAATGTTGAGGTTCCAAAAATAGGGAAAGATCAAGATCCACTTCCACCTCGTGCTGAAGCTGCTGCCACTAGTCATGGCCGAGACGATGAAATGCCATCAACGTCGTCTGCCAAGGCCGATGTCCAATGTCATAGTACAGAGCATGTAAAATCCAAAACACCAAATATCAGTAAAAAAAGGACTCAAAAATCTAAAATAAAATTGTCGGAGGAGAAGCGTAAACTTGCCAATATGCCATTTACCACACGGAGTGGCAAGGAACGGCTGAGGCCCTGGCCTATGTTCATGGCTAGTGGTTCAGCTTCACATGAGGATGGAAGCACTCAGCCTCTCGCTAGAAAAATTAAAAGACTCAAGCTGGTAAAAGCACAGCAAAGAACTGTGCGTTCTTCGAAATCACAAATCCACAAGGAGAGTCCAATTGTGTCGTTTGCGATGCCTGACCTTCCCAACACTGGACGTGAAGAGCATGCGCCTTCCACCATTTGCACGCCCCCTGCAAGTGCTGGAAGGAGCACCCGCAGTCCAGTTCCTGATAGTCAGATTGAAGATGTCAGTGTTGAAGTACACCAGGATAAGGAGGATATGGGTGTTGCTGGCGCTGGGGAGGAAATTGACCAGGAGGATTCTGATGGTGAGGTGGTTTGTTTAAGTCAGGCACCCGGGGAGACACCTGTTGTCCATGGGAGGAATATGGCCATTGACATGCCTGGTGAAAATACCAAAAAAATCAGCTCTTCGGTGTGGAAGTATTTCAACAGAAATGCGGACAACATTTGTCAAGCCGTGTGTTGCCTTTGTCAAGCTGTAATAAGTAGGGGTAAGGACGTTAACCACCTCGGAACATCCTCCCTTATACGTCACCTGCAGCGCATTCATAATAAGTCAGTGACAAGTTCAAAAACTTTGGGCGACAGCGGAAGCAGTCCACTGACCAGTAAATCCCTTCCTCTTGTAACCAAGCTCACGCAAACCACCCCACCAACTCCCTCAGTGTCAATTTCCTCCTTCCCCAGGAATGCCAATAGTCCTGCAGGCCATGTCACTGGCAATTCTGATGAGTCCTCTCCTGCCTGGGATTCCTCCGATGCATCCTTGCGTGTAACGCCTACTGCTGCTGGCGCTGCTGTTGTTGCTGCTGGAAGTCGATGGTCATCCCAGAGGGGAAGTCGTAAGACCACTTTTACTACTTCCACCAAGCAATTGACTGTCCAACAGTCCTTTGCGAGGAAGATGAAATATCACAGCAGTCATCCTGCTGCAAAGCGGATAACTGAGGCCTTGGCATCCTGGGCGGTGAGAAACGTGGTTCCGGTATCCATCATTACTGCAGAGCCAACTAGAGACTAGAGATGAGCGGGTTCGGTTTCTCTGAATCCGAACCCGCCCGAACTTCATGGTTTTTTTCACGGGTCCGAGCAGACTCGGATCCTCCCGCCTTGCTCGGTTAACCCGAGCGCGCCCGAACGTCATCATGACGCTGTCGGATTCTCGCGAGACTCGGATTCTATATAAGGAGCCGCGCGTCGCCGCCATTTTCACACGTGCATTGAGATTGATAGTGAGAGGACGTGGCTGGCGTCCTCTCCATTTAGATTATAAGAGAGAGAGATTTACTGGAGCTTAGGACTAGGAGGAGTACTGTAGAAGTGTAGAGAGTGCAGAGAGTTTACTAGTGAGTGACCACCAGACAGTGCAGTTTATTTAATATATCCGTTCTCTGCCTGAAAAAAGCGATACACACAGTGACTCAGTCACATACCATATCTGTGTGCACTGCTCAGGCTCAGCCCAGTGTGCTGCATCATCTATATATATTATATATCTGTCTGACTGCTCAGCTCACACAGCTTATAATTGTGGGGGAGACTGGGGAGCACTGCAGTGCCAGTTATAGGTTATAGCAGGAGCCAGGAGTACATAATATTATATAGTGAGTGACCACCAGACAGTGCAGTTTATTTAATATATCCGTTCTCTGCCTGAAAAAAGCGATACACACAGTGACTCAGTCACATACCATATCTGTGTGCACTGCTCAGGCTCAGCCCAGTGTGCTGCATCATCTATATATATTATATATCTGTCTGACTGCTCAGCTCACACAGCTTATAATTGTGGGGGAGACTGGGGAGCACTGCAGTGCCAGTTATAGGTTATAGCAGGAGCCAGGAGTACATAATATTATATTAAAATTAAACAGTGCACACTTTTGCTGCAGGAGTGCCACTGCCAGTGTGACTGACCAGTGACCTGACCACACTGACCACCAGTATAGTTAGTAGTATACTTATATTGTGATTGCCTGAAAAAGTTAAACACTCGTCGTGTGACTTCACTTGTGTGTTGTTGTTTTTTTATTCTATAAAAATAAAACTCATTCTGCTGACAGACGGTGTCCAGCAGGTCCGTCATTATATAATATATAATATATACCTGTCCGGCTGCAGTAGTGATATATATATATTTTTTATATCATTTACCATCCAGTCGCAGCAGACACAGTACGGTAGTTCACGGCTGTGGCTACCTCTGTGTCTGCACTCGGCAGGCAGTCCGTCCATAATTGTATACCACCTAACCGTGGTTTTTTTTTCTTCTTTATACATACATACTACTACGACATCTCTTTATCAACCAGTCTATATTAGCAGCAGACACAGTACAGTACGGTAGTTCACGGCTGTGGCTACCTCTGTGTCTGCACTCGGCAGGCAGTCCGTCCATAATTGTATACCACCTAACCGTGGTTTTTTTTTCTTTCTTCTTTATACATACATAGTTACATAGACATCTCTTTATCAACCAGTCTATATTAGCAGCAGACACAGTACAGTACGGTAGTTCACGGCTGTGGCTACCTCTGTGTCTGCACTCGGCAGGCAGTCCGTCCATAATTGTATACCACCTAACCGTGGTTTTTTTTTCTTTCTTCTTTATACATACATAGTTACATAGACATCTCTTTATCAACCAGTCTATATTAGCAGCAGACACAGTACAGTACGGTAGTTCACGGCTGTGGCTACCTCTGTGTCTGCACTCGGCAGGCAGTCCGTCCATAATTGTATACCACCTAACCGTGGTTTTTTTTTCTTTCTTCTTTATACATACATAGTTACATAGACATCTCTTTATCAACCAGTCTATATTAGCAGCAGACACAGTACAGTACGGTAGTTCACGGCTGTGGCTACCTCTGTGTCTGCACTCGGCAGGCAGTCCGTCCATAATTGTATACCACCTAACCGTGGTTTTTTTTTCTTTCTTCTTTATACATACATACTACTACGACATCTCTTTATCAACCAGTCTATATTATTAGCAGCAGACACAGTACAGTACGGTAGTTCACGGCTGTGGCTACCTCTGTGTCTGCACTCGGCAGGCAGTCCGTCCATAATTGTATACCACCTAACCGTGGTTTTTTTTTCTTTCTTCTTTATACATACATACTACTACGACATCTCTTTATCAACCAGTCTATATTATTAGCAGCAGACACAGTACAGTACGGTAGTTCACGGCTGTGGCTACCTCTGTGTCTGCACTCGGCAGGCAGTCCGTCCATAATTGTATACCACCTAACCGTGGTTTTTTTTTCTTTCTTCTTTATACATACATAGTTACATAGACATCTCTTTATCAACCAGTCTATATTAGCAGCAGACACAGTACAGTACGGTAGTTCACGGCTGTGGCTACCTCTGTGTCTGCACTCGGCAGGCAGTCCATAATTGTATACTAGTATCCATCTCCATTGTTTACCTGAGGTGCCTTTTAGTTGTGCCTATTAAAATATGGAGAACAAAAATGTTGAGGTTCCAAAATTAGGGAAAGATCAAGATCCACTTCCACCTCGTGCTGAAGCTGCTGCCACTAGTCATGGCCGAGACGATGAAATGCCAGCAACGTCGTCTGCCAAGGCCGATGCCCAATGTCATAGTACAGAGCATGTCAAATCCAAAACACCAAATATCAGAAAAAAAAGGACTCCAAAACCTAAAATAAAATTGTCGGAGGAGAAGCGTAAACTTGCCAATATGCCATTTACGACACGGAGTGGCAAGGAACGGCTGAGGCCCTGGCCTATGTTCATGGCTAGTGGTTCAGCTTCACATGAGGATGGAAGCACTCAGCCTCTCGCTAGAAAAATGAAAAGACTCAAGCTGGCAAAAGCAGCACAGCAAAGAACTGTGCATTCTTCGAAATCCCAAATCCACAAGGAGAGTCCAATTGTGTCGGTTGCGATGCCTGACATTCCCAACACTGGACGTGAAGAGCATGCGCCTTCCACCATTTGCACGCCCCCTGCAAGTGCTGGAAGGAGCACCCGCAGTCCAGTTCCTGATAGTCAGATTGAAGATGTCAGTGTTGAAGTACACCAGGATGAGGAGGATATGGGTGTTGCTGGCGCTGGGGAGGAAATTGACCAGGAGGATTCTGATGGTGAGGTGGTTTGTTTAAGTCAGGCACCCGGGGAGACACCTGTTGTCCGTGGGAGGAATATGGCCGTTGACATGCCAGGTGAAAATACCAAAAAAATCAGCTCTTCGGTGTGGAGGTATTTCACCAGAAATGCGGACAACAGGTGTCAAGCCGTGTGTTCCCTTTGTCAAGCTGTAATAAGTAGGGGTAAGGACGTTAACCACCTCGGAACATCCTCCCTTATACGTCACCTGCAGCGCATTCATAATAAGTCAGTGACAAGTTCAAAAACTTTGGGTGACAGCGGAAGCAGTCCACTGACCAGTAAATCCCTTCCTCTTGTAACCAAGCTCACGCAAACCACCCCACCAACTCCCTCAGTGTCAATTTCCTCCTTCCCCAGGAATGCCAATAGTCCTGCAGGCCATGTCACTGGCAATTCTGACGATTCCTCTCCTGCCTGGGATTCCTCCGATGCATCCTTGCGTGTAACGCCTACTGCTGCTGGCGCTGCAGTTGTTGCTGCTGGGAGTCGATGGTCATCCCAGAGGGGAAGTCGTAAGACCACTTTTACTACTTCCACCAAGCAATTGACTGTCCAACAGTCCTTTGCGAGGAAGATGAAATATCACAGCAGTCATCCTACTGCAAAGCGGATAACTGAGGCCTTGGCATCCTGGGTGGTGAGAAACGTGGTTCCGGTATCCATCATTACTGCAGAGCCAACTAGAGACTTGTTGGAGGTACTGTGTCCCCGGTACCAAATACCATCTAGGTTCCATTTCTCTAGGCAGGCGATACCGAAAATGTACACAGACCTCAGAAAAAGAGTCACCAGTGTCCTAAAAAATGCAGCTGTACCCAATGTCCACTTAACCACGGACATGTGGACAAGTGGAGCAGGGCAGGGTCAGGACTATATGACTGTGACAGCCCACTGGGTAGATGTATGGACTCCCGCCGCAAGAACAGCAGCGGCGGCACCAGTAGCAGCATCTCGCAAACGCCAACTCTTTCCTAGGCAGGCTACGCTTTGTATCACCGCTTTCCAGAATACGCACACAGCTGAAAACCTCTTACGGCAACTGAGGAAGATCATCGCGGAATGGCTTACCCCAATTGGACTCTCCTGTGGATTTGTGGCATCGGACAACGCCAGCAATATTGTGTGTGCATTAAATATGGGCAAATTCCAGCACGTCCCATGTTTTGCACATACCTTGAATTTGGTGGTGCAGAATTTTTTAAAAAACGACAGGGGCGTGCAAGAGATGCTGTCGGTGGCCAGAAGAATTGCGGGACACTTTCGGCGTACAGGCACCACGTACAGAAGACTGGAGCACCACCAAAAACTACTGAACCTGCCCTGCCATCATCTGAAGCAAGAAGTGGTAACGAGGTGGAATTCAACCCTCTATATGCTTCAGAGGTTGGAGGAGCAGCAAAAGGCCATTCAAGCCTATACAATTGAGCACGATATAGTAGGTGGAATGCACCTGTCTCAAGCGCAGTGGAGAATGATTTCAACGTTGTGCAAGGTTCTGATGCCCTTTGAACTTGCCACACGTGAAGTCAGTTCAGACACTGCCAGCCTGAGTCAGGTCATTCCCCTCATCAGGCTTTTGCAGAAGAAGCTGGAGACATTGAAGGAGGAGCTAACACTGAGCGATTCCGCTAGGCATGTGGGACTTGTGGATGGAGCCCTTAATTCGCTTAACAGGATTCACGGGTGGTCAATCTGTTGAAATCAGAGCACTACATTTTGGCCACCGTGCTCGATCCTAGATTTAAAGCCTACCTTGGATCTCTCTTTCCGGCAGACACAAGTCTGCTGGGGTTGAAAGACCTGCTGGTGACAAAATTGTCAAGTCAAGCGGAACGCGACCTGTCAACATCTCCTCCTTCACATTCTCCCGCAACTGGGGGTGCGAGGAAAAGGCTCAGAATTCCGAGCCCACCCGCTGGCGGTGATGCAGGGCAGTCTGGAGCGACTGCTGATGCTGACATCTGGTCCGGACTGAAGGACCTGACAACGATTACGGACATGTCGTCTACTGTCACTGCATATGATTCTCTCAACATTGATAGAATGGTGGAGGATTATATGAGTGACCGCATCCAAGTAGGCACGTCACACAGTCCGTACTTATACTGGCAGGAAAAAGAGGCAATTTGGAGGCCCTTGCACAAACTGGCTTTATTCTACCTAAGTTGCCCTCCCACAAGTGTGTACTCCGAAAGAGTGTTTAGTGCCGCCGCTCACCTTGTCAGCAATCGGCGTACGAGGTTACATCCAGAAAATGTGGAGAAGATGATGTTCATTAAAATGAATTATAATCAATTCCTCCGCGGAGACATTGACCAGCAGCAATTGCCTCCACAAAGTACACAGGGAGCTGAGATGGTGGATTCCAGTGGGGACGAATTGATAATCTGTGAGGAGGGGGATGTACACGGTGATATATCGGAGGGTGATGATGAGGTGGACATCTTGCCTCTGTAGAGCCAGTTTGTGCAAGGAGAGATTAATTGCTTCTTTTTTGGGGGGGGTCCAAACCAACCCGTCATATCAGTCACAGTCGTGTGGCAGACCCTGTCACTGAAATGATGGGTTGGTTAAAGTGTGCATGTCCTGTTTTGTTTATACAACATAAGGGTGGGTGGGAGGGCCCAAGGACAATTCCATCTTGCACCTCTTTTTTCTTTTCTTTTTCTTTGCATCATGTGCTGATTGGGGAGGGTTTTTTGGAAGGGACATCCTGCGTGACACTGCAGTGCCACTCCTAAATGGGCCCGGTGTTTGTGTCGGCCACTAGGGTCGCTAATCTTACTCACACAGTCAGCTACCTCATTGCGCCTCTTTTTTTCTTTGCGTCATGTGCTGTTTGGGGAGGGTTTTTTGGAAGGGACATCCTGCGTGACACTGCAGTGCCACTCCTAGATGGGCCCGGTGTTTGTGTCGGCCACTAGGGTCGCTAATCTTACTCACACAGCTACCTCATTGCGCCTCTTTTTTTCTTTGCGTCATGTGCTGTTTGGGGAGGGTTTTTTGGAAGGGACATCCTGCGTGACACTGCAGTGCCACTCCTAGATGGGCCCGGTGTTTGTGTCTGCCACTAGGGTCGCTAATCTTACTCACACAGCTACCTCATTGCGCCTCTTTTTTTCTTTGCGTCATGTGCTGTTTGGGGAGGGTTTTTTGGAAGGGCCATCCTGCGTGACACTGCAGTGCCACTCCTAGATGGGCCCGGTGTTTGTGTCGGCCACTAGGGTCGCTAATCTTACTCACACAGCTACCTCATTGCGCCTCTTTTTTTCTTTGCGTCATGTGCTGTTTGGGGAGGGTTTTTTGGAAGGGACATCCTGCGTGACACTGCAGTGCCACTCCTAGATGGGCCCGGTGTTTGTGTCGGCCACTAGGGTCACTTATCTTACTCACACAGCGACCTCGGTGCAAATTTTAGGACTAAAAATAATATTGTGAGGTGTGAGGTATTCAGAATAGACTGAAAATGAGTGTAAATTATGGTTTTTGAGGTTAATAATACTTTGGGATCAAAATGACCCCCAAATTCTATGATTTAAGCTGTTTTTTAGTGTTTTTTGAAAAAAACACCCGAATCCAAAACACACCCGAATCCGACAAAAAAAATTCGGTGAGGTTTTGCCAAAACGCGTTCGAACCCAAAACACGGCCGCGGAACCGAACCCAAAACCAAAACACAAAACCCGAAAAATTTCAGGCGCTCATCTCTACTAGAGACTTGTTGGAGGTACTGTGTCCCCGGTACCAAATACCATCTAGGTTCCATTTCTCTAGGCAGGCGATACCGAAAATGTACACAGACCTCAGAAAAAGATTCACCAGTGTCCTAAAAAATGCAGTTGTACCCAATGTCCACTTAACCACGGACATGTGGACAAGTGGAGCAGGGCAGGCTCAGGACTATATGACTGTGACAGCCCACTGGGTAGATGTATGGACTCCCGCCGCAAGAACAGCAGCGGCGGCACCAGTAGCAGCATCTCGCAAACGCCAACTCTTTCCTAGGCAGGCTACGCTTTGTATCACCGCTTTCCAGAATACGCACACAGCTGAAAACCTCTGACGGCAACTGAGGAAGATCATCGCGGAATGGCTTACCCCAATTGGACTCTCCTGTGGATTTGTGGCATCGGACAACGCCAGCAATATTGTGTGTGCATTAAATCTGGGCAAATTCCAGCACGTCCCATGTTTTGCACATACCTTGAATTTGGTGGTGCAGAATTATTTAAAAAACGGCAGGGGCGTGCAAGAGATGCTGTCGGTGGCCAGAAGAATTGCGGGACACTTTCGGCGTACAGGCACCACGTACAGAAGACTGGAGCACCACCAAAAACGCCTGAACCTGCCCTGCCATCATCTGAAGCAAGAAGTGGTAACGAGGTGGAATTCAACCCTCTATATGCTTCAGAGGTTGGAGGAGCAGCAAAAGGCCATTCAAGCCTATACAACTGAGCACGATATAGGAGGTGGAATGCACCTGTCTCAAGCGCAGTGGAGAATGATTTCAACGTTGTGCAAGGTTCTGCAACCTTTTGAACTTGCCACACGTGAAGTCAGTTCAGACACTGCCAGCCTGAGTCAGGTCATTCCCCTCATCAGGCTTTTGCAGAAGAAGCTGGAGGCATTGAAGAAGGAGCTAAAAGGGAGCGATTCCGCTAGGCATGTGGGACTTGTGGATGCAGCCCTTAATTCGCTTAACAAGGATTCACGGGTGGTCAATCTGTTGAAATCAGAGCACTACATTTTGGCCACCGTGCTCGATCCTAGATTTAAAACCTACCTTGGATCTCTCTTTCCGGCAGACACAAGTCTGCTGGGGTTCAAAGAACTGCTGGTGAGAAAATTGTCAAGTCAAGCGGAACGCGACCTGTCAACATCTCCTCCTTCACATTCTCCCGCAACTGGGGGTGCGAGGAAAAGGCTCAGAATTCCGAGCCCACCCGCTGGCGGTGATGCAGGGCAGTCTGGAGCGACTGCTGATGCTGACATCTGGTCCGGACTGAAGGACCTGACAACGATTACGGACATGTCGTCTACTGTCACTGCATATGATTCTCTCCCCATTGAAAGAATGGTGGAGGATTATATGAGTGACCGCATCCAAGTAGGCACGTCAGACAGTCCGTACTTATACTGGCAGGAAAAAGAGGCAATTTGGAGGCCCTTTTACAAACTGGCTTTATTCTACCTAAGTTGCCCTCCCACAAGTGTGTACTCCGAAAGAGTGTTTAGTGCCGCTGCTCACCTTGTCAGCAATCGGCGTACGAGGTTACATCCAGAAAATGTGGAGAAGATGATGTTCATTAAAATGAATTATAATCAATTCCTCCGTGGAGACAATCCAGCAGCAATTGCCTCCACAAAGTACACAGGGAGCTGAGATGGTGGATTCCAGTGGGGACGAATTGATAATCTGTGAGGAGGGGGATGTACACGGTGATATATCGGAGGATGATGATGAGGTGGACATCTTGCCTCTGTAGAGCCAGTTTGTGCAAGGAGAGATTAATTGCTTCTTTTTTGGTGGGGGTCCAAACCAACCCGTCATTTCAGTCACAGTCGTGTGGCAGACCCTGTCACTGAAATGATGGGTTGGTTAAAGTGTGCATGTCCTGTTTATACAACATAAGGGTGGGTGGGAGGGCCCAAGGACAATTCCATCTTGCACCTCTTTTTTCTTTCATTTTTCTTTGCGTCATGTGCTGTTTGGGGAGTAGTTTTTGGAAGGGCCATCCTGCGTGACACTGCAGTGCCACTCCTAGATGGGCCAGGTGTTTGTGTCGGCCACTTGGGTCACTTATCTTAGTCACACAGCTACCTCATTGCGCCTCTTTTTTTCTTTGCGTCATGTGCTGTTTGGGGGGTGTTTTTTGGAAGGGCCATCCTGCGTGACACTGCAGTGCCACTCCTAGATGGGCCAGGTGTTTGTGTCGGCCACTAGGGTCGTTTATCTTAGTCACACAGCTACCTCATTGCGCATCTTTTTTTTCTTCTTTGCGTCATGTGCTGTTTGGGGAGTAGTTTTTTGAAGGGCCATCCTGCGTGACACTGCAGTGCCACTCCTAGATGGGCCAGGTGTTTGTGTCGGCCACTAGGGTCGCTTAGCTTAGTCACACAGCTACCTCATTGCGCCTCTTTTTTTCTTTGCGTCATGTGCTGTTTGGGGGGTGTTTTTTGGAAGGGCCATCCTGCGTGACACTGCAGTGCCACTCCTAGATGGGCCAGGTGTTTGTGTCGGCCACTAGGGTCGCTTAGCTTACTCACACAGCTACCTCATTGCGCCTCTTTTTTTTTTTCTTTGCGTCATGTGCTGTTTGGGGAGTAGTTTTTTGAAGGGCCATCCTGCGTGACACTGCAGTGCCACTCCTAGATGGGCCAGGTGTTTGTGTCGGCCACTTGGGTCGCTGAGCTTAGTCATCCAGCGACCTCGGTGCAAATTTTAGGACTATAAATAATATTGTGAGGTGTGAGGTGTTCAGAATAGACTGAAAATGAGTGGAAATTATGGTTATTGAGGTTAATAATACTTTGGGATCAAAATGACCGCCAAATTCTATGATTTTAGCTGTTTTTTAGGGTTTTTTTAAAAAAACACCCGAATCCAAAACACACCCGAATCCGACAAAAAAAATTCGGTGAGGTTTTGCCAAAACGCGTTCGAACCCAAAACACGGCCGCGGAACCGAACCCAAAACCAAAACACAAAACCCGAAAAATTTCCGGTGCTCATCACTAGTAAATATACCCCATTCTTGGGTTTATCTATGATTTAGAGAAATCCTAAACTTAGCCACAGCATGTGATGCCAATATGACACATCTGGAGGCTGCAGGATATTATCATGTATGGAAAGGGATAACAGCACAATGGAGAGATATCATTTTTAGACACACTGCCGATGAATATGCAATTCAGTGTTTCTTCAACAAAGCATGTCAGGAAAATGGGAAAGTGATGAAAAGAAACATTGCAGAAAGGAAGGCTGGAAATAATTACACTGGAGAAAAGCTGATTCAGAGACTACTGTATGTGATTACTCTGTTTACATTTGTTACTGGCCTATCAGCACCTTAAATGGTTGAATTTAAGGTCCAAACAGAGGACAGCAGGGAATTAATTTACTAAGTGGAGTCTTGCAAAACTACTGCATCTTCTGCTGTTTCAGCAGGATCGGTATGATATACCGCTGGATTGGATGCCGGCGATCAGATGACCAATGTTAGCATCCCAACATCAAAGATCCCGACATCGGAGGGGTAAGTGTCAGCTGGGGCTAACCCCCCAGGGGTGGTGGCTAGGGTTAACCTTCAGGGTGTCGGTTAGGGCTAACACACCTTCGTGCCTAACTCTAACCCATACTTGCCTACTCTCCTGTAATGGCCGGGAGGCTTCCTAAAATCAGGTGTCGCTCCTGGCCCTCCGGAAGAGTAGGCAGGTCTCCCGGCCAAGTGCCGGCCGCCCACAACCCCTGTGTTCCTTGGCAACCCCCCCATGCCGCTGTCCAAAGTGAGCGGCCAAGGGTCAGATGACGTGATTTGTGTAATCCCGACCCTGGACCCCTGCCTAGCAATGCCGATAATCTCTGCATTGCATATCGGGGGCAGGGCCATGATGATGCAATCGTGCAGCCACGCCCCTAATCCCGCCTCCCTATACATCATCCTCCATTCTCGCCACGACGCTGCTGCTGCATCACGCTCTCCTGCTGCTCCGACCTGGCTGCCAGGTTGTAGGTAAGTATGCTCTAACCCCCCCTAGTGCTTTACCCTAACCACCCCCCCGGGCCCTAACTCTAACAGTGCCCCCAATACTTACCTTTGTGATGACGGCTGTTGGTCTTCCGGTGCCGGTGTACCGAGTGGGGTCGGGATTCTGGTGTCAGTCACATGACCGCCCGTCCATTGGGTTGCTAAATGTATCCCATTTTAACCACTAGATTTAAATGGGCATACAATTAAATACAAAACCAGCAGTGTTTTGTATTTGCAAGTATTGCCCCTTTAACTCCAGTGACTGAAACTGCAAAAGACAGTAATTTTCAATAGTGCTTTTTAGTAAATTTATCCCGATATTTTCACTTGAGGATGAAAGAAAGAGACTTATCATTTGTTTTACTCAGATAAGAAGCATATAGCAATTATCACTTTTAAAATCTGAGTGATATCTAATACAGAAAAAAGCATAGTAATTGCTAGAGATGAGCGGCGGGCACTTTTCGTATTTTGTGTTTGGTTCTAATTCCCCACTCGTGTTTTGGATCTGGATTGGTTTTGACAAAACCACCCTTTCGTGTTTTGATTTTGGATCTGGATGATTTTTGAAAAAAACATAAAAACAGCTAAAATCACAGAATTTGGGGGTAATTTTTATCCTACAGTATCATTAACCTTAATAACATTCATTTACACTCATTTCCAGTCTATTCTGAACACCTCACGCCTCACAATATTGTTTTTAGGCCAAAAGGTTGCACCGAGGTGGCTGTATGACTAAGCTAAGCGACACAAGTGTGCGGCACAAACACCTGGCCCATCTAGGAGTGGCACTGCAGTGGCAGACAGGATGGCCGATATAAAAAAAGGCCCCAAACAGCACATGATGCAAAAATGTAAAAGAGGTGCAATGAGATAGCTGTATGACTAAGCTAAGCGACACAAACACTTGGCCCATATAGGAGTGGCACTGCAGTGTCAGACAGGGTGGCACTTTAAAAAACTAGTCCCCAAACAGCACATGATGCAAAGAAGAAAAAGAAGTGCACAGAGGTTGCTGTATGACTAAGCTAAGCGACATAACCACCTGGCCCATCTAGTAGTGGCACGCAGTGGCTGAATGTCGAAAGTGGCCCGCAATTTTTCAGTCCACTGACGGCACCTCCTGCACGCCCCTGTCATTTTTCAAAAATTCAGCAATTGGTGGACTTATACAGCTGTACCCCTGGACAAATACAGCAGTACCTCTGGACTTATACGGCAGTGTCAGACAGGGTGGCAGATTTAAAAAACCATGTCCCAAACAGCACATGATGCAAAGATGAAAAAGAAGTGCACCAAGGTTGCTGTATGACTAAGCTAAGCGACACAAGTGTGCGGCACAAACACCTGGCCCATCTAGGAGTGGCACTGCAGTGGCAGACAGAATGGCACTTAAAAAAACTAGGCCCCAAACATCACATCATGCAAAGAAGAAAAAGAGGTGCAATGAGGTAGCTGTATGACTAAGCTAAGCGACACAAACAATTGGCCCATCTAGGAGTGGCATTGCCATGTCAGACAGGATGGCACTTAAAAAAAATAGTACCCAAACAGCACATCATGCCAAGAAGTATGGACATATATGGCAGTATCACCGGACTGGATTTATACGCCAGTACCACTGGAATTATACGGCAGGATCAGTGGATTTATACGGCAGTACCGCTGGACATATACGGCAGTATCACTGGACATATACGGCAGTATCACTGGACATATACAGCAGTATCACTGGACTGGACTTATACGTCAGTACCACTGGAATTATACGGCAGGATCACGGGAATTATACGGCAGTACCGCTGAACATAAGCCAGTATCAATAGACATATGCGGCAGTATCACTGGACATATACAGCAGTATCACTGGATATATACAGCAACACAGGGACACCACCACTGTACTGATGCAGGACAACACAGCACCACTGCAATGGACTGGACTTATACAGCAGCACTGGACATATGGCAGCAGAGGACACAACCACTGTGACTGGACTGATGCAGCACAACACAGCACCACTGGACTGGACTTATACAGCAGCACTGGACATATGGCAGCAGAGGACACAACCACTGTGACTGGACTGATGCAGCACAACACAGCACCACTGGACTGGACTTATACAGCAGCACTGGACATATGGCAGCAGAGGACACCACCACTGTGACTGGACAGATACAGCACAAGACACTACCACTGAGGACACTGAGGACACTGAGGACGGAGACACGTCCTCTCTCTACACTCTCCAATGCCGGAGTGAAAATGGCGAGGATGCGCAGCTCTATATATGGAATCCAAACCCCGCGAGAATCCGACAGCGGGATGATGACGTTTTGCCCCGTTCTGGTTTCCGAGTCAGGCGGAAAACCCGAGCCTGACTCGAATCCGGGCTGGTGACGTGAAGTCCGGAGGTGTTCGGTTCTCTGAGAACCGAACCAGCTCATCTCTAGTAATTACCATATATACATTTCCAAATGATTTCTAGTGATGGGGAAGAATGAGTGGGTTAGTTTAACATACGTATAAAAATATATTTATAGTATAGTATATAAGGGAGTGCATGGTAAGGGCCCCTATAGAAATATATATAATACTGATAGCGTACAGTGCCGGATTTAACCCTATGGAGAGTCCTAGGCAGTCAAAATCTCGGGCCACCTTGCAAATGATCTCCCTATACGTTTTTAGTTTTATTAAATAGTCTGTGATCATGAAACTGTAATGTGAATCTGATGTCTATAGTTTATGTATTGTAAGTTGTTAATGGGTACATTACATTAATACAGTATTTTCTCTAATCTATAGTCTTTAATGTAAAGTTTTCCTTTCATTGAGTTGATTCATTTTTTTCCATCTTTTGGAAACAATTTAAGAAAGCTTGATTGTCTTTTTCTTTCAAGATCAAATCAATATTATTTTGATCCATTGTCCCTAAAAGGCCCGGGGCCCATAGGCCGATGCCTACTCTGCCTATTTGGAAATGCGGCACTGACAGAACAGCATGATAATGTACCAAATAGATATCAGCAATGCACTGTAGTTAGTACACCGTAATCAAGGGAATAGGAATACATATGTTTCCCGGTGGATGGAATGCCTCCAGTCATACTACTGACACTGGCATTCTGATGCTGAGAATCCTGACAGGGGTCAGGTAAGTATGCACTGAGCTCGCCTCCAGTCCAGACATCCTGTGTTGGGTATCCGGTCTATAAATCTACACTAAAAAGATCTACAGTCAATAGGTCAACCACTAATGGTAGACATGCATTAGGTCATCAGGGTGAAAAGATCGACATGTAAGAAGTACACAGTTCAAAAAATCAACAAGAACAAAAGGTCAACAGGGTCAAAAGGTCACCATGTAAAAGGCAGACAGTTCAAAGGGTCGACGTGGCGATGGTTGACACACATACGGTCGACACAAGTTTTTTGTTTGCTTTTTCTCTACTTTTTCATACTTTAGCATCCATGTGGGCTACGATTTGCGAATAGTTACCTGTGCCGAGTGCAGTTGTAGCAGAGCGGCACACCTTGCCCGAAGCATGGCGAGTGAAGCCAGCCACGTGAGGAGACGTGGTACATTAATGGGGCTTGTCTGTGGCAGAAAAGTGACAAGACGCTCCCCCCAAAGAATTGTGTCTACCTTTTTTGTGTCGACCATTTCCATGTCAACATTTTGACCCTGTTGACTTTTTACTGTCTACTTATTCTATGTCGACTTTTTGACTCTGTCAAACTAATGCATGTCCAACATTAGTGGTAGACCTATTGTAGACCTTTTTAGTGTCGATCTAATAATCCACACCCCTTATATTGCGCTCGTTCAAGGTATTCATAGTGTGATTCAGCATGGCAATAGGGCAATTTAGCCCTCACATCAAAAGCCTTAATCACGTTGCATTTAAGACAAGGGGGGTCATTCCGAGTTGATCGCTCACTAGCAGTTTTTATCAGCCGTGCAAACGCTATGCCGCCTCCCACTGGGAGTGTATTTTAGCTTAACAGAAGTGCGAACGAAAGGATCGCAGGGCGGCTACAACGTTTTTTTGTGCAGTTTCAGACTAGCTCTAAACCTACTCAGCGCTTGCGATCACTTCAGACTGTTCAGTTCCTGTTTTGACGTCACGAACACGCCCTGTGTTCGCCCAGCCACGCCTGCATTTTTCCTGACACGCCTGCGTTTTTTCGAACACTCCCTGAAAACGGTCAGTTGACACCCAGAAACGCCCTCTTCCTGTGAATCTCTCTGCGGCCAGCAGTGCGACTGAAAAGCTTCGCTAGACCTTGTGTGAAACTACATCGTTCGTTGTAATAGTATGACGCACGTGCGCATTGCGCCGCAAACGCATGCGCAGAAGTGCCAATTTTTTTGCCTGATCTCAGCGCAGCAAACTAAAGCTGCTAGAAATCAACTCGGAATGACCCACAATGACAGCATGTCTGGCAGTGACTGCTGGTGAATGGAAGCTGCACATATCCTCATGTGTTATACCAAGTGCAGTCTGATCTCTGTGTTCTAAGCAGAAAGTGGAACAACATTATCCCTGACTTATTTAGTGAGACAACACTCACGTCTGTAATATATGCTTTCACTACTTCATTTATTACCAGTGACTTTCACGTGATCTATAATAACTTATAGGAGCTTCTGTTTCTTACACAGACTGGCTTATTAACCCACATAGCATATTTATAGTTTATATCAAACCGGTTATATAATTTGTGTGCACATAGGTCATACGTTTATAGTCATGGTTTATTTTATATGTACTGTCCTGCATTTATTGTATGTTGTATTGTGTTTATACTGCTCTTATTAACAATTGTTATAGTAAAATGTGTTTGTTCTACAAAAGCTCTCTCTCCCTCTCTCTCTCTCTCTCTCTCTCTCTCTCTTTTGCTTTCCTAGATGCAAAAATTTACAGACAGAATCAAAGTTGCTGATTGGAGATAGGGGAACAAAGATGCACTGATGGAAGGGAATGTGATAACCAGAGATAATGAGGGCTTACAGCCTAATAGAGAGGGGGTGTAATTAGGAAGGTGCATAGGCAAACGCAGGGGGGGTTACGGTTGCCCGGAAACCCCCCTCCTCTTGGCAAGTGGCTCAAATTATGAAAACAATAGCAACGGTATATAATATGATAATTAGAGCTACCACCACATAATGCAGTTTAAGGGACAGAGCAGAGCTGCTGCACATGTCCAGTGGTAGCATCTTCTTCTACCAAGTTTGCTGTGTGAATCCTCAATCAGTGCACTGGACCAGAGAGTAGCTACCAGGAAGAAAATATAGGAGCCTTACCATGAGGTGGGAGAATGTGTGCTTAAAAAGTGCAGGACTGGTTCTATTATGTTTGTGTATTTATTTATTATGGTATGTTTAATCTTTTTCCTGACCACTTATTTATATTATTTAAATGTGTTATACTGCCTATACTATAGACCATCTATAGTGTTAAATATTAATAAGAGATGAGCGCCTGAAATTTTTCGGGTTTTGTGTTTTGGTTTTGGGTTCGGTTCCGCGGCCGTGTTTTGGGTTCGAACGCGTTTTGGCAAAACCTCACCGAATTTTTTTTGTCGGATTCGGGTGTGTTTTGGATTCGGGTGTTTTTTTCAAAAAACACTAAAAAACAGCTTAAATCATAGAATTTGGGGGTCATTTTGATCCCAAAGTATTATTAACCTCAAAAACCATAATTTACACTCATTTTCAGTCTATTCTGAATACCTCACACCTCACAATATTATTTTTAGTCCTAAAATTTGCACCGAGGTCGCTGTGTGAGTAAGATAAGCGACCCTAGTGGCCGACACAAACACCGGGCCCATCTAGGAGTGGCACTGCAGTGTCACGCAGGATGTCCCTTCCAAAAAACCCTCCCCAAACAGCACATGACGCAAAGAAAAAAAGAGGCGCAATGAGGTAGCTGTGTGAGTAAGATTAGCGACCCTAGTGGCCGACACAAACACCGGGCCCATCTAGGAGTGGCACTGCAGTGTCACGCAGGATGGCCCTTCCAAAAAACCCTCCCCAAACAGCACATGACGCAAAGAAAAAAAGAGGCGCAATGAGGTAGCTGTGTGAGTAAGATTAGCGACCCTAGTGGCCGACACAAACACCGGGCCCATCTAGGAGTGGCACTGCAGTGTCACGCAGGATGGCCCTTCCAAAAAACCCTCCCCAAACAGCACATGACGCAAAGAAAAAAAGAGGCGCAATGAGGTAGCTGTGTGAGTAAGATTAGCGACCCTAGTGGCCGACACAAACACCGGGCCCATCTAGGAGTGGCACTGCAGTGTCACGCAGGATGTCCCTTCCAAAAAACCCTCCCCAAACAGCACATGACGCAAAGAAAAAAAGAGGCGCAATGAGGTAGCTGACTGTGTGAGTAAGATTAGCGACCCTAGTGGCCGACACAAACACCGGGCCCATTTAGGAGTGGCACTGCAGTGTCACGCAGGATGTCCCTTCCAAAAAACCCTCCCCAATCAGCACATGATGCAAAGAAAAAGAAAAGAAAAAAGAGGTGCAAGATGGAATTGTCCTTGGGCCCTCCCACCCACCCTTATGTTGTATAAACAAAACAGGACATGCACACTTTAACCAACCCATCATTTCAGTGACAGGGTCTGCCACACGACTGTGACTGATATGACGGGTTGGTTTGGACCCCCCCCAAAAAAGAAGCAATTAATCTCTCCTTGCACAAACTGGCTCTACAGAGGCAAGATGTCCACCTCATCATCACCCTCCGATATATCACCGTGTACATCCCCCTCCTCACAGATTATCAATTCGTCCCCACTGGAATCCACCATCTCAGCTCCCTGTGTACTTTGTGGAGGCAATTGCTGCTGGTCAATGTCTCCGCGGAGGAATTGATTATAATTCATTTTAATGAACATCATCTTCTCCACATTTTCTGGATGTAACCTCGTACGCCGATTGCTGACAAGGTGAGCGGCGGCACTAAACACTCTTTCGGAGTACACACTTGTGGGAGGGCAACTTAGGTAGAATAAAGCCAGTTTGTGCAAGGGCCTCCAAATTGCCTCTTTTTCCTGCCAGTATAAGTACGGACTGTGTGACGTGCCTACTTGGATGCGGTCACTCATATAATCCTCCACCATTCTATCAATGTTGAGAGAATCATATGCAGTGACAGTAGACGACATGTCCGTAATCGTTGTCAGGTCCTTCAGTCCGGACCAGATGTCAGCATCAGCAGTCGCTCCAGACTGCCCTGCATCACCGCCAGCGGGTCGGCTCGGAATTCTGAGCCTTTTCCTCGCACCCCCAGTTGCGGGAGAATGTGAAGGAAGAGATGTTGACAGGTCGCGTTCCGCTTGACTTGACAATTTTGTCACCAGCAGGTCTTTCAACCCCAGCAGACTTGTGTCTGCCGGAAAGAGAGATCCAAGGTAGGCTTTAAATCTAGGATCGAGCACGGTGGCCAAAATGTAGTGCTCTGATTTCAACAGATTGACCACCCGTGAATCCTTGTTAAGCGAATTAAGGGCTCCATCCACAAGTCCCACATGCCTAGCGGAATCGCTCCGTGTTAGCTCCTCCTTCAATGTCTCCAGCTTCTTCTGCAAAAGCCTGATGAGGGGAATGACCTGACTCAGGCTGGCAGTGTCTGAACTGACTTCACGTGTGGCAAGTTCAAAGGGCATCAGAACCTTGCACAACGTTGAAATCATTCTCCACTGCGCCTGAGACAGGTGCATTCCACCTACTATATCGTGCTCAATTGTATAGGCTTGAATGGCCTTTTGCTGCTCCTCCAACCTCTGAAGCATATAGAGGGTTGAATTCCACCTCGTTACCACTTCTTGCTTCAGATGATGGCAGGGCAGGTTCAGTAGTTTTTGGTGGTGCTCCAGTCTTCTGTACGTGGTGCCTGTACGCCGAAAGTGTCCCGCAATTCTTCTGGCCACCGACAGCATCTCTTGCACGCCCCTGTCGTTTTTTAAAAAATTCTGCACCACCAAATTCAAGGTATGTGCAAAACATGGGACGTGCTGGAATTTGCCCATATTTAATGCACACACAATATTGCTGGCGTTGTCCGATGCCACAAATCCACAGGAGAGTCCAATTGGGGTAAGCCATTCCGCGATGATCTTCCTCAGTTGCCGTAAGAGGTTTTCAGCTGTGTGCGTATTCTGGAAAGCGGTGATACAAAGCGTAGCCTGCCTAGGAAAGAGTTGGCGTTTGCGAGATGCTGCTACTGGTGCCGCCGCTGCTGTTCTTGCGGCGGGAGTCCATACATCTACCCAGTGGGCTGTCACAGTCATATAGTCCTGACCCTGCCCTGCTCCACTTGTCCACATGTCCGTGGTTAAGTGGACATTGGGTACAACTGCATTTTTTAGGACACTGGTGAGTCTTTTTCTGACGTCCGTGTACATTCTCGGTATCGCCTGCCTAGAGAAGTGGAACCTAGATGGTATTTGGTAACGGGGGCACACTGCCTCAAGAAATTGTCTAGTTCCCTGTGAACTAACGGCGGATACCGGACGCACGTCTAACACCAACATAGTTGTCAAGGCCTCAGTTATCCGCTTTGCAGCAGGATGACTGCTGTGATATTTCATCTTCCTCGCAAAGGACTGTTGAACAGTCAATTGCTTACTGGAAGTAGTACAAGTGGGCTTACGACTTCCCCTCTGGGATGACCATCGACTCCCAGCAGCAACAACAGCAGCGCCAGCAGCAGTAGGCGTTACACGCAAGGATGCATCGGAGGAATCCCAGGCAGGAGAGGAATCGTCAGAATTGCCAGTGACATGGCCTGCAGGACTATTGGCATTCCTGGGGAAGGAGGAAATTGACACTGAGGGAGTTGGTGGGGTGGTTTGCGTGAGCTTGGTTACAAGAGGAAGGGATTTACTGGTCAGTGGACTGCTTCCGCTGTCACCCAAAGTTTTTTAACTTGTCACTGACTTATTATGAATGCGCTGCAGGTGACGTATAAGGGAGGATGTTCCGAGGTGGTTAACGTCCTTACCCCTACTTATTACAGCTTGACAAAGGGAACACACGGCTTGACACCTGTTGTCCGCATTTCTGGTGAAATACCTCCACACCGAAGAGCTGATTTTTTTGGTATTTTCACCTGGCATGTCAACGGCCATATTCCTCCCATGGACAACAGGTGTCTCCCCGGGTGCCTGACTTAAACAAACCACCTCACCATCAGAATCCTCCTGGTCAATTTCCTCCCCAGCGCCAGCAACACCCATATCCTCCTCATCCTGGTGTACTTCAACACTGACATCTTCAATCTGACTATCAGGAACTGGACTGCGGGTGCTCCTTCCAGCACTTGCAGGGGGCGTGCAAATGGTGGAAGGCGCATGCTCTTCACGTCCAGTGTTGGGAAGGTCAGGCATCGCAACCGACACAATTGGACTCTCCTTGTGGATTTGGGATTTCGAAGAATGCACAGTTCTTTGCTGTGCTGCTTTTGCCAGCTTGAGTCTTTTCATTTTTCTAGCGAGAGGCTGAGTGCTTCCATCCTCATGTGAAGCTGAACCACTAGCCATGAACATAGGCCAGGGCCTCAGCCGTTCCTTGCCACTCCGTGTCGTAAATGGCATATTGGCAAGTTTACGCTTCTCCTCCGACAATTTTATTTTAGGTTTTGGAGTCCTTTTTTTTCTGATATTTGGTGTTTTGGATTTGACATGCTCTGTACTATGACATTGGGCATCGGCCTTGGCAGACGACGTTGCTGGCATTTCATCGTCTCGGCCATGACTAGTGGCAGCAGCTTCAGCACGAGGTGGAAGTGGATCTTGATCTTTCCCTAATTTTGGAACCTCAACATTTTTGTTCTCCATATTTTAATAGGCACAACTAAAAGGCACCTCAGGTAAACAATCGAGATGGATACTAGTATACAATTATGGACTGCCTGCCGAGTGCAGACACAGAGGTAGCCACAGCCGTGAACTACCGTACTGTACTGTGTCTGCTGCTAATATAGACTGGTTGATAAAGAGATGTCTATGTAACTATGTATGTATAAAGAAGAAAGAAAAAAAAACCACGGTTAGGTGGTATACAATTATGGACGGACTGCCTGCCGAGTGCAGACACAGAGGTAGCCACAGCCGTGAACTACCGTACTGTACTGTGTCTGCTGCTAATATAGACTGGTTGATAAAGAGATGTCTATGTAACTATGTATGTATAAAGAAGAAAGAAAAAAAAACCACGGTTAGGTGGTATACAATTATGGACGGACTGCCTGCCGAGTGCAGACACAGAGGTAGCCACAGCCGTGAACTATCGTACTGTACTGTGTCTGCTGCTAATATAGACTGGTTGATAAAGAGATGTCTATGTAACTATGTATGTATAAAGAAGAAAGAAAAAAAAACCACGGTTAGGTGGTATACAATTATGGACGGACTGCCTGCCGAGTGCAGACACAGAGGTAGCCACAGCCGTGAACTACCGTACTGTACTGTGTCTGCTGCTAATATAGACTGGTTGATAAAGAGATGTCTATGTAACTATGTATGTATAAAGAAGAAAGAAAAAAAAACCACGGTTAGGTGGTATACAATTATGGACGGACTGCCTGCCGAGTGCAGACACAGAGGTAGCCACAGCCGTGAACTACCGTACTGTACTGTGTCTGCTGCTAATATAGACTGGTTGATAAAGAGATGTCTATGTAACTATGTATGTATAAAGAAGAAAGAAAAAAAAACCACGGTTAGGTGGTATACAATTATGGACGGACTGCCTGCCGAGTGCAGACACAGAGGTAGCCACAGCCGTGAACTACCGTACTGTACTGTGTCTGCTGCTAATATAGACTGGTTGATAAAGAGATGTCGTAGTAGTATGTATGTATAAAGAAGAAAAAAAAACCACGGTTAGGTGGTATATACAATTATGGACGGGCTGCCGAGTGCCGACACAGAGGTAGCCACAGCCGTGAACTACCGCACTGTACTGTGTCTGCTGCTAATATATAGACTGGTTGATAAAGAGATAGTATACTCGTAACTAGTATGTATGTATAAAGAAAGAAAAAAAAACCACGGTTAGGTGGTATATACAATTATGGACGGGCTGCCGAGTGCCGACACAGAGGTAGCCACAGCCGTGAACTACCGCACTGTACTGTGTCTGCTGCTAATATAGACTGGTTGATAAAGAGATAGTATACTCGTAACTAGTATGTATGTATAAAGAAAGAAAAAAAAAACACGGTTAGGTGGTATATACAATTATGGACGGGCTGCCGAGTGCCGACACAGAGGTAGCCACAGCCGTGAACTACCGCACTGTACTGTGTCTGCTGCTAATATAGACTGGTTGATAAAGAGATAGCATACTCGTAACTAGTATGACTATAAAGAAAGAAAAAAAAACCACGGTTAGGTGGTATATACAATTATGGACGGGCTGCCGAGTGCCGACACAGAGGTAGCCACAGCCGTGAACTACCGCACTGTACTGTGTCTGCTGCTAATATAGACTGGTTGATAAAGAGATAGTATACTACTAATATTATATATACTGGTGGTCAGGTCACTGGTCACTAGTCACACTGGCAGTGGCACTCCTGCAGCAAAAGTGTGCACTGTTTAATTTTAATATAATATTATGTACTCCTGGCTCCTGCTATAACCTATAACTGGCACTGCAGTGCTCCCCAGTCTACCCCACAATTATAAGCTGTGTGAGCTGAGCACAGTCAGATATATATATACATTGATGCAGCACACTGGGCTGAGCAGTGCACACAGATATGGTATGTGACTGAGTCACTGTGTGTATCGTTTTTTTCAGGCAGAGAACGGATATATTAAATAAAACAAACAACTGCACTGTCTGGTGGTCACTGTGGTCGTCAGTCACTAAACTCTGCACTCTCTTCTACAGTATCACAGCCTCAGGTCAATCTCTCTCTCTCTCTCTCAACCCTAATCTAAATGGAGAGGACGCCAGCCACGTCCTCTCCCTATCAATCTCAATGCACGTGTGAAAATGGCGGCGACGCGCGGCTCCTTATATAGAATCCGAGTCTCGCGAGAATCCGACAGCGTCATGATGATGTTCGGGCGCGCTCGGGTTAACCGAGCAAGGCGGGAGGATCCGAGTCTGCTCGGACCCGTGAAAAAAACATGAAGTTCGTGCGGGTTCGGATTCAGAGAAACCGAACCCGCTCATCTCTAATTCCATACAGTATACTTTAATGTCCAGGGACTTTACTAGGTTCTTCTACCGCTCCCCCAGACTCCCACAATTGCTCCAACGGTCCGCAGAGTGGGAGATTGTGTATTGCATTTGGAAACGCACCTCTAGAAATCCTGCGTTTGCCACTGAGGTGAACTGTATATGCAATCTCAGTTTGGCCCTTGTCAAAGTCTCTCAGATCCTACTCTCCTACTTTCAACTTATTAACTTCAAGAGCTGACCGTTCACTTTCTGTCTAATATATCCCACTCCTTGGCAGGTGCCATTGCAGCGAGATAATCAGTATTATTCATTTCACCTGTCAGTAGTTTTAATGTTATGGTGCTACCCAAAAATGATACCGCGGTAGCAACAGCCACAAAATATAATTATGATAGGGTACAAATAAAATCTATCATAAGAAATGAATATAAAAAACTGTTCAAAAACTCCCTTGAGAAATGTGAAGAAAAAACAGCCTAACCCTAACCCTCCCTTCCTGCCACCTAACCCTAATGCAGACTAACCCTAACCCTCCCTTCCCACATCTTAACCCTAACCCTCCCTTCCCGCAGCCTAACCTTAACCCTCCTGTCCCACAGCCTAACCCTAACCCTCCCTTCCCGCAGCCTAACCCTAACCCTCCCTTCCCGCAGCCTAACCCTAACCCTCCCGTCCCACAGCCTAACCCTAATGCAGCCCAACCATAACCCTCCCTTCCCAAACCCTAACCCACCCATCCCACAGCCTAACCCTAACCCTCCCTTCCTGCAGCCTAACCCTAACGCAGCCCAACCTTAACCCTCTCTTTCTACAGCCTAACACAGCCTAACCTTCCCTTCCCACAACCTAACCCTAACCTACCCTTGATACTTATGTTTGGGTTGTCGTCTGTCAGGATTCCATCATCAACAGACATAGAGGAGGGGGGTGCAAATCCCCACCCCTAAATTCCCTTCCGCACACTGAAAATTCCCTGTAACCATCCCTGAACCTATCTGGTAACAAAATTCAGAGAATTAGTCACAAATGTTTGCAAACACATGTTTAGCTGCTGGCCACGTCACGGCTTCTCCGATACAGCAGTCCTAACCTACATAATAGCAGTGCCCACATAGGGCCATGTAATTTGTCACAGTAGGCATCATGATAAAGGCTATTACTAAAACACTTCCAGACAGAGAGCTAACTTACCCAGGAGCCACCCCCAGGATCTCCCATTGGCACTACAAGGAACAGCATGCCTTCCAAATGCTGCTCCCATTCAATGCCTCTTGCACACAAGCAGACAAACAATTTGGCAGTTGCTCAATCATACCTGGAGATAATTATAGATCAGGTGTTGGAAGGGGGAGGGGTCACAGACAAACAACAGACAGAGAGAAGGGGGGTGCAAATCCCCACCCCTAAATTCCCTTCCGCACACTGAAAATTACCTGTAACCATCCCTGAACCTATCTGGTAATAAAATTCAGAGAATTAGTCACAAATGTTTGCAAACACATGTTTAGCTGCTGGCCACGTCGCGGCTTCTCCGATACAGCAGTCCTAACCTACATAATAGCAGTGCCCACATAGGGCCATGTAATTTGTCACAGTAGGCCTCATGATAAAGGCTATTACTAAAACACTTCCAGACAGAGAGCTAACTTACCCAGGAGCCACCCCCAGGATCTCCCATTGGCACTACAAGGAACAGCATGCCTTCCAAATGCTGCTCCCATTCAATGCCTCTTGCACACAAGCAGACAAACAATTTGGCAGTTGCTCAATCATACCTGGAGATAATTATAGATCAGGTGTTGGAAGGGGGAGGGGTCACAGACAAACAACAGACAGAGAGAAGGGGGGTGCAAATCCCCACCCCTAAATTCCCTTCCGCACACTGAAAATTACCTGTAACCATCCCTGAACCTATCTGGTAATAAAATTCAGAGAATTAGTCACAAATGTTTGCAAACACATGTTTAGCTGCTGGCCACGTCGCGGCTTCTCCGATACAGCAGTCCTAACCTACATAATAGCAGTGCCCACATAGGGCCATGTAATTTGTCACATTAGGCCTCATGATAAAGGCTATTACTAAAACACTTCCAGACAGAGAGCTAACTTACCCAGGAGCCACCCCCAGGTTCTCCCATTGGCACTACAAGAAACAGCATGCCTTCCAAATGCTGCTCCCATTCAATGCCTCTTGCACACAAGCAGACAAACAATTTGGCAGTTGCTCAATCATACCTGGAGATAATTATCTTATTCCATCATCGGCATTTTGACAGCTGTCGTTATAGCGGTGCCGGTCTTCTGACCACCAGCATCCCATACTCTGGGTTGCCAACTACTTCCAAGTTAGTTCCTGAATGAAATAGGGAAGAATAGACATGTATCTTATAGTGTAATACAGAGTTTCCCAAACTTTGCCATTACAGTCCAGGTTTTAAGGCTATCCATGCTTGAGCACAGGAAACTTAATAAATTCCTCAGTTAATTTGATTTAACCATATGGACTCAAGCATAGATATCCTCAACGTGTATCTACCATATGTTTGTCCACCATTTTCATGTCGACTTTTTGACCATGTCGACCTTTTGACCCTGTCGACTTTTTTTAACTGCCTGCCTTTCACATGTCGACCTTTTGACCATGTTGACCTTTTGAACTATCGACCTTATGTATGTCTACCATTAGTGGTAGACCTATTGACTGTAGACCTTTTTAGTGTAGATCTATAGTCCGGATACCCCTTAAAACCTGGACTGTAATGGCGGACTTTGGGAATCTGTGGTATAATATATTAAGGTTAAGTATATAGCATTTGCTGAATGAATATGGAATATAGCTTAATAGCTTATCAGAGATAGAGTAGGCAGAGGTAGTGATGCTGATCTGTGAGTCAAGTGCCCTCTAGTGGATAGGTGTTCTTGTGGTCCAATCTTTGTGAGACCATGGATTTAGAAATAGCATCTACTAGTATTAGTGCCAAATATATAAAATAAAAAAGGGAACAGCAATAGTGTAATACTTATGGGATATAGGGTAAAGGTTTGGTTTCCATAGCCCAGTGAAACGCGTTAAGACCAGAATTTCTTGCCACATGCACTCCTTATATAATCACTAGGATATACTGAACATTGGACTTATCTGCTCTCCATTATGAAAGACATTACAGTGTTTGTATATCCCGACCCGTGAATTGCTAAACACAAAAATAGGCAAGTTCATTTTTACATAATACTTAGGGGTTTTGGATTTGAGTCTTCATCTGAAAAAAAACAAAGCAGAGGAAAAAAACCATTGAGGGTTTTCCAGGCATTTTCAACAAAAACTAAAAAGAAGCAAAATCCAATTCCTCAAGGAGGCTCAATAGGTTGGCAGATACAGTAAGCTCAAAAACTTCACCCCATTTCTATTAGAGATGAGCGGGTTTGGTTTTACTCGGATTTACCTGAATCTCCTTATTGGCTCACGGACGTCACGTGTTTTGGTTAGCCAATAAGAAAAATCCAGAAAAAAAGAACTTGCGATAGTTCTGGCGTTAAGAACCGAGTAAATCCGAACCCGCTCATCTCTCATTTCTATCCATGTAAAAACACATACAGGGCAAAAAAGTAATCAGGTAAAAAAAAAATTCTGAGCTGATCTCTACAGGCGCATTCAAGCTTCATGGCGCAAAGTTGTTTATCTTTTTTAAGCATTTATTACCTATAGCAAGAAAGATATTTGAGAGTCTGTTAAGGACTCACCTATCAGATAATGCTGCTGTGATATTTTCTTGTACATGTTTCCCAAACATACAAGCAAACTAATAAGAGAAGTTTTCAATCTAAGTTGTTTTTTTTATTTATTTTTTAATGAAAGTCTATATTGTCGGGTCATTCCGGGTCATTCCCCAGACGGAACACAAACTATAAATGTAAATACTTCAAAATGTCAAACAATGTAATTGTGTTCACGTCTGTAAGGTAAAGAATTTATAGTGTGCCGTACCTCAGGAGTTTGCTGTGTCACATTGACTATTGAAAAATAACAGATGGCTGTATGAGTATCGGCTTTGAAACGTGGAATCAGAAGGTCAATAATATTAAATTGGAAAGAAAGAAATAATTTAACAAACAAGAAGGAGAGAAAAAAACTGAATAACTGTTAAAATGAGATAGTTATCTTGGTAGTTTTGACATACTTGACATTTTGTTCCTTGCTGATAAGCATGTAATTTACTATTCCAAACACAATTCATGTGTAATAAAGAATTTAAAACTTAATCTTAGAAAAAAGCCAATTCGTAGAATAATAACTTGTTACCAACAAACAAGCTACAGATAAAATGCTACAATTATATTTTAAAAATCTATAGCTGTGTTAATGAACTTGTTTCATGCCACCTTTCCTTTTCTGCAGTCTAATCTTCCTTTCTGAATAGTTTTAATTTAGTGTAAATTGGGGATCTGAAAGGATGAAATGATTATATTTTCAAGTATATAAAAAACAAAACCATTTCTGATTGCTCACAACAATTGCGAGATGCTGCTAGAGAAAAACTGGAAGGGTTCTCCACAAATCCCAAAGTTAATCAAAGTAAACCAGATAATATTTTTCCCGGATGGTATTCATGTGATCGGCGGTCGGGAGAAACATCCCGCCCCCTCACTATCCTGACAGTCGGCATGCCGACCAACAGGGACTTTTTCGACTCGTGGGTGTCCATGACACCCACAGAGTGGGAATAGAACCCATGGTGACCGCAGGTCACCACAGAGCCTGCAAGGGGCTTGCTGCACTCGCCCCTCCCGACGTTGGTATGCTGCCAGGATCCCGGCGTCGGTATCCTGACCGCCGGTCAACCATACCAAACTTGTTTTTCCCAATAGCACAATACATAGAAGAGTTCTTACACTAAAAATTAGTTCAAATGGAGGTGAATGTAGTCCAGATCATTAATCCAGAAATGTGTTCCTTTACAGCCACCGTTTTTCTTATATCTAATTCCTCTTTTTCTCTCAACTTGTATCTCAAAAAGACATAAAGGAGGAGGACATAGAGCAGTATTGCATGGAATAGGAACAAGGGTTTATTTACTGTATATATCAAACACATTTTAAACAATAAAAACAGCATTAACCACAGAAAATCTAAGGACCAAGGGGTTCAAAATCAGATGTCCATCAAACAGATTACTCTCCCAGATGGAGTAAGGTAGGGTCCAGAGTCCTGGGGTAGCCTTTATTTCACCAAGGTAACCGAATGATGACAGGAGTAGTCCCTGATGGATGATCACCCGCTTTAGGCCTTTTGGACAAATGTCCTTCATCAGAAGCATGATGATCCCTTCACAATCCAGTTATTTATACCATAGATGATTGGAAAACACTCCTCAGGTGTTGGGTTCCATTTCTCGTCACTTGCAGCTAATGCCGGCACAGGAAGTGCCGCAACTGGACCAGGAAGTGTTGCAACAAGGACCAGAAGTGCCAGAAATGGAAATCCACTTAAAGTATGTGTTCCATTGGTGTTTCAACTTTGCCGTGACTGGAAGTGGGCGGAAATAGCGGAGATTTGAATGGAAAATGTGTTCCACAGTATTTTGGACAATGTTGCCAATATTCAATAGCTTAAATTGCTTCATTTTCCATATGGATTCTGGAACATAGAATTATTTCAAATGTCCAATAATCCATAAATGAAATAAAAATAGATGAAAAAAACAATATATTAATATATGAATATAAACATTTGAATAAAAATATTTAAAGGCATAGAAATATTTATATAAAGGAGGAAAGCATCATATAGAATAGGAAAATAAAAATAGAAAATATCATAAATTAAAATAATTAATTACATGACCAAAATACACTGGTATGAGGCTTATTAAAATGACAAAGAGGTAGATAAAACTATAAGAATCATTAAAGCTCAAAATCCACATTTAAATCATTGAGGACTAAGGTCTTCAGTTTCAGTTTCAGTCTACAAAACTTCAAACAGGCTCTCAAGACCCACTTCTTCACCAAACCCAGCCAAATCTCATCCTAAACCTCTGTTCCACGCTCTCTATGTACCCCATCTGTCTCACCCCTGTCTGTCTACCCCTCCCCTTTAGAATGTAAGCTCTCACGAGCAGGGCCCTCCTCCCTCAAGTTCTTAACCTTTTCTTACTTTAATAATCTTCAGCTGCACCAAATCCAGCAGTCTTCTGCCACCTGATACTTATTCCAGTGTCATCTGCTGATGTAGCTATGTTTATTTACCCTGGACTTGTCCTATATTGTCGTCAACTGTAAGTTGCTGTTTTTTATGTTTGATTATTTGTTTATGTACTCTGTAATTGGGCGCTGCGGAACCCTTGTGGCGCCATATAAATAAAGGATAATAATAATAAAAATCCACCTCATTTCAGCTTCCAAATATAAATTTCTTTAGGGTGTGTTTGACAAGAGTCTGAGTCCATAATGTTGTTCACTCTGGTGCACTCAAATGACTTATCATCATCATCATCATCATCATCATCACCACCACCAGTAGATCCCTTGGAAGTCAGTTTTTTCTTGGCATCAGCAGTTGCAGGAGATGAAGTTGGAGAAGTCTTTGTCTCACGTGCCACTCTAGTTGACAACTTGCTCACATTTAGTTCTATTCAACGCTTAAGATGTGTCATTTGGAATTAAATATGTTCCCTATGACTTAAAAATAGGATCTAGCATGGTTGCCAAAATGTAATGAGCCAATGTCAAGATGTTTCAAACCTTGTTTCTTGGTGAAGCAAAAAAAAGAGCTTCACATGGGCATATAATAGAGAGGTTCAGCAATTACTATTACTAGAGTGGCCTAGCATAGTGTCCAACCTGTTTGAAGTATCCTTGTCAGTTAATTTAGAGAGTATCCTGGACACATGCCTCTATCTGATAATATGTAAATAATGGTATGGTGAGGTCAGGATATTTTCTTTGTAGTTGGTCAAAAGACATCTGAAGTAAGTTGTCATCTAAAATTTGAAAGGCCGATTGTAAACCCCCTCAATCCGAGGCCTTAGATAGCACTGAGCCCCAGGATAAGGTATTACTAGTGCTAGTGGCATGGGAGAGAGGAATGAAAACCGAGTTAAATGTTGAAATGACCAGTCTGCAACGCCAAAGTCGTCAAGCCGCACAGCTGGTTGTAAGTAACAAATTTCAAGCTATTGATGATGGGAAACTTGATGGTCTCATATGCAATAAACCTACAAGCGACACATCCGAACAAAAGGCTTGCTCCAAGGTCGTGTTTGCATAATTACTATCCAGTCTACAGCATAACAATAATTTACCGCTAAGGAGTAGCTCCTAATGCAGGGTAAATGTATACCATCCAGTGCTGTTGCTTGGCTCAGTTTGAACATGGAAATTCTGTTGGGGGGTTTCCCACCCATATAAATGTACTAATGGCTTTCATTCATAATTTCAACTCAGAATCCTTCAACATTACAGGAAACATTTGAATTATACAAGGTAGTCTCAGAAACAAGATCATCTTAATCAAGTGGCATCTGCCAATATAAGACAACGGCAAATGTTGCCAGGCTTGAAAGTCTGCCAAAGTGCGAGCAATTACCCCAGGGAAGTTACCAGCATATAAATCAGCCAGATTCACTGGAATTATTAAGGCTTAAATAAAGGAAAAATGTATTCGCCCATGTAAAAGGAAAAGTATCTGCCCATTTTTGTAGCGCCTCTGCCTGCAACGCCAAGGGTCCAGTTTTGGACTTATTTATCAAAAAACCTGAAATAAGCTCAAATTCATGTAGCAATTGCAAAAAAACTGAGGAAGCTATGTGGGGGTCACTGACGCATTTAGAGGGTGGAATGCAACGTGGTTACTAACTCTTGCTTCAGTTAATGGCATGGCAAATGGAACTTTTTTGCAGCCTATTCAATGTTCTACATGCGATTGCAAATGGTGTTTTTTATTACACAATGCTCCTGCCTCCAGTCCTCATACCCTCTTGCTCTGCTCTCAGTTTGACATACAGTAGTACCTCATCACGTGGGAGGGAGTTTTATGTGCAATCCAAAACACGTGAAGTTTGACTACAAGAAGATTCAAAACCTGCAAGATTTAACCCTGGGAAAAATTGGCTTGTTCTGGGAATTGAGTTTGGCAGCAAGACCTGAGCAAGGACTCGGAAACATTCTGAACCCTAAATTTGGGTGTGATTGGATTTTGTAAAAAAAAAAAAAAAAACACTCATCTCTACTGTGTTACCATTTGTGGAGTAGGTGGAGGTAGAAAATCATTAGCCAATCATAGCATAATATGCTCAGAAGCACAGATTGTCGCAGGAAAATGGTGTGTGCAGTGGTGGAACAAAAGAAAGAGAGTTAGAGAGGCAGTGCAGCACTTGCCACTTGTAGTACTCTAGCATTTTTTTTTCTACCTGGCCTCTGTTGCTTGTACTATCTGGGGCTGCTGCCGTGCCTGGAGATGGCCACTGAGTGCATCTGCAGCTCTGCATCTGTCCCATTGACTTTTGGCGCCGGTGATGTCAGAGGATGGGGGGAGGCGGACTATAGGTATGAATGGGGAGTGAGGAGCCGAGGGAGTGGCCCCTCCTCCCCCTCCTGCTGGGCACTCAGCAGCACAGTATGCAGCAGCACATCGTCTGGGAGGAGGATGAGACGCTCTGGAGGAGAGGTGAGGAGATGGAAGAACAGCCCCCCCTACCTCTCAATCTGCAACCTGATTATGTGCTGCGTTATACAGATGGAGCCATCCTCATCTATCCCGTTAATAGGATTAATTGAGCCAGACCAGTCGGACTTAATCTCCTGCTGTAATGACTTAATCCCCTGCTGTATTGTTCTTTCTGTATTGTATTGTACCTAGGTGCAGCAGAGAAGCCTAGATGAGCAAGACTCCATCTGTAGTTGCAACCAGTACACTGGTGGCAGGCACAGCGCTGGTGGTGGCATTACAATGAGCTAATGTGACTCTTTGTAATTCCGGGTGGCTTTGTGCCCCTTCACAGTGGCATGTCTCGGTGCAATGCACCGGCTGCACTAGAACTAGTTCCGCCACTGCAGGTGTGGATGTTTTAGAAGGCAAGAAAAACAAAAGGATTTTTCCCACGCACTCTGAGTGCTGTTAGTAACAAGAACACTATTTAATAATAGAAAATTTAGAGCTCTTAGTTACATATATTTTGCAAAAGATATGATAAGCCTCCAGGCCACTTCACAGCGGCTGTATTGCTGGAGGTCCCTAATACTAAGTACAAGTCCAGGGCGCTGACCCCACACAGTCGGCTCAGGCCCAACCACCCCAGGGCAGCACACCATTGAAATACTAAAGTGTTAATATGTGTTAATAAGCTCCTGCTGCTTTCTTATTAACGCATATTAACACTTTAGTATTTCAATGGTGTGCTGCCCAGGGGTTGGGTCCACGCCCTGGATTTATACTTAGTATTAAGGTCCTCCAGCAATAGAGCCGCTGTGAACTTTATGTGTGTGCCATTCAAATAAGCCCTTGGAAAAATCCTCCCTACCTAGCCTGTTTCGGTTCTCTCCATCTCCAAGAACACAAATCACAGCATTAGTGGATAGCAACATAAGGTTACGTCTCTGTAACCACCAACACTCCATAGAACCTGGTCAGTACTCTGATGTTTCCTTCCTCTCTGAGCAGAAAGTGCATTGTGAGTAGAGATGAATGCTGGCAAAGCAAGAGGACTACACTCCAGTGATGGGGTAAGAGAAGTGACTGTGCATGTGACTGTAGGCAGGTGCCGATTGGCCATAGGAATAATATCAGGGCTGGTTGAAGGTAAAATGGCTTATTTATTAAATGAGAGACACTAATTTCCTGTGTGGTTGTTTTGGGTGAACATATGAATATTAAGAATTGAATGTTGGATCTGGTTGAAGGGAAAGCTTATTTATTAAATGTGGAGTTTCTTAGTTTAATGTGAGAACTGTTTGGAAGGGATTACAGTATGCCTGTCTATTTTATTTCTGTTTACATTTATAATTGGTGATAGTTGAGTGGATGAAGAATAGGACATTGTGACAAAGGCCCTCATTCCGAGTTGTTCGCTCGCAAGCTGCTTTTAGCAGCTTTACACAAACGCTTAGCCGCCGCCTACTGGGAGTGAATCTTAGCTTCTTAAAATTGCGAACGAAAGATTCTCAAAATTGCGATTACACACCTCTTAGCAGTTTCTGAGTAGCTTCAAACTTACTCGGCATCTGCGATCAGTTCAGTGCTTGTCGTTCCTGGTTTGACGTCACAAACACACCCAGCGTTCACCCAGACACTCCTCCGTTTCTCCAGCCACTCCCGCGTTTTTCCCAGAAACGGTAGCGTTTTTTCACACACTCCCATAAAACGGCCAGTTTCCGCCCAGAAACACCCACTTCCTGTCAATCACATTACGATCACCAGAACGAAGAAAAAAACTTGTAATGCCGTGAGTAAAATACCTAACTGCATAGCAAATTTACTTGGCGCAGTCGCACTGCGGACATTGCGCATGCGCATTCGCGACTAATCGCTCCGTTGCGAAAAAAAATAATGAGCGAACAACTCGGAATGACCCCCAATGTTTCATAGATGTGCTATAAACTGCCGTGTGTTTGTGCCACTGCTCTGTCGCTTAGCAACCAGCCACTGCAGTCTTTGGCTTAAAGTGGATGAAAACATTATTGTGAGCTGAGAGGTGGTCAAAACTGACTGGAAATGACTGGAAAGTAATGTTATTGAGGTTAATAATAATGTAGGAACCCAAATAATCTGAATTAGCTTTTTTGTACATTTAAAAAAAAAAAAACAGTCACAGCCAAAATCCAAAATCAAATACAAATCCAAAACCGGTCGGTAACTTAGAACCAAAACCAACAAAAAATTGTCCAGCGCACATCTCTAGTTGGTCTCTCTCCACTAGATGTAGTAAAAAGGTTGACAATAACAATGTTAACACTGACGTCAACAGCACAATGTCAACAATTATGATGTCAACATTTCTAAAATATCAACATGCAATGTGTTGACATTTTCAGGTGAAATGTTGACATTGTCAGAATGTTGACATTAGGTTTAGCCCGCATACTGGAGGGTTAGGGTTAGGAGTAGGGATTAGGGCTCATTATAGCAGAGAAATACTTACTGGAATGCTGGTGGAATGGAGGTCTGACCCGAAAGTGATGGTCGCTTGAGCACCAGGACCTGGAAGATGAACCCTCTTCAGCTGTCAGGAGCAGGTCATCCTCACTGGGCCACCAGGGACAATATGTCGACATTCAAACATGTCAACATTTCATCACAGACTACATAATGAACATCGACAAGGTCAAAATCAACATTATGGTCATGTCGACGTTATCATGATGACATGATAATCCTAAACCCAAATTCGGATTTAAAGTCCAAATTCCAAACCCCAGAGGAAGATTGGGAATCAGATTTAATCGGATTTCCTCTAGAGAATCGGAGTGGGTTTTGCTTCATTTGGGATCTATAAAATTCGGGTGGATTTGGATTTCTGAAGAACCGAACTGCATATGTCTAGTAACTACTGTAGGTGCTGATCAGGTTTAGTATGAAATACCTACAATCAAAATCCTAATGGTCAAAATACCGACAACAATTGACCGACAGGCAAAATATCAACAAGGTCAAAATCCCTACATGGTCAAAATGCCGACATGTAAAATACCGACAAGGTCAAAACACCGACAATTAAAATGTCAACAGGTCAAAAAATTGACACAAGTTCCCATTGTTTTCTTGGTGTGTATGTTGACATAGGTCGACATGGACACCGTATAAGTGTACCATGTTCCCTCGCATGGCTCACTGCGCTCACCATGCTTCGGGCACGGTACCTTGCTAAACTCGGCACACTATTATATTCCCCCCTCCAGGTCCACTGGGATGGTAAAGTATGAACAAGTCGGTTTCAATGAAAAAAATCCTGTCAACTTTTTGACCTGTCGACATTTTAAATGTTGGTATTTTGACCTTGTCAGTATTTTTAATGTTGGTATTTTGACCTTGTCTGGATTTTGACCATCAATCAATTGTTGTAGGTATTTTGACCGTTGGAAATTTGATTGCAGGTAAAGTGACCGCATGCTGTGCTAAACTATAGTCACAACACTGTATTATATGCTTCTTTTTTTTCTATGTTACAGGCATAATGTAATATAAGAATACATGGAATTGTTTTTAGTCAAAACAAGTATTTATGAAAAATAAGGTTCTTACTGAGCATTGTCATTCATTGTGTGCATCATCCCGTGGCCGAGACTGGTAGCTTCCCAGACTACATTTCATTTATTTGAGCTTGGTAAATATTAAGAAGCAGATGAAGAAAAATCTGCCTATATTGTAGTTGTGACTGAAAAAAAAAATACAGATGAGACAAACTTATCGAGACTATTCAATGAGTCATTTTCCTCACTGTTTTATTATTTACATAATTAATTTTTGGCAATGTTATTAACGGTTTCTTGAGCAACTTGAGGCTCCACTTGTAAAAAAAAAAAAAAGAAAAACAGTTTAAAGTAAAAAAAATTGCATTTTATAAATACTGTCTGAATAAACTTTTTTTTTTTTTTTCAAAAGAAAAAAACAACTTTATTTGCCCCTCTATTGTATAACCACTTGGAAAGGAATTACCCCTCATAGTAGAAATTCATTTTGGACCTCTACAATGCCAGCCAATGCACAACATTCTGGGGCTTCATAAACTTTGCAACATGTGGACATCAATTTTAAATGGCTACACTTCACTTAAACTCTGTGCCTAAGACCGGTGTAAGATTCAGTTTCTCATCCCTCCTTAACGCAACACCCACCTCTTGGAACCTCACACACTAGACTTTTGTAAAACAAAAATATATTTTACCTGCTCCTAGTTGGCAATTCTGCCATTCTAGTACTCATATTTCCAGATGAATTGATGTCTGATGCAGAATGCTGCCCTGGTTTTACTGCAACACAAGAGCAAACACATATTTCTAAAGGTGGGTTTCAAATAGTGACGGCTTCAAAGGTGGTGCTGCAGAGCAGTCCAAAATTCAAATAGGGGAGCCCCATCAACTGTCAGTGAGTCCAAAATGGTGATGTTTGGCAGCATTTGGAGTGGCAGTTGGTGTGGCCTTGAATTTTGGATTGCGTTACAGCCTCACCTCTGTAGCCACTACTGGTTCCAATTCCAAATATTGAATTAAATAGTTAAGAAGCCACATCAAGATTCATCATATTTTATTAGTTCCCCTTAATAACTGACACATTTTCAAACTGGCAGCTTTACATTACAAAGGACAATATGCACAGATCTTTTGCACAATTGTTACTAATCCTTTTTTCATGTAGCATTTATAATTCAAAAATGTTCAGGAGAAGAGTTTAAAAAGCTGAAACAAGCCAGTAACTTTGTGCTGGACAAAACATACACTGCATTGGGTGCATATATATTTATTATTAGGGTAAATACCAGCTGCTGTTGCATGTGCCGGATGGATTTATTTTTATACTGCAAAAGATCTGGGTTTGGACTTGTGCCTCCTAAATCTAATCTCTCAGTACATTAACTGCCCCCCTGCGCAGTGCAGCATTGGTTTACCATGGTGCAGAGTTACTTGTTCTTTTTGCTTTACTCCTGTGAATCACTCCCATACATGAAGTAGCGATTATCAGTATTCTCTAGAAGTAGAACTGATTGGTTAAGGTGCAATAATTTAAATTCTGAGCTGTAACCCTCTTTAAAATTCCTCTGTTTAATGAGAGTAATTTTGGTTTTCATTTTATTCCCTTTATTATTTTTACAAGGAGATAACACGAAAAAAGTTAATCTTTCATATTTTGTTAACAACAACTTTGTACAGGAGAAAGAAAATGTTTTATTTAGCACGTTGTTGTTCGTTTGCATATTCTTTGAGTATATTATGTGTTTTTTTAACGGCATATTAAAATTTTAATGAGACGATGCAAAGTTAATGTATTATAGGCTGTTGATTTGAAATTCTTTTATTAGTGCATAAAATGAATATCGGATAAACACGCAAAATGGATCTTATGAATAATTCTATCAGCAATTACATTTGCCAAAACACACATAATCACCAGCCATCATCACCGCTAATCTGTTACCCTGATTCATACGACTGTAGACACAGCAAAGTTATTGTACGGAAAGTAGAAACTGAGTTCTTTTGTGCCGTATTGCAATTCATTATTTTTATTGACCTGTTTGTATAGTATTTTTTTTCTATGTATTGGTGTGTTCAGTTCATCCATTATATGAAATAACCTGCGGTTTATATTCTCCAGTGCGTTAGTGTGTCTTGACATTACATTAATTTTGAAAGTCTTTTCTGTTAAACCTAGATCTACTCATTGACTGTTCCTAGTTCTATTTCAATAATAAAGGGCAATTTAACCAGCTACTGTATATCATATATACCCGTAATTATTTCAGTATTTTTATCATTTTTAAAATAATTTTCCCCAATTGAATCATAAGATGACATATCTAAAAAAGCATTAAGTTGTCAGCAACACTTGAGTTTTTAATGGCACGTTTTTCTGCAACACTAAGGGGTCTATTAATGAAGCCGTGAAAATAGTAGAGAAGTGAGCATGTATAGAAGTTGTCCATGGCAACCAATCAGCTGCTCCGTACAATTGTATAGTATGCAAATTATAAATGTTACTTCAATGCTGATTGGTTGCCATGGGCAACTTCTCCACTGGCTCACTTCTCCACTCTTTTCACTGCTTCCTGAATAGACCCTTTAAGGCTTTACTAAGCGGTGCTTAACAAAGCCACCAAGTCTTCGGCAGTTTTGGATGCCAGATTTCAAGGGACAACGGGTCCGATTCACGCCGTTGGATGCAGCCGCTGTGCAATAATATGATAATATTACAGGAGGCATCTTGTGTAAATAGACGCCTTCTTCCAAATTCTGTGACCTGCTGGAGATGTACAGTAGTAACGGGTCTCTCTCAGGTTAGTTAGGACGTCCGGTGTTTTTTTACGCCGCCGGGGGCCAGTGAAACTGCATCAGAAGACGGAGACACTGGCCTTACCATTCCTCAAAAAATGGGGCCAACATGCCCTCCACTTTTTAAAACACTGCCGTCGCCACCCGGTGCACCTTAGTAAATTTTAGGGATTTGTGTGGACCCTTGTGCTTTGGTTTTGGTCTAATTTATCATTGTTTTGTGGTTTTGGCAAAACCATACTCAAGTGTTTTGGTCCAGATTCAGATTTTGGTTTGTTTTAAAATCGATTTCAAATTCTAATCATTGATAAAAAAATCTTTAAAAACAGCTACAATCATGTAATTATTGCAACCCAAAACCCAAAATTTGGATTTAAAATCCAAATTCTGAACCACAAAAAGATTCAATCCAGGACTCGGTTCAGATCGTGTCTCCTTAGAGGATCTGGAGCGGTTTTTGGTACGGGTCGGGTCTACAAAATTCGGGTGGAGTCAGATTTCTGGATGACCATACCGCACATCTCTAGTAACTTTAGCACACATACAGTACATACATACAGTACATATATGCAATACATACACACATACATATATATATATATATATATATATATATACATACAGTATAGGTAAAAGTTGACTTCAGTATGTGCTTGTTTTCATAATAGAATGCAGTAGAAACTTATTATGTCTTGGAAAGCATAAATGTATAATAACTTGTACAATAACTTTAGGCTTAGTGTATACCCAGTACTTTTATTTATTTTTATCGGCATTGTCATGGATATTGTTTTCAGATGCTGTACCGAGTATTGTAGTATATTTCTTGTACTGTTTATTTTTGTACATATTATTATTTTTGAATTAATATTTTTCCATGCATTTACTAACTATTTGTACTTGAAAAAAAACTCTCACAGTATGGAAGCACCGGTCAGCGATGATTAAATGATCTTAATAAAGTCCCAAGCAATGTCATCTGCTTCTCCATTCAGGCTCACAAAGGCCTTCAACCTTGCTGGCACATTGACGGATTGCAGACAATATGTAAATGAAGTAGAACTCTTGCCAGAAATAGACAAGTTGGCAATCGGTAAAGTCAACATTTATTAAGGAAAAATAAAAAAGTGAACTTACAGAATGAGATTCTAGGTTTCTCCTAATAGACAATAATGACCAACTGATATTATATACAGTACATCTCTAAAGTATCTTACACTGCATACTGTTGTGACCTGTTGATTGGACATTCTCGAAACATGAAGAGGAGGCTGGACATCAGATGAAAGTTTGTTCTTACATACCTCTTGATATGGTTTGATTAGCATGATGTGGAGTGAAGTCATTACACCAAAAAGTACTGCTTGGAATTTTTTGCTGCAATTCCACTAACTTGGTTTCTATCTTTTTTACTTTCAGAAACACACTTGGGGGGGGGGGGGGGGGGGACCAGTTACACGCAATGTCTTCATGGGTGCCAGTAAGTGCAGCTATATGCCGGACTTATAGTGCCACTGACTCACTGTTTATCTCATGCCTATATGTTATTTTATCTCTTTTTAAGAAAATCTGGATTTAATGGAATGCTGATTACTCTTAAAGACCTCACTTCAGTTGTAGCAAATCAAATGAACATCTGAGTGTCACAGTCAACAAGAGACATCAGAGCTTATTGTCATCCAATCCCTAATGTGAAATTTCAACAAGTGGTCAGGCAATTAGCTTGGCATATCCGTTTCAGGTTATTTTCTTCGCAATACTATTTTTATTTAAGAAAGTGCCAGTATGCGCGCTGTGAATCACAATGCCCCCGTGCACTTTCCCTGTTTGGTTTACTCATTGGCCAAATGATTTGGCTCATGTACCATTGGTAGTGTTCCCACAGGGCGAGAGGAGGAGGATCTTCCCCATCACAAGTCTCTGGCATTAATAAATCCAGTTGTATTGCTAGCAGTCCCTTGTTGCCTCAGACTCCCTACCATTCCAAAGGGTCAGAGCTAGCAGTCACTGATAGGGTGTTGCCACCAAAGCTTTGTTTCCCTACCGTATACCATGCTCCTGTTAAGTTTCTTTGTGTATCAACTTTGGCTGTGACTATTGACCTCCATCTGTGCCTACTGCCTTCTCTGCTTATTACTATGTACTTAGCCACCTTCTCATACCCGATGGTGCACCTTCCTATGCATACTAGTTTATAGTTTGAATCCTCCGCTAGTGTGGGTGCAGGGGTTACCAACGCATCATAATCACTCTTTAAATACGTGCGCACACATAGGGGTAAATTTACTAATGTTGCCCATAGCAACCAATCAGTTTTTGAAAATGATAGCATCTGATATTCTGTTTTAAAAGCTTTAGTAAATTTAGCCCATAATTTCCAAACCAAAATACAATTGATAAAAAAAACCATTTAATTAATCAGATGTCATTAAAAGGTCCCCTGACTTAAAATACATGGCCCGATATATTAAACAATTTGTAATATGGAAACGTTTGTGGAAAGTTACTAGAGCCCAACTGTGCTGAATTTTTACATGGAGCCTGAATGCAGATGTACTTAATCAGATTTCATGTGAACGCTCCAGTATGCTCGGAATAAGTTTTAGGTATTCGTATAGTAAGTGAAATTGTAAAAAAAACACATGATCTCTGTCCCTTGGCTAGAATGTTAATACGAGGGGAACTGTGCCCTTAAACATCGGGGTCACCTTCCTGCAGGCTAATGAATCCACACGGATCGATTTGTGACAGGCGTCTTCACATTTTCTCAAACTGAAATTGCTGAAGTTACAAAGTATTTTAACACAGAGCTCTTATATTTATGTTAAAATATCCTACCAGTATTTCCACCAGACATTTTTTAATATTCGACTAAATTGTCTCTGATTTCTGCATAATATTATATTTAATTCCTGGCAATATGTCTGCAGTGTAGGAAGCGCAAGGGCTATACGGAACATGATGGGATCAGAATATGAAAATTAGGGTTCTGCTCTGTCCATTATGTCAGTCCGTGGATTCCATCACCCTTTTCCTTGTTTATTTACTTAGATGAGTTTGAGAGCCCTGCTGGGGAGGATGGGGGGGGGGGATTTGAACCACTTATAGTACTTTAAGTACCATGATGTTGTGTAGCATAATTCTCTTCTTTTGTGGCCAAGGTGTGTGTTTGGCATTCACGACCAGGAAGAGCCCTCCAGTGCTGAACCTACAGTATAGTGCCTGGTGAAGAGGAGACAAAGAAATTAATGATGGGCATCTCTTGGTGAAAACAATGTCAAAACTTTATTATCTCTTCTTCTTCCTCCAGCTCAAAAGCCTTAACTTTACAAGTACAGGTTCAAAAACTTCCAAAGATAGTATATTGCGGGTCTATTTACTAAGCCGTGGAGATAGATAAAGTGGACGGCGATGAAGTGCCAGCCATCCAGCTCCTAACTGTCATTTTTCAAACAAGGCCTGTGACATGGCAGTTAGGAGCTGATTGGCTGGTACTTTATCTCTCTCCACTTCTTCACTTTTTAAGGCTTTCAAGGAGAATAAATCCAGGGATAGTAAAAGTCACTAACAAGAGGGTACCAAAAAGAAGAGCACACCCAAAATCCTGTACAAAGAGACTCAACCTGTTGCAGAGAATTCTGTTTGGGATGGATCTGCTCCCATTTCTCACCATACTATAACAAAGGACTTTCTGAAAGATATTAAACTCTAATTACTCACAAATGACTCCTCCAAATAAGAGAGAAACCTCGGGAGAAGCTTCCAAAGGAGCTACGGAGTTGAACTTCCCTCTGGACAGCACTGAGCACTTCAACACTTGTTTATCAATGGAATAGTTTTTATAGTCTTTCCATTGTATTGGGGCAGTACGGATGATGTATTGGTTAGCATTACTGCCTCACATCACTGAGGTCATGGGTTTGGTCATAACTATGTGGAGTTTATATATTCTCCCTGTACTTGCGTGGGTTTCCTCCAGGTGCTCCGGTTTCCTCCCACACTCCAAAACAATATACTGTTAGGTTAATTGGCTTCCAACAAAATGAACCCTAGCGTGAATGTGTGTGTGTACATGTGGTAGGGAATCTAGATTGTAAGCTCCACTAGGGCAGGGACTGCTGCGAATGGCCAAAGATTCTCTGTAAAGCGCTGCAGAATATGTGTGCACTATATAAATAGCAGGTAATAAATAAATAATTTAATTTTACTGTTACTGTATTGTTTTGTACACGTTAACTGTCATTACTGACTCAGCAAAGTGATACACAGTACAGATACATTATTTAAAAGAAACTCAGGGTCAAGGGAGCTCTAGCTGGACCTCAGTGAATATTGATCCTTGTTAGAATGAATCCCCTAGACAGCTAACTTTTGCTTCTCTTTCCCATCCTATGTCACCTTTCACTGCTTTCATCTGTCCACCAACTGCTGAATGGGATTTCTGTACAGATTAATGTTTACTACATCCCTCCTCCCGTCTAATGTGAAAACCACATTGTTCCCAAGACGCTAATTTTTCTCATCTCTGGAGAGTCTGCAAAAGTTGTGAGACGTGTTCACAGGAGTGAGATGGACATCAGCGGCACAGGTTCTCTGGGGTTCCATCATACTCTCTATCCATTCACCTAACTTTACTGCTCTGTTGCTGTGTCAGGACAGGGATATAGGGAAATTATATATATATATATCTGTAAATCTGTGCTTTCTGAATAATAATTAAAAAATATAATTGCATAAAAATGCTGCTGTTTGTAAATAAGAAATTGAATGCTTATTGCTACACTGTTGTTGATGATGATGACAACAACGGCTTTCTACATTAAGCATATACAGTAGCAATATTGGGTAGGTTCCCATGAGTCCTGCAAATCTCATAACAGTCCCCCCTTTTTTGTACCCAACATCTGTAACTTTACTCACTTTGCCACTAATTCCTCATTATGACTGCTATACCAATTCACTCAGCTCAGACACATGCACGGTAAGAAAATATTGATCAATTTTCATACAATATCATCTTTGTGACAGCATCTGAATAAGGCCCACTGTTTTTCAAAAATATTTTTATTAAATTTCTCAGAATGAACATTACAAAATTGTAAAGGAGAACATTGTGTAAATCGCACATACAATCACAGCAGTAGTAAAAAAGAAAAAAAAAGAAATGGGGGTACACAACATATGTAGAAGAAAGAGAGACAATTTTCCAATTTTCTAAGACATTCGTATATTATAACATATTGGTGGAAAGTCAGTTATCGATGAAACAAAAAACAAACTGTAGATTATCAACAGAGCAACAGTATAACGAGATGGTGGCAGAGATAGGACAAAACACAGCCAATAAGCATATTTCAAGACTATTGCACATTTCTCAAAGAGCAGTAGGCGGGTGCAGGAAGTATAAAACCAACCCTCCCTAAATCAACCACCTAATAAAAATTTTGAGAAAAAGAGAAAAGAAGAGAAAAAAAATTATAATTAAAAAGTCAGAGTAAACAAAAACACCTATCAAGAACCACAGGCCATCGATCCATCCATGGAATTGTCCGCCCAACCGCCAAAAGGAGATAGAGATGTTAGAAAGAGAGAATAAGGGAGAGGAGGTAGAGAGAAGCGCAATAAAAGGGGGAGGGTAAAGAGGTCAGTTAGCCATAGGATCCCGGCCATCAATTCGTTGAAGCAAGTACCAGGAGGTAGATTGAAAACATTTATGTATCGCCAACTTAGTGTGTGGTGGAAGGGTATGTTTATATTTTTACCAGCACATGAATAGAATGGAGGTTAAGGTTTACTTATGAATAGAGGCCTCCAGCCAATCCATAGTAAATAAAATGAGTAATCTAGAGCCGTAGATAGAATGGGCGGGGCAGAGTGGATCCATTGCTGTAATATCGCTTTTTTCCCCACTGCTGAAAGCAGTACAATCAGTTTTTTGTTGGTGTTTGGAATATCAGACTGATCTGTCAGGTTAAAAAAAAAGACAAAATGTATTTGGCCCAGCGCCAGCTGATAATTTAAATACCTGCTGCTTTTTAGTGGGTGTACTCACCCCACCTAGAAATAGAAATGAACACAAATCTCCACTTGTAAAGATAAAAAAAGCGCTAATATTTAAATAATTTTTTACATTTAATTAGTATAATATATAATACATACATATAAAAACAATGTCACAATATAATAAATTACCGGCCGGTAAAGAAGTGTCCCAAATAGAGGAGCATAAATTGAAAGGTCCACTAAGCTTTGTATCATATAGATATAATAAAGTTGTTTTACTATACAGTCAATGGAGAGATAATAACACATAGTTCAGGTTATTAGGTGTAAGGGAATTTTTACCCATCCACGAAGACACAGAAGTTTAATGTACTCCCGGGCCACTGGTAGAAATTACTTTGATTGCGGTCATATCCAGAGGGAATCAACTTGGGCAAGTGATAAAGGCTCCAGCCTCCCATGCTGAGAGTCCTAGGTTCGATTCCCAAAGTGCCAATCTATATTTTTTTTTCCCTGACATTCACTTATTAATCTTTTTTTCTTTGTAATCCATTGTAATCCATTCAATGGAAGGGTGCACACTGGTTTCACATAAATCACGGTACTTCTGCATGAGCGTCTGATTCTGCTATTTAAAATACACAGCGATAATGAGCACCCGTAGGAATACCAATAAATATAAATGAGTGTATCCTGAAATATAACTGTTCGAGCAACACAGTACTGTAGATCATCAGCGATAGAGAATCTGTGTTGTACTTTATGAGGTGATCACTGCTACTGTACCTTTTACACACCTATCAACGAGACTGCAGTTCTCTATGTGATTTTCATGTACAGTATACTGTAGTATTGTGTTGCACATTTATTTTAACCTGACCTCTCTCCCTGTCTACTGTATGAACTGGGCAGGCTCCCAGGGGGGAAGGGGCAAGTGGAATGGGGGTAGGGGGAGATGGTGGCCTAAAACTGTGTTCTGAAATATGAGAGTCCAAATCCCTTAATGGCATAAAGGCGAGGGGGGAGAGGGAGGGGGGATTAACCAGCAGAGTTCAGAGACACTGTAAAATATATTAATTGTTTTCGGGACCCAAAAAAAGAAACCAATAAATCAATAAATAAAAGTAGTGTGTACAGACACAAATGAACGTGTTAAAGCAATGGTCCATTGATGTTCGGTTTATGTGAGCTATTAAATTAAATTCAATTAAAATGGGCTTAAAACTTAATATCTCCAGTTCTTAATATCTCCAGTTCTCCAGGTCCATTCGGCTCAGAATCAGGTTGGTATGGAAGGGGAGACGATTAGCTACAGGAAGATATCAACCCCAAGTTTATGTGACCCCCACAAGGCTCATGACAAGCATCGGAACCCATGGAGGCCTGAATTAATGGGCCCATTATAGCCTATGGGAAAATGGGTCCACTTTGCGTACTGATATCTCTGGTTCTGGGTTTCCCAGAGACTCAGGACTGGTACTGTACAAAGGACAAGGCAGGAGCTTTTATCTCTCCCCATTATACTTACAAAGATAACACTTGCCGCTGTACGTTACAAGTTGTTCGTGCTATTTAGTACTCAAATACAAAATACTGTACAGAGATACTAAGGACGGTGATTTGGTATCCAGGAACTTAGGGAGGAGCATTTATCTCTCTCCATTATACTTAGAAAGATAACACTTGCCGGTGTACATTACAAGCTGTTCATGCTATTTAGTACTCAAATACAAAATACTGTACAGAGATGCTAAGCACAGTGATTTGAAATCCAGGAACTTAGGGGTATATATATCTGGTACAGATATCATTTAAGGTTTTTTTTTTCAAAGTGTGATCTTGGGAATTTACTAAACACAAATATCGGCAGTGTTGGGGCTATTCGCATTGAGATACACTGCTGACCACACAAATATTAGTGAATAGACCACCGGTCAAACACAGCTGTTATTTTATACAACTCGGTGATTTAATAAGAATTCGTATTCTCAATCACTGCCAACAAAGGGCCTAATTCTGAGTTGATCGCAGCAGCAAATTTGTTAGCAGTTGGGCAAAACCATGGGGGTTATTCTAAGTTGTTCGCTCGTTGCCGATTTTCGCTATACTGCGATTAGTCGCTTACTGCGCATGCGCAAGGTTTGCAGTGTGCATGCGCTTAGTTATTTTACACAAAAGTTAGGTATTTTACTCACGGCATAACAAAGCTTTTTCATCGCTGTGCTGATCGTAGTGTGATTGACAGGAAGTGGGTGTTTCTGGGCGGAAACTGGCCGTTTTATGGGAGTGTGCGGAAAAATGCAGGCGTTCGAGTTGCAAAACACAGGAGTGGCTGGAGAAACAGGGGAGTGGTTGGGCAAACGCTGGGTGTGTTTGTGTCGTTAAACCAGGAACAAAAAGGACTGAGCTGGTCGCAATGGCTGAGTAAGTCTGGAGCTACTCAGAAACTGCTAAGAAATTTCTATTTGCAATTCTGCTAATCTTTCATTCGCACTTCTGCTAAGCTAAGATACACTCCCAGAGGGCGGCTGATTAGTGTGTGCAATGCTGCTAAAAGCAGCTAGCGAGCGAACAACTCAGAATCACCCCCATGTGTACTGCAGGGGGGCAGATATAACATGTGCAGAGAGAGTTAGATTTGGATGGGGTGTATTCAAACTGAAATTTGAATTGCAGTGTAAAAATAAACCAGCCAGTATTTACCCTGCACAGAAACGAAATAACCCACCCAAATCTATCTCTCTCTGAAAGTGTTATATCTGCCCTCCCCTGCAGTGCAAATGGTTTTTCCCAATTGCTAACAAACTTGCTGCTGCGATCAACTCAGAATTACCCCCATTAGCCAAACACTGCCAGGAAAACATAGAATTCGTAAAAATAAGGAGCTTTCACACAGACCTGCTTTTTGCTGGCGTGTTCAGATAGTCATGCATGGATCAGTGAGATCCATGCATGCTTATCTGTGGAAAAGGGTCTGAAAGAGTTTAAAATCATAAAAAAATATTTTTAAAACCAGCACTGGGCTCCACTAGCCAGAGAGATAATGCCACAGCCGGGGGACACTTCTATACTGGTCCCTGTGGCCATGGCATTATCCCCCCAACTAGTCACCCCTGGCCTGTGTTCCCTGGGGGAGTCGGGACCCCTTAAATGAAGGGGTCACCCTCCAAGCACCCAAGGGCCAGGGGTGAAGACCGTGGCTGTCCCCCCCATCCCTCCTTGATGGATGGGGGGGCTGATAGCCTTACAAGTACCAGCAAGCAGGGGAATAACAGGCCTGCTGGTACCTGTAGTTCTACAACAAAATAAATACCCAAATAAAAACAATATGTACTCACCGTGACAGTAAAACTTTAATAAACATACATGCACACTTACACACTTATACATACTTACCTACATCCCACGCCAGCCAATCACGTTCCCTATCAGCAGAGGTTAATTGGGGTCACTTTTGTGGGTGACCCCAATTAACTTTGTGGTTAGCCACAGACCGCAAAATTCCCATCATAGGCTATAATGGAGATGCGTGAAGCTTCATTCTAACCGGTGCGCTCCACCTGATTGACAGGCCAGGAGCACACAGCCAATCAGGAGAGCGCTATATCGTAGTGCTCCCTGATTGACTGCTGGGATCTCTAGTGACAGCAGTCATGGGGGGTCCTGGCATTCGGGGAAAGAGGTTCCATGGGTAAACATGGAACCCCTTTAGTGGCGTGGTTCAGGGTTTCAGTTTATTATTTTTTTAACACTGTGGATTACTTCAGGAATGAAGAGGACTGATCATCACTGGATAATAGGTGAGTATTTTGGTGGGTTTTTTTTCACAGGTACCTCTATTGGATTCTACTGGACAAGGGGATGTGATTGGCTGGTGTGGGATGTAGGTAAGTATGTATGAGGGTGTAAGTGTGCATGTATGTTTATTAAAGATTTACTGTCACGGTGTGTGCATATTGTTTTATTTGGGTATTTTTTTGTTGTAGAACTACAGGTACCATCCCCCCATCCACCGCCCAGGGATGGGGGGGGACAGCCTCGGGCTTCACTTCTGGCCCTTGGGTACATGGGGGTGACCCATTCATTTAAGGGGTTCCCATTCCCCCAGGGAACCCTGGCCAGGGGTGATTAGTTGGGGGGGATAATGCCACGGCAAGAGGGACCAGTATAAAAGTGTTCCCCAGCTGTGGAATTATCTCTCTGGATAGTGGAGCCCAGTGCTGGTTTTAAAAATATGGGGGACCCCTACTTCTTTTGTCCCCCGTATTTTTGGAACCAGGACCGGACAAATAACCCGGTACTGGTTGTCTAAATACGGGGGAACCCTATGCATTTTTACCCCTGTATTTTAACAACCAGGACCGGCTCAAAGAGCCCAAGGCTGGTTATGCTTAGGAGGGGGGACCCCACGCAATTTTTTGGGAGGGATTTTTTACTATTTCTATACTGTACACAATGAAGCCCTGCACGGATCACACTGATCCGGCCGGTCTTCATTGTGTTAAGTCCGGCAGTGTTTTACTGTTTTCTCCCATAAAACACTGCCGGCAATGCAAATTACTTCAACATCGGTGAACTCAAATTTACAAAACATGGTAGTTTAGTAAATTACTGTGTTTTTTCTTTCAAAAAGTTGCATGCGTACAGTACACTGCTGATGTCAGCCGAGATTGATCTCAGCTGAAATTGGCAAAAATACGCATCTTAGTACACATACCCCTTAGGGAGGAGCTTTTATCTCTCCCCATTATACTTATAAAGATCACACTTGCTGCTGTAACCATTACAGCAGAATATGTTACAAGCTGTTCATGCTATTTAGTACTCAAATACAAAATACTGTATAGAGATGCTAAGCACAGTGATTTGGCATCCAGGAACTTAGGGAGGAGCTTTTATCTCTCTCTCCATTATACTTAGAAAGATAACACTTGCCGCTGTACATTACAAGCTGTTCATGCTATTTAGTACTCAAATACAAAATACTGTACAGAGATGCTAAGCACAGTGATTTGGCATCCAGGAACTTAGGGAGGAGCTTTTATCTCTCTCCATTATACTTAGAAAGATAACACTTGCCGCTGTACATTACAAGCTGTTCATGCTATTTAGTACTCAAATACAAAATACTGTACAGAAATTCTAAGCACGGTGATTTGGCATCCAGGATCTTAGGGAGGAGCTTTTATCTCTCACCATTATACTTAGTACTACGGGATTTGGACGCTCACATATCCCTAACATCAATAGACCATACTGTACCTGTAACATGTTCGTTTGCGTATGTATATGCTGTACTATTTGCGTCTACTGTTTATGCTGTTATATACTGTATGACATACTGTAGCATATTGTAGCGTAATGAGACGTACCAGTAAAGTAGTTCTTACACTGTAGTTCAGTATTGTATTTTAGTGGAGACCACACGCATGCGCATTGGTGATTTTAAAAAGCGACATCTGGTGGATGATCGCAGGTATTACACTCAAAGGTAACGCCAAATGCTATGTGCACTTCCCTATGACTAAGCACACCTCCTAGTGCCCAGGCACGCTGCGTATGCCCGATCGCGATAACGGAGGACACATCTGTATTTTTAATTGAGGTGTGAGTGACTTTGGAAAAGAGATGTCTGGATAGAAAGAGATAATCAATACGAGAGTGGGCAGAGTGAGGATGAAAATAGAAGGAATAGTCACGATGTAGTGGGTGATGTATGCGCCAAGGATCAGAGAGGGCAAGTTGTGAGTAAAAGGAGGAAAGAAGATCACAGCAAGATTTGGAAGGTGGATTACTCACCTCAGACCTGTCCAAGGATGGATCAATGACCATGGTGAAATCTCCTCCTAAATTTAGATTTGAACTCCCCCAAGAGAGTTTTCTGCAAGACAGCTGCAAAATAATCCTGGTGAGATACATTTGGGGTGTATAAGTTAAGAAAAGTATATAATATATTATCAATAACCACATCTATTAAAATAAACTGCCCTTCAGGGTCAAGAAATTTCCTGCGAATCGAGTATTGCAAAGTCTTATGAAAGATAATAGCAACTCCCTTAGTCTTATTAGTATAAGAAGCTGAGATACAATCCCCTATCCATGGGCCCCGTAAGGTGTTACGGGCATCATCTAACCAATGTGTTTCTTGCAGAAAGATAACATGAGGGATCATACGATGAAGGTGTGAAAGTAAGTTTTTACATTTTACTGGGTTGTTGAGACCCTCCACATTCGAGGATATAACATTAAAGGAAAGAAGTGGAGTATCTCCCATGGTGGTTGGCGAGGGAGGGGTAGGGTTCGCCGTATCAACCTATTCCCTCTGACGGAAATAGAAGTAACACATAGCAAAGATCAAACAGGGCCCCTGCCTGTCCCAGCGAGTGGGAAGGGGTTGATCTATGGAGGATCGGGACCAGTGGGTCTGGCAAGTAACACATACAGTAATAAACATTAACATAACCAACAAACATGTGTAGCGAGAAAAGATGCAGCTCATTACATGCATAGGGCCGTGCAATCATTCTTCACCATCTGGCCTATAGGTGGGGAAAAAATGGCATAGATGCAATCAGTAACAACAGTGCAATATTCAGGTGTTTAGATATGAGAAGTGAGCTTTGGCGAGTGCTATGTCATCAAAAAACAATGGTTTGCCATCCTCAAAGACTCGCAGATGAGCCGGATACAAAAGGGAAAACTTGATCTTAGCGTCAAACAATTGCTTGCATAATGGTGCAAACTCTTGCAGCAAAAAGAGTAGCTAAGTCCTAAAAAATTAGAAACCAGTCTCCATTGTAGGTCAGACTGGGTGTCCTGTGGTAGTGATCCAAGAGTTTAGCTTTGTCAGCATAGTTGAGGATTTTCATGATCACGGGGTGCGGTTGACCAGAGTTTGCTTTACGATCAGGACCAATTCTATGTGCCCTCTCGATAGCTAGAGGGGTTCCTTTGAGATCCATAGCCAATTGTTGTGGTATCCAATTGGAAAGAAGGTAAAGTAGTTTATGACCTTTGATCGACTCAGTGATACCCACCACCCAAAGGTTACTTCTGCGTTCACGATTTTCCAAATCATCTAGCCTTTGGGTTAAGTCCATAATATCTTTTTGCTGTGAAGCAATGGGGAGTTGTGCCATGCGTAAGTCATCTGCCAGGGTAGACACCCTCTGGTCAACACTATCCAGGTGGCCAGAATAATGAGTTAATTGGGACAAGGTGGATTTGATAGCCTCCCTACTGCCTGCCAGTTTTTCATCCATCAAGGGGCCTAATACCGCCGCGATATCCATAGGTTTAATTTTGGAAGATTTGGTAGTGGGAGCAGATTTGCATTTTTGATGAGACCTGGAACGGGTGATGGAGCAGTATGAGTCAGAGGAATTCCCACATTCAGTATTGTCACGGTTTGTTAAGGCGGAGGCAGCAGCAGATATTGTAGTGGGTATTAAAAACTTTTCCATAAAAACAGTAGTAATGGGGTATGGAGATGTTGTAGTAGATGTCGTCGTACACAAGAAGCAGGTAATGAGAAGGCCACATGGAGAAGAAAAGTAGGTACAGCAGGCTACATCTTAAAGGGCAACAATCAGGGAGAGGTTGTCATTATTCTGTAAACAGTGTGGTACACGCGCAGTTGGGTGAAGAGAAACATTACATAATTATATCATAATTGATAGATTCTCAAGGTTACAGTCTATATAGCATACAATGTAGTAAGAATACGTCTGCACAGCACCTCCTCCAGTAGACCAATGAACAACAAGTAGAAAGGACAAAAGTCTAGTGTATATGAAGGGGATAGATGAAAAAATTCAGTTGTGGAGGGGGATAGTGTGGACCTGCAGCAGAGACAGTTGTTATGAGAAGGCCAGCAGGAGAACAGGTATATAAGGTGGCCACTTCCACCTTTCTGATCATCCACCATGCTAAGAAAGGGGATAAGGAAAAGCAGGCTATGTGGAGGGGGGATGTTATTTGTCTGTATCAGGAGAGGCATCAGCAAGAGGGCAGGTGAAAAATGGCTGCCGCCACAACAGCAGCTACTCATGGTATCCCAGACAGGCTTGAGGGAGAGGTTAATGCTGTCTCCGCATTTAGGTCCCAGGACTCCTGCCAGCAGGATCTATGGGCCGGCAGTTATGCAGAGTCCCACAACAGAGGCACAGCTGGGGATGCGCGCAGATGACACAGCGCTCCCCAGCCCATGTGCGGTAGCCCGGCCAAAGACTCCTACCGAGGGCAGAGGGACTCCAGTGCCTGTCAGCGAGCCCATCAGTATGATTGGCTGCATCAGCGGAGGTCTCCATGTAGGAGCTGCAGTGAGTGTATGCGATGTCGGGGCCTTTGGTAGTCCCTTTGGGCAGTCATGGAAATTGAGGCCCTGGTCTTAGATTGGAGGGTAGGCTGCAATCTGTAGGAGTGGTTTTCAGCACTCTCAGGCTCCGCAGGACAGACCCATCCACGGCGAGATGCAGGTAATGGTGAGGAGATGGTTGCTAGGGCAGAAGAGCGGGTGAAAAGTGCCAAGGAGAGTGGTTGTTGGGGCAATAGAGCAGAAGCTCAGGAACTCTGCATCCGCTCTCATCCACCACCAGGCCACACCCCATTGGACCACTGTTTTTCAGCATGCATGTTGTCATGACATCACGAGCATGGCATAGATAGGGGGAACAAAGTTTGTTGTGCCAGGTGATCCTGGTTCCTCAATGCCTGTTCCCTGCTGATTAGTCCAGCAGTGAAGGAATTAGTGATGAGCGGGTTCGGTTCCTCGAGATCCGAACCCCCCCGAACTTCACCCATTTTACACGGTTCCGAGGCAGACTCGGATCTTCCCGCCTTGCTCGGTTAACCCGAGCGTGCCAGAACGTCATCATCCTGCTGTCATATTCTCGCGAGATTCGTATTCTATATAAGGAGCCGCGCGTCGCCGCCATTTTCACTCGTGCATTGGAGATGATAGCGAGAGGACGTGCAGCGTTCTCTCAGTTTCTGTGTTCAGTGTGCTGCAAATATCTGTGCTCAGTGTGCTGAAAATATCTACGTTCTCTGCCTGAAAAATGCTCCATATTTGTGCTGCATTTTAGTATATAGTAGGAGGACAGTGCAGAATTTTGCTGACCACCAGTATTATATAGCAGTATGGTACAGTAGTCCACTGCTCTACCTACCTCTGTGTCGTCAAGTATACTATCCATCCATACCTGTGCTGCGTTTTAGTTGTGCGCAGTATATATAGTAGGAGGACAGTGCAGAATTTTGCTGACCACCAGTATATATATAGCAGTACGGTACAGTAGTCCACTGCTCTACCTACCTCTGTGTCGTCAAGTATACTATCCATCCATACCTGTGCTGCATTTTAGTTGTGCGCAGTATATAGTAGGAGGACAGTGCAGAATTTTGCTGACCACAGTATACCTGTGCTGCATTTTAGTTGTGCGCAGTATATAGTAGGAGGACAGTGCAGAATTTTGCTGACCACAGTATATATATAGCAGTACAGTACAGTAGTCCACTTCTCTACCTCTGTGTCATCAAGTATACTACAAAAGTTCAGTAAAATGACCAAAAAATCTAAATTAAAGGCGTCTGATGAGAAGCGTAAACTTGCCAATATGCCATTTACGACATGGAGTGGCAAGGAACGGCTGAGGCCCTGGCCTATGTTCATGGCTAGTGGTTTAGATTCACATGAGGATGGAAGCACTCATCCTCTCGCTAGAAAACTGCAGTGCCACTCCTAGATGGGCCAGGTGTTTATGTCGGCCACTTGGGTCGCTTAGCTTATCCATCCAGCGACCTTGGAGCAACTCTTTTTTTCTTTGCATCATGTGCTGTTTGGGACTATTTTTTAAATCTGCCATCCTGTCTGACACGGCAGTGCCACTCCTAGATGGGCCAGGTGTTTGTGTCGGCCACTTGGGTTGCTTAGCTTAGTCACACAGCTACCTCATTGCACCTCTTTTTTTCTTTGCGTCATGTGCTGTTCGGGGACTATTTTTTAAATCTGCCATCCTGTCTGATACTGCAGTGCCACTCCTAGGTGAGCCAGGTGTTTGTGTCGGCCACTTGGGTCGCTTAGCTTAGTCACACAGCTACCTCATTGCACCTCTTTTTTACTTTGCATCATGTGCTGTTTGAGGACTATTTTTTAAATCTGCCATCCTGTCTGACACTGCAGTGCCACTCCTAGATGGGCCAGGTGTTTGTGTCGGCCACTTGGGTCGCTTAGCTTAGTCACACAGCTACCTCATTGCACCTCTTTTTTTCTTTGCATCATGTGCTGTTTAGGGACTATTTTTTAAATCTGCCATCCTGTCTGACACTGCAGTGCCTCTCCTAGATTGGCCAGATGTTTGTGTCGGCCACTTGGGTCGCTTAGCTTAGTCACACAGATACCTTATTGCACCTCTTTTTTTCTTTGCATCATGTACTGTTTGGGGACTATTTTTTAAATCTGCCATCCTGTCTGACACTGCAGTGCCACTCCTAGATGGACCAGGTGTTTGTGTCGGCCACTTGGGTCGCTTAGCTTAGTCACACAGCTACCTCATTGCACCTCTTTTTTTCTTTGCATCATGTGCTGTTTGGGGACTATTTTTTAAATCTGCCATCCTGTCTGACACTGCAGTGCCACTCCTAGATGGGCCAGGTGTTGTTTCGGCCACTTGGGTCGCTTAGCTTAGTCACACAGCTACCTCATTTCACCTCTTTTTTTCTTTGCATCATGTGCTGTTTGGGGACTATTTTTTAAATCTGCCATCCTGTCTGACACTACAGTGCCACTCCTAAATGGGCCAGGTGTTTGTGTCGGCCACTTGGGTCGCTTAGCTTAGCCATCCAGCGACCTCGGTGCAATTTTTAGGACTAAAAATAATATTGTGAGGTGTGATTTGTTCAGAATAGACTGGAAATGAGTGGAAATTATGGTTGTTGAGGTTAATAATACTATGGGATCAAAATGACCCCCAAATTCTATGATCTAAGCTGTTTTTGAGGGGTTTTTGTAAAAAAACAACCGAATCCGCCCAAAAATTTTCAGGGAGGTTTTGCCAAAACGCGTCCGAATTCAAAACACGGCCGCGGAACCGAATCCAAAACCAAAACATAAAACCCGAAAAATTTCCGGTGCACATTACTAGAAGGAATGTAGCCTGTCACAAGCCTACCCACACCACAGCATGCATCCGACTCATCACAAGTTTCACGCTTTTTGTCTCCAACTGTCTAAGGGCCCCGCCAAACCCGGTACCTGGGACATGTGTAAGAACATTGGTGCAGTCTTGATCTGTATTGCCACTAATTGGCTTTTACAGGAAGTGTTCAACAGAGATAATTTTATGCTGCTTGTGGTAATATCAATTATACTGATGTTCCTCTGTCCACTTGCTTCTTAACCATGCATGTACCAGGGCCCTTTGTCCATTTTCTACTTATAGAGATCAAGGCTGTAAAGAGTCTGAACTAGCCCAATGTGTCCTGGTCACAGGATAGGTACAACTTGATTGAGTTAAATTCAGAATGATGGTTTGTTCAAATTATGCTGACATGTACAAACAGTAAATTGTCTTTTAGGTTCATGTTCTCATATATTTTCTCAGAGTTGTTCATTTTCGATTCCCATGAGCTTAACAGGTTCAAGATATACAAAGTTGCAAATGGATTAAAAAGAATGCCATTTTCTATGTGTTCCCAGAGACAGCAGAATAGTCACAAAAATGAGTAATTATTTGATTATTAATAATAATAATTTAAGAAATACTGCCCCCTGCTGCTAAAACAAAATTATAATGTGTACATTACTTGATAACATTTTTGGCAAAGCTCCATGCATGCTCTAAATATGAAAAGATGTTTGATTCAAAAAGTCATATAAACCCCTTCCATGCATAATAAAGATAAAGTACTGCTAGAACACCATCTCTTAGATCAGGCATGGTACCGAAGGATTGGCGTATAGCTGAGGTAGTGCCATTATTTAAAAAGGGTTCCAAAAATCTTCCGGGAAACTACAGACCAGTTAGGTTAACATCTATAGTGGGGAAAATATTGGAAGGATTTCTAAGGGACGTCATACAGGAGTATCTAAAGTCCGCTAGGATTATTAGCTAGAACCAGCATGGGTTTGTGAGGGACAGGTCATGTCAGACTAACTTAATTAGCTTCTACGAGGAAGTGAGCAATAATCTTGATCAAGGAAAAGCAGTGGATGTGGTCTTCCTTGATTTTGCAAAGGCCTTCGATACAATTCCTCACAGGAGACTGATGATCAAATGAAAGGAGATTGGCCTAGGAAAAACTATTTGCACATGGATAAGCAGCTGGTTGGATAGCAGGGTACAGTGAGTAGTGGTCAACGGGAAGTCCTCAACCTGGTCCCCAGTAGTCAGCGGAATACCACAAGGGTCCGTACTCGGACCAATACTGTTCAACATATTTATCAATGACCTAGAAATAGGCCTGGAAAGCACAGTGTCAATCTTTGCAGATGATACTAAACTGTGTAAGGTAATTAGTTCAGAATTGGATGTGGAGTCCTTGTAGAATGATCTATCTAAACTTGAACTCTGGGCATCTAAATGGAAAATAAGGTTCAATACAGACAAATGCAAGGTTATGCATTTTGGGACTAAAAACAAACTTGCATCCTACATATTAAATGGGGAACGCCTAGGGGAAACAGAGTTGGAAAAAGATTTGGGGGTATTCATTGATAATAGGCTTAATAACCGTACACAATGTCAAAACGCAGTAAAGAAGGCAAGTAAGGTGCTAGCGTGCATAAAAAGGGGAATTGAGACAAGGGACTCGGATGTAATCATGCCGCTGTATAAGGCATTGGTACGTCCGCACCTGGAATATTGTGTTCAGTTTTGGGCACCATTGTATAAAAAAGACATCAGTGAACTTGAAAGTGTTCAAAGGCGAGCTACTAAATTGATTAAAGGCCTAGAAGGACTGGACTATAAGGAAAGACTTACTAGGCTGAATATGTATACACTAGAAAAGAGGCGCCTAAGAGGAGATATTAATATCTTCAAATATGTAAAGTGACATCACAAAGAGTTATCAGAGGAATTATTTATTAAAAGAACACAGTTTAGGACATGTGGGCACTCGCTGCAACTGGTGGAGAGAAAGTTCCGAACGCAACGTAGGAAAGGGTTCTTCACTGTTAGGGCAATCAGGATGTGGAATTCCCTGCCAGGGAAGGTGGTAATGGCGGACTCTGTAATTGGATTTAAAAAAGAAATGGATAAATTTCTGAATGAAAAAGCTATCCAAGGTTATAATACTTAAAATATCAACGTGGTTAATCCGGGGGTAATATGAGTTACAGTAGCTAACTAGTCATAAAACATCATTCAGCAAGTATTTAGAATCATCACAACTTAAAACAGGTTGAACACAATGGGCAATTTGCCTCTATTCAACCTCAAATACTATGTTACTATGTTACTCTCAGGTCATTAACCCTTTCTTTTATAGTTAGCCTGGTAATATGACAATTTGCAGCTGTTAACCTGTTACAGATTGAGCATGAAATCAGATCCTCAAAACCTCGACCCTTAGCAGCTTTAAAAACTGTTTATGGTTCTTACAAAATGCATTTGAGATTATCAAAGATAAAATCTGATTATAGATATCTATACTATTATTTTATTATATAAATATTAGAAGTCACTGAGGAATTCTTTCACCATATAACGGTATGAGCCTGAAGGCTTTGAGCGCTTATTCATGCTATGTAATTCTTAATAATTTACATTGTTGAGCATATTATTACTTACAATGCACACATTTTCTTACAGAACCATCAACTGACCACAAATCACAATTTAGCAGTCAGAATTGAGGACATAAGAGCTCGCTGTTTATATGTATTATAATAATATTAATAGCATCATGAAAAATTCTGTCCTGGCAGTAACACACAATAGCTCATGATCATGTACAAAGAAACCATCCATTGTCTACCTGACATCCAGGAAAATTAATTGTAAAATATTGCACAGAAGCTGACGGACAATACACCCAAACATTACACATTTCTCTGAATTTCGCATAATGAATTTCACATTGTCATTTGTGAAAGGGCCTATTATAAATATATAGTTTCATAGAGCGAAATATTAGATTTGAAAGCTCATCTTCAATGCAAAGTCAGAGCCAGGGAATTGCTGAACTGCGTTTCTTTTTGTTGAAACGTTGGAAACGGAGACAATTGCAATAAATCATCTTTCATTTTTAGCAACTCATTAGGGCTGTATTTTGAGATAAGGAAAACCTGGCGCATAATCAAGGTCACTTATGGACATGCTTTTATTACAGTGAAATGATTGCTATATCGTACATAATGGTAAAATAAAAAAGAAAATGTTTAGGCAGCGCAGACAAGCTATTAGCAGAGAGGAAAATGTGGACAGCGTGATCAATAGATGTACTTTATTAAATGAATCATCGACCTGCCGTTAAAATTCTAGGCATTCTCCTATTATATCAAGTTTTCCATTTTTTACTAGCGGCCTATTCGATTCGTTCAACACAGAATACTGTAGCTGCGAACGTCTTTGATGTCTAATTACTGGCGTGTGGGCAATTAAGATAAACATTGACCCAGGAAAGGTCATCCTGTTTAGCAGAATCAGATGCAAGGGATGACTCAAAAATATATATATTTTTTTAAACCAAGCAAATTATCTGCATAAAAGTAATAATTTATCTGGAATTAATCACTGGTTAGATATATTTTTTATTAATAAGGATGTATATTGCGACACTTGTTCCTTCTTGGTTTGTAACTGTTGTCTATAGAGTGCAATTGTAACAAAGAACTGGTATGTAAGACAGAACCTAAAAAAAACATTCAACGAACAATGGGGCCCGTTTATCAATGAGTGATAAACGTGTTGTGAATGATAAAACTCATTACATATGTTAAATAGTGCCCCAGCCAATCAGCTCCCAACTGTCATTTTTCAAATACATGACAGTTATGAGCTGATTGGCTAGGGCACCAATTATCATCCGCAATTCATTTTATAAAATACAAGTTTTATCACTGGTTGATAAATAAGCTCCTACATTTGGGCTTTAAGCATCCAGCACAAGAAGTTGTCCAAACTGGGTGTTTGAAGCCTAAGGCCGGGTACACACTAGAGCAGTGCGGTGTGTACCCAGACGATATGGTGGCTGACAAGTTGACATATTGTATCTGCTGTACAGATAAGAACTAATGCAATGAAGGATGAAACAATCCTTTCTTCCATCCTTCATTACACTGCACAGCGTCGCATGCTATATTGGGCCCGATTCAGAACTGATCTCTATTTTGTGAAATAGCTCAGCGGGCGATTATCGAATGACTGTGCATGCTTATGCACCGCAATGTGTAGGTGTGACACCTTACATTGACAGAATGGTGCGAAAATTTCCATCAATAGGCGTACGCAAGGTTATTGGCAGGAAGTGGACGTTTGGGGGTGGTGACCGAACGTTTTCTGGGAGTGGCATGGAAGAACGCAGGCGGTCCCATGCTTTTTCTGGGAGGGTGTATGACATTAGCTCCGGTCCCGATCAGCCTAATTCTATTGCACTGTAGGAGTAAGTCCTGGGCTACGCACAGACTGGAAAAAACATTTGATGGTGAGTGAGTTGCGAACGGATTTGCAGATGTCCGCTGTCTGGCGAAGTTTTCGCACGGCATATGCATGCATTTGCACACTTGCACGGGGCAGGTTTTCATTCCCAATGGGCGGTGGCTATATAATCGCAGCCTTCTGCAAAAACGCAGAGTAGTGAACAGGTCTGAATTAGGCCCTTGTCCATTTGCCCATGCTGCACGGCTGACAAGGCATCACTAATGACCGCGGGAGTGAGCAGATCGGCCGTGCACACTGAACGATCCGACCCCTATGTAGTTCCGATTTGAATGGAAATTACATATCGGGCCGATATCCCTCCAATGTGGACCCAGCTTTAGCTCTGTCAAGACCCTGTACACAGAGATTACATATAACAGTGTATTGATCAGGGCTTTACTCTCTAATCCACCATTAGTAGGAAGAACATTGATGATGCCTACATACTGTAATGGTGAAGGGAGCTCTATCCTGATCAGTATGGAGCCATGGATTAATATAATAACCCCCCACATCCTTAAAGGTTTTCTTTCCCTGCAATATGAGGCAAAGGTGGAATTATTTTTATTATTGCTATTATTATTATTATTATTATTATTATTATTATTCTTTATGTATAGGGTGCCACAAATGGGGCACTGTTCCGTACAGAGGGCAAAACAATAAGACAGTACAGAGTTATACAGTAAAATACAATACAGTAGATATCTTCTGTCGGTCCCACTTGGAGCACCTTTAGATGCTTGAATATGGCTTGGTGCATTATTAGATGCAACTATCGGTTGCAGCATCAGAACTGGCACCAGCCACTTGATAGGTGCAGATTATTCATCAGAGTATAGCCTCCAATGTGAGCAATTATGCATCTGAATTTGGAAACAAGCTATGCGACATGTCAATGACACTCCCATAGCACACACATAAGATGGTGCATCTACATGCGTCTGAATAGCCACCATCCAGTCACCACACATCTTCTGTGCATCTCAATCGCAACTGCAAATGCGCACAAACTGTGGATGCATACACAGTGCAACCTAGATGCAATCACAAAATAGAATATATCGCTCAGCTGAATCCCTAATACTTGGAAGTGGAATTGCCAAGCATAATGGAAGCTCCATCAACAGTTCTTCACCTTGGTAATGCCTCAGATGAAACAGGATGCCCTCCAGGGAAACGCGTCAGCCTGGTGCTAAACAGCTGCATTTCTATGCTTCCTGCGATAATTAGTATCCAAGATGTTACATTACCAAGGAGAAGAAAAGTGGTTAAACTTCCATTATTTAAGGATACTTTGTCACACCTGAGGGCTGAGGCTGACCTGGGGAAGCCTCAGGTGTAGCAGCTGATGTGTACTTAAACCAGAGGTGGGGGGGAGGGTAATATAGGATTCTTGGACATGCAGGAACCCTAGCAATGATGACCGAAGGCGTGACCAAGACAACGGAGTAAAAAATAAAGCTTGTTTATTAAACACACAGTCCATAAACACCTTGGCAATTCAGCAGAATGGTAAGCTCAACAGTAGGATGTGCAGACATAGATAGCAGTACAGTTACTTAGGCACAATGGTAATAATATACTGTGGCAATGCAGACAGGATAGGCAAAGTTTCTGCAAAGAGATAATAAGTCCGTTAGCCACAGCTAACCACTGTAGTAGGGAACGAGCAGGTACTGACCAGCAGATGACACTCTGGAAGCTGGAGATGGTAGTGATGCACAGGAGTTGAGATGAACACAGAAGAACTGCCGGGAATGCCGGACGGAACCGGCCCAGGTGGTAAGGTGCAGTGGAACTCCCTGATGTTGAGAGCACCGATGGTGAACTGTGGATCGATGTAGAAACACTGATGGTGGATGGGAGTGATGCTGGAACACCGCAGAGAGCTGAAGGTGATACAGGAACACAGCTGAGAGCTGGAAGTGATACTGGAACACCGTGGGAAGCTGGAAGCGATACTGGAACACCGCTGAAAGCTGGAAGCTAATGATGAATCACTGCAGATCACTGAGAGTGATGTAGGAACACCGCTGGAGTCAGGCAGCACCGCAGGGTGGAAACTGGTGCAGGTCTCTTTAAGTGGAGCAAGGTCATAGGAGCTGGAATGCCTGGAAACTGCAAGCAGGAACATCCACTGACAGGAGAGACATCTTACACTGGGATAGACAACCAAAGCACTGACGATTAGGCAGCCTTGATGCAGGATATTTATACCAGCTGGGAAGCAGATACTGGCTGAGCAATCAGGGATAGTCCAGAGTACAGCAGGTAGGCTATGGAGAATCATGTGAAAAGGCCAAACATGGCTGCGCCCATGTTTGTTTCTGGAGGGAAAGTCTGTTTGTATACTTAGTATGTGGAAACCTGTAGTAATGGCGGCGGAGGCCGCAGAGAACAGGACACACCATCTATGGAAACAGGTGGAACATGCTGTGAGGTCACCATGACAGCGCTGCCAGGATCACTGAGGGGAGACTGAAACGATGCTGTACAGCAGGCTGCACGCAGAATGCGCAGGTAGAATCCAGGCTTTGAGCGCAGGGACAGTCTCAGAAGGCACTTAGAAGGTAAAAACGTGCGACTGATTACCCAGATCGTGACATACTTAGGGCGGTATGTACAAAGAAGGCGGCCACATTCTGCCACAATTCACATTGATATTGCATATGTACTAACATATGTGATTAGTATTGCAATGCGATAAGAGCTGCCCATTACGAATCCTGCTGTGCTGGGTAAGAGGGTGAGATGTCATCTCTGTCACCCGCTGCTAAACCCTGGAGGTGACGTCTATAGGGAGTCCTGGGCTCCTCCTCCGCTTCCCTGCAGCCAGAAGATCAGCTGGCTGCGTTGCTGGGGGAGAAAGAGGTTGGGTGATCCGGGAGCATGCTGGGACACTGGTAGCAAACTGGTAAGGGGGACCGGAGTGAACGGTGGTGGGTGGCGGAGATGGCATGATGCAGAAAGAAGCACATAGGCTTTTATTGGGTAATGCCAGAAAAAGCTGGCATTACCCCCTGCATCAGTAAGTGGGCGACCAGGGGTTTTTACCAACTTTATCCTTTAGTACATCCCAGCTTGCTACATACAGCACATTTAGCTTTATGTAAATTCACATGTTATCCTGCCTTATCTAAAGGAATATGCACACGTTCTACAGGAAAGTACCTCCATGCAATAGTCACGTAAATCTAGCACATCACTTATGAGAGAGAGCTGCAGTAACACACACTTCAAATCACAAGTTTCATTGTCTCTTCTGATTCTCTCTGTTACACAAGAAAGAATACCCCTTGATTACATGAGAGGCCACAGAGTAAATCAATATAAATTAATTTCTGGAAAAATCATCTTTATTCTAACAATTTTATAGGGAACAGAAAATGTACTGTAGGTGCTCACGCTAAACACCAAGGAGGGTGATTCAGAGATGGACCCAGGGGGTCATTCCGAGTTGTTCGCTCGTCATTTTTTTGTTGCAATGGAGCGATTAGTTGCTAATGCGCATGCGCAATGTCCGCAGTGCGACTGCGCCAAGTAAATTTGCTTTGCAGTTAGGTATTTTACTCACGGCATTACAAGGTTTTTTTCTTCGTTCTGGTGATCGTAATGTGATTGACAGGAAGTGGGTGTTTCTGGGCGGAAACTGGCCGTTTTATGGTTGTGTGCGAAAAAACGCTACCGTTTCTGGGAAAAACGCAGGAGTGGCTGGAGAAACGGAGGAGTGTCTGGCCGAACGCTGGGTGTGTTTGTGACGTCAAACCAGGAACGAAACTGTCTGAACTGATCGCAGTTGCCGAGTAATTGTGGAGCTACTCAGAAACTGCTAAGAAGTGTCTATTCGCAATTTTGCTAATCTTTCGTTCGCAATTTTGATAAGCTAAGATTCACTCCCAGAGGGCGGCGGCTTTGCGTGTGCAAAGCTGCTAAAAGCAGCTTGCGAGCGAACAACTCGGAATGAGGGCCCCAGTGCAGTAGCTGTTGTTGCAGCAGTTACTGCTAAATTATGGGAATGCAGCAGTAAGCATCTACTGATAATCCAAATAATTGTGATAATCTCTATATTAAAAGTATAAATTAGGTTCTTAGCACATGTTAAGCCAAAAATGCGTGCACATCCACAATGTCATGGTGACCCCATCAGTTGGGTCCCTAACATCCGTAATACTAATACAATATGGTGATGTGTCAAGGACTTACCATAATAGTGTCCATGCTCACATCTAGGGAAACCAGTTTATATGTGGCTGTGTAAGTTCTATTGTGGTATCTAGCTTCAAGTCTTACCAGTCCCTCCTCAATCACAAAGCAGAATGAATTGACTGCCGAATGACTTTCTGTAGAATCCACTGCGGCATGGCCTGTTCCACCACAAAACTCAATTAGCTTTTTTCTACTTGTATTAAACCATACTATGTAAAAATAAGGCAAAATAGAAAAACTACGCTAGGGTAATAAGCTCCTGGCGCTGGATGGGGAGGTTCAACACAGCAGCTAAACACAAAGGGGTTGGTCAGACCCCAAATGAAATTGAAGCACAAGAAAATGGTAGTGCTTGTAGATCACATATGAGAGGTAGGTCACAACAATAACACAATTTAATAAAATCGTAATGAGCAAAATATAATAAATTTATATAGAATACATATTGTAAAGAATCATTTTTAAAAAGTTGGTATATAAAGTGAGCAGTGCTCCTCCCAATTTCAAATAGACGTAAATTATGAGAAGTTCAATAAACCTGTTCCAATAGACAGTCCCCTCTGTCACCTCTCTCATTTGTGACCTACAAGCGCTACCATTTTCTTCTGCTTCTATGTAAAAATAAGCCCAACTTTGTTGTCCCCAGTAAAGTAATTTCACCAAAATACCAAAACGGAGCAAATGTGGGACCCAATACAATTCTTCATACATGCCTTTATTATTAAAGACTCTATCCTTTTGAAAAACTTTTTGTAGGTCAATAGTAGAGTCAATAAAATGAGCTGTAACTCATCCCATCTGTTTTAGTCATGGGTTGACAGTTGTTATAACTTTATATGTGTCTCCTACTGTTAGGACGCATGAATTCTTTCAATATGATCATCTAGGTGAAATGATCTAGACTTATAACTTACGCAAAGTCTATGGCAGTGGTCAAAACTGAGTCGATTTTGGCAGATTCCCCACAGAGCAAAATCTTTTGTCCTCTAATCCAAGTAAAACCATCAGATTATTATCTCCGCCAATGTAAAACCATCATAACTCAAGGAATTTCTGTTTTGTGTTTTAGAAAAACCCAATTAAGAGAATTAAAAAGTTCAAAATAGGGAGTATAGCAACTTAATACTCTTGGTCAGAGCTTATATGTATATTAGATGCGGCAACCCATAAAAGTTAATGGACAGTCTGAAGTCATCAATTTCATGGGTCATATCCTATTCCTCTTGAATTATTTTCTAAACAACGTCGCTGTATAAATTTATTGATTAAGGAGAGACCCAGATGAGTAAATTTTCTTCACAGCCTGAGTCTTTAGTTAATTAGCTAATTTCAAACGATGACCACACTTCAATAAATTAGTGCAGCACCTTTCTTACCGCTCAGATGTTTTGGAAACTGGATTTTAAAGGCACAGACTACCACAACTTTCTAATAATTATTGGTACTACAATCAAGAATTGTGGTGTATATAGGGGGTAATTCAGAGTTGATCGCAGCAGCAAATTTGTTAGCAGTTGGTCAAAACCATGTGCACTACAGGTGTGGCAGATACTGTATAACATTTGCAGAGAGAGTTAGATTTGGGTGGGTTATTTTGTTTCTGTGCAGGGTAAATAATAGCTGCTTTATTTTTACACTGCAATTTAGATTTCAGTTTGAACACACCACACCCAAATCAAACTATCTCTGCACATGTTATATCTGCCCCCCTGCAATGTACATGGGGGGTCATTCCGAGTTGTTCGCTCGCAAGCTGCTTTTAGCAGCTTTGCACACGCTAAGCCGCCGCCTACTGGGAGTGAATCTTAGCTTATCAAAATTGCGAACGAAAGATTAGCAGAATTGCGAATAGACACTTCTTAGCAGTTTCTGAGTAGCTCCACACTTACTCGGCATCTGCGATCAATTCAGTGCTTGTCGTTCCTGGTTTGACGTCACAAACACACCCAGCGTTCGCCCAGACACTCCTCCGTTTCTCCAGCCACTCCCGCGTTTTTCCCAGAAACGGTAGCATTTTTTCACACACACCCATAAAACGGCCAGTTTCCGCCCAGAAACACCCACTTCCTGTCAATCACATTACGATCACCAGAACGAAGAAAAAACCTCGTAATGCCGTGAGTAAAAAACCTAACTGCATAGCAAATTTACTTGGCGCAGTCGCACTGCGGACATTGCGCATGCGCATTAGCGACCAATCGCTCCGTTGCGAGAAAAAAATAACGAGCGAACAACTCGGAATGACCCCCATGGTTTTGCCCAACTGCTAACAAATTTGCTGCTGTGAACTCTGAATTAGGCCCATAGTTCCCATTGCTGTATATGTGTTCTGGTGGAAGGTTACAACGGATCTTATTTTGTGTTTGTATTAGTTGGCGTATGAATCTCTTTTCTGTGTTCTTTGGCTTCCTGTAGTTTTCCAGTAAAGAAGCATGCAACACTAACTGTGTCCTGGTTACATAAAAACTCTTATTGAAATATAAGTCACAGATATAACACTGGCGACGAGGATTAAACTCTTCTTCTGCATTACTCTAGGGATCACTCTAGGCACCAGTGGGCTGACACAGCACAATTGTGGGGTGCAAAAAGGAGCAACACTTTAAGTCTGCCAGCACCACCTAACCTGAATAAAAGGAGCACATGAGTTATAGCTTTCATTCTCTAAGGAATGAGGACAAAGGATATAAAGGCAAAATGTCAGGATACTGTATATTGGTACAATAGCTGCATTTGATGGTACTATAGAGGACTGTGCTACATATATTGAGAGAGTGGAATTGTAATGTGCTGCTATTTCAGTGCAAGGAGACAAGAAGGTAGCAGTCTTAGTGTAATGGTTGCCCAAACATACAGTTTGCCGAGGAGTTTACTAGCACCTGAGTAGCCAGCCGACAAGTCACTTACTGACATTGTGGACATTTTACAAAAGCACTTTAACCCTAAACCATTATTGATTGCTGAAAGATTAAGGTTTCACAGAAGGAATCAATCTGAAAGTGAAAGCATTTCTAAATACATGACAGAGCTGAGGAAGTTATCTGAACACTGTGCATTTGGAGCAGGGTTATCAGATGCCCTAAGAGACCATTTAGTTTGTGGGATGAAAAGCGCAAGTTTATAAATGAAATTGCTGGCTGAGCCTGGCCTGACCTTAGAGCGAGCACTGTCTATTGCTATTTCAATGGAGACTGTAACCAGGGATGCATCAGAATTGCAATAAAAGGGACCAGAGTGTGCTCCAAATCCAGTTCATTGGTATCAATATTTAACCCCCACAAGGGAGTCCCAGCCATCGCTGCTGCTCGGCTTCAATGTTGGTCACTATTCCTGGGTGCTCACACATATGACATTGAGTTTAAAGGACCAAAACTACATGGCAACGCTGATAGTCTATCGTGTTCTCCATTACCCCAAAGTGAGGAGGACAATGGTGGAGACCCCCTTGAAGTGTATCACAATATGTTGATGGAACAGCTACCTATTACCAATGACATGATCAATCGAGACACAAGGAAAGACCCAGTACTATCAAAAGTAATGGACTTAACTCTCAAAGGTTGGCCTAAACATGGTGATGCTCAGTATTACGGGTTTTCAGGCAGGAGAGATCAGCTTTCTGTCTGTCAAGGAACTCTATTGTGTGGGTCCCGAGTGGTAATACCACCTAAACTGCAAAACAGAGACAAATGGAAACCGGGAATAGTTTCTTCCAAATCTGGCCCTCTGATGTACATTATTGATGTTGGAGGAGAAATGTGGCATCACCACACTGATCAAATAACTGAGGCCATTAGGCAAACTGACTGTACGTTGACAGCTAGACATATCAAGGCCAGTGATGTGGGGGTTTATATATACAGAGACTATTCCTGACACTGGAGAAAATGTACCCCCCTGGGTCAGCTACAGAGACTGTTCCCAAACTAATATGGAGTCACCTGAGCATGAGGTTCCCTTAGTAACAACTGATCCTGAACCTTCTAGGGTGATTTTGGTGGAGCAGCCAGTCACTCTGGGAGTTAAACATTGTTATCCATATAGAGTTCGTAAGGCACCTCAAAGGCTTGATTTGTAGCCTTCTAGGGTGACGTATACATTGCATAGTGCATTTTGCTATGTCTGCATTTATCTAAATTGGGAGGAGTGTGGTGTATATAGTTCCCATTGCTGTATATGTGTTCTGGTGGAAGGTTACAACGGTACTTATTTTATGTTTGTATTAGTTGGCGTATGAATCTCTTTTCTGTGTTCTTTAGTTTTCCAGTAAAGATTAGAAGCATGCAACATTCACTGTGTCCTGGTTACATAAAAACTCTTATTGAAATATAAGTCACAGATTTAACAGGAATAATGCATATTACTTCTGCCTATGTTTAAATATAAGAAAGTTTATATAAAGTAGAGGAAGGTATTTTAAGGCCTAAATCCTCTGTATTGTATTTGGAGGACAGGCCTTAGTAAAGTACAGTAGCACTGTATTTCTTTTCAGGCTCCCTCCATATCAGCATGACAGTGCAGAACTGACGTAATGTAGCCCATGGGTTGTGGGTTGAGCACATCCCTGCAGCGCTGGGTGTTCAGTAATTCATATTGTATAGTTTAATAACGGTTATAATATTTGAATTTACTGATGCACTACAAGCCTTGTCATGGCCAGTTTTAATGGCTACCATGGCATGCTAGCATTTGGAGATCCTTATATTACCAATTGACGCAACCGTATACAAAAACAAATAAATAGTTAATATACTTTCTCTGTAAGTTCCCATTTATTAATTATCTGGTTTTCGACCCAATAGTTATAATTTCTTATTGCCGCTGTTCACGGCAATAAGAAATTATCGACTGACGGCATATATTAACAAACACATGCAGGAACCGTAACGTAATCACATTAGCAATCACTTTATTTTCATTTCCTGACAACCTCTGCGCTACTGCATATGTGAGGTCTCCTGACTTTTTGAAATCTTCTGTAACTTAACAGTTCTTCTACAGTATAATTAGCAGCTTTAGGACACCCCAAAGATATACGGTTCCGGTATGAATGATCGACCATGTTATAATCGAAAGTCATTAGGTCGACCACTATTGGTCGACATTGGCATGGTCGACATGGACACATGGTCGACACATGAAAATGGTCGACACATGAAAGGTCGACATATGAAAAGGTCGACATGAGTTTTTACCTTTTTTTGGTGTCGTTTTTTGCGTAAAAAGTGACTGGGATCCCCAATTAGTGCACCACGTCTCCTCGCATGGCTCGCTTCGCTCGCCATGCTTCGGGCATGGTGCCTTCGCTCCGCTACCGCTTCGCTCGGCACACTTTACCGTTCCAATCGTAGTCCACGTGGATCGTAAAGTATGGAAAAGTTCCCCAAAAGAAAAAAAAGTTAAAAAACTCATGTCGACCTTTTCATGTGTTGACCTTTCATGTGTCGACCATTTTCATGTGTCGACCACGTGTTCATGTCGACTATGTCAATGTCGACCAATAGTGGTCGACCTAATGACTGTCGACCATAACATGGTCGACCATGTGAACGGATACCAAGATATACCTTACCTGATGCAACCCAGATACAGGGTTATTCATTATAGAATTGAATAAAAATAATACTTATGGTGAATCACACCGGCGTGTCACATCCAGACAGATAGCATTTTTACAGTGTTAGCTCTAAATGCAAAATCACATTCTAATTATATAATGGGATTAAAAGCAAACACCCTCATATTTGTCATTATCGTTTAAAAAAAGAAACAAATGGTAATTTAAAAAAAAAAATGTAACCTTAATTTAAGACAAATGGAAATGACAACTAAGAAATGCAAATATGCAGATGCTCTCTGACAGGGCCGTAACTAGGGGCATGCGCAAGGCAGAGTGGGCAGTATTATCCCTACCCCACTGTATATTATGTCGACAGAATGTCAACATATACAGCCAGGGACGGATTAAGGCTTGTGGGGGCCCAGGGGCAATGACGTTGTGGAAGGCCCCCACTAATAAAATTGCGGCCAAACACCCCTGGTTGTGCCCCCTCCCATATGCGTACAACCGGTACTGCTATGCCCCTGTGTTACACACACACACGTACGTAAATATAGAAGAGCACAGTGTGTGTGTGTTTGGGTGTGCGTGTGTGTTTGTGTGTGAGAGTATAGATACAATATATATATATATATATATATATATATATACTCAGGGACGTAGCCAGAACTTTGTGGGCCCCATAGCAACATTTTGAAGGGGCCGCCGTCCCAATGCTTCTAGAGAGATACTTCTCTGCAACAGTTGATAATTTTATGCCCTGTAATTAGTAGTGATGAGCGGGTTCGGTTCCTCGGAAACTGAACCCCCCCGAACTTCACCCATTTTACACGGGTCCGAGGCATACTCGGATTCTCTCGTATGGCTCGGTTAACCCGAGCGCGCCCGAACGTCATCATCCCGCTGTCGGATTCTCGCGAGATTCGGATTCTATATAAGCAGCCGCGAGTCGCCGCCATTTTCACTCGTGCATTGGAAATGTTAGGAAGAGGACGTGGCTGGCGTCCTCTCCGTTTATTAATCTTGAATTCTTGATGCAAAAATATTTGTGCTTATTGCTTAATTGTGGGTACTGGGGAGCAGCTGTATTATATAGGAGGAGTACAGTGCAGAGTTTTGCTGACAGTGACCACCAGTATACGTTGTCTGCCTGAAAAACACTCCATATCTGTGCTCAGTGTGCTGCATATATCTGTGCTCACACTGCTTAATTGTGGGGACTGGGGAGCAGCTGTATTATATAGGAGGAGTACAGTGCACAGTTTTGCTGACAGTGACCACCAGTATACGTTGTCTGCCTGAAAAACACTCCATATCTGTGCTCAGTGTGCTGCATATATCTGTGCTCACACTGCTTAATTGTGGGGACTGGGGAGCAGCTGTATTATATAGGAGGAGTACAGTGCACAGTTTTGCTGACAGTGACCACCAGTATACGTTGTCTGCCTGAAAAACACTCCATATCTGTGCTCAGTGTGCTGCATATATCTGTGCTCACACTGCTTTATTGTGGGGACTGGGGACCAGCAGTATTATATAGGAGGAGTACAGTGCAGAGTTTTGCTGACAGTGATCACCAGTATACGTTGTCTGCCTGAAAAACACTCCATATCTTTGCTCAGTGTGCTGCATATATCTGTGCTTACACTGCTTTATTGTGGGGACTGGGGACCACCAGTATATTATATATGAGGAGTACAGTGCAGAGTTTTGCTGACCAGTGACCACCAGTATACGTTGTCTGCCTGAAAAACACTCCATATCTGTGCTCAGTGTGCTGCATATATCTGTGCTCACACTGCTTTATTGTGGGGACTGGGGACCAGCAGTATTATATAGGAGGAGTACAGTGCAGAGTTTTCTGACAGTAACCACCAGTATATATAGCAGTAAGGTACGGAAGGCCACTGCTCTACCTACCTCTGTGTCGTCAAGTATACTATCCATCTAGATTCTATACCTTTGGTGAATTTTAGTTTTGCAGTTTGCTGACAGTGACCACCAGTATATATAGCAGTACGGTACAGAAGGCCACTGCTCTACCTACCTCTGTGTCGTCAAGTATACTATCCATCCATACCTGTGGTGCATTTCAGTTGTGCGCAGTATATATAGTAGTAGGCCATTGCTTTTGATACTGGCATATAATTCCACACATTAAAAAATGGAGAACAAAAATGTGGAGGTTAAAATAGGGAAAGATCAAGAACCACTTCCACCTCGTGCTGAAGCTGCTGCCACTAGTCATGGCCGAGACGATGAAATGCCATCAACGTCGTCTGCCAAGGCCGATGCCCAATGTCATAGTAGAGAGCATGTAAAATCAAAAAAACAAAAGTTCAGTAAAATGACCCAAAAATCAAAATTGAAAGCGTCTGATGAGAAGCGTAAACTTGCCAATATGCCATTTACGACACGGAGTGGCAAGGAACGGCTGAGGCCCTGGCCTATGTTCATGGCTAGTGGTTCAGATTCACATGAAGATGGAAGCACTCATCCTCTCGCTAGAAAAATGAAAAGACTTAAGCTGGCAAAAGCACAGCAAAGAACTGTGCGTTCTTCTAAATCACAAATCCCCAAGGAGAGTCCAATTGTGTCGGTTGCGATGCCTGACCTTCCCAACACTGGACGGGAAGAGCTTGCGCCTTCCACCATTTGCATGCCCCCTGCAAGTGCTGTAAGGAGCACCCGCTGTCCAGTTCCTGATAGTCAAATTGAAGATGTCACTGTTGAAGTACACCAGGATGAGGATATGGGTGTTGCTGGCGCTGGGGAGGAAATTGACAAGGAGGATTCTGATGGTGAGGTGGTTTGTTTAAGTCATTCACCCGGGGAGACACCTGTTGTCCGTGGGACGAATATGGCCATTGACATGCCTGGTCAAAATACAAAAAAAATCAGCTCTTCGGTGTGGAATTATTTCAACACAAATGCGGACAACAGGTGTCAAGCCGTGTGTTGCCTTTGTCAAGCTGTAATAAGTAGGGGTAAGGACGTTAACCACCTAGGAACATCCTCCCTTATACGTCACCTGGTCTGCATTCATCAGAAGTCAGTGACAAGTTCAAAAACTTTGGATGACAGCGGAAGCAGTCCACTGACCACTAAATCCCTTCCTCTTGTAACCAAGCTCCTGCAAACCACACCACCAACTCCCTCAGTGTCAATTTCCACCTTACACAGGAAAGCCAATACTCCTGCAGGCCATGTCACTGGCAAGTCTGACGAGTCCTCTCCTGCCTGGGATTCCTCCGATGCATCCTTGAGTGTAATGCCTACTGCTGCTGGCGCTGCTGTTGTTGCTGCTGGGAGTCGATCGGTATCCCAGAGGGGAAGTCGGAAGACCACTTGTACTACTTCCAGTAAGCAATTGACTGTCCAACAGTCCTTTGCGAGGAAGATGAAATATCACAGCAGTCATCCTGCTGCAAAGCGGATAACTCAGGTCTTGTCAGCCTGGGTGGTGAGAAACGTGGTTCCGGTATCCACCGTTAATTCACAGGCAACTAGAGACTTGTTTGAGGTACTGTGTCCCTGGTACCAAATACCATCTAGGTTCCATTTCTCTAGGCAGGCGATACCGAAAATGTACACAGACGTCAGAGAAAGAGTCACCAGTGTCCTAAAAAATGCAGTTGTACCCAATGTCCACTTAACCACGGACATGTGGACAAGTGGAGCAGGGCAGACTCAGGACTATATGACTGTGACAGCCCACTGGGTAGATGTATTGCCTCCCTCAGCAAGAACAGCAGCGGCGGCACCAGTAGCAGCATCTCGCAAACGCCAACTCGTTCTTAGGCAGGCTACGCTTTGTATCACCGCTTTCCATAAGAGGCACACAGCTGACAACCTCTTACTGAAACTGAGAAACATCATCGCAAAATGGCTTACCCCAATTGGACTCTCCTAGGGATTTGTGACATCGGACAACGCCACCAATATTGTGCGTGCATTACATCTGGGCAAATTCCAGCACGTCCCATGTTTTGCACATACATTGAATTTGGTGGTGCAGAATTATTTAAAAACGACAGGGGCGTGCAAGAGATGCTGTCGGTGGCCCGAAGAATTGCGGGCCACTTTCGGCATTCAGCCACCGCGTGCCGAAGACTGGAGCACCAGCAAACACTCCTGAACCTGCCCTGCCATCATCTGAAGCAAGAGGTGGTAACGAGGTGGAATTCAACCCTCTATATGCTTCAGAGGATGGAGGAGCAGCAAAAGGCCAATCAAGCCTATACATCTGCCCACGATATAGGCAAAGGAGGGGGAATGCACCTGACTCAAGCGCAGTGGAGAATGATTTCAACGTTGTGCAAGGTTCTGCAACCCTTTGAACTTGCCACACGTGAAGTCAGTTCAGACACTGCCAGCCTGAGTCAGGTCATTCCCCTCATCAGGCTTTTGCAGAAGAAGCTGGAGACATTGAAGGAGGAGCTAAAACAGAGCGATTCCGCTAGGCATGTGGGACTTGTGGATGGAGCCCTTAATTCGCTTAACCAGGATTCACGGGTGGTCAATCTGTTGAAATCAGAGCACTACATTTTGGCCACCGTGCTCGATCCTAGATTTAAAACCTACGTTGTATCTTTCTTTCCGGCAGACACAAGTCTGCAGAGGTTCAAAGACCTGCTGGTGAGAAAATTGTCAAGTCAAGCGGAACGTGACCCGTCAACAGCTCCTCCTTCACATTCTCCCGCAACTGGGGGTGCGAGGAAAAGGCTAAGAATTCCGAGCCCACCCGCTGGCGGTGATGCAGGGCAGTCTGGAGCGAGTGCTGACATCTGGTCCGGACTGAAGGACCTGCCAACGATTACTGACATGTCATCTACTGTCACTGCATATGATTCTGTCACCATTGAAAGAATGGTGGAGGATTATATGAGTGACCGCATCCAAGTAGGCACGTCAGACAGTCCGTACGTATACTGGCAGGAAATAGAGGCAATATGGAGGCCCTTGCACAAACTGGCTTTATTTTGCCCTCCCTCCAGTGTGTACTCCGAAAGAGTGTTTAGTGCAGCCGCTCACCTTGTCAGCAATCGGCGTACGAGGTTACTTCCAGAAAATGTGGAGAAGATGATGTTCATCAAAATGAATTATAATCAATTCCTCCGTGGAGACATTCACCAGCAATTTCCTCCAGAAAGTACACAGGTACCTGAAATGGTGGATTCCAGTGGGGACGAATTAATAATCTGTGAGGAGGGGGATGTACACAGTGAAAGGGGTGAGGAATCGGAGGATGATGATGATGAGGTGGACATCTTGCCTCTTTAGAGCCAGTTTGTGCAAGGAGAGAATGATTGCTTCTTTTTTGGTGGGGGCCCAAACCAACCAGTCATTTCAGTCACAGTCGTGTGGCAGACCCAGTCGCTGAAATGATGGGTTCGTTAAAGTGTGCATGTCCTGTTTATACAACATAAGGGTGGGTGGGAGGGCCCAAGGACAATTCCATCTTGCACCTCTTTTTTCGTTCATTTTTCTTTGCATCATGTGCTGTTTGGGGACAATTTTTTTGAAGTGCCATCCTGCCTGACACTGCAGTGCCACTCCTAGATGGGCCAGGTGTTTGTGTCGGCCACTTGTGTCGCTTAGCTTAGTCACACAGCGACCTTGGTGCGCCTCTTTTTTTCTTTGCATCATGTGCTGTTTGGGGACTATTTTTTTGAAGTGCCATCCTGTCTGACACTGCAGTGCCACTCCTAGATGGGTCAGGTGTTTGTGTCGGCCACTTGTGTCGCTTAGCTTAGTCACACAGCGACCTTGGTGCGCCTCTTTTTTTCTTTGCATCATGTGCTGTTTGGGGATAATTTTTTTGAAGTGCCATCCTGCCTGACACTGCAGTGCCACTCCTAGATGGGCCAGGTGTTTGTGTCGGCCACTTGTGTCGCTTAGCTTAGCCATCCAGCGACCTCGGTGCAAATTTTAGGACTAAAAATAATATTGTGAGGTGTTCAGAATAGACTGAAAATGAGTGAAAATTATGGTTATTGAGGTTAATAATACTATGGGATCAAAATGACCCCCAAATTCTATGATTTAAGCTGTTTTTGAGTTTTTTTTGTAAAAAAAACACCCGAATCCAAAACACACCAGAATCCGACAAAAAATTTTCAGGGAGGTTTTGCCAAAACGCGTCCGAATCCAAAACACGGCCGTGGACCGAATCCAAAACCAAAACCCGAAAAATGTCTGTGCACATCACTAGTAATTAGAGATGTGCGGCGGGCACTTTTCGTGTTTTGTGTTTTGGTTTTAATTCTAGTTCCATCCTCGTGTTTTGGATCTGGATTGGTTTTACCAAAACCACCCTTTTGTGTTTTGGTTTTGGTTATAGATCTGGATGATATTTGAAAAAAACATAAAAACAGCTAAAATCACATAATTTAGGGGTAATTTTCATCCTACGGTAATATTAACCTCCATAACATTCATTTCCACTCATTTCCAGTCTATTCTGAACACCTCATACCTCACAATATTGTTTTTAGGCCTAAAAGTTGCAGGCCTAAAAGGTAGCTGTATGACTAAGCTAAGCGACACAAGTGTGCATCACAAACACCCGGCCCATCTAGGAGTGGCACTGCAGTGGCAGACAGGATGGCAGATTTAAAAACTAGGCCCCAAACAGCATATCATGCTAAGAAGAAAAAGACGTGCAATGAGGTAGCTGGATGACTAAGTTAAGCGACACAAGTGTGCGTCACAAACACCTGGCCAATCTAGGAGTGGCACTGCAGTGGCAGACAGGATGGCAGATTAAAAAACTAGTCCCCAAACAGCACATGTTGCAAAGAAGAAAAAGAGGTTCAATGAGGTAGCTGTATGACTAAGCTAAGCGACACAAGTGTGCGGCACAAACACCTGGCCCATCTAGGAGTGGCATTGCAGTTGCAGACAGGATGGCAATTAAAAAAAACTAGGCCCAAAACAGCACATCATGCAAAGAAGAAAAAGAGGTGCAATGAGGTAGCTGTATGACTAAGCTAAGCAACACAAGTGTGCGGCACAAACAACATGGGACTTGCTGGAATTTGCCCAGATGTAATACACGCACAATATTGGTGGCACAGGAAAGCGTACCCCTAAACCACACACACACACGGCAAAGCCTGGAAAATTTATTTGAATAATAAAAACCCTTTTATTTGGAGTTATTATAATAATATGCAGCACAGGCGAACGTACCCCTACACCACACAGGGCAAACCCTGTAAACATTATTTTGATAATTATATAAGTAATGTATATAATCCTTTTATTTGGAGTAAATAATATAGAGCACAGGACACCACCGCTGGACTTATGGCAGCACAAGACACCACCAATGGACTGATGCAGCACAAGACAGCACCACTGGACTGGACTTATACGGCAGTACCCCTGAACTTATACGGCAGTACCCCTGGACTTGTACGGCAGTGTCAGACAGGATGGCACTTTAAAAAACTAGGCCCCAAACAGCACATGATGCAAAGAAGAAAAAGAGGTGCAAGATGGACTTTCTGGAGGCAATTGCTGGTAAAGGTCTTCCCGGAGGAATTTATAATTAATTTTGATGAACATCATCTTCTCCACATTTTGTGGAAGTAACCACCTACGCCGATCGCTGACAAGGTTACCGTCTGCACTAAACACTCTTTCGGAGTACACAATGGAGGGGGCAACTTAGGCATCCAAATTGCCTCTTTTTCCTGCCAGTATATGTACGGACTGTCTGACATGCCTACTTGGATGCTGTCACTCATATAATCCTCCACCATTCTTTCAATGGTGACAGAATCATATGCAGTGACAGTAGACATGTCGGTAATCATTGGCAGCTCCTTCAGTCCGGACCAGATGTCAGCACTCGCTCCCGACTGCCCTGCATCACCGCCAGTGGGTGGGCTAGGAAATCTTATCCTTTTCCTTGCAGCCCCAGTCGCTGGAGAAAATGAAGGAGGAGCTGTTGATGGGTCACGTTCCACTTGAGTTGACAATTTTTTCACCAGCAGGTCTTTGAACCTCTGCAGACTTGTGTCTGCCAGAAAGAGAGATACAATGTAGGCTTTAAACCTAGGATCGAGCATGGTGGGGAAAATGTAGTGCTCTGATTTCAACAGATTGATCACCCATGAATCCTGGCAAAGCGAATGAAGGGCTCCATCCACAAGTCCCACATACTTAGCGGAATTGCTCTGTCTTAGCTCCTCTTTCAATTTCCCCAGCTGCTTCTGCAAAAGCCTGATGAGGGGAATGACCTGACTCAAGCTGGCAGTGTCTAAACTGACTTCACGTGTGGCAAGTTCGAAGGGTTGGAGAAACTTTCACAAGACAGAAATCATTCTCCACTGCGCTTGAGTCAGGTGCATTCCCCCTCCTTTGCCTATATCGTAGGTGGATGTATAGGCTTGAATGGCCTTTTGCTGCTCCTCCATCCTCTGAAGCATATAGAGTGTTGAATTTCACCTCGTTACCACCTCTTGCTTCAGGTGATGGCAGGGCATGTTCAGGAGTGTTTGATGGCGCTCCAGTCTTCGGCCCGCAATTTTTCGGCCCACCGACAGCATCTACTGCACGCCCCTGTCATTTTTCAAAAAATTCTGCACCACCAAATTAATTGTTTGTGAAAAACATGGGACGTGCTGGAATTTGCCCAGATGTAATGCACACACAATATTGGTGGCATTGGTGGTCTTTCCGAGTTGTTCGCTCGCTGCCGATTTTCGCAGTGCAGCGATTAAGTGAAAAAAACGGCAAAAATGCGCATGCGCATAGTACGCAGCGCTCATGCGCTAAGTACTTTCACACAAAACTTTGTAGATTTACACAAGTTTTTTCATCCCTCGAGTGATCGTAGTGTGATTGACAGGAAGTGGGTGTTTCTGGGCAGAAACTGGCTGTTTTCGGGGAGTGTGCTAAAAAACGCAGGCTTGCCAGGTAAAAACGCAGGAGTGGCTGGAAAAACAGGGGAGTGGCTGTCCGAACGCAGGGCGCGTTTGTAACGTCAAACCAGGAACTAAACGGACTGAGGTGATCGCAATCTAGGAGTAGGTCTGGAGCTACTCAGAAACTGCAGGGAAATATTTAATAGCAGAACTGCTAATCTTTCATTCGCAATTCTGCTAAGCTAAGATACACTCTCAGAGGGCGGCGGCCTATCGTGTGTACTGCTGCTAGAAGCAGCTAGCGAGCGATCAGCTCGGAATGAGGGCCATTGTCCGATATCACAAATCCCCAGGAAAGTCTAATTGGGGTAAGCCATTCTGCGGTGATGTCCCTCAGTTTTCGTAAGAGGTTGTCAGCGGTGTGCCTCTTACGGAAAGCGGTGATACATACGTAGTTGGCCTAGGAACGAGTTGGCGTTTGCGAGATGCTGCTTCTGGTGCCGCTGCTGTTGTTGATGCCGGAGGCCATACATCTACCCAGTGGGCTGTCACAGTCATATAGTCCTTAGTCTGCCCTGTTCCTCTTGTCCACATGTCTGTGGTTAAGTGGACAGTGGGTACAACTGCATTTTTTAGGACACTGAGGACACTTTTTCTAAAGTCTCTGTATATTCTCGGTATCGCCTGCCTAGTGAAGTGGAACCTAGATGGAATTTGGTACCGGGGACACACTACTTCAAACAATTCTCTAAGTCCCACTGAACTAATGGTGGATACCAGACGCAGGTCTAACACCAACATAGCTGTCAAGGGGATCAGTACAAGATCCCGCCGGATGGGATCCCGGCGGTCGGAATACCGACACCGGGATCCCGACCGGCACAATCCCAACAGGGGGGCAAGCGCAACACAGCCCCTTGGGGGCTCGCTGCCCTCGCCACGCTGTGGGCACGGTGCCTCGCTACGCTTGACACACTAATTTATTCTCCCTCTATGGGTGTCGTGGACACCAACAGAGGGAGAATATGTCAAGATTGTGGCGGTCGGGATCCCGGTGTCGGTATTCCGACCGCCGGGATCCCGTCCAGCGGGATCTTGACTGCATTCCCTGTCAAGGCCTCAGTTATCCTCTTTGCAAAAGGATAACTGCGGTCATATTTCATCTTCCTCACAAAGGACTGTTGGACAGTCAATTGCTTAGTTGAAGCAGTACAAGTGGTCTTCCGACTTCCCCACTGGGATGACGATCGACTCCCAGCAGCAACAACAGCAGCGGCAACAACAGCAGCAGGTGTACCCCTCAAGGATCCTCTGGAGGAATCCCGGTTAGGAGAGGACTCCTCAGTCTTGCCAGTGACATGGCCTGCAGGAATACTGACATTCCTGACTGAGGAGGAAGTTGACGTTGAGGGAGTTTGTGGTGTGGCTTGCAAGAGCTTGGGTACAAGAGGAAGAAGGGATATAGGTGTAAGTGGACTGCTTATGCTCTTACCCAAAGTTTCACAACTTGACACTGACTTCTGATGAATACTCTACAGGTGATATATAAGGGAGGATATTCCTAGGTGGTTTACGTCCTTACCCCCACTTATTACAGATTGACTGAGGCAACACACGGCTTGACACCTGATGTCCGGATTTGTGGAGAAATAATTCCACTTCGAAGAGGTGGCTTTTTTGGTATTTTGCCCAGGCATCACAATGGACTTATTCATTCCATGGATAACAGGCGTCTCCCCCAGTGCCTGATTTAAACAAACCACATCACCATCAGAATCCTCATCGTCAACTTCCTCCTCAATGCCAGCAACACCCATATCCTCATCCTGGTGTACTTCAACAGTGACATCTTCAATTTGAATATCAGAAACTGGACTGTGGGTGCTCCTTCCAGCACTTGCAGAGGGCGTGCAAATGGTGGAAGGAGCCACCTCTTCCCATCCAGTGTTGGGAAGGTCAGGCATCGCAACCGCCGACACACTTGGACTCTCCTTGGGGATTTTTTATACCATCTTAGAACGCACAGTTCTTTGCTGTGCTTTTTCCAGCTTAACTCTTATCATTTTTCTAGCGGAAGGATTAAGGCTTCCATCGTCATGTGAAGCTGAACCACTGGTCATGAACATAGGCCAGGGCCTTAGCCGTTCCTTGCCACTCTGTGTTGTAAATTGCATATTGGCAAGTTTACGTTTCTCCTCAGACCATTTAAATTTCTTTTTTTGGGTCTTTTAACTGAACTTTGGCTTTTTGGATTTTACATGCCCTCTACTATCACATTGGGCATCGGCCTTAGCAGACGACGTTGATGGCATTTCATTGTCTATGTCATGACTAGTGGCAGCAGCTTCAGCACTAGGAGAAAGTGGTTCATGATCTTTCCCTATTTTATCCTCCAAATTTTTGTTCTCCATTATTTTTCTGGAGTTATATAACAATATGCTGTACAGGAGAGCGTACCTCTACACCACACAGGGCAAACCCTGTGAAAATTATTTGGATTAAATATTAATAACCCCTTTATTTGGAGTAAATAATATACAGCACAGGACAGCACCACTGAACTTATATGGCAGCATCACTGGACTGGACTTAAACGGAATTATATGGATTTATATGGAATTATACGGCAGGATCACTGGAATTATACGGCAGGATCACTGGACTTATACGCCAGGGTTGACGTGACAGAAAAAGAAACCTTTCAAGGAACATAGGGAACTTACCGATGGTGAGTGTCGTCTATATGAGATAAGATGATGTCCAGTAGAAATAAAGGGGAGCGATACGAATGATGTTATAAAGAAACCTTTTGATGTACATCTTGCATTGTGTGGAGGTCAGTTTAGAGGTGCAAACCTTTGTTGGAAGGAAGAGTCCTAAGAAATTTTGAAGAAATCCCTACTTCTATAGGGATATTGCTTGAGATAATTTGGAATTTGAACTATCTTATTTATTTATATATTTTGTCATTGCTAGTAGCGCTTGTGGACTACTCTATTTCTCCTTTTATGTACATGTTTATCAAGAAGTAGTGCTCTTGAGAGTTTAGTCCAAGGCTGCACTAAGGCGCAAGTTACACTTCTCTTTTTCTTTTTTTGTTATACGCCAGTACCACTGGACTTATACGGCAGTATCACTGGACATATACGGCAGTATCAATGGACATATACAGTAGTATCACTGGACATATACGGCAGTATCACTGGACTGGACTTATATGCCAGTACCACTGTAATTATACGGCAGGATCACTGGACTTATACGGCAGGATCATTGGAATTATATGGCAGGATCACTGGATTTATACGGCAGTACCGCTGGACATATACTGCAGTATCAGTGGACATATATGGCAGTATCACTGGACATATACGGCAGTACCACTGGACATATACAGCAGCACAGGGACACCACCACTGAACTGATGCAGGACAACACAGCACCACTGCAATGGACTGGACTTATACAGCAGCACTGGACATATGGCAGCAGAGGACACCACCACTGTAACTGGACTGATGCAGCACAATACACCACCACTGGACTGATGCAGCACAACACAGCACCACTGGACTGGACTTATACAGCAGCACTGGACATATGGCAGCAGAGGACACCACCACTGTAACTGGACTGATGCAGCACAAGACACCACCACTGGACTGATGCAGCACAACACAGCACCACTGGACTGGACTTATACAGCAGCACTGGACATATGGCAGCAGAGGACACCACCACTGTGACTGGACTGATGCAGCACAATACACCATAACTGAACTGATGCAGCACAACACAGCACCACTGGACTGGAATTATACAGCAGCACTGGACATATGGCAGCAGAGGACACCACCACTGTGACTGGACTGATGCAGCACAATACACCATAACTGAACTGATGCAGCACAACACAGCACCACTGTACTGGACTTATACAGCAGCACTGGACATATGGCAGCAGAGGACACCACCACTGTGACTGGACTGATGCAGCACAAGACACTAACACTGTACTGATGCAGGACACTGAGGATGGAGACACATCCTCTCTACACTCTCCAATGCCGGAGTGAAAATTGCGGCGACGCTTGGCAGCTTATATGGAATCTAAACCCCGCGAGAATCCGACAGCGGGATGATGATGTTTTGCCTCGTTCTGATTTCCAAGTCAGGTGTAAAAACCCGAGCCGGACTCCGATCCGGGCTCGGTTAGTGAAGTTCGGGGGGTACATGTATGCACCTGATGAAAAAGCCTAAGGGCTATGAAATGTCATCCTAATAAACAGCACGTTTTAGAACTTTTTCTATAAGACCAGAGGAGTGCCGCCATTTTTCCTTTGCAATTAGGAATACCTGCATCTCTATAATTATTCATTGGGAAGGCACCCCGGCAATATACCTCATCCCAGAGTGCCCTTCTACATGAGTATATATATATATATATATATATATATATATATTTGAGGAGGGCTAGGAGGAGGCCACAGCATTGGAAGCACACAACACATGCGATCGCACTGTGATTCGATAAATATTAAGTGCAGTACATACTATCTTGAGACGTAAGATTCGACCGGCGTGCCCATGCATTGCGTCGAAAGGTACCTAAAATGTGCATGCAATCCTTCGATTTCTCTCACAGATGCGGTCGAAATCGAAGGTTAGCACCGATTATCTCACAAGTGTATGGGCACCATTAGACACAGCTCTCAGCCAGGAATCAATATCTAATGCGTTTCATCTAGTCTGTACTAGCATTCATCAGTGATCTAAAGCAATAAAAAGGTTACACAAATTAAACCCATGAAGTCGCTATAAGTGGCTCCCCATAGCGAGTGCCGGAATTCGATACCTTCCCATATTAATGTATTTGGATTCTTTTCTTTTTTTTCATTTAGAATTGTTTTTCTCTGCTACATTGGAACAGGATTTGAAGAATCAGGGCTTTGATATATTTATATGGACGCAATACAGATACTCGAGAAATTGTGTCTGAGTCACTAAAAGGTCTCACAGCGTACGCACAGAGTTGTAATACCGGATGAAAAGCGAGGCTGGGATGTAAAGAAGTCCTAATTTAACGGCTGTGCGGGATCCTGGCCGAAGTCGGACATTTTTTTTTAAAGGGGCAATCATGTACAAGGCTAAACCATGCCTTGTGCTTGCGCCTTTAAAAAAATGTTCGGTCGGAATCTCGCAACACTGCTGAACTTGGACTTCATTACATTCCTGCCCCTGGTCTCAGGCTGTGTTTGAAAAATGACAGTTAGGAGCTGATTGGCTGGTACTTTGGGGTCTATTTACTAAGCCATGGATGGAGATAAAGTGGACGGAGATAAAGTGCCAGCCAATCAGCTTCTAACTGCCGTGTCACAGGCTGGATTTGAAAAATGACAGTTATGGCGGGACGTACTAACCTCCACCGCTGCGGTATATGGCTTTTCTCTGCGCATCCTGGCTTTTCTCCGCGGTTACTGGTCTCCTCTCCGCTGCCCTGCGCTACAAGTTGCTCTCCCACGCTCCCCGTTTTTTTTCTCCTTTCACTGCGGGCCATTTAGTCCTGCGCTCTCCGTAGCGCTTGGTCAGCGCTGCGCTTCTCCTGTCAGTTGCGCAGGCAGAGAGCGCAGGACTCAGCGTGAAAGAAGAAAAAAAGAGGGAGCATGGGGGAGCAACTGGTAGCGCCGGACAGCGGAGAGGAGACCAGTAACCGCAGACAAAAGCCATATACCGGAGCGGTGGAGGTTACTACATCCCACCCTCTGGCTGGTACTTTGGGGCCAATTCAGTGAGGATAGCAAATTCTGCTAATCAGCAGAATTTGCTATCCTTTTGCACGCATGCTGGGGGCCACCCAGCGCTGGGCAAAGCCGCCCAGCGCTGGGCAAGGCCGCCCAGCATGCTGACCGGCGCCTCCCCCTCTACTACAAGCAGAAATTGCAATCGCCTCACAATTTCTGCCTGTCAGCAGAAACTAAGGTTGACTGCTACCGGCGCAGCTCAGCTGCGGCCGCAGTAGTCCCAGCGCCATCTAACCTGTCGCGGCAGCTGCGTGTGTTGTCACGCAGTCGCCGTGACCGCGCCCCCAACATGCCCCCATTCGCGCTGCACAGCCCACTGTTTGGGTTGCCCCGCCCCCGCAACGCTCCGTTTCCTCCCTGAAAACGGAGCGCTGCCGTCCCCCTCCCGCCCCACGACCGCCTCCGCAGGCAGAGGAGACCGCATTTTCTGCGCCCCCCCCGTAGAAAATGTGGACGCATGCGCAGTAGGGCCCGCTGCGCATGCACCCGCGGCACCCCCGCAAGCATTCCGGACAGATTTGCGATCTGACCTGAATTAGCCTCTTTATCTCCATCAACTTTATCTCCATCCAAAGCTTAGTAAATAGACCCCTTAATCTCTCTCCACTTTTTCCCTCTCCAGAGCTTAGTATGGCAGGCCACTGTATACCGTAGGAAAAATAAATGCATGCACTTTATCAGATTAGCTAGAACGCTGCGTTATTTATGGGCTGTTGGGAAGAAGGAAATGGTAATGAAATAAATAAGTCTACAAGCATTAGCAATGCAGATAGGAAACGAGAGCCGGCTTTGGGGTTTGATTTGTGTTTGGTAATTTATGCTTTGTTAGAAAAGTTGATAATTGAAGTTTTTAGAACTTAAATACATAAGAGTCAATCGAAAAACTAAAAATACTGCACAAGATGAAAATACGCAATACCACTTGTTATAATAGAAAGAGAGAAACTATTTACTGGGAGGCTTTCACTTGATAACATGCTAATGGAGAAACCTCATCAGTCTGCATAATATGCATAAATTATACGCTTATTACATCGGGATGGGGCTGATTTCCAAAGTTCCAAATAAACAGATGTTTATATTTTATGTAAGAACAAGTAAGACAATTATATGTATGGAATAGAGAAGTGAACTGACCCCCCTGTTTTGGTTTTGGATCTATATCTCCCCCGTGTTTTGGATCTGGATTTGGTGTTGCCAAAACCGCCCTTGCATGTTTTGGTTTTGAATCTGTATTTATTTTTAAAAAATCATAAAAACAGCTAAAATCACATAGCTTTGGCCTATTTTTGTTCGTACAGTATAATTAACCTCAATAACAATCATTTCCAGTAATTTCCAGTCAATTTTGACCACTTCACAGCTCACAACATTGTTTTCATCCAGTTTAGGCCAAAATGTTGCACCGAGGCAGCTGGATGACTAAGCTAAGTGACAGCAGTTGGCGGCACAAACATGTGGCGCTGAAACTTCCAACATGGCACATCTAGGAAACAGAATGGCACTGCAGTGGCAGACAGGGTGGCAGTTTAATAAACTATACAAATGTTTGTTGTCTACGTAAAAAGACAGTCAGCAATGTTTCAAACAGCACATAATGCAAAGAAAAGAGGTGCAAGATGGAATTGTCCATCGGCCCTCTCACCAACTCTTATGTTGTTGTATATATTAAACAGGACATGCACAGTTTAACAAACCAATCACTTCAGTGATAGGGACCGTCACTTGTGGCTGAAGTGACTGGTTTGTTTAGGCCCCCACAAAACAAGCTGTCAACGGGCAGTGTACAAACTGGTTCTACAGGCATAGGCATATTGTCAATTTTATGGTTTTTTGCAGACTTATTCTCTATGCCCTTGGGCATCAGCTTTAGTAGATGATGTTGGAGGCTTTGTATCGTCATGATGAGTGGCAGCAGCTGCAGCTGAAGGAGTTGGTTGTTGCTCCTGCTCTTTTCAAATGGTTTTGTATGTGAACAAACTCACTGGAGTACAGCACACAGGACAGTACAAGTGACAATAGAACTTAATATATATATATATATATATATATATAATATTTTTTTTTATTTTTTTTCAACTGACACTGCTCAAAGTCACAGTGCTTATGCAAAGTTAGTAAACGCAGTGGGCTTTGGTCTGTGGAGTCACTGCAGCATCTGACAGGACAGGGAGTGGGTGGACACAGCCACTGGATGGGAAACACAGCACAGTCACTGGATGGGACAGTACAGGATGCGTTCTGCATCCTGGTGGTCGGGATGCTGATGGTCATGTAACCAACGCTGGAATCCCAACACCAGTCGGGAGACCGGTGCTGGAACACCAACATTTGACATCCCGAAGGTGAGTATCAGGGTATGTGATAGGGTTAAAGCTCGGTGGGAAGGTTAGGGTTAGGCACTAGGAGGGGCTAGGCTAAGGCACTAGGTTAACCCTCGGGGTTAACCGTAGCTGCCACCCCTGGAAGGTATCCATAAATGCCACCACTGGATGGTTAGGGTAAGGGAGGGAAGAGGGTAAAAATGCTTACCCCATCCTCAGTCAGTATCTTCACTGTCAGGATGCCCAAAAGTAGGTCCTGGAGAAGGATAAGAATGTGGAACAATTTTTAGGTGTATGGGAATCGTAACTTTATCTAATGCTATTAGATCACAAACTCATGGTTCACTATCCAGTACTGTGTGGTATATATCCTAAATGGAAGAGGGTGATCCTACTATTTTTGTATAATTCTTTCCTTCTCGACTTAATGAGCAGGATCTAGCACAGACGATTTTCTATTCTTTTTCCTTTGTTGTTGAATTAATTAATAATTATAGATCTATTTTGAACTTACAGTGTCACATATGTCTTATTGTATGTTCCATGGTATAAAAGCTGTATCTTTGAACTGTTCTATGGGTCATACTGTAACAAAAGACCTGAGATGATGACATTGTGTAATTACTCCCGTTTTATTGTTCAAACAATTAAACAATCAATCAAAAAAATGTCCTTTTGTAAAGCGATACTATTATAATCATTGCTTCAATAAAAAATAAAAAAATACCGAACTCAACAGTACAACAAATATGTTTTTGTTTTCACTTTCACCGCACAAAAGTGTCGGCAATACTAGAGTGGAGGGACACCGGATAGGAGCACCGGCAGCACAGGAGCAGATGGACACTGACTGAACATGTATGTCAGCAGCACAAGAGTGGATGGACACAGCCCCTGGACGGACTCAGCACAGCCCCTGGACGGACTCAGCACAGCCCCTGGTTGGACTCAGCACATCCCCTGGATGGACACAGCACAGCCCTGGACAGACACAGCACAGCCCCTGGGCAGACAGCACAGCCCCTGGATGGACTCAGCACAGCCACACACACAGCAGACACACAGTATGGAGCTAATCCCCATAGGAAGAGACTTATATGTAATCCAAAACCTATGAGAATCTGACGTGCGCTGTGTCCACATTACCCTGCTTCTTTGCCACTGGAACGCACTGTGGAGTGCACAGAGGTGACTTCTGATTCCAGATGTGTGGATGTTTTTGGTATTTAGGGTCTCCACCTTATGTATAGAGGACACCCCTACCCGGTAAAAGGACCCCAGCAGGCCCCTACAGCTCAGGACCCAACTTCAGGTGGCCAAGCTCATTGTCCTCTCCGGACACCTGAAGTCATTATTAGGCGCTGCGGCCCTGGTTTTTTAGCACCTTTTTGTGCACCTGTTCCTCGGAGCCTCTCTTAGATATGAGGCCTGGTACAGGTGTCCCCTTTGACACACACCCCTGTCGCCAGCAGTGGTGGATTTCCCACCAGTCACATCTTGGGGGGGGGGGGCACACCAGGCTGGTGAGGCCAGGTGATTCAGGTTTTTTTTTTTTGTCATTACGACTTATTTTTTAAATATTTTATTTTGTAACTGATCAGAGTGGGACATTGGGCAGCAAATTGTGGTACAGGGGATGGTAGTGGGATGAGGTTGGAGCTGCTTTGGTGGTCTTGAGGAATCCGGTTTGGCCCCCGAAACGAAAGGAGCAGTGACGTTATTAGGGGGGTGGAGGGGGACTGCCAATAGTGTGCCTAGGGATGGCCTGATCTCTAAATCCACTCCTGGTTGCCGGCCTTAGTATGGTACACAAACTGTCACGAGTGCCGAAACCTGATTCATACTTACCAGGTCCACTGGCACTGTACCCCTGGGGCTCCATCACGGGCGAAGCGGTGAGGTTTCCTCCTCGCTGGCCATCAGAGTCTCTCCCAATCTGCTGTGGGGACCTCCAGCAGCTGTCTCCTCGTGCCCGGCTGTTGGTGCCAGCCTCCCTCTCTCTCTCTCTCTCTCTCTCTCTCTCCAGCTGCTGCTGCGGCTCTGCTCTGGGCGACTCCATTACAGGTGCCTGCAGCTCCCATAATGCAAATGGGTCACCTGTTTTAAATTTAAATGGACAGGTGCAGAACATTTTTGGGTGCAAATACTATGGGCACTAACCAGTGCTAGACTATTAGGCTCTTATACTATACTCCAGCATATGTTCTGTTTGAATCCCAGTGTAGGCCCTCATTCCGAGTTGATCGCTTACTAGCTACTTTTATCAGCCGCGCAAACGCATAGTTGCCGCCCACGGGGAGTGTATTTTCACTTTGCAAGAGTGCGTACGCCTGTGCAGCTGAGCGGTACAAACACATTTTGTGCAAAACAAGACCAGCCCTGTAGTTACTTATTGTGTGCAATGATTGCTGCAATGAAGGTCCCGTAATTGACGTCAGATACCCGCCCAGCAAACTCATGGACATGCCTGCGTTTTACCAAACACTCCCAGAAAACGGTCAGTTGACACCCAGAAACTCCTACTTCCTGTCAATCTCCTTGCGATTGGCTGTGCGAATGGAATCGTCACTAGAAGCAGTGCAAAACAACGATGCTCTTTGTACCCGTGCGCCGTGCGTACGCATTGCAGCCCAAACGCATGCCGTTTTGCCGTTTTTTTAAATGATCACTACAGTAGTCAGCAAACAACGGCAGCTAGTGATCAACTCGGAATGAGGGCCCTAATTGTGCCATCTGATCAGGTCCATCTGATGCTTTTCATTGCCTGTTCCCTTGGTGTTGCTTCTAGTAATCTCATGGTTCTGACTTTGGCTGCTCCTCTTACCTGATTCTGCCTACTGATACTCAAGGGCGCCGTAACTCCAGAAAGTCTTGGAACCACTGCACTGGCGCATGGCAGTCAGACTAAGCTACTAATTTTTTACTTCTTTATTACTTTCTAATAACAATATTGTGGCTCTTTGCAAAAACAGTCCTCCCTTAGGGCTGCGCGGAAGTTGATATGTTTACAATTTTTATTTCTAGTGATAAGACAGAAGAAATAATGAATAAAGTGTTTCTAAACCATCTTATTATCAATTGGGGAATAAAAATGTTATTATAAAACTTGAGTGTAAAGTGGATATTGTAACGCTCCTTCTAAAAACAAGTGAGAACATAATGCTAAACCGCTGATAAAAGACATTACTTCATTTATTGGGAAGTGAGAACTTGGTATCATATTATGTTCTGCAATTTCTGCCTCTGCAAATTGTCATGTGGATGTATCTTAACATCGCTGATAAAAGGCACGTGCTATAACCTGTGCGGAAAGGTAAGGAAATAAATATGAAAATGTTTTTATTTATTTTTTTATTCATTTTTTGTGATATCTAGACAGGGTAAAAGTGGTAAACGTGCTGCATTGTACATCACTGCGAGAGGGAAGGGAGGGGATGTGAGAGGGTATCCGTATGGCGGGTCGACCCTACTTAGGTCGACAGTCCCTAGGTCGACTGCTATTGGTCGACATTGACATGTTCGACACGTACAAGTGGTCGACACGTGAAAATGGTCGACACATGGCAGGTCGACACGTGGAAAGGCGACATGGCTTTTTTTTTACAAAACATAATTTCAACTTTTTCATACTTTATCATCCACGTGAACTACGATTGGGAACAGTAACCTGTGCCAGAGCGCATCGGTAGCGGAGCGAGGCACCTTGCCCGCAGCTGCAAGGGGACGCGGTACACTAATTGGGGTTCCTGGTCATGTTACGGAAAAAATTACACCAAAAACAGTTCGAAAATCCATGTCGACCATGTCAGTGTTGACCAATAGTGGTTGACCTAATGACTATCGACCTTAACATGGTAGACCATTCATACCGGAACCATGTAAGAGGACAAATATTATCTATCCTGGGTCACTTGGTATACAGTATATGTAACATAAAGGCAGATGTGTAGCTAAATGACACGGTATCCAGAGCACGGCTATGCTTCGGTGCCCCCTCCCCTGTACTGAATTGGGAGCATGTTACATTTGGAAAGAAAAAATATTTAAATATTTATATTTGGCGACAGGGCCAGTTCTAGACCTTTTGGAGCTTAGGGTGAAAGTTTCTTTCGGGTGCCCCCATGTGTTAAATAGTGACAGTGCGCGCAACAAAAATATCGGAGAGTAGCTTCACGGGGAAGGGATGTGACCTAAGAATAGTACCAATTCATATTAACCGCACAGCATTGTCCGTTACTCACATTACACCACACAGTATTATCCGTTATTCACATTACACCACACAGTATTATCCGTTATTCACATTACACCACACAGTATTATCCGTTATTAACATTACACCACACAGTATTGTCCGTTATTCACAGTACACAATACAGTAGTACCCCTTATACACTGTACGCCACACAGTAGAGCCGCTTATAAATGTTATACCACAGTAGAGCAGCTAATATACATGACACCACAGTAGAGCTGTTTATAGACGTTACACCACAGTAGAGCCCCTTATACATGTTACACCACAGCAGTACCGCTTATACATGTTACACCATAGTAGAGCCCCTTATACATGTTACACCACAGAAGAGCTCCCAATACATATTACGCTACACAGTAGAGCCGCTTATAAATGTTATACCACAGTAGAGCAGCTTATATACATGACACCACAGTAGAGCTGTTTATACACGTTACACCATAGTAGAACTGTTTATACATGTTACACCATAGTAGAGCCCCTTATACACGTTACACCATAGCAGAACCATCTATACACATTACACCACAGTAGAGCCCCTTATACACGTTACAACACGTTTATACGCATTACACCATAGTAGAGCCGCTTATACTAGTTAAATCACAGTAGAGCTGCTTATAGTTTTTGTATATGTTACACCACAGTAGAACCGTTTATACAGATGTGTCCTCGTACATCCTTGCTCTGTATGCTACATGTCATGTTACACATAACGCGCGTTTTTCCGAAAAAATGTATCTTAGATGCAAAGTAATGTAATATGATGCAGACATAGCTTCTGTTGATTAAAATGATATGCGGCATGCCTATATTCTGTGTGTGACTACGACTGTATTTGCATACAAAATGCTATGCTACAGTGTTTTCATGGAAAACACTGTAATGTGGCATTTCGGATGCTGATAGAGCCGCAGTCACACACAGAAAATAGGCATGCAAATTGGGGCATCCCGCTGTTTAGAATCCCAACAGGGTTCAGGAAGCAAGCTACCCCTCACCCCCTTATCCCCTAATCCTAACCCTCCCTTATTACAGCCAAACCCTAACCCCACCCCGCAGCCTAACCCTAACCCTCCCCAGTGGTGGCTAACCCTAACCCCCCCCCCCCCCGCAGCCTAAACCTAACCCTCCCCCCGCAGTCTAAGACTAACCCAATCCCCCCTTCCCGCAGTCTAAACCTAGCCCTCCCTATGTCTTGCCTCCAACATCCTGGCAGACACTCAATCGAGATACCAGCTATTGGGATGCTGGCACCGGCATTGTGGTGTTATTCGGGATGCCGACATCCGTATTCTGATCAGGGTCAGGATTCCAGCATTGGTCTTTTGACAAACGGGAACCCAACTGCGGAATCCTCATCGGATCCCGTATTATCAATTAAAACTTTTATGCACTATGGAGCACCCCATTTTATCTCTTTTTAACAGTTCATTCTTGCGTGGGATTTCAGGATCTACAGAAAGGGGGCAGCGGTCTGAATATTGATTGGACTCTGGTGTTTCTCCAAGGACCAAGGAAATGTGGTTGCTCCAATTTCTTACATGTATTGTTGAAGACACACGCCGCCTATATAGTATATTGCTTGTACTGTTTGAGTTAGTGTATATTTTAGTATTCAGCTATTTAGTCAGTTGGATAGTCAGTACTTAACGGATAATAAAAAACGTAAATTAAATATATATTTTAATATGCCCAATAAAGATACAGTATATCTTATATTACAATGTTAAAATAATTAAATATAAATAGTACACAACAAGCGTGTATTCTTGTGCAAGACAATTAATCTATGTTATGTTTTAAGTAAATGGACAAAATCAATGGAGCAACAAAACAAAAACACAAAAAGAAAAGAAAAACACGAACTTACTGTATGAGAAACCGTGTACAGAAAGTCAATGGACTATTACAGATTTGGGGCAGAGGTTGACTTACAGTATGTATTGAATTTTTTATTTTATTTTTTGCAGTCACAACAGAACAATATTTGTTACAGTTTCTGACATGTGACAAGTGTGAATAATAATAGAAAATGACTTTCACCGATTGCGTACAAAGCTCTTACACATGTACCGGGGTCAGGAGAAATATTTGTGCCAAGTTAAATCCTCCATCAGTTCATTTGGAAAATGCAAAGGTATGAAATGTACAAAGATAGTCGTACGTCAGTTCTAAATATTTCATTTAAAAAATTAAAAAACAAGTCAGGGGATTCCTTTCGTAGGTACTGTAGAAACATTTGTTACCGAGGAAATAATGATATTAATAATAATCATTGCATATAAAGTACAGTATCAACAATTTATGTAGCACTGAACTATTTCTGCAAACTTAGGCCCAGATTTATCAAGCCTTGGAGAGTGATACATTGCACGGTGATAAAGTGCTAGCCAATCAGCTCCTAAATGCCATGTTAGAGGCTGGGTTTGAAAATTGTCAGAAGCTGATTGGTTGGCACCGTATCACTGTGCAATTTATCACTCTCCAAAGCTTGATAAATCTGGGCCTTACAAACTAAAGAAGAACCAATAGGGATGGGAGAGAGAGGGGCTCTGCTTATTAGAACTTTAACGCTAAAGGGAAAATGCACAAAAAAAATTATAATAAAATTTACAATGTTTTTCCAGTCTTTAAGGGGGAAATGTATCAAACCTAAAATATGGACAAGTGGAGAAGCTGCCTATAAGAACCTGTATGACTCTAGCTATTATTTTTTAGTGATGAGCGGATTGAGTAAAACCGAGTAAAACCGAATCCGCTCATCACTATTATTTATCTAGTTCATGTTATAAAATGAGAGCACTAATCTGATTAGTTGCTAAGGGCAATTTATCCTCGATACACAGTTTGATAACCCCCCACTCCCCCCCCCCCAGTGGTGCAAGTAGAAAAAATGTCTAGTGGTACAGTGTACGCGCACCAAAAAATGGATGTGGCCAAATGCCACATGTGGCGTGGCCAATAAAAATGGGGGCGTGAAACACATGTGGGGAGAACAGATACACATATGCCCCCACAGTGCCAGATACGTCCCCCACCGTGCCAGATATACTCCTACAGTGCCAGATACACAAATGCCCCACGGTGCCAGATACACAAATGTCCTATGGTGCCAGATGCCCCCAGCAGTGCCATATATGCCCCCACAGGGCCCGATACACAGTGCCCCAGTGCCAGATACACATTGCCCCACAGTGCCAGATACACATTGCCCCACAGTGTCAGATACACATGGCCCCTTAGTGCCAGATACACACTGCCCAAGCAGTGCCAGATACACATTGCCCCACATTGCTAGATACACATTGCCCCACATTGTCAGATACACATTACCCCACATTGTCAGATACACATTGCCCCACATTGTCAGATACACATTACCCCACATTGTCAGATACAAATTGCCCCACAGTGCCAGATACACATTGACCCAGAGTGTCAGATACACATTGCCCCAGAGTGCCAGATACACATTGCCCCAGAGTGCCAGATACACATTGCCCCCCAGTGCCAGATACGCCCCCCACCGTGCCAGATATGCTCCTACAGTGCCAGATACACAAGTGCCCCACGGTGCCAGATACACAAATGTCCTATGGTGCCAGATGCCCCCAGCAGTGCCATATATGCCCCCACAGGGCCCGATACACAGTGCCCCAGTGCCAGATACACATTGCCCCACAGTGCCAGATACACATTACCCCACAGTGTCAGATACACATTGCCCCTTAGTGCCAGATACACATTGCCCAAGCAGTGCCAGATACACATTGCCCCACATTGCCAGATACACATTGCCCCACATTGTCAGATACACATTACCCCACATTGTCAGATACACATTGCCCCACATTGTCAGATACACATTACCCCACATTGTCAGATACAAATTGCCCCACAGTGCCAGATACACATTGACCCAGAGTGTCAGATACACATTGCCCCAGAGTGCCAGATACACATTGCCCCAGAGTGCCAGATACACATTGCCCCCCAGTGCCAGATACGCCCCCCACCGTGCCAGATATGCTCCTACAGTGCCAGATACACAAATGCCCCACGGTGCCAGATACACAAATGTCCTATGGTGCCAGATGCCCCCAGCAGTGCCATATATGCCCCCACAGGGCCCGATACACAGTGCCCCAGTGCCAGATACACATTGCCCCACAGTGCCAGATACACATTGCCCCACAGTGTCAGATACACATTGCCCCTTAGTGCCAGATACACATTGCCCAAGCAGTGCCAGATACACATTGCCCCACATTGCCAGATACACATTGCCCCACATTGTCAGATACACATTACCCCACATTGTCAGATACACATTGCCCCACATTGTCAGATACACATTACCCCACATTGTCAGATACAAATTGCCCCACAGTGCCAGATACACATTGACCCAGAGTGTCAGATACACATTGCCCCATAGTGCCAGATACACATTGCCCCAGAGTGCCAGATACACATTGCCCCCCCAGTGAGATACACAGTGCCCCAGAGTGGCACCCCCCCCCCCCCCCCCGCCTGCTGCTCACTGCTGCCTCTGTTGTTTCTGCTATGGGAGTGTAGGAGAGCGCAGCACCTCTCCTGCCCCTCAATGCTCGTGAAGTCTGGTCTCAGGCGGCAGGTATCTCAAATGAGGCGACGGTTCGTTAGCCAATCAGAGCTTGTGGACTGGCAGCCAATCATGAGCCGCGGCTGCGATCCACGAGCTCTGATTGGGTAACAAACCGGTGCCTTATTGAGATTCACCCCACCGCTGCAGTTTATAGCAACGTTTCGGTATTTTATTACAACCGATGACGTTGCTATAAACTGCATGGGTTAAAAACCCTTTATTCATAAGTCAAGACCCATGAGTGCCGCTCAGACTGTACGGATAGATAGATTTTTATTTGTATATATATATATATATATATATATATATACGCACACCTGCATACAAATGTTTATCTTAATATAGGGGGGGGCACACATATTTATCTTGCCTCCGGGCAACTGGGACGAACTTACGCTACTGCATATACTTATCACCCTGATTATCCCTCTAAAACTGATTCATACGTCTTTGTAAGAGCAAAGTATGACTACAGTAAATCCGAAAGAGATTAATTCACTATCTAAGTAATCAGTCCCGCTGGGCGGAATTGACTGGGTGTGGTCAGTTTAAGTGGTCAACTAAACTGTATTATAGATGCAAACAATTAATTGTAAATGTTCCTAAAGTGCTCTCTAGATAATTGTCAATAATATTAATAATTATAATGTTAATAGTAAATGTGATTGTATAATTATACATTGATTTTGCTTTGTGTGGAGAGAGAGATACGGATCTCTGTGATAATCAGGAAGCCGCAGGGGACAAAGGAAGTTTTGAATTAATGATTTGATGATGTGTAGAAATGTATTTACAAAATATGCTGAGGATTTGTTAAAAGAACAGACGCTAGCATGGTCCTCTAGTATTCCTCCATCAGTTCTCAGTAACAAAGAACTCTTAGGGGTATGCTGTATTTACTAAATTGCGGGTTTTTAGAAGTGGAGATGTTGCCCGTAGCAACCAATCCGATTCTAGCTATTATCTTCTAGAAGGTGCAAAATTTGCAAACTACTTTGCAAAATGGTGATCATTCCAAGTTGATCGCTCGCTAGCAGTTTTTAGCAGCCGTGCAAATGCTATGCCGCCGCCCACTGGGAGTGTATTTTAGCTTAGCAGAAGTGCGAACGATTGTAACGCAGAGCGGCTACAAAAAATTTTTGTGCAGTTTCAGAGTAGCTTCAAACCTACTCAGCGCTTGCGATCACTTCAGACTGTTCAGTTCCTGATTTGACGTCACAAACACGCTCTGCGTTCTCCCAGCTACGCCTGCGTTTTTCCGGGCACGCCTGCGTTTTTCCGAACACTCCCTGAAATCGGTCAGTTGACACCCAGAAACGCCCACTTCACGTCAATCACTCTGCGGCCAGCAGTGCAACTGAAAAGCTTCTCTAGACCCTGTGTAAAACTGCATCATTCATTGTAATAACATGCCGCGCGTGCGCATTGTGCCGCATACGCATGCGCAGAAGTGCCATTTTTTTGCCTCATCTCGGCACAGCGAACGAATGCAGCTAGCGATCAACTCGGAATGACCCCCAATGTGCAATAGGCAAGGGGCTTTCTAGCGCTCGCCCCGCTGCCGGCATTACAGCGGACCAGATCCCACTGTCGGGATCATGACAGCCGTGATCCCGTCCGCCGGCATTTCATACTGATCCCATTCAAAATGCTGGCTAACTAAACCAGAATTGCTCCCGTGCCTGCATCTCACAGGCTATTAGGCCCATAGAAATGAGCAACATTTTGAATATTGGGGGTAATTCCAAGTTGATCGCAGCAGGATTTTTGATAGCAACTGGGCAAAACCATGTGCACTGCAGGGGAGGCAGATATAACATGTGCAGAAAGAGTTAGATTTGGGTGTGGTGTGTTCAATCTGCAATCTAATTTGCAGTGTAAAAATAAAGCAGCCAGTATTTACCCTGCACAGAAACAATATAACCCACCCAAATCTAACTCGCTCTGCACATGTTATATCTGCCTCCCCTGTAGTGCACATGGTTTTGCCCAGTTGCTATCAAAAATCCTGCTGCGATCAACTTGGAATTACCCCCATTGGGCCTAACTCAGACCTGACTGAAAAGCAAAATCTTTCTCTAATAGGCAAAACCATGGGGGTGACTCAGACCTGATCACTGGGCTGCTCACTTTGCTGTCCTGCGTTCAGATAGTCGCCACCTCCAGGGGGAGTGTAAATTCGCCGTGCATGTGTGCGATCCTATGTGTAGCTGAGCTGCAAAAATTCACTTTGTGCAGTGTGTGCGCAGCCCAGGGCTTACTCCTACAGTGCGATAGAATCAGGCTGATCGGGGCCGGAGCTGATGTCAGACACTCGCCCTGAAAACGCATGGGAACGCCTTTTCCGGACACTCCCAATAAACAGTCAGTTACTACCCACAAACGGCCTCCTCCTGTCAATCACCTTGCGAACGCCCATGCGATCTGATTTTTTGCACCATGCTGTCGCTGACTGCCGATGCCCTTTGTTGTTGTCTGACGCGCGTGCGCATTGAGGTGCATATGCATGCGCAGTCAGGACCTGATCGCCCGCTGTGCAAAAACGCACAGTAGTGATCAGGTATGAATCAGTTTCCATGTGCAGTGCAGGTGGGGCAGATGTATCGTGTGCAGAGAGTTAGATTTGGGTGGGCTCTTTTGTTTCTGTGCAGGGTAAATACTGGCTGCTTTATTTTTACACTGAAATTTACATTTCAGTTTGAACACCCCTCCACCCAAATCTGACTCTCTCTGCATATGTTACATCTGCTCCCCCCCCTCACACACCCCCTGCAGTGCACATGGTTTTGCCCATTAGAGAAAAAGTTTGCTGTTTCGATCAGGTCTGAATTAGGCCCATTGGGGGCCATTCCGAGTTGATCGCTCGCTGCCGATTTTCGCAGCACAGCAATCAGGTGAAAAAACTGCATTTCTGCGCATGCGTATGCCCCGCAATGCACACGCGTGATGTACGGGTACAAAGCTCTTTGTGGTTGTGCTCAGGTTCTAGCAAAGTTTTCCTTCGCACTGGTGGCTGCAAGAAGATTGACAGGAAGCGGGCGTTTCTGGGTGTCAACTGACCGTTTTCAGGGAGTGTTTGCAAAAACGCAGGTGTGTCTGAAAAAACGCAGGCGTGGTTGGGCGTTTGCTGGGCGTGTGTATGTTGTCAAATCCGGACACGAATAGGCTGAAGTGATCGCAAGCGCTGAGTAGGTTCAGAGCTACTCTGAAACTGCACAAACTGTTTTTGCAGAGCTCGGCTGCACATGCGTTCACACTTCTGCTAAGCTAAAATACACTCCCCAGTGGGCGGCGGCATAGCATTTGCACAGCTGCTAAAACTAGCTATCGAGCGATCAACTCGGAATGACCCCCAATGTCTGTTGAATTGTTTGCTTCATTCTCCAGAGATTCCTAAAATACATCATCTTCATCACCCCCGCTCTATTCATAGACCGTAAACTGCAATACAGTATGTGAATTTACAGAAACAGCTTAATGCTATTCTGGAGAACTTTGCACCTCTGCGAAGCCTCCTGTTCCCCTGTGACACCCGATCTGCACAAAGTTATTCTGCCTTTTGGCTTTCGAGTCACACAGATCAGAATATTCAAAACTACCAAGTCAGTCTCATGAGTACATTAAGTTGCCTTAATCCATGCAGTCGTCTACTTTACCCCTCTTAAAGATGTTCTTCCATATTATAATAAAAGTGCTATGAATTTGTAATAGATTAGTGCTCAGTCTTGGAGCTTTTCTCATTACTTATTGTCAGAGACTGGCTACTTTTTGATAGGTGAATAAATATATCAATTCCAAATGCTTTTAGTCACAAGCGACTAGAGGAACAGAGAGAAACAGTAATGCATAACAGAAGCACAGCGGAACATAAAAAGCAGTTGTGGCATTCCTCCATATTGATGTACTGTACATTTCAGGGTTGTGCTTCCTGAAGCAGCAGCTTATTCATGATCTATAGGTTGTCATTTTTACTGTGCATTGCTTTGCAGCTTGTTAATAACTGTCTGTATGCACATCTTGTACTTTTCTTCCTACCTGCACTGACTCTGAGCCTCTCCCATTTAAATTTGTGAAGTGTAGCTTAATGCCATTTTCAGATGGCATTACTTGTGGGTGCCTCCTTCACACAGAGGTCTCTCCTTCATGTATTTGGGCGATGCTTAAGATTTGCAGGAATCCACCAAAAATCAGGTCCTTAAACTGAAAGACATTTACTTCTGAGGAAGTGGGATGTGACCCACGAAACGCGTAATGTGCTTGAGAGCATTGACATTGATGACATTTTATGTTTGGAATAGTAAATTAAACCATAATCATCCATCGCACAATTGGAAAATTATTTTTTTAATCATAAGGACAGACATTAGCAACTTAAAAAAAGGATATACACCATATGTGGTTTACTTGCACCACACTACTGCATATTGGCCCTCATTCCGAGTTGTTCGCTCGCTAGCTGCTTTTAGCAGCCGTGCAAATGCTAAGCCGCCGCCCTCTGGGAGTGTATCTTAGCTTAGCAGAAGTGCAAACGAAAGGATCGCAGCGCTGCTACAAAAAGAGATTGTGCAGTTTCTGAGCAGCTCCAGACCTACTCCTAGCTAGCGATCACTTCAGACTGTTTAGTTCCTGTATTGACGTCACGAACACGCTCTGAGTTCGGCCAGCCACACCTGCGTTTCCCCAGGCACGCCCGCGTTTGTATCTGACACGCCTGCGTTTTTACACACACTCCCCGAAAACGGTCAGTTACCACCCAGAAACACCCAGTTCCTGTCAATCACTCTGCCGCCAGCAGTGCGACTGAAAAGCGTCGCTAGACCTTGTGTGAAACTGCATTGGCTGTTGTGAAAGTACGTCGCGCATGCGCAGAAGTGCCGCTTTTTTACCTAATCGCTGCGCTGTGAACGAAAACAGCTAGCGAACAACTCGGAATGACCCCCATAGTGTATTTTGGCCATATAATACCTTAAAGAGATATGCTTTCTACAAGCTGTACCTAGGGGTGCATCAATGTCTATTTGTGTGTCACAGTTACGTGATTATGCCTTTAATGTATTCAGTCTAATTATAGATATCTGTTTTCCCTGTGACATCACCGCAGCATGGAACCTCAGGGGTTTTTAATATTTTATGCCATATGGAATATATGCTGTATATACAGTATGTACATTATTTTGAGGTCAAGTCTAGCCAGCCAGTCCCCCTTCTTCATTGCCTGGGCTGCATTCCTGAATACCTCCATTCTGTATTGTCTTACTTTTAGGAATTTGTTGAGAAGGGAAAGATGGAAAACCCCTCTGAAAGCTTACTTGTCATAAATGGGATAAAGGGGTCTATGGGGGTCATTCCGAGTTGATCGCACGTAGCAACTTTCTGCTGCCCGTGCGATCAACTAGACGCCGCCTATGGGGGAGTGTATTTCTGCATAGCAAGGCTGCGATCACTTGTACAGCCCTGCTATGCAAAAACAGGTTCCTGTAAAAGAAAACCAGGGTTAGAGTTACTTACCCTGTGCGACGGATCCAGCGATGCAGGTCCCGAAATTGACGTCAGACATCCGCCCTCCAGCGACTGGACACGCCTGCGTTGGACTCACCACTCCCCGAAAGCAGTGAGTTGCCGCCCGGATCCGCCTTCCTGCTGTCAATCTTCTTGCAGTCGCCGCTGCGACAGCTTTCTTCATTCATGGCGTCGCTGCCCAGCGATGGCCATCACGGGCAACGACGCACCTGCGCAATGCGTCCGCCGCGCATGTGCTGTTCCGACCCGATCGCACAGCTGTGAGGAAGTGCAGCATGCGATCGGGTCGGAATGACCCCCTATGTACTAAGCCTTGGAGAAAGATAAAGTGGACAGAGATAAAGTACCAGCCAATCAGCTCCTAACTGCCATTTTACAGGCTGAGGGGGAGATGTACTAAGCCTTGGAGAAAGATAAAGTGGAGAGTGATAAAGTACCAGCTAATCAGCTTCTGACTGTCATGTTACAGGCTGTGTTTGAAAAATGACAGGAGCTGATTGGTTGGTAGTTTATCTCTCTCCACTTTGGCACACTCCAGTGCTTAGTACATCTCCCCCTGTGTTTGAAAAATGACAGTTAGGAGTTGGTTAGTAATTTCTATCCATCCACTTTACCTCTCTCCAAGACTTAGGAGCTCATTTAGAGCTGTCCGCTGATGCGGCCCGTAGCGCAGTTTGCCTGTATCAGCAAATTGTGCATGCGCAGTGGCAACATTGCGCCTGAGCCGTCATACACATTACGGCCGCATCACGGAAAGATGCGGCCGCAATATGATTGACAGCGGTGTGCGTTGGTGGGGGCGGGGGGGGGCGATGGACCGTTGTGGGGGTGGGATAGGCCGAATGGGTGCATGCCAGGAGCTTTCTTGGGGGTGGCTGCGTGATGACACATGCAGCTGCTCCGATTAAAAAAGGGGCGGCGGACCACCTGACAGCCAGGGATCAACCTTAATTGGATGTGTCCGCAATAAAATTGCGGACGCATTGTGAGACGTCGCAATTTAATTGCGGACTCATCCAATGCCCTGAGCTGGGCGGCCCCCACTATATTGAGGAGATGGAAGCAGATCATGCTGCGTGTGCAGCGATCTGCATCCATCTCTGAATAACTCTCTTCGAGTTGATCGCACGTAGCAACTTTTTGCAGCCCGTGAGATCAACTAGACGCCACCTATGGGGGAGTGTATTTTAGCATAGTAGGGCTGCGATCGCTTGTGCAGCCCTGCTATGCTACAAAAGTTTCCTGCAAAACAAGACCAGGGTCAGACTTACTTATCCTGTGCGACGGATCCAGCGACGAAGGTCCCGGAATTGACGTCAGACATCCGCCCTCCAAACGCCTGGACACACCTGCGTCCGCCTCATCACGCCTTGAAAACTATCAGTTGACGCTCCGGAATGCCTCCCGCCTGACAGTCTACTTGCGATCGCCACTGCAATCACTTTTTCCGCTGGCGGCATTGCATTGCGGGCGCAGTCCCGACCTGTTCGCATGGCAGCGATGAACTGCTGCATGCGAACGGGTTGGAATGACCCCCATAGACCCCAAAATAATATTACTCTCTTATGACTTTCTTTAGTATTGAGGATTTTCTTTGCAAGGTAAGGACAATCTTTTTGGTCTGAGTAGCTCTTGATTTTACAAATTGCCATGAGATTTGCAGCATGCTATGTTTTTGTCCAGTTTCCAGCTAAATAATTATTCTCCTTCAAACGAGAAGGTTTCATTAAGATGCCCTATCTGCCTGCTATTTCCTGAGCTACTTTGTTTTGCTGCTGCTAAATCCCAGATTATTGGCTGCTAGAGAGAACCCACGGATACTTCTGTTGTAAAGAGATTAACTAGTCTAATCTTTTTAAATGATTGTAGAATTGATTCCCTGCTGTGCCTTAAACAAGACTCCCTTCAGTCAGAACTTCTTGAACTTGCTCTGGATAATTCCGTGCTTGTTATTGCTGGTGAAAGGGCAGCCTCGATATGCTCTCAGCATCGTCACTTGCTAACCATTCATCTGATTAAAAATAGGGATAGTCACTATTATATGGAGATTACTGATCATCAGGAGGAACAGAATCCTTGGGGCAAAGTCATGATTCATGTGTAAGACCATATCATCTTTGGGGATCTCATCGGTGATGTACCTATACTGAGTGCAGTGTGTGGTGCACACGGGCCCCAACACTGCACACGATTCACCCATTTTTCAGTACTTACCTCTCCAGAGTCCATCGGTGGTACGCATGCTCTGCAAAATCACTGGAAAAATGGTGTGGTGGCCATTTTCCCAGAGTTCCGCATGCATAGAAAGGGGGAATCGCTGGGAAAGTGGCCGCTGCACCAATTTCCCAGAGTCCTGCGCATTTGCAGTAAACTGTAGCACCAGGCTAGAGTTTACTAGTGCTCGTCGCAGTGACACACTACATTGCCTGGCTGCCGGCGAGAGAAAGTCATCGCGCACCGCACAGTAAAGGTCCTCTCCATGGAGGGAAACTAGACACTATGAGTCTAGTTCCCTGACGCCCTTCACAGAGGGACGCAGCGGCAGCGGGACACAGCGGGGGGCACAGCACTGCAGTAGCGGATCTTGCCATGGTGCAGCGCCTTCCGGAGGGCGCCGGCGCCCTCCGGAAGGCGGTGCCCCAGGCAAAAGTCCTGCTTGCGCGTGGCAAGATCTGCTACTGATTCCAAGCCTGGCTATTCCATATATAAATATAATGGGCCTAATTCAAATCTGTTCGCTCGCTAGCGTTTTTCGCTGCGCATCGATCAGGTAACTACCGTGCATGCGTATGCACTGCAATGCGCAGGCGCGTTGTACGGGTTCAAAGCGGATCGTTGCTGTGCACTGGTTCTAGCGAAGAATCCATTCGCACAGCCGATCGCAAGGAGATTGACGGGAAGAGGGCGTTTGTGGGTGGCAACTGACCGTTTTCTGGGAGTGTTTGGAAAAATGCAGGCGTGTCGAGGCGTTTGCAGGGCGGGTGTCTGACGTCAATTCCGGGTTCGAATAGGCTGAAGTGATCGCAAGGGCTGAGTAAGGTCAGAGCTACTCAGAAACTGCACAAAACTTTTTGTACCGCTCGGCTGCAAAAGCGTTCGCACACTTGCACAGCTAAAATACACTCCCCTATAGGCGGCGACTATCTGTTCTCATCGCTGCAAAAAATAGATAGCGAGCGAACAGATCTGAATTAGGCCCCATGTCTTTATCTTTGCCATTATCAAGATACAGTGGTATATGTAATAATAAGCTGCGAGTACCATGAAGCGACGCTATTTCATCGATTTCGGCTGTAGATTAGTGGCAATAATTAAAAATGCTAAATCAGGTTGTAATCATATGACAACACTCTCTCCTGGACCCAGGGCCACAGGAAGAGGTGTGCAAGCTGCCCCTCCCCTTTGCCACCGGCCCCATCCCCTCACATAATGTCATGTGCTTGGGAGCAGGACAGTCACAGGGTGGCTGTGAGGTGAGCCCTGATGTGGTGCAGCCTGGACTAACTGTGATGCTTTTCAGTCTTGTTTTGCTTTGTAGAGGTATTGAAGCAGAGAGACTTAGGTTCAGGCTATGGGTTCTTGACTGAGGAATGTATGGAGGTGCACGTGTCTGGACACTGACTGGACCATGTAGGAGAATGCTACACTACTGCATGGCCTCTTCTACCATCAGTGAGAGCAGCTGTGACTGCCCCTCCAGTGACTGCGGAGGCCCCTGCAACCCCCCTCCCCACAAAATCAGGACATTTGGACACCCCAGAGACTGTTTTCAGGACACTGGGCCACAGACCCCAATTCCGGTACAATCTCAGGAAAACATGGACATATAGCCCCTGGAGCCGAGAGGGGGGGAAGAGCAGGTACTAATTACCCAGGACCTGGCTACTGGAGGGGCCCGGCGGGAGCCCAGGTCCGCTGCCCACTCCCGGAGTATACTTGTGGTCAAAGCCAGTGTCGGACTGTGGCATGTAGGGCCCACCGGGGGAATGCAGTGGTAAGGGCCTATGTTAGGGGTGTGGCCAGTCTGCAGAGGGGGTGTGGCCTGCCACCTCATTGCTTTGAGTAACCATTAGAGAGTGCAATGTCTGGGCCCCTTCATATATATATATATATATATATATATATATATATATATATATACAGTGAATTCAGCTGCTGCATGCATGATAATGTACCAGATTAATAGCAGATTAATAACAGCAATGCACTGTAGAAAATACATCATAGTCCAGTATAAAGTAACATATGTATAATGTATAATTCAAGTGCACAGTCTGGAACCTGATCCTTAGAGCAGGAGGTAGGCCCCCAGGCAGTAGGGCCCACCGGTGGTTTCCCCTGTACCCCTGTGGGCCAGTCCAAGCCTGGTCAGAGCCATCTTCTCAGTGATATCTTCAGAAAAATGGTGCCGTACATTGAAAGCAAAGACTCTGGCACTGTGTCAGAGTGTTTGTGTTTGCTCTCTAGTGGCCAGCGTCATATTCACAAATATCACTGGGAAGATGGAGCTGGCCGGGGAGGAGGGACCTGCTTCCTGATCAGGTAAGGTAGGAAGTACAATAGGTGCCCTCCCCCATGCCTACTTCTGCCCCCCAGCGAGCCCCCCTGTGTTAAAATGGCACAGACCACCCAGTGTAGTGTGCAGGGCCGTGATTATTTTATTTTTAACATTAGGTATTGACAAGTGTCGCCACACCCACTTTTTAAGCCACGCCCCTTTCCAATTACTGGTCCCAGCATGACTCTCTCCGTCCCTGCATATAGCTAGCCTACCCTGAGCCTCTAATCTTAAGGAATGTGGGGAGGGGGGATATTCAGTGATACACCATAAAAATTTACTTGTCTACATGGAAGAAGAGTTAACCCTTTGGTGTCATGTTGGATTCCAGAAAACGTTTAATGTAAGCCTCTTGCTGAAATGTGTGAAAGAAGGGAGAGCACATCAAAATTGCATAAAATATATATATATATATATATATATATATATATATATATATATAAGAAATCCCAATGCAATATCCTACATTATTAATAATAATAAAAAATGCTGACCGATTAAATATTTGAATTTGTTTTGGATGTAGAGGAGAAATTGCCATAAATTATGTGCAAAAAAAAAAAATACTTGTAAGGTTTCTTTTCCCCCCACAAATGTACATTAATACAAATTGAGCTGTTAAACAGAATATGGCTGTAATTAGCGGCTAATTGTTTCCGTGCAGTATATCTTGTCTCCAGTGTACGTCTCTCTCTAGATAAGCAGCCTGCGGGAAAGCCTTACCATCTTACTATAAAATCAAAGCAAAGCAATTAGCCACAGTAATTTTTAATAGGTAATCACTGCCAAATATAGATTTAAAGAGCACCTGGAAGTGTTTTAGTCATTAGGTGATTGCTGACTGTCCCAGGAGGAGTTAAGAGTCACTAACGTGGCTGCGGAGGTTCCAAAATGAATTCTACCTTTTAGTATAGTGTAGACTTACAGTAAATAGTGACCTGCGGAAAAATACAGATTGCAAGGAAATAAAATAAAGGAATAAAGAGCTCAAGTTAGTTTATGAACATAGATTTTTTTTTAAATTATTATTATTGATATTTCCTTAAAGCAATCTTTATCTCTGTTTTACAGTACATAAGACAATGGCACAACTATCCAAACAAAATGCAAATAAAACTGAACTGAAGGATCATTTCTGGAGGTACAGGGATCATCAATCCCTACAGATGGGTCCACGTTTATCTTGACCTTTAATAGGATTAATTGAGACTGTCCAGTCGTACTTAATCCCCTGCTGTAATGACTTAATCCCCTGCTGTATTGTTCTCTGTATTGTAGTGCAGCTGAGATCAATAGATGAAGGGTCTATGCTAATAAATCATGTTGTGCCTAGGCGCAGAAAACTAGTCAAGATAACCGTGGACCCATCTGTATGTTGATATAGTATTGTTATTATATTATATTATATACAGATGAGAAGTTCATGGTTGAGACAGCTTATATATGTTCGCTACAGTAAACAGAAGTGGTGGGACTGTGATAGATATTATACAGGTCCTGGTGATGCCATGGCGGGGCCGGTTTAAGGGCCACATGGTCCTGGAGCTTTCAATGTTTAAGGGCCTATACTGAGAAGGGTTTGACGTGTTACCAGTGCTCTGTGGGTGTGGCTAGTGCTGTATGGGTGTGGCCAATGCTGTATGGGTGTTGCCAGTGGCATATGGGCGTGTACAACCCCAACACTATCAGCACCAAACCTTCCCTATATATTTAAATGTATAAAATTTGCTTCATTTTGTGTCCAATAGAATTTAAATTGTAATACTTATTTGATTTATGGCTGACCAGGTGACTAGTCACCATCATATAGTCATCACAATGGGCCTATTTTTATAAGTAGGCCTAGAGCTGGATCTTCCTCCGCCCCATTGTTAATCTTGTCCTGGTGGTTTTTCGCACATGCCGCCCACTTCCTGGTGATGTGGACAGGATGGAGAGAATAACATTTTGAATCATTGATCCATAGGGAGAGAGAGTGATGCAATTATATGAGAATTGCGTCATTTTAGCCTTGCTACCTTCCTATGGATCCGTGATTCGTGGCATTATGCTGTGCCGGGAGCAGGGCCTAATGACATGAAGAGCCCACCCCTGGAGTGATCACCACACCCCCTATCCGGGCTTCTACCAGAGTTGGTAAGTATGCACTAACATGATAAGTGTCCCTTACTGCACTTATTGCACTTCGTTGCAACTTATCTACAGAAGAAAACCATGGTATATGGATCCAGGGCAGGACTGGCTTAACCATATGTCATTTGGCAACCACTAACACGCACCTTGACACTTTCTCCAACACTAAATGACATTTTACATCTGACTACACTTGGTCAAGGGCTGGTCACACTGTGCGGTGGGCGATGGATGCATTGATGCCATGTGGGATCCACATCTAAATCTCGCTTGTTTGTACAGTGCCCTCCACTGGTTGTCATACCGAGTATCCAAGATGCACACAGTCAAGTGGCGTATCTATGTGTGCAGGCTGTGCAGGGCACATGGGTCCCTGGGGATGGGGGGGGGGGGACCACACTGCACATCCCTGCACCCATTTAGTATACTTACCTCTCCGGAGTGTCGCATCACTAGAGTGCAGTGGCGTCATGAGGTGGCGGTGTGCCGCCGAGGGGTAACACCAAAATGCTGGCCCCTGCTCAGTGACGGGAACCGGGTGCTTGATTGTAACATTACAGCACTCCCGGTGCCAGCCCGCATCTCCAGGACCCCAGTAGTGGGAAAAACGGGGGTTAGGACCATGAGGCCATACCCTACCACTAAGCTTCACTCCTCATTGAAGGCCATTCTGCCTTTTCATGCCCAATCATACCAGGTGTCATCAGCGTAAGTGATGCCCCTGTGCTGACCATGAACGTGGTGAAACCACATAGGGGGAGTTGTACTAAGCCTTGAAAAGAGATAAAGTGGTTAGAGATAAAGGCTTGGTACATCTCCCCCTTACAGTGCCAACTAATCCTGTCATTTTTCAAACAGCCTGCAACATGGCAGTTAGGAGCTGTTTGGTTGGTACTTTATCCCTCTGAACTTTATCTCTCTCCGAGGATGGATACATCACCCCCAAAGAGAAACAGTATTTATGTTCTACCATGTTAAATTATAATGGAGCCCCACTACTTTACAATATTTTGGGGATAACATATGTATGCCAAATTATGAAATAGAAGTATATTAGAAGTCACAGAGGAGTTCCATGGTATCTAAAAGCATAGGGTATATTATTCCTAATAAAACATCAGAAATTGTTGTTTGACAAAAACTTTTCCCTATATTATTTACCGTTAGTTTTGTACTTAATATGTATCTTCTTCTTTTGATAAGAGATGAAAGCCGTCAGCCTGTCACACAGCTGTGTAATGCAGAACATTCTGCGACAGGCTGCGGCATGCAGTTGGCCCTGAGGTTGGGGGCCAGTGGCTGCGCGTATCTTATGCAGGGTAATGCTGCGAAGTCTAGCTGCGGAAACAGCCATGGGGGGTCATTCCGAGTTGTTCGCTCGGTAAATTTTTTCGCATCGCAGCGATTTTCCGCTTAGTGCACATGCGCAATGTCCGCAGTGCGACTGCGCCAAGTAAATTTGCTATGCAGTTAGGAATTTTACTCACGGCTTTTTCATCGTTCTGGTGATCGTAATGTGATTGACAGGAAGTGGGTGTTTCTGGGCGGAAACTGGCCGTTTTATGGGTGTGTGCGAAAAAACGCTACCGTTTCTGGGAAAAACGCGGGAGTGGCTGGAGAAACGGGGGAGTGTCTGGGCGAACGCTGGGAGTGTTTGTGACGTCAAACCAGGAACGAAACTGACTGAACTGATCGCAGATGCCGAGTAAGTCTGGAGCTACTCAGAAACTGCACAGAGAAGTCTTTTCGCTATATTGCGAATCTTTCGTTCGCAATTTTGATAAGCTAAGATTCACTCCCAGTAGGCGGCGGCTTAGCGTGTGCAAAGCTGCTAAAAGCAGCTTGCGAGCGAACAACTCGGAATGACCCCCATGGTGCAGAGCATGAACCCTATAAGTATGGTACAACACAGTAATGTATATAAGCAAACGGAAAATACAGGATATCATTATTATCACCTCCAGACATGGGTGAAAAACCTCCAATATCAGCCAATGCGGCTTTCTGTGACCATATGCCGAAGCCTCATAAGTTACAAGGATATCTAAAAAAACAGAATAATAAAAGCATTTTTGAGAACCAAAGTCATTTACAATGAAGTTGTCACAGTGGCAAATACTGTAGTATAAAAGTCATATAATTACTCATACATATACTTATATGCTCAGGGTGCAGCTACGTTCACTTATCCATCTGGCCTATCAGCCTGATTGCTCCCTATGCCAATGTCAGTGTTTGCCAGTCTATGCCTGTAGCTGTGCATCTTCATGCGGAAGGCTGAGCTGACCACTGTCTTTCCATTCTCAGCTGTCATCATTGGTAGGTGCAAAGGTTCTGTCTCTGCCCGTACGCCACCAACAAGCACGGGAAGCTCCATATGCGACCACGACTCTCCCATAAGACTGACCAGTTCCATGCAACTGCTTGGTATCCGCCCATTTGCCGCCCATTTCACGGAAAGAGCGATCCGGCAACGGATGGATCAGAACGTCTGCTCTTCTCATCTCTGCATGTGTGTATATGCATGGTGCGGCGCTTGCGCAATTTGCAGATGTCCATCAGTATCAGGGCTACATTGCATGTTTAAAATAATAGCAACGTTATCCACAAATTATTTTGACCCATCCAGCCTGGAATCATGACTACATGGGAATCAGTGTAGGGGGTGCTGACTACACCAGGTGACATGATTCTGACCCGAGGGGTTGACACCAAGATACCAGTGCTGCTTGGCTACTGTATTTTGGTGTCACCTTCTCGGATGGTGCCACCAAACAGCGGTGATGGATGGCACGCACATTTGCCGGAGAGACTGGGAGAGTCATACACCAGGGGACGTGTCTTCGTGGAGGCACGCCTTTAATTAGTCCACACTGGGAGACACCAACCCTAGTGACAGTATGGCTCATCTCACTGTCCACTGTCCAAAGGCTCAGAATATTAATGTTCCATTATGGTACATACATGCTGAAAGATACTGCACCTCTTCCGGTGTTTACTGCTTGATACAGATGGAGCCACGTTTATCTTGGCTCCTCTGCTGCACCTAGGCACACCATGGTTTATAAGCATAAACCCTCCATCTATTGTTCTCCACTGCAATACAATACAGAGAGAACAATACATCAGGGAATTAAATCATTACAGCAGGGGATTAAGTCCGACTGCCCTGGCTCAGTTAATCTTATTAAAGGCCAAGAAGAAGATGACTCCATCTGTACATTGTTATTAACCACCTCTACACCCACCTGCTGGAGACCAAACTGACTCTTGCACCCCGTGTTATAAGTCAGGGTGCAGACTAGCTGATATACTACCCTCTACAGTACCCCGTCCCTCTATAAGCCAATGACATTCCACAACAGTAGTTCTCAAATCGATCCTCAGGGTACACTAATGGTCCAGGCTTTAAGTATAACCATGCTTGGACACAGATGAATGAATTAGTCCCTCAGTCAGTTTGATTAACCGTTTGTGCTCAACTATGGCCACCCTTAAGACCTGGACTGTTAAGGTGCCTTGAAGACCAAGTTTGGGAACTACTATTTTACGCACATGAACTGGAGTAGATGGACTGCTCATGAGTCATTACAATTACAGTGTGTTCCATCTGCTTTCAGTAGCCACTGAATTTCCAAATCCTCATTTGATATGATATATTTAAGTGAGAAATGACAGATCCATTTTAACAAAATGTATCTCACTGCTGACATTACACATTGTAAGCCTTTCTTTTATATGTCGTGGCGGTGGGATTAAGTGCAGTCTTAATTGCTAAACAATAAAGAATAATTACGGAAAAGAGCATGATAGAAATGAAACTACTGGAGCCAGCAGCCGCTGGAGAACAATACCTTTTTATGGCCTTAGTGTATGCAATTTCTAATTCTTTCACAAATGTCAATGCTATTCCTACTGAGAAACAAGAGGCTTGATAATTATCCACAAACTTGGAGGTGACAAAAGATGATGTATGCAACCACGGTGAAGAAAAGATTTTAGAGACAGTCACAGTGTGAGCCGGGCATGCGGTGTGTAATAGCTGCCAGACACTGCGGTTCCCATGTGCCCGTATTACTTCCTGCTAATTTGGCACAGCTGTCGCCTTCATTGGTGCTATATAAAGCAAAGAGGGATCCAAAAAATCATTTAAGAGGAAAACATTAATAACATATTGAGACAACTTAACCAGACATGGCATTGTCAGAAACATTCACATGAAAGGTGGGAGGAATTTAGAATTTATGGATTTGACGCATGTATTAATTCATGTATCTGCATAACCTACAGAACACTCTACAATCACATTTATCTTACTAGGAACACAATAAAACACACTGTATGCAAATCTATTAACATTTCTTAAATAACGCTACTTATTGTTTTTATTTTGTCCTCAATTTAAGTCCTCTATGAAAATGTGTTAATTCATTTATAATATTTGCTCATCTTTGATATTTTTCAATGAGCCAAGGAAGACTTTCCAACTTTTACCAAGGGCCATATTTAAGTCCCATTGGGGAGAGCTCCTGGCGGGAAGTGCAAGGGGTGTGACTTATGAGTTGCATAATTTCTGCCCCCCCCCCCCCCCCCCCAGCAATGCCATGATTTGTAGTAATGTACAGCGGGGGCGTGGCCATGATGGATTTGTATAGAATGATGTCATAAGTCCCTCGACAACACACTTTGAGGAAGTAGGTGGGATGCAGGAGGGTGGTCTTCTCACCGGGAGTCCTGAAGAACTGGCCAAAATTTGATTCTTCTGGACATTTCAGTAGAGTAAGCAAATATGAGTTGAGGTACAGTCAAATGTGAAACCTTTAATTGGCCATTATTAAAAATAAAAACATCCAAACTTTACAAAAGCACACTGCCCCAGATTTATGGAGGTCATGTTGATTTGTTAAGGGCAGCAGACTTGTTGGACCAGAATATTGCCACTTATTTCAGAATCTTACTACATCAATAGTCAGTTATTATTTTAATTACTGGTAAATGTGTGTGTTTATGACTAACTAGGACATGGAAGTCCACCAGTTGCCACCCAGAAAGGCCCATGACACGTACAGATTGATCTGTCAGTGGACAGACCAATCCAATTATACTTTCAGTCTCCGACTGTGTGCATATGCACGGTAAAGCTCATACCATCTGTGATGGGTTACTACAATGGATTCAAAGTTTGCAGATATCCATGGAACCCGTCCACATTTGGACTCACATCTGAATCAGGCCCAGATAGCTTCCATGAGCTTGGGAGCTGCTGCAGGGACAAATAAAACATAAGGGAAGAAGTTCAACTGAGCCTTTATGAAGAAGTAAGTCAAAGATATTTAGGGCATGTTCTGCATGGTTTTAGGCTTGATAGGTAGACCCCATAACTTATAATTGCCATTTTCAAAGTCCGGAACTGGTTAATTATACAAATGTTATTTAGAAAAAATGTCAATGGACCTAGACATGTTCTAATATATGTAAAAAGAAATGCCTTGCAAATATCAGTTGCAAATGAATGATTATAAACATGTGCCATAAAAAAGCTGATTCTGGGGAAAAAAGGATAAGAGTTCCATTATTTGAAACAATTATTAGTTTTTAATGGGCATTTACATGATATATTTCAGGTTTATTAAAATTTTTAAATAACTAAGGCAACTTCAATGTTGTTCTAAAACACATTAATGGTGGAAATGTAAATGTCAACTTAATTTTCTAGTATACTGTAAGTCCTTTTAAATATTTTATTTAAATCACCATAGGGTTCCTTAATTATGGAACCATTAGAATAGTATTAAATACGTGATTATTCATTTAAAAATGCAGCCAGCATAAATATTGTCTGGAATGAAGGAAGAAAATGCTTTACATTAAACACAAAAGTATATAAATTAGTAACTAATAATAAGGACCAATTTAGATGGTCATAAGTTTTTGTGCCCTACATTGACAATGTTTTTAAAAAAAATCTTTTATTGAAGACTTTCATAGTACAAACAGGTGAAGACATGACATAGAATAAGATATTGTCAACAATAACATAACTGTATACATATAAAATGCAGAGAAAAAGAAAAACAAAGCCAAAATATTACACAGAAAATACAGACAATTATTGGATGCAGAAAAATTACAGTCAGATTGTATACAATATGTAGATGATATGTAGCATATAACAAGGTAGAAGTAAGGAATAGAAGAGGAACAAACATGGTTAATAGAAGGGAGAAAGAACGTGGACGGCAGGGACCAGTCGACGCGGGTTGCAAATAATAGAGGGAATGAGTATGAAATAGGTTATACCAGTGGTTCTCAAACTGTGTGCCTTGGCACCTTGGCGTGCCTCGGGACCCTTGCAGGGGTGCACTGGGTTGGTGGTCCAGGACCAATTCAAATTATTTATGGTCAATGAAATAGGCAAAACCAGTGCTGGTGGCTGCCAGTCATAAAATATGTGGACAAACAGAAGCAAATCTGTCCCTCATCACACAACTGACCCTAGGGTTGACATAAAAACACAATTTACTCAATTTAATATGTATTTCTAAATTTCTCAATAAGAAACTTTTGGTTTAGGGGTGCCATAAAAAATATACTGATACTCTAGGGTGCCGTAATTCAAAAAAGTTTGGGAACCACTGGGTTATACAATAGTAAAGGGGTAATATGTTCTATCTGACACAGTAGCAGATAGCATTAATTGTGGTAGGTAAGGTGGGGACATAGTCCTTTTCCATTCTTCAGCAACTTATCATTTAGCAGTATTTAGAATATACTTGTTCAGCATCTGCACCCAGGGGATTAATCAGAGATGGACGCAGATCATTGCATCCGCAGCAAGATCTGCATTCATCTCCTCACATGCTTGGGGCCGCTCAGCTTCACAAATGCGTCCACAGTTTAATTGCAGACAAATCGATTAGAGGTTGACCCCTGGGTGCGCCGGCAGGCGGTTCACCGACATTTTTTTTATCAGAGTGGCTGCATGTGATGTCACACAGCCGCTCCGAAATGATCACAACACGCCCCCATTTTCGTCCGACAGTCCCCTGCAACGACGAAATGCTGCCCCACGACCGCCCCCACTACTGTCAATCACTTTGCGGCCGTATCCCTCCAGGATGCGGGTGCAAGGAGAAGGGTCGTGCATGGCCGGTGCGCGTGTGCAGACCAGGTGGATGTTTTATACAGATGGGGGTGTGGTCTGCGCTCCCTCCAATTGGAATTTGTCTTTATGGGATAAGTTATACCAGTGCAGCCCAGGTGCCTAAGAGGAATTCTTTTCAAGGGTTCCTCGTTAAGCAATAGCAAATACAGAAAAACAGGGACCTGTGGCGCTACTTGATATCTAAGAATTCAGTAATACATAAAAAGTTTAATTATAAAAATCTGTTTATTGTGAACAAAGTACTAAGACAAAACGAAAATCAGTGTTAAATAAGCATTTAAAAATGAGCATTTAAAAATGAGAGACAGCAATACTTTTATACCAATGGTTGTGGCTTGATAAGCACCCCACAGCACCTGTCTGTAATTATTAAAATTCACTGCTCACACATTTTCGTGTTCCACGTTAATTAATAAAGCATCCGAGTCTCAGTGATGCTGTTAGTGTAAAGGGGTGGTGGTTATTAAAATTGATGTATATGTCTCAAGTTCATAAAGCCATAGTGAATAAATGTAACAGTATTCTGATAAAGCAAATGATAGGGTGTATAATAACTTGATATAATGCAGTCAAAAAAACACTTAGTGAGTTTCTTTGGGTCCGATGTTTGTTTTTTTACAAACATCGGACCCAAAGAAACTCACTTGCCAATACCCGGATCCACATAAAGAAATCCTTATTTTTTTGCCGCAGAAAGGAGAGAGAGCGCGCTATCTCATTTGGACTCAGCACACAGGAGAATTTATCAAGTGTTTTTACTAAGTGTTTTTTACTAAGTGTTTTTTTTGACTGCATTATATCAAGTTATTATACCCCCCTCCCCACAGCCTAAACCTACTCACCCTTCCCCTAGAGCTCCCCCCTCGCAGCATAACCTAACCTCTTCCCCTGAGGCTTACCTCTCCAGTGGCCCAGCAGCCAGTCGTCACATGGCCCTATGTGGGCACTGCTATCATGTAGCATAGGACTGCTGATATCAGAGAAGCCGTGAAGTGTCTCAGCAGCTTTTCCATGTATTTGCAAATTTATGTAACAAATATCTCTAAAATGTTATTACCAGATAGGTTCAAGTATTGTTACAGGAAATAGTCAGTGTGCTGGGGAGATACCGGGGAGGGGGGGGGGGGCACCCCCTCTCTGTTTGCTGTCAGCTGTGACCTCTCCCCTTTTCTAGCATTTCAGAATTATCTCCAGAGTGATTGAGCTGCTACCACTGTTTGTTTGCATGTGTGAGAAGGCAATGAATGGGAGCAGCATTTGGAAGGCATGCTGGTCCTTCTAGTGCTAATGAGAGATCTTAGGGGTGGCTCTCAGGTAAGCTAGCCCTCAATCTGGATATAATTTTGTATGACCCTTTATCGTGAGGCCTTACTGTAGACAAATTACATGACCCTGCTATTTTATAGTGCAGGACAGCTGATATCAGAGTAGCCGTGACGTGTCTCAGCAGCTTTCCATGTATTTGCAAAATCATGTAATAAATATCTCTGAAGTTTTATTACCAGATTGGATCAAGTATTGTTAAAGGTAATAGTCAGTGTGCTGTGGGATAAAAGAGGGGGAAGCACCCTCCCTCCCCCTTTCTGTTTGCCATATGCATTTGTGGTCAGAAGCATTTGTGGTGCATTGCTGCTTTTTATTATTATTATTATTATTATTATTATTATCATCACTATTATACACTAAATTCTCAACTTACTTGCATCTACATCAAGTGAATGGCTTGAGCTCAATGGAGTGTCTTCTTTTGTCTTCCTTGAGCACTACTTACCACTGCAGGCCATGTTTAATGCAACGCCAATGTGTAAGGAGCATGTATAGAGATATTCGTCTCTGGAAAGCATCCAAGTGTACATACTGTAGCTATGTAGATTTTTTTTAACAAATCTGGTATAAGAAGCGTGAATCATAATTAAAGTTAAATTATAATGCAGTTTGATAAATGTATTGACCTACAAATGAGCTTCAGCGGAATCAGGTGGAATTATTTCCATATTTTAGAGCGTGAGAAGCAAAATAAATATTCAGCTGTACTTAATTATACATCCCAGGTGACCGAGGAGCAATGTACGACGCCTGCTCTTCCTGACACCAACACAGCTACACACCGGCTGAACATTTGCTGCAAAACTATTTCCTCGCCTCTCAATGTATTGAATATGCATAGGTTGCCTTCTGCAACTTAATATGTAGGACAGAGAAACTGATCCTTCTTTACTTAATACTTGACTGTGTTCCAGGCACTACTGGATAAACTGATTTATGTAGTCGTAAAAAGAGGTTAAACAATTCACTAATATAACAAAGCGTAAAGATATCATACCAAATATTATGTAACGTTAGAAGATGTTTTGCAGAACAATTATAATCTGATGTCTATATAGATTTTTCAGGATACCTAAAATAACTGCAATATTTCGACATTCTTCATCCTTCCGCGTCAGTTAGTATTGCATTTATATATGTTTATATCGACCACCACAGCTTGCCCAATGCTTAGTTATAATAGTTTCTGGCTCCAGAAAAATTGCTGGATAAAATTAATGTACAGTATACTCTATAGTGATTATTTACTGTATCATTTTTAAATAAGGTAACACCAGTTTGGTTTGATTTTGTGTACTGTGTAATGTTCATACTGCATCTTCTTTCCTGTACACAGAGAGACATATACTTGTCTTAAGGGGAGCAGAGTTGGTAGTTGACCAGCTGGTGGAACTTAGTAGAACTTAGGTTCTAAGGTGGTCATTCCGAGTTGATCGCAGCCAGCAACTTTTTGCTGCTGCTGCGATCAACTTGAACACGCCTATGGGGGAGTGTATTTTAGCTTAGCAGGACTGCGAACGCTTGTGCAGCTCTGCTAAGCTAAAAAAATTTCATGCAGAAGTAGACCAGCCCTGGACATACTTACCCTGTGCGATGGATCCAGCAATGATGGGCCCGGCTTTGACGTCACACCTCCGCCCTCCGTTTTCCTGGACATGCCTGCGTTTTACTCACCATGTCCCAAAAACGGCTCCAAACAGTCCGGATGCGCCCTGCCACGCCTCCTTGCTGTCAATCTTCTTAGCGGTCGCCTCAGCGACCGCTTCCATCGGTAGCAGCGACATAACCAGCAATGTCGCGCACGTGCACTGCGGCCGCCACGCATGCACGTTCCGCATCCGTTCGCACTGCAGCGAAAAAACGCTGTGTGGAATGGGTCGGAATGACCCCCTAATTCAGGTTTGATCGAAAATCGTGATCCAACCGTAATTTCGGTGTTCGCCCTGTGGGCTCATGTGCAGAGACCGTCCAATGCGAACGCAGTAAATGCGAACACCTCTGTCTGATTGAAAGGCAGAGGCATTCGCGGGGCAGGAGAGGGGTGGCAACGCTCCATTTCCAAGGTGGAGATGGAGAGTTGCAGGGGCAGTGGCAGGGAAATGGGGGTGGCGGTTTCCGAACCGGGGCATGGCAGCGGCTTTAACGGGACAATAAATTCCAATCACAAAGATGGCGGCAGGCCTCCTGCCATCGCAGCCAGGCTGCGCTGGCAGGAGCCATCCACAATTTCAGCGATCATGCTGAAATTGCGGTGCGATCATAATTTCATACTCATTCATTTATGGTATTTGGGGTATTGCCTTGCTTAACAGACAACGCTGACATTTTTATTGTACCATTTGCGTGAATATCAACAATGTCTGCATCTAAGAACCAAGTCCTAATACACCAGCTTTCACATGCACACACTTTATTAGGTAGACCTCTACAGCTGCTCTTTAATGCAAATATCTAATTGTCCAACCAACTCAACTCAATTCAAAAAAGCGAGGAGACCTGGTCATGTGGGTAAGTTATACTGTTGTTCAGATAAAACAGCAAAATTAGGTAAGAAAATATACTGTATTTAGGTGACTTTTTGATTGTGGAATTATTGTTGCAATTGAAGATTAGAAAAATGGTACCCAATGTAGTGTGGTGACTTGCCAATTGTCAATGGTTTATGCGAGTGGCGGTGGTGTAATGGCATGGGGAATTATTTCTCCACACACTTAAAGCACCCTACTAACAAATTAGCATAATTTAAAGGCCATGTGGAACCCTGTATGGTCATAGTCTATCTGTCTTCTAGTAGCTACTTCCAATAGGATAGCGTGCCATGTCACAGAAGAAATATCATCTCAAACCGGTTCCACCATGACAATGAGTTCAGTGCACTCCAATGGTCTCATCAGGCACTAGATCTCACACATTAGAGCACCTTTGGGAAGTGGTGGAATGGACATTCATGACCAAATAGCATCTGACCACATCTCACACCAAACTTGCATGATGCTCAGTGCAGCTGTGATGAAGTGACCCAAGAGGACTGAGAATGGTCTGGGATGTAAGTGTATAACGGGACAAGAGGGGACAGAAGCAAGGGCAGCTGAGATGACCTTGCAGATGCCAGATCCATTTACCATTACATTATAAATAATGCTTGCCTTAGCAATGTCACAAAATCCTAGTGGTCTCCTCCCCTATGGAGGTGGTGTGAGGGTGGTGCAATTTGCATGAAAACACTAAGAAGTATTTTTAATAAACATGAAGGGTGGTTACGTTGGATCAGTATAAAAGCCCTAATAAGCATAATAGGAATAGATCTGTATGGTATGAATTGTTAACAGTCATAATGTCAACATTTATATTATCGACATGGTCATAATGCCAACAGTCAACAGGTCAAAAGCACAGCCAATAGGTTGACAGAGTTAAGAGGGCAACATGCAAATGGTTGAAACAGTCGAGACATTGTTTTTGTTTTTATAACTCTCTTGCAACCCCTAACCCTAAGTCTCCCCCTGGTGCCTAACCCTAACCTTCCGACTGGAACCTAACCCTTCACCAATTGCCTAACCCTAACTGTCCCTTCCAGCAGTTGAATCCTAACCCTCCCCCAGGTTCCTAACCCTCACCCCTAACACTAATTCCTAACACTAACCAAAACCCTAAAAGTCATAAAAAAATCATAAAAAACAATGTTTTGACATTTTACATGTCAACCTGTCGACCTAAGTCCATGTTGACCATTTAACTGTTGGCCTTTTGACCCTGTTGACCTTTTTCACCTACTGACATCAACCATCTGGTGTCAACCTATTGACTGTCTATTTACTGTCTTTCTTCCATCTGTATACCATCCACACTTAACATGTAGACACTGATGAAATAACAACATGTTAGAATGTCAACATATATTGTTCCTGGTGTCCCAAAATCAAAACCAGCAAAAATGGTCTGGTGTACATCTCTAATCTCTAGTTTATACAAAAGTTCAGGTATTCATACCTCCCACCCCCCCACACCCCAGAAATATAAGGTAGGGAGAGCTACCTTATATTTCTGGGGTGTGGGGGGGGTGGGAGTTATGAATACCTGAACTTTTGTATAAACTAGAGATTAGAGATGTACACCAGACCATTTTTGCTGGTTTTGATTTTGGATTCGGCTATGTATCTCGGCCATGACTGGTTGTGGTTTGGGATTTTTTTTTAAAATGACAAAAAAAAGCTAAAATCACATAATTTGGGCCTTTTTTTCGTTCCTAAAGTATTATTAACCTCAATAACATAAATTTCCACTCAATTCCAGTAAATTTTGACCACCTCATATCTAACAATATTGTTTTCATAGGCTTTAGGTCAAAAGCTATAGCGATCTGCCTGGTTACACCACAAAGACGAGGCAGTTTATAGCAAATCTATGAAACATTGCCACGTTATCCAGTCTTTAGGTCGACAACACTTAGGTCGACACTCATCAAGTCAACCACTGTTGGTCGACATACACTAGGTCAACATGTTCACTAGATTGACATGGCCGATACATGAAAAGGTCGATATGGGGTTTTTTTTTTTTTAATAATTTTTTTTAACTTTTTCATACTTTACAATCCATGTAGACTACCATTGGGAATAGTAACCTGTGCCAAGTACAGCAGTAGTGGAGCGAGGCACCTTGCCCAAACCATGGCAAGCGAAGCAAGCCATGCGAGGGCACATGGTGCACTAATTGGGGTTCCCGGTCACTTTACGAAGAAACCGACACCCAAAATAAATTGCAAAAACTCATGTCGGCCTTTTTCCACGTCAACCTTTTCCATGTCAACATTATGACCGTGTCGACCTATTTTAGGTGTCGACCTAGTCACTGTCGACCAATAGTGGTTGACCTAATGATTGTTGACCTAGTTACTGTTGACCTTATGATCCACACCCCATTGCCACAGCATACTGGGGTACAGTGTACAGAACAGTACAAACAATAGATAGATAGATAGATAGATAGATAGATAGATAGATAGATAGATAGATAGATAGAGATATAGATATAAATATATTTTTTTATTTTAATTTTTAAGAACTCGCAGCTCTATTCAAACTGCTTGTAGTTACAGGGCTTTGAACAAAGTACGCTAAGGTAAAGCGCACCAAACAGTACAAACAATAGAAGAATATATTTATTTTTTACTTCGCAGCTCAACTCTCACTGCAGCAATTGAAAGGGCTTTTATTTTATTATGTAGGTGAATAATAATCGCACAGGGGTACAGCATACATAGGTTGTGCAAACTTAAAATAATCAAATGTTTTAACCTTTTTTTTCTTTTTTTGCAACTGATAATGACAATACACACTGTAGTGCTGCTTGTGAACACACAGTCACTTTATAAAGAAACAGCACAGCCAATTTACCCAACAAAGTACAGCGAAGCACACAGCAGGGTGCCCCTGTATACACTGACAGTGACAATAATACACAGCTAAGCCAATACAGCAGAGTACAACGCAGCACACAGCAGCATGCCCCTACAGTTACATTGACAATTACTATAATACACATCTCAGCCAATACAGCAGTGTACAGCACAGCATAGAGCAGCGTGCCTCTGTATACACTGAGAGTGACTATAATACACAGCTAAGCATGTACAGCAGAGTACAGCGCAGTATACAGCAGCGTGCCCCTGTATACACTGACAGTGACTATAATACACAGCTAAGCATGTACAGCAGAGTACAGCACAGCACACAGCAGCATGCCCCTACAGTTACATTGACAATTACTATAATACACATCTCAGCCAATACAGCAGTGTACAGCGCAGTATACAGCAGCGTGCCCCTGTATACACTGACAGTGACAATAATACACAGCTAAGCCAATACAGCAGAGTACAACGCAGCACACAGCAGCATGCCCCTACAGTTACATTGACAATTACTATAATACACATCTCAGCCAATACAGCAGTGTACAGCACAGCATAGAGCAGCGTGCCCCTGTATACACTGACAGTGACTATAATACACAGCTAAGCCAATACAGCAGAGTACAACGCAGCACACAGCAGCATGCCCCTACAGTTACATTGACAATTACTATAATACACATCTCAGCCAATACAGCAGTGTACAGCACAGCATAGAGCAGCGTGCCCCTGTATACACTGACAGTGACTATAATACACATCTCAGCCAATACAGCAGTGTACAGCACAGCATACAGCAGCGTGCCTCTGTATACACTGACAGTGACTATAATACACAGCTAAGCCAATACAGCAGAGTACAATGCAGCACACAGCAGCATGCCCCTACAGTTACATTGACAATTACTATAATACACATCTCAGCCAATACAGCAGTGTACAACACAGCATAGAGCAGCGTGCCCCTGTATACACTGACAGTGACTATAATACACATCTCAGCCAATACAGCAGTGTACAGCGCAGCATACAGCAGCGTGCCCCTGTATACACTGACAGTGAATACAATACACATAGAATCCCTGACCTGTGATATTCCGATGCAGGGATGATGACTTTTTGCCCCAATGTGTAATCCGAGCCTGGCAGGAACCCCCGAGACTCAGATCCCGTAAGTTCAGAGCTGTTCAGATTCCAGGCAATGTGAACCACTCATCTCTAGTATAAACTGTGTGAATGATTATTGTTTTGAATACAATGTGCTACGATTTTGCCATATTGTTTTTCAAAGTACTGTGTTCATTTCTTTTCTACCATACACCATCATTATTGTACTCATCCGTACAGTGACTAATGCTAAAATTTACTGTGTTTAAAACTATTATTTTTTTTTATAAGTTATTTGGTGAAGTATTTAGTTTCCTGCCCTTTTCGTTAATTGTTTATTTTACAATAAAATGGCATTGTCCTTAAGCCTTATTCCATCATAAATGTTAATTAATCCCTAACATTTATCCAAAGTACATTAGTTGTGCAGCAAATAATGAGTAATATATTCATATTTAGTATTAATAATAACAATCACATATGCTTCATTGTAAACGCGGCTCTATTTGCATCAGTAATTTGTTCCAAACCTTTAAACTTGAATATATTGCTTTTGTCTCATTAAAATCATGGTCTTTGAAAATAGTCATTGTGCTTTTCTAATTCCTGCTGCTCAGTCTAGTAGCTATTACCTAATGGTTTGACTTAAAGGTCAATGAGTAGAGACCAGGGAAAGTTAATCATAAGCAAATTAATTATCCTGATCAATCTTTTGCATTTTGAAATGTCACACTTTACCCTTGCAGCCAAACCACCATTCACTTTATAATTGTTATTCATATGTAATTATTTGTGTTTGAGACTTCGCATTGACAGCGCAATATCTGCGTATTATAACAAAACCGTACTCAATAACAGCAGTTTATTAAATGAAACATGTTGCCCATTTTCATCTTATAGGTTTGCTGGTAAATCGGAAGTTCTTAATTTAATGGTTTAAGATTATTTTAACCGCATTAGAAAAAGGTCAATGGACTCTGCATTATGGGTCTTATTCAGGTTTGTTAGCAAACCAAAAAAGCTAGCAATTGGGCAAAACCATGTGCACTGCAGGTGGAGCAGATGTAACATGTGCAGAGAGAGTTAGATTTGGGTGGGGTGTGTTCAAAACGAAATCTAAATTGCAGCGTAAAAATAAAGCAGCCAGTATTTACCATGCACAGATACAATATAACCCACCCAAATCTAACTCTCTCTGCACATGTTACATCTGCCCCACCTGCAGTGCACATGGCTTTGCCCAATTTCTAACTTTCTTGGGGGGGGATCATTCAGATCTGATCGCTAGGCAACGATTTTTGCTGTCCTGCGATCAGATAGTCGCCACCCATAGGGGAGTGTATTTTCACTGTGCAAGTGTGCGAACGCATGTGTAGCCAGGCTTGGACTGGGGTACAGGGGAAACCACCGGTGGGCCCCACTGCCGTCGCTGACCGGATATCCCCGTTGCAGCCGTCCATCGCGCCTGTGTATTGCAGTGCATATGCACGCACAGCAGCAATTAGATCTGAATGACCCCCTTGGTTTGATAACAACTCTGAACACGACCCCTCACCCTACCGTGTCAGCTTGTAAAATCATTGGCTCCAGATGGAGGCTGCAGACGGGGGATGGAAAAATCCCTCTCCTCCAAAAATACCTCCATATGGGGAAGATTTATCAAACCTTGAAGAGAGATAAAGTGGAGAGAGATAAAGTGGAGAGAGATAAAATATCACCCAAACAACTTCAAACTCAAACAGCCTGTAACATGGCAGTTAGGAGCTGATTGGCTGGCACATTATCTATTTCCAGTTTATCTTTCTCCAAGCCTTGATGCATCTCCCCCTAAATGGGCAAATCCAGGTGTGATCTTTCATACAGTATGTAAATCTCTCACCGCCTGTCTTTTAAAAAGTTTGGGAACCACTGCTTTAACCACTTAACTGGCATGGTCAGATCTCACGCGACTGCGCCATCCCACTGTGCCCCCCTCCCCCATTTTTTGACGAGGAGATCCGATCTGCAGATGTGCATAATATAATATTTAAACATTTTAAAATATACTTTTTAAACTATATTAAATAAAATAAAAGATCTGGCATCGGATCGATACAGTAGAGACGTGTACTTCTATAAATCAGCAAGTCTGATATAAAATTAGATATTCGGGATGTACTGGCAATACTTAATGTATAACTTGGCAGGGCATGCTGGTACTTGTAGTTCCATTGCAGCTGGAGTGCCAAAGGTTGCTTGACCCCTTTTATCGAGAACACTAAATAATTCAGTATGTATGTGGAGAAATATTAATATACAGAAAATGTTAGATGAATCACATATATACGGTGGGTTTAGGGAATGAGACTAACTTCAAGGCCACACGTCACTGAGACACTTCTGAGTGTCTCATAAAACATTTATGGGTATTGGAGAATTATTTATTGCTGCCAAATGTGGAATAATAACTACTGTATAAGGAATCGGAGACAGAGATCTGTCTCCGACTGCAAACCAAGAGGAACAGCGTGAATCTATACTTTGTATAGGGTCAAATTACTTAATTTTGATATATATATATATATATATATATATATATTTGTTTTGCATCATGGGGCCCATTTATCACATGAAAATTTGCAGGTACCCACAATTGTTGGGGATGCACCATGGAGTGACCACACCAGATGTCTCTGATATCTGCCACATCTCCTCCATATCTGACACAGACGCAAGGTCTCTATGGGGGCTTCTAGGCTGTTCAATTTACCAAGCTACGGAATGCAAATCTTTAGACAGTGTTAGTCATTGTAGCCTATAGGCTACATTCGCAGAGTCGTAGGATTCCTCCCCGGTGCTGCCCGCCCGCCCTTGCACTTGCGGATGTTGTAGCACAAAGTGATCACAGATATGATCATCTTACTTCTACTGATCGCTGGGACGGGCTTTTATCAGAGCCCCTGTCCCGGTAACACAGTAATAGTACATTCAGGCAAATAAGGATCCTTACTGACACAAATTGCAGTGAACAGGAATCCTTAGTATTGGGGTCAGACAGCAGACATTAATAAATATGTCTGTATACAGTTTACTTACGAGGGTTTAAACACTGCATTTGACTAGAGAGGAGCAATTTGGATTACCTGGAATCCGACCACATCTGAGCTCTGGTTTTCCCGCCAGGCTCAAATTCCAAATCGAGGCAAAATGTCATCCTCCCAGCGTCGGTTTCCTTTGGGTTTTGGTTCTATATAAAGACCTGGGGGTAAATTTACCAAGATGGGAGTTCTATTTAAGATGGGATGTTGCCCATAGCAACCAATCAGATTCTACTTCTCATTTATCTAGCACCTTCTAGAAGACAATACCTGGAATCTGATTGGTTGCTATGGGCAACATCCCATCTTAAATAGAACTCCCATCTTAGTAAATTTACCCCCTGGTGTTGGTGACTCTGCGCCTTTTCACTCCTGTCACGCTGCTGTGTGCTGCACTGCACTCTGCTGTCTGTGTCCATCTACAAGTGGCTGTGCTGTGTCCATTAAGTGGCTGTGCTGGCTGCATTTCCAAGTGGCTGTGCTGTGTAAATCAGTGTCATAACTAGACATTTTAGCGATGTGTGAAGGAAAAAGCATTGGCGCCCCCCTCCCCATATTTAAAATAGGGCCAGTGGGCGCGCAACAAATATATAGGGGCGTGGCTCCATGGGGAAGGAGCGTGGCTACAAAATAATACCAATTCATATTACACTGCACAGTAGTCTCCATTCTTCAAATTATGCCACACGCTTGCACCACTTACACACATTACACCAGGTAGAGCCCCTTTTACACATTACGCCAGGTAGAGTCCCTTTTACACAATGCGCCAGGTAGAGTCACCTTTTGCACATTATGCCAGGTAAAGTCCCCTTTTACACATTAAGCCAGGTGGAGTCCCCTTTTACACAATGCGACAGGTAGAACCCCTATTACACAATGTGCTAGGCAGAGCCCCTTTTACACAATGCACCAGGTAGAACCCCTATAACACAATGTGCTAGGCAGAGCCCCTTTTACACAGTGCACCAGGTAGAGCCCTTTTACACAATGCGCCAGGTAGAGTAATGAAAAATAAAATTGCTATTTTAAGCACTACTCACTCGCTGTACTGTAATATGCCTCCTCCTCTCTATCCCTCCACCCAAACGCTGTGGCTCCTCGTGGTGTAGGGCACTGTGGGAGTCATCTGGGGCTGCGAGAGACGTCATCACATCTCTGTCTGGAGACACTGCAGGTGGGTGGGCGGAGCATCCGATCCGGTAGTGCTGCAAGACTGTATACTAGTGGTGCTCTCAGCAGCATGGAAGGAGCTGAGCGCACACCACTACATACACTGGAGCGCTGCAACGACGGGTGGGAGGCGGGAAGCAGGCAGCTGTAAGTGAGCAGCTATGCTGCCAGATGGTGTGCCCACAGTGCATATGCACTGTGGGCAAGGCACCACTGGCACACAGCTAGTTACAGCCCTGATGTCCATTAAGTGGCTTTGCTGTGTCTATCTACAAGTGGCTATACTGTGTTAATTAAGCAGCTGTGTTGTGTCTAACCACAAGCTATGGGCCTAATTCAGACCTGATCGCAGCAGCAAAATTGTTCTCTAATAGGAAAAACCATGTTCACTGCAGGTGGGGCAGATGTAACATGTGCAGAGACAGTTAGATTTGGTTGGGTTATTTTGTTTCTGTGCAGGGTAAATACTGGCTGCTTTATTTTTACACAGCAATTTAGATTTCGGTTTGAACGCACCCCACCCATATCTAACTCTCTCTGCACATGTTACATCTGCCCCACCTGCAGTGCACATGGTTTTGCCCATTGAAGAACAATTTTGGTGCTACGATCAGGTCTGAATTAGGCTCTATGTCCAGTCCCCTTAGTCTAATTCTGTTGCACAGTGGTGCTGCACTGACTCCACAGGCCATACCCCACCCACTGCGTTCAAAGCTAAGCAGTGTGACACTGTATTGTACATTGCCAAAAAAGTAAAATAATATATAAAAAAGTTTAATAGTAACAAAAATGAAAAAAGGTTACAAAAATTGCTTTGTTTAAATGCTCTGTACCCCAGTGCATTTATTCACATACATATATAAGTCCTGTGACTCCGAACAGTGTGAGCCAAGCTGCCAATTAAAAAAAAGAATAAAAAATATTGTTGTATAATTTGTTTGTACAGTACTGTGCACTCTACCCCAGTATGCTCTGTACCCCAGTCTGCTTTATTCACTTCGCATACATATAAAAGTGGTCTGAGTTGCCAGTTAAACAATGGATAATGATCAGTTTAGAGAAGAACAGAGGCAGCAACCCAATACTATCAATGCAGGTGCTGCCACCAGTCTTGACAACACTAGTCCTTCAACTTCATCTACTAAAGCCAATGCCCAAGGACATAAATGAAGTAAGGGGCCAATTCAAACCTGATCGATTTTGTGCTAAATCGCACAGTGGCCAATTATCGAATTTCTGCGCATGTGTATGCACTGCAATACGCAGGCGTGAAGCCAAACAGTGACAGGATGGAGCAAAAATTTCTATCGTATAGCATTTGCAAGGCGATTGACAGGAAGAGGGCATTTGTGGGTGGTAACTGTCCGTTTTCTGGGAGTGTCAGGAAAAATGCAGGCTTTCCCAAGCGTTTTCTGTGAGGGTGTGTGATGTCATCTCTGGCCCCAATCAGCCTGTTTGTATCACACTGTAGGAGTAAATCCTGGGCTACGCACAGACTGCACAGTATGGAAAAATCATTTGATGGTGAGTGAGTTGCGAACGGATTTGCAGATGTCCGCTGTCTGGCAAAGTTTTTACACGGCATACACATGCATTCGCACACTTGCAAAGGGCAGGTTTTCACTCTCCTTGGGCGGCGACTATCTGATCACAGACCTCTGCAAATTTGCAACACAGCAATCAGGTCTGAACTACAGTAGGCCCATAGTTATGGCATCTGAAATTTAAAAACACTACATATCTTAAAGTGGTAAAGAAAAAAAAATACCTCTATTAAAAGGGAGAGGTTAGTGAAGAAAAATTACATACCATTCACCACACAAAGTGGAAAGGAAAGGCTCAGGCCTTGCCCTTTATTCAAGAGTGTTGGTTCTGCAACTGCCTCTCATTAGGATACAAGACCTTTTCACTCAGAGTCTAGAAGAGTGTCTAAAAAAATGAAAACCACTGAGGCAGTAAAACAAACTGTCACAAATTCCTGAGGAGTGTTTAGGTTTGTCCACATCAGCTATGTGTGAGTCAGAGCCGGATTAAGTCGCTGGGGGGCCCGGGGTACTTAAAACAGTGGGGCCCCTATTCAAGAGAGGAGGAGGAGGACCGGGGGGGGGGGGGGGGAGGATGTCACTCACATACCATCCAGTGAACGAATTGCGCTCCCGTCCCCGCCAACCGTACAGACAGCAGAGCGACGGATCAGCTCTCCAATCATGTATGAATGAAGCAGCCTGCCGCTCAGCCATTGGGGCAGCCTACTTCACTCATACGTTATTGGACAGCTGAGCCGTCTGTGCGTTTCACAGTTTTTTGGTCTATTCGACCCCCCAAAAAAAGGCATGGAGAAAACGGTGCAAAACACTGTCGAAAACTCCCGCTATTGGCTACCAAACGGTCGAATTAGTGCCGATTTTCCGACTGTCGGAAAACTCGGCACTAATTGAATATCCCCCTATGCCTCAGACATGGGCACACTAGTCATGAGCATGGCTATATCTGTAGATATTGATATATGTACTGTATACACACACATAGTAAAACACACACATTAAAATACATATATACACACACACCCATAGAGAAAAAACACCCACACCTACAGCTAAACACACATAGCAAAACACATATATACACACAAACACACACATCCATAGGAAAACACATACACACACTAAACACCAATAGCAAAACACATACACACACACCCATAGGAAAACAGATATACACATACACACCCATAGCAAAACAAACACACAAACAGCTAAACATACACACACAGCCAGCAAAACACACACACACCCTTGTATTTACAGTACATGTGTTTTCTTTATCCACAACTTACTTTGCTGCACCTCCTGGCTCTGGCTCCTTGGTTCCGGCAAGGCTCTTCACTGCAGGGGGTGAGTGCTGACGTCTCCAGTGCACACACTGCTGCCCTGTCAGTGACTCTCCCTCCTCCCTCCCGGCCTCCCCCTTCTCCCAGCATGCAGTCACAGACAGTGGGCAACACAGGAAACTGATAGCTGCTGCAGCAGCGCGGTGGCGAGTTGAAGGGTGATGAGATCACCCTTCTCACTCACTGGCGCCGTGTCCTGTGTGCAGACTACCTTCTTTGTCAGGGCCCACGGCGCAGCGGCAGGCAGCGTGTAATGAGTCAGGCTGACTCATTACATTGCTGCCAACTGTGGGCCCCTTCATAGCGCTGGGCCTCTGTGCATTGCACTGGCGCAAGTTCCGCCGCTGGTGGTGTGGAAGGGGGCCCTTTTGGGAAGGGGGGCCCGGGGATACGTACGTATCCCCGGGACCCCCCCCCCCCTTAATCCGGCTCTGGTGTGAGTCTAACATTTCTCACAGTGTCCTCTTTAACCTCCTTTCACCATTTCTGCACGATCTGCACTTGTGAGGAGCAGTACAAGTAAAGATAGTAATGGGGGCATAATAGAAATTAAGGATTCATTTGTGGAAGTGGAACAGGATGAGGATATGTGTGTACTACTACTATCTGACACTGAGGATGTTGATGATGTTGTGTGTGCAAATCAGCCACCAGTGGCTGCAGTTCTTGCCCGTGATTAAAAGAAAGCCATTTTGATGCCTGGGTGTAAGACCAAAAAAGCCACCTCTAGGGTGTGGAATTATTTTTCCACAATCCTGACAATGATTGTGAGGGCATCTGCTTCATTTGTGAGTTCAAAGTTAGAAGAGGTAGGGACGTTAGCCATCTAGGCTCCTCCTCCATGTTACGTCATTTGCAGCGAATTCATAAAATTTGTTTTACAAGGTTTTAATGTAATTATCACCCTCATTATCAACCTCCTCATTAGTGATCGGTGGTAGTCCCTCCAAAAAAATTTTGTGTGGGTCCAAACAAAGCAAGACTTTCAGTCACAAAAGTGTCAGTTCCTGCCACTGAAGTGCTTGATTTGTTACACTGGGCATGACATTTTTAATATCCAACATAAGGATGAGAAGGAGGCCCAAGGACAATCTTACACCACTCTTCATTTCTACACTGCTGTGTGGCAATGTTTCATAGATGTGCTATAAACTACCTTATGTTTGTGCCGCTGCTCTGTCGGTTAGTAACCAGCCAGCTTGCTGCAGTCTTTGGGGGTTATTCAGTATGGATTGCAAATTCTGCTAAAAAGCAGAATCTGCAATCCGTTCTTTTGCATGCTGGGGGCCATCCATCGCAGGGCAAGACCACCCAGCATGCTAAACAGCAGGGAGTTGCAGCAACTGTGGACGATCCCCTGCTGCCACAGATAGGCTGCGTATGCAGGCGGTCCACTGCCATTTTCATTATCAGAGCGGCTGCATGTGACATCACACAGTTGCCCCAAAAATGACGCCGACCCACCTCCGTTTTCGTCGCGTCAGCCCTGCAATGCTCCGTCCCCACCACGCAAACGCTTCTGCATGTCAATCAAGCAGAGGTGTTTGCAGCCAATGCAATCAGATCACATTGGCTGCTAGCACACATGCAGGACAGGATCAGCGCATGAGCACTGCAGCCGGTGTTATTGCGGTCGCTAGGATTAGCGATGCAACCTTAATCACCCCCTATGGACTAAAATGGATGAAAACTATATTGTGAGCTATAAGGTGGTCAAAATTAACTGGAAACGAATGTAAATTAATGTCATTGAAGTTAATATTACTTTAGGAACAAAAACAGGCCAAAATTCTGTGATTTTATTTGTTTTTATGATTTTGTCTAAAAAAATACACATCAAAACCAAAATCCACAAAGGCAGTTGGGGCAAAACCAATATAGATCCAATACACGGAGTTACATATCCAAAACCCAAAATTTGGTCCGGCGCACATACAGTATCTACTTCTAAGTAAATCTCACAGGATGCCAATGTTTGCCCATCATCTGTGTTACGGGCAGTTTTTACATTGCTAACATAATTTGCAGTATACTACAGACTGGACTACAGCCTGGAAACTCACCCGGACACCAAGGTGAGTACCCCAGCCGCAACCTGGATGATAAAGCTATACTGTCTAGTTAGACAGTCAATATGGTCATGTGGTCGATGTGTATTAGTGCTTAAGATCGGCAGCTACAAATGACAAATGGACGACAGGTGTAAAAGGTCGACATGACAATGGCCGACAGACAAATAGTCAACACATGCTTTTTGGGTTTCTCACATATTTTCCCAACATTTGCTTGATTTACTATCCACATAGACTATGACTGGGAAGAGTAACCTGTGGTGAGTGCAGTGGTAGTGGATCGAGCCACCTTCCCTGAAGCATGGCGAGTAAAGCGAGCCCGCGAAGGTCTACATTTCTACTGATGGTGGTCACAGAACATGAAATATATAAGACGTGGCAAAAAAAAAAAAGTTTTAATAATTTTTGCATCGACTGTTGGCATGTCATAATATTGTACCTGTTGACCTGAACAACTGTCAACCTTTTATCTGTCAACCTTCTGTACCTGTCGGCCTATGCATGTCGACTATATGGTGTTGACCTATTGACTGTTTATCTAGACTATTTAGGCCTTCTATACCCCCCACCCTCCCTCCCAAGCCTCCTGGTTATCACTGATGCCAAGCAGGCCTCACCCCCATATATACAGTGCACCCAACAGGTAGAGCAGTCAGCATTTTCATTTTTCCAGGTTCCCTGATTGCCCACTGAGGAAGTAGATGGTTTGGGGTCTTGAGGGAGCAATTCATGGCAAATCACATCATCAACGCACGATCCCTGCTACTCAATGGGGATTATGCAATTCACAATGCCATGGAGCCACATCACCTACCTCCAGCATCTACCACCCTGAATGTCAGCAAGAATGAGGCATAAGTTCCTAGTGACTGCATAGGCGGCATTCTGATGAGTATTGGTTCAGAATGGCTGCCTGAGCCATGCGTGTGTGAGTGACAGTTTGAAACAAGCTTTAAACAATTCTAGCTGTGTGATTAACAAAAAAACACGCTCTCCTCATCATGTTGTCTGTAAGGTAACAGCAGCGTAAACTCACAAGGCCACACAAACCTGTCACTGAAATACTTCATTAGATAATAAACAGATTTCTCTCTCCAAGGTGAAAGTAACACAAAAAAATATAAAGTAAAACTTGGTTTTCAAGATACAGAGTGAGCGCAATATCCTTCCATGACTTCTGAGAACCAGAACAAAAGAAAATTGACCAAAAAGATTCACAAAATAAAAAGTATTACAGTAGAAGTCGAAAATCATTGAGAAATGACTCTGGCGGCAAAAAAGAGGAGGATGGAGCAACATGTCATGGTTACAATTTGCTGTGAGTTTAGAACGGCTTGTTCAAGGTTCATCCAATCTATATATATAAAAAAAAGAGAATGCTTAAGAAAGGGATAATGTACCAGCCAATTTCACAATCAGAGCAGTGACATAATTCATTTTATTTCCAGACTCGAGCTGCCTGGACAATAGATCATCAAAGTGTAAGATCACCTTTTTAGCTCAGATCATGTATCTTGTCAAGTCTTACGCTGTATAATAATGACATTTATCAAGCCCATATGTTCCTATTAGGATGGGAGATATATGGGGATTTTTTAAGGATCTCTCTAAGCTCTTCTCTTTTTCAGCTGAGAACAGAGATAAGAAATAAAGAGAACAATGGGCTCCTTTGAGATTTTAGTCAAAATCAAGACAACTTCTGGTTGGCGTTATGATGGAACTACAAGTCCCAGCACAGGACCCCCATAACTGTAGAGCTATAGGGTTGGACTGACCCACAGGGGTACAGGGGGAAAACCCCGGTTTGCCCCACTGCTTGGGGGCCCACCTCCTCTTCTAGGGATCAGATTCCAGACTCTGCAGCTTAATTATACATTATACATAGGTTACATTATACTGCACAGACCTATGGTATTTTTTCTACAGTGCATTACTGTTATTATTCAGGTACATTATCATTCATGCACCAGCAGTATTTACTATATATATATATTATCAAGGGGCCCAGACCATACTCTCTCTAATGGTTAGCCAAACCTCTGTAGCAGCTGGCCACACCCCTAAGCATGGGCCCCTACCGATGCATTCCCCCGGTGGGCCCTTCATGCCCCAGTCCAACACTGGAGAGCTATAGGTTGCTTAAACCTGGTCTATAGCATCATATCTCCCAACTGTCCCATTTTTCATGGGAAAGTCCCGTTTTTTCGGTCTCTTGTTGAGAGACGGAGGCGCAGTGTTACAAACATGAATACCTGAATTAGAGATGAGCGCCGGAAATTTTTCGGGTTTTGTGTTTTGGTTTTGGGTTCGGTTCCGCGGCCGTGTTTTGGGTTCGACCGCGTTTTGGCAAAACCTCACCGAATTTTTTTTGTCGGATTCGGGTGTGTTTTGGATTCGGGTGTTTTTTTAAAAAAAACCTAAAAAACAGCTTAAATCATAGAATTTGGGGGTAATTTTGATCCCAAAGTATTATTAACCTCAAAAAACATAATTTACACTCATTTTCAGCCTATTCTGAACACATCACACCTCACAATATTATTTTTAGTCCTAAAATTTGCACCGAGGTCGCTGTGTGAGTAAGATAAGCGACCCTAGTGGCCGACACAAACACCGGGCCCATCTAGGAGTGGCACTGCAGTGTCACGCAGGATGGCCCTTCCAAAAAACCCTCCCCAAACAGCACATGACGCAAAGAAAAAAAGAGGCGCAATGAGGTAGCTGACTGTGTGAGTAAGATTAGCGACCCTAGTGGCCGACACAAACACCGGGCACATCTAGGAGTGGCACTGCAGTGTCACGCAGGATGTCCCTTCCAAAAAACCCTCCCCAAACAGCACATGACGCAAAGAAAAAAAGAGGCGCAATGAGGTAGCTGTGTGAGTAAGATTAGCGACCCTAGTGGCCGACACAAACACCGGGCCCATCTAGGAGTGGCACTGCAGTGTCACGCAGGATGTCCCTTCCAAAAAACCCTCCCCAATCAGCACATGATGCAAAGAAAAAGAAAAGAAAAAAGAGGTGCAAGATGGAATTATCCTTGGGCCCTCCCACCCACCCTTATGTTGTATAAACAAAACAGGACATGCACACTTTAACCAACCCATCATTTCAGTGACAGGGTCTGCCACACGACTGTGACTGATATGACGGGTTGGTTTGGACCCCCCCCAAAAAAGAAGCAATTAATCTCTCCTTGCACAAACTGGCTCTACAGAGGCAAGATGTCCACCTCATCTTCACCCTCCGATATATCACCGTGTACATCCCCCTCCTCACAGATTATCAATTCGTCCCCACTGGAATCCACCATCTCAGCTCCCTGTGTACTTTGTGGAGGCAATTGCTGCTGGTCAATGTCTCCGCGGAGGAATTGATTATAATTCATTTTAATGAACATCATCTTCTCCACATTTTCTGGATGTAACCTCGTACGCCGATTGCTGACAAGGTGAGCGGCGGCACTAAACACTCTTTCGGAGTACACACTTGTGGGAGGGCAACTTAGGTAGAATAAAGCCAGTTTGTGCAAGGGCCTCCAAATTGCCTCTTTTTCCTGCCAGTATAAGTACGGACTGTGTGACGTGCCTACTTGGATGCGGTCACTCATATAATCCTCCACCATTCTATCAATGTTGAGAGAATCATATGCAGTGACAGTAGACGACATGTCCGTAATCGTTGTCAGGTCCTTCAGTCCGGACCAGATGTCAGCATCAGCAGTCGCTCCAGACTGCCCTGCATCACCGCCAGCGGGTGGGCTCGGAATTCTGAGCCTTTTCCTCGCACCCCCAGTTGCGGGAGAATGTGAAGGAGGAGATGTTGACAGGTCGCGTTCCGCTTGACTTGACAATTTTGTCACCAGCAGGTCTTTCAACCCCAGCAGACCTGTGTCTGCCGGAAAGAGAGATCCAAGGTAGGCTTTAAATCTAGGATCGAGCACGGTGGCCAAAATGTAGTGCTCTGATTTCAACAGATTGACCACCCGTGAATCCTTGTTAAGCGAATTAAGGGCTGCATCCACAAGTCCCACATGCCTAGCGGAATCGCTCCGTGTTAGCTCCTTCTTCAATGCCTCCAGCTTCTTCTGCAAAAGCCTGATGAGGGGAATGACCTGACTCAGGCTGGCAGTGTCTGAACTGACTTCACGTGTGGCAAGTTCAAAGGGCATCAGAACCTTGCACAACGTTGAAATCATTCTCCACTGCACTTGAGACAGGTGCATTCCATCTCCTATATCGTGCTCAATTGTATAGGCTTGAATGGCCTTTTGCTGCTCCTCCAACCTCTGAAGCATATAGAGGGTTGAATTCCACCTCGTTACCACTTCTTGCTTCAGATGATGGCAGGGCAGGTTCAGTAGTTTTTGGTGGTGCTCCAGTCTTCTGTACGTGGTGCCTGTACGCCGAAAGTGTCCCGCAATTTTTCTGGCCACCGACAGCATCTCTTGCACGCCCCTGTCGTTTTTTAAAAAATTCTGCACCACCAAATTCAAGGTATGTGCAAAACATGGGACGTGCTGGAATTTGCCCATATTTAATGCACACACAATATTGCTGGCGTTGTCCGATGCCACAAATCCACAGGAGAGTCCAATTGGGGTAAGCCATTCCGCGATGATCTTCCTCAGTTGCCGTAAGAGGTTTTCAGCTGTGTGCGTATTCTGGAAAGCGGTGATACAAAGCGTAGCCTGCCTAGGAAAGAGTTGGCGTTTGCGAGATGCTGCTACTGGTGCCGCCGCTGCTGTTCTTGCGGCGGGAGTCCATACATCTACCCAGTGGGCTGTCACAGTCATATAGTCCTGACCCTGCCCTGCTCCACTTGTCCACATGTCCGTGGTTAAGTGGACATTGGGTACAACTGCATTTTTTAGGACACTGGTGAGTCTTTTTCTGACGTCCGTGTACATTCTCGGTATCGCCTGCCTAGAGAAGTGGAACCTAGATGGTATTTGGTAACGGGGGCACACTGCCTCAATAAATTGTCTAGTTCCCTGTGAACTAACGGCGGATACCGGACGCACGTCTAACACCAACATAGTTGTCAAGGACTCAGTTATCCGCTTTGCAGTAGGATGACTGCTGTGATATTTCATCTTCCTCGCAAAGGACTGTTGAACAGTCAATTGCTTACTGGAAGTAGTACAAGTGGGCTTACGACTTCCCCTCTGGGATGACCATCGACTCCCAGCGGCAACAACAGCAGCGCCAGCAGCAGTAGGCGTTACACGCAAGGATGCATCGGAGGAATCCCAGGCAGGAAAGGACTCGTCAGACTTGCCAGTGACATGGCCTGCAGGACTATTGGCATTCCTGGGGAAGGAGGAAATTGACACTGAGGGAGTTGGTGGGGTGGTTTGCGTGAGCTTGGTTACAAGAGGAAGGGATTTACTGGTCAGTGGACTGCTTCCGCTGTCACCCAAAGTTTTTGAACTTGTCACTGACTTATTATGAATGCGCTGCAGGTGACGTATAAGGGAGGATGTTCCGAGGTGGTTAACGTCCTTACCCCTACTTATTACAGCTTGACAAAGGGAACACACGGCTTGACACCTGTTGTCCGCATTTCTGGTGAAATACCTCCACACCGAAGAGCTGATTTTTTTGGTATTTTCACCTGGCATGTCAACGGCCATATTCCTCCCACGGACAACAGGTGTCTCCCCGGGTGCCTGACTTAAACAAACCACCTCACCATCAGAATCCTCCTGGTCAATTTCCTCCCCAGCGCCAGCAACACCCATATCCTCCTCATCCTGGTGTACTTCAACACTGACATCTTCAATCTGACTATCAGGAACTGGACTGCGGGTGCTCCTTCCAGCACTTGCAGGGGGCATGCAAATAGTGGAAGGCGCATGCTCTTCACGTCCAGTGTTGGGAAGGTCAGGCATCGCAAACGACACAATTGGACTCTCCTTGTGGATTTGGGATTTCAAAGAACGCACAGTTCTTTGCGGTGCTTTTGCCAGCTTGAGTCTTTTCAGTTTTCTAGCGAGAGGCTGAGTGCTTCCATCCTCATGTGAAGCTGAACCACTAGCCATGAACATAGGCCAGGGCCTCAGCCGTTCCTTGCCACTCCGTGTGGTAAATGGCATATTGGCAAGTTTACGCTTCTCCTCCGACAATTTTATTTTAGGTTTTGGAGTCCTTTTTTTTCTGATATTTGGTGTTTTGGATTTGACATGCTCTGTACTATGACATTGGGCATCGGCCTTGGCAGACGACGTTGCTGGCATTTCATCGTCTCGGCCATGACTAGTGGCAGCAGCTTCAGCACGAGGTGGAAGTGGATCTTGATCTTTCCCTAATTTTGGAACCTCAACTTTTTTGTTCTCCATATTTTATAGGCAGAACTAAAAGGCACCTCAGGTAAACAATGGAGATGGATGGATTGGATACTAGTATACAATTATGGACGGACTGCCACGGTTAGGTGGTATAAAAAAACCACGGTTAGGTGGTATATATTATAATAATAATACAATTATGGATGGACGGACTGCCTGCCGACTGCCGACACAGAGGTAGCCACAGCCGTGAACTACCGCACTGTACACTGGTTGATAAAGAGATAGTAGTATACTCGTAACAACTAGTATGACACTATGACGACGGTATAAAGAATGAAAAAAAAACCACGGTTAGGTGGTATATATTATAATAATAATACAATTATGGATGGACGGACTGCCTGCCGACTGCCGACACAGAGGTAGCCACAGCCGTGAACTACCGCACTGTACACTGGTTGATAAAGAGATAGTAGTATACTCGTAACAACTAGTATGACACTATGACGACGGTATAAAGAATGAAAAAAAAACCACGGTTAGGTGGTATATATTATAATAATAATACAATTATGGATGGACGGACTGCCTGCCGACTGCCGACACAGAGGTAGCCAAAGCCGTGAACTACCGCACTGTACACTGGTTGATAAAGAGATAGTAGTATACTCGTAACAACTAGTATGACACTATGACGACGGTATAAAGAATGAAAAAAAAACCACGGTTAGGTGGTATATATTATAATAATAATACAATTATGGATGGACGGACTGCCTGCCGACTGCCGACACAGAGGTAGCCACAGCCGTGAACTACCGCACTGTACACTGGTTGATAAAGAGATAGTAGTATACTCGTAACAACTAGTATGACACTATGACGACGGTATAAAGAATGCAAAAAAAACCACGGTTAGGTGGTATATATTATAATAATAATACAATTATGGATGGACGGACTGCCTGCCGACTGCCGACACAGAGGTAGCCACAGCCGTGAACTACCGCACTGTACACTGGTTGATAAAGAGATAGTAGTATACTCGTAACAACTAGTATGACACTATGACGGTATAAAGAATGAAAAAAAAACCACGGTTAGGTGGTATATATTATAATAATAATACAATTATGGATGGACGGACTGCCTGCCGACTGCCGACACAGAGGTAGCCACAGCCGTGAACTACCGCACTGTACACTGGTTGATAAAGAGATAGTAGTATACTCGTAACAATTAGGATGACACTATGACGGTATAAAGAATGAAAAAAAAACCACGGTTAGGTGGTAGGTATATAATAATAAATAATACAATTCTGGTCGGACGGACTGCCTGCCGTGTGCCGACACAGAGGTAGCCACAGCCGTGAACTACCGCACTGTACACTGGTTGATAAAGAGATAGTAGTATACTCGTAACAATTAGGATGACACTATGACGGTATAAAGAATGAAAAAAAAACCACGGTTAGGTGGTAGGTATATAATAATAAATAATACAATTCTGGTCGGACGGACTGCCTGCCGTGTGCCGACACAGAGGTAGCCACAGCCGTGAACTACCGCACTGTACACTGGTTGATAAAGAGATAGTAGTATACTCGTAACAATTAGGATGACACTATGACGGTATAAAGAATGAAAAAAAAACCACGGTTAGGTGGTAGGTATATAATAATAAATAATACAATTCTGGTCGGACGGACTGCCTGCCGTGTGCCGACACAGAGGTAGCCACAGCCGTGAACTACCGCACTGTACACTGGTTGATAAAGAGATAGTAGTATACTCGTAACAATTAGGATGACACTATGACGGTATAAAGAATGAAAAAAAAACCACGGTTAGGTGGTAGGTATATAATAATAAATAATACAATTCTGGTCGGACGGACTGCCTGCCGTGTGCCGACACAGAGGTAGCCACAGCCGTGAACTACCGCACTGTACACTGGTTGATAAAGAGATAGTAGTATACTCGTAACAATTAGGATGACACTATGACGGTATAAAGAATGAAAAAAAAACCACGGTTAGGTGGTAGGTATATAATAATAAATAATACAATTCTGGTCGGACGGACTGCCTGCCGTGTGCCGACACAGAGGTAGCCACAGCCGTGAACTACCGCACTGTACACTGGTTGATAAAGAGATAGTAGTATACTCGTAACAATTAGGATGACACTATGACGGTATAAAGAATGAAAAAAAAACCACGGTTAGGTGGTAGGTATATAATAATAAATAATACAATTCTGGTCGGACGGACTGCCTGCCGTGTGCCGACACAGAGGTAGCCACAGCCGTGAACTACCGCACTGTACACTGGTTGATAAAGAGATAGTAGTATACTCGTAACAATTAGGATGACACTATGACGGTATAAAGAATGAAAAAAAAACCACGGTTAGGTGGTAGGTATATAATAATAAATAATACAATTCTGGTCGGACGGACTGCCTGCCGTGTGCCGACACAGAGGTAGCCACAGCCGTGAACTACCGCACTGTACACTGGTTGATAAAGAGATAGTAGTATACTCGTAACAATTAGGATGACACTATGACGGTATAAAGAATGAAAAAAAAACCACGGTTAGGTGGTAGGTATATAATAATAAATAATACAATTCTGGTCGGACGGACTGCCTGCCGTGTGCCGACACAGAGGTAGCCACAGCCGTGAACTACCGCACTGTACTGTGTCTGCTGCTAATATAGACTGGTTGATATTTAAAGAGATATTAGTAGTATACAACAATACTATACTGGTGGTCAGGCACTGGTCACCACTCCTGCAGCAAAAGTGTGCACTGTTAATTAATATAATTGTACTCCTGGCTCCTGCTAACAACCTGCAGTGCTCCCCAGTCTCCCCCACAATTAATTATAAGCTTTTAATTTATACATTGATGACTGTGCAGCACACTGGGCTGAGCTGAGTGCACACAGACTGAGTCACACTGTGTGACTGACTGTGCTGTGTATCGTTTTTTTTTTCAGGCAGAGAACGGATATAGCAGAGAGAAGTGAACGGATATATTATATTAAATAAAAGTTAACTAGCAACTGCACTGGTCACTGACTGTGGTAAACTAACTCTGTCTGCGACTCTGCACAATCTCTCTCTATCTAATCTATCTATCTCTATTCTAATGGAGAGGACGCCAGACACGTCCTCTCCCTATCAATCTCAATGCACGAGTGAAAATGGCGGCGACGCGCGGCTCCTTATATAGAATCCGAGTCTCGCGATAGAATCCGAGCCTCGCGAGAATCCGACAGCGTCATGATGACGTTCGGGCGCGCTCGGGTTAACCGAGCAAGGCGGGAAGATCCGAGTCGCTCGGACCCGTGGAAAAAAAAGTGAAGTTCGTGCGGGTTCGGATTCAAAGAAACCGAACCCGCTCATCTCTAGAATTTATTACAGTACAGTATATACACATGAACAATATACAGGTACAAAAGCACCACACGGCGGCGATGCTTTTGTACCTGAAGAGTAGCTCCCAACCAGCGCAGCTCCTGCGCGCTGGCAGGGAGCTACCTATCGCTCTCCGGGTCGCAGCGGCTGCGTGCGACACGACGCAGCCGTTGCGACCTGCCCCCGCATGGTCTGGGCATGCCTACATTGCCCAGACCATGCCCCCAAAACGGCGCTCCAACGCCACCGCCCCACCCCCTCCCACCAGCGAATGCCTCTGCCTGTCAACCAGGCAGAGGCGATCGTTGGGCTGAGATGCACGGTTCAGACCTGATCATTTTAGCACATCTACGATCAAGTCCAAATTACCCCCAAGATCCCCACTGTTTGGGTTTTATGGTGATTCTCCGCTTGTAGCGTCCCACCGCTAGATACCTCCGTGCTTTTGGTGTTGGCGGCTGTAGTACAGTAAGGCAGGCATGTCCAAACTGCGGCCCTCCAGCTGTTGAGAAACTACATATCCCAGCATGCCCTGACACAGCTTTAGCATTCTCTGACAGCAAAACTGTGTCAGGACATGCTGGGATATGCAGTTTCACAACAGCTGGAGGGCCGCAGTTTGGACATGCCTGCAGTAAGGCCACTGAGGTGCTTCTGTCCTGCTGTCGGACAGCACACCCGGTGTGCAATGTGAAATGTTCAGTGTGCACTGGTGGTTCTTTAAGCAGTCTCACCGTGGGTTGATCTGCTGCAATTAACTTAGCGCGTAGTAGTCGTCTCTGCCAAAAAGAGTGGTTATACCATTTCTGCCAAAAAGAGGGGTTGGCGTTAGAGGTGAGGAGCCAAAAATATATAAGTCCTGGGGCACCTTGAGCCAGAGCCCCTAATGCATTTCTCGGCCGTAACAATCTGGTGTTTTCTTCAGAGGGATATGTCCCACTCGTGGGCCGCAGTGTCCGGCGGTAGGATGTTGGGAAGCCCCCGTCACTCGGTGAATAGATGCTGTGTGCAGAAGAGAGGGACAGGAGGCATGGTCATCAGCTCACGGAGCGCTAGGCATGCCCCCAGTGAAAGATAACAAGAGGTGTGGCTCGTGGTTCCATCATCCTCATGAAGCCCCACCCCTTTTTTATTGACCATGCCCCTTCTTAGATGTACGCCCCGTTGGTGCATGAAGGAGTGCTATGTTAAACCTACTAGATGTTGGGAGGTATGTAGCAGTGTTTCTCAAACCACGTTGGAACCCTTACAGTGCATGTATTACCGATCATCTAGCTGGAGCACAGGCATATTAATTTACTAGATCTACAGGTGGTACTAATTATTCCTGAGGATACCTTGAAAACATGCACTGTTAGCATTCCATGAGGACAGAGCTTGAGAAACACTGGTCATGGGCCTGATTCGGAGGCAGCTGCAAATACAGTATATAAATGTTGTCCCACTGGGGACATCTTGGAACCACTTGGGTACAAAGACACAACCATTGGGCGTACGAAGGTCAGACAACACTTCTTAATAATCCTACGGTCGTGCAGCTTGGTCGCCGGAAGTAAGACACCAGATCCATAGTGACGGTGTCAAGGTGGGTGGAGGGAGGCAGTCATATTGCCGGCTGTCGGGATCCCGGCAGTCAGGATCCTGATGCCGGAATCCCGACATACAGCAAAGTCGACAGCTGCAATACCGGTTCACAGGGGCTGTCCGCACTCATGGGTGTCCACGACACCCATAGAGTGGGAATAGATCTTGTTGCGAGCGCAGCAAGCCACCATACCCGCTGCGTGGAGAGGGCAGCGAGTACGCAAAGGGACTGGTATCGCTCACCCCACTGCCGGCATTCTGGTGGGCGGGATGCCGCTGTCGGGATACTGACAGCCGGCATCCCGCCTGCCGGGATTACATATGTATTCCCTCAAGGAAGCTGCTCCACAATTCCGTGTCATTCAAATGCAAATGCAGCAGGAGGCGCCTGTAGGAGATAGACGCCTCCTGTTAGCATTAGCGAGGATCCGAGTGCTGCGTCAGCGTCTTACTCGCTCAGCTGCATCTGGGCACATGGGTCCAGGAAGTCTGCGTAGGACCCATAACGCCTTCAAAATGGGGGTGACACACTACAATTTCGAAGAATGGTGTCGGGCAGCAGCACGTCAATCATTTGGGGGGCTGCGGGCGGCATCACAAGGCCCATTCTGCTCATGCATTCTGCAGCCCCAAACATCATATTTATTCGTAAACCACTAGGGTTTCAAACAGATATGAATCAGATCCTTGTGTACACGGAAACGCCCCTTTGTATGAGTCGTCACTCCCCCGTTACCTCCCACAAACAGTCCCTTACAGTCAATCACTTTATGTATAAATCATCTCTGCGAGCGTCATCCCAAGACCATGGGCGCACATGCGCAGTGTGACTTAGATGCGCAGTGTGACTTAGATGCGCAGTGTGACTTAGATGTGCAGTGTGACTTAGATGCACTGCTCCACTGCATACAAAATCAACATTGCGTCCACCTCTCAATAAGGCCCTATGGTATAACTGAATTTGGGAGGAAATGCGTTAGATGAGTCTGTGGGGGATATCTAATTAGACCCGATAAAACATCGGGTCTGAAAAACGTATGTGTCGCGATTTTTCCCAATGTTTCACCAAAATGCCCTTTCTCCCAAAAACACACAGGTTCAGTGAAACCGGTAGAAACAGCCCCGTTTTAGCACAAAAACAGTCTACTTCCGGGGATTTGGTTTCACCTGTCTGAGGCAGGTGAAACAAAATCCCTGATAAGCTGCATCTCGTTCCGGCTTATCGGGGCTAATTAGATAGCCCCCGGCGGGACAATTAGCCTCGGTAAATTACCGGAGCTAATTGGATATCTTCCTGTGACTGTTAATCTCATGAAGGTTCTAAAGGGAGTAGGTTCAAGGTATATATTACAGACCCGGCCCTCTCTTGGGGTTCCAGGGGTGGCAATTATAGTCTGCATAGTCAAATTCCACCTAGGTAATGCATGGATTCAGTATGATTTACCAGCGGACAAGATGCTGTCTGTCAATATCCCGACAGCAGTATTCTGCCCGCCAGAATGCCGTCAGTGGGGTGAGTGCAAAGAGTCCCATTGCAGGCTCGCTGCGCACGACACAGGATCTAATAGTCCTGTTGCGGCGGGATTCCAGCCGGTGGCATTGTCAGCTGGCAGGATTCCAGCAACGTTATTCTGACCGCCAGAATCTCATCAGCCAGCAAATTAAATGCATTCCTAACGCACGTAGCACTAGCATTTGCACCCACTATCTAAGAGTACTTGCCATTACACACCCCTAGCATAGGCAAACGCAGGGGGGGGGGGGGTTCCGGTTGATTCGAAACCCCCCTCCTCTTGGCAAGTAGCTCAAAATATGACAAAAACAGCAATGGTATGTAATGCAATTGCTAGAGCTGCCACTACATCATGACCAGTGGTAGCAGCTTCTTCTACCAAGATTGCTGTGTATGTGGATCTGATTGACCCTCAATCAGTTCACTGGACCAAAGAGTAGCTACCAGTAAGAAGAGACAGGAGTCTTACCATAAGGTGAGAGAACGTGTGCTTAGTGTCAGGGCTGAGAGTTTTAGTGAATCCGTTAACCCTGGATCAACCGAAGGTGTAGGTTCTGGGGTATGATGAAAACAGGGAGGACGAAGAAAGTTCTGTTTCATATATTTATTAAAGGCAACAATTCCAGTAAGGAGTTAAATGACAATTATTAGTCACCATAATATATATACTGACGTATTGCAACGAATGGTATAATGCTGTAATAAGCAGGAACAGTCTTAAAGATGCATTGAATAAATGTTCATACAACAGAGTTTAAACAGGCTTGTGAATGAAGAATTGTCCAAATGAAGCAATGATTGGTGCCAAACTCTAAGGAGTGTTAACTGGATATTGTAGATATAAATGAATAACTATAGAGACTTGTACTGAAGCTTAAAGGTTAAACTGGAAGGCTGTGAAGAATTGTCCTTGATTGCAGCAACAATGAAAATACAATACTGAATGGAATACCGGTTGAGTATCCCTTATCCAAATATAAAGAAATACGGTATATTCTGAAATACGGAATTGTTTGAGTGAGAGTGAGATAGTGAAACCTTTGTTTTCTGATGGTTCAATGTACACAAACTTTGTTTTATACACAAAATTATTAAAAATATTGTATTAAATGAGCTTCAGGCTGTGTGTATAAGGTGTATATGAAATATAAATGAATTGTGTGAATGTACACACACTTTGTTTAATGCACAAAGTTATTAAAAATATTGGCTAAAATTACCTTCATGCTGTGTGTATAAGGTGTATATGAAACATAATTGCATTCTGTGCTTAGACTTAGGTCCCATAGCCATGATATCTCATTATGCTATGCAATTATTCCAAAATACGGAATAATCCGATATCAAAAATACATCTGGTCCCAAGCATTTTGGATAAGGGATACTCAACCTGTACTTGCAAGTTGTGAAGATAACACTTGAAGCACTGTGAAACTGCAGCAGACGACAATGGTGAAGAATGAGTTAAACTGGATGATGAGAGAACGAGAACCAGGATGAAGTGGAAACTTCCACAGACTGTGATTATAGCAGGCAGTCACTGAACAGAGAAACCTCACACAGGGCTCTGGGAATTCCACTTATTGCCACTTGGAGAGCGATTAACTGACAGCACGGCAGGGAGCTGGTGGATTTCTTGCGATGAAGGCTGCAGGCAAACCTCTGGGAGCGGAAGCGATATCAGGACCACTGGAACTACACAGGATATCACAGAGAGAGTACAGAGCTAGGGCATAGAGTAGATACAACAAAGCACTGGCTCAGTGTAACATAATCCCAGCCTATTTAAAGGCAGCACAAGTACAGAATTGGCTAACACTTACCCACAGGTGTTTCACAAGTGCTCTCAGGTGCTCATTTGGTCTCCAACATGGCTGCCTCCTATACTGCAGACACACAGCGGCGCCTTCGGCCATTCGGTCCCCGCACTCCCGGCTCCCAGAACCTGCTGACAACGCTGCATCCCCACACAGCCGCACAGCACCGCGAGCAACCGCACCAGCTACGGACGGACCCCAGAATCCGTAGTGGTAAGTGATCGGTTCGTGTCACTTAGAAAGTGCAGTACTGGTTCTATTATGTTTGTGTATTTATTTATTATGTTATGTTTAACATTTTCCTGACCAATTCTTTATATTACAGTATTTAAATGTTTGATGCAGCCTGTACTAGACACCATCTATAATGTTAAATATTAATACTGTATTCCATACCATATCCAGTGTATAAAAAGACCAATGTTTACATTAATGTCCAGGGTCGTTACTAGGTTCTTCTTGTCAAAGTCGAAAAAATATTCCAACACACACATCACGTACTAACCACACACACATGCCCGCTGCGCGTGCACTTGTTCCGCCGTGCGTGCACATATCCGCAATTTGCGTATGATCGCTCCCGCGGTCCTGCGCGTGGTATGGGTATTTATGGCGGAGTTTGTGAGTGCATAGAGGGTTATCAATACATTACATATTTAATCCAAATAGTGCACATTGTACACATAGCTCCCCTGCACCACATCAGCAAGTATCAACAGTTTAAATGATTCCAGGACTACGGGATTCACCTTTGCATGATAGGAAGGGACAGACTAAGGTTATAAGGTGATGTCTAGTATCCAGCTGTAGGGTAATTTAAGGGTAACATTCCGGTGTTGGTTAGAGGAAGATCGCATGTTCCTGCGTATAGTTATGTGCAGAAGTAGAATATAGATATAAACTGTATTTACTGTATATTATGTATGCGGCGGGAATCCTGAGGAGACCACCCACAAGAGCAGTTGAGAAAGACATCGCCCACCTTTTCAAATCAACCTATGACCTCTCCTGTAATGCAAAGATGCATCTCTGTGTCCAATGGACAAAGGGATTACAGTATCCATTGTATTGTTTTTGGAAGAAGTGTATAAAAAGCCTGTTGCTGCCTGACCGGTCAGAAGACTCTTAACGCTATCTACCTGATGAGCGGAGGACTGGACCAGGTTGCGCAAGCGAATATTTTCACGTATGTACATTGACTGTAGCCATTTTACTCTGTTGTATATTGTAGTGTACAAATTGTATTGTTATCCCCTTTCATATATATACGCTGAGGTTTCGGAGCCCAGTGTTTAACTACAAATCGGTGTTGTGTCCTCTTTTCCCTGCTAGGGTTTAAAGTGTATTACATTAACTAACTGAATAAGGTTTAAGAGTGTATTGATAAGGTGTGTACGCACTGCGGGTACTTTATACGTTAGCGCTGCATAAGGTTTAAGGTGTAACATCATTGCAGTGCTTTGCTGCATAAGGTTTAGAGTGTAACAATATCATTGCATTGCATTACGAATAAGGTTTAAAGTTTATCAAGAGTGTGTGCGCGCGCTGTGTGTACTTTGTACCCCCAGCGCTGCGTTTGTACGCTAAGTCCGTACGCGGTACAGGACTATGCACGCAAATAGCGTACAAAGTACGTAGCGTGGGTATTAAGTGAAGTGGCCGCAGCGGCTCCATTATAAAAGTGTGTTTAAAGGTATAGCTTTATGGTTTAAGATAATATCGACATTATCAATTGGGGGCATCGTCCGGTTTTTCCTCATACCCGCAGCCTAGCAGGTTAAAGCAGACTTTATCTATCAGCAAAGGGCGGATAGGTATCCCACGTAAGCCTTCTCCTGGTTGGTGGATACACTGGTAAACCCTATCTCATTGCTGATAAGATGGCGTCTGCTCTGCATGGTTTGTAGGGATGCTGGTGGGATCCGTAAGGTAAATACGCAAAGCTATTTTAAAAGTCTGAATTTCTGTTTGGCGCCAAATGCGCACACAACACAAGCATACACCTGTACTTTGTATTTGTATACCTGCTCGCATTGTTGCCATAAGTATTGATTATTAGATTAATTTTGACCTGTGCTGAGAAATTTGTTGCTATTTAGTTAAAACATAGACTAAATATTAAGGAAGTAAACGTAAAACACAAATACAGTCTGGCCTAGTTAAACAGGTTTATACAGGAAGAAACTGTGTTGCGTTAAGTAAACGATTATAGGTAATATCGCTTACATTTATAGAAGTGTGGGATTTGTGCTATTGCGGACATACGGTCTTTGTACACGTGTCTCGGACAAAGTAAGGGACTGCGTACGCAACGTAAAGACATACGCACGGTCGCGTGTTTACGCAACGTGCGTACGGGTACGGCCGCTAAGTACAAATTACACAATAGCATTGTTTAGTTTAGAAGCGGGACGGTAGCCACGCGACAATAGCACAAATTGCTCAGTTTCCAAGATTTAGTTTAAATAAAATCCTTTTTTACTGTATTACCTCTGGTACTAAGGCTGTTTATCTGAATGAAAGTTAATTTTCTGTACAGAAAAACCAAAGTGTATTTGAGTGAACAAACGTGAGTGTGCAAACATAATAAAGGTTTTGTGGACCCAGGGAATTCGGGATCCCGTAGAGGTGGTACACCAGGTGAGTGGAGACTTGGTGGCGTGAGAATTAGCTGGCTCACGTTAATATAAATTGAAGTACAAAGGAGCAAGGTAGCAGAGTACCGCAGGCCAGAAGGTCAGCGAAGGTTTAGAGTACCGCAGACCAAAGGTCAGCAAGGTTTTTGTTTAGAGTACCGCAGCCCAGGGGGTTAGCGAAGATACCCATATAGGTCTTTTTGATTGATTCGCTCCGGCTGAGGTTTCGCAGCCTGAAAAATCGATTCCATTGGTCGTACGGCGGATAAGTAACAGTTACCTATACGCTGTGCGATTGGACCGCGCGTTCGTGGGTGCAATACTTAGCGCAACGTGATACCCTTTTTACGAGCTTTGCGTAAAATTGCGGGATCATTAGCGCTGGATATAGCATACGCAAGCGTGATTTGTGTATAATAAAGGTTCAGGGAGTTTCGCTGGTCACTCAGGAAATCTCCAACAACCAATATTTACTGGAAAGGGTAAGTCACTCCCAGATACTTCCAGTAAATAGAGGTTACATAGGGGCCCTAGGTTGGGTACGTACCTTCGCTAACAACAGTGTTTGGTAGTATTGGCCAACGTGGGCGGTGAGTGGGTGAAAGCACTCAGAGAACTTTCACCGTTGCCTTATATTGACTATTTTGTTTTTTGTAGGATTAACTGGGACGGCAATACCTGCAAAATATGGGGGCCAGTTGCTCAAGTAAGGGACGTGCAACCAGGGTTCAGGTTGACATTCCGCGGCCCAGGGGGTCAGCGAGGTACATAATGTGTGAGAAGCATGGACCACACGCAGAAATTTTATGCAATGAATGGGAACGTATGACTGCGGAAGATAGGGAACCATTCCCTAAGGTAGGCAGTTTTGAACCAGAGGTATTGCAGAATTTAAGGGTTAGGATATGTCTGATAAAATCCCAAAAGCAAAGGGTCAGACACACAAACTGTTTAAATTTATGGCAGCAAGAGGGCGATATGCAGAGGGAACTAGCTCACGCAGCAGGTTCCAAACCTAGAAGGAAAATGATGGCAACCGCACCACCACCACCGTATATTGTAGGGGAGAAAGTGGCTACAGACAATGGCATACTGGTATCTGATAAGAGTATAGTTGATAAATGTACTAATGCTAACCCGTGCAAGTTGTATCCCATTTTAAACTTCCCTCAGGACTGCGAGCAAGAAGATGAGCCAAACACGATATCGGCACTCTCTCTAGCAGCCACCATACAGAACACTCAGGTGGGCACGGCCCAACCAGTTAGATCAGTTGTAAGTCCCCCTAGCAGAGGGATAAGTGAGGTCGTGTCCACAGGTAAGTACGGTACCATACATTATGCAGAGACAATAGCACCTCAGATTGTGGAGTCAACTCAAAATGATGTAATTTAATTAAATCCTGTCAGGGTGATCGCAGTCCCCAATGGGAAGACTGATGCTCAGGGAGTCACTCCCATAAGGAACATTGCTATCCATTGTCCTTGTCCCGGACAGAATTGAGGACAATTATGTCTGAATTTCCAGATCCCAGAAAGGATCTAGTCGCATGCCAGAGGTTTATTAAAGAATTAGGTAATGCCACCGAACCCACAAACAAAGATTGGCGAACAGTGCTACGGGCATGTTTACCCTCCAATATTGACCCCGTGAAATTCATAAACAAAAGAAATGCTCTGCGCTCCCAATCACTTAGAGTTAATTGACCAATCAATTAGAGGCAGTCTATCATGGAGAATAATTGACTCAATGAGGCTTGACCCCTTTTTTAAAAAAAATATTTTATCAAACAATTAGATGTCACATAAACACATAAAACAAACAATACATGAAAAATTGACAAATTAAAAATTCAGAGGTTAATACCTCTAGCATATTGACCCCGTGAAATTCATTACTGATTGTAAATTAGACGCAGAAGTACCTCTCACTTATGAGTACACTCAGGAGAATGTACGACAGATCAATCTGCAATTAGGAGTATATTTCCCTACTGTTGTCAAATGGAATAAAATCTTTTCCATAAGACAAAAAGAAGGTGAAACGGCATCTGAATATTTCCACCGAGCACTGCAGGAAATGGCTAGATACACTGGGGTCGAGGACATTAAAGAAAATGTACATCACAGGGAGGTAGCTGTGTCTGTATTAATGGACGGGTTAAAAGAGACACTAAGAACAAGGGTACAAACCTCTCTACCTAACTGGAGAGGTATCTCGGTGGCTGCATTAAGAGAGTCAGCTATCGAGCACGATCGGAACATCATTAAGCACAGGGAGTCACAGGGGGATAAGCTAATGACAGTAAGTATAAATGCCCTTACAACGAAGCCGCATCAGCCAAAACCCCAGACCCCTGATGGTAAGTTACGTGAAGTGGTATGCTATAACTGTAAGAAGGAAGGACATTATGCATGGAATTGTAGGTATAAGGACACACATAAGGTATACCGACCCCCTAGTCCAGGATATGAACCACATTATGATACACGTAATTGGGATCAGGGATCACATAGGAAAAATTATGAGCCACACGCAGGGGAAACAAGGAGGTATCCACCTAGGAGGGACTGGCAGGTCTCCGAAAATTCTCAGTTACCCCCCTTACATATTGTAGCTGCCAGCGCGCTGCGGAAGGGTCACAATATACAATAGGGGTTGGGCCATACCTGTAGTCTGCAGCCAGTGAAGTTGATTGCTAGCCTTGGTAGTGAACCTGAGGTCACAGTTGATGTAGCTGATAGATCATTACCTTTTCTTGTAGATACAGGGGTGGCCAGGTCAGTGTTAAATTCGACGGTAGGTATGAAAACCACGGGTAAAACAATTTCAGCAATGGGAGTAACAGGAATAGTGCAACACTACCCTTTAAGTAGACCAGCGGAGATTACGATAGGGCCTTTGCAGACCAAGCATTCCTTTTTGCTGGCTGCATCGGCTCAGACTAATCTACTTGGGAGAGATTTATTGTGTAAAATGAGGTGTGTCACATATTGTACTCCTGATATACCCGAGAATCACGTTCAGGAAGTGCAGGATATGTTGGACACCCCACAAAGGTTAATGTCACACTCTGCTGTTATAGACAAGTGTCCATCCAAGGTAGAGGCAATGATCTCCCAGATACCGGAATCCCTCTGGACCAAAGATGGACAAGACACTGGATTGATGGCGAATGTAGCTCCTGTAGTAGTGAAAGTAAAAGATGGTAGGATAGCTCCAAAAATCCCTCAGTATCCTCTGAAACCAGAGGTGGAATTAGGAGTGTACCCAGTCATAAAGCGCTTGCTACAACAGGGCATCCTAGTAAGGACGTCCAGCACTGCCAATAGTCCCATCTTCCCTGTGAAAAAGAGTGGGGGGAGGGGTTACAGACTAGTGCAGGATCTAAGGGGGATAAACAAGGTAGTTGAGAGCCAATTACCTGTAGTGCCAAATCCAGCTGTCATTCTCATGCAAATTCCCCCTACTGCTAAATTTTTCACTGTAATTGACCTCTGTTCTGCTTTCTCTTCTGTCCCTCTGCACCCTGACAGCCAATACCTGTTTGCATTTAGATACAGGGGAGTACAGTACACCTGGACTCGCCTACCCCAAGGTTTCATTGACAGCCCAAGTATTTTCTCCCAGGCTTTGCATGACTGTTTACAATCCTTTCAACCTGAGAGCGGATCAGTATTAACAGTACGTAGATGACTTACTGCTGTGTTCTGATTCACTCGAATCGTCCTTGAAAGACACGAAACAGCTTCTGTTTCACCTTTCTAATACGGGACACAAGGTTTCAAAGGATAAGTTGCAGTTGTGCCAGACCAAGGTAAAATATTTGGGACATTGCTTGACACAAGGACTTAGACACCTCACCGCTGATAGAATACAAGCCATTCGCGACATGACTCTGCCACAAACCCAGCAACAAATCCGCACTTTTCTTGGAGTGTGTCGGTACTGCCGAAACTGGATCCCAGGGTTCTCCATACTGGCTTTACCTTTGCAAGAAATGGTCTCTTCAAACAAACCAGATCGGATCTCGCACACAGGTGAGTCCGAACTGGCATTTGAGAGACTCAAACAGTGCCTATCACAGCACCTGCATTAGGCATGCCAGATTATGGGAAACCCTTTGAATTGTACGGTACGGAAAGTGCTGGGTGTGCGGCAGGTGTCCTAACCCAGAGACATGGTGATGCCAGCAGGCCGGTAGCTTACTACAGTGCACAGTTGGACACCGTAGTGCGGTCTCTGCCCACATGCTTGCGAAGTGTTGCAGCGATAGCCTTGCTAGTAAGTAAAAGCGAAGACGTAGTGTTAGGACACAACCTGACCATCCATACACCTCATGCAGTGTCAGCCTTACTGAACTCTACCCAAACCAGACATGTCTCATCTGCGCGGTTTACAAGGTGGGAATTAGCACTAATGGCCCCTGTAAACATCACTATAAAGAGATGCAGCGCACTAAATCCTGCAATTTATCTGCCAGGTGTGCCTGGACAGGCAAAAAGGGTGGAGGATGAGAATGATGGTGAAGGAGGATTTAGTACAGACACTGACACACATGATTGTATGGAATATCTGAACCAGACTTTCACTGCAAGACCCGACATTAGTGACAACCCACTGGAAGGCGTAGATTTTACCTTTTACACTGACGGTAGTTGCCACAGACAGACGGACTCTGGAGACTTGTGTACTGGATACGCAGTTGAAGATGACAGAGGTATCATAGAAGCTGAGCCCCTGGGCCCACCGCACTCAGCACAAGTTGCTGAGCTGGTCGCCCTAACCAGAGCGTGTGAGTTGGCCAAGGGAAAGTCAGCTGGCACACCTGTAGCGTATGCATCCCATATAAAAAGGCTTCTAACAGCGATACAAGAACCATACAGAGTGGCTGTTATCAAGTGCAAAACGCCCACACTTACAGTCAAGACCCAGTGTCACTTGGTAACAGCCGGGCAGACGAAGCTGCTAAATCAGCAGCCAGCACCCCCATACAAACAGATATCACATCACTGATGATATTCAACACCGCCAATACACAAAAATTAAGTGAAATGCAAAATTTGTGTTCTCCACAGGAAAAGGCAGTCTGGCGGTCAATGGGGTATGGCCAGGAGTCCTCAGGACTCTGGACAGATGGACAGGGTAAGCCAGTGGCCCCCAGAGCATATCTTCCAAGCTTAGCTGAGGCGGCACATGGTCTGACTCATCTGGGTAAAGAGGGTATGTGTAAGCTGGTGAGAGCCTACTGGTGTGCGCCAGGATTCTCTTCTCATGCGGGTAAGAGAGCAATGACATGTCTTATTTGCTTGAGGAAGAATATTGGAAAGTCAATACCAACAGAACCATCCCATATCCCGCCGACAGACGGCCCTTTTCAAGTAATACAGATTGATTTCATACAGTTACCACCCTGCAGGAATTTAAAATATGTGTTAGTCTGTATTGATGTTTTCCAATTGGGTAGAAGCGTTCCCTGCTGCCACAAATACTGCTACGTTCACTGCAAAGAAAATTGTGCAGGAATTTGTGTGTAGATATGGTATCCCTAGAATAATTGAAAGTGATAGGGGTACCCATTTTACAGGTGAAGTCTTTTAGGTTATGTGCAAACTGATGGGAATTAATAGTAAGCTGCATACTCCGTACCGCCCACAGGCGAGTGCGAAGGTGGAGAGAGTAAACAGCACTATTAAGAACAAGTAGAGCAAAGTGATGGCTGAAACTGGATTGTTGTGGCCAGAAGCTTTGCCACGTGTATTGTACAGCATCAGAACCACTCCCAGGTCCCCCCTTAACCTATCACCCTTTGAGATTCTTTTTGGTCGACAACCCCATGTAATGATAGAGCCCCAGGATGATTTGAAATGCAATAACGAAGTGACTGTAAAATATTTGGTTAAGATGAGCCAACAGCTGAGGAATCAAAACAAAATCTAAAGCTGGTGATTCCTGACCTACCGAACAGTAATTGTCATGACATTGAACCTGGGGATTATGTAATGATTAAAAATTTTCTACGCTCAGGTTGCCTCATTGACAGGTGGGAAGGACCGTACCAAGTCTTACTAACCAGCACGACAGCATTAAAGGTTGCCGAAAGAGAGACTTGGGTAAACTCGTCCCACTGTAAGAAGGTCGCTGACGCAGAGAGAACCCGTGACAAAGAGCAGAGTGTAGAGAACATCGTATCACTGCAGTGTCTGTTCCGGGAAAGCTGAGAGGCAGGACTGTTGTCACGGCACCTGAGCGCAGAGAACAACAAGACCAAGAGGCGGTTGTCGCACCAGTTTTTCTTTTTTTTTTATTATTTTCTCCATCTCCCACTACCCTCCTTCTCTCCTTCCCTTTTCCTCCCCCTTCTTGTTTCCTTTCTCTTCCCTTAACAAGATGGACTTACCCCAAGAGACTGCGTTCCGGGTTTTCCTGTTAACCCTGTTGTTGACCAGAACAGTCTGTTTTGGTGAGAGTACCAGAGAGGTCGAGAAAGGATCTGGAATGGGTTCTGATGGCGAGGACGGATTTGTAGAATTCCAAAAGCAACACATCACTCGAGCAAAGGCGAGTATCAGAAAACGATCTGGTAGTCAGGGAACTAGGAGGAACTGTGAAGGGTTATTGGCTGAGGAAAATTGCATTTGTAAAAATTGTGAGAACATAGTTGAGGATGGGTGCATCCAGAGATGTCAGTCCAGCCTTAATATCAACATGAACCGTCATCCATTGAGTGATTACCACTCACTAGTGGGTAAGGTTTTAAACCAAACAGAATGCTGGGTGTGCTCACAAGTACCTCAAGGTCAGAGCAAGTCAGGAATAGTACCGTACCCTTTAGCAATAGATGAGGTACTCGAATTACGGGGTGGGAGACCGGTGGACAAGAAATTTAATACTTCTAGGCCCCCTAGTTTGAAGCTCCACCATTATCATGTAGATAGATCCCTAGTATGCTTCAACATTTCCAATTACCGAAAACCAGGAAATTGGGAGGTGACATGGAATAACCAGACCATGACCTTTTCACACAGAGCTGATAGGATACCCGTAGACTCTGAACCTATACGCCAAATAGCCATCAGTGGAAGGTATTTTCGGTATAGGTATACTCAAGGAAGCAAGACCATGCGGGTTGGAGAAGTATCACCAGGGTACTGTGCACATATCATCCAGCCTGATACTTGTACTGAGCAGATGGGAGAGTTAGGGATTGGGTTTTTCACTTGGAAAGTTTGCATTATGGTAATGTCATATTCTGTCCCATATGTTCTCCCCGATGATGCCTATTTCATATGTGGGAGGAAGGCGTATAAGTGGCTTGCCCCAAACTCAGAGGGATTGTGTTACATTGGAAGAGTGTTGCCAGAGGTCATGACCATAACCCATGATAAGATGAAAGACGTTCACCGCAGTGCTCAGGCTCCTTATACTCATACTCACTATGAACACATCGTCAAGAGACACCTCATAGATAGGACAGAGAACGTAGCCTCTGATTTGATCCACGAATCCACCGGGATTCAATTCCTTCTCGCATTAGACATCACCTGTACTGCCAGAGGAATTATAAATTATAGGTACATCCATGCGCTAGCGAACTTGATAGATAATATCACTGAGATGTATGACGACACCTTCAGGTATACGGGTAGGGAGTTGCAAGCTTACAAAACGGAACTGATCCAGCATAGGAATGTCCTCAATTATATCACAGCCGTGACGGGTGGGTTCTGTGTCACTTTGCAACTCAATATGGTGTGAAGTGCTGCACGTATATTACAAACAGCACTGATGACCCAACCAAGATCATCGATCAAAAGATGGACGATATCTTGCAGTTGAAGTGGGAGTTCCGAAGGAGACACAACCTTACCCTGACTGCTGTGAGTAATGAACTGACCGGCTGGGTCTCATGGTTGAACCCACGCAATTGGTTCTCAGGTTTAGGAGAATGGGCTCAAAATGTTATTATGAGTGTGGGAAAGTTTCTCCTTTGTATCCTGGGAGTCGTCATAATTATTGGCTTGATATTTAGGTGTGTTCGAATTCTAATGCGGCGCAAGCACGGCACAAATTTGATGAGTTTAAGGAGTGGGGGCATTGTTACAGCAGCAGATTTAATTTACGACCCATCCATAGAGACAATGTTATGATAAGGATTGCAAATTAATTCCATGGCCCGTTTCTTTCACCCGTTTTTCCTTTGTCTCCCCCTTTGCTCAGATACATCGATCCGGAAAGACATCAACTACACCCAAGAATGTTTATGAAAATGTTATGTAAATGTATTTTAGATATGTGTCTTATCTTCATCTCTACAACCTTCAGTTAGTGACACACATAGTCGACAGGTGATATCCACATATAGTAGCACTCACATATGTTCCCCCTCCATGTATCATCAACTAAATGTGCACCCCATTTGTTGGAACAAGAAGCCGAAAAGAGCTCGGTAGTGTTTGTTGGCCCACTTACAGACCCTTAATACGGCATGAGAAGGATTTAATGTATACTTCGCAATACCTCGAAGCTTATCTAGAACATATACGGCACGATGATAAATGCCCCTCAGATATGGATTCATACATACATGCTTTTACTATCCCACTAGCTCATACATTTCCCGCCTACACCTCTCCTCCTACCATCCAATCAGCAGTAGATATTGTATTGTATATTTTTCTGTTTAGTTTTAGAAAGTGGCAGTTATTGTTGACTGCCAAAGAGTGGACTGTCAAAGTCGAAAAAATATTCCAACACACACATCACGTACTAACCACACACACATGCCCGCTGCGCGGGCACTTGTTCCGCCGTGCGTGCACATATCCGCAATTTGCGTATGATCGCTCCTGCGGTCCTGCGCGTGGTATGGGTATTTACGGCGGAGTTTGTGAGCACATAGAGGGTTATCAAAACATTACATATTTAATCCAAATAGTGCACATTGTACACATAGCCCCCCTGCACCACATCAGCAAGTATCAACAGTTTAAATGATTCCAGGACTAGGGGATTCACCTTTGCATGATAGGAAGGGACAGACTAAGGTTATAAGGTGATGTCTAGTATCCAGCTGTAGGGTATTTTAAGGGTAACATTCCGGTGTTGGTTAGAGGAAGATCGCATGTTCCTGCGTATAGTTATGTGCAGAAGTAGAATATAGATATAAACTGTATTTACTGTATATTATGTATGCGGCGGGAATCCAGAGGAGACCACCCACAAGAGCAGTTGAGAAAGACATCGCCCACCTTTTCAAATCAACCTATGACCTCTCCTGTAATGCAAAGATGCATCTCTGTGTCCAATGGACAAAGGGATTACAGTATCCATTGTATTGTTTTTGGAAGAAGTGTATAAAAAGCCTGTTGCTGCCTGGCCGGTCAGAAGACTCTTAACGCTATCTACCTGATGAGCGGAGGACTGGACCAGGTTGCGCAAGCGAATATTCTCACGTATGTACATTGACTGTAGCCATTTTACTCTGTTGTATATTGTAGTGTATAAATTGTATTGTTATCCCCTTTCATATATATACGCTGAGGTTTCGGAGCCCAGTGTTTAACTACAAATCGGTGTTGTGTCCTCTTTTCCCTGCTAGGGTTTTAAATCGTATTACCAGGGTCGGACTGGCCCACAGGGGTACCAGGGAAACCACCGGTAGGCCCCACTACCTGAGGGCCCACTCCTTCTTCTAGGGATCAGGTTCCAGACTGTGCACTTGTATTATACATGGTAGATATGTTGCATTACACTGCACAAGACAATTGTGTATTTCAAGGCTCTGTGGAGGCTGGCCACACCCCCATTCGTAGGCTGGCCGCACCCCTAAGTATGGGCCCCTATCACTGCATTCCGCCGGTGGGCCCTTCATGTCCCAGTCCGACACTGCGTATTACATTAACTAACTGTATAAGGTTTAAGAGTGTATTGATAAGGTGTGTACGCACTGCGGGTACTTTATACCATCAGCGCTGCATAAGGTTTAAGGTGTAATATCATTGCAGTGCTTTGCTGCATAAGGTTTAGAGTGTAACAATATCATTGCATTGCATTACGAATAAGGTTTAAAGTTTATCAAGAGTTTGTGCGCGCGCTGTGTATACTTTGTACCCCCAGCGCTGCGTTTCTACGCTAAGTCCGTACGCGGTACGGGACTCTGCACGCAAATAGCGTACAAAGTACGTAGCGTGGGTATTAAGTGAAGCGGCCGCAGCGGCTCCATTATAAAAGTGTGTTTAAAGGTATAGCTTTATGGTTTAAGATAATATCGACATTATCATTCTACTGCTCCCTAGACTCCCGCACTTGCTCCAATGTTCTGCAGAGTGGGAGATTGTGGGCTGCATTTGGAAACCCCCCTCTAGAAATCCTGCATTTGCCACTACCTAGGCTGCACATTTTATCTACGAGGGATCCCCAAACAGTGGAATCACCAGTTCCCAAAATTCCTCTCAGGATCCCGTGGTCATCTTCTCTTCTTCAGAAAATACAATATATATTCCGATGAGCCAAGTGCATAATAAAGTACTTGTTTTCTTCTGTTTGTCTTTATATGAAATATGTATTAAAGTTGACACACCGGCATGATAGCATTGTGCAGGTGGTGCTTGGTAAAATTTATTATGCACTTCAAAGTCTAAATATAAAGGAGAAAGAGAAGGAAGAGATGGATGAGGCAATGCTCTGTGTTTTCTGTCCATGTCCCTGAATCATTATTACAGCAGATATTGACAAGATGTGAGAAAATAAAAGATTGGAATGCAGGGTCATGTACATGCCGGGAACATTGTAATGAATTAGAGGAGAGATTGCGGTCAGGACAGGGATGTTCTTGTGGTTGGAGCCAGATGTGTATGTATGTGTAATAATATTTATAGGCTGTCTGGCACAGAGTCTATATTATACGCAGGTCCTTACAGTACATAGAAATGCAAATTATCAGCATTATAATACACTGTGAATGGGATTTCTCTACAAAGGCAAGTCCGCCCCGCATGCCGGATCCAGCCCCCCCCCCATCTACCCCGCCGCCCGCAGACATGCGAGAGCATCGCACGGCGGCTATGCTTTTGCATCTGTCGAGTAGCCCCCTGCCTATACAGCCTACTCGTCATGTTTAGGGTCGCAGAGGCTGCGTGTGATGTCACGCAGCCACCATGGTCCACCCCATAAATGGTCCGGACACGCCTGCATTGTCCAAACCGCCCCTCCCAACGCAAAGCCGCCAACATGCCCCCTCCTGCCCCGCGACCACCTCTGCCTGTAAATCAGGCAGAGGCAATCGCACAAGTGAGATGCCGTCACATCTCTCTGTATGCGCACACTTCACCAACCATCAGACTGAGAACGCCTCCCCAGCAGCATTCCAGTCGGAATTAGGCCCTTAATTATTAACATATACAATATCAGTACAAACATATATATTGGTAGATGCTCAATTAGCTTAGTGATATCATTCAGGTGCTCGAAAGGGAGGGGTATTTCTGAGCAAGAAAAAAAGGCAATTGGTTTCCCCCAGCACCCTGAATGATAACAGTAACTAGATGTATTTGCGCAAATGTGTGGTTAAGCCCCAAAGCCGCATCAAGGCGTCTCTGTATATTTGGGGTCCCTAGCGCTATATCTTAAGTGCAGGGTGTGGCACCCCAAAACACCAGCATAAGCCAGAAAGCCCAGCGTAGCATACCAGTGAAAAAACTATAGTGTTAATAAATTAGTATATAGGAAGCCGAAGCTATAGAGAAAGTGATACAAACATGAAATGTAATTAAAATAGAGAAATAGTGTTAAAAAATTAATAAATGAAAAGTGTTAATAGAATGTAAAGGTATGCCACACTAAAGCCATCCAGCTCAACCAGTTCAGAGGCACCACACCTCACACCTCCATTACCCCATTCTGGGTCTAATATTAACCAGCAAGGAGCCACATGATAATGGCTCCTTACTACAATATGTCTAAGCTAAGAACTACCTACCTTGGAGCAACCCCATAATGCTCCATGTGGCATGTCAGGGCCTGCACCGCCTCCTAATGCAGGAACCTCTCTGCCTCTCACAACAGACATATATATTGGTAGATGCTCAATTAGGTTAGTGATATCATTCAGGTGCTCGAAAGGGAGGGGTATTTCTGAGCAAGAAAAAAAGGCATTTGGTTTCCCCCAGCACCCTGAATGATAACAGTAACTAGATGTAAATCCCACATAATAATAGAATTCAGAGATCTTCGTTACACAATATCAGTACAAGCAATCAATATAGTGTGTTGGAGAAATCAGGGACCTATTTACAAAGGCTGGATTACCTTACCTAAAGATTATGTGTTTTATGTGTTCTAATCGTTGTTAACGAGAATTAATTTTGGAGTCAGCATTTTTTCATAAATACGTCCTGAGTCTTTAGTAGTTCCCCAGTAGAAAACTATGTTATTGTGTAACTCAATTTAGCCGCTTCCTGTAGAGACGAGCGGTTTCAGTTCTCAGAGAACCGAACCCCCCGAACATCATGATCCAAGCCAGAATCCGAGTCCGGCTCGGGACTTCCCGCCAGACTCAGATCCCAGAATGAGGAAAAACATCATCATCCCGCTGTCGGATTCTCGCAGGATTTGGATTCCATATAAAGAGCCGCGCGTCACTGCCATTTTCACTCTGGACTTGGAGAGTGAGGGAGACAGACCTCTGTCTCTCTCTGTGGGTGGTGGCATTGGGAGGGGTTAGTGTGTGCTCTGTAGAGGTGCTGTTCCTGTCACTGTGGTGTTTCTGTGCTGTCCTGGCTGTCACTGGTGTTCCATGTGCTGCAGCTGTACATGGGTGTTGCTGTCCTGGCTGTCACTGTGTTGTACAGGGGGCAGGGGCACTGTCCTCCTGTATGCAGTGAAAATACAGGGGTACTGGCGGTAAAAATTCAGGGGTGCAGTGAAAATAAATGTACACTGGCCCTGTCTTGTATGCTGTAAAAATTCAGGGGTGCAGTGAAAATAAATGTACACTGGCCCTGTCTTGTATGCTGTAAAAATTCAGGGGTGCAGTGAAAATAAATGTACACTGGCCCTGTCTTGTATGCTGTAAAATTTAGGGGTGCAGTGAAAATAAATGTACACTGGCCCTGTCTTGTATGCTGCAAAACTTCAGTTGTGCAGTGAAAATAAATGTACACTGGCCCTGTCTTGTATGCTGTAAAAATTCAGGGGTGCAGAGAAAATAAATGTACACTGGCTCTGTCATGTATGCTGTAAAAATTCTGGGGTGCAGAGAAAATAAATGTACACTGGCCCTGTCTTGTATGCTGTAAAAATTCAGGGGTGCAGAGAAAATAAATGCACACTGACCCTGTCTTGTATGCTGTAAAAAATTCAGGAGTGCAGTGAAAATAAATGTACACTGGTCCTGTATGCTGTAAAAATACAGGGGTGCTGTTGTTAAAATAAAAGTACACTGGTCCTGTATGCTGTAAAAATACAGGGGTGCTGCTGTTAAAATAAAGTACACTGGTACTGAATGCTGTAAAAATACAATAAAGTACACTGGTCTTGAATGCTGTAAAAATACAGGGGTGCTGCTGTTAAAATAAAAGTACACTGGTCCTGAATGCTGTAAAAATACAGGGGTGCTGTTGTTAAAATAAAAGTACACTGGTCCTGAATGCTGTAAAAATACAGGGGTGCTGTTGTTAAACTAAAAGTACACTGGTCCTGTATGCTGTTAAAATACAGGGGTGCTTCTGTTAAAATAAAAGTGCACTGGTCCTGTATGCTGTAAAAATACAGGGGTGCTGTTAAAATAAAAGTTCACTTGTCCTCTATGCTGTAAAAATACAGGGGTGCTGCTGTTAAAATAAAAGTACACTGGTCCTGTATGCTGTAAAAATACAGGGGTGCCGTTGTTAAAATTAAAGTACACTGACCCTGTGTGCTGTAAAATACAGGGGGGCTGTTGTTAAAATAAAAGTACACTTGCACTGTATGCTGTAAAATACAGGGGTGCAGTGAAAATAAATGTACACTGGCCCTGTCTTGTATGTTGTTAAATTACAGGAGTGTTGTGAAAATACAGAGGTTCCTGCACTGTCCACGGTTGCGATGTCTAGGCCTGACCTTCACAACACTGTATGGGAAGAGGAGGCTTTTACCACCATTTGCAAGTGCCTCTGCAAGTGCTGGGAGGAGCACCGCCAGTCCAGTTGCTGATATTGGGATTGAGGATGTCAATGTACAGTAGAAGTACACTAGGATGAGGACGATATTGGTGTAGCTGGCGCTGAGGAGGAAGTTGACGATGACGATTCTGATGGTGATGTGTTTTGTTTGAATAAGGCACCAGTGGAGAAAGTTGTTGGCCATGTGATGAAAAAAAAACATTGTCATGCCTGGGCAAAATACCAAAAAAGCCACCTCTTCGGTGTGGAATTATTTCTCCACAAATCCAGACAACAGGTGTCAAGCCACCTGTTGCCTTTGTCAATCTATAATAAGTAGGGGTAAGGACGTTAACCACCTAGGAACATCCTCCCTTATATGTCACCTTCATAGCATTCATTAGAAGTCATTGTCAAGTTCAGAAACTTTGGGTAATAGCGTAAGCAGTCTACTGACACCTAAATTATGTAGTTTGTTTGAATAATATTTCTCTGTGAGGATGAGGATGTAAACACTGAAGGGGTTGGGGAATGTGAGGATGAGGATGACATCTTGCCTCTGTAGAGCCAGTTTGTGCAAGGAGAGATTAGTTGCTTCTTTTTTGGTAGGGGCCCAAACAAACCAATCATTTCAGCCACAGTCGTGTGGCAAACCCTGGCGCTGAAATGATTGGTTTGCTAAAGTGTCCGTGTCCTGTTTATACAACATAAGGGTGGGTGGGAGGGCCCAAGGACAATTCCATCTTGCACCTCTTTTTTTTCTGTGCATTATGTGCTCTTTGTGGCCTAGTTTTTCAAACTGCCATCCTGTCTGCCACTGCAGTGCCACTCCTAGATTGGCCAGGTGTTTGTGCCGCACACTTGTGTCGCTTAGCATAGTCATCCAGCTACAGTACTTCGGTGCAACCTTTTGGCCTAAAAACAATATTGTGAGGTGTGAGGTGTTCAGAATAGACTGGAAATGAGAGGAAATGCACGTTATTGTGGTTAATAATAACATAGGAACAAAAAAAAAACAAATTCTGGGATTTTAGCTGTTTTATGCTTTTTTTCCCCAAAAATACAGATCCAAAACCAAAACCTGCAAGAGTTATATAGTTACATAGTTTCTGAGGTCGAAAAATGACAATTTGTCCATCGTGTTCAACCTATTTGGGGGCTCCTATGCTGTATTATTTTTAGGACTATTTTTATCTATATATATATAAACACGTATGTGAGCGGCACTCGCAGGACTTCTTATAAGAAACAGGGCATCACCCCGTGTGTAGCAGCAACGTTTCGGTTTTATTCAAAAAACCGTCTTCAGGCTTACATTATTCTATCTACATATATATATATTTATTTTTTTATTTTATTTTTTATTATAGTGCAGGACCTCCCCACCATAACCCTGTATATCCTTATCCATTAGGAATTTATCTAGCCCATTCTTAAAAGTATCGACCGAGTCCGCCATTACTTCTCTATCTGGCAGGGAATTCCAAACACGTATTGTCCTTACTGTGAAAAAACATTTTCGCCTGTGTGCGAAATCTTCTCTCTTCTAACCTAAGCGGATGACCATGTGTCCTCTGCATTGATCTTACCAAAAACAGATCCCCCGCAAGCTCTGTGTATTGTCCCCTTATATATTTGTAAATGTTAATCATGTCCCCTCTTAATCTCCTCTTTTTCAGTGTAAACATGCCTAGCCTCGCAAGCCTTTCCTCGTAATCCAGCATCTCCATTCCACTAATCAGCTTGTTAGCCCTCCTCTGAACCTTTTCTAGTTCCAGAATATCCTTTTTTGTAGTATGGTGCCCAAACTTGTGTACAGTATTCAAGATGTGGCCTCGCTAGTGATTTATATAATGAGAGTATAACACTTTCATCCCTTGCATCAATTCCACGCTTTATGTATGCTAATACCTTGTTTGCCTTATTTGCTGCAATCCTACTTTGTGTACTGCTACTAAGTCTGTTATCTATGTGAGCACTCAAGTCTTTTTCCAGCACAGAAACCCCTAATGTTACCCCATTTAGTAGGTAGGTGGTATTTGTGTTTTTGCTACCAAAGTGCATTACCTTACATTTGTCTGTATTGAACCTCATTCCCCATTTTGCTGCCCATGCATCCAGTTTAAATAAGTCGTTCTGAAGATATACAGCATCTCCCTCCGTATTTATAACCTTACACAGTTTGGTATCGTCTGCAAAAATTGACACCATGCTCTCCAGGGTTCCGGTATGAATGGTCGACCATGTTATGGTCGACAGTCATTAGGTCGACCACTATTGGTCGACATTGACATGGTCGACATGGACACATGGTCGACACATGAAAATGGTCGACACATGAAAGGTCGACATATGAAAAGGTCAACATGAGTTTTTTTTACTTTTTTTGGTGTCTTTTTTGCGTAAAGTGACTGGGAACCCCAATTAGTGCACCGCGTCCCCTCGCATGGCTCGCTTCGCTCGCCATGCTTCGGGCATGGTGCCTTCGCTCCGCTACCGCTTCGCTCGGCACACTTTACCGTTCCAATCGTAGTCCATGTGGATCGTAAAGTATGGAAAAGTTCCCCAAAAGAAAAAAAAGTTAAAAAACTCATGTCGACCTTTCATGTGTCGACCATTTTCATGTGTCGACCATGTGTCCATGTCGACCAATAGTGGTCGACCTAATGACTGTCGACCATAACATGGTCGACTATGTGAACGGATACCGCTCTCCAGACCTACTGCTAGATCATTTATGAAAATGTTGAATAATAGTGGTACACGGACGGACCCTGTGGCACACCACCCAGTATCAATTTGAAAAGGTTCCATTAACCACAACTTGTTGGTTTTGTCAAAACCAATCCAGATCCAAAACACGAAGAAAGATCCAGATAAAAAACCAAAACACGAAAAGTGGGCGGTGCACACCCCTATTTAAAATACATCGCCGCCCACCGCAACGATGCTAAGCGCATATGTACTAACATATGTGATTAACATCGCAATACGGTGACAGAGCCCCCCCCCCCCGCGATACCTGTCAGAAGGTTGTGCGGGGGTCTCCGCCACCTCCCTGCGGTCTCTCTCCTCCCAGACACAGTCAGTCCCGGGCTCCTCCTCCTCCCTGCAGTTGGAAGGACAACCGGCTGTGTTGCTATGGGAGGAGGAGTTTGGGTTCCGGGACCAGAGCTGCCTGCACACAGGTATGCCGGGGGGAGGGGGGGAGGTGTGAGCAACGCAGGTCAGTGGAGGCGGCGGCTGGCAATAAGAAACCCATAATTTCTATAGGGTATCGCCATCAAAAGATGGCGATACCCTTGGCAGCGAAAACCCGGCGGCCAGGTCTTAGTACAGATGAAAATGCGGTAAAACCCCTGTAAACGGGGGTTACACCATATTTTCCATTTAGTACATCCCGCCCCAAATGTAGTCTAATGCTGGGTACACACTAGACGCTTTTTTGAATGATTTGTACGATAACTACATATCGTTACGATAATCGTCCAGTGTGTACGCACAAAGGTGTTATTCAGGTCGCATCACTAATCGATGTGACTGCAATAACCCTGGCAACGGCTGCACTGCGCACTCCCGTCCTGAACGTGCGCATGCAGTTAATGCGATTGGATCTGTCTGATTGACAGGCAGAGGCGTTTGCAGGGCAGGCAAGGGGCGGTGACCGAGCGTTTTCAGGGTGGCGTCGGGGATACAGGGCAGGCCGACGCCTTTTTGGGGCAGCCGCTCCGATTAAGAATATGGCGGCGGACTATCTGTATACGCAGGCTGCTGCTGCATGGGGTCTTCCACAGTTGCTGCGACCGCAATAAAATTGTGGTCGCAGCCACTGGGCAGGCCCTTTAGCATGCTGGGCGGTCTTGCTCTGCGATGAGCGGCCCCCCAGCACGTGAAAGGAGGGATTGCAGATTCTGCTTTTTAGCATAATTTGCAATCCGTCATTTTCTACTAAACTACACGTGAGAATACAGTGTTACGTGTACTACTGAACAAGCCCTTACATTTTCTCATAGCAACAGAAAGCTGAAATAAGTAACTACAGTATATAAAAAATAAGATACAAAGATGTGGATCATCGTAGAAAATTGTTAAATATAGATCATGCTGTTTTCTTCTAACTACATATTTATTTAGATTTATTTTACATATTTATGCATCTACAGATGGAGCCATCTTCATCTTGGCCTTTAATACAATCAACTGAGCCCGGCAGTCGGATTTAGGGGGTCATTCCAACCCGATCACACGCTGCGTTTCCTCGCAGCCGTGCGATCGGGTCGGAACTGCGCCTGCGTGGTGGCTCATTGTGCAGGTGCGTCGTTGTCCGGCGACGGCCGTCGTCAGGCAGCGACGCAACTACCGAAGAAAGCGGTCGCAGCGGCGACCGCAAGAAGATTGACAGGAGGAAGGCAGATCCGGGCGGCAACTCATCATTTTCAGGGAGTGGTGAGTCTAATGCAGGCGTGTCCAGGAGTTTGGAGGGCCGATGTCTGACGTCAATTCCGGGACCTGCATCGCTGGATCCATCGCACAGGGTAAGTAACTCTTACCCTGGTCGTTTTTTTACAGGAAACTTTTTTTGCATAGCAGGGCTGCACAAGCGTTCGCAGCCCTGCTATGCAGAAATACACTCCCCCATAGGCGGCGTCTAGTTCATCGCACGAGCAGCAAAAAGTTGCTACGTACGATCAACTCGGAATGACCTCCTTAATCCCCTGCTGTAATGACTTAATCCCCTGCTGTATTGTTCTCTCTGCATTGTATTGCCGCTGAGAACAATAAATGAAAGGCTTATGCTAATAAACCTTGGTGCACCTAGGTGCAGCAAAGAAGGCTAGATGCGCGTGGTTCCATCTGTAGATATATTTATTTTAAATCTGCACAAATGTCAACACAAATAGTGAATTTTACATTATTGTATATACAGATTCCTCCTATTAAGTCAAAACCTGATTTAATGGAAGTAGGATGCACCGGTGTTTTAGCTTCTGGAAAGTAGAATATTTAGCCGAGTGTGTTCCATGCTTTGCTACCTGTCTCTAAAACCTCTTGAAGTGTATCAGTAATGCATATAAGGAATACATGAATTATTTTCAGCATATTCTCCAGTCTGCAGTACTTAGTTTCCATACCAATACTGTCATTTATTCCCAGCACTTGATGTGTAAATAAGTGCTTACAAAGCATAGGGCTTGCAATAGGAATCAAACCATATGTTCGATTTATAGAAACGTATCTTACATTTTTCATAGTGAAGCGTCATGTGTCTGCATTTATTTAGCAATTTATCACATAAAGATATTTTACACATTTTATTTTACGGCGTTGATTGTGGTAGGGAATCCAGGAGGACACTATAATTAATTGTCAATAGGAGAACTTGTCCTTGAGCGGTAAATGCAGATTCTTTTCGTATCATTGGAATATTTAGGGGAACACATGCAAAACCGAACCAAGGTGATCAATGAGAAAAATAGACTCTGTGTTTGTCTTGTTTATATCCCCTGCTCTTTATCAGGTGTAAATCTGATATTTTCTACCTTAGGACACCACAACATTTAGTAGGGCCTCCTGGGGGTGTTCTACACCCTGGACTTGAACCTTTAGAATGTTAGGGACCTACCTGATGATGAGGTTACCTGGACGAGGTGGGTAGGCCCATACTTTTGGCCAAAATTATGCAAAGAGCCTCACTTTTACTTAATGTTAAATTGCAAAATGTATCACAGTTCTAAGTAGTAATGTTTGGAGAGTGCGCTTGCTTTCCCTCTTTTCTACCCAGGAAAATACTGTAAGTATTCTTGTGTACTGCCCAAGGGTAAAAAAAAAAAACTTCTACACACAGGTCATTGATTTCTGAGACCCTTCACCCAAAGCAACAGGCCCCATACCAGCTGCTCCCCCTGATATTTGGGACATCATAGACATGCACGCAGTTGGGGCTTCAATCTTCCACCAAGTGCAGATTGATCTTACGATTCATGTTGAGTCATGCCATTGTGGCCCCATCCCTGCTTTACAATGCTGGTAATTTTGGCTTTGCATAGTGGAGTGGCAGTACCATGATGATGCATTCTTACCGCCACCATAGAACCGTTCTTACCGCCACCACAGAACCGTTCTTACCGTCACCGCAGAACACAAAAACATACTGGATTCAAACAGAACCAAGGGAAAGACAGCTAAAATGGCTACCCACACCAATATAAAACAATTAACCACACTCTAATTAACTGTAATAGGCTGTCACAATAACCTCATACTGAATTAACATTAAAAGGGGAAAACACTAAGGCCCCCATTTATCAAGCCTTGGAGAGTGATAAATAGCACGGTGATAATACCAACCAATCAGCTCCTAACTTCCATGTCACAGGCTGTGTTTGAAAAATTACAGTTAGGAGCTGGTTGGTTGGTACTTTATCACCGTGCTATTTATCACTCTCCAAGGCTTGATAAATATGGGCCTAGCGATCTTAATGGGGCCACACACTAACAAAAATGTGGTTTAATTATGCTCCTTCCTATTCTGTCCTACAGTATGCATTAATTCAATTACCTTTAAGAAAATAAACCTTACATTCAAGTCAGAGGCGTCACTCACCTCTGTAACACCCGGTCTGGCAGCAAGAGAAAGGGAGGTGGGGCTTCGTGGGAATGGGTGGGGCTTAAATAGAGGGGAGGGGTTTCGTGGGCGGCACCCGTTTTTAGTTCATTGAAGGCCCGAAAATGGGCGGGGCTTTGCGGGAGGGGCGGGGCTTCACATCCAGACACCCGTTTTCACTGGGGGGTGTGGGAGGTGAGGGCTGACTCCCAGGGGTGCTGTCCCTGCAGTGCTGGCTCCTACACAGTGACAGGAGCCGAGTGCTGCACATAATATAACAGTGCAGCACTCGGCTTCTGTCACTGTGCAGGAGCCGGCATTTTGGTGTCACCCCTCGGCGGGTGACACCCGGGAGCGGGCCGCACCCCCCTTGTGACGCCACTGATTCAAGTAAATATTAAGTTTGATATTCATTCTCTGATATTCATTCAACTACCAAACTGTCACCAAACTGTCCGTGTCCCCGATACCGGGTCTAGCGGTGTTATCTGCAGCCATCTGTGTCCCTGAGGCCTGTGGTCACTCTTCTGTATACGTGGTGGCTGACATCCCACTCCTGGTTGTTCCCAATAGTGTGAACTATGGGCGCCACCATCCTTAATGTGGTCACATGAGCCGTTCTGCCAACCAGCTTGCATCAGCTGCAGTCACATGTTCAGCACAGCCTATCAGCACTTACAGCACAGTATTTAAACCAAGAATTACTGACTACACACTTTGGGGTCTATTTACTAAGCCTTGGATGGAGATAAAGTCGCTGGAGATAAAGTACCAGCCAATCAGCTTATAACTGTCATTTTTCAAACCCCTTTATCTCTCTAGAGATCAGTACCTTGGCTCCTGGTTCTGTATTATTCACCAGCTCCAGAATTTGCTTCACAGCATTCTGCACCTGTTCCAGTTACCAGTTTGCCGTGTCATTTTCTCATACGTCCTAGAGGATGCTGGGGTCCACTTCAGTACCATGGGGTATAGACGGTTCCGCAGGAGCCATGGGCACTTTAAGACTTTTCAAGGGTGTGAACTGGCTCCTCCCTCTATGCCCCTCCTCCAGACCTCAGTTTAGAAAATGTGCCCAGGCAGACTGGATGCACTCCAGGGGAGCTCTACTGAGTTTCTCTGAAAATACTTATGTTAGGTTTTTTATTTTCAGGGAGAACTGCTGGCAACAGTGTCCCTGCTTTGTGGTACTTAGAGGGCAGAAGTAGGAACCAACTTCCTGAATAGTTTCATGGCTCTGCTTCTGGCTGACAGGACACCATTAGCTCCTAAAGGGTACTGAACGCTAGCTACGGCTATGTGCTCACTCCCACAGCACACCGTCACCCCCCTTGCAGAGCCAGAAGTCAGAAGACAGGTGAGTGTTAGAAGAAAGGATCTTCAATCAAAGTGACGGCTAAAGGTACTGCGCGGCTGGCGGGACCGCAGCGCGCCATGTTGCCCACACATACACAGGCACTGCAGGGTGCAGGGCGCGGGGGATGCCCTGGGCAGCATGAAACCTTTTGAAACTGGCATAAATAAGGGGCATAAGTTGCTGAGGCACAGTCCTACCCCCGCCAGTATAAAAAAATTACCTCATAAAAGCTGAGGAGAAACACGCCATTGAGGGAGCGGAGCTTCCTCCTCAGTCAGCCAGCACACTGCTCAGCGCCATTTTCTCTCCTTCCAGGTTGCAGAGAAGAATGCTGGTCCTCCTCCACTGCTGAACAAGTATCAGGGTGCAAAACAAGGGGGGCAGAGTGAAATTTGGTGCTATATAATTGTGTGATTAACATTATAAAAGCGCTGCATGTCAGTGGGCATTTTGTGTTCACAGACAACTGTGTTACTGGTGCTGGGTTGTGAACTGGCAAATCCTATCTGTGTCCTTCTGACAGATTTTACTGTGGGTCTGTCCCCTATAAGTCCCGGAGTGTCTGTGGTGTGGTTGTGCACGTGTGTGACATGTCTGAGGCAGGGAGCTCTTCCCCTGAGGGAGCCATGTTAGGGACACAGAGTTGTAATATGAGACCAAGAGCCTGACTGGGTGAAAGGTTACATGATTGTGTGAATCATATCAGTAAGAGGTTGTACTGAATCTCATGCAGAAAACTGAAAATAATCTGTTGAAGATGTGATTTTTAATAGTTCTGCCTTTCATCCACAGGGACCCCTCTGGGTCACATACAAATTTGCACAAGTAGAACAAACTGATACCGACACGGACTCTGATTCCTGTGTTGACACTAGTGATTCCAGAGGAATAGGTCCTAAGTTAGCGAAAAGCATTCAAAACATGTTTTAGCTATAAAGGATGTGTTAGAAGTTACGAAGCCCCCTCTTTTACCACAAGGAGAGGGTTTACTTTAGTAAAGAAGTAATGTAATTTTCCCTCCACCTCAGGAGTTGAACAGTCTCTTGGAGGGAGTCTGATTTAACCTGAAAAGAAATTTCAGATTTCCAAAAGGAATTCAGGCAGCTTACCTTTTTCCAAAAGGTGGGAGTCACCCCGCAGTTTAGACAGGGCCCTGTCATAAAAGAGAAAAGGTGTTTCTCCCTGTGCCTGGAATGGCTTCACTTAAGGAGCCGACAGACCGCAAGTTAGTGAGGTGATCTATTGATGTGGCCAGTGGGACACTACTCAGGCCTACCATTGTCTGTGTGTGGGTGAGTAGTGCTATTGAAAAGTGGGCAGAAAACTTGTCATTAGACATTGACACAATAGATGGAGACGAGATACTCCTAATGTTAGGTCATATCATAGACGCTGTTGCGTACGTGCTAGAAACCATGAAAGATATTGGCCTCGGGATCAAGAACCGCTACCATGGCAATCTCAGCACGGAGGGCATTGTGGATTAGCCAATGGAATGCTGACGCAGACTCCAAAAGGAATATGGAGGCTCTCCCGTATAAAGGTGAGGCCTTATTTGGAGATGGGCTGGATGCGTTGGATCCTGCGGCTACCGCAGGTAAGTCGACTATCTTGCCTTATGCTCCTGCAGCGTCAAAAAAGACACATCACTCTCAGATGCAGTCCTTTTCGGCCCAACAAATACAAAAAGGCCAAAGGTTCCCCCTTCTTTGCAGGTAGAGGAAGGGGAAAAGGGGAAAAATCTGCAGCGTCTTCAGGATCGCAGGAGCAGAAATCAACCTCTGCTTCTGCCAAATCTGCAGTATGACGCTGGGGCTCCCTTGCGGGAGTCCGCTCGGGTGGGAGCACATCTGAAATTTTTCAGTCAGATCTGGCTTCAATCTGGCCTGGACCCATGGGTCTTTCAAATAGTGTCCCATGGATACAAACTGGAGTTTCAAGACGTACCCCCATGCCGATTTTTCAAATCGACCTTGCCAGCTTCTCTTCCAGAAAGAGAAGTCGTAACAGCTGCAATTTAAAAATTATGTCAGGATCAAGTCATTGTCCTGGTACCCTTGTCACAGCAAGGAGAAGGTTTTTATTCAAGCCTCTTCGTAGTTCCGAAGCCAGACGGCTCGGTAAGACCAATTTTAAACCTGAAAAATCTGAATCTCTACTTGAAAAGGTTCAAGTTCAAGATGGAATCTCTGAGGGCAGTGATTTCCAGTCTGGAGGAAGGGGACTTCATGGTGTCAGTAGACATAAAAGATGCTTACTTACATGTTCCCATTTATCCTCCTCACCAAGCTTATCTGAGATTCGCAGTACAGGATTACCATTACCAGTTCCAGACGTTGCCGTTCGGACTCTCCACAGCACCGAGGGTATTCGCCAAGGTGATGGCAGAGATGATGGTCCTCCTTCGACAACAAGGAGTCAATATAATTCCTTACCTGGACGATCTCCTGATAAAAGCGAGATCCAGGGAACGATTGGTGCAGAACATTGCACTCTCCCTGTCAGTGCTCTAACAACACGGTTGGATCATGAACTTTCCAAAGTCGCAGTTAGAACCGACGACGAGATTGTCCTTTTTGGGGATGATACTGGACACAGAAGTACAGTGGGTTTTTCTTCCAGTAGAAAAAGCTCTAGAAATCCAGAGAATGGTCAAACAAATTTTGAAACCAACAAGAGTGTCGATCCATCAATGCATTCGGTTGTTGGGGAAGATGGTAGCGGCCTACGAGGCCATACAGTTTGGCCGATTCCATGCCAGAGTATTCCAGTGGGACCTGTTGGACAAGTGGTCGGGATCCCACCTACACATGCACCGGAAGATAATCCTGTCCTCCAAAGCCAGGATTTCACTCCTGTGGTGGCTACACAGTTCTCACCTATTAGAGGGACGCAGGTTCAGGATTCAGGACTGGGTCCTGGTAACCACGGATGCAAGTCTCCGAGGCTGGGGAGCAGTCACACAAGGGAAAAGCTTCCAAGCAAAATGGTCAAGTCAGGAAACCTGCCTTCACATCAAAGTGCTGGAATTAAGAGCCATTTACAACGGCCTTCTACAAGCGGTACATCTTCTTCAAGATCAACCTATGCAGATCCAGGTGGACAATGTTACAGCAGTCGTGTACATAAACCGTCAAGGCGGAACGAAAAGCAGAGCGGCAATGGCAGAGGTGTCAAAGATCCTCCTCTGAGCAGAAAGACATGTAAGAGCTCTGTCAGCAATTTTCATTCCGGGAGTGGACAACTGGGAAGCAGACTTCCTCAGCAGACACGATCTCCATCCTGGAGAGTGGGGCCTCCACCAAGAAGTCTTTGCAGAGGTGACAAGTCTTTGGGGAGTTCCTCAAATAGACATGATGGCGTCTCGTCTCAACAAGAAGCTTCAGAGATATTGTTCCAGGTTGAGAGACCCTCAAGCAATGGCAGTGGATGAACTGGTGACCCAGTGGGTGTTTAGGTCGGTATATGTCTTTCCTTCACTTCCACTGATACCAAAAGTTCTCAAAATCATATGGAGAACAAGGATTCGAGCGATCCTCATTGCCCCAGACTGGCCAAGGAGGGCTTGGTATCCAGATCTTCAGGAGTTGCTCATAGAAGATCCTCGGCCTCTTCCTCCTCACGAGGACCTGCTACAGCAGAGGCCGTGCGTGTATCAAGACTTACCGCGGCTACGTTTGACGGCATGGCTGTTGAGCACCGGATCCTAGCCCAAAAGGGTATTCCCAAGGAAGTCATCCCCTCTCTTATTCAGGCCAGGAAGGGAGTAACGTCTAAACATTACCACCGTATTTGGAGAAAATATGTGTCTTGGTGTGAATCCAAGAAGGCTCCTACGGAAGAGTTTGAGTTAGGATGTTTTCTCCATTTTCTGCAGGCTGGTGTGGATGCGGGCCTTAGACTCGGTTCAATCAAGGTCCAGATTTCAGCCTTATCAGTTTTCTTTCAAAAACAATTGGCCTCCCTTCCAGAAGTTCAGACATTCGTGAAAGGGGTTCTGCACATCCAGCCTCCATTTGTGCCTCCTGTGGCACCATGGGACCTTAATGTGGTGTTGCAGTTCCTTCAATCGAGTTGGTTTGACCCTCTACAGGAGATAGAGTTGAAGTTTCTCACTTGGAAAGTGGTGATGCTGTTGGCCTTGGCATCCGCAAGGCGGGTGTCTGAGTTGGGGGCCTTGTCTCACAAGGGCCCTTACCTGATCTTCCATGAAGATAGGGCAGAGTTAAGAACTCGTCAACAATTTCTTCCAAAGGTGGTTTCGTCTTTCCACATAAACCAACCTATTGTGGTGCCAGTAGCTACTGACAATTTCCTGAGTCAAAGTCTCTTGATGTGGTTAGAGATTTGAAGATTTATGTCGCAAGAACAGCTCGGATAAGGAAAACGGAAGCTCTGTTTGTCCTGTATGCTCCCAACATGATTGGGTGTCCTGCTTCTAAGCAGACTATTGCAAGTTGAATCAGTGGAACGATTCAGCACGCTCATTCCACGGCAGGATTGCCGGTACCGAAGTCGGTAAATGCCCATTCTACTAGAAAGGTGGGCTCATCCTGAGCGGCTGCCCGGGGCGTCTCGGCTTTACAACTTTGCCGAGCAGCTTCTTGGTCAGGGTCAAACACGTTTGCTAAGTTTTACAAGTTTGACACCTTGGCCGCTGAGGACCTCAAGTTTGGTCAATCGGTGCTGCAGGGTCATCCGCACTCTCCCGCCCGTACTGGAGCTTTGGTATAACCCCATGGTACTGAAGTGGACCCCAGCATCCTTTAGGACATATGATAAAATAGGATTTTAATACCTACCGGTAAATCCTTTTCTCCTAGTCCGTAGAGGATGCTAGGCACCCGACCTAGTGCGTACTTTACCTGCAGTGTTTAATTTTGTAGTTACACTAATGTTGTGTTACGGTTATTTCAGCATGTTGCTGCAATTGTTCATGCCGCTGGCGTGTGTTATGTTGAATGCCATGTTGTGCGGCATGGTTGAGGTGTGAGCTGGTATGAATCTCACCATTAGTATAAAAGTAAATCCTTTCCTCGAAATGTCCGTCTCCCTGGGCACAGTTCCTATACTGAGGTCTGGAGGAGGGGCATAGAGGGAGGAGCCAGTTCACACCCTTGAAAAGTCTTAAAGTGCCCATGGCTCCTGCGGAACCGTCTATACCCCACGGTACTGAAGTGGACCCCAGCATCCTCTACGGACTAGGAGAAAAGGATTTACCGGTAGGTATTAAAATCCTATTTTTACAGTGATTTGTGCAGCACTGCTGTCACCAACACAGGATTCTGGAGGGGTAAGTATTGAACAAATGGGTGCAGGGTGTTTGATGTGGGCACCTCTGGACCCAGGGGCCCATGTGAACCACCCACCTTGCACCCATTATACAGTAGATACGCAACACTGATCGTATTGCTACCATAGGTTATCATGATAACCTCCATCTAGTCTCAGTGTCTGTTCCATATCATGCTGCACCATCAGTCTCTGCTACCTCCTGTGGACTGCATAAGGAATAGCATAGTCCAGCACATACAGCTAACCTATGGGGTCCCGACCCAAATCAACAAACCTCTAGTGACATCAGGGCCGTAACTACATGTGTGCCAAGTGGGCTTGGCACACAGCGCAGTTGCCCTGAGGGCGCACGGCCAGCGGTCGTAATGTGTAAAAAGGGGGACTGGCTGCCGCAATGTGTAAAAAGGGGGACAGGCTGCCGCAATGTGTAAAAAGGGGGCCTGACTGCCGCAATGTGTAAAAAGGGGGACTGGCTGCCGCAATGTGTAAAAAGGGGGCCTGACTGCCGCAATGTGTAAAAAGGGGGACTGGCTGTCGCAATGTGTAAAGAGGGGGACTGGCTGCCGCAATGTGTAAAAAGGGGGACTGGCTGCCGCAATGTGTAAAAAGGGGGACACTGTCTGCTGTAATGTATAAAAGGGGCTCTACCTGGTGTAGTGGCGCTACTGTGCAGCGTAATTTGAATAATGTAGACTACTGTGCACCGTAGTATGAATTGCTATTATTTTGTGGCCACGCCCCTTCCCCGTGAAGCCACGCCCCTATAAATTTTACACGCGCCTGCGGCGCGCACTGCCCCTATCTTACATGGGTGGGGGGGCGCCACTGTCGTTTCTTGCACACAGCGCTAAAATGCCTAGTTACGGCACTGAGTGACATGACTCACTTTCCTGGATAAAACTTTTCTATTCCGGTTTTAACTCAGACCTGGACACTGTTTTTCAGTCCAGTGTTGGCCCTTTGTTCGGATAAACCATTTGCACAAAAATCGTGGGTACTTTAAGATACCTCCTTGCTTTCCAACGAGCATGGACAGTACTTTAAGATCACCACATACCATCCATCTGTGATCCTTGTAGTAGTTGGGATTTTTTCTGGAATTTTTCTGGAAGATTCTCTTCATGATGATCTACGGCACATTCGTTATCACATACCAACCCCCATGTCTTTGTTTCATTCTAGAAATAATAATTTCACAATGGATTTGTCAATTGCTTCTCAATTCTGTAAAAAAAAACAAGTGAGGTGGGACTAACATTGAAATAATAGGTTTGTTTGTAAAAATAGACAATTAATGGACAGCAAAAATAATATTTTAACCCTACCGGTAAATCTTTTTCTCCTAGTCCGTAGAGGATGCTGAGGACTCCGTAAGGACCATGGGGATAGAGGGGCTCCGCAGGAGACATGGGCACTAAAAAAGAACTTTAGGTATGGGTGTGCACTGGCCCCTCCCTCTATGCCCCTCCTCCAGACCTCATTTAGAGAAACTGTGCCCAGAGGAGACAGACAGTACGAGGAACGGATTTTTGTTAATCTAAGGGCAAGATTCATACCAGCCCACACCATCCACACCGTATAACTTGGGAATACGAACCAGTTAACAGTATGAAACAACACAGCATCAGTCCGAGACTGATCTTAACTGTAACATAACCCTTATGTAAGCAAAAACTATATACAAGTCTTGCAGATGTAGTCCGCACTGGGACGGGCGCCCAGCATCCTCTACGGACTAGGAGAAAAAGATTTACCGGTAGGTTTAAAATCTTATTTTCTCTTACGTCCTAGAGGATGCTGGGGACTCCGTAAGGACCATGGGGATTATACCAAAGCTCCCAAACGGGCGGGAGAGTGCGGATGACTCTGCAGCACCGACTGAGCAAACAGGAGGTCCTCCTCAGCCAGGGTATCAAACTTGTAGAACTTTGCAAAGGTGTTTGAACCCGACCAAGTAGCAGCTCGGCACAGCTGTAATGCCGAGACCCCTCGGGCAGCCGCCCAAGAAGAGCCCACCTTCCTAGTGGAATGGGCCTTTACCGATTTTGGTAACGGCAATCCAGCTGTAGAATGAGCCTGCTGAATCGTGTTACAGATCCAGCGAGCAATAGTCTGCTTTGAGCAGGAGCGCCAACCTTGTTGGCTGCATACAGGACAAACAGTGCCTCTGTTTTTCTGACCCGAGCCGTTCTGGCCACGTAAATTTTCAAAGCCCTGACCACATCAAGGGACTCGGAATCCTCCAAGTCTCGCGTAGCCACAGGCACCACAATAGGTTGGTTCATATGAAAAGATGAAACCACCTTGGGCAAGAATTGAGGACGGGTCCGCAATTCCGCTCTATCCACATGGAAAACCAGATAGGGGCTTTTGTGAGACAAAGCCGCCAACTCTGACACTCGCCTAGCCGAAGCCAAGGCTAACAAGACGACCACGTTCCAAGTGAGATATTTTAATTCCACCGTTTTAAGTGGTTCAAACCAGTGAGACTTAAGGAACCGCAACACCACGTTAAGGTCCCAAGGTGCCACTGGAGGTACAAAAGGAGGCTGAATATGCAGCACCCCCTTCACAAAAGTCTGTACTTCTGGGAGAGAAGCCTATTCCTTCTTAAACAAAATGGATAGGGCCGAAATCTGAACCTTAATGGAGCCTAATTTTAGGCCCAAATTCACTCCAGTTTGTAGGAAGTGGAGGAAACGGCCCAGATGGAATTCGTCTGTAGGAGCATTCCTGGCCTCAAACCAAGAAACATACTTCCGCCATATACGGTGATAATGTTTAGCTGTCACGTCCTTCCTAGCCTTTATCAGAGTAGGAATGACCTCATCCGGAATGCCTTTTTCCGCTAGGATCTGGCGTTCAACCACCATGCCGTCAAACGCAGCCGCGGTAAGTCTTGGAACATACAGGGCCCCTGTTGTAACAGGTCCTGTCTTAGAGGAAGAGGCCACGGATCTTCTGTGAGCTTTTCCTGCAGATCCGGATACCAGGCCCTTCGCGGCCAATCTGGAACAATGAGAATTGTCTGTACTCCTCTTTTTCCTATTATTCTCAACACCTTGGGGATGAGAGGAAGAGGAGGAAACACATAGACCGACTGGAACACCCACGGTGTCACCAGGGCATCCACTGCCACTGCCTGAGGGTCTCTTGACCTGGCACAATACCTCTGTAGTTTCTTGTTGAGACGGGACGCCATCATGTCTATCTGGGGCAGTCCCAACTGACTTGCAATCTGTGCGAAGACATCCTGATGAAGTCCCCACTCTCCTGGATGTAGATCGTGTCTGCTGAGGAAGTCTGCTTCCCAGTTGTCCACACCTGGAATGAACACTGCTGTCAGTGCGCTTACATGATTTTCTGCCCAGCGAAGAATCCTGGTGGCTTCCGCCATTGCCACTCTGCTCTTTGTGCCGCCTTGGCGGTTTACATGAGCCACTGCGGTGATGTTGTCTGACTGAATCAGAACTGGTAGGTCGCGAAGCAAATTCTTGGCTTGACGAAGGGCGTTGTATATGGCCCTCAGCTCCAGGACGTTGATGTGAAGACAAGCCTCCTGGCTTGACCAGAGACCTTGGAAGTTTCTTTCCTGTGTGACTGCTCCCCAACCTCGGAGGCTCGCGTCCGTGGTTACCAGAATCCAGTCCTGAATGCCGAACCTGCGACCCTCTAGAAGGTGAGCACTCTGCAGCCACCACAGGAGAGATACCCTGGCCCTGGGAGACAGGGTGATCATCTGATGAATCTGTAGATGTGACCCGGACCACTTGTCCAGTAGGTCCCATTGGAAAGTCCTCGCATGGAACCTGCCGAAGGGAATGGCCTCGTAAGACGCCACCATCTTCCCCAGGACTCGAGTGCAGTGATGCACTGACACCCTTTTTGGCTTCAATAGGTCCCTGACCAGACTCATGAGTTGCTGGGCCTTTTCTATCGGAAGATAAACCCTTTTCTGGTCCGTATCCAGAATCATGCCTAAGAAGATCAAACGAGTCGTAGGGACCAACTGTGATTTCGGGATATTGAGATTCCAGCCGTGTTGTTGTAACACCTTCAGTGAAAGTGATACGCTGTTCAACAACTGCTCTCGTGATCTCGCTTTTATGAGGAGATCGTCCAAGTACAGGATAATTGTGACACCCTTCTTGCGCAGGAGCACCACCATTTCCGCCATTACCTTGGTGAAAATCCTCGGGGCCGTAGAAAACCCAAACGGCAACATCTGAAATTGGTAATGACAATCCTGTAACGCAAATCTCAGATATGCCTGATGAGGTGGATATATGGGAACATGAAGGTATGCATCCTTTATGTCCAGGGATACCATAAAATCCCCCCCTTCTAGGCTGGTTATGACCGCTCTGAGCGATTCCATCTTGAACTTGAACCTTTTCAAGTACAGGATTAAGGATTTTAAATTTAAAATGGGTCTGACCGAACCGTCCGGTTTCGGGACTACAAACAGGGTTGAGTAATACCCCCTCCCTTGTTGAAGCAGGGGTACTTTGACCACCACTTGTTGAAGACACAATTTTTGAATTGCATTTAAAACTATCTCCCTCTCTGGGGGAGAAGCTGGTAGGGCCGATTTGAAGAAGCAGCGAGGAGGCACCTCTTCGAATTCCAGCTTGTAACCCTGGGAAACAATTTCTATTGCCCAGAGATCCACCTGTGAGTGCACCCAGATGTGGCTGAAAAGTCGAAGACGTGCCCCCACTGGGGCGGACTCCCTCAGCGGAGCCCCAGCGTCATGCGGTGGATTTTGTAGAGGCCGGGGAGGACTTCTGCTCCTGGGAACTAGCTGTGTTTGGCAGCTTTTTCCCCCTGCCCTTACCTCTGGCAAGAAAGGACGATCCCCGTACTCTCTTGTTTCTATGTGACCGAAAGGACTGCATCTGATAATGTGGCGCTTTCTTAGGCTGTGAGGAAATATAAGGCAAAAAAGTTGATTTACCTGCCGTAGCTGTGGAAACTAGGTCCGAGAGACCTTCCCCAAACAATTTCTCACCCTTGTAAGGTAAAACCTCCATATGCCTCTTTGAGTCGGCATCACCCGTCCATTGTCGGGTCCATAGGACTCGTCTAGCAGAAATCGCCATTGCGTTGACTCTAGAACCCAGTAGGCCAATGTCTCTTTGAGCATCTCTCATATATAAGATAGCATCTTTAATATGACCCAGGGTCAATAAAATGGTATCCTTATCCAGGGTATCAATTTCCGCTGATAAGGTATCTGTCCAAGCTGCTACAGCGCTACAAACCCAAGCCGACGCTATCGCCGGTCTGACTAAGGTACCAGAATGTGTGTAAATGTACTTCAAGGTAGCCTCCTGCTTGCGATCAGCAGGATCCCTGAGGGTTGCCGTATCTTGGGATGGCAGCGCTACCTTTTTGGATAAGCGTGTCAACGATTTGTCCACCCTTGGGGAGGATTCCCACCGTATCCTGTCCTTAGTCGGGAAAGGATATGCCATAAGAATCCTTTTGGGAATCTGCAGTTTCTTGTCTGGAGATTCCCAAGCCTTTTCAAATAACTCGTTCAGCTTATGAGATGGGGGAAAGGTTACCTCAGGTTTCTTTTCCTTAAACATGTGTACCCTCATGTCAGGGACAGAGGGGTCATCTGTGATATGCAGTACATCCTTTATTGCAATAATCATATATTGAATATTTTTAGCCAATTTTGGCTGTAACTTTGCATCATCGTAGTCGACACTGGAGTCAGAATCCGTGTCGGTATTAGTGTCTACTATTTGGGATAGTGGGCGCTTTTGAGACCCCGAAGGTCCCTGCAACATAGGGGCAGGCAGGGCTTGACTCCCTGTACACTCCCTGGACTCAGCTTTGTCCAACCTTTTGTGCAATAAATTTACATTAGCACTTAAAACATTCCACATATCCAACCAGTCAGGTGTCTGTGTTGCCGACGGAGACACCAGTCATTTGCTCCACCTCCTCCCTAGGAGAGCCTTCTACCTCAGACATGCCGACTCATGCGTACCGACACACCACACACTCAGGGAATCCTCTTATCTGAAGACAGTTCCCCCACAAGGCCCTTTGGAGAGACAGAGAGAGAGTATGCCAGCACACACCCAGCGCCAATTTGACCCAGGGAAAAAACAATTATTATTATTATTTTTTTACCCAGATAGCGCTATTATATATATCTGCGCCAAATTATGTGCCCCCCCCCTTCTTTCCAACCCTCTTTTACCGTGTTCAGCAGGGGAGAGTCCGGGGAGCTTCCTCTCAGTGGTGTGCTGTGGAGAAAATGGCGCTGGTGAGTGCTGAGGAACAAGCTCCGCCCCCTAAGCGGCGGGCTTCGGTTCCGCTGAAATCATTCAAAAACTGGCGGGGGATCTCTTATATACAGTGTAGAGCCTGTATATACTCATTTTAGCCAGATCGGAGGTCTAAATTGCTGCCCAGGGTGCCCCCCTGCGCCCTGCACCCTTACAGTGCCTGCCGTGTGTGTGTTGTGAGGGAGCAATGGCTCGCAGCGTTACCTCAGTGAAGATCCGAAGTCTTCTGCCGCCTCTGAAGTCTTCTTTCTTCTCATACTCACCCGGCTTCTATCTTCCGGCTCTGTGAGGAGGACGGCGGCGCGGCTCCGGGACGAACGGCGAGGGTGAGACCTGCATTCCGTTCCCTCTGGAGCTAATGGTGTCCAGTAGCCTAAGAAGCAGAGCCTAGCATTAAAGTAGGTCTGCTTCTCTCCACTCAGTCCCTCGATGCAGGGAGTCTGTTGCCAGCAGGCTCCCTGAAAATAAAAAACCTAACAAAATTTCTTTCTTTCAGGAAACGCAGGAGAGCTTCCTGTAATGCACCCAGTCTCCTCTGGGCACAGTATCAAACTGAGGTCTGGAGGAGGGGCATAGAGGGAGGGGCCAGTGCACACCCATATCTAAAGTTCTTTTTTAGTGCCCATGTCTCCTGCGGAGCCTGTCTATCCCCATGGTCCTTACGGAGTCCCCAGCATCCGCTAGGACGTAAGAGAAATTGCATTTTCACTTCGTTGAATTGCAACTATTTTTATAGACATTCGCCTGTTTTCAGGGGCTCGAATGTAATTGTACACATTAACCTATTCATAAATAAAATGTTCAATCTTAATACTTTGTTGAGAATCCTTTCCAGACAATGACTACCTGAAGTCAGGAAGCCATGGACATCATCGAATGCTGGATCTCCTCCTTTCTTATGCTTTCTCAGGCCTTTACTACAGCTGTTTTCAGTTGCTGTTTGTTTGTTTGTTTGTTTGTTTGTTTGTTTGTTTGTTTGTTTGTTTGTTTGTGGGTATATCTGCCTTTCGATTTATCTTCAGCAAATGAATGCATGCGTGTTCGTGTTGAGATCAGGTTATTGACTAGGCCATTGCAGAATATTCCACTTCTTTGCCTTAAAAAACTCAGGGTTGCTTCCACAGTATGTTTTGGGTCATTGTCCATCTGTACTGTGAAGTGCCGTCCAATCAACTCCGTAGAATTTGACTGAATCTGAGCAGACAATATATCTCTATACACTTCAGAATTCCTCCTGCTGATTCTGTAACATCATTGGTAAACACTAGTGACTCAGTGCCATCGGAAGCCATGCATGCCCATGACATCACACTACCTCTACCATGTTTTACAGATGATGTGGTACAGTATGTTTTAGATCATGAGTCATTCCAAGCCTTCTCTGTCCTTTTTTCTTCCCATCATTCTGGTACAGGCTGGTCATAGTGTCATCTGCCCAAAGAATGTTTTTCCAGAACTGGGCTGGTTTTTTTAGATGTTTTTTTTTTGGGGGGGGCAAAGTCTTATCAGACCTTTCTATTTTTGAGGCTTATGAATGGTTTGCACCTTGTGGTGAAACCTCTGTACCTACTTTTGTAAAGTCTTCTCTTTATGGTAGACTTGGATAATAATTTCTCTACCTCCTGGAGAGTTTCCTTCCTTTGGCTAATTGTTGTAAAGGGGTTTTCCTTTAAAGTGAAGAGGTTCCTGCGTTCATCCATCACTGTTGTCTTCCATGGACATCCAGGACTATCTGTTTTGCCAAAATCACTAGTGTGTTCTTTTTTCTCAGAATGTACCAAACTGTTTATTTGGCCATTATTACGACTCTCACTATCTCTCTAATGGATTTTATTTTATTTTTGCAGTCTATGGGTGGCCTGTTCCACTTGCATTAAGAGCTCCTGGGTCCACATGCTGGAAGTTCAATGCAAGAAAACTAACACATCAGATCCATACTAATGATGTTTTTTTGTGGGGGGGGGGGGGGGGTTGGGGGGGGTTCATTTTTGACCATATTCTCCTCTCCAGGCATGTTTCTGTCTTGCCCTGTTATATATAAAGAACAAGGTTGTAATGTGGAATTTAAATTCTAGATCATAATGGGGTCTATACAGAAGTAGTGAAAACAGTGGAGAAGTGAGTCAGTGGAGAAGTTGCCCATGGGGCAACCAATCAGCATTGAAGTAACATTTATCAAGTGCATTCTATAAAATTATACGTAGCATCTTATTGGTTGCCATGGGCAACTTCTCCATTGGCTCATTTGTCAACTCTTTTCACTGCTTTGTGAATAGACCTAAATGGTAGGAAAGAGCCAATAAGAAACCATTCCTAATTAACCTCCATGGATTATTGGCTGAAAAAGTGCATTGACATCAAGTAGGTGTGAATGAACTTTCAACTGTCCATTTGAACACACGGAGCCCGATTCTGAACCGCTTATGATGAGAGGGCAATTCCGGACGATAGTTACGTAGTGAATGTTCTCAGAAGGAAAATGCGACTGACTGTATGCAGGTTATTCGTAGGCATCTACTGTATGTTATCATATTGCCTTGTTCCTCTATCTGCAAGAGCAGCAGTTATAATTTACACTTATTCCATCCTATGCTAGGTGCGGGAAATAAGGCTGAATTTGTGTCCTCTGTTCATAAGTACAGCTCAGAATAACACATGCACCCATGACACACCCATGCAGGGCCACTGACGGTGGCCAAGGGCTAGGGTGCTCAAGGGGCATGTGCAAACATGGGAAGATGTGGTCACACCCCTAAAAAAAAATGGCTGCATTGGGGGTGCCGGCGGTTTCACGGCAGCTGACCCAGGCCCCTGCGGGGGGGCCTCCAGCAAACCCAAGTGTGACAGGACGGTACTGTACGAAAGCACTCGCCGCTTTCGCGTCCCGTTGGCTGCGCACAGAATGGAAGGTCAAGCCGCATGAGGCCTGACCACATAGGGGATTCCCGCTTACCGTCAGTAACCGCCTGTTACTGACTTCACCCACTGCGTTGTGGGCGGGTTTTTGCTGCCACCACCAAACTCCTAACCTGCCGTGGCGTTTGGAACCACGGTTCTGCTCTGTATGTGCCGACGCACTGCCTTACCACACCTGTGTGGTGTTGACAAATCCCCACTAGCCACTTGCTAGGCCTCTACCGGTAGCTGGCGGAAGGCGGAGCTTGGAGACGTTAGGTGCTTCCCTGTACAGCCGGAGGACGGGGCTAGGTTTGGCCTAACCCTGTTGGTCACAAGATGAAGCAGTCTTCTTGAGGCAATGATGTTTATTGCTCAATAACCTTTAAAAAGGCTCCTCCCTATTGCTAGGGGCAACAGCATACAATCAGATGTTTTCAGCAGAATAAGATGTTACAATACACACTCCTATGGGCTAACTGCCCTCCTTTTATCCCTCTCCAAGACCCCTTACCACAGGGGGTAAGCCCACCCTGTGGTGCACAACCAATCAATGTTTACCCATGAGCTGTGCATGCCTTGGTCTCATGCACAGCTAACATTGTCCCCTATGGACAGTGGGGAGTGGTCGGTCTCCTTTGACTCTCCCATCTTGGAGAATCAGGATACTCCCCGGTGCCGTTCAGTCTGGCTGGGGGAAGTTTTCCCTCCTAAATCTGACTTCCAGAAACCTGCCCGGGACCCATCTCACTGCCTGCAGCCTGGATTTGGGCTCCAGAGCTGGGCAGCCTGGCTCCCCGGTCCAGGTCTCTTGGCCACTACGGGTGATCTCCATGGAGCTCCAAGAAACCACTCAGCTTGTTTCATAGCTGAGCTGCTTCTCTCTCTCCCTGTGCCCCTTGGAAGTGTGAGGCTGGATGGGAAAGCATTCAGTTTTTGGGGAAAAGGTCTGGGAGAATCCATCAGCCTGCACAGCCATGGATTCCCCCCTCCTGGGACACACAACCAAGTAAGTGCAATTTACCTTTAAGTACATTACATTTAAATCACACTGTACATGTTATACATTTAAATACACTCTGAGCCTGCACAGGCTCCACATACCTAGGCACTGCAGTGCCTTACAACACACTGTAGGTCATTACATTTAAATAATGTCTGGTTGGTTAACTACTGTACCCTAGTCCTGCAGCCTGGCTGCTAGGACCCTGTCTGTGCTGGAGGTATGGGGCTGGCTTCCCCCATCCTCCAGCCTGCCTGTAATGCCTGCCACTGGGGTCCAGGGAGCTGGCTCTCCCTGTCCCCCCAGTGGGGCACTCGCTTTGTGGCCTCGCCGCACGCAGCGGCGCACCCCCCTGTACTGAAGCCCGGCGGCCCGGCGTAGCTCCCGGACCCCAGCGCTCATCAGCCTAACTGCACCCACGCCGCTAGGGAGCCGGCTAGCCCGGTCCCCCATGAGCGGCGCCTGTGGTGGCCTCGCCGCGCAGGGAGCCGGCTAGCCCGGTCCCCTGTATGCGGCGCTGATTCCAAGTGCCCTCCCCTCGCCGGCTAGCAGCCCGGGACGTCCGTCCCGGCTGCCGCGTCTGGCCACCCGTGCTGGGCTGAGGCGCCGGGAGCAGAGCTCCCGGCCCCCAGTGGCGGCTCTCCCTTTTCCCCGGCGCGCACACAGTTGGTGCGCCCGGGGCTTCACCGATCGCTGCCGGGAGCGGAGCTCCCGGACTCCGGCGGTCGGCGGCTGCCCTCTCCCCCAGCGCGCACACACTGCTGAGCGCGCTGGGGGCTGTCCTCCCTACCGTGGTCTCCGGAGAGGTCCGGGACCACGGCACATACATATAAATACATTTTTTAAGCATTTTGAAAACACGGCGCCTAGCGCCCAACACATTTCAAATCTGGCGCCAAGCGCCCTTTGTCTTTTAAAATGGCGCCGGGCACTAGGGGTTAACCCCTTCAGTGCCGCGGCGGCCATTTGCCTCGTGGCTGGGGCTCTCCGGCCACACTCCTCCCCCCCCATTCAAGCGGGTCAACCAGGGACCCATGTCCCAACGATTTGGGTCCTGGTCCCGCAATCCGTTGGGGTGAAGGGGACGCTACCTGGGGGGTGTAGGCTCTGGCCTAGACAGTTCATCCATAGTGCAGTGGGCCTCTCTTCGTGGGTGCACAATGTTCAAATAGTCCACCTGAAGTCCAAGTTCAAGGCTCCACCACAAAAGTCTGCCCAATTCCCCCAAGGTAGGTTGCAGCCACCTAACCGGTAGGTGGTAAGTCACCACGGTGGGGGGCCGGTTACAAACAAGTGCCACCCACGGTGTCCCAATTGTGGCATACCCCACCTCCCACAATAGCAGTTTCCTGCTCAAACAGGCCACAGGGTGCTCCTGCCCATATGGCTCTTTCTGGCTCGGTACTGCTCCCAGTCCGTGCAGTGGCGCAATAGTTCGTAACACACAGTCCTGGTCAAGAATGTACGCCATCAGCACTGGAGCGGGTACCCGAGCCTTCTTTAATGACTGGAATGCCAACTCGCAAGCGGGTGCAAAGTCCACTGACTTGGGAATGCCCTTCCTAGCCATCTCTGTCAAGGGGTTCACTACAGGACTAAAGTCAATGACAACGTGTCCGTAGGGCCTTACAGGTTCTAAGGTCAGTACCGGTCTGGGTGATGTGGGTCGGGGACAGCCTCTGGTTGCCTCCACCCCCTCTGGTTTGGGCCTACCCCTGTCTCCTCCCACATGGTGCCCCAGGCACTGCACCTCCGTCATACCTATCTGGCAACTGTCTGCCCTAACTGTCAGACCTGCCCTCCAATCCTCCTCCGTCGACCTATGACTCGGGAAACCTACCCTGTCACCTAGGCCTAATCTTCCCTCCTCGTCCGCTACCTGTGCCACAGTGATGGCGGCCAGACCACCAGCCTCTGGATCCTGTGTGGCATCCACTACAGGGAGGCTGTCTTCCCCGATCTACTGCGCACAGGCAGGGGACCTGCTATGTCCACAGCAACTTGCTGCAAGGGTTCTCCTATGGGCAGAGGCCCAGAGACAACACAACCGCTGGAGTGCCCCGGCTGCCAACGCATGGCACCAGCCTTACAGTTGGTCTGGGTGTCATCCGACATTCCAGACCAGGGTAAGCTCTGTGTCAGGCACTTCAGGGTTACTGTCCAAATGGGTTTCACTGGCAACCGACACCGGTTGCGCAAGAACGTTCCCTGAGGGGACCAGTTGGACATATTCCCTATCTGGTCTATCCCCTCCCACTTTCCTGTCTACCCTGTACCTTAACCCTTCCCGCCAGGTCAAACTTCCTGCCCCAACCCTGTCAAGGCCGCTGCCAGAGTGGCGCCTCATGCCTATCAGGGCTGGGTCAGAGAGTTGAGCCTCCCTAAACTCCTGCCTGTGGCCCTCAATCTCTCCTAAATTGGGACACTCTACAGGGGGATCTAGGTGGGGACTACTAGGGTCAGTCTGGTAGGGGTCAGTCATGGAAAAATCAGTGTGGTTTCTCATACTCACCGCCGGAGTTGGCAAACCACTTGGGTCAGGAGCATCATTGGGCACCCCCACAGGATCAAACGAGCTGGAACCGACATCCTCTGCGTTGCTAGTGGACGTGGGCATACCAGAGGCAAAAGGCATGCGGGGTCGATGTGCTGATCTAGCCGCTGTAATCTTTCCTCTGGGCTGGTTGATGCTGTGGTTGGCTGTGCTGGCAGTTGTCTAGCAGCTGTAGTCTTTTCCTCTGGGCTGGGCTGTGCTGGAGTAGCTGATGTCAACGGTGGGTTTGGAACTTGACTCCGGGGAATGGCGCCAACAAACGTAGTGACGATCCCACCACCCAGATCATTTCCTCGGACTACATTAGTTGGGAGACCATCCATGACGGCAACTTCTCGCAACTCTGGTCCAGCTCCCCAGTCCAGGTAGACTCTTGCCATGGGAACCGCTTTCTCTGTTCCTTCTGCCAGGGTGACCGTGGCAGTGCGACCCTGCAATACTGCAGCAGGATCTATGAGGTGGGGGCTCACCACAGTGATTGAGGCCCCAAAGTCTCTTAGGCCTTCTCCCTACAGGGGTCCCACGTGGACCGGCTGCAGGTGCCTCCACATATTGTGTAGGGGCTGTTTGGCCATGCAGGTGACTCTCTCCGCAGAGTGCACCTGTCTCTCGCCACACTCCATCGGACTGACTGGAGGGGGAACAGTCTCTGTAGGCTCATCTCCACTCGTCAAACAAGCGATCCGGGCTCCAGCACTCGGATTTGGGGCACGAGTCTGGGGTGCTTGGGATGCAGGACAGTTCATCCTCAGATGTCCGATTTTCCCACAGCCGTAGCACTTCTTCTCCAGTCGTAGCACCGATGATCTCTGATCACTTGCAGGGACGCTGCGGTGCGGTTGCTGGCCAAGAGCACCCGGGTTGGAAGATGCTTGTCTTTGGGGTTGATGAGCTGAAGAGGGGGGTCCCCTTGTTGGTACAGTTTTTTGGAGCTGGCTGCTGGCGGGGCGCTTCTGCCCCCGTGGCCGAATTGCCACATATTTGTCGGCTAATTGGGCAGCCATTTTTAAGCTGGCTGGCTCCCGATCTAGCACCCACTCCTTCACTTCTTGGGCGCACCTGCGGTAGAACTGCTCCCTGCAGATCAGGTCGATAAGTGCGTCCCATGTAGTGGCTTCCGAATCCTTCACCCACTTCACCACGTACTGCCGCAGCTGGGTGGCGAACTGCTCATGGGTGCTGCTAGGATTCTTGGGCAAGTCTCTGAACTTCTTCCTGTAAGACTCTGGAGTGATGAAGAATCGCTGGAGGAGGGCCTTCGCGACTTCGTCGTAGTTCCCACAGTCCTCCGTCGCCACTCCTCGATAGGCCTCCAAGGCCTCTCCATGCAGAGTGGGTACAAGGTGTCTCACCCACTCCGACTTGGGTAAATCGTGTAGTTTACAAGTCCTTTCAAAAACTTGCAAATGTCCATCAATGTCCCCATCACTGTCTGCAAACTTGGCAAACTGAATGCGTCCCGATCTGTGTACAACAGCTGACAACGGCTCCCGGGGTACCACAGCCTGTGGTGCCCGCTCATCACGCCACATCTGGATGATGATCAAGCGCTCTTGCTCCGTTGCCCTTTCCCCCAATTCCGCTAGCCGATCTGCTAGGGTATCCGGGCCGCCCCCCCTGGGACGTTGGGATCCTGGCCCTGCTAGGGATTGCTGGGAAACATTGCTGCTTTGAGAGAGGGCGGGGCTTGTGGTTCTCACCGGTTCCTTACGAAGGTCCACTGTTGGGCCGTCCTCTGCGATGCTGACGCCATCAGTGCTTTCCACCTCCGCCCGATGAGACTCCTCCACGCTCCTGAGCGCCGCCTTCATGACGCTTCTGGACGCGTTGGAAGGGATATCCACACCCTTCTCCTGGCACACGATCTCCAGATCGCCCTTGGACATTCCGCTGAATTCCGCCATCTTGTGTGTTCTCCTGCGCTGCAGTTACTCCTCTCCTGAGTAACTCGGCTTCTCCAATCGGGTGATGAAAAGCCGCCGGGGAATATCCCACCACTATGCCACCAATTTCTTTGACAGGACGGTACCGTACGAAAGCACTCGCCGCTTTTGCGTCCCGTTGGCTGCGCACAGAATGGAAGGTCAAGCCGCACGAGGCCTGACCACATAGGGGATTCCCGCTTACCATCAGTAACCGCCTGTTACTGACTCCACCCACTGCGTTGTGGGCGGGTTTTTGCTGCCACCACCAAACTCCTAACCTGCCGTGGCGTTTGGAACCACGGTTCTGCTCTGTATGTGCCGACGCACTGCCTTACCACACCTGTGTGGTGTTGACGAATCCCCACTAGCCACTTGCTAGGCCTCTACCGGTAGCTGGCGGAAGGCGGAGCTTGGAGACGTTAGGTGCTTCCCTGTACAGCCGGAGGACGGGGCTAGGTTTGGCCTAACCCTGTTGGTCACAAGATGAAGCAGTCTTCTTGAGGCAATGATGTTTATTGCTCAATAACCTTTAAAAAGGCTCCTCCCTATTGCTAGGGGCAACAGCATACAATCAGATGTTTTCAGCAGAATAAGATGTTACAATACACACTCCTATGGGCTAACTGCCCTCCTTTTATCCCTCTCCAAGACCCCTTACCACAGGGGGTAAGCCCGCCCTGTGGTGCACAACCAATCAATGTTTACCCATGAGCTGTGCATGCCTTGGTCTCATGCACAGCTAACATTGTCCCCTATGGACAGTGGGGAGTGGTCGGTCTCCTTTGACTCTCCCATCTTGGAGAATCAGGATACTCCCCGGTGCCGTTCAGTCTGGCTGGGGGAAGTTTTCCCTCCTAAATCTGACTTCCAGAAACCTGCCCGGGACCCATCTCACTGCCTGCAGCCTGGATTTGGGCTCCAGAGCTGGGCAGCCTGGCTCCCCGGTCCAGGTCTCTTGGCCACTACGGGTGATCTCCATGGAGCTCCAAGAAACCACTCAGCTTGTTTCATAGCTGAGCTGCTTCTCTCTCTCCCTGTGCCCCTTGGAAGTGTGAGGCTGGATGGGAAAGCATTCCGTTTTTGGGGAAAAGGTCTGGGAGAATCCATCAGCCTGCACAGCCATGGATTCCCCCCTCCTGGGACACACAACCAAGTAAGTGCAATTTACCTTTAAGTACATTACATTTAAATCACACTGTACATGTTATACATTTAAATACACTCTGAGCCTGCACAGGCTACACATACCTAGGCACTGCAGTGCCTTACAACACACTGTAGGTCATTACATTTAAATAATGTCTGGTTGGTTAACTACTACACCCTAGTCCTGCAGCCTGGCTGCTAGGACCCTGTCTGTGCTGGAGGTATGGGGCTGGCTTCCCCCCATCCTCCAGCCTGCCTGTAATGCCTGCCACTGGGGTCCAGGGAGCTGGCTCTCCCTGTCCCCCCAGTGGGGCACTCGCTTTGTGGCCTCGCCACACGCAGCGGCGCACCCCCCTGTACTGAAGCCCGGCGTAGCTCAGGACCCCAGCGCTCATCAGCCTAACTGCACCCACGCCGCTAGGGAGCCGGCTAGCCCGGTCCCCCATGAGCGGCGCCTGTGGTGGCCTCGCCGCGCAGGGAGCCGGCTAGCCCGGTCCCCTGTATGCGGCGCTGATTCCAAGTGCCCTCGCCGTAGCGTCCGGCGGGGAGCCGGGCTGCGGCGCACCCCCCCTCGCCGGTTAGCAGCCCGGGACGTCCATCCCGGCTGCCGCGTCTGGCCACCCGTGCTGGGCTGAGGCGCCGGGAGCAGAGCTCCCGGCCCCCAGCGGCGGCTCTCCCTTCTCCCCGGCGCGCACACAGTTGGTGCGCCCGGGGCTTCACCGATCGCTGCCGGGAGCGGAGCTCCCGGACACAGGCGGTCGGCGGCTGCCCTCTCCCCCAGCGCGCACACACTGCTGAGCGCGCCGGGGGCTGTCCTCCCTGCCGTGGTCTCCGGAGAGGTCCGGGACCACGGCACATACATATAAATACATTTTTTAAGCATTTATAAAACACGGCGCCTAGCGCCCAACACATTTCAAATCTGGCGCCAAGCGCCCTTTGTCCTTTAAAATGGCGCCGGGCACTAGGGGTTAACCCCTTCAGTGCCGCGGCGGCCATTTGCCTCGTGGCTGGGGCTCTCCGGCTACACTCCTCCCCCCCATTCAAGCGGGTCAACCAGGGACCCATGTCCCAACGATTTGGGTCCTGGTCCCGCAGTCCGTTGGGGTGAAGGGGACGCTACCTGGGGGGTGTAGGCTCTGGCCTAGACAGTTCATCCATAGTGCAGTGGGCCTCTCTGTTAGGGTCTCCTGCCCTGTGCTGCCACGTCGTCATGGCAACCGGGAGACAAGTGCTAGCGGAGTAACCTGAGAGCAGCTGATACTCCGGTTCGGGTCTTTTGCTGTGCAGTGGTTACAGGCTCTGTGCACGGCAGGGGATCCGGTGCTGGTTTTTGTGCTCACAGTCTGTGAGGTCTGAGTGGGGCGTGGACAGCACCTGCTATATAAGGCCTCTTCTCAGGTTAAGCAGATGCTGCTGAATCTTTGTTGGTTAGTTAGTTCCTGAAAGTTAGCCAGTACTGTGTAGCTTTGTATTTGTTGTTGCTTACTGCATATAGGCCTTGGGATTTGGTACTACACTCTGCCAATCCAGACCTAGCAGTAAGACTGGAGTCAGTCGTTTAACTTGCTGGGGTTCTTTTGCTACTCTGTGAACTTAGCAAGTTTGCGGCTGTATTCTCAGATTTGCCTGCCTAAATCCTGTCTCACTGTGCAAGGTGTTCAGGTGTCAGTTTAGTGGCAGTAAGCTAAACCTGTGCACTGCAAGTGAGGATTAGGATTGTGGAGACTCTCCTTGTGTCTATCATTCCATCTCTGACCAAGGAGTTTACTGCCACACCCGTTGGTAACCCTTTAGGGTTTTGCTGTTGCCCTTAGCAACAGCATTTCGGGTTCTCTACGTATTAAAACACAACATCTTGCTTTTTTCCATCTGAGCATTCTTAATACTAGGGAGACACCCAGTTTCTTAGCCTCTTGGCTTCTCTGTTCACTTTGTGTTTATTTTGTTACCCTATCACCTTCTGTGTACGTAATGTCATATTCCCCAGTCTGTCTGTGAGTTCATTTTTTTGCATCCCTATCTGTTCAGACACCAGTACATTCCTGCAGGCACTGGTGTGCATAACAGTTCAGACACCAGTACAATCCTGCAGGCACTGGTGTGCATAACACTCTCTTCGTGGGTGCACAATGTTCAAATAGTCCACCTGAAGTCCAAGTTCAAGGCTCCACCACAAAAGTCTGCCCAATTCCCCCAAGGTAGGTTGCAGCCACCTAACCGGTAGGTGGTAAGTCACCACGGTGGGGGGCCGGTTACAAACAAGTGCCACCCACGGTGTCCCAATTGTGGCATACCCCACCTCCCACAATAGCAGTTTCCTGCTCAAACAGGCCTCAGGGTGCTCCTGCCCATATGGCTCTTTCTGGCTCGGTACTGCTCCCAGTCCGTGCAGTGGCGCAATAGTTCGTAACACACAGTCCTGGTCAAGAATGTACGCCATCAGCACTGGAGCGGGTACCCGAGCCTTCTTCAATGACTGGAATGCCAACTCGCAAGCGGGTGCAAAGTCCACTGACTTGGGAAAGCCCTTCCTAGCCATCTCTGTCAAGGGGTTCACTACAGGACTAAAGTCAATGACAACGTGTCCGTAGGGCCTTACAGGTTCTAAGATCAGTACCGGTCTGGGTGATGTGGGTTGGGGACAGCCTCTGGTTGCCTCCACCCCCTCTGGTTTGGGCCTACCCCTGTCTCCTCCCACATGGTGCCCCAGGCACTGCACCTCCGTCATACCTATCTGGCAACTGTCTGCCCTAACTGTCAGACCTGCCCTCCAATCCTCCTCCGTCGACCTATGACTCGGGAAACCTACCCTGTCACCTAGGCCTACTCTTCCCTCCTCGTCCGCTACCTGTGCCACAGTGATGGCGGCCAGACCACCAGCCTCTGGATCCTGTGTGGCATCCACTACAGGGAGGCTGCGTGTCTTCCCCGATCTACTGCGCACAGGCAGGGGACCTGCTATGTCCACAGCAACTTGCTGCAAGGGTTCTCCTATGGGCAGAGGCCCAGAGACAACACAACCGCTAGAGTGCCCCGGCTGCCAACGCATGGCACCAGCCTTACAGTTGGTCTGGGCGTCATCCGACATTCCAGACCAGGGTAAGCTCTGTGTCAGGCACTTCAGGGTACGGTCTGTCTCAGGGTTACTGTCCAAAGGGGTTTCACTGGCAACCGACACCGGTTGCGCAGGAACGTTCCCTGAGGGGACCAGTTGGACACATTCCCTATCTGGTCTATCCCCTCCCACTTTCCTGTCTACCCTGTACCTTAACCCTTCCCGCCAGGTCAAACTTCCTGCCCCAACCCTGTCAAGGCCGCTGCCAGAGTGGCGCCTCATGCCTATCAGGGCTGGGTCAGAGAGTTGAGCCTCCCTAAACTCCTGCCTGTGGCCCTCAATCTCTCCTAAATTGGGACACTCTACAGGGGGATCTAGGTGGGGACTACCAGGGTCAGTCTGGTAGGGGTCAGTCATGGAAAAATCAGTGTGGTTTCTCATACTCACCGCCGGAGTTGGCAAACCACTTGGGTCAGGAGCATCATTGGGCACCCCCACAGGATCAAACGAGCTGGAACCGACATCCTCTGCGTTGCTAGTGGACGTGGGCATACCAGAGGCAAAAGGCATGCGGGGTCGATGTGCTGATCTAGCCGCTGTAATCTTTTCCTCTGGGCTGGTTGATGCTGTGGTTGGCTGTGCTGGCAGTTGTCTAGCAGCTGTAGTCTTTTCCTCTGGGCTGGGCTGTGCTGGAGTAGCTGATGTCAATGGTGGGTTTGGAACTTGACTCCGGGGAATGGCGCAAACAAACGTAGTGACGATCCCACCACCCAGATCATTTCCTAGGACCACATCAGTTGGGAGACCATCCATGACGGCAACTTCTCGCAACTCTGGTCCAGCTCCCCAGTCCAGGTAGACTCTTGCCATGGGAACCGCTTTCTCTGTTCCTTCTGCCAGGGTGACCGTGGCAGTGCGACCCTGCAATACTGCAGCAGGATCTATGAGGTGGGGGCTCACCACAGTGATTGAGGCCCCAAAGTCTCTTAGGCCTTCTCCCTACAGGGGTCCCACGTGGACCGGCTGCAGGTGCCTCCACATGTTGTATAGGGGCAGTTTGGCCATGCAGGTGACTCTCTCCGCAGAGTGCACCTGTCTCTCGCCACACTCCATCGGACTGACTGGAGGGGGAACAGTCTCTGTAGGCTCATCTCCTCTCGTCAAACAAGCGATCCGGGCTCCAGCACTCGGATTTGGGGCACGAGTCTGGGGTGCTTGGGATGCAGGACAGTTCATCCTCAGATGTCCGATTTTCCCACAGCCGTAGCACTTCTTCTCCAGTCGTGGCACCGATGATCTCTGATCACTTGCAGGGACGCTGCGGTGCGGTTGCTGGCCAAGAGCACCCGGGTTGGAAGATGCTTGTCTTTGGGGTTGATGAGCTGAAGAGGGGGGTCCCCTTGTTGGTACAGTCTTTTGGAGCTGGCTGCTGGCGGGGCGCTTCTGCCCCCGTGGCCGAATTGCCACATATTTGTCGGCTAATTGGGCAGCCATTTTTAAGCTGGCTGGCTCCCGATCTAGCACCCACTCCTTCACTTCTTGGGCGCACCTGCGGTAGAACTGCTCCCTGCAGATCAGGTCGATAAGTGTGTCCCATGTAGTGGCTTCCGAATTCTTCACCCACTTCACCACGTACTGCCGCAGCTGGGTGGCGAACTGCTCATGGGTGCTGCTAGGATTCTTGGGCAAGTCTCTGAACTTCTTCCTGTAAGACTCTGGAGTGATGAAGAATCGCTGGAGGAGGGCCTTCGCGACTTTGTCGTAGTTCCCACAGTCCTCCGTCGCCACTCCTCGATAGGCCTCCAAGGCCTCTCCATGCAGAGTGGGTACAAGGTGTCTCACCCACTCTGACTTGGGTAAATCGTGTAGTTTACAAGTCCTTTCAAAAACTTGCTGTCACGATCCGGGTATCTGGACGCCATTACTTACCCTTCAGATGCCTCCTAAGGCTGGCTCAGCGTTCCAGGACCGGATCCCGCTGTTCCTGAGTTTCCACATGCAGAATGTCAGAGTGGTGATTTCATCAGCCGCGGCCTCCGCTGTGCCCGCGTGGTTAAATGTGCGCTTGTCAGTCTGGCGTCTCCTGTCTCCTGTGGCCGGCGTCGCCATTACTGTTTCAATTCTCACATGGATTACAAACCAAACTTCCCTCCAGGTGTCTGCATGGGCGCAGCCATCTTGGATTTTGTCATCTGATTATTTCCACCAAATCTGCTGTCTGTATTGTTGATTTGCATAATTGCCTAGCCAACCCCTTCCTTGCTGCAGGTATAAGTATGCTGTGCCTGAGCAAGGAAGGCGTCAGTGCTTTGGTTGTCTAACCTAGTTCCAGTTTGTCTCTCTCCTGTGGTTGTCTTCCAGGTTCCAGCTCCTGTCTCCAGACTTCTGCTATAGAGACCCGCACCAGCATTCCATCTGCGGTGTAGCCTGACTCTCCGATCCATTCTGGACTCACCTGTTTCCAGCTACAACAATCACCTGCTTCCAGCCCAGCTTCCAGCAGTGTACAGCTTCTCTTAAAGGGCCGGTGTCCTTTCTGCAGTTTACCACTCTCCACCGGTATTATTATTTCACCGCTCTCAAACAATCACCTGCTTCCAGCCCAGCTTCCAGCAGTGTATAGTTTCTCTTAAAGGGCCGGTGTCCTTTTCTGCAGTTTACCACTCTCCACCAGTATTATTATTTCACCGCTCTCAAACTCCAAACTTCATTATTATTTCATCGCTCTCAAGTTCGTTTATTATTTAACTGGTTCCAGCCAGTATCCACTCCGTACCAACAACAGTCTGGTTCCAGCCAGTATCCACAGCAGCCGTTTTACCTTCAGCAGCCCAGCCTTTCCTGGAACATCAGCTGGTACGATCCTGGGTTCTCTCCATTGCTACAGTCAGGCCTGGTAAGGACTTTCCAACTAGAAGATTATAAGAACTGTCTCACACTACCAGTGCCTGTGGCCCTTGCCACCCTGTAGTACCCAGGAATTGTATTTATCCTCTGTTGACTTTTATGTTTCCTTTTACTGCTGCTGTGTTACGGAGTTTGTCATAATAAACATCATTGACTTTTATCCTGGTTGTCGTGGTCACGCCTTCGGGCAGTTATTCTACATGTTACTTACATGTCTAGGGGTCTGATACAACCTCCCAGGTTCCGTTACATCTCAGCCCCTACAACTGAGGCTGCCTCCCGTCAGCTCAGTCCCTCAGTTGTGACAGTAAGCACTGACCTAATGAATCCAGCCGGAGACCAGGATCAAGCGGCCAGGCCGATGCAAGAACTGGCAGCCCGACTTGAACATCAGGAGGCTGCACAGGGCCACATCATCCGCTGTCTCCAGGATCTCTCTACACGGCTGGATGGGATTCAAACGACCCTCCGTGGACCTGGCACGTCCGGTGCGTCCACTACAGTAACACCAGCTGTAACCCCACCCACCTTACCCATTTCCAGGCCACATCTTCATCTTCCAACGCCAGCAAAATTTGATGGATCTCCAAGGTTCTGCAGGGGATTTCTCAATCAATGTGAAATCCACTTTGAGCTTCTACCTGGCAATTTCTTCAGTGACCGTACCAAAATTGCCTATATCATCTCCCTTCTCAGTGGCTCAGCCCTTGACTGGGCATCACCTTTATGGGAGAAGTCTGATCCCCTGCTATCCTCCTATACTGACTTTGTAGCTACATTCAGGCGCATCTTCGACGAGCCAGGCCGGATAACATCTGCTTCATCTGAGATTCTCCGTTTACGCCAGGGAACACGTACTGTGGGACAGTATCTTATACAGTTTAAAATCCTGGCATCCGAACTGGCATGGAACGACGAGGCCCTGTATGCTGCATTCTGGCATGGCTTATCAGAACGCATCAAGGATGAGTTAGCTACCAGAGACTTGCCCTGTAAGTTGGATGAGCTAATTTCTCTTTGCACGAAGGTTGATCTACGTTTCAGAGAGAGAGCAACCGAGCGAGGAAGATCATCTACTCCTAAATCTTCTGCTCCTCCTCCTCGTCAACCATCTCCATCCAAGGATGAGCCTATGCAAATTAGTCGTTCCCGTCTATCTCCCGCTGAGCGCCGAAGACGTCTCTCTGAGTCTCTCTGTCTCTACTGTGCAGCTCCGTCGCACACTATCAATGCCTGTCCCAAACGTCCGGGAAACTCCAGATCCTAGCTCGCCAAGGAGAGGGCCGGCTAGGAGTAATGATCTCCTCTCCATCTCCTCATGACTGTAACCTCCCAGTGTCGCTCCAAATTGCTCAACGTTACAGGAACGTCATTGCCCTCCTTGATTCCGGAGCAGCTGGGAATTTCATAACCGAAGCTTATGTTAAACGGTGGTCCCTACCCACCGAGAGACTGTCCTCGTCCATCTCTTTGACTGCCGTGGATGGCAGCAAGATTTTTGACGCAGTCATTTCCTTAAGGACTCTTCCAGTTCGTCTGAGAGTGGGAGTTCTTCATTCTGAGTATATTTCTTTTTTAGTGATTCCAAGAGCCACACATCCAGTGGTTTTAGGCCTTCCATGGCTCCGTCTCCACAACCCATCAATTGACTGGACGACTACGCAAATACTGGCATGGGGTCCCTCCTGTGCTGAGACTTGTTTAGCCAAAGTTCTTCCTGTTTGTTCTTCCTTCCCCAGGTCATCTGATGTTCCGCCTCCTCCATATCAAGACTTCACGGACGTGTTCAGTAAAGCCTCTGCTGATATACTTCCTCCTCATAGAGAATGGGACTGCCCAATCGACCTCATTCCAGGGAAGGTTCCACCGCGAGGCCGAACTTATCCGTTGTCTCTGCCTGAGACACACTCCATGGAAGAGTACATCAAAGAGAACCTGGCGAAGGGTTTCATCCGACCATCTTCTTCTCCAGCCGGCGCAGGCTTCTTCTTCGTTAAGAAGAAAGACGGTGGTCTGCGTCCGTGCATCGATTACAGAGGTCTGAACGACATTACCGTCAAGAACCGATACCCTTTACCCCTGATTACCGAGCTCTTTGATAAAGTTAGTGGTGCAACTATTTTCACAAAGCTGGACTTGAGGGGTGCCTACAATCTCATCCGAATCTGTGAGGGTGACGAGTGGAAGACCACCTTTAACACCCGTGACGGACATTATGAGTACCTCGTTATGCCCTTCGGATTGAGCAACGCTCCAGCAGTCTTCCAGCACTTCGTGAATGAGATTTTCAGGGACATCTTGTACCGCCATGTCGTGGTTTATCTAGACGACATCCTCATCTTTGCTAATAATCTCGAAGATCATCGTTTCTGGGTAAAAGAGGTTCTTTCCCCTCTCCGTGTCAATCACCTCTATTGTAAATTGGAGAAGTGTGTGTTTGAAGTTAAAACCATTCCGTTTCTAGGTTACATTGTGTCCGGTTCCGGACTAGAGATGGATCCTGAGAAACTCCAAGCAATCCAGAATTGGCCTATACCCTTAAGCCTCAAAGGGGTCCAGAGGTTCTTAGGGTTCGCCAATTATTATAGAAAATTTATACGAGACTTTTCCACCATCGTGGCGCCTATCACTGCATTAACCAAGAAAGGTGCTAATCCGTCCAAGTGGTCCGAGGAAGCTACACAGGCCTTTCACCTTCTGAAGCAACGGTTCATCTCTGCACCAGTTCTGAAACAGCCCGACACCGACTCTCCTTTTATCTTAGAGGTAGATGCCTCCTCCGTTGGAGTAGGAGCGGTGTTATCCCAGAGGGCCAAAGATGGACATCTACATCCTTGCAGTTTCTTCTCCCGGAAGTTCTCCCCAGCTGAGCGCAACTATGCCATTGGCGATCAGGAGTTGCTAGCCATCAAGCTCGCTCTGGAGGAGTGGAGATACCTGTTGGAGGGAGCTTCCCACTCAATCACCATACTTACCGACCACAAAAATCTTTTATATCTCAAAGGCGCACAATGTCTGAATCCTCGTCAGGCCAGATGGGCACTTTTCTTTTCTAGGTTTGACTTTAAACTCCAGTTCTGTCCGGGTTCTCAGAATCGTAAGGCCGATGCCCTTTCCCGCTCATGGGAGCAAGAAAATGAGTTCGAGTCTGCAGACAAGCATCCTATTATTAATCCGTTGGCATTCTCCACGGTAGGGATGGACTCTACGCCTCCACCAGGGAAAAGTTTTGTTAAGCCAGTTCTAAGGAAGAAGCTCATGCATTGGGCCCATGCTTCCCGTTTTGCTGGACATACAGGCATTCAGAAAACCCTAGAATTTATTTCTAGGTCCTACTGGTGGCCAACTCTGAAGAGGGACGTTATGGAATTTATTGCCTCCTGCCCAAAGTGTGCCCAACACAAAGTCTCCCGCCAGTCGCCTGCGGGGCAACTGGTTCCATTATCTGTTCCCCGTCGACCTTGGACCCATTTGTCGATGGACTTTGTTTCTGATCTACCTATCTGCAACAAGTTTAATACCATCTGGGTGGTAGTTGACCGGTTCACCAAGATGGCACATTTCATCCCTCTCACCGGTCTTCCGTCAGCTTCCAAGTTGGCTCAAGTGTTTATACAAGAGGTCTTCCGACTTCACGGTCTTCCTGAAGAGATCATCTCGGATCGTGGAGTACAATTTGTAGCCAAATTTTGGCGAAGTTTGTGTCAAGCCCTCCAAGTCAAGTTAAAGTTTTCCACGGCTTACCATCCTCAGACCAATGGTCAAACCGAGAGGGTGAATCAGGACTTGGAGGCCTTCCTCCGTATATATGTGTCTTCCTCTCAAGATGACTGGGTTCAACTCCTTCCTTGGGCCGAGTTCAGCCACAACAATCAATACCATTCCTCATCTTCTTCTACACCATTCTTCATTAATTATGGATTCCACCCTAAAGTCCCAGAATTCCAACCGCTTCCCGCAACTTCTGTTCCAGCAGTGGATGTCACCTTGCATCAGTTTTCAAATAACTGGAGGAACGTCCGCGCAGCCCTGCTTAAAGCCTCATTCAGGTATAAGAAGTTTGCTGATAGGAAGCGTAGAGCGGTTCCTGCTCTCAAGGTGGGTGATCGTGTGTGGCTGTCCACGAAGAATTTGAGGTTGAGAGTTCCCAGCATGAAATTTGCACCTCGCTACATCGGACCCTTCAAGATTGAACAAGTCATCAATCCTGTTGCCTACAGGTTACAGTTACCATCCTTCTTGAAAATACCCAGGACATTTCATGTTTCTTTGTTGAAACCGCTGATCCTGAATCGGTTTCATTCCGCACTTCCTCCAGCTCCCAAAGTTCAGACTCAACGGGGAGTCGAGTACGAGGTGGCCTAGATTTTGGACTCACGTTTCCGTTACGGTCAGTTACAATACCTCATTGACTGGAAGGGCTATGGTCCTGAAGAACGCTCTTGGACCAATGCCTCAGACGTCCATGCTCCTGCCTTGGTCCGAAATTTCCACGCAAAGTTTCCTTTAAAGCCTAAGAAGTGTCCTGGGGCCACTCCTAAAGGGGGGGGTGCTGTCATGATCCGGGTATCTGGACGCCATTACTTACCCTTCAGATGCCTCCTAAGGCTGGCTCAGCGTTCCAGGACCGGATCCCGCTGTTCCTGAGTTTCCACATGCAGAATGTCAGAGTGGTGATTTCATCAGCCGCGGCCTCCGCTGTGCCCGCGTGGTTAAATGTGCGCTTGTCAGTCTGGCGTCTCCTGTCTCCTGTGGCCGGCGTCGCCATTACTGTTTCAATTCTCACATGGATTACAAACCAAACTTCCCTCCAAGTGTCTGCATGGGTGCAGCCATCTTGGATTTTGTCATCTGATTATTTCCACCAATCTGCTGTCTGTATTGTTGATTTGCATAATTGCCTAGCCAACCCCTTCCTTGCTGCAGGTATAAGTATGCTGTGCCTGAGCAAGGAAGGCGTCAGTGCTTTGGTTGTCTAACCTAGTTCCAGTTTGTCTCTCTCCTGTGGTTGTCTTCCAGGTTCCAGCTCCTGTCTCCAGACTTCTGCTATAGAGACCCGCACCAGCATTCCATCTGCGGTGTAGCCTGACTCTCCGATCCATTCTGGACTCACCTGTTTCCAGCTACAACAATCACCTGCTTCCAGCCCAGCTTCCAGCAGTGTGCAGCTTCTCTTAAAGGGCCGGTGTCCTTTTCTGCAGTTTACCACTCTCCACCGGTATTATTATTTCACCGCTCTCAAACTCCAAACTTCATTATTATTTCATCGCTCTCAAGTTCGTCTATTATTTAACTGGTTCCAGCCAGTATCCACTCCGTACCAACAACAGTCTGGTTCCAGCCAGTATCCACAGCAGCCGTTTTACCTTCAGCAGCCCAGCCTTTCCTGGAACATCAGCTGGTACGATCCTGGGTTCTCTCCATTGCTACAGTCAGGCCTGGTAAGGACTTTCCAACTAGAAGATTATAAGAACTGTCTCACACTACCAGTGCCTGTGGCCCTTGCCACCCTGTAGTACCCAGGAATTGTATTTATCCTCTGTTGACTTTTATGTTTCCTTTTACTGCTGCTGTGTTACGGAGTTTGTCATAATAAACATCATTGACTTTTATCCTGGTTGTCGTGGTCACGCCTTCGGGCAGTTATTCTACATGTTACTTACATGTCTAGGGGTCTGATACAACCTCCCAGGTTCCGTTACATCTCAGCCCCTACAACTGAGGCTGCCTCCCGTCAGCTCAGTCCCTCAGTTGTGACACTTGCAAATGTCCATCAATGTCCCCATCACTGTCTGCAAACTTGGCAAACTGAATGCGTCCCGATCTGTGTACAACAGCTGACAACGGCTCCCGGGGTACCACAGCCTGTGGTGCCCGCTCATCACGCCACATCTGGATGATGATCAAGCGCTCTTGCTCCGTTGCCCTTTCCCCCAATTCCGCTAGCCGATCTGCTAGGGTATCCGGGCCGCCCCCCTGGGACGTTGGGAACCTGGCCCTGCTAGGGATTGCTGGGAAACATTGCTGCTTTGAGAGAGGGCGGGGCTTGTGGTTCTCACCGGTTCCTTACGAAGGTCCATTGTTGGGCCGTCCTCTGCGATGCTGACGCCGTCAGTGCTTTCCACCTCTGCCCGATGAGACTCCTCCACGCTCCTGAGCGCCGCCTTCATGACGCTTCTGGACGCGTTGGAAGGGATATCCACACCCTTCTCCTGGCACACGATCTCCAGATCGCCCTTGGACATTCCGCTGAATTCCGCCATCTTGTGCGTTCTCCTGCGCTGCAGTTATTCCTCTCCTGAGTAACTCGGCTTCTCCAATCGGGTGATGAAAAGCAGCCGGGGAATATCCACCACTATGCCACCAATTTCTGTGACAGGACGGTACCGTACGAAAGCACTCGCCGCTTTCGCGTCCCGTTGGCTGCGCACAGAATGGAAGGTCAAGCCGCACGAGGCCTGACCACATAGGGGATTCCCGCTTACCGTCAGTAACCGCCTGTTACTGACTCCACCCACTGCGTTGTGGGCGGGTTTTTGCTGCCACCACCAAACTCCTAACCTGCCGTGGCGTTTGGAACCACGGTTCTGCTCTGTATGTGCCGACGCACTGCCTTACCACACCTGTGTGGTGTTGAAGAATCCCCACTAGCCACTTGCTAGGCCTCTACCGGTAGCTGGCGGAAGGCGGAGCTTGGAGACGTTAGGTGCTTCCCTGGACAGCCGGAGGACGGGGCTAAGTTTGGCCTAACCCTGTTGGTCACAAGATGAAGCAGTCTTCTTGAGGCAATGATGTTTATTGCTCAATAACCTTTAAAAAGGCTCCTCCCTATTGCTAGGAGCAACAGCATACAATCAGATGTTTTCAGCAGAATAAGATGTTACAATACACACTCCTATGGGCCAACTGCCCTCCTTTTATCCCTCTCCAAGACCCCTTACCAAAGGTAAGCCCGCCCTGTGGTGCACAACCAATCAATGTTTACCCATGAGCTGTGCATGCCTTGGTCTCATGCACAGCTAACATTGTCCCCTATGGACAGTGGGGAGTGGTCGGTCTCCTTTGACTCTCCCATCTTGGAGAATCAGGATACTCCCCGGTGCCGTTCAGTCTGGCTGGGGGAAGTTTTCCCTCCTAAATCTGACTTCCAGAAACCTGCCCGGGACCCATCTCACTGCCTGCAGCCTGGATTTGGGCTCCAGAGCTGGGCAGCCTGGCTCCCCGGTCCAGGTCTCTTGGCCACTACGGGTGATCTCCATGGAGCTCCAAGAAACCACTCAGCTTGTTTCATAGCTGAGCTGCTTCTCTCTCTCCCTGTGCCCCTTGGAAGTGTGAGGCTGGATGGGAAAGCATTCCGTTTTTGGGGAAAAGGTCTGGGAGAATCCATCAGCCTGCACAGCCATGGATTCCCCCCTCCTGGGACACACAACCAAGTAAGTGCAATTTACCTTTAAGTACATTACATTTAAATCACACTGTACATGTTATACATTTAAATACACTGAGCCTGCACAGGCTCCACATACCTAGGCACTGCAGTGCCTTACAACACACTGTAGGTCATTACATTTAAACAATGTCTGGTTGGTTAACTACTGTACCCTAGTCCTGCAGCCTGGCTGCTAGGACCCTGTCTGTGCTGGAGGTATGGGGCTGGCTTCCCCCCATCCTCCAGCCTGCCTGTAATGCCTGCCACTGGGGTCCAGGGAGCTGGCTCTCCCTGTCCCCCCAGTGGGACACTCGCTTTGTGGCCTCGCCGCACGCAGCGGCGCACCCCCCTGTACTGAAGCCCGGCGGCCCGGGACACTTGTCCCGGCCGCCGTGACTCTGGCTCTGTTGCAGCGCTGAGGCGCCGGGAGCGTAGCTCCCGGACCCCAGCGCTCATCAGCCTAACTGCACCCACACCGCTAGGGAGCCGGCTAGCCCGGTCCCCCATGAGCGGCGCCTGTGGTGGCCTCGCCGCGCAGGGAGCCGGCTAGCCCGGTCCCCTGTATGCGGCGCTGATTCCAAGTGCCCTCGCCGCAGCGTCCAGCGGGGAGCCGGGCTGCGGCGTACCCCCCCTCGCCGGCTAGCAGCCCGGGACGTTCGTCCCGGCTGCCGCGTCTGGCCACCCGTGCTGGGCTGAGGCGCCGGGAGCAGAGCTCCCGGCCCCCAGCGGCAGCTCTCCCTTCTCCCCGGCGCGCACACAATTGGTGCGCCCGGGGCTTCACCGATCGCTGCCGGGAGCGGAGCTCCCGGACTCCGGCGGTCGGCGGCTGCCCTCTCCCCCGGCGCGCACACACTGCTGTGCACGCCGGGGGCTGTCCTCCCTGCTGTGGTCTCCGGAGAGGTCCGGGACCACGGCACATACATATAAATACATTTTTTAATCATTTATAAAACACGGCGCCTAGCGCCCAACACATTTCAAATCTGGCGCCAAGCGCCCTTTGTCCTTTAAAATGGCGCCGGGCACTAGGGGTTAACCCCTTCAGTGCCGTGGCGGCCATTTGCCTCGTGGCTGGGGCTCTCCGGCCACACCAAGTAATTAGAACTCACTCCCCCTGGTACCACTGCACTCATGAAACAATTCTCTTGCGTGCATTCACCCTGTTGCCACCCGGATGTCACACAGGAACACCCATTAATAATGGCCTTTGAGAAAAGACCAAGATGCCACAGTGAATAGCCCCTCTCGGCGCATCTGGTCCTGGGAGACTCAGCCGCACTGAGTGTCTTTCTCGCTCAAATGCATCTTATTCGCATAAATAAAACAGCTGGGAGTGACAAAACAACGCTGCTGGATTGCACTGATCAATTTGATGTGCAACATTTCTATATCTGTGTGTGCAACTGAGTCCGAATCTGTGTAAGTAATTCTACAATGCAGCGGCCACAGCATTTTTTCATTCCAAGTTCTGTTGCGCTTCCTCTGCAACTTTGTACATGTTTAACACCAATTCCTGTACAAAAGTGGCAGATTAACGTCTAGTACACTGAGTGATGTTCCGTTGCATCTGCAATGTTAGAAAGACGCTACTGTAGGCATTGAGAACACATCTTGTAGGCATTGAGAACACATCTGTAGATTGCAAAGATGTGTATGCAGCCTGCAATGTATGTGCAGTTTTCCATATATCACTAGATGCGGCAGCATCCAGTATTGCACGCTACTCAGAAACAGGCCCAGGGATTATAAATAAGCAAAAAATATATCCTGTCATTCCATAAACTGAATCCACTAGTTTATAATATATGTTTATCATGGCAATATTTTATTTAAACGCACCTTTGAGATGCAGCCTGCCAGCCAGGAACCAACAGCGCTCATCTCTTCACAAAAAAAAAAAAAGCTTAAACAGCTGAACATTGTTCTGTAGAGTGATCCCTAAAGAAACCGGAGGAACGCACATTAGTTACAGGCTGAGTAAAAATAGATGTGATTATGCATAGAAGAAAATAGAGGTACGTACATTTACATAGCAAGCAATCCTGCAAGACATTTTTGTACGTCTGCCAGACTTTCCTGAATGGGCTCTACCTGTATTGTCTGTCTACTGTGGCATTGTCTTATTCTAAACCGGGAGGAAAAAAATATTTAATGATCCGTTATGAAATAGGTATAAAGTGTGTGAATGACGCACCTTACCAGTCATTTTAGACACTTATGCAGAAAAAATATTTCAAGACCTTGTAGCCAATTAATTTAGCATATGGTCAAACTTTTTGCATTAAAATGCTTGTGAGCAAGCTTTTTTACTTCCTTGTAATGATAAAGCAGCCGTTACATCTGCTGGTTCTAGAGATGAACAAACCCAGAGTGGCTCCGTTCACATCAACCTCTGACCTGTCTCTCACTGATCTTTTTTTTTACGCCCCTAACAACGAATCTGATGGAAAATTAATGAAGTGGGCCACTTTCCTGTGGAAACTTCCATTTACTTTACATTTTTTTACCTTCTTCCTTGAAGCTACCTGAAGTAAAAGTCTTCTGGCTGTGATAAGCGGTGCTATTTGTACAGTAAACCTCTCTGGAACAATTTGCTGAATTAAAACAGTTCAAGGTTTTTGTAATTAAAATAATCATTTTGATTTTATTTTTTTATTTGTAGTTGCCAAATCTCAGAGATCATCTTAAAATATTTGCCAAAAATGGCAATGGACGGTGTTTACATAACAAGATTAAGGTGGGGGAGGGGGGAGGTGCTGAGGATATTGTAGTCCGAGCCCCCCTTTGTCAGGAGGCCCCTTGGCTGGAGCTAATTTTCTCTCCCTCTTGTGCAGCAGCAGAATCAGGCAGCCGGAATGTGAGCAGGGCAGTTTGCAGTGCAGGCCAAGGCACAGGAGTATCAGGTTTCATGAACAGAATTTCTGGACCAGTGGAGAGATAGGAGGGGGGAAAGAGCTGTAAATTACCCAGAGCTCCCAGCTTCTCACCCTCCCCGCCTGGGTGTCTGGGTCCTATGTAACCTGTTATTTAATGAGAGCATTCGGGTCTAGAGAAAGAGACACACAGAGAGTCCTCCTGAGTCCTGTCCCAGTGTGTAAGTAGTACAGAGGCTTCTGTTATTCTTGCATTTGACAAGATAAATGATAGATTTCATTTTTCTATGTGTATTTTAAGGTTGCCTAAGTTGTCTTTGTTCCACTACAAGAACACTTTATAAAATAGTTTTCTCTCAATTAGGTGGAGCTATAAATAGTACCCAGGCATTATTAAACTATTAGTGTAAATTTAATATACACCATTGGTTTAAATATAATATACACAATCCATACCTCATAGCATGACCCATTCCAGGAGGGACAAAATGCTCTTTACCTGAACTCCCTTCTTAATTTATGACTGCAATCACCTATGTTGAAATACCTTTCTTATCAATTAAATAGTTCAACACAGGTGACGCCAATCATATACTAAGAGGGAAGTCCAGGTAGAAAGCATTTTTTTTCAATTTTGCAATGGGTCATGTTGGGAGGTATGCACAATCTAATACACCCTTCCCCCGGGCCCCCGCTGTCTTAATTGCCCCCGGCCTCCCAAGACTTAATCCAGTCCTGGGTGTTTATGTCTATTTTGTCATACAGCACAGTGGACTCTTCTGAGTTATTATATGTGGAAACCTCCCAGACTTTAGAGAGAGCAGGCTAGTCTGCTGCAAGAACACTTACCTACATGAAAATTGGGACAGGGAGATTGGGGGAATCTAACAAACTCCCTAGAAAAAGGCTTTATTCCTGCAAAAGCACTTACTGTACCTGCATTAAATTTAGGTCAGATATATGGGGGCAGACATCACGAACTCCTGCGAAAGTAGGCTATTCTCCTGCAAGGGCACTTACCTGCATGATAAGTAGGTCAGGGAAATTTCAACCTGCAGGTGTTGGTAAGTGCTAGATGCCTTTCAGGTATGGAAATGAATTATGTTTTTCAATCTCTTACCAGGCCACCTACATCCATGCCAATTGCATTATTCTATGGCTCAATGGAATGTGGTAAAGTTGGGCAGAAGATCTCTGAGGTAGAGAGTGATGAGAAGCAAAACTAACTTAGCCAAGGGAAGTAAAAATCTGTAAATGTGAGTTGGCACATCTCACTCTTTATGGACAGAACATGGTATGGCCAGGACTCCATATTTTGGAGATAGCTCAGCAATCATAGACCACTTTCTGAAGTCTCCTCTCTGCTCTTCTGCAAATGTGCTTGGTCGGCACTTGTCCTGTGAACCATGTGGAAGGCTTTGGAAAGGTGAAGTGGCATTGTAGGACCCCATGCATCTCTGGGTCTTGCAGTGTCCTCCTAGTGCTTACAGGTTATTAAGTACATTTAGCAGGTTATTTTCGAGTCTGGTAATATAATCCTAAATTTCCACTTTGCCTTCATAGTTACGCTGATTGCATTTCCAAACTGTATCATTAAATACCACGCTTATAATTTTGCTAAATTTATAATCTAGAGCAGGGGCAATTTCACTCCATTCTACGCTGTGTTTTGGGTGGTGATTCCGTGCAGTATACTTCAAGCTAAATTCATCCAGAGAAAGATGTGACACTCCATAACCGAATACAGAATGCGGTAAATATTACACCAAACAGCAAAATTTTCTTATCTGCATTGTGCAAGCGCGTCATTGCCTGACGACAGCCGTCGCCAGGCAGCGACGCCGCATACAAAGAAAGCGGTCACAGTGGCAACCGCAAGAAGATAGACAGCAGGAAGGCGTCCCGGGGTGTCAACTCACCGTTTTCCGGGCATGGAGATCCGAACGCAGACGTGTCCAGGTGTTTGGAGGGCGGATGTCTGACGTCAATTCCGGGACCTTCATCGCTGGATCCATGGCACAGGGTAAGTAACTGCAGGGCTAGTCTTGTTTCACACAAAACTTTTTTAGCATAGCAGGGCTGCACAAGCTAAAATACACTCCCCCATAGGTGGCGTCTAGTTGATCGCACGAGCAGCAAAAAGTTGCTACGTGCGATCAGCTTGGAATGACCCCCCATAATTCTACAGGGGTGTCAAACATACTAAAATACATTGCCACACTACCAGTAACTTCCCTGATGCTTTTTCCCTATCACCTACACAGAGGGGCAGTACAGGTTGAGTATCCCATATCCAAATATTCAGAAAAACTAAATATTCCGAAATACGGAATCTTTAGAGTGAGACTTATATAGTGAAACCTTTGTTTTCTGATGGCTCAAGGGCCCTCATTCCGAGTTGTTCGCTCGCTTGCTGCTCTTAGCAGCATTGCAAATGCTAGGCCGCCGCCCTCTGGGAGTGTATCTTAGCATAGCAGAATTGCTAACGAAAGGTTAGCAGTTCTGCTATTAAATATTTCCCTGCAGTTTCTGAGTAGCTCCAGACCTACTCCTAGACTGCGTTCACTGAAGACTGTTTGGTTCCTGGTTTGATGTCACAAACACGCCCTGCGTTCGGCCAGCCACTCCCCCGTTTCCCCAGGCACTCCTGCGTTTTCGTCTGGCACGCCTGCATTTTTTTAGCACACTCCTGGAAAATGCTCAGTTTCCGCCTAGAAACACCCACATCCTGTCAATCACTCACCGATCAGCAGAGCGACTGAAAAGCGTCACACAGCCCTGTGTAAAATTGCATAGTTTTGTGTGAAAGTACTTCGCGCGTGCGCCCTGCGGACCATACGCATGCGCAGAATTGCCGGTTTTTGGCCTGATTGCAATTCTGCTAAAAACGTCAGCGAGCTAACAACTCGGAATGACCACCAATGTACACAAACTTTGTTTAATACTCAAAGTTATTAAAAAATATTGTATTAAATGACTTTCAGGCTGTGTGTGTATAAGGGGGGCGATTCAGATCTGATCGCTGCTGTGCGTTTTCGCACAGCGGGCGATCAGGTCATAACAGCACATGCGTATGCACCGCAATGCGAATGCGCATCAGACAACAACAACGGGCATCGCCGGTCAGCGACGGGATGGTGCAAAAAATCAGTTTGCAGGGGTGTCTTCAAGGTGATTGACAGGAGGAAGCTGTTTGTGGGTGATAACTGACCATTTTCAGGGAGTGTCCTGAAAAACGCAGGCATTCCCAAGCTTTTTCAGGGAGGGCGTCTGACGTCCGCTCTCGCCCCGATCAGCCTGAATCTATCGCACTGGAAGAGTAAGTCCTGGGCTGCGCAGAGACTGCACATACAGAATTTTTGCAGCTCGGTGTAAACATAGCATCGCACACTTGCACAGTGAAAGTTCACTCCCCCTGTAGGCGGCGACTATCTGAACGCAGGACTGCAAAAAATGCAGCCCAGCGATCAGATCTGAATTAGCCCCAAGGTGTATCTGAAACATAAATGCATTCTGTGCTTAGACTTGGGTCCCCTCGCCATGATATCTCGTTGGGTGTGGATCATAGGGTCGACAGTCATTAGGTTGACCACTATTGGTCGACAGTGACTAGGTCGACACCTAAAATAGGTTGACACGGTCATTAGGTCGACATGAACAAGGTCGATGTGGAAAAAGGTCAACATGAGTTTTTAAAAAATTTTGGTTGTCGTTTCTTCGTAAAGTGACGGGGAACCCCGTGTCCCCTCGGCTTCGGGCAAGGTTACTATTCCCAATCGTAGTCCACATGGATCGTTAAATATGAAAAAGTTCAAAAAATAATGTAAAAAAAACCCTCATGTTGACCTTTTTCCATATCCACCTAGTACATGTCGACCTAGTGACCATGTTGACATATAGACCGTGTCGACCTAATGCATGTTGACCAATAGTGGTTGACCTAATGAATGTCGACCTAAGTGTGGTTGACCTAGAGACCGGATACCATCTCATTATGATATGCAGTTATTCCAAAATACGGGAAAATACGATATCCAAAATACTTCCGTTCCAACACTGCAACTATAGGACAGAAAAAATAAAATAATTCCTAATAGCTTATTGTTGTGTTGGGGAGAGTGTTAGAGAAGGAACAAGGGGGGTTTCATTTTAGATTAAAAAAAATGTAATACTGCGCAGGGTTTTTTTTCACTTTTTTTTCTACTCTTGACATTCTATATGGTGAAATGTAACATAGGTTACACTTGATCTAACAGTGTTTGCAATGGGAAGATGGCATACGGATATAATTTATATGGATACAGGGGGTCATTTCGAGTTGATCGCTTGCTGCCAATTTTTCACAGCGCAGCGATCAGGTAAACAAACGGAAAAACTGCGCATGCATATCGTACGGGTACAAACAGCATCGTTGCACTGCTTCTAGCGACGATTCCATTTGCACAGCCGATCGCAAGGAGATTGACAGGAAGAGGGCGTTTATGGGTGTCAACCAGTGACGTGCGGTGAGGTAAATGGCTGGGGAGGCACTGGTCAGTATCAGAGCCAGATTTACACACACATATATGAACCTGACAGAGGAGCATGTCAGGGAGGGCTGCACTAGGGGAGTCATTCCGAGTTGGATCGCTCGCTAGCTACTTTTAGCAGCCGTGCAAACACATAGCCGCCACCCATGGGGGAGTGTATTTTCGCTTTGCAAGAGTGCGAACGCCTGTGCAGCCGAGTGGTTTCAAACACATTTTGTGCAGAAAAAGACCAGCGGCGCACCCACCCCCCTCACGTAAAATAGGGGCAGTGCGCGTCGTAGGCGCGTGACAAAAATATAGGGGCATGGCTTCATGGGGAAGGGGTGTGGCCACTAAATAATACCAATTCATATTACGGTGCACACTAGTCTCCATTATTCAAATTACGCCGCACAGTAGCGCCATTACACCAGGCAAAGCCCCCTTTTTACACATTGTGGCAGAGAGCATCCCCATTTTTATACATTGCGGCAGACAGCGTCCCCTTCTTTACACATTGCGACAGACAGCGTGCCCTTTTTTACACATTGCGGCAGACAGCGTCCTCTTTTTTACACATAACGGCAGACAGCGTGCCCTTATTACACATAACGGCAGACAAAATCCCCTTATTACACATTGCGGCAGAGTCCCCTTATTACACACTGCGGCAGAGTCCCCTTATTACACACTGCGGCAGAGTCCCCTTATTACACACTGCGGCAGAGTCCCCTTATTACACACTGCGGCAGAGTCCCCTTATTACACATTGCGGCAGAGTCCCCTTATTACACATTGCGGCAGAGTCCCCTTATTACACACTGCGGCAGAGTCCTCTTATTACACACTGCGGCAGAGTCCCCTTATTACACACTGCGGCAGAGTCCTCTTATTACACATAACGGCAGACAAAATCCCCTTATTACACACTGCGGCAGAGTCCCCTTATTACACACTGCGGCAGAGTCCCCTTATTACACACTGCGGCAGAGTCCCCTTATTACACACTGCGGCAGAGTCCTCTTATTACACACTGCGGCAGAGTCCCCTTATTACACATTGCGGCAGAGTGCGTCCCCTTATTACACATTGTGGCAGAGTGCGTCCCCCTTATCACACATTGCGACAGAGTGCGTCTCCCTTATTACACATTGTGGCAGGCAGAGACCCCTTTTTTACACATTAAAAAAAATCCTGAGATCATGTGCTGTTAGCAGAGATAACAACTTGATCTCAGGCACTGAAGCCTCGGCTGCTGGGGGAGATAAGAGATAGATGCTTTGAGTAACCCCCCTCCCCCTCCCTTCCTCCCCTTCCCAGTTCACTCAATCAGTGTGAGATCAGGCAGCAGGGAGGGGAAGGTCTTACCGTGGCCACGTTCCTGCAGTAGAGTACGCCTCTCCAGCACAAGTCATTCCGGAGTGCTTGTGAATAGCAGCACCAGTCAGGGGAGGAGGTAGCTGCTACACTGCATCATGGGGGAAAGGGGCGTGCCTAGAGCCCCTCTCATACCACGCATGTCAGAGCTGCCCCTTCTGGCATTGTTTTCAATGCAGAGTTACAGCCTGGCGTGCAGCTCCACCCCCTAGCTCCAAGCAGTTTCTGGTTACCAGAGGGAAGCAGAGCTATTGCTGCCTCTCCTCTGTCCATATGCACCAGCAGTGAGTGCAGCAACTTCACACTGCAATGGAAGCAGCTGATGTTTACACTGATCAGTATTATAACACAGATCAGTGGAAAAAATCAGCTGTTTTCATTGCAGTTTGACAGGTGAGGCTCTGCCTCCCCTGACTGCACGTCCCTGGTGTCAACTGAACATTTTCTGGGAGTGGTAGGAAAAACGCAGGCGTGTCCAGGCGTTTGCAGGGCGGGTGTCTGATGTCAATTCCGGAACCACCGACGCTAGGTTCATCGCACAGGATAAGTAACTTCAGGGTTGGTCTTGTATTGCACAAAATGTTTTTGTACCGCTCGGCTGCACATGCGATCGCACACTTGCAAAGCGAAAATACACTCCCCCGTGGGCGGCGACTATGCATTTGTACGGCTGCAAAAAGTAGCTAGCGAGCGATCAACTCGGAATGAGGACCATAATCCGCACTCATATTGGGCATGCCACTAGAACGTAATCCTAGTCATGTCATTATAATATTACAGGTTTCCCGAGCTACAACCCAGCAATGAATGCGAGACAAACATGATGCTTTCACATTCAGCCAAAGTTGGATTTGCTGCATGTCAATGATCTGAGTGTCAGGGACCAAACCGGTCAGATTAATGCCCCATTTTAAGACCCTGAGGCTGTCATTGGCCACCGGGAGGGGGGGGGGGGGGGGGGGGGGATGCAGTTAAAATGCTGCTGGACGGGATCCCGGCAGTTGAAATACCAACACCAGTGCCGGAACTAGACATTTTAGCGCTGTGTGCAAGAAATAGCATTGGCACCCGCCCATACAGTATATAAAACAGGGCCAGTACCAAAAATATAGGGGCGTGGCTTCACGGGGAATGGGCATGGCCACAGAGCTCCCTTTTGCACATTATGGCAGGCAGAGCTCGATTTTACACATTACTGCAGGTAGAGCCCCTTTTACACATAACGGCAGATAGAGCCCCCTTTTTACATATTACGGCAGCAGAGTCCCCCTTTTTACACATTACAGCAACAGAGCCCCCTTTTTTTACACATTACGGCAGATAGAGTCCCCTTTTTACACATTACGGCAGACAGCGTGCCCTTTTTACACATTACAGCAGCAGAGTACCCTTTTTACATATTACGGCCCCAGAGTCACCCTTTTTATACATTACGGCAGCAGAGTCCCCTTTTTCCACATTATGCAGCAGAGTCCACCTTTTTACACATTAGGCAGGTGCGCGCCAAAAGTATAGGGACGTGGCTTTATGGGGATGGGGCATGGACACAGACTTGTACCAATTTACATTACGCCACGCAGTAGCATCCATCAGTCACATTACCACGCACAGTAGCATCCATCAGTCACATTACACTGCACAGTAGCATCCATCAGTCGCAGTACACAGCACAGCAGCATCCGTCAGTCACATTACACCGCACAGTAGCATCCGTCAGTCAAATTATACTGCACAGTAGCGTCAGTCAGTCACATTACATCGCACGGTAGCGTCCGTCAGTCACATTACACCGCACAGTAGCGTTCGTCAGTCACATTACACCGCACAGTAGCGTCCATCAGTCACATTACACCGCACAGTAGTATCCATCAGTCACATTACACTGCACAGTAGCATCGTCAGTCACATTACACTGCACAGTAGCGTCCGTCAGTCACATTACACCGCACAGTAGCATCGTCAGTCACATTACACTGCACAGTAGCGTCCGTCAGTCACATTACACTGCACAGTAGTGTCAGTCAGTCACATTACACCGCACAGTAGCATCAGTCAGTCACATTACACTGCACAGTAGCGTCAGTCAGTCACATTGCCACGCGCAGTAGCGTCCGTCAGTCACATTACACAGCGCAGTAGCATCCATCAGTCACATTACACAGCGTAGTAGTGTCTGTAAGTTACATTACAGAGTGCAGCAGCATCCGTCAGTCACATTACACCGCTCAGCAGCGTCCGTCAGTCACATTACACAGCGCCGCAGTATCCATCAGTCAAACTGCACAGCGCAGCAGTGTCAGACAGTCACATTACACAGCACAGCAGTGTCCCGTAGTCACATTAAACAGCGCAGCAGCGTCCGTCAGTCACATTACACAGCACAGCAGTGTCCGTCTGTCACCTTATACATGATACACCATAGAAGAGCCCCTTATACACATTACGCTAGCTAGGTAGATGGGAGAGAGAGAGAGAGTGTGTGTGTGTGTGTGTGTGTGTGTGTGTGTGTGTGTGTGTGTGTGTGTGTGTGTGTGTGTGTGGAGAGAGGGGGACATTCCGAGTTGATCGCTCGCTAGCTGTTTTTAGCATCCGTGCAAATGCATAGTCACCCCTCACAGGGGAGTGTATTTTTTGCAAGTGTGCAAACGCCTTTGCAGCCGAGCTCTGCAAAAACAGTTTGTGCAGTTTCTGAGTAGGTCAGAACTTACTCAGCCGCTGCGATCACTTCAACCTGTCTGGTCCCGGAATTGACGTCAGACACCCGCCCTGCAAACGGTCAATTGCAAATATTCAAAAAAAAGGAAAGAAAGGATAGATCAAAGGCGATAACACAATCTTTAAAATTGGGTATACATCACAAATGCTGTGGTCCCTTCCGGTAATCGCTGTGTCAAAAGTCTCTTAATGTCCAGATGTCACACATGAAAAAAAGAGAAAATGCAATCTATGAGTAGTATTGCTTGAAACACTAAAAACACACGGCCTCAGAGTGTCCAGAAAAAGAGGCCTAAGGTGCCAGAAACCAATTTGATAGTAGATAGGGATAGTATCTCGCCACCACTCCACAGGTGTTTTTGGACGTACCAAAACTCACATAGAAATAGATGCAGACAGGTGTATAAAGGTATCTTTAAACACTGTATCCACCGTGTCATAAGGCAAGAAAGGAATTTTTTCCCCAATAGACGTACCCCACTCACTTTTGGAGGGGGATGGTTCCCACGTATAAAGGTATCTTTCAAATCAGGATAACATCCACGACAATTCAATAAAGTTTTTATTAAAAGTTCATAAAAATAGCAAAATTGATTGTTTTTCTATGTAGTGTCCACCTTCTGATTTGTACAGAAAACATGCGGGTCAGATGTCATAGACAAAAATTGGCATAATCCGGTTTTATGTCAATACTAGCATGTAAAGCATACTTCAAAAATGGTATTCCATAGAAAAAACAAAAAGATGATGAAAAATCAATGTAAAAATCACTACCTGGTTTCACCAACGACGTTTCGACCTCCCTGGTTTTCAAGGTGCCTATCCAGGTAGTGATGACAGAGGTATTTATACCTCTAAACAGGAAATGGTGATTATCCCATGGAATGCTCACTGGTGACGGTGACCGGCAGTGAGCATTCCATGGGATAATCACCATTTCCTGTTTAGAGGTATAAATACCTCTGTCATCACTACCTGGATAGGCACCTTGAAAAAGACCAGGGAGGTCGAAACGTCGTTGGTGAAACCAGGTAGTGATTTTTACATTGATTTTTCATCATCTTTTTGTTTTTTCTATGGAATACCATTTTTGAAGTATGCTTTACATGCTAGTATTGACATAAAACCGGATTATGCCAATTTTTGTCTATGACATCTGACCCGCATGTTTTCTGTACAAATCAGAAGGTGGACACTACATAGAAAAACAATCCATTTTGCTATTTTTATGAACTTTTAATAAAAACTTTATTGAATTGTCGTGGATGTTATCCTGATTTGAAAGATACCTTTATACGTGGGAACCATCCCCCTCCAAAAGTGAGTGGGGTACGTCTATTGGGGAAAAAATTCCTTTCTTGCCTTATGACACGGTGGATACAGTGTTTAAAGATACCTTTATACACCTGTCTGCATCTATTTCTATGTGAGTTTTGGTACGTCCAAAAACACCTGTGGAGTGGTGGCGAGATACTATCCCTATCTACTATCAAATTGGTTTCTGGCACCTTAGGCCTCTTTTTCTGGACACTCTGAGGCCGTGTGTTTTTAGTGTTTCAAGCAATACTACTCATAGATTGCATTTTCTCTTTTTTTCATGTGTGACATCTGGACATTAAGAGACTTTTGACACAGCGATTACCGGAAGGGACCACAGCATTTGTGATGTATACCCAATTTTAAAGATTGTGTTATCGCCTTTGATCTATCCTTTCTTTCCTTTTTTTTGAATATTTCCTTGATCTGTTATTTGGACAGATCTGTTGAGGATTTAGATTGGGCTGATAACTTTGCGCCAGGAATTTACACTATTGTAATCTTTATGGTCAATTGCAAATGCCTTCTTCCTGTCAATCTCCTTGCGATCGGCTGTGCGAATAGATTCTTTGTTAAATCCATTGCTCAGCAACGATCCGCTTTGTACCCGTGCAACGCGCCTGCACATTGCGGTGCATATGCATGCGCAGTTTTGCCGAGTTTTGACCTGATCGCACCGCAACGAAAAAACCTAGCATGCGATCAGGTCGGAATGACCGCCAGAGTGAGGGTGTGTTTTTCAGGCATGAGAAGACGGTTAGGGAACAAGCGGGGAGGGTTAGGTTTAGGCAGCGGGGAAGGGAGGTTTAGGGGTAGGCACTACTCTGGAGGGTCAGGGTTAGGCACCACCGGGGAGGGTTAGGGTTAGGCACCACCGGGGAGGGCTAGGGTTAGGCACCCACAAGGGAGGGTTAGGGTAGGGGGCAGGGGGAAGTTAGGGTTCTTTTGGAGGGAATGTTGGAATTCTGATGGGCGGGATGCCGCTGCTGGTATTCTGACCCCCAGCATCCCATCCATTGGGAAATCATACTGAATCCGCCACCGGGACCTACCATCATATAGATAGGGAAAGTTATGTTGCAATCATCTCACCCTATATATATAAAGTCACTGGTCATTCAGCAGTGAATAATACTTACTCAATACTACAACAAATTACATATTGGGGGTCATTCCGACCCTATTTCTCGCTGTAGTTTGTCGCAGCACATCGATCGGGTCGGAACTGTGCATGCGCCGGCGCCGCAGTGCACCGGCGCACGGCAGCTTTCGTTGCCTAGCGATCGTCTCTGAGACACAGGCGGTCGCTGGGCAGGAGAGGGCTGAACGGCGGTGTTAAGCCGTTGTTTAGGGGGAGCGGTCCGGCCAACGCAGGCATGGCCGGACCGTTGGGGGGATGGGCCGCGGCGGCTGCGTGACGTCTCACGCAGCCGCTGCAGCGACAATTAACTCCCGGCCAGCTGCAGGAACTGCGCTGGCCGGGAGTTACTCCTCAAATACAAAGGCATCACCGCTGTGCGATGCTTTTGTATTTGTGCGGGGGTGTGGGGCGGCACTGACATGCGGGGCGGACTAGCCCCCCCCCCCCCCGTATGTCAGGGAACATGATCGTAGCTATGTTAAATTTAGCACAGCTACGATCAACTTGGAATGACCCCCTGTCACGTTTAAATACAAAAAGGAGGATCACAAATTATATGTGGTCTAAGGTGTGGTGATTACCTGCAGGAATAATCACCAATAATGTTTATGTTTTCAGATGACTGTATATATATAATTTTGTATTCTTCCAGCCTAGATGTGACAAAATGGCTGACAGGCAATGTCCTGCATTTAACCTCCATACATCCAGGCTGGGGGAGATCTACAGACCATATAGTTTCAGATGACATGTGCAATGACCAGACCAGAGGTTATAAATACTGATAAGAGGGAGATGGTTGGACCAATTACCTGATGGAAAGTAAAAGAAGTCCACATGTTTAGATAACTGAGCCAAAACTTCCTGGCTAGTCATAAAGATGTCCAGGGGTGACAAGGTGCAGATCCTCACAGACCTCACTCTCTTTGAAGGAGAGTTCAATGCCTTTGGGCTACACCCCCTCCCCTTCTCCTGTGTTTCTTTCTATCACCAACAAAATGTCAAACTGGTGTATGGGTAGTGTCCAGGAGGGAAATGGTTAAAAATCCCAAGGGAGGGGGCCTGATGAAGCTGGAGACTATATCTGTCTCTCTCATGAAAATAGGTGTTGTGATTTCTTGGGGACACAGCTGGTACATGCTGGAGATGACCTGAGTTATTCCGTAAAGTCCCCCATGACAGAAATATCTAAAATTTGCTTGAGTAAGTGAGTAGGGTTTCTGTAAGTTTTATTTCATTTTCATTTATTGAGATTGCTGTATTCTGTGTGTTTTTAAAATATAAATAATAATCTTTTTTGTAACCAAAGCTCTGAAGTATTCTTGAAATTAAAATCCTAATTTTAGTTCTGATTCTGTTGTTCTTATGAACTCCAAGCCTGTGTGGCTCACGCCTAGCTATTTTTCTAAGTATTGCAGTGTGTGTGTGACAGGTAAAGCTAAAGACACCTGCAACATCCGTAATACGTTGAAAACTCTTTGCTGGTGGCAGCTGAAAGTAGTTAAGTAATCCCGTGTGTCAAAGTGACCCCTGTACGGCGCATGTGGCAATTCTTAAATTGGCGTATTTGTGGAATTGGCCGGCAGCATCGTCACAACCCCCATTATCAGTAAGCAGGAGATAACTGCAGCGCTCACACAAGGGTACAGAACATAGCAGGAGCTCCATGTATCAGATTCAGCAGCACTGGGGAAGAGGGGCCAATTCAGAGTAAAGAGGGAAAAGAAATAAATGATATCATTAAGAGCAATTAGCTGCAGAATTATTTCTCCTCTGTGCACAATAGACAGTGATTAGCCACAATAATCAGATCCCGGAATAAAATAGCAGGACTTATCGTGTGGAATGACAGGAATGTGTTAATGGAGCTCAGAGGTCATGGTGAGAAAGGACAGACTTGCATGACATCATGAACCCTTGAGAATGTGCAATAAAAATGCCATTAGCAGGGAGACAACAGTGTAATGCTAGATACACACTATGGGGATCATTCCAACCCGTTTGCACGCTGCAGTTTGTTGCAGTGCTGCGATTGGGTCAGAACTGCACATGCGCAGCGGACGCATTGCACACGCGCATCATTTCCTGGTGACAGCCGTTGCCGGGCAGCGAGGCCACCAGCGGAAAAAACGATCACAGCGGCGATCGCAAGAAGACTGACAGACGGGAGGAGTTCCGGGGCGTCTACTGTCCAGGCGTTTGGAGGGCGGATGTCTGACTTCAATATCGGGACCTACGACTCTGGATCCGTCGCACTGGGTAAGTAAGTCTGACCCTGGTCTTGTTTTACAGGAAACTTTTTTAGCATGGCAGGGCTGCACAAGTGATCGCAGCCCTGCTATGCAGAAATACACTCCCCCATAGGCGGCGTCAGGTTGATCGCACGAGTAGCAAAAAGTTGCTATGTGCAATCAACTCGAAATGAGGGCCTATATACGATTATCTGTCAGATAATCTGCCAGATCTAGCTGGTTGGAATGAAAATCTGATAATGGATGATTATCATTATTATTATTATTATTATTATCCTTTATTTATATGGCACCACAAGGGTTCCGCAGCGCCCAATTACAGAGTACATACAGTATGCACATAATCAAAACAGGGAAACAGTGACTTACAGTTGAAGACAATATAGGACAAGTACAGGGTAGCTAAGCATAACTACACCAGTAGACGGCACTGAGATAAGTATCAAGGTGGCCAAGAACTGCAGGATTTGGCCAATTGAGGATTATTAAAGTAAGAAAAGGATAATCACATGAGGGGAGAGGGCCCTGCTCGTGAGAGATTACATTATAAAGCTTACATTCTGTCGTTTATACAAATTGGTTAAACACAATTTTAACCAAACTGGATGAACAACTGTATTTCTCCATTATGCAGTGTTTGGGAGCAAATGGTCGATTGTCATTTGCTCTCATCCATTATCAGATTTTCATTCCAACCAGCTAGATCTGGCAGATTATCTGCCTGATAATTGTATAGTGTGTACCTAGCGTCAGCCACACAATGAGTGCCTAAAGTGCCCTACACACATGCCGATTTGTGTTAAAGATATGAACGATCTCATTCATAAATGAACAAGTACTCGTTCATATCTTTCAGTGTGGAGGCTCCAGCGATAAACGATGCGCGGCCCCGCACTCGTTCATCGCTGGTTCCCCGTCGGCTGTGCATGCAGGCCAATATGGACGATCTCGTCCATATTTGCCTGCACTTCAATGGAAGAAACTTCACTCCCCCCGTCACTGCCCCCCCGCCGCCGGGTCGCCCGTCGGACGTATACGCCGTCGGGCAGCTCGGCGGCGGATCGGCCAATGTGTAGGGCCTATAAGACACAAGGCAGGGGTGTGGTTGGACAGGAACCTACAGGCCAGAGCTCTCCAGCTCTCTGGGGGGCCTGATACTGAATCGGAGGCAAGTGCCTCTGCGAACGGAACTCGTGGATTTCAGTGGGTGGTGCATGTGCCGTGGAAAGGAATCAGTGACTGTGCATGCGCCGGATCAGCCATATAGGCAGAGATTAAAAGTGCGGACAGACTGACGGGACCACACAGCTCTATCAGTAATGAATAATTGCACCAATCAACAAATTTTCATAAACTATCTAATATCACATCACATGTATTAGATACACATACATAACAAATGCGGTAATAGCTATGGGCTGTCTAAAAATAGGAAGGTACTCGTAAGAGAAAATTTCAAATAATATTTATTATTATTATTATTATTAGCAGTTTCTTATATAGCGCAGCATATTCCGTTGCGCTTTACAATTAGAACAACAATTATAGAACAAAACTGGGCAAAGACAGACAGACAGACAGACAGAGGTAGGAAGGCCCTGCTCGCAAGCTTACAATCTATAGGGAAATAGGCATTGATACACAAGGATAGATGCTACCTGTCACATAATGGTTCCCCAGGTTGCTAGGTTCTTATATGATATGATCACCCAGCAATGTTGGAAGACAAAATGTGAGTTTATGTGGACTGTACAGAGGGGATGTAACTTGATAGGGAAGCTGTGAAGGTTATGTGTGTGGGTCTGAAATTTGGTAGGCTTGTCTGAAGAGATGAGTTTTCAGAGAACGTTTAAAGGTTTGGAGACTAGAGGAGAGTCTTATTGTGCGTGGGAGTGCATTCCACAGAGTGGGTGAAGCCCGGGTAAAGTCCTGTAATTTTGAGTGGGAACAGGTAATACATGTGGATGAGAGACGCAGATCTTGTGCAGAGCGGAGAGGTCTGGTAGGGAGATATTTTGAGATGAGTGAGGAGATGTATGATGGTGCAGTTTGGTTAATAGCCTTGTATGTAAGTAAAAGTATTTTATATTTGACACGGTAGAATACCGGTAACCAATGGAGGGACTGACAGAGCGGATCAGCAGATGAAGAACGTCTGGCGAGGAAGATTAGCCTCGCAGCTGCATTTAAAATGGATTGAAGTGGTGATAGCCTATGTTTGGGAAGACCAGTAAGGAGACTATTACAATAATCAATGCGGGAGATGATGAGTGCATGGATTAGAGTTTTTGCAGTGTCTTGTGTAAGATAAGGGCGTATTTTGGATATGTTTTTAAGGTGCATGTAACATGATTTAGAGACAGATTGAATGTGTGGAACAAAGGACAGTTCAGAGTCAAGGGTGACACCTAGGCAACGAGCTTGTGGGGTGGGGTGGATAGTTGCATTGTCAACAGTTATAGAGATATCAGGTTGGTAACTACTCTTAGCTGGTGGGAAAATAATTAATTCGGTTTTGGAAATGTTGAGTTTGAGGTGGCGAGATGACATCCAAGATGAAATGGCAGACAGGCATCCAGTGACACGAGCCAATACTGGTGGTGACAAATCGGGGGAGGATAGGTAGATTTGAGTATCATCAGCATACAAATGATACTATAATCCAAAGGAGCTGATTAGTTTACCAAGAGAGGAGGTATAGATTGAGAAAAGCAGAGGACCTAAGACTGAGCCTTGCGGTACTCCAACTGATAGAGGTAGAGAAGAGGAGGTAGAATCAGAGAAGTGAACACTGAAAGAGCGATTAGATAGGTAGGATGAGAACCAAGAAAGGGCTGTGTCCTGAAGACCTAGGGATTGTAGTGTTTGTATGAGAAGAGAGTGGTCAACAGTGTCAAAAGCAGCAGAGAGATCTAGAAGAATAAGTAGTGTGTAATGGCCTTTTGATCTAGCAGTGACTAGATCATTCACTACTTTGGTCAGTGCCGTCTCTGTGGAGTGTTGGGCACGAAAGCCTGACTGAAGTGGATCCAATAAGTTGTGCGAGTTAAGAAAGAGTGTAAGGCGAGTGTAGGCAAGCCTCTCAAGCAGCTTGGAGGGACTGGGTAGCTGAGAAATGGGACGGTAGTTAGAGAGTGTGTTTGGGTCAGAGTTGTGTTTTTTTAGAATGGGAGTAATGACTGCATGTTTAAACAGAGAGGGAAAGATACCAGTAGAGAGAGAGAGATTACAGATTTTAGTTAAGGTTGGGATAAGCACAGGAGACAAAGTTTTACTGACCTGTGAGGGTATAGGATCAAGAGGAGAGGTAGTGGAGTAGGAGGATGAAAAGAGTGTTGATACTTCATCTTCACTTGTGGGATCAAATGAAGAGAAAGTGCCAGAGGGTTCAGGTAGGGAATTGAGCAGGTCACTGGCTGAGTTAGAGCATACCATTTCATCTCGGATTTTATCAATCTTATCCTTGAAGTAGGAAGCAAGTTCTTGTGCACGGATAGTAGCTAGTGGGGGAGGTGAGGGAGGGTAAAGAAGTGATTTAAATGTATTAAAAAGTCGCTTGGGGTTGTTGGCATGATAAGAGATGAGAGATTGGAAATATGTTTGTTTGGCAGTGTCCAGGGCCTGACGATAGGAGTGGTAGGTAGTCTTATATGTGAGAAAGTCACTTGGATTCTGAGATTTCCGCCACTGACGTTCTACTTTACGTGACAGTTTTTGTAGGTGTCTTGTTGATTTAGAGTGCCATGGTTGGCATCTAAGCCTACGTGGAGTGTGATGGGTAGCTGGAGCCACTTCATCAAGGGCACTCTCTAGGGTCTGGTGCAGGTGTGATACAGCAGTGTCAGGTGTAGTAAATGTCGAGATTGGTGAGAGCAGTTGTTGTAGAGAAGTGGAAAGTTGTTGAAAATGTATATTGTTAGTATTTCTGCGGGTTAGAGGAGGCTTGCTTGGTTTTAGTGTCCTAGAATTTAAAGTAATAGAAGAGATTGTGAAGGTGATCAGGTTGTGATCAGAGAGAGGGAAAGGAGTGTTAGTGAATTCGGAAACTGAGCAGAGCCTGGTGAACACAAGATCAAGGCAGTGGCCCTCATGGTGAGTAGAGGAGTCGGACCATTGGGTTAGGCCAAGAGAAGAGGTTAGAGAGAGGAGTTTGGATGCATGAACAGATTGTGGACTGTCAAGAGCTATATTGAAATCGCCCATAATGATGGTGGAGATGTCAGAGGATAAGAAGTGTGGGAGCCAGGCAGATAAATCTTCTAGAAATTGTTGTTTAGGTTGCCCAGGAGGGCGATAGATAGCTGCAACACGCAGAGAGAAGGGGGTGAAAATCCTGATAGAGTGAACTTCAAATGAGGTGAATGCGAGTGATGGAACCTGAGGTAGAACAGTGTATGTGAAAAACTGTGACAGTAAGATTCCGACCCCACCACCTTTACTATTATTAGGCCTAGATGTGTGTGAGAAGTGGAAACCACCATGTGACAGTGCTGCAGGGGAGGCAGTGTCTGATTGTGTGAGCCATGTTTCTGTTATAGCCAGCAGATTAAAGTTGTGAGATATGAAGAGGTCATGGATGGATGTTAATTTGTTACAAACAGAGCGTGCATTCAATAAGGCACATTTTAGTGATTTGGAGGGGGATGGGAGACACGTGATATTTATGAGGTTAGATGGATTTCTATGTTGTTTTGAGGCAGCAGAGTGTGAGAGGGAAAGGTGGTTGGGGCCTGGATTTGGTGATATGTCACCAGCTAATAATAGCAGAAGAGTGAGATAAATCTTGGTGGATGTTTGCGAGTGTTTGTACTGGTGGCCAATTGTGGTTGTCAAAGTACTTGCAGAGAGGAAAGTATAAATCTCATGAGTGTTTAGAAGAGGGGAGTGGAGAATAGAAGCTGTAATGTGTACAGAGGGGTGAGTTTCAGGGTGAGTGTAGAATGTGTTAAATTTGGTGAGAATTCCATGAATTGAAATTAGACACAGTAGTTTGATGAACATGCTGAGGTTGTTTGTGTTTTATGGGTTAAGTGGAGGTAGAGTAAGTTGTTAAAGTAAGTTACCTTTTCTTGATGTTTTTCAATGTTTGTTCAACTGTTTTTTTAACTGTTCGGATAACACACTTATTAATTCCACACTTAAAAAATTCCAGCAAGCTACCCCCAGCAAGCTGACCCCTTAACTGACTCTAAGGAAATACTGTCTCTGATTAGGAACAGGCCTACCTCTGAACATTTGGTCACCTGATTGAAATGCTAATTGATCATAGAACAAATTGCACAGGGTGGGTCAACAGACTAAAACTACTCTAGCTATTCACAATAAATTCAATCACATACATAGGAAATTACAAGAAAAACATCACATACATTCAAATATAAGATGTGGTTTGTACGCAGCATGTGTGTCAGTCTGAGCCTGGTAGCATAGTAGCAATGAATTCACATACATTCAAATATAAGATGTGGTTTGTACGCAGCATGTGTGTCAGTCTGAGCCTGGTAGCATAGTAGCAATGAATAATATCTATAGACATATGCATTTTTTTGTACACATGCACAGTATATTACCAAGTACTGTAGGTCCCATTCTGCATCAGTTACAGCTTTCTGTATAATTAGAGAAACTCTTCTCTAATACACTTTCAAAATTCCATGTATATTATTCAACTCGGCGCCACAGGTCCCAGGCACCTCAGAAGCGCCAATCATCTTTCTTGCTCAAAATGTGCATAATTATAGCAACTGGGAGGGTCAAAACTATATTGCTACCTAACACTGCTCAATTTGATATTCAGTATTTGTACATCTGTATGCGTAATTCTGTGTAAAAAGGGCTCCGATATGAGATATCCTGGTTTTTCCTCAAGCCCAGGAGTAGCTTTTGCTGCAGACAAGCAGTATTTTTGCCTGGGGCGCCGCATCCTGAAGGGCGCTGCCGCCGCTGCGCCGCCTGACCCTCCCAGCTCCCACATGCTGCCGTGCGGTGTGCCTGATGTCATCTCGCACCGCACAGCATTGTGGGAGTAGCTGCAGATGCTAGATAACCCAATTGACAGTGTCTGTGCGGCACTATGGGAGCAGCGGCAAAGATAGCAGGAGCGGTCAGGAAGCGGGCTGGTGAGTATTTTTATTTTATTGTATTTTTTTATTTTTATTTTTAATTTTATGATTTTTTTGTAAGCGACGCTACTAGGGGCATAACTACAGGGGCACAGCTACAGGGGGCACAACTCTACTGGTGGCACAGCTACAGGGGGCACAACTCTACTGAGGGCACAGCTACAGGGGGCACAACTCTACTGGTGGCACAGCTAAAGGGAGCACAACTCTACCGAGGGCACAGCTACAGGGGGCAAAACTCTACAGGGGGCACAGCTATAGGGGGCAAAACTACAAGGGGCACAACTCTACTGGGGGCACAGATGCATAGGGCAAAACTACAGGGGGCACAGCTACAGGGGGCCAAACTCTACAGGGGGCACAACTCTACTGGGGTTACAGCTACAGGGGGCAAAACTACTGGGGGCACAACTCTACTGGGTGGTACAGCTACAGGGGGCAAAACTGTACAGGGGGCACAACTACAGAGGCACATCTCTACTGGGGGCACAACTAAAGGGGCATAGCTGTGGCCACGCCCCTTCCCTATGAAGCCATACCACTATAACCCTGTTTTGCCTGTCAAGGGGGGGGGAGGGTCTCGCCAAAGGAAACTTTCGCCCTGGGCGCCACAAGGTCTGGAACCGGCCCTGCTCATGCCAATTTCCGTTGTGCTTCATCTGCGACTTTGTTTGTGTGTAAAACTAATTCCTGTGTTTTTAAAGTCGCAGCCCAGTATCTATAATACATTGTGTATCAGAGCTACAGCACTCCTCTGTGGAGAGAGGAGAGCCTTCCAGAAGGACAACCATCTCTGCAGCAATCCACCAATCAGGCCTGTACGGTAGAGTGGCCAGACAGAAGCCACTCCTTAGTAAAAAGCACATGGAACCTGTCTAGAGTTTGCCAAAATGCACCGGAAGGACTCTCAGACCATGAGAAACAAAATTGTCTGGGCTGATGAGACATAGATTGAACTCTTTGGCGTGAATGCCAGTCGTCATGTTTGGAGGAAACCAGGCACCGCTCATCACCAGGCCAATACCATCCCTACAGTGAAGCATGGTCTGCTCCAGAGCGCTCTGGACCTCAGACTGGGGTGACGGTCCATCTTTCAGCAGGACAACACCCTAAGCACACAGCCAAGATATCAAAGGAGTGGCTTCACAACAACTCTGTGAATGTCCTTGAGTGGCCCAGCCAGAGCCCAGACTTGAATCCAATTAAACATCTCTGGAAAGATCTGAAAATGGCTGTGCACCGACGCTTCCCATCTAACCTGATGGAGCTTGAGAGGTGCTGCAAAGAAACTGCCCATTCCTCTTTGCAGCACCTCTCAAGCTCCATCAGGTTAGATGGGAAGCGTCGGTGCACAGCCATTTTAAGATAGGTGTGCCAAGCTTGTGGCATCATGTTCAAAAAGACTTGAGGCTGTAATTGCTGCCAAAGGCGCATCAACAAAGTATTGAACATGTGATTTCTTAGTTATTTATTTTTAATAAATTTGCAAAAATCTGAAAAAAAACTTTTTTAACATTGTCATTATGGGGTATTTTGTGTAGAATTTTGAGGGGAAAATTAATTTATTTCATTTTGGAATAAGGCTGTAACAACAAAATGCAGAAAAAGTGAAGCGCTGTGAATACTGTTAGGCGCCGTGGTCCGCGATGTCCTCGCGGCATGGCGCCTAGCAACTAGGGACGCCGAGCGTGCTAGCCGCCGGGTCCCTAGCAACGCTGGGACGCCGTGCGCGCTGAGCCGCCGGCTCCCTAGCAACGCTGGACGCCGGGCGCGCTGAGCCGCCTGGACCCTAGCAACGGGGATGCCACGGGCGGACCGCGCTCCCCGTTGCAGGGTCAATCAAGTTAAACACACACACTTGTCTTCTGGTCGTGCAGCAAGGCAGCTCCACGGCATTTATGCTAATCAGGCTCTGAACATCTGATTGGAGGACTCCCTGCTAAATACCTTCTCAGTGCTTTACACAGATGCCGGTAATAGCTTCCTGCATGCTGCTTAGGTTGCTGAACGTCTGTTCCAGTCCTGCTGTGTCCGGTCATTCCTGTCCTCAGAGTTCCTGAATCTGGCAGTGTCATCTCATCCCAAGAAGTCTTCTGGTCCTCAATTGCCTGTAACAGTCGCCAGAGGACCTAGTGTGGTTTTCGTGAGTTGCGGCTCTGCCGCGTGCTGCGGCCCAGCCCGTTTCATTCTGTATTCTGTTTCGGAGCATTTGCGGAGGTTTCCGCTTCCACAAGTCCTCTCCGGAACTCGGCGGTGCCGGGTAGGAGAGTGGACAAGTGGGTATTTTTGTTGTCCTTTTCCTTGGCGGTTTTCCGCACATATTCTAGTTTTAGGTTAGTTTGTAGCCCCTGGCTTTGTTGTTTAGTAAGAGGGCCCCTTGTTATCACCCTGTCTCGGATTTCTCTTTGTCTCCCATTAAGACCTGAGGGGGCATCGGAGTTGGGCAGACGTAATCCGCCCTTCAAACGCGGCTGCCATGGGCTCAAGCAACCATAGTCTCGCAAGAGATTTCTGACAGCACGGGCGAGACAACGGAGTTAGGGCGCCAGGGGCTATTTCCGTTCCCGCTCCCTTTCCCAGCATTACGTTCCAGTGCTCAGGTCCTTGCTATAAGATCTCCCCTGACCAGAGTGCTGGAATCATAACATTATTACCGGCCATACCAAAACTTAAAATTAAACGGGGTTTAATTTTTTCTCATTCTGTTTTTGTGAGAGTTTATCGGCCTCATGAATCCGACAGGTTTAGGGCCAAATCCCGGTCAGCTCTTAGTCAACCAGATTCAAGAACTTACTCAGATGGTTCAGGATCTTTCTCTTCGGGTGAGATCGCAGGAAGATCTTTTGCGAGCCTCCCCGAAGGTAGTCCCTGAACCAAAGATGCATTTGCCCGACAGTTTTTCCTGTGACAGAAAAGATTTTTTTAATTTTAAAGAAGCCTGTAAGCTTTATTTTCGTTTAAGACCTACATCCTCTGGTACCGAATCTCAGCGGGTTGGGATTATTATTTCTTTACTCCAGGGGGATCCTCAGACCTGGGCATTTGGTTTAAAAGCTGAGGATCCTGCGTTGTTATCTGTAGACGCCTTTTTTAAGTCATTAGGGCTCTTGTATGATGACCCAGATAGAGAGGCGTCCGCTGAGAGTCATCTGCGCGCTCTCAAACAAGGTAGAAATCAAGCAGAGGTTTATTGTATCGTGTTTCGCCGTTGGTCGAACGACTGTGGCTGGAATGACCCGGCCCTGCGCAGTCAGTTTCGCCTCGGTTTATCTGAATTTATTAAAGACAGTCTCCTCCAGTACCCCGCTCCTGAGACTCTCGATAAACTCATGGAGCTTGCTATAAAGATTGATCGTCGTCTCAGAGAGCGGAGGGCTGAAAGAGGAACAACTGTAAGGTCTAGTCCTTGTGTTTATACCTTCGCAGAGGACGTCGAGGAGCCCATGCAGATAGGTCTCTCTTGGCTGTCTCCTGAGGAAAGAACCAGAAGACAAAAATCCGGTCTTTGTTTGTACTGTGGGGATAAGGGACATTTTGCTCGTAACTGCCCGAACAAGTCGGGAAACGCTCTGACCAGGTGAATTGTTCACTTAGGTCTGCAGCTTATCTCCTCAAACAATTCTCTATTAGTCCCTGTTAAGGTTTCCTTTGGCAGCCTCAGTTCTTTGGTGTCGGCTTTTGTCGACAGTGGAGCTGCAGGAAACTTTATGGATTTAACTTTGGCTAAGGCCTTAGGCATTCCCCATTTACCGTTAGATAGATGTATCACCATGCACGGCTTAGATGGGGGTCCGCTTTCCAATGGGGTAATTACTCACCATACACCTCCAGTAGTACTTACAGTAGGAGCCTTACATTCTGAAGATATTGAATTCTACCTTACACATTGCCCGGCAGTTCCTGTTGTTTTGGGTCACCCTTGGCTTGCCTTTCATAATCCCACCATTGATTGGCGGTCCGGGGAGATTTCCCAATGGGGTACTTTTTGTGCTAAAGAATGTATTTCATATCCAGTCAGAGTTGCAGCAGTCGTCCCAGAGCTCATTCCTGTGGAATACCAGGAGTTTGACAATGTCTTCTCCAAAGGCAATGCGGACATTCTGCCTCCCCATCGGCCCTATGATTGTGCAATTGAGCTAGTTCCAGGTGCCACTTTGCCAAAGGGGAGATTATATGCCTTGTCCGGGCCAGAAACCACGGCCATGAATAATTATATTCAGGAAAGCCTTAAGAAGGGATTTATTAGACCATCGAAATCTCCTTTAAGTGCTGGTTTTTTCTTTGTGGAGAAAAAAGATGGTTTACTTAGACCATGCATTGATTTTAGGGCTCTGAATAAGATCTCCGTTAAAAACACCTATCCTTTGCCGTTAATTTCTGTGCTTTTTGATCAGTTACGTTCCGCCGTGATTTTTTCTAAAATTGACCTTAGGGAAGCTTACAACCTCATCCGAATTAAATCTGGGGATGAGTGGAAGACGGCTTTCAGCACTCACTCGGGTCACTATGAATATCTAGTGATGCCGTTCGGCCTGTCAAATGCTCCGGCAGTTATTCAAGACCTCATTAACAATGTTCTCCGTGACTTCCTAGGGAAGTTCGTGGTCGTTTATTTAGACTATATCTTGATTTATTCTGAATCGATGGAACAACATATTACCCAGGTGCGTCTGGTTCTTCAAAAGTTACGTGAGAATCATTTATATGCCAAGCTGGAGAAGTGTGATTTTCATATCACAGAAGTATCTTTTTTAGGGTACATAATTTCTCCTCAGGGATTTTCCATGGAACAGAAGAAGCTCCAGGCCATCCTTAATTGGGCGCAAACCACTAATTTAAAAGCAATTCAGCGCTTTTTAGGGTTTGCGAATTATTATAGGCGGTTCATTCATTCTTTTTCTGACCTGGTTGCTCCCATAGTAGCTCTGACTAAAAAAGGAGTGGATCCTTCCAATTGGTCGCATGAAGCTGAGTTGTCTTTCCAGGCCTTGAAACAAGCCTTTGTCTCGGCTCCTGTCCTCAGACATCCTAATCCGGAAATGCCCTTTATTGTGGAGGTTGATGCCTCAGAGGTTGGAGTGGGGGCTGTCCTTTCTCAGGAAGATCCGGAGTCTCTGGAGTTACATCCTTGTGCCTTTATGTCCAGGAAATTCTCCTTCGCTGAATCCAACTATGACGTTGGTAATCGGGAGTTACTGGCAGTAAAATGGCTTTCAAGGAATGGAGGCATTGGCTGGAGGGAGCTAGACATACTATTTCGGTTTTAACTGACCATAAGAACCTGCAATATATTGAATCAGATAAACGACTTAATGCTCGGCAGGCACGTTGGGCATTATTTTTTACTAGTTTCAGGTTTATCATCACTTTCAGGCCTGGTTCCAAGAATACGAAAGCTGATGCCCTGTCACGTAGCTTTCTTCCGGTCCACAATAGCAATCCTGTTGTTACCCCCATAGTTCCATCTTCGGTCATCCGGGCAGGCCTCACACAGGATTTATTTACCCAGTTAAACCAGCTTCAACACCAAGCTCCTAGACTTACTCCTGCTGGTCGTCTTTATGTCCCTGAATTTTTGAGAGCCACTGTTTTAACTGAGTTTCATGACAACAAAGTCTCAGGGCATCCGGGTATCACTAAGACCTTGGAGTTAGTCTCTCGCTCGGTGTGGTGGCCTAGTCTTTCTAAAGACGTTAAGGAATTCGTCCATTCCAGTCAGGTTTGTGCACAGCATAAGGTTCCTCATTCGTTGCCTATCGGGCAACTCATGCCTTTAACTGTTCCTCTCAGGCCATGGTCTCATATCTCCATGGATTTTGTGGCTGACCTTCCCCTTTCAGCCGGATTCCGAGTCATTTGGGTGGTAGTGGACCGTTTTAGTAAAATGGCTCATTTTATTGCTCTTCCCCGATTGCCTTCTGCTCAAGGGTTGTCAGTTTTGTTCCTCCGCCATGTGTTCAGGCTTCATGGTTTGCCCACTGATATTGTTTCTGATCGGGGTACACAATTCATCGCACAATTCTGGAAACGTTTTTGTGCCTCATTGAAGATGAAACTGTCTTTAACATCTGGTTATCACCCACAGTCTAACGGGCAAACCGAACGAGTCAACCAGTCATTAAAACAATATTTACGTTTGTATTCAGCCAAACTCCAGAATGATTGGTCCGAGTTTCTCCCTTTGGCTGAATTTGCTTATAATAACTCCTGTCATTCCTCCACTAAAGAGTCTCCATTATTTTCAGTTTTTGGTTTTCACCCCAGAGCCAATTCTTTTTTTCATCATTCTCCAGTATCCTCGCTGACCTTAACCTCCCATCTCAGAACAATTTGGAGAAAAGTGCACCTTGCTCTCAGAAAAGCGGCCTTCCGAGAGAAGAAATTTTCTGACAGGCTCCGACGTCCTTGCACTTTCAAAGGTGGGAGATAAGGTGTGGTTGTCTACCCGCAACATCAAGCTTCGACAATCCTCGGCTAGACTGGGACCCAAATTTATTGGACCATTTCTTATCATTAAGAAGGTCAACCCAGTTGCCTTTCGGCTACGTTTACCAAGATCTCTCAGAATTGGAAATACTTTTCACTGTTCCCTGTTGAAACAATATGTTTCTTCCAGTAGATTTCCTCGGAGGATCTCTCAGGGTAGATCTCCAGTGGATGTGCAGGGACAACAGGAGTTCTTGGTAGAGAAAGTTCTTGATTCTAGAATATCCCGGGGTCGGCTTTATTTTTTGGTTCATTGGAAAGGCTATGGTCTGGAGGAAAGGTCTTGGGTCCTGGATAAGGATCTTCATGCCCCTAAACTCAAGAGAGCATTATTTCTGGAATTTCCTCAGAAACCTGGCTTTAGGGGTTCATTGACCCCTCCTCAAGGGGGGGTACTGTTAGGCGCCGTGGTCCGCGATGTCCACGCCGCCCGGCGCCTAGCAACTAGGGACGCCGAGCGTGCTAGCCGCCGGGTCCCTAGCAACGCTGGGACGCCGTGCGCGCTGAGCCGCCGGCTCCCTAGCAACGCTGGACACCGGGCGCGCTGAGCCGCCTGGACCCTAGCAACGTGGACGCCACGGGCGGACCGCGCTCCCCGTTGCAGGGTCAATCAAGTTAAATACACACACTTGTCTTCTGGTCGTGCAGCGGGGCAGCTGCACGGCATTTATGCTAATCAGGCTCTGAACATCTGATTGGAGGACTCCCTGCTAAATACCTTCTCAGTGCTTCACACAGATGCCGGTAATAGCTTCCTGCATGCTGCTTAGGTTGCTGAACGTCTGTTCCAGTCCTGCTGTGTCCGGTCATTCCTGTCCTCAGAGTTCCTGAATCTGGCAGTGTCATCTCATCCCAAGAAGTCTTCTGGTCCTCAATTGCCCGTAACAGTCGCCAGAGGACCTCGTGTGGTTTTCGTGAGTTGCGGCTCTGCCGCATGCTGCGGCCCAGCCCGTTTCATTCTGTATTCTGTTTCGGAGCATTTGCGGAGGTTTCCGCTTCCACAAGTCCTCTCCGGAACTCGGCGGTGCCGGGTAGGTGAGTGGACAAGTGGGTATTTTGGTTGTCCTTTTCCCTGGCGGTTTTCCGCACATATTCTAGTTTTAGGTTAGTTTGTAGCCCCTGGCTTTGTTGTTTAGTAAGAGGGCCCCTTGTTATCACCCTGTCTCGGATTTCTCTTTGTCTCCCATTAAGGGGGCATCGGAGTTGGGCAGACGTAATTCGCCCTTCAAACGCGGCTGCCATGGGCTCAAGCAACCATAGTCTCGCAAGAGATTTCTGACAGCACGGGCGAGACAACGGAGTTAGGGCGCCAGGGGCTATTTCCGTTCCCGCTCCCTTTCCCAGCATTACGTTCCAGTGCTCAGGTCCTTGCTATAAGATCTCCCCTGACCAGAGTGCTGGAATCATAACAAATACTTTCTGGATGCACTGTAGATAGATAGATAGATAGATAGATAGATAGATAGATAGATAGATAGATAGATACAATAAGTTGGAATAGGCGGCACTCAGCAGGCTGATATCAAAAATGTTTCCTTTATTGGCAACGGGCCGACATGTTTCGGAGAATGCTCTCCGTCCTCAGGGCCCTGTCTGGCCCTGAGGACGGAGAGCATTCTCCGAAACATGTCGGCCCGTTGCCAATAAAGGAAACATTTTTTATATCAGCCTGCTGAGTGCCGCCTATTCCAACTTATTGTACTATGGGAAGTTATCTCTCATGAGGAGGGCACCGCAGCATTTCACTTCTTCTTTTTCTGAGTGCCGGACACTACATTGGACCATAGATAGATAGATAGATAGATAGATAGATAGATAGATAGATAGATATTATGGGGGTAAGCAATGGGAAGCAAATTGTGGTACAGAAGTTGGTAGTAGGGTGAGGAAAGGGCTGCTTTGGTGGTCTCGACTGGCACCCAAAATGAAGTAGGCAATGAAGTGATGAAAGGGGGGGGGGGCAGTCAATAGTGTGCCTAGGGGCAGCCTGACCCCTAAATTCGTCCCTGTCCAAGTCACCAAATGGTGTACAGACAACCAGAAACTGAGGACACATCCGTACACGTAACCCTTGATGCATAATAATGATTGTTGAATTCTTTTGGATTAACTAAATTAACCATCTTGTTGCTGTTTGGGTTGTTAGGTAAAAGAATGAATTGAAAATGGATTTATAAAAATCAATTATTATTTATTCAAAGGGCCACGCCCGTATACAGGGGAGAGGTAGCATTCTCTCGTCCTGTGTCAAATCATTTAACAACAACATACACGTATCAACAATGAGTTTTATATAATACACAGTTACGCCCCTTTTTGTATATCCCTCCCATATGATTTCATACTTCTGGAATACAATGTTAGGCAATAGTATTATGCAATATTGGGACAATTGTCAAGAATACTAACAAGATACTCGTGAGCTTCAACTGTGTCCATATTAGGAATTACATCTGGTCTCTATGAGCTTTTAGAAAGTGCGTAGTTGGAAACAATACTCAGCCAACAAAGTTGTTTTTCTCTCAGGGTGTGTATAAAGTTCAAGATGAATTTGCTATATCATCTAGCTAGAATCAAAATGGATTCTGTTATGCTTTCATATTATACTAGTGAATATGAGAACCCTTTGCTTATTGGATGTATACATAATATACGTACTATCCCGTAGTGCACACACATAACTGTTAGGCCTTCAGCAGGTTGCCTCAGTCCCAGTATTCGACAGCTCCACCCTTTGATCAGGGACATTATCCATGTGCCCTGTCATCTCAGGAGAATTTCTGGGAACGTATAGTTAGCTAATAATCATTTCATGTAGTATTGCTATTCTGCGTTTGACAGTAGCCTTCTAAATACAACATAGGCCGCACCTGTATGCGGTGAACATCAAATGAATGTCTATAATCACATCGGGGTTACCAAAGAATAAACCTCATCACAGAATACATCATCACATACAATCACATACAATATACTTAAAAAACATTTTCCTAATCCTGAAAATTGAATACTAGGATTTAAACATTTATCTTTTCCAGTCAATATCATAATGCCTTGGTTAAAGTTCTTTTATATCATGGGCCTCCTTTATATACTTGGCAATACACGTATCAGGATCCATAATGTCTTTGGTCAAATAAGCACAGCATTGAGCTTAAAGTGCTGTTTCCGGACATCAACAATATCCTCCAATTTGTGGTATTAAAAAAAAAACTGTAGAACAATATGGTATCGTAATAGTTCATGTCCAATGTCCTGGAATCATCATAAATGTCCACAGTTCTGGAATATCCTATCATAAAGATCAATCATATTAGCAATAATTTAAACGAAATAAAACGTCAACTTCCAGTTGATTAATCACACGACTTCATTAGCCATAGGAGAACTTATTAGCCACCTTTACCACTTCGAGGTTTTATTGATACTCTGGTGGCAGGAACATGTTTCCTGATTACTGAGTCAATTTCTCTTTTTAGGAATAGTTCATCCTGCAAGAAAACTTTTCTCAAGTTAATATATGTTTGGTTTTTTTTGTATAAAATTGCTAAATCAATCTTCTTAAATAACAAACTTTTTTTTTAGAATTAATAGGTAACCAATTATATATATCATATCCTAAAGTCATGGTGACAACTACCATTCCCCGTTATGTATGATATCTTCTTTTAACCTTTGAATCTACTCCTAGTAAAATACATATTACTAAATCATAAACTTTAATGAACATCCTATGTAACCATTACTATTTATATACCTAACTCATTATATCTAGCACATCTAGAAACCTTAGGTTAGTATATTGTAACAATCCTTTCACATTCCCTTAAATCAACCTTTTCTATCTACATAAGATAATTTTTTTTTTCTTTTTTTTTTTTTTATTATTGACCTATTTTATTTCCACTAACTGAAATACACCCGATATGTGTAGCTAATATTATCACCAGTGGTTCTTTCTTGAGATACTGTTGTATCTATACACATGTACCGTGTTTCACTATTATCACGAGTCACGACTCTATAAAGTTTTGGTAATCACATCAAATGTAGATTGCATAGAGAACTTTGGCCTGCTATTGTCTATGTATACATATCTAACAATTATAATAGTCTTAAATAATGATTAGCAATACAATTTATATAGCTGCAGTACTTAAAATCTTTCCAACAATTAATGGTATTGCTGGACTGGATACTCCTCAGAATAATATCCTAAATTATTTAAATTATCCATGCATTAATCTATACATCTGTCTTCAAGTGGAGTATAATACTCACAACCACGTTTTTCAAAGTGTGTGTTCGTTACACCAGTCATAAATCCCTCTGGATTTCCTGCTTAGAAAAGAAAAGAGGAAGGAAGGGTCTTATTGAAATAATTCCCATCCACAATAATGGATGAGTACTCATACCTACACCACACGTTTGCTTGCTCTCTCTTCAAAGAAAAATAAATAAATTAAGTCCTAATGCTGATATAAATAACGTCGCTCCTGTATACTTTCAGAAATGTTAAAAGTTCTGTAGGATATTAGCTTATAAGCACATAGTCTATTATCAATGATCATAATCATCTCTATCTTGATTGAAGGGTTCATTCAAATACAACTCTGTGGTAGTAACAGTAGTAACAGTCTCTGTATTGTATCTCCATACAATTGCTTTTAGTGTTAGGTTCCTTTAAGCTCTGGTCTCTGACCTTTTCATTTCATTGCAAGCTCATGGATCTAGGTGTCCTTCTTCTGCAGCCTTTGCAACGGCTGTATCAGAGTCAGCGGTACTTGCCAAGGACCATCCTATGCGATCTGTAATGGAACCAAAACATAAGCAACTTCTCACCATAACACCGTCTTCACTCTCTTAGTGATTGTCCTGTGCCGGACTGTGTGTTTTCGTGTTGGTTAAATATCTTTCCAAGGTTCTTGCAGCTTTTGATATTCTTGTAACTGTTTAAATAATTTGTGTGACACATTTGAATCGTCAAATCATTTAGTAGTTTTGAATCAGTCTCTGGATAATATATCTTTGCTGGATTCCAAAAAGAATAACAAAAAATGATATAGAAGAGAGACAAAGCAGAGGCTTAGGTGTAATTCTACCACTATTGAACCAACGATTGGACCATGCCATGATTCAAATTCTGCCTTTCCTGTCTCTTTTGTAGATTAATAATGCTTAATTCTTTAAACTTTCCTTGTCACATTATGACTTTTTATTCTCAACATTACACATATTAAACACAAAATATTTTTCAAACTCCTATAAACTCTATCTATCAGTAAAGAAACTTTACTGTCTTTGAAACAATAGCTCACACCTCTGGCCTTATTATTCATTTCTCAAATAATCCCTTAACACCTGTTACACATACTATAGTTCCTTTTTTTTTTGCATTAAACTATGTTGTATTAAAACAATGTTGTTTTTAATCAACCCAATCATCTGCAGTAAACATGCTATAGCTTTCTTTATCACCATCACGATCCCTCTTATTATCACATAATTTGTTATTTTGGTCCCATGCCAAAACACAATGTACACTTCTCCATTAAACTTCATCCCACCATAGAAAGCTTGTGAATCTATTTCATGTTAATTACCCTTTAGATTTGCATAACTCATGAAAATTTCCCCTTAATGAAAATTGGCAACAACACGTTATTATTAATAATACTAATTCACTAATTCACCATCCCATTATCCCCTATGGATGTTCAAGAAATTATTCTCCTGTTAATCAGTTTGTTTGTTTGTTTGTTTGTTTTTCCAATTCCTTTAAATGCAATGTAAAATGCGATGTAATCATTATAATTGTCTTACTCATCCACATTATATTCCTTATACTCCCCACTTTTGGGGGTGAGGAAGACAAGTATGCAGCTGTATCTAAGTTGTGGTGGATCCTGTGAATCATTAGCAGGAAACACTCTGAGCTGGGCATCACTGTGCCACCAGAGGAAACCCTACCAGGATAGGTTCTTGGACAGGGGAATCGGGTGACGAGGGTCAGTGAAGCAAGTAAAAGGACTGATACGCTGAATAAACCATCTGCGGTGGTGCCTAGGCTATTTTCAGCCTCGGACCCATGTTGCTTCTTTAAGCTAGCCCAATGCAATCCCATTATATGGTGAGAGATTTACATCTATTGCACTTTAACTGTTCCAGATTCACCCATGCACTTTATGTATGTAGTATGTCAGTGAGTTTATGTGTCCTAATAAACACATTTTTCATGGAACAAATCATTTGTTACAATTTCCCTGTTGGTTCATATATTCCCTATTGAGTGAAGGGATATATCTTCAAATCTGAAATCCTTCTGTAAGCTACACTATTGCATTTTATATCTAAGTTGTATACTGTCAGAGGTAAAATGTACACATCATATAAAATCTACTGCTTAACCTCAGTATTAAACCTATATACTCAGTATTAAACATATATGTTCTTGCTTATGCATAAGTGGATGGTTTGGCTCTGACTGTGTAGTCATAATGTTTTATTTATGATAAAGTTTAATATTGTATTACCTTCTATAATTTCTTTGGTTATGAACTTGAATGTATGCATATAGCATTTCCAAAAAAAAGATTACTGTATCTAGAGATTTATCATCTGGTCATACATATCTATCTATCAATAAATGTATACCAAGGCTCCACCCTCTAAGGGTTTTAACTATCTTTGGCCTAGCGCCAAATAATGATCTAGGTAGTTAACTATGTCAGCACACCGTTGACTTTTGTCTTGCGACACCTTGTGTCCTTTTTCTGCAAGAAAACACAACTGTTTAGTATCTGACACTAACACTTCAAATAATTTATAGCACAAAGGTATATCATCCACATACTGGTTACATTTCTTTACTTATCTCAACATATCATTCAGACTGGCCAGTCCACACAAACAATACGTTTTTTCATGCACACCCATTACTTCCTGTGCTTCCAAGCAAACTTTTCTTGGACTGTGTCCATCCTATGGAATGTCTTGGCACATATACATATTCACTGAAAAATCACTTACAAACTTAACAACGCTCCTATTTTCTGTATAACTATTCTATACAATCATATCCCCACACTTCCTGGCTACGGAACCTGGTTCATCACTGCATATTGTGCAGTCCACTAAGAACTTTTGCAATGTATTATATCGATGCCTATACAATGAGATGGATTTTAGCAAGCATATTTTTTTACCTCACGAACCCAGGGTAAGTGATATATAGATATGCTATGCATCCAACTTAATCTGTTCCTACTTTATTCTTCCTGGAATCTTTAGAAATACCTAATCCGTGATGTAGTATATTTTACACTGTAACTTTTACATTAGGTTTCTTCCAAATAACTTTGAAGAATTGTCTAAAAGTATGTTAATACTGGAATCGTAGTGATTAATTGCTTGTTGCAATCTTTGATTTACAGCATTTTACTATACAGAATGCGTATTCCTTTATCTTTCCCTATGATTTTAGCTGCTGCTTCGAAAACTCTTTTTCCCCCGTATAGTTCACCAGAGTTAGGGCGTTGTCTTCTTGACTGTCTGCCAGATGCAGATCTGTTAGCTTTAACGCTGTTAGCGTATCTCTAGCCCATATCTGTTGCTGGGATTTTTTTGTTCTTATATTTTCTGATTACAGTTATGCTGTAGAAAGAAATTGGCAGAATTTTCTACAGGTTATCTGGTTAAGATATTAGTTCTTATATTAAACTAGAGTAGATAGTTTGTATAACAAACATTTCTAGAGTATTGCTTATGCAGAGGTTCCCAAACTGTGTGCCGTAGCTCCCCGGGGTGCCTCGGACACTTGCAGGGGTGCCCTGGGTTGGTGGTCTAGTACCAATTCAAATTATTCAGTGCTGGTGGCTGCCAAAATATGTGGCCAAACAGAAGCAAATCTCCCTCACCACACAACTGACTCTAAGGATGACCTATAAACGCCATCTACTTAATGTAATATCTATTTTTACATTTCTCAATAATACATTTTTTCCTAGGGGTGTCGTGAAAAAAAATTCTGATATTCTAGGGCCACATGATTAAGAAAAAATTTGGAAACCCCTGACTTATGCTTATTATGATCTATCTTGTTAGATGAAAAAAATCAAAGCTCACTGAACACTTTTTTTTTTCTTTACTGCGTCATGGCTTACAATGCTGCTGGAAAGGAGGGGGCACGTTTCTGCGCTGTTACAGCTCTCCTAGCTCTCTGTGCTTTTACACAGCATTGGAAACTGAAGGGGTTTTCCTTTTTTTTTTTTTTCTGCTGGCAGACCTTCTCACAATATATTGCATTAGAGAATATTTGCGTATTAAACAATACCATATGGAAGCTTCATTTCATAGTTAGATAGTAACATTAGATAAACACATATTGTTAACTACAGATCTGCCAAAAGCCATTTGAACACGGACATCAACTTTTGTTTCCTCCGTTCACAAATATATATATATATATATATACTTTATTTCAAAACTTGTAACCATGCCAATCACAGACAGAAGGTTTCTATTAGACACAGATCTGAGAATATACTTAACTGAACATTATGTCCCACACACAAAACCATAACACAAAAATTTAAATACAGTTTGCAAACTTCAATTTCCTGCAGATTTCAACAGTTTTGCCGATTTCAAAATACGCTTAGTATTGGTTGATCAGGCCAATATTATTCAGCATGATTGAAATGCAAAACATATACTGTACCCTTTGTCACAGTACTATACAAAATTCGTGCTTCTATGGAATATTTCTTCCATACATGATATGCACACTTAGAGTTAATCCTCCCTGCCCTTCCCATACGCTGGAAAAATTTGCAATCCCTGCAATTTTTCACACACGCGACACGTCTGTCAACTGGGAAGCTGCAGTAGATCCTCTTATCACAACTATAATCACAAAGCAACATGCTTAGGTTATGCTTAAAACAACCAGCAGCTCTTAGCAGCTCAGTATTGCAATATATATTTACACTCAAATACATATAATCCCTATAACCTCGGGTTGTTCACTCTATTTATTTAAAGTACTCTTCTTACACATGTGTAGCTGACTAACAAGGGGAGGTGGTCTATGTGCTTTTTACTTTATTTGGCCCTTGGTCCAAAGCACTTATTCACGCAATCATTCATAGAGTGAAAAAAAACCCCGGTCACTGTTTCTTTGCCCAAATACAAACTTTGAATTAATTTTGGTATTCTTATTTACATGCAACAGCATCTGTCAATCATCATTTCCGAGTTACTTGGTCCTTCAACCGATTTGGACATAATTTTGGTATTAATTTTACAAACAAGCAACAACAAACAGGTCCCTGAGTTATTTTACTAGTTTTGCCAATCTCTCCACTCCTAATTATCATATTATAAAAAATACAATCACACAGACAGCTGGCAGGTATAGAAACAGCATGTACTGGAATACAGCACATACCATGGTATTCTATACTTACCAGTGCTGTAATGACTTGGGATGTTCCTTCCATCATCAGCTGCTGGCTGGCTGGCACACCCCTTTGAGAATTTGATGAAGAGATCGAGATCTATAGTTCCAAGGACATAGCCCCCATCTGTTGAATTCTTTTGGATTAACTAAATTAACCATCTTGTTGCTGTTTGGGTTGTTAGGTAAAAGAATGAATTGAAAATGGATTTATAAAAATAAATTTTTATTTATTCAAAGGGCCACGCCCGTATACAGGGGAGAGGTAGCATTCTCTCATCCTGTGTCAAATCATTTAACAACAACATACACGTATCAACAATGAGTTTTATATAATACACAGTTACGCCCCTTTTTGTATATCCCTCCCATATGATTTCATACTTCTGGAATACAATGTTAGGCAATAGTATTATGCAATATTGGGACAATTGTCAAGAATACTAACAAGATACTCGTGAGCTTCAACTGTGTCCATATTAGGAATTACATCAGGTCTCTATGAGCTTTTAGAAAGTGCGTAGTTGGAAACAATACTCAGCCAACAAAGTTGTTTTTCTCTCAGGGTGTGTATAAAGTTCAAGATGAATTTGCTATATCATCTAGCTAGAATCAAAATGGATTCTGTTATGCTTTCATATTATACTAGTGAATATGAGAACCCTTTGCTTATTGGATGTATACATAATATACGTACTATCCCGTAGTGCACACACATAACTGTTAGGCCTTCAGCAGGTTGCCTCAGTCCCAGTATTCGACATGATAAATAGTGTCTTTAGTTGCTATTTAAAGACTGATAAACACTGCTATTTATTATCATATCTTGTTCTAGCTACATGTAATCTACATTCTGTATTAAACACAACCATCAGATGGTGAAATTGGCACACAACACATTTCAGAAAGATTACAGTGGAGATATAGCATATATGTTGATATACCGTATTCCATTTCAAACATCTCTCTTGTGCCTGAAAATACAAAGTATTTCCCCGTACATAAACATTTGATTTTACATGTTTCATTGTCGGGAAAGACGACTATGGAAATCCATTGAACACAGAGTTGTAAAATAATCTATTGGAAATGTCCGGAGGGAAAGTTGCAGGTAGGGGAGCTGACGTTTGGTGGAGCCCGAGGAGGGGTTTCTATTCAAGCAAGAATCCATTTAACAGAAGATTGATCATTTTCTTCAGCAATACAGTATATTCAAAGAGATTGATTGAGAATTGTACCAAAAGTACAAAGTAAGGTAATAAAAGAACTTATAAAACAAGCGTTACTCACTGTCTCTTCTCAACATTCCCAATACTATAAGAGGAATATTGTATTTAACAACAAGTGATACGTATTCTTGTTATCACTCATCACTCATCTTAAATGCTGCTCCAACCAATCAGCTCCAAACTGTCATGCGTTTGACAACTGACAGTTAGGAGCTGATTGGTTGGAGCAGCATGTAAGATTAGGAGCAAGTGATGACAAGAATATCTCTCATTATTACATTATATGCGCATTAGATTGTAAGCTCACTTGGACAAGGATCTCTTTACCTTCTCTTTCCTGTTGTTGTATGCCACTGTATTTAATGAAAGTATAATCCATAAACAACTCTAAGTAATAGAGGCTATTCAGAGATTGACGGAGATCTTCCGCAGCAAGATATGCGTCCGTCTTCTAACATGCTGGGGGCTGCCGCACAGAGGGAAAGGCCGCGCAGCGTGTGTGGTGTCGCCCCTTGATGCGTTCACAATTTCATTCATAATAATTCTATGAACGGATGTAATTGTATCAATTAATATTTTATATCATTCAGACCTGATCGTAGAATTTTGCACGCCTACAATCAGCCACCCTGACATGGGGGGACGCCCAGCACAGAGCTAGGCCGCCCCGCATGTCTGGCCCTCCCCCCGCCACACGGGTACGATAGCATCACACGGCGGCGATGCTATTGCACCCGGCGAGTAAGTCCCTGTGCTAGTAGGCGACTTTTTGCAGCGTCCCGGGTTGTGATGTCACGCAGCCGCAGCGGCCTGCCCCACACACGGTCCAGGGACGCCTGCATTGCCCGGACTGTGCCCCACAACTGCGGCCGAACACCGCCGACAGCCCCCTCTCGCCCAGCAAAAACGCACAGCAGCGATCAGGTCTGAATTAGCCCCGAAAGTACCAAGTGAGGCCACCATCTTGGGTGCACTTACATAGGTCACGCTGGGTGGAATCGGCAATGCCTGGAAGCGAAGACGCATTAAACCTTTCCCTCATCTGGAAAACTGTGTTCCCAGTAGCTCACTATTAGCAGACAGAACATTTTATGAGGTAGATGCAATGGAGTTCATGCACGGAATCTGCGATCTTGTTAGGGGAGCTTTAACAGAGGAGGGGGCCCTTGTGCACATCCGGGTGGGTCACCTCCCCTGCACGAGACAGTAGTCTCCGGCAATATGCTGGAGTCTCCTGGGCATGCGCAGGTCTCCGCAAACATGGCGCCAGCCATGTTCTGGAGACCAATTTGGCTACTGAACATGTGCAGCGGCCATTTTGGCTGTGAATTGCGCCGCAAGAGCAGAACCCGGCACTGGACTCTGGAAATGGGAGTATTAGAATATGGGTGCAGGGGCCCGTGTGCACCACACACATTGCACCCATTCTAGAAACGCCTATGGACAGGGCCGGGGCAAGGTTTCTTAACACCCTAGGCAAAACTTCAGTCTACTCCCCCCCTCCACCCCACCCCACCCCTCCTTCCTACACACATGCACCCAGCAAAACCCACTTTTCAGCTCCTCAGGTGAAAGTGTGGTGGTGGTGTCTTAGAAGTTCCACAGCCACCGCCTGCATTAATGCTACAAGGGTGCCTCTCGGATACAGCCTTAATTTTGTGATAGCCAGACTTAGGGGAACCCCCCAGATCCCTGCACCATATGCAGCTACCTAATGACATCGGCTCTGGTCTCTGTGCATACGTCTTTATGACTATGACTATGGTGTCAGGAGTCGGTGCTATCCCTGTGCATGTATCTTTTAGAGATGTGCACTTGAAATTTTTCGGGTTTTGTGTTTTGGTTTTGGGTTCGGTTCCGCGGCCGTGTTTTGGGTTCGACCGCGTTTTGGCAAAACCTCACCGAATTTTTTTTGTCGGATTCGGGTGTGTTTTGGATTCGGGTGTTTTTTTCAAAAAACACTAAAAAACAGCTTAAATCATAGAATTTGGGGGTCATTTTGATCCCAAAGTATTATTAACCTCAAAAACCATAATTTCCACTCATTTTCAGTCTATTCTGAATACCTCACACCTCACAATATTATTTTTAGTCCTAAAATTTGCACCGAGGTAGCTGTGTGAGTAAGATAAGCGACCCTAGTGGCCGATACAAACACCGGGCCCATCTAGGAGTGGCACTGCAGTGTCACGCAGGATGGCCCTTCCAAAAAACACTCCCCAAACAGCACATGACGCAAAGAAAAAAAGAGGCGCAATGAGGTAGCTGTGTGAGTAAGATAAGCGACCCTAGTGGCCGAAACAAACACCTGGCCCATCTAGGAGTGGCACTGCAGTGTCACGCAGGATGGCCCTTCCAAAAAACACTCCCCAAACAGCACATGACGCAAAGAAAAAAAGAGGCGCAATGAGGTAGCTGTGTGAGTAAGATAAGCGACCCTAGTGGCCGACACAAACACCGGGCCCATCTAGGAGTGTCACTGCAGTGTCACGCAGGATGGCCCTTCCAAAAAACACTCCCCAAACAGCACATGACGCAAAGAAAAAAAGAGGCGCAATGAGGTAGCTGTTTGAGTAAGATAAGCGACCCTAGTGGCCGACACAAACACCTGGCCCATCTAGGAGTGGCACTGCAGTGTCACGCAGGATGGCCCTTCCAAAAAACACTCCCCAAACAGCACATGACGCAAAGAAAAAAAGAGGCGCAATGAGGTAGCTGTGTGAGTAAGATAAGCGACCCTAGTGGCCGACACAAACACCGGGCCCATCTAGGAGTGGCACTGCAGTGTCACGCTGGATGGCCCTTCCAAAAAACACTCCCAAAACAGCACATGACGCAAAGAAAAAAAGAGGCGCAATGAGGTAGCTGTGTGAGTAAGATAAGCGACCCTAGTGGCCGACACAAACACCGGGCCCATCTAGGAGTGGCACTGCAGTGTCACGCAGGATGGCCCTTCCAAAAAACACTCCCCAAACAGCACATGACGCAAAGAAAAAAAGAGGCGCAATGAGGTAGCTGTGTGAGTAAGATAAGCGACCCTAGTGGCCGACACAAACACCTGGCCCATCTAGGAGTGGCACTGCAGTGTCACGCAGGATGGCCCTTCCAAAAAACACTCCCCAAACAGCACATGACGCAAAGAAAAATTAAAGAAAAAAGAGGTGCAAGATGGAATTGTCCTTGGGCCCTCCCACCCACCCTTATGTTGTATAAACAGGACATGCACACTTTAACCAACCCATCATTTCAGTGACAGGGTCTGCCACACGACTGTGACTGAAATGACGGGTTGGTTTGGACCCCCACCGAAAAAGAAGCAATTAATCTCTCCTTGCACAAACTGGCTCTACAGAGGCAAGATGTCCACCTCATCATCATCCTCCGATATATCACCGTGTACATCCCCCTCCTCACAGATTATCAATTCGTCCCCACTGGAATCCACCATCTCAGCTCCCTGTGTACTTTGTGGAGGCAATTGCTGCTGGTCAATGTCTCCACGGAGGAATTGATTATAATTCATTTTAATGAACATCATCTTCTCCACATTTTCTGGAAGTAACCTCGTACGCCGATTGCTGACAAGGTGAGCGGCGGCACTAAACACTCTTTCGGAGTACACACTTGTGGGAGGGCAACTTAGGTAGAATAAAGCCAGTTTGTGCAAGGGCCTCCAAATTGCCTCTTTTTCCTGCCAGTATAAGTACGGACTGTGTGACGTGCCTACTTGGATGCGGTCACTCATATAATCCTCCACCATTCTTTCAATGGGGAGAGAATCATATGCAGTGACAGTAGACGACATGTCCGTAATCGTTGACAGGTCCTTCAGTCCGGACCAGATGTCAGCATCAGCAGTCGCTCCAGACTGCCCTGCATCACCGCCAGTGGGTGGGCTCGGAATTCTGAGCCTTTTCCTCGCACCCCCAGTTGCGAGAGAATGTGAAGGAGGAGATGTTGACAGGTCGCGTTCCGCTTGACTTGAAAATTTTCTCACCAGCAAGTCTTTGAACCCCAGCAGACTTGTGTCTGCCGGAAAGAGAGATCCAAGGTAGGTTTTAAATCTAGGATCGAGCACGGTGGCCAAAATGTAGTGCTCTGATTTCAACAGATTGACCACCCGTGAATCCTTGTTAAGCGAATTAAGGGCTCCATCCACAAGTCCCACATGCCTAGCGGAATCGCTCCGTGTTAGCTCCTCCTTCAATGTCTCCAGCTTCTTCTGCAAAAGCCTGATGAGGGGAATGACCTGACTCAGGCTGGCAGTGTCTGAACTGACTTCACGTGTGGCAAGTTCAAAGGGCAGCAGAACCTTGCACAACGTTGAAATCATTCTCCACTGCGCTTGAGACAGGTGCATTCCACCTCCTATATCGTGCTGAATTGTATAGGCTTGAATGGCCTTTTGCTGCTCCTCCAACCTCTGAAGCATATATAGGGTTGAATTCCACCTCGTTACCACTTCTTGCTTCAGATGATGGCAGGGCAGGTTCAGGCGTTTTTGGTGTTGCTCCAGTCTTCTGTACGTGGTGCCTGTACGCCGAAAGTGTCCCGCAATTCTTCTGGCCACCGACAGCATCTCTTGCATGCCCCTGTCGTTTTTTTAAAAATTCTGCACCACCAAATTCAAGGTATGTGCAAAACATGGGACGTGCTGGAATTTGCCCAGATTTAATGCACACACAATATTGCTGGCGTTGTCCGATGCCACAAATCCACAGGAGAGTCCAATTGGGGTAAGCAATTCCGCGATGATCTTCCTTAGTTGCCGTAAGAGGTTTTCAGCTGTGTGCGTATTCTGGAAACCGGTGATACAAAGCGTAGCCTGCCTAGGAAAGAGTTGGCGTTTGCGAGATGCTGCTACTGGTGCCGCCGCTGCTGTTCTTGCGGCGGGAGTCCATACATCTACCCAGTGGGCTGTCACAGTCATATAGTCCTGACCCTGCCCTGCTCCACTTGTCCACATGTCCGTGGTTAAGTGGACATTGGGTACAGCTGCATTTTTTAGGACACTAGTGACTCTTTTTCTGAGGTCTGTGTACATTTTCGGTATCGCCTGCCTAGAGAAATGGAACCTAGATGGTATTTGGTACCGGGGACACAGTACCTCCAACAAGTCTCTAGTTGGCTCTGCAGTAATGATGGATACCGGAACTACGTTTCTCACCACCCAGGATGCCAAGGCCTCAGTTATCCGCTTTGCAGCAGGATGACTGATGTGATATTTCATCTTCCTCGCAAAGGACTGTTGGACAGTCAATTGCTTGGTGGAAGTAGTAAAAGTGGTCTTACGATTTCCCCTCTGGGATGACCATCGACTCCCAGCAGCAACAACAGCAGCGCCAGCAGCAGTAGGCGTTACACGCAAGGATGCATCGGAGGAATCCCAGGCAGGAGAGGAATCGTCAGAATTGCCAGTGACATGGCCTGCAGGACTATTGGCATTCCTGGGGAAGGAGGAAATTGACACTGAGGGAGTTGGTGGGGTGGTTTGCGTGAGCTTGGTTACAAGAGGAAGGGATTTACTGGTCAGTGGACTGCTTCCGCTGTCGCCCAAAGTTTTTGAACTTGTCACTGACTTATTATGAATGCGCTGCAGGTGACGTATAAGGGAGGATGTTCCGAGGTGGTTAACGTCCTTACCCCTACTTATTACAGCTTGACAAAGGCAACACACGGCTTGACACATGTTGTCCGCATTTCTGTTGAAATACTTCCACACCGAAGAGCTGATTTTTTTGGTATTTTCACCAGGCATGTCAACGGCCATATTCCTCCCACGGACAACAGGTGTCTCCCCGGGTGCCTGACTTAAACAAACCACCTCACCATCAGAATCCTCCTTGTCAATTTCCTCCCCAGCGCCAGCAACACCCATATCCTCCTCATCCTGGTGTACTTCAACACTGACATCTTCAATCTGACTATCAGGAACTGGACTGCGGGTGCTCCTTCCAGCACTTGCAGGGGGCGTGCAAATGGTGGAAGGCGCATGCTCTTCACGTCCAGTGTTGGGAAGGTCAGGCATCGCAACCGACACAATTGGACTCTCCTTGTGGATTTGGGATTTCGAAGAACGCACAGTTCTTTGCGGTGCTTTTGCCAGCTTGAGTCTTTTAATTTTTCTAGCGAGAGGCTGAGTGCTTCCATCCTCATGTGAAGCTGAACCACTAGCCATGAACATAGGCCAGGGCCTCAGCCGTTCCTTGCCACTCCGTGTGGTAAATGGCATATTGGCAAGTTTACGCTTCTCCTCCGACAATTTTATTTTAGATTTTGGAGTCCTTTTTTTACTGATATTTGGTGTTTTGGATTTTACATGCTCTGTACTATGACATTGGGCATCGGCCTTGGCAGACGACGTTGCTGGCATTTCATCGTCTCGGCCATGACTAGTGGCAGCAGCTTCAGCACGAGGTGGAAGTGGATCTTGATCTTTCCCTAATTTTGGAACCTCAACATTTTTGTTCTCCATATTTTAATAGGCACAACTAAAAGGCACCTCAGGTAAACAATGGAGATGGATGGATACTAGTATACTTATGGATGGACGAGCGACTGCCGACACAGAGGTAGCTACAGCCGTGGACTACCGTACTGTGTCTGCTGCTAATATAGACTGGATGATAATGAGATGAAATCAATATATATTATATCACACTAGTACTGCAGCCGGACAGGCAGATATATTTATTATGTAATGACTGATGACAGACCTGCTGGACACTGTCAGCTCAGCAGCACCGCAGACTGCTACAGTAAGCTACTATAGTAGTATGTATAAAGAAGAAAGAAAAAGAAAAAACCACGGGTAGGTGGTATACAATTATGGATGGACGAGCGACTGCCGACACAGAGGTAGCTACAGCCGTGGACTACCGTACTGTGTCTGCTGCTAATATAGACTGGATGATAATGAGATGAAATCAATATATATTATATCACACTAGTACTGCAGCCGGACAGGTAGATATATTTATTATGTAATGACTGATGACGGACCTGCTGGACACTGTCAGCTCAGCAGCACCGCAGACTGCTACAGTAAGCTACTATAGTAGTATGTATAAAGAAGAAAGAAAAGAAAAAAACCACGGGTAGGTGGTATACAATTATGGATGGACGAGCGACTGCCGACACAGAGGTAGCTACAGCCGTGGACTACCGTACTGTGTCTGCTGCTAATATAGACTGGATGATAATGAGATGAAATCAATATATATATATATATATATAATATCACTAGTACTGCAGCCGGACAGGTATATATATTTATTATGTAATGACTGATGACGGACCTGCTGGACACTGTCAGCTCAGCAGCACCGCAGACTGCTACAGTAAGCTACTATAGTAGTATGTATAAAGAAGAAAGAAAAAAAAACCACGGGTAGGTGGTATACAATTATGGATGGACGAGCGACTGCCGACACAGAGGTAGCTACAGCCGTGGACTACCGTACTGTGTCTGCTGCTAATATAGACTGGATGATAATGAGATGAAATCAATATATATATATATAATATCACTAGTACTGCAGCCGGACAGGTATATATATTTATTATGTAATGACTGATGACGGACCTGCTGGACACTGTCAGCTCAGCAGCACCGCAGACTGCTACAGTAAGCTACTATAGTAGTATGTATAAAGAAGAAAGAAAAAGAAAAAACCACGGGTAGGTGGTATACAATTATGGATGGACGAGCGACTGCCGACACAGAGGTAGCTACAGCCGTGGACTACCGTACTGTGTCTGCTGCTAATATAGACTGGATGATAATGAGATGAAATCAATATATATATATATATATATATATATAATATCACTAGTACTGCAGCCGGACAGGTATATATATTTATTATGTAATGACTGATGACGGACCTGCTGGACACAGTCAGCTCAGCAGCACCGCAGACTGCTACAGTAAGCTACTATAGTAGTATGTATAAAGAAGAAAGAAGAAAAAAAAAAAACACGGGTAGGTGGTATACAATATTATATATATATATTATATACAATTATATATATATATATATATATATATATATATATTAAACTGGTGGTGACTGGTGGTCAGGTCACTGGTCACACTATCAGCAACTTGCAAGTAGTACTACTAAGCAGACAATCACAATATATATTATACTGGTGGTCAGTGTGGTCACAATGGCAGTGTGGCACTCTGGCAGCAAAAGTGTGCACTGTACGTTATATGTACTCCTGAGTCCTGCTCTCAGACTCTAACTGCTCCCCACTGTCAGTGTCTCCCCCACAAGTCAGATAATATACAGTCACACTATCTATCACTTCAGCAAGTAACTAGTACTCCTCCTAATGCTCCCCAAAATTACTACTGTGTCTCTCTCTACTGTCTCACTCTCTTCTCTATAAACGGAGAGGACGCCAGCCACGTCCTCTCCCTATGAATCTCAATGCACGTGTGAAAATGGCGGCGACGCGCGGCTCCTTATATAGAATCCGAGTCTCGCGATAGAATCCGAGCCTGGCAAGAATCCGACAGCGGGATGATGACGTTCGGGCGCGCTCGGGTTAACCGAGCAAGGCGGGAAGATCCGAGTCGCTCGGCCCCGTGTAAAAAAACATGAAGTTCGGGCGGGTTCGGATTCCGAGGAACCGAACCCGCTCATCCCTAGTATCTTTATGACTATGGTGCAAGAGGATGCGGTCAGGATCCTGGTGTTCAGAATTCTGGCGTTCGGAATATCAATGCCGGAATACTGACACTGCTCGGAATACCAACGCCAGGATCCTGACATGGATTACAATGCCGGCGCAGCTATCCCGAATGCTGGGGACCCGAACGAGGACCGTCTGCCACTCAGGAGAGGTAAGCAGCGGGGAGGGGGGGGGGGGGGGTAGATTTGGGCTGTGGGGGGGGAGGTGGCTTAGGCTGCAGGGAGGGTTAGGGTTAGGTACAAATAGGGGAGGTTAGGATTAAGTAGTGGACAGGGAGGGTAAGAGGGTAGGGGAGGGTAATTAGGGTACCCTGCGCAACCTTGTTGTCATTGCCACTATTGGGATGCTGGCATCGGGATACTGATGCCAGGATCCCAACCGCCGCCTTTTCATACTGAACCCCATAGGAATATGCACAGATTATTGAGAAGTGTTAGACATGCACTGTGACTGGAGTGGGGGAGGATCAAGGGAAAGTTGAGTAAAAATGACTTCACAGAAAGGGTAGTTGACAAGTGGAATAGCCTCCTATCAGAGGTGGTAGATGATGCTAAGACAGTAGAGCAATTTAACATCACAGACCACAGCTCTCTAGTGACGGGTGTAGTATGGCTGACCGGCATTCTCCTGACCGCCTGTCAGATTACCTACGCCGGGAACCCGGCAGCATACCGACGCCGGGATCCCGGCGGGGAGGGGCGAGTGCAGCAGGCCCCTTGCGGGCTCGCTGCACTCGTCACGCTGCGGGCTCGGTGGCGACCTGCGGTCGCCACGGGTTCTATTCCCACTCTATTGGCGTCGTGGACACCCACGAGTGGAAATAGTCCCTGTTGGTCGGCATGCCAACCATCGGGATACTGAGCCAGCGGGATGGTGGAGGAGGTCATGTGACTGTCGGTCAGCAGACCGCCGGTCACATGTATACCACCCCTAGTGACAGGTGTTCACCTGTTCCTGCTCCATGGCATGCTATTCTCTATTAGAAGTGCTGTAAATTATTTGGGACTAGACCAATATAACACACTTCTCCAATGTTCCTAGCATTAATATGCTACTGTTTCTGTGCTCCTGTATCTGCTGCTCAGCTGTTATTCCTTATTCCTGCTTATGACCCAGACTCAGACTTGTATGCTTCCTGTACAGACCTTTGTTCTGTACCCCAATCCTGCACCTCTGCCTGGACCAATATCCTGTTTGTGACCTTTACTCTGCCTGCCACCATATGTGATAATGTCTGTCTCGGATGTAGCCAGAGTATGTGAACGTAGAGGAAAAGCGGCGTCCCCCGTGCAGTGTTGCCATATCTTCCATAAGGAATGTTGACCTTACCTGTCTCACTGAGAAGTGGAACTGCTGACCAGCACCTGGTCAGAGGATCTCAGGAGGGACATGAGCAGAGGAGAATCAAGAAAATGTCTTGTGCCACCATGGGAACAGGCCATCTGCAAGCCACACATACTGACTAGACATGGCACTGACATCAGCAGCAGGTCAGAGGTGTCACCGGGTCTTGTGCCGAGTGTCTAGTGATATCTGGGTCGCACTTTGTATTCCCTGAGTGCTGAGTGCCGCGCACAGGCGTAACGGGGCGTGGCCTATGTCAAAGGGGCTTGGCCTCAATGGGAACATAGATTACATCACTCAGTGGCAAGCCAGCATCCCTGGAGATGCTGTGCTGTCCCCCACAGACTAGCGAATGCCTCCGCCTCCTCCTGACGCCACTGCTCCTGGTCCGTCTTCTTCTTCTGCCGCACTGCTGCTGGTACTCGGTATAAGGGCTCTGCTGTCAGACGCACGGCTCTCTGCTGCCAGTGCGCTGCTGTCCACCTTCCCCTACCTCACACCGCCCCTTTGTGCTCAACACCCCACAGGACAGCCAGCACTTCTGGTGGTGAGGGTGACAAATTGCTGCGGCTGGCTGGACCCACGGCCGCTGCAAGGCTTGCTAATCTTCTACTTCAGAGGGAGTGTGCCGCCCTCAAATGGCCAGCGCCCATAGGCAGCTGCTTAAAGCTGCCTAATGGTGGCGCCGGCCCTGCCTATGGATCTTGTCCATACTGCGCATGCATCTCTGTCTGAGATTTTTCTTTGTGCATGCATCACACTAGCATTCCCAGTTTACATTTATGTCCGTCCATGGTGGTCATTCCGAGTTGTTCGCTCGTTATTTTTCTTTCGCAACGGAGCGATTAGTCGCTAATGCGCATGCGCAATGTCCGCAGTGCGACTGCGCCAAGTAAATTTGCTATGCAGTTAGGAATATTACTCACGGCATTACGAGGTTTTTTCTTCGTTCTGGTGATCTTAGTGTGATTGACAGGAAGTGGGTGTTTCTGGGCGGAAACAGGCCGTTTTATGGGAGTGTGCGAAAAAACTCTACAGTTTCTGGGAAAAACGCGGGAGTGGCTGGAGAAACGGGGGAGTGTCTGGGCGAACGCTGGGTGTGTTTGTGACGTCAAACCAGGAATGACAAGCACTGAACTGATCGCAGATGCCGAGTAAGTCTGGAGCTACTCAGAAACTGCTAAGAAGTGTCTATTCGCAATTCTGCTAATCTTTAGTTCGCAATTTTGATAAGCTAAGATTCACTCCCAGTAGGCGGCGGCTTAGCGTGTGCAAAGCTGCTAAAAGCAACTTGCGAGCGAACAACTCGGAATGAGGGCCCATGTGCATTCACGAGCAGTAACAGGTTAGCGTGAAACGGGCGTCAACCAGGCGGGGAGTATTGAGTCCCAATTTATAAGAATTGTCTGTATGTTGGCAGCGTCTCACGGTGATCCAATTTTCAGATGGATAACACCAAGGATAGGACCTGCAGAGATCCTAATACTAAATGAAAAGTGAGTGGCATAGGCTTAGCGTGATTCAGCGATGTATGCAATGGTTTATATACATCTCCGATAGTTATTGATCTGCACATGCAAGGGATCATCACTATGTATGTATAGATCAGTGGTCGCATTGCACGATGGTGAACGTTTTACAAACAGGGGCATATCAGAAACTTTTTGTAGGTGTGCCGCAGACAGGGCAGTTTTCCTGGACTCTGCTCTGAGTGACTACACTGAGAATCCTGAGTATGGGTAGGTCCAGAGGTGGGGCTGCAGGGCAGTCCAGAATTCAAATAGTGGAGTCACACCAACTGCCAGTGAGTCCCGGCTGACAATGATTGGCAGCGTTTGGAGTGGCAGTTGGTGTAGCCCTATTATTTGAATTTTGGACTGAGATGCAGCCCCACCTCTACAACTGCCACTGATCATGATTACCCTGAGGGTTACTCAGAGGTCTGATCTTCTCGCAGATGAACCGATACTGCATCTTCAGGCATCAGGGAAGGCGGCAGGAGGCATCTATGCGCACGTCACTTCCTGCAGCATTAACATGTTTCATCCAAAGAAGCAGCTGGTTTGTACTCTGTAGCCACCTCTGCGTCAGCCCTAAGCCGCACAGACGTCTGACACATCAAGGCGGACTTTTGCATTTCAATATTAGAGAAAGTGCAGACGCAGCTACATGAAAAAACAATTGTGAATGCAGCCACTAAATATTTCACATTTGTGTTATACAGTAGAGTATACCACCAATATCCTATAGCAGTGGTTCCCAAACGCGGTCCTCAAGGCACCCCAACAGTCCAGGTTTTAAGGATATCCTGGAAATGGGGGCATATTTTTCTGGGAAAGGAGAGCCAAGGGTCTGCGCCTCACCATGAAGACTTCCTGGCTTCGCAGACCCCATGAGAAAGCTGAGGCTTACTTAGCTGGTCATCTGCGTGAACACCGATGGTTGCGATGTTGGATCCCAGCATGCGACGACGGTCGCAGTTCCGGGTATCACATCTACATGCAGGAGGCATCTCTTCTCTGTGATGTCTCCTGCACGTTCCCTCCTGCAAATCGGACGGAAATTCAAAACCGCTTACAAGCATCATTGAATTTCCGTCCATCTCTGACTCAGGCCCTTAATTAGTACCTCAGTCAATTTGATTATATAATCTGTGCACAAGCAGGGATATCCCCCAAAATCTGCACTGTTGGGGTGCCTTGAGGACTGTGGGGCTGATTCAGAAATGAACGCAGATGGCTGGATAGGCAGCCAGATCCGCGTTCATCTCCACACATGCTGGATGTGGCCGCAATGTGTACGTTTGCGCACTGCGGTCAGTGCGAATGCGCAGACCAGATGGACATGGCCGCTGCAAGCAACCGCACAACTGCGTCCATCTCTGAATTAGGCCCCCTATACAGGTCATCCAAACACAGGGCCTAATTCAGACCTGATCGCAGAAGCAAAACCTTTCTCTAATGGGCAAAACTATGTGCACTGCAGGTGGGGCAGATGTAACATGTGCAGAGAGAGTTATATTTGGGTGGGCTATTTTGTTTCTGTGCAGGGTAAATACTGGCTGCTTTATGTTTACACTGCAATTTAGATTTCAGTTTGAAGACACCACACCCAAATCTAACTCTCCCTGCACATGTTATATCTGCCCCACCTGCAGTGCACATGGGGGGGTCATTCTGAGTTGATCGTACGCTGCTGATTTTCGCAGCGCAGCGATCAGGTTACTACTGCGCATGTGTATGCACCACAATGCACAGGCGCGTCGTACGGGTACAAACAGCATCGTTGCTGGGCAATGCTTCTAGCGATGAATCCATTCGCACGGGTGATCGCAAGGAGATTGACAGAAAGAGTGTGATTATGGGGGTCAACTGACCGTTTTCTGGGAGTGGTAGGGAAAACGCAGGCATGTCCAGGCGTTTGCAGGGCGGGCGTCTGACGTCAATTCCGGGACCGGAAAGGCTGAAGTGATCGCAAGGGCTGAGTAAGTTCAAACCTACTCTGAAACTGAAAAAAACTTTTTCGTCCTGCTCGGCTGCACATGCGATCGCACACTTGCAAAGCGAAAATACACCCCCCCGTGGGCGGCGACTATGCGTTTGCACGGCTGCAAAAAGTAGCTAGCGAGCGATCAACTCGGAATGAGGGCCATGGTTTTGCCCATTAGAGATAAAGTTTGCTGCTGTGATCAGGTCTGAATTAGGCCCACAATCCGTTTATACCTTTCTTTTTGGAGGTTTTATTTTCACAGTCCCTGAGGCAAGAACACAGTTCCGACAGCAGCACAATGCAGGAAAATAGCCGCCTCTGCACCTCTCCTTTCCCTGGAACAGCTCCGCTCTGTATGATGACCCTAACGCAGAACCAGGTGCTGGGGCAAAACCGAAGAATGGTTATTCTATTAAACAAATTCACTTTAGTATCTGTACTTTGATCGAGGTGACTTTTCCAATGTTTGACTCCACTTTAACTGTTTTATCACTAGCAATATGTAATATCTCACTCCATCGAGTAGAATGGGGGAAAGCGTGGTCACTGATCATTGAAGTCAACTGTACGAGGCTTGGTGGCAACTATTGACTTTCCCAGTGATATCGTTATTCATGCTCATACCTGGGGAACCGGTGAAATGGTGCGAGACGTGTCAAGCAATATATTAAGGGGACAAGAGCTGGAAAGCTCTAGTGCATTTTTAATGTGTTTGCATACAAGCAATCAGTCAGCGGTTTTACTTGCTGCAGCTACCTGGGGATTTCAGTTATAGATCTAGGAGGGGATGGTTATTTGCATGCAGCAGAGCTGAATAATCAGCAGTTTGACATTTCAAAGGCCATTCTTTCATGTGTGTTTTGTAGCCTATTTATCATGTGTGCTGTAACATTTTACTATTATTAATATCTGCATTATCTGTTTGTATTAACCGGGGGTCTCATACATGGCGAAAGTTCACGATGTGGCGTAGATGACAACTGCCTCAAATTGCTGCGGACATATTCCAGCGCAGACGTGTGTTAAATAGGACGAAGGTTTACGCAAATTCAATTGTGCGATTTAACAGATGAGGCTAATATTTCCAGCAATGCAGCCGGTAACTGTTCCCTTTGTCTTTCACCATATGACCCGTCCTGTACTTGTCCAATTCTGTTTCTCACAATCTATGTTCAAATTCTCCACGGTGGATGCCAAATGTCAAGAAGGTCATGAGAAGGCAACCAGTTGTTTCTTGGGTCTCACGTAAGTGCAGAAACATTAGCTATGCCTGGTTACCATGATAAAGATGTGTTCACATAACACCTATCCGCAAATCACGCCATGCACAAGACAACCAAGGCGGTGATTCAAACCTGATCGCTGGGCTGCTAATTTTTCTGTCCTGCGTTCAGATAGTCGCCGCCCAAGGGGAGTGTAAATTCGCCGTGCAAGTGTGCGATCGCACGTGTACGCCGAGCTGCTAAAAATTCCTCAGTCAGCGGGCAGCTGCAAATCTGTTTGCACCACACTCACCATCAGATGTTTTTACCAATGTGCGCAGTGTGTGCGCAGCCCAGGACTTTCAGTCTACAGTGCGATCAGAACAGGCTGATCGGGGCCGGAGCTGACATCACCCCCCCCCCCTCCCCACCCGAAAATGCTCGGGCACGCCTGCGTTTTTCCTGATATTCCCAGAAAATGGTCAGTTACCACCCACAAACGCCCTCTTACTGCCAATGAGCATGCAAATGGCTGTGCGATTTAAATTTTGGCACCAACCCGTCGCTGTTCGGCGATGCCTGGTGTTTGCGGTGCATATGCATGCACAGTCTTAACGATAATTGCCCGCTGAATCTGTCCCTAAGTCGTGCCACATAGTACATCTTTTTTGCTCTATAATTTACTAATGCGCCAAAAGCACAAGGTACGGTTGGGATGCTGGTGGACGCACGACTGACTGCGGCTTCCCGACATTGAAGATTCTGACATCGGATAAGGTAAGTATATGTGTGTATGTCCGTCCCCTACCCTAGCGCTAACTCACGGGGGGAGAAGGGTTAACCCTTGTGGGCTACAGTACATTGGCCAGACAAAGAGAAAGGCAAAAACAAGATTTGCAGAACATATCTATAATTATTAAAAGAGGTTTAAGCACCCATAGTCTATCAAATCATTTTTCAGAAGTTCATAACAAAAACCCAGCAGGATTAAGACTTTTTCCAATACAGAAAATTAAAAAACATTGGAGAGGTGGTGATGTAGTATCAGAATTAAAAAAGAATGAAAGCAAGTGGATATTCGAGTTAAGAACTTTACAACCATCAGGTCTCAACACTGACATAGAAATGAATGTATTTTTATTACTCAGCATAGAAATAGATTACAAGGTTTACATTAACAGAAACATCCAATAAATGTGTGGCACCTTATTTTAAGGAATCTAATATGGACTACTTCCGTCCGGAAGTTCCGGTTTTTAATGTCAATTTGAACAATAAAGTTTGTTAGTATAAATATCAACAAACTCCAAGAACTGAACACTCCTTGATAAAGTGCACCAAGCATGAAACGCGTTGGAGCTGTAGCCAGGAGATCCGCGGTGAGAGCCGCCGCTGCACCACTGTCTCTACCGAGTGACGTAGTCATCCCGCGGCCCGCGATCTAATCGCTAACGGCAGCCGCACATGGGAGAGCCGCGGACAGTCTATTCCACACATACGACTGAGGAATCCTGCTGGAAAATAAGAGGTAGGGACAGATAGGGACTACAGCGACACTGAATGGAAATCCTGGACTTTACAAAAATTGTTTTTAAAAGAGCTGCAAACATTTGCTTAACCAGTTTTATTTTTCAGGTGCCACACAACTACAGTAGCGCTCAATAACATTAATCTATCTAGTCCCCTATTAATTGAGCAGCTTTTCATTCATAGCGCAGAACTCATTTTAACTCCTTCCATTGACAGTGACTTCTGATGAATGCTCTGCAGGTGACGTATAAGGGAGGATGTTCCTAGGTGGTTAACATCCTTTCCCCTACTTATTATGTATTGACAAAGGCAACACACGGCTTGACACCTGTTGTCCGGATTTGTGGAGAAATAATTCCACACCGAAGAGGTGGCTTTTTTGGTATTTTGCCCAGGAATGACAATGGGCTTTCTCATCCCACGGACAACAACTGTCTCCACTGGTGCCTTAGTCAAACCAACCACATCACCATCAAAATTCTCATTGTCAACTTCAGCCTCAGTGCCAGCTACACCATTATCATCCTCATCCTGGTGTACGCCTACAGTGACATCCTCAATCTCAATATCAGCAACTGGACAGGCGGTGCGCTTCCCAGCACTTGCAGGGGGCGTGCAAATGGTGGTAGGAGCCTCCTCTTTTTTCCATACAGTCTTGGGAAGGTCAGGCCTAGACATCGCAATCGCGGACACACTTGGACTCTCCTTGGGGATTTGTGATATCTCTGAATGTACAGTTGTTCTTTCCTGTGCTTTAACAAGCTTTTTTTTTTTTTTTTGAGAGAGCTGAGCCACCAGTCATGAACATAGGCCAAGGCCTTAACCTTTCCTTGCCACTTCGTGTCGTGAATGGCATATTGCCAATTTTAAGTTTCTCGGCAGATAATTTTCTTTTTTTTCTGATTATTAATTTTTGCTTCTTGGATTTTACACGCCCTCTATGACATTGGGCATCGGCCTCAGCAGACAACGTTGATGGAATTGCATTGTCAATGTCATGACTGGTAGCAGCAGCTTCAGCACTAGTACTAGGAAGTTGGAACTGGAAGTGGTTCCTGATCTTCCACTATTTTTTCCTCCAAATTGTTATTCTCCATTTCACAGGACAGCACCCCTTTATTATTAAAGCACACAAAACAGTGCCGCTTTATTTTCACAGCACCCCTGTATACAGGACCAGTGTAATGTTTTTTTAACAGCAGCAGCACCCCTGAATTTTTATAGCATACAAGGCCAGTGTAATGTTGTTTGAACAGCAGCACCCCTATATTTTCCAGCATTCAGGAGCAGTGTGCTGTATTTTTACAACATACAGGGTCAGTGTAATGTTACTTGAACAGCAGCACCCCTATATTTTACAGCATACAGGAGCAGTATGCTTTTAATTTTTAACAACTGCCCACCTGAATTTTTACAACAGACAGGGCCAGTGTAATGTTATTTGAACAGCAGCACCCCTATGTTTTACAGCATACAGGAGCAGAGTGCTTTTAATTTTTAACAACTGCCCACCTGAATTTTTACAACAGACAGGGCCAGTGTAATGTTATTTGAACAGCAGCACCCCTATATTTTACAGCATACAGGAGCTGTGTGCTTTTAATTTTTAACAACTGCACCCCTGAATTTTTACAACATATAGGGCCAGCAGCACCCATATATTTTACTGCATACAGGAGGAGGACAGTGCCCCTGCACCCTGTACAACACAGTGACAGCAACACCCATGTACAGCTGCAGCACATGAAACACCAGTGACAGCCAGGACAGCACCCCTAACACAGCACAGGTACACCACAGTGACTGCAGCAGCACCTCTACAGAGCCCACACTAACCCCACCCGACGCCACCACCCTCAGGGAGATAGAGGTCTATCTCCCTCCCTCTCCAAGTCCAGAGTGAAAATGGCGGCGACGTGCGGCTGTTTATATGGAATCCAAAACCAGTGAGAATCCGATATCCGCCGACTCGGATACCGGCTCAGAGCATGAAGTTCGGGGGGAAGGGGGGGGTTCAGTTCTCAAGGAACCAGCTCATCTCTAAAAGCAACCAATCAGATGTCTATCATTTTTTAGAATGCAATAGAGAAATGATAGACAGAATCTGATTGATGAATGGGCAACATAACCACTTTTCCCAAGGACAGTTCCATCTAGCACAATTATTTTTTTTATAATGGGCTGTAATTTTGGGGGGCATTGGGGATTAGTAATTTGTAACACATTTTATAACAAATATACATGCTGTGTGTTTGAGCCACTGCTTTGTTGCTTAGTTTAGCCAGCCAGCCTTTAGCCAACATTGGTCAACAGTGGTGAAGAATATTGTGAGCTGTGAGTGAGGTGGTCAAAATTGACTGGAAATAACTGGAAACTAATGTTATTGAGGTTAATAATACTTTATGGGGGGGGGGGAGAAAGGGCCACATTATATGATTTTAGTTGTTTTTATTAATTTTTGAAAAAATACAGATCCAAAACCAAAAACACGTGAGGGTGGTTTTTACAAAACAAAACACCCAGCGAAGACTTAAAACCGAAATCAAAACCAAAACACGTGGGTCGAAGCACATCTCTATTTTATAGCTCATTTACTGAGTACAAAGGAGGGAATCCAATAATCGGTGGGCTATTTTCACTCAATATCCATTCAGCGTCGGAGAACCTCTTTTCCTCATATGTTTACTGTTTAGGTTTACTTTGGGATAAACCTATCGCAAAGTATATAGGTTTGACTGTGATATTCCTTATAGGCACCAGCCATCTTTATTTTGGGTGTGGATTAAAAAATTGGCAGCATATAGAGAATCAATAGGGCGACACCAGATGGTCAACAGTCAATAGGTTGATAGGGTCAAAAGGTCAACAGGATCAAAGTTTGACATGCAAATGCTTTTTTTTTTTTTTTTTTGCATATTTTACCCTGACCATCCCCTGGTGCCTAACCCTAAACCTCCCCCTGGTGCCTAACCATAACCATTCCCGTCCACAGCTTACACCTAACCATAACCATCCCCTCTAGCAGCCTAACCTTAACCCTCCTGCAAGTGACTAGCCCTAACCCCACCCTAACCCTAAAAATCATGAAAAACAATGGGGTAAATTTACTAAGATGGGAGTTCTATTTAAGATGGGATGTTGCCCATAGCAACCAATCAGATTCTGCTTCTCATTTATCTAGCCCCTTCTAGAAGATAATACCTGTAATTTGATTGGTTGATATGGGCAACACCCCATCTTCAATAGACCTCCTTGTACAGGAGTGTGACTCTATGATGATGTAAATGTCATCTCTGAATGTCACAACATTGCCTTGCCTTCTGAATTTCTTCACTGGCAAGCGATTGCTTTTATGTGTAGATAGATACCTACATTATTTACTTACATAAGTAAGGTGAATGTAGAAAGACAGGACAGTGAAGGCTCTGAGGTCACTTACTGGCCATCAGCCACCATCGACGTAACTAGGATTGTGCTAGTGGTGACACCACCCAGGGCGCCAGGCCCAGGGGACACACTGCTGCTGCCCCGTGGCACGTGCACTAGATGCAGGGTGGCCAGAAAAGCATCCTGCAGTCTTTAGACCAACCAGGACAGTCCTTTGTAGCCACTTGGAGTGTCCATAGGACACACCAGGCACTTACCTTGCAGGTTGCACACGGGGGAGCATCCTTTTAATGCTCTGGGAATTCCTATCTTGCTGGTCCCAGCGAGCCGCCTCCTCAACGTGACATCATGAGGTTACCCATTCAGGGGTGTGGCCAGTACTGGTCATATTTTAGCCCTTTTTGATATGGGAGATGGTACTCATTGATCTGATTGGGAAAATCTTGTCACTTGTATTTCCACAAACTTATGAGCAGTATTTGCACTTCCATGACTGGAAAGCCGATGTGAATTGCCTTTAATTGCCTGATAGGAGCCACTTTCCTAAAATATTTTGCTTGGGGGAGGTGAAGGACAGGTGGAGAAGTTGCCTGTATCCACCAATCAGATTGTAGCTATCATTTTATAGAATGCACTTGATTAATGCTAGCTGGAAGCTGATTGGTTGCATTCAACAGCAAACAAAGACCCACACATGGCTTAAATCTGTATCCCCGAAAGTGTCAACACAGGCTCTAGACCTGACCACAGTAACGCACAAGTAATTAAAGCCATTTCTGTTTGTATGACAGAATAGTTATGTGACCCAAGAGGATACAATTCCAACCACCACAGTCCATCATCTGATATACTGTATGCAGAACTCTGTCTAGTATAATAGGCCTCCTCGTGTACGCCGGAGACAAATGTATGCGCATTCTTTAATCCCTGACACCTAGGAAGGCAATTCCAAAGGAGTGCTTAAGGATCGTCTCATCAATTCATAAGGATAGCAGTTCCCCTGACAACACTCCTAGGAAATGAGCGTTTAACTGAAAACACTGCGAGACAATGTCCCTATTTAAAGCACAGCTGGAAAATAATCAATTGAATAATTCAATAAGTGGGCAGTTTAGATGGGGGGGATCAATTCAAGGGGAAAAAAGACTTTGATTTTGTGTCTAATAGAGACGCTTCGGGAGATAATAATATATTCATATAGATATACAGATGAGCAGAGTTTATTGCAGCGCCGTGGCAAAGAACGATGTTTACAATACTCAAATATTCCGAGCTGTTCTCAGCTAAACTGGCCAGAGATCTCTCATATCATATCACAGATTCTCCACTTAGGGGCCTAGTTATTATGGGGAGAAGAGTCCTAAATACAGCAAAAATAGGTGGTTTGGTCAGAGATATGGCTTCTCCCTATTTACTATTTACCAAGCCCCAAAGCAGGCAAAAACTGTTGGTGATAACTTCTCCAAACTGCCATAGCAGATTTAACAAGGATCCGTATCTCCATCTATAAATATATAAAGCCTTTTTGTCCTTGTGAACGTGCTTTTCTTTTTGCTCTTTATTTTATGTTTTAATGGTTAAAAAATTTATTGGAGGCCATATGGAAAATCAGCACCTTCAGTATCATGCGGCATGCGCAGGTTTTGATGGTGCAGCCTATGGCGGCATCTGAATACACCACCCCAAGTGGTATTACAGCACCTGTAGATGCTCAGAGTGGATGTCTTAATCTTTTCATCGTAATACACACGGTGGTCGACCATGGGTGGGCTTGTAGCGGTGTCATCAAAAAGTCACAGACGTGCGACCGGAAAAAGACGTACACACGAAGAGCGCCGCAGATGTAGCCAGGCTCATCTGACCCGCGATTATTCACAAGCTCAGGTTGACTAGTGTGCCTGTGGCCGTGCGTGAGCACTGCGTACACACCCGTTCCCATAGGGAATGCACGTATGCACGTGCAAACACATCGCGGCAAGCGTGAGCACGGACTCGTTTACGATCAGGCCCATGGTGAACGCAGGAGAATACACTGATCTCTCATCCCTCATCTTAAATAGACAGGACCAGTGATAATGCCTTTTATAAAGCATAAACACCAGAATTAGAGGTTATCACTGCTTGATAAATAGACCCCTTAGTTCAGATACTACTGTGCAATTATCCATGTACAGTATGTGGCACTTTATAGTGCTATAACAACAGTATATATTATAAAAGGTTGACATGCAGAGTGCAGACACGTAGTCTACTAACGTCATAGGGGCTGAATCAGACCTGATCGTAGATGTGCTAAGTTTAGCCCAGCACAGGGCTAGTCCGCCCCGCATGTCAGGCCCTACCGATGCTTTTGTACTGTAGGAGTAGCTCCAAGCCAGCGCAGCTACTGCACGATGGCAGGGAGCTGCTTGTCACTGCCCCCCCCCGACGGTGCGTGCACGCCTGCGTTGCCCAGACCGCAACACGTAAATGGCTGCCAGAAGCCGCTGGCCCGCCCCCTCCCGCCCAGCAACCTGATTGACAGGCAGAGGCGATCACATGGCTAAAACAGCCGTCAGCATGCGCACTTCAGTCCTGATCGATTAGCCCCACAGTTGGAAAGGTCATTCAAAAAAATCAGAGAGGATCTCCTTTCCAAATACACTGTATACATGTTAAAGCTGATTTGATAACAGCATAAATGAAATAAAATTGACATCCAATGTAATAGTTGAGCAGGCCTAATGTATCAGCATAACATACAGCGCTTCTCTCATCTTGGAAACATTATCTTAAGCCGCAATGTACTCCAGACATAAAGGAAAGAGCAGTCATTGGACTGGAAAGCGCAGCCATCCACAGCTTGTAGGATAGGGAGGATTAGGGTTGTGTGTGTGTGTTTTGTGATGTCTAACGGTAACTTATGTAATGCAGACTATTGATCACGTTATAATACCTACTGTACAGAAACACCCATGGGGCCAAATGTAATAGAGTGAGAGTTTCAGAAAGTGAGAGATTTAGTAAGGTTTTGCAGTTTTTTTTTAAAGTGGCAATCATTTACACTGCAAAACCAGGTTGATCTTGCTGTGTAAATGATTGCCACTTTACAAAAAAACTGCCAAACCTTACCAAATCTCTCACTTTCTGAAACTCTCACTCTATTACATTTGGCCCATTGTGTCTGTTGAGTGCCTATTGCACACAGCAGCTGGAGGACTGGTATAATTATTATTGTGATGTTTTCTTGTCGCTGTTGTTTTTCGTGGCTCCTGCCGGCTTACGGTCACCTTATCTGTAATAACGCACTAATAAAACTCCAACCGCAGACACAGCCTGTCATAATGTGATGCATAAATACTTATATCTTCCCAGCTTTATTGCTTTTCTCTCTTTCATTCCCGGCTTCTGAACTTTCCCGTCCTGTGACAAGATGCATACAATAACAGCCAGTAATTACTCTCTTTTCTCCACACAAAAAACAAACAAAAGTATGAACTTGACAATAAATTTGGTAATCGATCTTAAAAAGTGTTGCATTTTCTGGGTACGCAATGTTATAATAAGTGGCACGTTACAGTATCATCATATGTGTGGTGTGTGTGTCTCCGCGTGTTTGTGAGTGTGTGTGTGTGTGTGTGTGTGTGTGTGTGTGTGTGTGTGTGTGTGTGTGTGTGTGTGGTTTATGGGCCTAATTCAGACCTGAGCGTAGATGTGCGAAAAAGTGGGCCAGTGAGTCAATAAGATTCTGTTTTGAGAACCGAGTAAAACCGAGTAAAACCGAATCCGCTCATCACTACGAAAAACGCACATCTATGATCAAAATCTTAGGCATACAGGGGGACGCCCTGCTTGCCAGGACCCAGGGGTGTATCTACCTATTGGCCAGGATGGCACTCGCCAGGGGCACCAGGCAAGGAGGGGGCGCCGCCTGGCTGTGCCACCCGCGGCCAAAGGATAGAAAAGTAGTACTGTCAGACTGTACCTGGTGAGAGTCTGTTACTGCTGGAGCGGCGCCGGTGTCCGGCAGCACCGCACTTGTAATCAGACTCAAAATAAACTACAGCTCCCAGCAGCCCTTGTTGCTGGGAGCTCCTGGCAGCAAGGGCTGCTGGGAACTGTAGTTTATTGTGAGTCTGATTACAAATGCGCTGCTGCCGGACACTAGTCTGATCACTAGTGCAGTGCGGTGCTGCCGGACACTAGTCTGATCACTAGTGCAGTGCAGTGCGGTGCTGCCGGACACTAATCTGATTACTAGTGCAGTGCAGTGCGGTGCTGACGGACACCAGCACCGCGCCGGCAGTAACAGACTCTCACCAGGTACACAGCAATTGTTATATAGCACAGTGCTATAGATCTGTTTGTTGTTGAAGATAATAAATAAGTGTCAGTGTTTGGGAGAAGGGACTGTAGAATCTTGAAATCTACATGATTTTCATGCATGTTAGATGTAAGTAAGTAGTAAGTGAAAACTTTAACTTGTTGAGTGTAATAAAGAAAATACAAATCTTACCTATTTCAAGGCCATGTTCAAGGAAATATGTATCAGTTAATTGTATAATTGATCATTTTATCTTGGAAGTGATGGCACCCTGATGTTTTTTCTAACAGGAAGCCCTTCTACCATCCAACTAATGGTGTTCGGTTAATGGCTGGGTCCATTTGAGTCTCATCTCACAGCATCTCATTAGCATTTCATTCAGGATGCAGTCAAGATGCCGGCGTTTGGCATCCCGGCGATCGGAAAGCTGACGCCAGCATCCCGAAACTGCTCGGAATGCTGATGCTGGCATCCCAACATAGATAGTGATGCAGAATGGCAAAATCCGGATTGAGTTGGTGCCAAAGTCTGTACTGGCAAGCCACGTGGGAGGGTTAGGGTTAGGCTGCGAGGGCGGGAGGGCTAGGGTTAGGCTGCAGGGAGGGAGATTAGGAAGGGTGGGTTAGGGTTAGGCTGCAGGGAGGGAGATTAGGAAGGGTGGGTTAGGGTTAGGCACCACTGAAGAAACTTTTGGGGGAGGGGGGCAGGTTAAGGTCAGGCTGTGGGAGAGGTGGGTTAGGGGGAGGGATGGTGTAACGTGAATACGAGACACTACTGTGCGGTGTAATGTGAATGAGGGACACTACTGTGTGGCATAATTTGAATTGGAAGTACTATTGTGTCCACGCCCTTCCCCCACAAGACCATGCCCCATTTCCAATGCTCACACCTTATTCCAAATGTGTGTAAGGGGGGGGGGGGGGCGCGCCAGCCCCTTACTTTGCCAGGGGCGCTCGGACCCCTAGATACACCCCTGCCAGGACCCCCCCCCGCGCCGATGTGCGAAAGCATTGCACAATGACAAAACTCACACACAGAGTTCTGTAGTAGCCAGTCACTGCTCAGAGGGGAAGGGAGGACAGCTAAACACAAGACAGACAGTGGTGATACTGGAGGACAGTACGGGTGAGCTGAGGGCACAGAGGTTAGGCAGGGAGAGCATTCCTGGCAACAGCAGCACCCCCCTCTTCTCTCTCGCTCTTACCCATTGATTGCACTAATGAGTAACCCTGAAGGTGCTGCAGACTGCTGTCGATCCCAGCACGGCCAGCAGGTGCCCCCCCTAGTGTTGGCCAGGGGCAAAGTGCTGGCTGCTGATCTCAGTACCCAGCCAATCAAGTTCATGGTGACTACTGCCTCCCCCCACTGTACCTTTCCGTAGCATATAAAAGGGAGGCACTCCCAGTACCAGCTGTTGATTCTGTCCTATGCTTGCACAGTTCTCCTGTTCTGCCTGTTACTCCCAAGGCTCTGCCCGCGGACGCCACCATGTCCATCAAGATGAGTCACCTACCGCACCACCAGCTCCGCAGCCCCTGGCGGCTTCAGCAGTTCCTCACCGGGCAGCCATGGAGACACGAGCCAATCGGAGCACGTGGTCCGGCAGCCAATCAGGAGCCGACTTTGCCGGCCGCTCCTGATTGGCTGCCGGTCCACAAGCTCCGATTGGCTCATGGCCGGCAACTGATTCCATGGCTGCCCGGTTCCCTTGTCACTGTGGCGCCGTACTCAGGCCAGCCATGATTACAGGACCACAATGCATCAGTGTCTGTTGATATTTTGAACAAATCTTCTCTCACAATTGGCGGGATGCATCAACGCATATTTTTGGGCAAACCACTTAACCATACCTCCTAACTGTCCTGATTTTTGCGGGACAGTCCCGTTTTTTTGGGACTGTCCCGCGGGCCGCAGTGTCCTGCGGTGGGGGAGGGGCATTTGGGAATCTCCTGTTACTCACTGCTCTGCTGTAGAGCAGTGGTGAATCTATTCACAAGAGACAGGGGGACATGGGGGCTGTGCAGTGGGGCTGTGCCGCGGGCTGTGCCGCGTATCGAAGTCCCAGGTCTGTATTTTTCAAAGTTGGGAGGTATGACTTACCACATATGCATCAAGCTCCGGAATGCGATACATTCCGGAGCTTGGAAGGCGTCTTTAGATGGCGTTACTCTTTAGAAAAATATGTTCTTCGTTCCGTGTTTCCCCCTGAGAGGGATCCCCCATGGCGTGTGTCACTTAATGCATTCGCAGAAGGACTCCCGGATCTTAAACCCGGAAATCCTTCTATCGCAAAGGACAGTTCTTACCGGGAAAGCTGTCCTTTGTGATTTTCTTAAAGCATACGTCGTTAATAAACGCAGTTATGCTTGCGATGGTTGGCGGGATGTATCCCCCCCTCCAGTTATGTGCTGCCACGATTCCATGCATTTCGTGTAGCCACAAAGACGCAATTTACAGCAAATTTGTCTCTCTCCCAGAACATTTGCTGGGAGTGGTCAGGCATTGGTCTCCAGCAAATCCAGTCATAAAAATTGATGTCCCCGCGCGGTGCACTGATACATTGGCGCTCTCTGTAGGCACGCACTTTTGCATAAAATTAGGTGAATTTTTAAATATGGCCCTTACTCTGCTAATAAAACATTGATACAGAGATCAAAAACGCTTTACTACAAAAGAATAAACAGATAATTATGAATATACAGTTTAGAATATTTGCAAATTATTTTAATTTTCCATATATTCATATATAACATATACACATAGTTCATTCGTGGGAATGTTTGTGTTAGAAAACATGCCACGGGGAAATCCACCATATTGGTAACAGATTGGCTGCGTCAAAAATATAGGGAAAAAAAATAAATCTCCATGGAGAGCAACAGCGCCACCTTCAGGCACATACTGTAACATACGTATACAAAATACATTCTCTCGTTTCAATTAGGTTTCAAAGAGTGGTGCCGCTGAGTTCCATATTACAACTAGAAATATTCTTTAGGATTAGTTATTTGGATTTTCTCCTTGCTGATTTATAAAACAAAACATTCAATTTACAATATGAGAGACTGTAGTCCAGTAGGTCTTGAAACTGAATACTAGAGAGAGAACCATTTCTAGAAATGACTGACCTCGGGTTACTTAGTTATAGTCAGAAATACAGACAATCAAATATTAATCATATTTTTCGTGCATGAAATATTAATGCGAGAGGTCAGGTTACTTGCTCTCAGCAGCCCTACAGAACATCTAACCGGTCTCAGCTTGGCAGTCAGAAATGGGCAAAGGTTATATGTACGGCTCATCTGGGTCGAGCCATGGTACCTCAACTATTGACCCTGGCACACAATAATACTTATTAGAAGAACGGCAAGATACTTTGTCAAGTTGATATACAAAATGGACATCATTACTCTTTACTGTTTATTGTAAACTTACTGGCAGGGCCCCATAACTCTCTGTGTGTCTGTTTTATTACTGGGTTTGTTTCATACAATGTACAACGAGGTAGATGCTGACACTATGGTTCATGGATTCCTGCTAATAGTCTGAGTTTATGATGTCCCCTACAGTAGGTTTTAATGGTTAAAAAGACAAACACGCTGCTAAAACGGCAACTCGTTCCCCTCATGTCTAATTTAGGAGGGCCTCATCTCACACTCTTAAGCTGGCAGTCTGCATGGGTCCTCTGGTCAAAGGCCCGGGAGCAAGAAAGCCGGGATAAAGTGCTCCTAGGAGTGCTGATGAGGTGCACTTTCATGGATTGAGGGCAAATGGTGGGCAAGGTGCCATATACCGGCCAAGCCGTTACAGTTTTTGTGCTCATGGGCCGCCCGCAGCCGCGTTCTGCAGATACATAGCTGGCTGCAGGAGACACACAGGGGGAAGGCAGAGAGAATGCCACCTTTTCCCGATTGTAGACGATCACAGCAGCATCTCCACATCCCCAAACTCCTCCCACTCTGCATCGGCAGGTGCAAATAAGCACACGCCTCATGACATCTTATGGTATATGTGGCTGCTGTAGGAGACCCAAGCAAACCACCCTCAACCAAGAAGAGCCATCAACAGAAGAACGGGAGACCAGACCAAAGTTAAGTTTTTGCTTGCGCTGCCACAGTGAGGTAATTATTTGAAGGGGCCAGTGGGAGTGGTTTGGGGTAGACATTTAAGGGGGAAGGGGTGAGAGGTGGACACTGAAGTGGGGGAGGGCTGTGAGAATTGGACACTGAAGGGGGGAGCTGAGAGAGGTGGACACTGATAGGGTATGTTGTGAGGGGTGGACACTTAAGGTGGGATGTGAGAAAGGGACACTGAAGGGGCTGTGTGTGAGGTAGATTCTGAAGGGGGTCTATGAGATATGAACACTAATAGGGTTCTGTGAGAGGTGGACACTGATGGGTGGGATATGAGAGGTGGACACTTAAGGGGGCGGCTGTGAGAGGTGGACACTAAAGAGAAAGGGAAGCTATGAGAAATGGCCACTGAAGGAGGGAACTGTGAGAGGTGGACACTGAAGGATGGGGAGCTGTGAGAGGTGGACATTGAAGGATGGGGAGCTGTGAGAGGTTGACACTAAAGGATGGGGAGTTGTGAGAGGTGGACATTGAAGGATGGGGAGCTGTGAGAGGTGGACACTGAAGGATGGGGAGCTGTGATAGGTAGACACTGAAGGATGGGGAGCTGTGAGAGGTGGACACTGAAGGGGAAGCTGTGAGAGGTGGACACTAAAGGATGGGGAGCTGTGATAGGTAGACACTGAAGGATGGGGAGCTGTGAGAGGTGGGCACTGAAGGGGAAGCTGTGAGAGGTGGACACTAAAGGATGGGGAGCTGTGATAGGTAGACACTGAAGGATGGGGAGCTGTGATAGGTATACACTGAAGGATGGGGAGCTGTGAGAGGTGGGCACTGAAACACTGAAGGCAGGGGGAGCTATGAGAGGTGGACACTGAAGGATGTGTAGCTGTGAGAGGTGGGCACTGAAGGGGGGAGCTGTGAGAGGTGGGCACTGAAGGGGAAGCTGTGAGAGGTGGACACTAAAGGATGGGGAGCTGTGATAGGTAGACACTGAAGGATGGGGAGCTGTGAGAGGTGGACACTGAAGGGGAAGCTGTGAGAGGTGGACACTAAAGGATGGGGAGCAGTGATAGGTAGACACTGAAGGATGGGAAGCTGTGAGAGGTGGGCACTGAAACACTGAAGGTAGGTGGAGCTATGAGAGGTGGACACTGAAGGATGTGTAGCTGTGAGAGGTGGGCACTGAAGGGGGGAGCTGTGAGAGGTGGGCACTGAAGAGGGGGAGCAGTGAGAGGTGGGCACTGAAGAGGGGGAGCTGTGAGAGGTGGGCACTGAAACACTGAAGGTGGGGGGGAGCTATGAGAGGTGGACTGGACACTGAAGGTTGGGGAGCTGTAAGAGGTTGACACTGATGGGGAAGAAGACAGTGTAACTGGGCTGAATGCATGCCATTAAGGTGGTGAATCATCACTAATGCTGCTTACATTGGATGGCAGATAAGCGATGGCATTTATTAAGGGGCACATTATGTGTTGTGTGCAGCAAATGCAGATGGCAGATTAATAAATTGGTGCAAAAGGTATTAATGAGAGGCAGTACATTTGTGGCTGATAAATAATTAATAGCCAGTTCCATAATGGATTAGGGAATAGGATAAAATGTAACTGTGGCATATTATTGTAAAATGAAAGAATATCAGTAAATTACACTTATAGGAAAACAGTTGTACTTATATTTAGTTTGGAAGTTGGTCTATGTACAGGGACAGGATTCCTGATATTACAGGTCAGTCTGGGGGTGAATCAGGTTTACAGACGCCTGAAGTTCCTCTTTTCCAGGAGGCAGGCAAAAGATTTTGGAACCTGGGAAAAGATTTAGGGGATTCCAGGGTAAAGAGACAACCCCAGCCTTGAAGCAAGGCACCCTGTAGTGCTGGGATGTAGAGGGGCCCTTAATCTTTTGAGTAGAGACTGAAGTCCTTTTTTTTAGTTTTGATAAATTGTTAATGCAGTGGCTAGTCGTGGCTCTGTCTGTGCCGGGCCGCGCTCGTCCAGGCGCCCCTGACGATGAGAGCGTCCCCTTCCAGGCAGGCGCACACGCCCATGATGGAAACATGCCCCATTCACTAGAATGGGAAAGCATCTCTGTGCAGTCCCGGCTTGACTAGGCGGAGGGATCGCCCAGTCACGTCGGGAGTGCACGCCTGCGATGGAGACGCCTCAGATGAGCGCGGTCCTTCTGTACTGGACACGCCCCCCCGGAGTGAAGGAGAGGAGATCCAGCAAATCCACGCCCCTTTTAAATTAGGCCACTCCTCTTTTTTAGACAACTGCAACTACGCGGGGTTGGTGGGATGGTGTAAAAATGCATAATGTCACCACACCCGGCGACATCTCTGATTAATGCAGATGGTTTTTCTAAGCAAGTTATATATGATGGCAAACTAAAAAGTGACAATTGATTATGGTGTGTTGCTACAATGTTAAGAAAACTTTGTCCAAAAACTAAATATATCATGATAACAAACCTTCAATGGGACTGAATTCCACCTCCTTCTCCCAACTTGTGTAGAGATCCTGGACACTTTTACGATCATTTTATTAATAGTCCCTATGCAATGGTTAACTAATCAGATATATATCAAGCAGTGAAAAGAGTGGACAATTGGAGAAGTTGCCCATGGCAACCAATCAGCTTTGAGGTAGCTTTTATCAAGTACATTCTATAAAATCATAGGTAGTAGCTGACTGGTTGCCATGGGCCAACTTTTCCACTGGCCCGTTTTCACTGCTTAATACATCAACCCCATATACTACTCAATAGTTCTGATATACATAGCACATTACAAAGTTTCACCCCAGAAGGAGAGTGGGGTATCTGAGAGAGGGTGTGAATTGTTAAAAAAAGGTTTTGGTTGGATGGGTCAGGATTGTGATCCTTGTGATCCAACCATGGGCAAATGCAGGATTTCCAAAAGCAATCCACAATCTGCTGCTCTCAGGAACATTGGAGCAAGTGTGGGAGTCTCGGGGAGCGGAAGATGAACCTAATACCGACACTAGACATATAGGGGCAGATTTATTAAGCCTGGTGAAGTGATAAAGTGGAAGGTGATAACGCACCAGCCAATCAGCTCCTGTTATTTTTCAAACCCAGCCTGTAACATGGAAGTTAGGAGCTGATTGGCTGATGCATTATCACCTTCCACTTTGTCACTTCACCGAGCTTAATAAATCTGCCCCATAGTACATTGGTCTTTTTATACACTTGTTCAGGGGCGGCTCCAGAGGTTGGGCTGCAGGTCAGTTCATAAATTCAAATAGGGGAGGCACACCAACTGCCAGTGTGTCAGTTTGGAATGGCAGTTGATGGCAGTTGGTGTAGCTCCCCTATTTGAATTTTGAACTGACCTGCAGCCCCGCCTCCGAAGCCGCCACTGCATTTGATAGTGTATGAAATACAGTATTTATACTTAACACTATAGCAGGTCTATAGCATAGGCTATATCAAACATATTTAACTAATATAAATAATATTAGTTGCCAGGAAAAAGGTTAAACATCCCACAATAAATAATAATATATAAACATATTAGAACCACTAGGAGACAGAACTGTACTTTTCAAGCACACATGCTCCCACCTCATGGTAAGGCTCCTGTCCCTTCTTCTTGGCAGCTGCCCCCTGTTACTGCACACTTAATGAGCGCTCATATCCACACACACAGCAAACTTGGTAGAAGAAGTTCTTGTAATCATATTATATACCATTGCTCTTGTTGTCATAATTTGAGACACTGGCCAAGAGAAGGGGGGTTTCCGGTTGCCCGGAAATTACTACCACCCCACTGTGTTTGCCTATGGATCCAACCCTGATGTGCACCTAATTTGTAGTCACCTCGAGAAAAAGGTGGAATCAGTAATTCCCTTGTAATTCTTTCAAAAGGGTACTTGAGTAATGTCACTCTCACATCCTGTGGAAATTCAGTCAGGGGCGATTTACAGTATGAGGTGATAGGGCCCTGTGCAATTTCTGTGTATGCAACCTCTCTTCCACTGGCACACTGTGCCAGAGTCTACTGGAAAATGGCTCTGGCACCATTCTCCCTGTGATTTCTCTACTGTGCATGCTAGAGATGAGCGGGTTCGGTTTCTCTGAATCCGAACCCGCCCGAACTTCATGGTTTTTTTCACGGGTCCGAGCGACTCGGATCTTCCCGCCTTGCTCGGTTAACCCGAGCGCGCCCGAACGTCATCATGACGCTGTCGGATTCTCGCGAGGCTCGGATTCTATCGCGAGACTCGGATTCTATATAAGGAGCCGCGCGTCGCCGCCATTTTCACACGTGCATTGAGATTGATAGGGAGAGGACGTGGCTGGCGTCCTCACCATTTAGATTATAAGAGAGAGAGATTTACTGGAGCTTAGGACTAGGAGGAGTACTGTAGAAGTGTAGAGAGTGCAGAGAGTTTACTAGTGAGTGACCACCAGACAGTGCAGTTTATTTAATATATCCGTTCTCTGCCTGAAAAAAGCGATACACACAGTGACTCAGTCACATACCATATCTGTGTGCACTGCTCAGGCTCAGCCCAGTGTGCTGCATCATCTATATATATTATATATCTGTCTGACTGCTCAGCTCACACAGCTTATAATTGTGGGGGAGACTGGGGAGCACTGCAGTGCCAGTTATAGGTTATAGCAGGAGCCAGGAGTACATAATATTATATAGTGAGTGACCACCAGACAGTGCAGTTTATTTAATATATCCGTTCTCTGCCTGAAAAAATCGATACACACAGTGACTCAGTCACATACCATATCTGTGTGCACTGCTCAGGCTCAGCCCAGTGTGCTGCATCATCTATATATATTATATATCTGTCTGACTGCTCAGCTCACACAGCTTATAATTGTGGGGGAGACTGGGGAGCACTGCAGTGCCAGTTATAGGTTATAGCAGGAGCCAGGAGTACATAATATTATATTAAAATTAAACAGTGCACACTTTTGCTGCAGGAGTGCCACTGCCAGTGTGACTGACCAGTGACCTAACCACACTGACCACCAGTATAGTTAGTAGTATACTTATATTGTGATTGCCTGAAAAAGTTAAACACTCGTCGTGTGACTTCACTTGTGTGTTGTTGTTTTTTTTATTCTATAAAAATAAAACTCATTCTGCTGACAGACAGTGTCCAGCAGGTCCGTCATTATATAATATATAATATATACCTGTCCGGCTGCAGTAGTGATATATATATATTTTTTATATCATTTATCATCCAGTCGCAGCAGACACAGTACGGTAGTTCACGGCTGTGGCTACCTCTGTGTCTGCACTCGGCAGGCAGTCCGTCCATAATTGTATACCACCTAACCGTGGTTTTTTTTTCTTTCTTCTTTATACATACATAGTTACATAGACATCTCTTTATCAACCAGTCTATATTAGCAGCAGTCACAGTACAGTACGGTAGTTCACGGCTGTGGCTACCTCTGTGTCTGCACTCGGCAGGCAGTCCGTCCATAATTGTATACCACCTAACCGTGGTTTTTTTTTCTTTCTTCTTTATACATACATAGTTACATAGACATCTCTTTATCAACCAGTCTATATTAGCAGCAGACACAGTACAGTACGGTAGTTCACGGCTGTGGCTACCTCTGTGTCTGCACTCGGCAGGCAGTCCGTCCATAATTGTATACCACCTAACCGTGGTTTTTTTTTCTTTCTTCTTTATACATACATAGTTACATAGACATCTCTTTATCAACCAGTCTATATTAGCAGCAGACACAGTACAGTACGGTAGTTCACGGCTGTGGCTACCTCTGTGTCTGCACTCGGCAGGCAGTCCATCCATAATTGTATACCACCTAACCGTGGTTTTTTTTTCTTTCTTCTTTATACATACATAGTTACATAGACATCTCTTTATCAACCAGTCTATATTAGCAGCAGACACAGTACAGTACGGTAGTTCACGGCTGTGGCTACCTCTGTGTCTGCAGTCGGCAGGCAGTCCATAATTGTATACTAGTATCCATCTCCATTGTTTACCTGAGGTGCCTTTTAGTTGTGCCTATTAAAATATGGAGAACAAAAATGTTGAGGTTCCAAAATTAGGGAAAGATCAAGATCCACTTCCACCTCGTGCTGAAGCTGCTGCCACTAGTCATGGCCGAGACGATGAAATGCCAGCAACGTCGTCTGCCAAGGCCGATGCCCAATGTCATAGTACAGAGCATGTCAAATCCAAAACACCAAATATCAGTAAAAAAAGGACTCCAAAACCTAAAATAAAATTGTCGGAGGAGAAGCGTAAACTTGCCAATATGCCATTTACCACACGGAGTGGCAAGGAACGGCTGAGGCCCTGGCCTATGTTCATGGCTAGTGGTTCAGCTTCACATGAGGATGGAAGCACTCAGCCTCTCGCTAGAAAACTGAAAAGACTCAAGCTGGCAAAAGCACCGCAAAGAACTGTGCGTTCTTCGAAATCCCAAATCCACAAGGAGAGTCCAATTGTGTCGGTTGCGATGCCTGACCTTCCCAACACTGGACGTGAAGAGCATGCGCCTTCCACCATTTGCACGCCCCCTGCAAGTGCTGGAAGGAGCACCCGCAGTCCAGTTCCTGATAGTCAGATTGAAGATGAAGATGTTGAAGTACACCAGGATGAGGAGGATATGGGTGTTGCTGGCGCTGGGGAGGAAATTGACCAGGAGGATTCTGATGGTGAGGTGGTTTGTTTAAGTCAGGCACCCGGGGAGACACCTGTTGTCCGTGGGAGGAATATGGCCGTTGACATGCCTGGTGAAAATACCAAAAAAATCAGCTCTTCAGTGTGGAGGTATTTCAACAGAAAAGCGGACAACAGGTGTCAAGCCGTGTGTTGCCTTTGTCAAGCTGTAATAAGTAGGGGTAAGGACGTTAACCACCTCGGAACATCCTCCCTTATACGTCACCTGCAGCGCATTCATAATAAGTCAGTGACAAGTTCAAAAACTTTGGGCGACGGCGGAAGCAGTCCACTGACCAGTAAATCCCTTCCTCTTGTAACCAAGCTCACGCAAACCACCCCACCAACTCCCTCAGTGTCAATTTCCTCCTTCCCCAGGAATGCCAATAGTCCTGCAGGCCATGTCACTGGCAATTCTGACGAGTCCTCTCCTGCCTGGGATTCCTCCGATGCATCCTTGCGTGTAACGCCTACTGCTGCTGGCGCTGCTGTTGTTGCTGCTGGGAGTCGATGGTCATCCCAGAGGGGAAGTCGTAAGCCCACTTGTACTACTTCCAGTAAGCAATTGACTGTCCAACAGTCCTTTGCGAGGAAGATGAAATATCACAGCAGTCATCCTGCTGCAAAGAGGATAACTGAGGCCTTGACAACTATGTTGGTGTTAGACGTGCGTCCGGTATCCGTCGTTAGTTCACAGGGAACTAGACAATTTATTGAGGCAGTGTGCCCCCGTTACCAAATACCATCTAGGTTCCACTTCTCTAGGCAGGCGATACCGAGAATGTACACGGACGTCAGAAAAAGACTCACCAGTGTCCTAAAAAATGCAGTTGTACCCAATGTCCACTTAACCACGGACATGTGGACAAGTGGAGCAGGGCAGGGTCAGGACTATATGACTGTGACAGCCCACTGGGTAGATGTATGGACTCCCGCCGCAAGAACAGCAGCGGCGGCACCAGTAGCAGCATCTCGCAAACGCCAACTCTTTCCTAGGCAGGCTACGCTTTGTATCACCGCTTTCCAGAATACGCACACAGCTGAAAACCTCTTACGGCAACTGAGGAAGATCATCGCGGAATGGCTTACCCCAATTGGACTCTCCTGTGGATTTGTGGCATCGGACAACGCCAGCAATATTGTGTGTGCATTAAATATGGGCAAATTCCAGCACGTCCCATGTTTTGCACATACCTTGAATTTGGTGGTGCAGAATTTTTTAAAAAACGACAGGGGCGTGCAAGAGATGCTGTCGGTGGCCAGAAGAATTGCGGGACACTTTCGGCGTACAGGCACCACGTACAGAAGACTGGAGCACCACCAAAAACTACTGAACCTGCCCTGCCATCATCTGAAGCAAGAAGTGGTAACGAGGTGGAATTCAACCCTCTATATGCTTCAGAGGTTGGAGGAGCAGCAAAAGGCCATTCAAGCCTATACAATTGAGCACGATATAGTAGGTGGAATGCACCTGTCTCAAGCGCAGTGGAGAATGATTTCAACGTTGTGCAAGGTTCTGATGCCCTTTGAACTTGCCACACGTGAAGTCAGTTCAGACACTGCCAGCCTGAGTCAGGTCATTCCCCTCATCAGGCTTTTGCAGAAGAAGCTGGAGACATTGAAGGAGGAGCTAACACGGAGCGATTCCGCTAGGCATGTGGGACTTGTGGATGGAGCCCTTAATTCGCTTAACAAGGATTCACGGGTGGTCAATCTGTTGAAATCAGAGCACTACATTTTGGCCACCGTGCTCGATCCTAGATTTAAAGCCTACCTTGGATCTCTCTTTCCGGCAGACACAAGTCTGCTGGGGTTGAAAGTAGAGATGAGCGGGTTCGGTTTCTCTGAATCCGAACCCGCCAGAACTTCATGTTTTTTTTCACGGGTCCGAGCGACTCGGATCTTCCCGCCTTGCTCGGTTAACCCGAGCGCGCCCGAACGTCATCATGACGCTGTCGGATTCTCGCGAGGCTCGGATTCTATCGCGAGACTCGGATTCTATATAAGGAGCCGCGCGTCGCCGCCATTTTCACACGTGCATTGAGATTGATAGGGAGAGGACGTGGCTGGCGTCCTCTCCGTTTAGAATTAGAATAGATTAGAGAGACACTTGATTTACTAATTTTGGGGAGCATTAGGAGTACTCAGTAGTGTACAGTGCAGAGTTTTGCTGATAGTGACCAGTGACCACCACTTTTATTTATAATCCGTTCTCTGCCTGAAAAAAGCGATACACAGCACACAGTGACTCAGTCACATACCATATCTGTGTGCACTGCTCAGGCTCAGGCCAGTGTGCTGCATCATCTATTATCTATATATAATATTATATATATCTGTCTGACTGCTCAGCTCACACAGCTTATAATTGTGGGGGAGACTGGGGAGCACTACTGCAGTGCCAGTTATAGGTTATAGCAGGAGCCAGGAGTACATAATATAATCCGTTCTCTGCCTGAAAAAAGCGATACACAGCACACAGTGACTCAGTCACATACCATATCTGTGTGCACTGCTCAGGCTCAGGCCAGTGTGCTGCATCATCTATTATCTATATATAATATTATATATATCTGTCTGACTGCTCAGCTCACACAGCTTATAATTGTGGGGGAGACTGGGGAGCACTACTGCAGTGCCAGTTATAGGTTATAGCAGGAGCCAGGAGTACATAATATATTATATAGTGAGTGACCACCAGACACACAGTGCAGTTTATTTAATATATCCGTTCTCTGCCTGAAAAAAGCGATACACACAGTGACTCAGTCAGTCACATACCATATCTGTGTGCACTGCTCAGGCTCAGGCCAGTGTGCTGCATCATCTATATATATTATATATCTGTCTGACTGCTCAGCTCACACAGCTTATAATTGTGGGGGAGACTGGGGAGCACTACTGCAGTGCCAGTTATAGGTTATAGCAGGAGCCAGGAGTACATAATATTATATTAAAATTAAACAGTGCACACTTTTGCTGCAGGAGTGCCACTGCCAGTGTGACTAGTGACCAGTGACCTGACCACCAGTATATAATATTAGTAGTATACTATCTCTTTATCAACCAGTCTATATTAGCAGCAGACACAGTACAGTGCGGTAGTTCACGGCTGTGGCTACCTCTGTGTCGGCACTCGGCAGCCCGTCCATAATTGTATATACCAGTGACCTAACCGTGGTTTTTTTTCCTTTCTTTATACATACATACTAGTTACGAGTATACTATCTCTTTATCAACCAGTCTATATATTAGCAGCAGACACAGTACAGTGCGGTAGTTCACGGCTGTGGCTACCTCTGTGTCGGCACTCGGCAGCCCGTCCATAATTGTATATACCACCTAACCGTGGTTTTTTTTTCTTTCTTTATACATACATACTAGTTACGAGTATACTATCTCTTTATCAACCAGTCTATATATTAGCAGCAGACACAGTACAGTGCGGTAGTTCACGGCTGTGGCTACCTCTGTGTCGGCACTCGGCAGCCCGTCCATAATTGTATATACCACCTAACCGTGGTTTTTTTTTCTTTCTTTATACATACATACTAGTTACGAGTATACTATCTCTTTATCAACCAGTCTATATATTAGCAGCAGACACAGTACAGTGCGGTAGTTCACGGCTGTGGCTACCTCTGTGTCGGCACTCGGCAGCCCGTCCATAATTGTATATACCACCTAACCGTGGTTTTTTTTTCTTTCTTTATACATACATACTAGTTACGAGTATACTATCTCTTTATCAACCAGTCTATATATTAGCAGCAGACACAGTACAGTGCGGTAGTTCACGGCTGTGGCTACCTCTGTGTCGGCACTCGGCAGCCCGTCCATAATTGTATATACCACCTAACCGTGGTTTTTTTTTCTTTCTTTATACATACATACTAGTTACAAGTATACTATCTCTTTATCAACCAGTCTATATATTAGCAGCAGACACAGTACAGTAGTTCACGGCTGTGGCTACCTCTGTGTCGGCACTCGGCAACCCGTCCATAATTGTATATACCACCTAACCGTGGTTTTTTTTTTCTTTCTTTATACATACATACTAGTTACGAGTATACTATCTCTTTATCAACCAGTCTATATATTAGCAGCAGACACAGTACAGTAGTTCACGGCTGTGGCTACCTCTGTGTCGGCACTCGGCAGCCCGTCCATAATTGTATATACCACCTAACCGTGGTTTTTTTTTCTTTCTTTATACATACATACTAGTTACGAGTATACTATCTCTTTATCAACCAGTCTATATATTAGCAGCAGACACAGTACAGTGCGGTAGTTCACGGCTGTGGCTACCTCTGTGTCGGCACTCGGCAGCCCGTCCATAATTGTATATACCACCTAACCGTGGTTTTTTTTCTTTCTTTATACATACATACTAGTTACGAGTATACTATCTCTTTATCAACCAGTCTATATATTAGCAGCAGACACAGTACAGTGCGGTAGTTCACGGCTGTGGCTACCTCTGTGTCGGCACTCGGCAGCCCGTCCATAATTGTATACTAGTATCCAATCCATCCATCTCCATTGTTTACCTGAGGTGCCTTTTAGTTGTGCCTATTAAAATATGGAGAACAAAAATGTTGAGGTTCCAAAATTAGGGAAAGATCAAGATCTACTTCCACCTCGTGCTGAAGCTGCTGCCACTAGTCATGGCCGAGACGATGAAATGCCAGCAACGTCGTCTGCCAAGGCCGATGCCCAATGGCATAGTACAGAGCATGTCAAAACCAAAACACCAAATATCAGTAAAAAAAGGACTCCAAAACCTAAAATAAAATTGTCGGAGGAGAAGCGTAAACTTGCCAATATGCCATTTACCACACGGAGTGGCAAGGAACGGCTGAGGCCCTGGCCTATGTTCATGGCTAGTGGTTCAGCTTCACATGAGGATGGAAGCACTCAGCCTCTCGCTAGAAAACTGAAAAGACTCAAGCTGGCAAAAGCACCGCAAAGAACTGTGCGTTCTTTGAAATCCCAAATCCACAAGGAGAGTCCAATTGTGTCGGTTGCGATGCCTGACCTTCCCAACACTGGACGTGAAGAGCATGCGCCTTCCACCATTTGCACGCCCCCTGCAAGTGCTGGAAGGAGCACCCGCAGTCCAGTTCCTGATAGTCAGATTGAAGATGTCAGTGTTGAAGTACACCAGGATGAGGAGGATATGGGTGTTGCTGGCGCTGGGGAGGAAATTGACCAGGAGGATTCTGATGGTGAGGTGGTTTGTTTAAGTCAGGCACCCGGGGAGACACCTGTTGTCAGTGGGAGGAATATGGCCGTTGACATGCCAGGTGAAAATACCAAAAAAATCAGCTCTTCGGTGTGGAGGTATTTCACCAGAAATGCGGACAACAGGTGTCAAGCCGTGTGTTCCCTTTGTCAAGCTGTAATAAGTAGGGGTAAGGACGTTAACCACCTCGGAACATCCTCCCTTATACGTCACCTGCAGCGCATTCATAATAAGTCAGTGACAAGTTCAAAAACTTTTGGTGACAGCGGAAGCAGTCCACTGACCAGTAAATCCCTTCCTCTTGTAACCAAGCTCACGCAAACCACCCCACCAACTCCCTCAGTGTCAATTTCCTCCTTCCCCAGGAATGCCAATAGTCCTGCAGGCCATGTCACTGGCAATTCTGACGAGTCCTCTCCTGCCTGGGATTCCTCCGATGCATCCTTGCGTGTAACGCCTACTGCTGCTGGCGCTGCTGTTGTTGCCGCTGGGAGTCGATGGTCATCCCAGAGGGGAAGTCGTAAGCCCACTTGTACTACTTCCAGTAAGCAATTGACTGTTCAACAGTCCTTTGCGAGGAAGATGAAATATCACAGCAGTCATCCTACTGCAAAGCGGATAACTGAGGCCTTGGCATCCTGGGTGGTGAGAAACGTGGTTCCGGTATCCATCATTACTGCAGAGCCAACTAGAGACTTGTTGGAGGTACTGTGTCCCCGGTACCAAATACCATCTAGGTTCCATTTCTCTAGGCAGGCGATACCGAAAATGTACACAGACCTCAGAAAAAGAGTCACCAGTGTCCTAAAAAATGCAGCTGTACCCAATGTCCACTTAACCACGGACATGTGGACAAGTGGAGCAGGGCAGGGTCAGGACTATATGACTGTGACAGCCCACTGGGTAGATGTATGGACTCCCGCCGCAAGAACAGCAGCGGCGGCACCAGTAGCAGCATCTCGCAAACGCCAACTCTTTCCTAGGCAGGCTACGCTTTGTATCACCGCTTTCCAGAATACGCACACAGCTGAAAACCTCTTACGGCAACTGAGGAAGATCATCGCGGAATGGCTTACCCCAATTGGACTCTCCTGTGGATTTGTGGCATCGGACAACGCCAGCAATATTGTGTGTGCATTAAATCTGGGCCAATTCCAGCACGTCCCATGTTTTGCACATACCTTGAATTTGGTGGTGCAGAATTTTTTTAAAAACGACAGGGGCGTGCAAGAGATGCTGTCGGTGGCCAGAAGAATTGCGGGACACTTTCGGCGTACAGGCACCACGTACAGAAAACTGGAGCACCACCAAAAACTACTGAACCTGCCCTGCCATCATCTGAAGCAAGAAGTGGTAACGAGGTGGAATTCAACCCTCTATATGCTTCAGAGGTTGGAGGAGCAGCAAAAGGCCATTCAAGCCTATACAATTGAGCACGATATAGTAGGTGGAATGCACCTGTCTCAAGTGCAGTGGAGAATGATTTCAACGTTGTGCAAGGTTCTGATGCCCTTTGAACTTGCCACACGTGAAGTCAGTTCAGACACTGCCAGCCTGAGTCAGGTCATTCCCCTCATCAGGCTTTTGCAGAAGAAGCTGGAGGCATTGAAGGAGGAGCTAACACGGAGCGATTCCGCTAGGCATGTGGGACTTGTGGATGCAGCCCTTAATTCGCTTAACAAGGATTCACGGGTGGTCAATCTGTTGAAATCAGAGCACTACATTTTGGCCACCGTGCTCGATCCTAGATTTAAAGCCTACCTTGGATCTCTCTTTCCGGCAGACACAGGTCTGCTGGGGTTGAAAGACCTGCTGGTGACAAAATTGTCAAGTCAAGCGGAACGCGACCTGTCAACATCTCCTCCTTCACATTCTCCCGCAACTGGGGGTGCGAGGAAAAGGCTCAGAATTCCGAGCCCACCCGCTGGCGGTGATGCAGGGCAGTCTGGAGCGACTGCTGATGCTGACATCTGGTCCGGACTGAAGGACCTGACAACGATTACGGACATGTCGTCTACTGTCACTGCATATGATTCTCTCAACATTGATAGAATGGTGGAGGATTATATGAGTGACCGCATCCAAGTAGGCACGTCACACAGTCCGTACTTATACTGGCAGGAAAAAGAGGCAATTTGGAGGCCCTTGCACAAACTGGCTTTATTCTACCTAAGTTGCCCTCCCACAAGTGTATACTCCGAAAGAGTGTTTAGTGCCGCCGCTCACCTTGTCAGCAATCGGCGTACGAGGTTACATCCAGAAAATGTGGAGAAGATGATGTTCATTAAAATGAATTATAATCAATTCCTCCGCGGAGACATTGACCAGCAGCAATTGCCTCCACAAAGTACACAGGGAGCTGAGATGGTGGATTCCAGTGGGGACGAATTGATAATCTGTGAGGAGGGGGATGTACACGGTGATATATCGGAGGGTGAAGATGAGGTGGACATCTTGCCTCTGTAGAGCCAGTTTGTGCAAGGAGAGATTAATTGCTTCTTTTTTGGGGGGGGTCCAAACCAACCCGTCATATCAGTCACAGTCGTGTGGCAGACCCTGTCACTGAAATGATGGGTTGGTTAAAGTGTGCATGTCCTGTTTTGTTTATACAACATAAGGGTGGGTGGGAGGGCCCAAGGACAATTCCATCTTGCACCTCTTTTTTCTTTTCTTTTTCTTTGCATCATGTGCTGATTGGGGAGGGTTTTTTGGAAGGGACATCCTGCGTGACACTGCAGTGCCACTCCTAGATGGGCCCGGTGTTTGTGTCGGCCACTAGGGTCGCTAATCTTACTCACACAGTCAGCTACCTCATTGCGCCTCTTTTTTTCTTTGCGTCATGTGCTGTTTGGGGAGGGTTTTTTGGAAGGGACATCCTGCGTGACACTGCAGTGCCACTCCTAGATGGGCCCGGTGTTTGTGTCGGCCACTAGGGTCGCTAATCTTACTCACACAGCTACCTCATTGCGCCTCTTTTTTTCTTTGCGTCATGTGCTGTTTGGGGAGGGTTTTTTGGAAGGGCCATCCTGCGTGACACTGCAGTGCCACTCCTAGATGGGCCCGGTGTTTGTGTCGGCCACTAGGGTCGCTAATCTTACTCACACAGCTACCTCATTGCGCCTCTTTTTTTCTTTGCGTCATGTGCTGTTTGGGGAGGGTTTTTTGGAAGGGACATCCTGCGTGACACTGCAGTGCCACTCCTAGATGGGCCCGGTGTTTGTGTCGGCCACTAGGGTCGCTTATCTTACTCACACAGCGACCTCGGTGCAAATTTTAGGACTAAAAATAATATTGTGAGGTGTGAGGTATTCAGAATAGACTGAAAATGAGTGTAAATTATGGTTTTTGAGGTTAATAATACTTTGGGATCAAAATGACCCCCAAATTCTATGATTTAAGCTGTTTTTTAGTGTTTTTGGAAAAAAACACCCGAATCCAAAACACACCCGAATCCGACAAAAAAAATTCGGTGAGGTTTTGCCAAAACGCGTTCGAACCCAAAACACGGCCGCGGAACCGAACCCAAAACCAAAACACAAAACCCGAAAAATTTCAGGCGCTCATCTCTAGTTGAAAGACCTGCTGGTGACAAAATTGTCAAGTCAAGCGGAACGCGACCTGTCAACATCTCCTCCTTCACATTCTCCCGCAACTGGGGGTGCGAGGAAAAGGCTCAGAATTCCGAGCCCACCCGCTGGCGGTGATGCAGGGCAGTCTGGAGCGACTGCTGATGCTGACATCTGGTCCGGACTGAAGGACCTGACAACGATTACGGACATGTCGTCTACTGTCACTGCATATGATTCTCTCAACATTGATAGAATGGTGGAGGATTATATGAGTGACCACATCCAAGTAGGCACGTCACACAGTCCGTACTTATACTGGCAGGAAAAAGAGGCAATTTGGAGGCCCTTGCACAAACTGGCTTTATTCTACCTAAGTTGCCCTCCCACAAGTGTGTACTCCGAAAGAGTGTTTAGTGCCGCCGCTCACCTTGTCAGCAATCGGCGTACGAGGTTACATCCAGAAAATGTGGAGAAGATGATGTTCATTAAAATGAATTATAATCAATTCCTCCGCGGAGACATTGACCAGCAGCAATTGCCTCCACAAAGTACACAGGGAGCTGAGATGGTGGATTCCAGTGGGGACGAATTGATAATCTGTGAGGAGGGGGATGTACACGGTGATATATCGGAGGGTGATGATGAGGTGGACATCTTGCCTCTGTAGAGCCAGTTTGTGCAAGGAGAGATTAATTGCTTCTTTTTTGGGGGGGGTCCAAACCAACCCGTCATATCAGTCACAGTCGTGTGGCAGACCCTGTCACTGAAATGATGGGTTGGTTAAAGTGTGCATGTCCTGTTTTGTTTATACAACATAAGGGTGGGTGGGAGGGCCCAAGGACAATTCCATCTTGCACCTCTTTTTTCTTTTCTTTTTCTTTGCATCATGTGCTGATTGGGGAGGGTTTTTTGGAAGGGACATCCTGCGTGACACTGCAGTGCCACTCCTAAATGGGCCCGGTGTGTGTCGGCCACTAGGGTCGCTAATCTTACTCACACAGTCAGCTACCTCATTGCGCCTCTTTTTTTCTTTGCGTCATGTGCTGTTTGGGGAGGGTTTTTTGGAAGGGACATCCTGCGTGACACTGCAGTGCCACTCCTAGATGGGCCCGGTGTTTGTGTCGGCCACTAGGGTCGCTAATCTTACTCACACAGCTACCTCATTGCGCCTCTTTTTTTCTTTGCGTCATGTGCTGTTTGGGGAGGGTTTTTTGGAAGGGCCATCCAGCGTGACACTGCAGTGCCACTCCTAGATGGGCCCGGTGTTTATGTCGGCCACTAGGGTCGCTAATCTTACTCACACAGCTACCTCATTGCGCCTCTTTTTTTCTTTGCGTCATGTGCTGTTTGGGGAGGGTTTTTTGGAAGGGACATCCTGCGTGACACTGCAGTGCCACTCCTAGATGGGCCCGGTGTTTGTGTCGGCCACTAGGGTCGCTTATCTTACTCACACAGCGACCTCGGTGCAAATTTTAGGACTAAAAATAATATTGTGAGGTGTGAGGTATTCAGAATAGACTGAAAATGAGTGTAAATTATGGTTTTTGAGGTTAATAATACTTTGGGATCAAAATGACCCCCAAATTCTATGATTTAAGCTGTTTTTTAGTGTTTTTTGAAAAAAACACCCGAATCCAAAACACACCCGAATCCGACAAAAAAAATTCGGTGAGGTTTTGCCAAAACGCGTTCGAACCCAAAACACGGCCGCGGAACCGAACCCAAAACCAAAACACAAAACCCGAAAAATTTCAGGCGCTCATCTCTAGTGCATGCACATAGTCCTGGGAAAATGGTGGCAAAATAAAAATGGGTGCAGGATGAGTAACGTGGGTTCACCCTAAGTGTTCATCAGACAATCCAGACCCATTACAGATGCACCCCTGCATTCAAAATGTAGGTTCAGCACACACCGCACTCTTTGGACTAAAGGCAATTGCCTTTTTTTTCCCCCTCTCATTAATGCCAGCTCTGGATATGACATTAAACGAGTTTGTCTCCTCCAAGAGAATCTAAGACATCTTGCGCATTAAACTTGCCATTATATTATACACATGTCATATAGAAACATTAAAATTGCAATTTGCTCTCTTTTAAGTCAAAATCAAAAGCACTAATTCAGTCTAATGAGCAGAGAATAGGCAAATTACGGGCTGCTAATCGACTTGACGGAGAATATAAATATTATCAATTTAGTCAGATAAGCAATTAATAAAAGAGGAAGATAAAATGGACTTTGTAAAAACAAATGTGATTGAATAATATGAAGAGTTTCTCACTCAGAAAGTCGTCTACAAGGATAATTTGTTTGTTCTAGAAACAAAAACCTTTGCAGTCATATTAGAGAATTGTGTCCGTTGAATAAAACATGACTGAGAAAACCATGGGCAGGGTGTTACTGACCGGTAAAGGTGAGTGGGTTTTGTGACGCTTTCCAAGATAATGTGGGCACTAAAGTGAGGTGAACGCAGTGGCAACCTCAGACACAAGCGGTCTATGTTTTCGGGTAGGGGGGGCTGGGTTGCACTGCGCATTCCAGATGTAATGGTACGCATTCGAGATGCAGTTTTGCTGGCTGTTTCTGGGTGGTAACAGTGGTGTGGCTCGCCAGACACAGGTGTGTCATGGGTGTGTCACACTGACACAGATGCCCATGCTTAGATGGAGAAACTGCACCTCTATAATCTTCGATGGATTGACTTATGGTACGTCTTCAAATGCACAGCGGTAGACTGGCACTGCATCCGATGGGCATCTCACTATGGAGACCTTCAGCCATGGCTTAGCACAGAGACGCAAAGACGTAGCCACGGATGCAACTGCGTCCACCTCTGGCTTTACAGAATATTTTGCCTAATGTGTTTACAGTATTTTCTTGCCCTACAGTTCGCACAGCAGTAGCCCCACTTTCCACTATAGGGCATGCCTCGGTGTGTTCTAACATCTCCGCTTCAGATATACGTACCCAGATAGATATGTGCATAGTGGGAAAAGTACATAAATCACTTCAATGTTCTAATCAACTGTCACTAGAGGACAAACCGTTTTATTAATTTGTCTTCTCCAAAAATACTGCTGATAAAGTATCTTAAAGAAGATGTCCCCTTAAGCAGGGCTGAAACTAGGTTTTTAATCACCGGGGCAAGGCAGTTATTAGAGATACTGTAGTGGTAAAAAAAAACTTTATTGTGCTAGGTGATCCCGGTTCTCCTAAGCCCTGCTGATCAGTCACAAGCCTACCCCCACCATGGTATGCTTCCGACTCATCACAGGTTTTCTGCTTTTTGTCTCCGACCATCTTGGCAGCCCTCAAATCCGACACATGGGGTAGTTTTGGTTCTGCTCGGGTCAACCGTATCTTAATCAATTCTATAAGAAGTGCAACTGTGATTTTGTTTGCACTTGTAAACATGTGATCAAGACTCAGCCACCTGTGTGGTCACTGGCCACTATTCTTATGCACATTAGGCAAGGGAGGAGATGGCCAGAAACGCATTCCATAAAAGTCTGCCAACAAGTTAGCACACACCCTGAGATCCCTGCACATCTCAGTGGATAACCAAATGAAATGGTGCACTATGCGGACACCAGGCATAGCCCATTCAAGCTTGAGACAGAAAATCCTGCCCATGGGTATGACCCGACACACAAAGTTGAACGCCCCCCCCCCCCCCAAAAGAAAAAACTGCCCTTGCCCGAGCATGACCTTACCAGTTGCTAAAGCAAACACAATAGTATTCTGACGCTTTTCCATATTCTCCCTAGCAAGAGTGCAGCACCCTGCGACTTTATCAATTTCAATGCCTTGGTAGGAAAGTCAAGTATAGGGCCCCTTGGACTTATCAGTCGTAACTCTGCAAACAGAGTGCGCAGGGAGAAAGGAAGCGATGCACATGAGACAAACCATCTGGTAAACACAGCGAAAGTCATCAAGCTAATGGGCTACCTCCCCTGTACACATGCACATGAACCAAGGAAGGAAGGAAATAAAACATTGAAGAAACACGCATAATATAGAACAGCCCTTAGGCAGGTATTTATCTACATAGAATCGATCTTCAAGTTTGAATCCCATGTAACAGAAAGAGTCAGGGTGCAAGGGCAACAAATGGAATGCAGATTCCATATCAACCTTACCCGCAAGGGCCCCCAGACCAAACAAGCTCACTGTCTCCAAGGATGCATCAAAAGATTGCTAACAACCCTGGAGAGAGTCTCCAGATGGCTTTGTTTACTGAAGAAACTTCCAGGTAAGACAGATGCTGTATAAGATTACATTTCCCAGGCATTTTTATAAGGATAACTCCGTCAAAGACAATATTTCCAGGATTGGAGGCTCGAAAAAGGCTCCAGCCATGTGCCCCAACCAAACGTTCTTCATCATCTTGTCTTTCAAAATGTCAGTCAACTCAATGACCGACCATAAGTTGCTATGGGAACCTCCAGCCACTACCCAAGAAACTGGGGCAGGAACCCCTCTGTGAAGCCTTTCATAAAAATCCCACCGCAGTTTGCTAAGAGTACCAAACTAACCATTTTAACAAAGCGCCCACACAAACTGGCGAGCATGCTTTATGTGCGTTCCTAACCGATGGCTCCATAGTGTCTAGACAGGCCTCCTTACATCCATTGTCCATGACAACGGCACCGTCCTGCTTGCAGCAGAATTCCTCATCACACTATCACCAAACAGCCTCTTTCATGGACCGGAAAAGACCGTGAATAAGTTGCAAGTAATGCACTGCATTCATAGCTCCTCTGCCAGGTGTGTCTTTAGGTAACATGGCACAGATATGTAAAACCAGTTCACGTTTGATCAATGAACATCCTCTTTGACTCTTAGGAGCAGCAAGCTCTTATGGGCTTTAGAAGTGAGGGCAATACAGTCGTATTGGCTGAATGCATCAGAGAAGTACTACCAAAACTACGCTTGCACCTTCAACTCCTGTGACGCAAGTGCTGGGTTGAATGCAAGATGGCCCTTTGATCAAAGTTATCTCACTGTCATCAACAGCATCTGAAAAAGAAGACTGAGAGAAATCTACCAATGTCTGGGGTCAAAGCACCAGACAAGTGTACACCATGATGTACAGGGGATGAAGAAGACTGCAGAAGTAGGGAAGGCAAAGTACAAGGTGCAGCAAATGACAAACTTGTGCTAGTTGTGCATGGTGCATTCACACATATCCCACATGCGAAGGACAATTCTCCATGCCACTAACTCCTGTCATGCATGCGCTGTAAGCAGCGGAGTCAGGGCGCCCCGCAGCCAACACCAAAATGTCGACAATAGATCCTAGATACTCCAGAGGGCCGCAAAAGCCTCACCAGTTACGTCTGGTCATGACCCGCTGTGCTAGGCCACCTACCCAGAGTGAAGAGCAGGTGATCAAGAAGCTTATCTCCAACCCTCAAGACCCAGAGTGCCGTGTTTGCCGCCGGTGCCCAGACCCAGCAGAATGGGAAGACATTCCAATTCTGCCTACCATGGCCACCCAAAATCAGTGTGGACAACAAGCATCTGCACAAGAGGAGACGAGAGACCCCTTCCTCACAATATTTGTTCATGCGATATTGAACGGAGTCCATGCCCTACTGCAGCATTGGGTTCCATCCGCAATCAATTGCCCTCACAGGACTTGATGCAGAGGGACCAAACATGGTCTCCAAGCCCTCCGCCATGACCCCGGGTGACATTTATTACTCCTGCTAGCCGCAGAGGGTTATGGTTAGGGTGAGGTTTTGGGTTAGGGATTAGTTAGGGTCAGAATTAGGATAGGGATGCTATGTGTCCTGTTTTTACAGATCTAAATATCTTTGCGTAGATTAAGGACCAGGCCCAGAGTATACAGTTTACAACTGCTGTATAAGGTGGAATCGCAGTCTCCTTTACACACTCATCCATACACCTAGATCCTGTCCAGTCCAAGAAATACAATGTTCTGAACCAACAATCCTAGGAATGCAGCCTATTGACTAATAAGGACTGGTGACCTAGGGCCTGTTTCAGATTTGTAAGCAAAGCAGATGTTGATGCATCTGAGCAGTTATTGGTAGACTGTGCACGCTCCATGAGCGCACTACGCATGGACCAAGGTACTTTCGTGATGCTGCTCACAACCAGGAGTAAAAATATAGTGCTACAGATTGTTTGAAGGAGGGGGAGCCTCAAACTGGTATCTTGTCTAGGGCCCCATGTGGTCCAAATCCGGCTGTGCATGTAGCGTCAAGCTGTCACAACGATGGGACAGAGTCACCAGGAACGGGAAACCCGGTGGCTCCGGAGCTTCCCAAGGATGCTCCAGACATCTTTGTGGCAGCTAGACGCCGGTACAACGCAGGTGCTCCATTAACCCAGTATGCCAAGTGCAGCTGCCACAGGGCAGTAACCCTCAGGTTATGTATGGCAAAACTATGGCGCCATCTCAAACATCTGCTGTCACTCATGCCGCGGTGTCCAAGGCACTGCAACCGGGGTGGCAGTAACATCACAGTACATGCGCACTGCGGCCCCTGACGCATACGCTCTCCCAAAACCATCAGTCATTTGCGTCCAAAGGACTGCGTGCTGGTCTGAATCAGGCCCTATGCCTATTTCCATAGCAATCCCAATAGTGGAGAGTGTTAAAACACCTCTGGTTGTTTCCAATTAAAGCGCAATGGAATATAGGAAACTGTTAATAAATAGTGACAGAATGCATTCAGCAGCATAGGAGTGGCAGCCTGTCACCACATGGGAGAGTGACATAAAACCATTTATGTGGCATTTTAGGATCCTGGGAAACTGAGAGTAATAATTGTCCCAGCGCTGGGAAATCCGCGTCATTTATACATTACGGTAAAAGTGAGGAGCGGCCTTGGTTCCTATATTGTTTCCCAGGATTGTCGATAATGGGAAAACAGGTTTCAAATAATAAAATGCTATGATATGTTTTGTGAGCAACGGAGGAGGTTTCGTGCGGGCAGCAGTGAGAGGTTAGATTAAAAAATCCCCCATTGTTATATGGAAATCCAATCAAGTGAGCGCAGTATGTATCTGAATATATAATGCAGATGGTATCCCGTACACAAGCCGTGGGAAAATAGTTCTGCAGCAGCTCTAAGATCAGGGATTACCTATTACACTGTCTCAAAGCAGAGTCCCATTTTCACAGCAAAATAATCAATCAGTGTTTTAGTTAATCATGACAGGGAGCAGTTAACAGTCTTTATTGCATGTGGCACTTTTATGTGTTTGAAACCCTCTTATTTAATTTGGGCCCGGAACATTTATTAATGCGCTACTCTGTTTGTTCCTGATATAAGTCTCCAGACTCCTTATTTCTCTTTTCAAAAAATTGCAAATAAGTTTTTCGCCTCGTGGTACAATTACCAGTGGAAAAAAATGAGGCATTGAGGCATTTTTCATTCCTGTACCTGATCTTTTATGCTGGAAATACGCCCTAGAAAAAATATTCACAAATTAAACATATTTTTGTGTTACTGTATTACAGGGCCTAATTCAGACCTGGTCGCTGCAGTAAACGCAGGCTAAAGCCATGTGTTGATTGACAGGCAGAGGCGGTCGAGGGGCGTGTCAACGGGGTTGCGGCAGCGTTTTCGGGGCACGGTCCTGACAACGCAGGCGTGTCCGGACTGTTTGTGCGGTGGGGGGCAGTGGCTGCGTGACATCACACGCAGCCACTGCGGCCAAAAACGTGGCAAGTAGCTAGGCTGCGTAGGCAGGGAGCTACTCGGCAGGTGCAAAAGCATCGCCGCTGTGTGATGCTTTCGCATGTCGGCGGGGGAAGGTGGGGTAGGGCCTGGCATGGGGGGTGCGGACTACTCCTGTGCTGGGCATCCCTCTGCATGTCAGAGATTTTGATCGAAGATGTGCGTTAATTCGCACATCTACGATCAGGTCTGAATTAGGCCCATTGTAAGAATTGCCTCAGTGATGTCACCGGCTGTAGTGTCAGAAATGTTGGACCAGCACTCAAAATGCTTCGCCTTGCTCTAACTTCATATAGGTCCGTATAAGACATTCAACACACAAAGGATGTGATTCTCTGGGCCTAATTCAGACCTGATCGGTGCTGTGTGTTTTTGCACAGCAGCCGATCAAGTCTGAACTGCGCATGCACTGGCGTCGCAGACAGCCGACGGCATGCCAGACAGCCGACGGCCGTCTCAGCCCTGCAATCGTCTCAGCCCTGCAATCGCCTCTGCCTGATTGACAGGGATTTAGGGTTAAACTGCGGGAGGGGAGGTTAGGGTTAGGCTGCAGGGGGGAGGTTAGGGTTAGGCTGCGGGGGTGAGGTTAGGGTTAGGCTGCGGGGGGAGGTTAGGGTTAGGCTGCGGGGGGGTTAGGGTTAGGCTGCGGGGAGAGATTAGGATTAGGCTGAGGGGGGGGTTAGGGTTAGGCTGCGGGGAGAGGTCAGGGTTAGGCTGAGGGGGAAGGTTAGGGTTAGGCTGCGGGGGGAGGTTAGGGTTAGGCTTCGTTGGGGAGGTTAGGGTTAGGCTGCGGGAGGGAGGTTAGGGTTAGGCTGTGGGGAGAGATTAGAATTAGGCTGAGGGGGGAGGATAGGGTTAGGCTGCGGGGAGAGGTCAGGGTTAGACTGAGGGGGGAGGTTACGGTTAGGCTGCGGGGGGAGGATTAGGCTGCGGGAAGGAGGGTTAGGCTGTGGGTGTGGATGGTTAGGGTTAGGCTGTGGGGGGGAGGTTAGGGTTAGGCTGCAGGGGGAGGTTAGGGTTAGGCTGCAGGGGGAGGTTAGGGTTAGGCTGCAGGGGGGAGGTTACGGTTAGGCTGCGGGGGGGAGGTTAGGGTTAGGCTGGGGGGGGAGGTTAGGGTTAGGCTGTGGGGGAGGGTTAGGCTGTGGGTGGGGATGGTTAGGGTAAGGGACTAGACCAAATTGCACACACAGTAGTAATAATGCCTTTTAGATACAGAATATTGCACACACAGTAGTAACATCCCATGCACATTTAGCAGCACTGCCACTGTGCCACACAGTAGTGTCCCACCACTGCCTCCTCCTCCCTCCCTATCAACCCACATGCTGCAGCAGCAGCACTCACCTGCAGACCCATTAGTAATGTTGCTTGTTGCCCCTCATTGGCTGGCCGTCACCACCCCCTATGCAGGCCGCCGCCGCCAGCCGTGCAACTTTAACTGAAGCTCTCAGTGAAATATTTAAAAAATGGGCGACGTCGGAGTAGCTGCGCATGCGCAGAAGCTTCAGTTAACTCTGCTGCGTTCGCGGCTGGCGGTGGCGGCCTGCATAGGAGGGGTGACAGCTAGCCAATGAGGGGACGACTTTACCGGCCAAACGGAACCTGGTCCGGCGTCCCTGCATACCAATCTGCCCCTGTGTGTGTGTGTGTGTGTGTATATATATATATATATATATATATTTTTTTTTTTTATATATATATTATATGATGCAGCATGCCACTATATGATTATTGTTGTTAGTGTGGTACACAGTATTTACTGACAAATGGTGTGTGACACAGTCAGAATTGGCTGGGAGACGTAACACGTCAGTACTAGACGTGAATGCGGCTGGAGGGGAGGTGGAGCCACTGCTCGGAATACTGAGCAATGCATTATGGGGAGGAGGAGGCGCTGCTGCGTATGCGCAGAAGCTCAGACGGCGGCCATGTTGAAAGTGCTTCACTAAGCTTCTGCGCATTTGCAAAAGCTTTCAGTGACCGCTGCAGCGATCGCGGCTGGCGGCCTGTATGGGGGAACCGGGTAGCCAATGAGGGGAAGCCAGACCGGCCAAACGGAATCCGATCCGGCGTCCCAGCGTGCCAATCCGCCGCTGCTCCTGATCCTTGGCCAACATTACTGAGTGACCATACCATACAGCCCACCAAGAACCTTTACAATCTGGTGGCCCATTATGCAATGAATAACAGCTACCCTTGTGTATCAATGCCTATTCCCTATAGATTTGAAGCTTACGAGCAGGGCCCTCCTACCTCTATGACTGTCTGTTATTATTACCCAGTTTTACTGTTGTTTCCAATTGTAAAGAGCAATGGAATTTGCTGCGCTATATAAGAAACTGTTAATAAATGAATCAGTGTCAAATCATTGGTGGTTGCTAACCAGCCTTACAATTCCTTTGACTGTAAGGTGAAAGAGAAGAGGGGACACTGCATTGTGTGTCCCAGTCCGAATATCTGTGTGACCCTGTATGTGTGTCACATCCTCCTGTGCATATGTCACCCTATCTGTGTGATTCTGCATGTCTGTGTGACATTGGTGGTCATTCCGAGTTGTTCGCTCGGTAATTTTCTTCGCATCGCAGCGATTTTCCGCTAATTGCGCATGCGCAATGTTCGCACTGCGACTGCGCCAAGTAAATTTGCTATGAAGTTTGGTATTTTACTCACGGCATAACGAGGTTTTTTCTTCGTTCTGGTGATCGTAATGTGATTGACATGAAGTGGGTGTTTCTGGGCGGAAACTGCCCGTTTTATGGGTGTGTGTGAAAAAATGCTGCCGTTTCTGGGAAAAACGCGGGAGTGGCTGGAGAAACGGAGGAGTGTCTGGGCGAATGCTGGGAGTGTTTGTGACGTCAAACCAGGAACGACAAGCACTGAACTGATCGCACTGGCAGAGTAAGTCTCGAGCTACTCAGAAACTGCACAGAGAAGTCTTTTCGCAATATTGCGAATCTTTCGTTCGCAATTTTGCTAAGCTAAGATTCACTCCCAGTAGGCGGCGGCTTAGCGTGTGCACTGCTGCTAAAAGCAGCTTGCGAGCGAACAACTCGGAATGAGGGCCTATATGCATGTGTATGTGAAACCCTACTGGTACTTTGGTACACTTACTTGGGGTTTCTGTCATAGGGATGTGCACTTGAAATTTTTCGGGTTTTGTGTTTTGGTTTTGGGTTCGGTTCCGCGGCCGTGTTTTGGGTTCGACCGCGTTTTGGCAAAACCTCACCGAATTTTTTTTGTCGGATTCGGGTGTGTTTTGGATTCGGGTGTTTTTTTCAAAAAACCCTAAAAAACAGCTTAAATCATAGAATTTGGGGGTCATTTTGATCCCAAAGTATTATTAACTTAAAAAACCATAATTTCCACTCATTTTCAGTCTATTCTGAATACCTCACACCTCACAATATTATTTTTAGTCCTAAAATTTGCACCGAGGTCGCTGGATGACTAAGCTAAGCGACCCTAGTGGCCGACACAAACACCTGGCCCATCTAGGAGTGGCACTGCAGTGTCACGCAGGATGGCCCTTCCAAAAAACACTCCCCAAACAGCACATGACGCAAAGAAGAAAAAAAGAGGCGCAATGAGGTAGCTGTGTGAGTAAGCTAAGCGACCCTAGTGGCCGACACAAACACCTGGCCCATCTAGGAGTGGCACTGCAGTGTCACGCAGGATGGCCCTTCCAAAAAACACTCCCCAAACAGCACATGACGCAAAGAAGAAAAAAAGAGGCGCAATGAGGTAGCTGTGTGAGTAAGATAAGCGACCCTAGTGGCCGACACAAACACCTGGCCCATCTAGGAGTGGCACTGCAGTGTCACGCAGGATGGCCCTTCCAAAAAACACTCCCCAAACAGCACATGACGCAAAGAAGAAAAAAAGAGGCGCAATGAGGTAGCTGTGTGAGTAAGATAAGCGACCCTAGTGGCCGACACAAACACCTGGCCCATCTAGGAGTGGCACTGCAGTGTCACGCAGGATGGCCCTTCCAAAAAACACTCCCCAAACAGCACATGACGCAAATAAAAATGAAAGAAAAAAGAGGTGCAAGATGGAATTGTCCTTGGGCCCTCCCACCCACCCTTATGTTGTATAAACAGGACATGCACACTTTAACCAACCCATCATTTCAGTGACAGGGTCTGCCACACGACTGTGACTGAAATGACGGGTTGGTTTGGACCCCCACCGAAAAAGAAGCAATTAATCTCTCCTTGCACAAACTGGCTCTACAGAGGCAAGATGTCCACCTCATCATCATCCTCCGATATATCACCGTGTACATCCCGCTCCTCACAGATTATCAATTCGTCCCCACTGGAATCCACCATCTCAGCTCCCTGTGTACTTTGTGGAGGCAATTGCTGCTGGTCAATGTCTCCACGGAGGAATTGATTATAATTCATTTTAATGAACATCATCTTCTCCACATTTTCTGGAAGTAACCTCGTACGCAGATTGCTGACAAGGTGAGCGGCGGCACTAAACACTCTTTCGGAGTACACACTTGTGGGAGGGCAACTTAGGTAGAATAAAGCCAGTTTGTGCAAGGGCCTCCAAATTGCCTCTTTTTCCTGCCAGTATAAGTACGGACTGTCTGACGTGCCTACTTGGATGCGGTCACTCATATAATCCTCCACCATTCTTTCAATGGTGAGAGAATCATATGCAGTGACAGTAGACGACATGTCCGTAATCGTTGTCAGGTCCTTCAGTCTGGACCAGATGTCAGCATCAGCAGTCGCTCCAGACTGCCCTGCATCACCGCCAGCGGGTGGGCTCGGAATTCTGAGCCTTTTCCTCGCACCCCCAGTTGCGGGAGAATGGGAAGGAGGAGATGTTGACAGGTCGCGTTCCGCTTGACTTGACAATTTTCTCACCAGCAGGTCTTTGAACCCCAGCAGACTTGTGTCTGCCGAAAAGAGAGATCCAAGGTAGGTTTTAAATCTAGGATCGAGCACGGTGGCCAAAATGTAGTGCTCTGATTTCAACAGATTGACCACCCGTGAATCCTTGTTAAGCGAATTAAGGGCTCCATCCACAAGTCCCACATGCCTAGCGGAATCGCTCCCTTTTAGCTCCTCCTTCAATGCCTCCAGCTTCTTCTGCAAAAGCCTGATGAGGGGAATGACCTGACTCAGGCTGGCAGTGTCTGAACTGACTTCACGTGTGGCAAGTTCAAAAGGTTGCAGAACCTTGCACAACGTTGAAATCATTCTCCACTGCGCTTGAGACAGGTACATTCCACCTCCTATATCGTGCTCAATTGTATGGGCTTGAATGGCCTTTTGCTGCTCCTCCAACCTCTGAAGCATATAGAGGGTTGAATTCCACCTCGTTACCACTTCTTGCTTCAGATGATGGCAGGGCAGGTTCAGGCGTTTTTGGTGGTGCTCCAGTCTTCTGTACGTGGTGCCTGTACGCCGAAAGTGTCCCGCAATTCTTCTGGCCACCGACAGCATCTCTTGCACGCCCCTGTCGTTTTTTAAAAAATTCTGCACCACCAAATTCAAGGTATGTGCAAAACATGGGACGTGCTGGAATTTGCCCATATTTAATGCACACACAATATTGCTGGCGTTGTCCGATGCCACAAATCCACAGGAGAGTCCAATTGGGGTAAGCCATTCCGCGATGATCTTCCTCAGTTGCCGTAAGAGGTTTTCAGCTGTATGCGTATTCTGGAAACCGGTGATACAAAGCGTAGCCTGCCTAGGAAAGAGTTGGCGTTTGCGAGATGCTGCTACTGGTGCCGCCGCTGCTGTTCTTGCGGCGGGAGTTCATACATCTACCCAGTGGGCTGTCACAGTCATATAGTCCTGACCCTGCCCTGCTCCACTTGTCCACATGTCCGTGGTTAAGTGGACATTGGGTACAACTGCATTTTTTAGGACACTGGTGAGTCTTTTCCTGACGTCCGTGTACATTCTCGGTATCGCCTGCCTAGAGAAGTGGAACCTAGATGGTATTTGGTAACGGGGGCACACTGCCTCAAGAAATTGTCTAGTTCCCTGTGAACTAACGGCGGATACCGGACGCACGTCTAACACCAACATAGTTGTCAAGGCCTCAGTTATCCGCTTTGCAAAAGGATGACTGCTGTGATATTTCATCTTCCTCGCAAAGGACTGTTGGACAGTCAATTGCTTGGTGGAAGTAGTAAAAGTGGGCTTACGACTTCCCCTCTGGGATGACCATCGACTCCCAGCAGCAACAACAGCAGCGCCAGCAGCAGTAGGTGTTACACGCAAGGATGCATCGGAGGAATCCCAGGCAGGAGAGGACTCGTCAGAATTGCCAGTGACATGGCATGCAGGACTATTGGCATTCCTGGGGAAGGAAGAAATTGACACTGAGGGAGTTGGTGGGGTGGTTTGCGTGAGCTTGGTTACAAGAGGAAGGGATTTACTGGTCAGTGGACTGCTTCCGCTGTCGCCCAAAGTTTTTGAACTTGTCACTGACTTATTATGAATGCGCTGCAGGTGACGTATAAGGGAGGATGTTCCGAGGTGGTTAACGTCCTTACCCCTACTTATTACAGCTTGACAAAGGCAACACACGGCTTGACAAATGTTGTCCGCATTTCTGGTGAAATACTTCCACACCGAAGAGCTGATTTTTTTTGTATTTTCACCAGGCATGTCAACGGCCCTATTCCTCCCACGGACAACAGGTGTCTCCCCGGGTGCCTGACTTAAACAAACCACCTCACCATCAGAATCCTCCTTGTCAATTTCCTCCCCAGCGCCAGCAACACCCATATCCTCCTCATCCTGGTGTACTTCAACACTGACATCTTCAATCTGACTATCAGGAACTGGACTGCGGGTGCTCCTTCCAGCACTTGCAGGGGGCGTGCAAATGGTGGAAGGCGCATGCTCTTCACGTCCAGTGTTGGGAAGGTCAGGCATCGCAACCGACACAATTATACTCTCCTTGTGGATTTGGGATTTCGAAGAACGCACAGTTCTTTGCGGTGCTTTTGCCAGCTTGAGTCTTTTCAGTTTTCTAGCGAGAGGCTGAGTGCTTCCATCCTCATGTGAAGCTGAACCACTAGCCATGAACATAGGCCAGGGCCTCAGCCGTTCCTTGCCACTCCGTGTGGTAAATGGCATATTGGCAAGTTTACGCTTCTCCTCCGACAATTTTATTTTAGATTTTGGAGTCCTTTTTTTACTGATATTTGGTGTTTTGGATTTTACATGCTCTGTACTATAACATTGGGCATCGGCCTTGGCAGACGACGTTGCTGGCATTTCATCGTCTCGGCCATGACTAGTGGCAGCAGCTTCAGCACGAGGTGGAAGTGGATCTTGATCTTTCCCTAATTTTGGAACCTCAACATTTTTGTTCTCCATATTTTAATAGGCACAACTAAAAGGCACCTCAGGTAAACAATGGAGATGGATGGATACTAGTATACTTATGGATGGACGAGCGACTGCCGACACAGAGGTAGCTACAGCCGTGGACTACCGTACTGTGTCTGCTGCTAATATAGACTGGATGATAATGAGATGAAATCAATATATATATATATATAATATCACTAGTACTGCAGCCGGACAGGTATATATATTTATTATGTAATGACTGATGACGGACCTGCTGGACACTGTCAGCTCAGCAGCACCGCAGACTGCTACAGTAAGCTACTATAGTAGTATGTATAAAGAAAGAAAAAAAAAAACCACGGGTAGGTGGTATACAATTATGGATGGACGAGCGACTGCCGACACAGAGGTAGCTACAGCCGTGGACTACCGTACTGTGTCTGCTGCTAATATAGACTGGATGATAAGGAGATGAAATTAATATATATATATATATATATATATAATATCACTAGTACTGCAGCCGGACAGGTATATATATTTATTATGTAATGACTGATGACGGACCTGCTGGACACTGTCAGCTCAGCAGCACCGCAGACTGCTACAGTAAGCTACTATAGTAGTATGTATAAAGAAGAAAGAAAAAAAAAACCACGGGTAGGTGGTATACAATTATGGATGGACGAGCGACTGCCGACACAGAGGTAGCTACAGCCGTGGACTACCGTACTGTGTCTGCTGCTAATATAGACTGGATGATAATGAGATGAAATCAATATATATATATATAATATCACTAGTACTGCAGCCGGACAGGTATATATATTTATTATGTAATGACTGATGACGGACCTGCTGGACACTGTCAGCTCAGCAGCACCGCAGACTGCTACAGTAAGCTACTATAGTAGTATGTATAAAGAAGAAAAAAAAAAAAACACGGGTAGGTGGTATACAATTATGGATGGACGAGCGACTGCCGACACAGAGGTAGCTACAGCCGTGGACTACCGTACTGTGTCTGCTGCTAATATAGACTGGATGATAAGGAGATGAAATTAATATATATATATATATATATATATATATATATATATATATAATATCACTAGTACTGCAGCCGGACAGGTAAATATATTTATTATGTAATGACTGATGACGGACCTGCTGGACACTGTCAGCTCAGCAGCACCGCAGACTGCTACAGTAAGCTACTATAGTAGTATGTATAAAGAAGAAAGAAAAAAAAAACCACGGGTAGGTGGTATACAATTATGGATGGACGAGCGACTGCCGACACAGAGGTAGCTACAGCCGTGGACTACCGTACTGTGTCTGCTGCTAATATAGACTGGATGATAATGAGATTAAATCAATATATATATATATATATAATATCACTAGTACTGCAGCCGGACAGGTATATATATTTATTATGTAATAACTGATGACGGACCTGCTGGACACTGTCAGCTCAGCAGCACCGCAGACTGCTACAGTAAGCTACTATAGTAGTATGTATAAAGAAGAAAGAAAAAAAAAACCACGGGTAGGTGGTATACAATTATGGATGGACGAGCGACTGCCGACACAGAGGTAGCTACAGCCGTGGACTACCGTACTGTGTCTGCTGCTAATATAGACTGGATGATAAGGAGATGAAATTTATATATATATATATATATATATATATATAATATCACTAGTACTGCAACCGGACAGGTATATATATTTATTATGTAATGACTGATGACGGACCTGCTGGACACTGTCAGCTCAGCAGCACCGCAGACTGCTACAGTAAGCTACTATAGTAGTATGTATAAAGAAGAAAGAAAAAAAAAACCACGGGTAGGTGGTATACAATTATGGATGGACGAGCGACTGCCGACACAGAGGTAGCTACAGCCGTGGACTACCGTACTGTGTCTGCTGCTAATATAGACTGGATGATAATGAGATGAATCAATATATATATATATAATATCACTAGTACTGCAGCCGGACAGGTATATATATTTATTATGTAATGACTGATGACGGACCTGCTGGACACTGTCAGCTCAGCAGCACCGCAGACTGCTACAGTAAGCTACTATAGTAGTATGTATAAAGAAGAAAAAAAAAATCACGGGTAGGTGGTATACAATTATGGATGGACGAGCGACTGCCGACACAGAGGTAGCTACAGCCGCGGACTACCGTACTGTGTCTGCTGCTAATATAGACTGGATAATAAGGAGATGAAATTAATATATATATATATATATAATATCACTAGTACTGCAGCCGGACAGGTATATATATTTATTATGTAATGACTGATGACGGACCTGCTGGACACTGTCAGCTCAGCAGCACCGCAGACTGCTACAGTAAGCTACTATAGTAGTATGTATAAAGAAGAAAGAAAAGAAAAAAACCACGGGTAGGTGGTATACAATTATGGATGGACGAGCGACTGCCGACACAGAGGTAGCTACAGCCGTGGACTACCGTACTGTGTCTGCTGCTAATATAGACTGGATGATAATGAGATGAAATCAATATATATATATATATATATATAATATCACTAGTACTGCAGCCGGACAGGTATATATATTTATTATGTAATGACTGATGACGGACCTGCTGGACACTGTCAGCTCAGCAGCACCGCAGACTGCTACAGTAAGCTACTATAGTAGTATGTATAAAGAAGAAAGAAAGATAAAAAAACCACGGGTAGGTGGTATACAATTATGGATGGACGAGCGACTGCCGACACAGAGGTAGCTACAGCCGTGGACTACCGTACTGTGTCTGCTGCTAATATAGACTGGATGATAAGGAGATGAAATTAATATATATATATAATATCACTAGTACTGCAGCCGGACAGGTATATATATTTATTATGTAATGACTGATGACGGACCTGCTGGACACTGTCAGCTCAGCAGCACCGCAGACTGCTACAGTAAGCTACTATAGTAGTATGTATAAAGAAGAAAGAAAAAAAAACCACGGGTAGGTGGTATACAATTATGGATGGACGAGCGACTGCCGACACAGAGGTAGCTACAGCCGTGGACTACCGTACTGTGTCTGCTGCTAATATAGACTGGATGATAATGAGATGAAATCAATATATATATATATATAATATCACTAGTACTGCAGCCGGACAGGTATATATATTTATTATGTAATGACTGATGACGGACCTGCTGGACACTGTCAGCTCAGCAGCACCGCAGACTGCTACAGTAAGCTACTATAGTAGTATGTATAAAGAAGAAAGAAGAAAAAAAAACCACGGGTAGGTGGTATACAATTATGGATGGACGAGCGACTGCCGACACAGAGGTAGCTACAGCCGTGGACTACCGTACTGTGTCTGCTGCTAATATAGACTGGATGATAAGGAGATGAAATCAATATATATATATATATATAATATCACTAGTACTGCAGCCGGACAGGTATATATATTTATTATGTAATGACTGATGACGGACCTGCTGGACACTGTCAGCTCAGCAGCACCGCAGACTGCTACAGTAAGCTACTATAGTAGTATGTATAAAGAAGAAAGAAAAAAAAAAAACACGGGTAGGTGGTATACAATTATGGATGGACGAGCGACTGCCGACACAGAGGTAGCTACAGCCGTGGACTACCGTACTGTGTCTGCTGCTAATATAGACTGGATGATAATGAGATGAAATCAATATATATATATATAATATCACTAGTACTGCAGCCGGACAGGTATATATATTTATTATGTAATGACTGATGACGGACCTGCTGGACACAGTCAGCTCAGCAGCACCGCAGACTGCTACAGTAAGCTACTATAGTAGTATGTATAAAGAAGAAAGAAAAAAAAAAACACGGGTAGGTGGTATACAATATTATATATATATTATATACAATTATATATATATATATATATATATATATATATATATATATTAAACTGGTGGTGACTGGTGGTCAGGTCACTGGTCACACTATCAGCAACTTGCAAGTAGTACTCCTAAGCAGACAATCACAATATATATTATACTGGTGGTCAGTGTGGTCACAATGGCAGTGTGGCACTCTGGCAGCAAAAGTGTGCACTGTACGTTATATGTACTCCTGAGTCCTGCTCTCAGACTCTAACTGCTCCCCACTGTCAGTGTCTCCCCCACAAGTCAGATAATATACAGTCACACTATCTATCACTTCAGCAAGTAACTAGTACTCCTCCTAATGCTCCCCAAAATTACTACTGTGTCTCTCTCTACTGTCTCACTCTCTTCTCTATAAACGGAGAGGACGCCAGCCACGTCCTCTCCCTATGAATCTCAATGCACGTGTGAAAATGGCGGCGACGCGCGGCTCCTTATATAGAATCCGAGTCTCGCGATAGAATCCGAGCCTCGCGAGAATCCGACAGCGGGATGATGACGTTCGGGCGCGCTCGGGTTAACCGAGCAAGGCGGGAAGATCCGAGTCGCTCGGCCCCGTGTAAAAAAACATGAAGTTCGGGCGGGTTCGGATTCCGAGGAACCGAACCCGCTCATCCCTAGTTTCTGAATGAGGACATTTACTAAGCAGTGATAAGAGCGGAGAAGTGAACCAGTGGAGAAGTTTCCCCATCAACCAATCAGCAGCTCTGTATAATTTTATAGTATGCAAATTATAGATATTACTTCAGTGCTGATTGGTTGCCATGGGCAACTTCTCCACTGGCTCACTTCTCCACTCTTATCACTGCTTAGTAAATGTCCCCCTTATTAGTCTCACCCCTATGTGGTTGCTCTCTTCTGTTCCAGCTACACCGTGGGTATGGCGTCCGTGACCAGCAGGGCCCCCGAATACACGGGTGCTTAGCACAAAGTACCTGACGGAGGGAATACACAGGGACAACAGGTGCAGTGCAATAAGGAAATGTTGGGCACCAGACCATCTCGTAATGCAAGAACAAGAAAACTTTATTTACACTCCTCCATATCCCGCAGCACAGTGACGGTTGCAAGCTCTACTTCCTCCAGCACAGTACTTACAGCAGATGGTAAATGCTGTATACTTAAATCTTGATGGTTACCAAAGGTTAGATATACAGTAGGTTCTACTCCAGCACAGTCTTACGCACATGACACTGCAGTGAAGACAGCACATACACGATGTTGCTGGGTACAGTAGTTCTACAGCATGTTAATCCAATAATGACACCATACGACATACAGGAGACTCCAGATCCGAAGTTCATCACACTTGTCTCAATCCTCATAGGAGACTTCTAACGTACGGAAACATCGCAATACACAGGGACCCTCTCTCCTTCCGTCACCCCACATTCACCTTCTTCAGGCATGCTAACGTACTCTATAGTCAAGGACTCTGCTGCTAATACATATCCCACTGTCCAGGGACCTTTCAGCGGACACACTGACAACCTTCACCTTGTGAAGGCCTTACACCCTTCACTGCTGGGCTCTTCCACTTACGTATACGGTTACTCAGGACTCCCCGTCAGCCTTGCTGCCACTTTGCAATGACTCCTCCCTTACTATGGGGCACTTCTCCAGGGGCTATCAACCAGGATCCAATGTTACACATCACAGGGGCACTCTCACCAAGCAGCACTCACTGGTTCTGTTGCAGGGTCACACTGTTCAGGAACACTCTCCACTGCACACTTCTCACTGCAGGCATGTAACAGCCAAAAGCACTCCCCCTCTTTCCTCTGCCAGGGGTCTCGCTCTCTCAAACTGCAAGCTCTGTTACTACAGCTGCAGTCACTTGCATGGGGCAACATCATGCCTCTCTCATGGGCTTCCTTTCCTATCTGGGGGCACCTGGAGGGGGTTCCTCTATAACACAGGGCTTTCTTCTTGTCTTCAGGCGGTGGGGCACTGTAATGGGGGCCCTTTACTTATTGGGCTTTGCCCCTTGCATTAACTGTGCCCTCGTGGCAATGCCATGCACCCCCCTAATGCCAGGGTACCATGGGACCTCCTTCCTCCCGTCCCATGGCCCCAGCTAATATGGCTGCCAGTCTCCTCTCTAACTGCAGCTGCGGGTGGGAAGTGCCCCTTTTATGTTCCACGAGGCCACGCCTCCTATGCAGATAGCTTTCCCCTGCACTCCTGGTGATTGACTGGTGACATCACAGGCTTAATTGTGGCAGAGGTGGGGCTTAGAAATGGGGGTGGAGCTTAAACCTGGCTCTGCCGGGTATTACATATACATGATTCTGTGCGTGTCTGTGTGATTCTAATCCACAGGGGCAACCCTGTCTTAAGTGCCTCGTGCCCCCAAACCTTTAATCCATCTCTGGGAGACTATAGATGTGTGTTATGCTGGAGGTCTCTGGAAGTGATGTCACTGACTCAGGTGGGAGGGGTCAGAGTTCAGACCAACTGTCAGTGTGATGACATCATTTTTATCAGCAGTCTACTTTATTACACAGAGAGAAAAGATAAACCTTGTGAAAAATCAACAATAAACAGCAAAGCATCAAATAGTAAACAGTAACCAAATGTAACAATATACAGTATATATAGAATTAACCCTGATATCTCTATATACCAAATAAACACACATATGCACAGACAATATACTGGTACATCATTTGTGCAATAATAGTCTATCTCAAGGTATATGCTGTATTACACATATGAGACAACTGAAACTTCTTTTTTTTTTTTCAATTCTTCACCTGAACATTTTTTTTCCCCACTGTTTTAAATAGCATTATTATGATTTGATGTATGCGGCACGGACACATTAAGCAGCGCTGTACAACGAGGCGTACATGACACAAACAAATGACATAAGGCATGAAAGAGGAGATAAAGAATGTTGCCATGTTTTATATTTTACTTGAAGATGGATTCATACATACCGTAGGACAAACAGTATTTTTTATATATATGTATATATATATATATATATATATATATATATATATATAAAACCCTTTCATATATTAATATTCACCAACAGTGTCAGATATGAAATATACATGAGGGTGGTAAATGTGCTGCCATTTTTCCCCCCCAGTGATAATCATATGACATATTGTGCTGTGATAAAACATGCTTATTACAACTGCAGTGATGCATCCTGGGAGCTGTCTTACAATGCCATCATTTCGGTAAGTTTCCCCCGGGAGTCTTTCTCCTTGTAGTCTTTGTATTGCCGAATGTGCCTTTTGCTGGGTGATGTGTTATCTGAAGCTTTCTCATCATTGGAAATACAGAAAAACAGACATCTCATCCTATCTCATAGAGAAATGACATTAATTGTTTTTTGGCAAGACCATATTTGATTAGTAAATATTCATTGTAATACTGCAGAACCCACCTATGTTCATCTTCCTGCTTTTATTACCGCTAACATATTGACAATGAAACAAGTGAGTGTAGAAAAATACAGATATATTTATATAGAAAGAAACAGCAGCACAATAGCACAACCTAGTGGTCACCAGGATCAAATGTGAAACCCAAACAAAATGAAGCCAATAGATGCACATTTTGGTGGCAATTCCAAGTTGATCGCAGCAGGAAATTTGTTAGCAGTTGCGCAAAACCATTTGCACTGCAGGGGGGGCAGATATAACATGTGCAGAGAGAGTTAGATTTGGGTGGGTTATTTTGTTTCTGTGCAGGGTAAATACTGGCTGCTTTATTTTTACACTGCAATTTAGATTGCAGATTAAACACACCACACCCAAATCTATCTCTCTCTGCACATGTTATATCTCCCCCCCCTGAAGTGCACATGGTTTTGCCCAACTGCTAACAAAATTCCTGCTGTGATCAACTTGGAATTACCCCCTTTATTTGAAGATCTAGGCCGGGAGGTAATGAAGGCAACAGTGCAGGATACCGGCAGAACTCCATCTGACAGACGGCTCTCTCAGCCAATCAGTGCTCAGCCCAATTTTTTCAATGGGAGTTTGAAAATTGCCGCTCAAGACAATACCGCAAGATCCGACAGCAGGATCTCACAGCTTTGCCTCGAATAGGGTCCGGGGCAGGCAGGTGGATCAGAGCTGCTGCTCAGATCACCTCGGATCCCTAAAGTTCGCTCATCTCTACTATACAATGCAGATAATATAGGTATTACATAGTTGGGTCATGTCTATAATGACACGATCACGCATTCACTCCCCCGAATTGCACCCTTTTGCCGCATCATGCCTCCACACCTACCCATATGTTAAGTCACATCCCCACCACATATATCCCCCACTCCCGCCATCACAACCTGACTACCACCTCTCCAGAGGGGGCAGCTAGAAAGTTGATAACTATGATGTAGACTACGCACACGTCTTACTCTTAACAGAAAACGCGGTATGTGCATGTATCGTCAGAGTTGCGGGATTCCGGTCGATCTCAGGTGTTTTTATAAAGAGGCAATCACTTAAATGCCCCTTTAAAAAAAATGTCCGAGATCGGCCGGAATCCCGCACCTCTGACGATCTCGGACTGACTTCTGTGCGATCATGGGATGCCTGTTTCAGAAGGATCTTTTGAGTGCAGGCAGCGGCAGAGCGCGACATGACAACATGCAAGGGGGCGGGGCAGCTAGCAGTAGAAAGTAGAGATGAGCGGGTTCGGTTTCTCTGAATCCGAACCCGCCAGAACTTCATGTTTTTTTTCACGGGTCCGAGCGACTCGGATCTTCCCGCCTTGCTCGGTTAACCCGAGCGCGCCCGAACGTCATCATGACGCTGTCGGATTCTCGCGAGGCTCGGATTCTATCGCGAGACTCGGATTCTATATAAGGAGCCGCGCGTCGCCGCCATTTTCACACGTGCATTGAGATTGATAGGGAGAGGACGTGGCTGGCGTCCTCTCCATTTAGATTATAAGAGACTGAGAGAGATTTACTGGAGCTGACTAGGAGGAGTACTGTTACTGTAGAAGTGTAGAGACTGAGTGGAGAGAGTTTACTAGTGAGGACAGTGCAGTTTACTTTATAATCCGTTCTCTGCCTGAAAAAAGCGATACACAGCACACAGTGACTCAGTCACATACCATATCTGTGTGCACTGCTCAGGCTCAGGCCAGTGTGCTGCATCATCTATTATCTATATATAATATTATATATATCTGTCTGACTGCTCAGCTCACACAGCTTATAATTGTGGGGGAGACTGGGGAGCACTACTGCAGTGCCAGTTATAGGTTATAGCAGGAGCCAGGAGTACATAATATATTATATAGTGAGTGACCACCAGACACACAGTGCAGTTTATTTAATATATCCGTTCTCTGCCTGAAAAAAGCGATACACACAGTGACTCAGTCAGTCACATACCATATCTGTGTGCACTGCTCAGGCTCAGGCCAGTGTGCTGCATCATCTATATATATTATATATCTGTCTGACTGCTCAGCTCACACAGCTTATAATTGTGGGGGAGACTGGGGAGCACTACTGCAGTGCCAGTTATAGGTTATAGCAGGAGCCAGGAGTACATATTATATTAAAATTAAACAGTGCACACTTTTGCTGCAGGAGTGCCACTGCCAGTGTGACTGACCAGTGACCTGACCACACTGACCACCAGTATAGTTAGTAGTATACTTATATTGTGATTGCCTGAAAAAGTTAAACACTCGTCGTGTGACTTCACTTGTGTTTTTTTTTTTTTTATTCTATAAAAATAAAACTCATTCTGCTGACAGACAGTGTCCAGCAGGTCCGTCATTATATAATATATAATATATACCTGTCCGGCTGCAGTAGTGATATATATATATTTTTTATATCATTTATCATCCAGTCGCAGCAGACACAGTACGGTAGTTCACGGCTGTGGCTACCTCTGTGTCTCTGCACTCGGCAGGCAGTCCGTCCATAATTGTAATACCACCTAACCGTGGATTTTTTTCATTCTTCTTTATACATACATAGTTACATAGACATCTTCTCTTTATCAACCAGTCTATATTAGCTGCAGACACAGTACAGTACGGTAGTTCACGGCTGTGGCTACCTCTGTGTCTGCACTCGGCAGGCAGTCCGTCCATAATTGTATACCACCTAACCGTGGTTTTTTTTCATTCTTCTTTATACATACATAGTTACATAGACATCTTCTCTTTATCAACCAGTCTATATTAGCTGCAGACACAGTACAGTACGGTAGTTCACGGCTGTGGCTACCTCTGTGTCTGCACTCGGCAGGCAGTCCGTCCATAATTGTATACCACCTAACCGTGGATTTTTTTCAGTCTTCTTTATACATACATAGTTACATAGACATCTTCTCTTTATCAACCAGTCTATATTAGCTGCAGACACAGTACAGTACGGTAGTTCACGGCTGTGGCTACCTCTGTGTCTGCAGTCGGCAGGCAGTCCATAATTGTATACTAGTATCCATCTCCATTGTTTACCTGAGGTGCCTTTTAGTTGTGCCTATTAAAATATGGAGAACAAAAATGTTGAGGTTCCAAAATTAGGGAAAGATCAAGATCCACTTCCACCTCGTGCTGAAGCTGCTGCCACTAGTCATGGCCGAGACGATGAAATGCCAGCAACGTCGTCTGCCAAGGCCGATGCCCAATGTCATAGTACAGAGCATGTCAAATCCAAAACACCAAATATCAGAAAAAAAAGGACTCCAAAACCTAAAATAAAATTGTCGGAGGAGAAGCGTAAACTTGCCAATATGCCATTTACCACACGGAGTGGCAAGGAACGGCTGAGGCCCTGGCCTATGTTCATGGCTAGTGGTTCAGCTTCACATGAGGATGGAAGCACTCAGCCTCTCGCTAGAAAAATGAAAAGACTCAAGCTGGCAAAAGCAGCACAGCAAAGAACTGTGCATTCTTCGAAATCCCAAATCCACAAGGAGAGTCCAATTGTGTCGGTTGCGATGCCTGACCTTCCCAACACTGGACGTGAAGAGCATGCGCCTTCCACCATTTGCACGCCCCCTGCAAGTGCTGGAAGGAGCACCCGCAGTCCAGTTCCTGATAGTCAGATTGAAGATGTCAGTGTTGAAGTACACCAGGATGAGGAGGATATGGGTGTTGCTGGCGCTGGGGAGGAAATTGACCAGGAGGATTCTGATGGTGAGGTGGTTTGTTTAAGTCAGGCACCCGGGGAGACACCTGTTGTCCGTGGGAGGAATATGGCCGTTGACATGCCAGGTGAAAATACCAAAAAAATCAGCTCTTCGGTGTGGAGGTATTTCACCAGAAATGCGGACAACAGGTGTCAAGCCGTGTGTTCCCTTTGTCAAGCTGTAATAAGTAGGGGTAAGGACGTTAACCACCTCGGAACATCCTCCCTTATACGTCACCTGCAGCGCATTCATAATAAGTCAGTGACAAGTTCAAAAACTTTGGGTGACAGCGGAAGCAGTCCACTGACCAGTAAATCCCTTCCTCTTGTAACCAAGCTCACGCAAACCACCCCACCAACTCCCTCAGTGTCAATTTCCTCCTTCCCCAGGAATGCCAATAGTCCTGCAGGCCATGTCACTGGCAATTCTGACGAGTCCTCTCCTGCCTGGGATTCCTCCGATGCATCCTTGCGTGTAACGCCTACTGCTGCTGGCGCTGCTGTTGTTGCCGCTGGGAGTCGATGGTCATCCCAGAGGGGAAGTCGTAAGCCCACTTGTACTACTTCCAGTAAGCAATTGACTGTTCAACAGTCCTTTGCGAGGAAGATGAAATATCACAGCAGTCATCCTACTGCAAAGCGGATAACTGAGGCCTTGACAACTATGTTGGTGTTAGACGTGCGTCCGGTATCCGCCGTTAGTTCACAGGGAACTAGACAATTTATTGAGGCAGTGTGCCCCCGTTACCAAATACCATCTAGGTTCCACTTCTCTAGGCAGGCGATACCGAGAATGTACACGGACGTCAGAAAAAGACTCACCAGTGTCCTAAAAAATGCAGTTGTACCCAATGTCCACTTAACCACGGACATGTGGACAAGTGGAGCAGGGCAGGGTCAGGACTATATGACTGTGACAGCCCACTGGGTAGATGTATGGACTCCCGCCGCAAGAACAGCAGCGGCGGCACCAGTAGCAGCATCTCGCAAACGCCAACTCTTTCCTAGGCAGGCTACGCTTTGTATCACCGGTTTCCAGAATACGCACACAGCTGAAAACCTCTTACGGCAACTGAGGAAGATCATCGCGGAATGGCTTACCCCAATTGGACTCTCCTGTGGATTTGTGGCATCGGACAACGCCAGCAATATTGTGTGTGCATTAAATATGGGCAAATTTCAGCACGTCCCATGTTTTGCACATACCTTGAATTTGGTGGTGCAGAATTTTTTAAAAAACGACAGGGGCGTGCAAGAGATGCTGTCGGTGGCCAGAAAAATTGCGGGACACTTTCGGCGTACAGGCACCACGTACAGAAGACTGGAGCACCACCAAAAACTACTGAACCTGCCCTGCCATCATCTGAAGCAAGAAGTGGTAACGAGGTGGAATTCAACCCTCTATATGCTTCAGAGGTTGGAGGAGCAGCAAAAGGCCATTCAAGCCTATACAATTGAGCACGATATAGGAGGTGGAATGCACCTGTCTCAAGTGCAGTGGAGAATGATTTCAACGTTGTGCAAGGTTCTGATGCCCTTTGAACTTGCCACACGTGAAGTCAGTTCAGACACTGCCAGCCTGAGTCAGGTCATTCCCCTCATCAGGCTTTTGCAGAAGAAGCTGGAGGCATTGAAGAAGGAGCTAAATGGGGAGCGATTCCGCTAGGCATGTGGGACTTGTGGATGCAGCCCTTAATTCGCTTAACAAGGATTCACGGGTGGTCAATCTGTTGAAATCAGAGCACTACATTTTGGCCACCGTGCTCGATCCTAGATTTAAAGCCTACCTTGGATCTCTCTTTCCGGCAGACACAAGTCTGCTGGGGTTGAAAGACCTGCTGGTGACAAAATTGTCAAGTCAAGCGGAACGCGACCTGTCAACATCTCCTCCTTCACATTCTCCCGCAACTGGGGGTGCGAGGAAAAGGCTCAGAATTCCGAGCCCACCCGCTGGCGGTGATGCAGGGCAGTCTGGAGCGACTGCTGATGCTGACATCTGGTCCGGACTGAAGGACCTGACAACGATTACGGACATGTCGTCTACTGTCACTGCATATGATTCTCTCAACATTGATAGAATGGTGGAGGATTATATGAGTGACCGCATCCAAGTAGGCACGTCACACAGTCCGTACTTATACTGGCAGGAAAAAGAGGCAATTTGGAGGCCCTTGCACAAACTGGCTTTATTCTACCTAAGTTGCCCTCCCACAAGTGTGTACTCCGAAAGAGTGTTTAGTGCCGCCGCTCACCTTGTCAGCAATCGGCGTACGAGGTTACATCCAGAAAATGTGGAGAAGATGATGTTCATTAAAATGAATTATAATCAATTCCTCCGTGGAGACATTGACCAGCAGCAATTGCCTCCACAAAGTACACAGGGAGCTGAGATGGTGGATTCCAGTGGGGACGAATTGATAATCTGTGAGGAGGGGGATGTACACGGTGATATATCGGAGGGTGAAGATGAGGTGGACATCTTGCCTCTGTAGAGCCAGTTTGTGCAAGGAGAGATTAATTGCTTCTTTTTTGGGGGGGGTCCAAACCAACCCGTCATATCAGTCACAGTCGTGTGGCAGACCCTGTCACTGAAATGATGGGTTGGTTAAAGTGTGCATGTCCTGTTTTGTTTATACAACATAAGGGTGGGTGGGAGGGCCCAAGGACAATTCCATCTTGCACCTCTTTTTTCTTTTCTTTTTCTTTGCATCATGTGCTGATTGGGGAGGGTTTTTTGGAAGGGACATCCTGCGTGACACTGCAGTGCCACTCCTAGATGGGCCCGGTGTTTGTGTCGGCCACTAGGGTCGCTAATCTTACTCACACAGTCAGCTACCTCATTGCGCCTCTTTTTTTCTTTGCGTCATGTGCTGTTTGGGGAGGGTTTTTTGGAAGGGACATCCTGCGTGACACTGCAGTGCCACTCCTAGATGGGCCCGGTGTTTGTGTCGGCCACTAGGGTCGCTAATCTTACTCACACAGCTACCTCATTGCGCCTCTTTTTTTCTTTGCGTCATGTGCTGTTTGGGGAGGGTTTTTTGGAAGGGCCATCCTGCGTGACACTGCAGTGCCACTCCTAGATGGGCCCGGTGTTTGTGTCGGCCACTAGGGTCGCTAATCTTACTCACACAGCTACCTCATTGCGCCTCTTTTTTTCTTTGCGTCATGTGCTGTTTGGGGAGGGTTTTTTGGAAGGGACATCCTGCGTGACACTGCAGTGCCACTCCTAGATGGGCCCGGTGTTTGTGTCGGCCACTAGGGTCGCTTATCTTACTCACACAGCGACCTCGGTGCAAATTTTAGGACTAAAAATAATATTGTGAGGTGTGAGGTATTCCGAATAGACTGAAAATGAGTTTAAATTATGGTTTTTGAGGTTAATAATACTTTGGGATCAAAATGACCCCCAAATTCTATGATTTAAGCTGTTTTTTAGTGTTTTTTGAAAAAAACACCCGAATCCAAAACACACCCGAATCCGACAAAAAAAATTCGGTGAGGTTTTGCCAAAACGCGTTCGAACCCAAAACACGGCCGCGGAACCGAACCCAAAACCAAAACACAAAACCCGAAAAATTTCAGGCGCTCATCTCTAGTAGAAAGGGGAGAGCTTTGCGGGCCGGCAGCTTTACACACTGCAGGATGGACAGCATTGAAGTAGCACTACTGGCCGCAGTGTGCTATTCCCGGCATATTGATAGCCAGATGCAGGAGACGTGCACACTGGGAGATAGCACTTCCTGCATGATAGCACTGCATTTCATATGCAGATACAGCTGCAGTCGCACAGAGAATATAGGCATGCCACATATCTTTTTAATCAGAAGAGTCTGTTTGTGCATCTTATGCAAAAATAAGATGCCCAACGTTACCACAGCTGCCCAGGAACTACTGGTTCATTCACGCCAGGCATCTCGCGGTGCATGGCGTACTGAGGCTAGATGTATGACAATACATTTGTATGGGGGTTTGGGGTTAGGGTTAGGCTGCAGGGGTGGGCGTGGTTAGGATTAGGCTGTGGGAGGGGAAGGTTAGGGTTAAGATGTGGGAGGTGTGGGTTAGGGGTAGGATTAAGGTGAAAATAATTAGGGATTTTGGCCATTGGGATCCCGCTGTCGGCCTTCTTACTGTCGGGATCGCAACTGCCGGGATTTAGTACCCAACCGGCAAAATCAAGCAATATATATTTGCCAGAGAGCGATTTACAAGTATATAGATGTTGACAGTGATACACGTGCCGACTGAGTTATAACTGAACCAAGGGACTGTGGGGTATATGTACTAAGCCTTGAAAAGAGGTAAAGTGTAGAGAGATAATGTAACTCATGTCACAGGATGTGTTTGGAAAAATGACAAGAGCTGGTTGTCTGTTAGTTTATGCATCCAGTCTGCTAAGAGAGAGGAGAGGAAGCCAATTTATCATAACAGTAAAGGTGCCCTAAGGACTGAACTACAACTATTACTGAGTGCTGAAGATAATTGTGCTGTTAATATTAGAACTCTATTTACTGGGCCTTTTCACTGGAGAGCTGAACCTATTGTTTCCTCTAAACCAAGAAAGATTAGCATTAGATGCTAATTCTAGTCAACTTTGCCTATTGTAGATTACAAGTTCATGCATGTAATAGGACAGTGAGCACCAAGCACGAGAGTACTACAACGAGTACAGTTTAAAGTAAATGACCATTTACACCTACATAGGCAAACGCCGGGGGGGGGGGGGGGGGGGTTCCAGTTGCCCAGAAACCACTCCTCCTCTTGGAAAGTGGCTCAAATGATGACAATAGCAATAATATATAATACAATCACTAGAGCTTCCACCACATCATGTAGTTTAAGAGACATGGCCAGTGGCAGCAGCTTATTCTACCAAGTTTGCTGTGTGTGTGTGAGTCTGAGTCCTCAATCAGTGCACTAGACCAGAGAGCAGCTACCAGGAAGAAGAAACAGGAGCCTTACAATGAGGTGGGAGAATGTGTGCTCAGAAAGTGCAGTATTCCGCATATATAGTGTTAAATATTAATACTGTTTTCCATGCAGTATACAGTGCATAAAACGACCAATGTTTATATTAATGTCCAGGGTCATTATTGGGTTCTTCAACTGCTCCCCCAGACTCCCGCACTTGCTCCAGTGTTATACAGAGTGGGATATTATGGACTGTATGTGGAAACCCCCCTCTAGAAATGCTGTGTTTGTCACTGACCTAGCTATTCTGCACCCACACAGGATTACATTGGGGTGGATGGAGCTAGAGCTTCAGATGCCACATAAAAATTATCATCATTATGACCTAGGATACAATCTACTTCTTATGGGTCCATTAGATAAATAAAGCTTCTGATACATTCCAGATTGGGTAAAAGGGTTGTTCATCTATAATAATGTTATTAGACGGTACCCTCCCAATGAACAGACAAATATTGGTAGTATCACCTTTCTGACAGCTGGTGACCCATTACTAACACAGGGTATTTTACCATAAAGGAACTGAAGATCTCCCAAATATTCTACATATCATGCGATACTTCTGATACATAGGGGGAGATTCAAATGTTTGAAAAGTCAGTTGGGAGTCTATTTAATAGACAGGAAAGAACAGACACCCAACCGACTTTTCAAACAATTGAATCTCCCCCCATAGTGTCGCTGGCATTGTGGGGAACTGATGAGACCATGATCTCTGGTGGATGATGGAGAGTTCCAGGTCTTTTTGTTGGATCTGCGGCGGCCAGCTTGCGTCACCCCATGGGTCGCACAGCCGGCTGATGATATTGCAGGTGATCTGATTTGATGTCGTAGGATGCAACTCGGGTCACTAATGCATGCAGGGGGAGTAATGCCCCCTGTTGCATTACCATATTAGTTCTATCACAGGGGGTCATTCCGACCCGATCGCACGCTGCAGGTTTTTGCAGTGGTCTGATCGAGTCAGAACTGCGCATGCACCGGCACAGCAGTACGCCGGCACATGCCAAACAGCTGACAGCCGTCGTTGCTTAGCGATCGACTCTGCCTGATTGACAGGCAGAGGCGGTCGCTGGGTAGGAGGGGGCGGCACGGCGACGTTTGCCTGCCATTTTCGAGGCGCGGTCCAGCCCACGCAGGCGTGCCAGATCGTTGCGGGGGCCGGGCCGCAGTGGCTGCGTGACGTCACACGCAGCCGCTGCGACCCAGGGCAGTGACGAGTAACTCTTCAAGTACAAAAGCATCGCCGCTGTGCGGGCTAGCCCTGTGCTGGGTGTCCCCCCGCATGTCAGTGTAAGTGATCGTAGCTGTGCTAAATTTACCCCCACTGTTGCCTTTATTTAATCAGCAGCTATAGCAACTCCAACTACATGTGAATCAGCCCCAAGATGCTGTACGTCTCAGAATTCTAAATCAGAGTTTTTGTGTATCTTGGATGACTATGCAAGACAAGATAAAGGAAGATGTCAGGTTCTTTTCTACACGGCAAATCCCTGTCTGAGAAACCAGTAGGGATCATACCCTCCGGCAAAGCTGCAAAACAACTGCATTGTAAACAATAAAAAAAAATGATGAAGTTTTAGCGAGGAAAAACTAAAACGATGCGTTACCAGCACAAACAACCGGTAAAATAAACTCTATTTTCATTGTTTTAGGAAAAAGTGCTTTTCCCGTGAAGCAGCTCATTAACCTCAATTTGTGACTATTTCTTTTTGTAGAAAACACTGTTGTAATGTTTGTTCCTCCAGTTAACCTTTGTAATTATTGGCATTTCTGCATTTCCCAGGATGCTGTAGTTCAAAGTGGTAATGAGAAGTAATATATTCAGCATAATGCGAGTTCTTCAAAAATGATTGTGATCCAGTGTTGTGACATAAACTGTATTATCCAGTTACTGGTTTCTTTATTATGTTTAGGTTGTTTTTTTTTATCTTATGTAAGACTTTATTTTTTATTTTTAGATTAGTTAACAGCTATGTACATAAGAATTGAAATTCCGTGCAGCGTAAAGTGGCTGTTATTCTTATCTTTCATTTCTATGGTTGCCTGAAAAGCCCTTTCAACTTTAGAAAAAATATATTTGTTGCTTCATGACTGATGCCATATTTATGATAACATTTTCTCCATGCCCTTAAGGTACGTTAGATAACCTGATCGGTTTATAAAAGAGGGGTGTACAGCTTAACCAAAATAATTATTATATAACCCACAACCTCTGCCATTGTGGTTATTTCACACCAGAATTACACAAGACACACTCCAATTTCACAACAATCATTTTGGTGTAGCGCACAGGATCTATTCCCACTCTATAAGTGTCGTGGACACCCACAAGCGAGATTAGCCCTTGTGCACCAGGATGCCGGCTGGCGTCATGTGACCAATTCCAGAATCCCAATACCACTCGGGCCCGCTCCTCTCTGGCAGCGAGTAGACTGCACATGCGCAGGTCTTCGAAAACATGGCATCTGCCCCTTGTCCCCGAGGATATCTCTATTGCGCAAGTGCAAATCACACGGCAGTGGCTGCCATTTTCCCAGTGATTTATGTCTGCAGCGCCAGCAGTCGCCATGGGACTCCGGAGGGGTAATTATAATTAAATAAATGCGGGGTGTGCAGTGAGGGCCCCCCTGGACCCAGGGATCCTTGTGCTCCGAACACCCTGCAGCCATTACGCCTATGATCTACTCCCTCTGGACTGTGCGCTCTCCCGAATCAGTTTCTTGAGCACCTCACAGCAGGAGAGTTGGGAGATATAGAAGAGGGTGACCAACATTGGTGCAAGTAGAAAAAATGGGTGTGGCCAAATGCCATATGGGGCGTGGCCAATGAAAATGTGGGCGTGATACACATATTGGGGAGGGGCAGATACACATATGACCCCCACAGTGCCAGATACACGTTGCCCCACAGTGCCAGATACACGTTGCCCCACAGTGCCAGATACACGAATGCCCCACAGTGCCAGATACACGAATGCCCCACAGTTCCAGATACACGTTGCCCCACAGTGCCAGATACACGTTGCCCCACAGTGCCAGATACACGAATGCCCCACAGTGCCAGATACACGAATGCCCCACAGTGCCAGATATACTTTGCTCCCCACAGTGCCAGATATACATTGCCCCCCACAGTGCCAGATATACATTGCCCCCCACAGTGCCAGATATACATTGTCCACAACAGTGCCAGATATACATTGCCCCCCACAGTGCCAGATATACATTGTCCACAACAGTGCCAGATATACATTGCCCCCCACAGTGCCAGATATACTTTGCCCCCCACAGTGCCAGATATACATTGCCCCCCACAGTGCCAGATATACATTTCCCCCCACAGTGCCAGATATACATTGCCCCCCACAGTGCCAGATATACATTGCCCACAACAGTGCCAGATATACATTGCCCCCCACAGTGCCAGATATACATTGTCCACAACAGTGCCAGATATACATTGCCCCCCACAGTGCCAGATATACATTGCCCACAACTGTGCCAAATATGCATTGCCCACAACTGTGCCAGATATACATTGCCCACAACAGTGCCTGATATACATTGCCCACAACAGTGCCAGATATACATTGCCCACAACAGTGCCAGACACACATTGCCCACAACAGTGCCAGATATACATTTCCCACAACAGTGCCAGATATACATTGCCCACAACACTGCCAGATATACATTGCCCACAACAGTGCCAGATATACATTGCCCCCCACAGTGCCAGGTATACATTGCCCCCCACAGTGCCAGGTATACATTGCCCCCTACAGTGCCAGATATACATTGCCCCCCACAGTGCCAGATATACATTGCCCACAACAGTGCCAGATATACATTGCCCCCCACAGTGCCAGATATACATTGCCCACAACAGTGCCAGATATACATTGCCCACAACAGTGCCAGATATACATTGCCCACAACAGTGCCAGATACACATTGCCCACAACAGTGCCAGATATACATTGCCCACAACAGTGCCAGATATACATTGCCCACAACAGTGCCAGATATACATTGCCCACAACAGTGCCAGATATACATTGCCCACAACAGTGCCAGATATACATTGCCCCCCACAGTGCCAGGTATACATTGCCCCCTACAGTGCCAGATATACATTGCCCCCCACAGTGCCAGATATACATTGCCCCCCACAGTGCCAGATATACATTGCCCCCCACAGTGCCAGATATACATTGCCCCCCACAGTGCCAGATATACTTTGCCCCCCACAGTGCCAGATATACATTGCCCCCCACAGTGCCAGATATACATTGCCCCCCACAGTGCCAGATATACATTTCCCCCCACAGTGCCAGATATACATTGCCCCCCACAGTGCCAGATATACATTGCCCACAACAGTGCCAGATATACATTGCCCCCCACAGTGCCAGATATACATTGTCCACAACAGTGCCAGATATACATTGCCCCCCACAGTGCCAGATATACATTGCCCACAACTGTGCAAGATATGCATTGCCCACAACTGTGCCAGATATACATTGCCCACAACAGTGCCTGATATACATTGCCCACAACAGTGCCAGATATACATTGCCCACAACAGTGCCAGACACACATTGCCCACAACAGTGCCAGATATACATTGCCCACAACAGTGCCAGATATACATTGCCCACAACACTGCCAGATATACATTGCCCACAACAGTGCCAGATATACATTGCCCCCCACAGTGCCAGGTATACATTGCCCCCCACAGTGCCAGGTATACATTGCCCCCTACAGTGCCAGATATACATTGCCCCCCACAGCAGTGCCAGATATACATTGCCCACAACAGTACCAGATATACATTGCCCCCCACAGTGCCAGATATACATTGCCCACAACAGTGCCAGATATACATTGCCCACAACAGTGCCAGATATACATTGCCCACAACAGTGCCAGATACACATTGCCCACAACAGTGCCAGATATACATTGCCCACAACAGTGCCAGATATACATTGCCCACAACAGTGCCAGATATACATTGCCCACAACAGTGCCAGATATACATTGCCCACAACAGTGCCAGATATACATTGCCCCCCACAGTACCAGGTATACATTGCCCCACACAGTGCCAGATATACATTGCCCCCCACAGTGCCAGATATACATTGCCCCCCACAGTGCCAGATATACATTGCCCCCCACAGTGCCAGATATACATTGCCCCCCACAGTGCCAGGTATTCGTTAACCAGCAGAATCCCCCCCCCCTCCCTCCCCTTCCCCTGCTCACCGCTGCTGCTGACTTGTGTGAGGGGAGGAGAGCGCAGCCTGCGCCTCTCCTTCCCCTCAGTCTCCGGCGGGTGAGTTCAATATTCAGCGCCGATCCGTGAGCCAATCAAAGCTCCGCGAGCTCTGATTGGCTCACGGGCGGCGCTGATTTGAAAGAAGACACTGAGGGGCAGGAGAGGCGCAGGCTGCGCTCTCCTCCCCTCACATCAGCGGTAGCAAGCGGCGGCCCATCGGTGTGGGTACGGCGTACCCATGGCGAAATTCTTAAGGGTACGCCGTACCCACCCGTACCCGCATACTTGCACCGCTGGTGACCAAGGAGGGAATTTTTAGAACCTGATCTGACTTCAGCCATCGGCCTGTGTAGGATCTTATGGAGTCATTATTTAGGCCTCACCCAGACACACACTTTCAGTGATTTTCCAAAGTCACTTTAAAAATGTTGTGTTGTTTACGGAGGATGTATCCATCCTTCCAGAGATATAAAGTGGAGAAGTAGTCCATAGCAACCAATCAGCTCCTAGCTATCATTTAACCAACACAATATATAAATATAGAAGCGGATTGGTGTCTCTGATGTGTCTCTAAAACGGAGTCGTGGCTGTACTCATTCAGATACTACGTTAGATTTATTCACAGTGTTGTTTTATTTTGAACTACAGGTTTGTTCTTCCAAAGTGAGATAGCAGCCGCCCCCCCCCCCCCCCCCCCACCACCACCACCACACAAACACCATACTTGCCTACTCTCCCGGAATGGCCGGGAGGCTCCCGAAAATCGGGTGACCCTCCCGCCCCCCCGGAAGAGCAGGCAAGTCTCCCGATTTGCGGGGTCCCCCCTGCCCGTCCGCCCACTTAGTGTGTAAAGTGGGCGGTCCGGGCAGTCCATGACGCGATTCTTGCTGAATCGCGTCATCCAAGCCACGCCCCCTGCAGTGTAATGCCGGTGATCGCGGCATTACAGAGCGGGGGCGTGGTTTAAAGGAGGTGTCACTGTGACTCCACCCTTGCTCCGCCCCTGTCCCGCCTCCAGCCTCCCCTGCCCGCCCGCTGAGCCGACCTGGCTGCTCTCTCCCGCAGAGAGCAGCCAGAATATCGGTAAGTATGACAAACACACACACACACACACACACACACACAGTGGCATAAATAGATCTCTGTGGGACCCACAGCTACATATCAAAGGGACAGACCGCATTGCTTTTAGAGAATCCTCTCTCCACAGTGGTTGTATATTTTATGCACCATAGTAGTGCATGCAGATCACATTATACTTACCACACAGTCAGTGTTCAGAGTTCACATTATGCCACACAGTGCCCCCAGTTCACTTTATGCACACAGTGACCCCAGTTTATATTATGCATCACAGTGCCCCCATTTCACATTATGTCACACTGTGCCCCCAGTTTACTTTATGCGCACAGTGACCCCAGTTTATATTATGTCACACAGTGCCCCCCGTTCACTTTATGCAAACAGTGTCCCAATTTCACACTATGGGGGTAATTCTGGGTTGATCGCAGCAGGATTTGTGTTAGCAGTTGGGCAAAACCATGTGCAGTACAGGGGGGACAGATATAACATGTGCAGAGAGAGTTAGATTTGGGTGGGGTGTGTTCAATCTGCAATCTTTATTGCAGTGTAAAAATAAAGCAGACAGTATTTACCCTGCACAGAAACAAAATAACCCACCCAAATCTAACTCTCTCTGCACGTTATATCTGCCCCTCCTGCAGTGCACATGGTTTTGCACAACTGCTAACAAAATTGCTGCTGCGATCAACTCAGAATTAGGCCCTATGTCATACAGTGCCCCCTGTTCACTTTATGCACACAGTGCCCCCAGTTTAAATAATGCTACACAGTGCCCATTTAACATTATGCCACACAGTGCTCCCATTTTACATTATGTCATGCAGTGCCCTAGATCACTTTATGCACACAGTACCACCTGTTCACATTATGCCACACAGCGCCCCCAGTTCACATTATGCCATACAATGCCCCCATTTCACATATTTGTCATACAGGGACCTCAGTTCACATTATGCAAACAGTGCCCCTATTCACATTATGCACACAGTGCCCCCTGTTCACGTTATGCCACACGGTCAGTGCACTAAGATCACATTATGCTTTAAAGTGCTCCCATTTCACATTATATCATACAGTGCCCCCCAGTTCAATTTATGCACACAGTGCCCCCAGTTTCTATTATCCCACACAGTATCCCTATTTCACATTATATCACAGTGCTACCAGTTCACATTATGCCACAATGTCAGTGCTCTGAGATCACATTATCCTACAAAGTATATCCATTTCACATTATGTCATACAGTGCCCCAGTTCACTTTATGACCACAGTACCCCTAATTTACATTATGCACACAGTGCCCCCATTTCACATTATGTCACAGTGTCCAGTTCACATTATGCACACAGCACCACCTGTTCACATTATGCCACACAGCACCCCCAGTTAACATTATGCCATACAGTGCCCCAATTTCACATATTTGTCACACAGTGCCCCCTGTTCACATTATGTTACACAGTGCCCCCATTTCCCATTATGCACACAGTGCCCCCAGTTCACATTATGACACACAGTCAATGCACTAAGATCACATTATGCTTTATAGTGCTCCCATTTCACATTATATCATACAGTGCCCCAGTTCAATTTATGCACACAGTGCCCCCAGTTTCTATTATCCCACACAGTACCCCTGTTTCACATTATGTCACAGTGCCCCAGTTCACATTATGCCACAATGTCAGTGCTCTGAGATCACATTATTCTAAAAAGTATCCCCATTTCACATTATGTCATACAGTGCCCCAGTTCACTTTATGACCACAGTACCCCCAGTTTACATTATGCACACAGTGCCCCCATTTCACATTATGCCACAGTGTCCCCAGTTCGCATTATGCATACAATGCCCCCATTTCACAATGTCACACATTGTTGCCAGTTTGCATGTCACACAAAGCTCTAAGTTCACATTATGCCACAGTGTCGCCAGATCACAGTATATCACACAGTACGCACGGTTCACATTATGTACACAGTGCCCCCAGTTCACTTTAAGGGCCTAATTCATGTTTGCATGGCCGGATTATGGGTGGTGGGGGACCAGGGCAATGTAAATTATGGGGGCCCCCACTACTACTATAATTGCTGTCAAAGTCCCCCATGGGCCGCAAGCGCATGCACACACACACACACACACACACACACATATATACACACATAAACATATATACACACATACCATTACTTACATAGCAGCAGGAAGCGCAGGCTGGCCAGCAGACACTGGCGGCTTGCAGTCACTGTCTCACAGGATTTCACTGCCCCTCAAGACTGACTATGCAGGAGCACCTCGGCAGCTGCTGCTACTGTACTGAACAGCTGAGCTGCCGAAGGAAGACTCCTACATTTCAAAAAGGCATTGTATGGGGTCCCGGGGGCTACCTTTGTTGCCTCTTTCTTAATCTGTCTATGTATGTTTGTACACCATGGCTGATTAGCAATGGAGCAATTATTGACAGCCTGCACATGTGCACAATGAGGATCACGTTGCAAAGTGATTGACAGGAAGTGACCGTTTGGAGGTGTCAACTGGGAGTGTAAGGGGAGTGATTGGCAAAATGCAGGCATGTCATGACTGTTTTTGGGGCGTGTACCTGCTGTCAGCTCTGAGTTTGTACGTGCTACAGTAAGTCATGGTACCTGTGATGCTTCTGCTGTGTTCAGCCTGCGTTGTCATAGACCAACCCTTACCTCCGATGTTCCCCGTGTTTTTGCATATAGGCTATGAATGTGTACGCAATTGCGACTGAGTTTGCGATGCCTCCATGGGCGTCTCTTTTTATTCCTGGACGGAAGCGTCACTTGCTAACATTAGCAATTCCATCTCCTGGAAAATTGCCATTGCTATTGCATTTGTGTACAAACATGAATTAGACCCAATGCACATGGGTGGTCATTCCGAGTTGATCGCAGCCAGCAACTTTTTGCTGCTGCTGCAATCAACTAGTCCACGCCTATGGGGGAGTGTATTTTAGCTTAGCAGGGTTGCGATCGCTTGTGCAGACCTGCTAAGCTTAAAAATTTTCAAGCAGAACAAGACTAGCCCTGCACCTACTTACCCTGTGCGACGATCTCTGCGATGCTGGAGCCGGCTTTGACGTCAGACATCCGCCCTCCGTTCTCCTGGACACACCTGCGTTTTCCTTACCACTCCCCGAAAACGGCAGCCAACGGTCCGGATGCGCCCAGGAACGCCTTCTTCTTGTCAATCTTCTTTGCGGTCGGCTCTGCGACCGCTTCCATCGTAGGACGTGACGTAACCCGGCAACAGGCAACGTCGCACACGCGCATTCCGGACCCGTTTGCACCGCAGTGATAAACCGCTGCGTGCAAACGGGTCGCAGTGACCCCCATAGTGCCCCCAGCTTACATTATTGCCAGTGACTCCAAGTTCACATTATGTCACACAGGGGGTTATTCAGGGTTGTTAGCAAACAAAAAAAGTTAGCAATTGGGCAAAACCATGTGCACTGCAGGGGGGGCAGATGTAACATGTGCAGAGAGAGTTAGATTTGGGTGGGTTATATTGTTTCTGTGTAGGGTAAATACTGGCTGCTTTATCTTTACACTGAAATTTAGATATCAGGTTGAACACACCCCACCCAAATCTAACTCTCTCTGCACATGTTACATCTTCCCCACCTGTAGTGTATATGGGGCCTAATTCATACCTGGTCACAAGCAGGCATTTTTTGCACTGCTGTGACCAGGAAGTCGCCGCCTACAGGGGGAGGGGATAATTGCTGTGCAGGGGTGCGAATACATGTGCAGTCTCTGCACAGCTCAGGACTTACTCAGCCGCTGCGATGATCTGGCCTGGAGCTGACGTCAGGAACCCTCACTTCAAACTGCCGGACACGCCTGTGTTTCTTCGGACACTCCCTGGAAACGGTCAGACTCTTCCTGTCAATCTTGCTGCGGTCACCGGTGCAATCGCTTTCTTCGGTAAGTCCGTCGCTCTCCGGTGTTCCGCACCACTGGCGGGACCTTGCGCCTGTGCTTTGTGGTGGATACGCATGCGCAGTTCAGACCCGATTGCTGCTGTGCGATTTCACAAGGCGGACGATTATCGTTTGACTGCGCATGCGTACGGATCATAGTGCGCATGCACGAGGGCAAACTGCAAAAAAATCCAGCATCTTTTTTTATCATTAGGCATTCGCAAGTTGATTGACAGGAAGCCAGCGTTTGGGGGTGGTAACAGGCTGTTTTCTGGGAGTGTCAGAAAAAACGCAAGCGTGCCCAAGCGTTTTCAGGGAGGGTGTGTGACGTCCGCTCCCGATCAGCCTGATTCTATTGCACTGTAGGAGTAAGTCCTGGGCGGCGCACGGACTGCACAGACTGGAAAAATGATTTGATGGTGAGTGACTTGCGAACAGATTTGCAGCTGACCGGCATTCGCAGAGATTTTTGGAAAGCGTACGCAGACTTGCACGGGGCGGGTACTCACTCTGAGCGGCGGCTATCTGATTCCAAACCTCTGCAAATTCGCAGAGGTGCGAACACGTCTGAATTACCCCCTTTCTTGGTTTGCTAACAACTCTGAATAATCCCCACAGAGCCCCCAGGTCACATTTTGGACACAATGCCCCCATTTCACATTATGCCACATAGTGCCCCAGTTCACATTATGCCACATAGTGCCCCAGTTCACATTATGCCACACAGTGCTCCCAGTTCATATTATGCCACACAGTGCTCCCAGTTCATATTATATACCACACAGTGCCCCAGTTCACATTATGCCACATAGTGCCCCCAGTTCACATTATGCCACACAGTGCCCCAAGTTCACATTATGCCACACAGTGCTCCCAGTTCATATTATGCGGCACAGTGCCCCCAGTTCATATTATGCCACACAGTGCCCCCCATTCATATTATGCCACACAGTGCCTTCGGTTCACAATATATTATAAAGTGACCCCAAGTTTACATTATGCACACAGAGCCCTCAGTTCACAATAAGTCACACAGTGCCCCAGTTTACATTATGCACACAGTGCCCCCAGTTCATATTATGCCACACAGTGCTCCAGTTCATATAATGCCACACAGTGCCCCAGTTCATATTATGCCACAAAGTGCCCCCAGTTCACATTATGCCACACAGTGCCCCCAGTTCACATTATGCCACACAGTGCCCCCAGTTCACATTATGCCACACAGTGCCCCCAGTTCATATTATGCCACACAGTGCTCCAGTTCATATAATGCCACACAGTGCACCCCAGTTGACATTATTCCACACAGTGCCCAAGTTGACATTATGACACACAGTGCACCCAGGTAATATTATGTCACACAGTGCCCCCAGTAAATAATTGCATGCTCTTGCATGCCACACTCCCTGACCTCTGTCACTCTCTTCTTCACATTGTGCTCCCCAATTCACTTCATACTGGGTACACTAATGTTATGAGTATCATGTACACTGTCGCTTTCTGTAATCAATACAGTGTCATCTGTTTTATCGCATTGTTCAGCACTGATGCCAATGTGATTTTGGTGCAGAGGAGGCAGACCCCATAGTAACACACCCCCTGAACTCAGTATAGCTTTGCTCCTGCCCTCACAGTTCTATTAGATAAGAGGAACAGGGTAAAAATCCGATTTTAGCTGCTTTTATTCCTTAGACTAAAGCTAGTTGATACATTAGGTCAGTAATGCTACTGACTTCTCACCAGAACCGCTACAGACTGCAGTATGGCAAGTCACTCATTGGAGATGTTATGTGAACTTACCCTGTGGTACAAGTAATGGACATAGGTGGTCATTCCGAGTTGATCGCTCGCTGCCGCTTTTCGCAGCACAGCAATCAGGCTAAAATTAGACTGTTCTGCGCATGCGTATGGGCCGCAGTACGCACGTGCCAAGTACTTTCACACAAAACTATGCAGTTTTACACAGGGCCGAGCGACGCTTTTCAGTCGCTCTGCTGATCGGTGAGTGATTGACATGAATGGGGCGTTTCTGGGTGGTAACAGACCGTTTTCCAGGAGTGTGCTAATAAACGCAGGCGTGTCAGATGAAAACACAGGCATGCCTGGGCAAATGGGGGAGTGGCTGCCCGAAGGCAGGGCGAGTATGTGACATCAAAACAGGAACTAAACTGTCTGCAGTGATCGCAAGGTAGGAGTAGGTCTGGAGCTGCTCAGAAACTGCATGAAAAGATTTTCGAGCAGTTCTGCTAATCTTTCGTTCGCTATTCTGCTAAGATAAGATACACTCCCAGAGGGCGACGGCTTAGCGTTTGCACTGCTGCTAAAAGCAGCTAGCGAGCGATCAACTCGGAATGAGGGCCATAGGCAGAGATTATGTAGCAAGATACTTGTATTCTGGAACAGAGAGATTGCAGCTGTCTGAGAAGAGTGACAAAAATTATACTACAGGTTGAGTATCCCTTATCCAAAATGCTTGGGACCAGGGGTATTTTGGATATGGGATTTTTCCGTATTTTGGAATAATTGCATACCATAATGAGATATCATGGTGATGGGACCTAAATCTAAGCACAGAATGCATTTATGTTTCATATACACCTTATACACCCAGCCTGAAGGTCATTTAATACAATATTTTTTTATAACTTTGTGCATTAAACAAAGTGTGTGTACATTCACACAATTCATTTATGTTTCATATACACCTTATACACACAGCCTGAAGGTCATTTAATACAATACTTTTAATATCTTTGTGTATTAAACAAAGTTTGTGTACATTGAGCCATCAAAAAACAAAGGTTTCACTATCTCACTCTCACTCAAAAAAGTCCGTATTTCGTAATATTCCGTATTTCGGAATATTTGGATATGGGATACTCAACCTGTAGTCTGTTACCCTTGTGTCTCTTGGTATGAAATACTGCAGAAACAGTTTCAATGTCATTAATATTATTATTATTATTATTATTATTATTATTATTACAGTGTATTATTAATAATAATAATAATAATAATAATAATAATACTTTTTTTTAATGAAGAGCTTTTCCCCAGCAGGACTCAAAGTCACTTTACAGACACTTAGTACACAGGATTTAGAATTACAGCAATTAGAAAATAATGAAAATAACAAAATCTCAAGAGCACAATAACCATAGACCAGTTTTGGTATACCTCCCAACTTTTGTCCATTGTGGATCGGGACCTGCCATGGCAGAAAAGGGAGTGTGGCCTCAAGATGAGTAGATGGGGCCTCAGGAGGAATGGCCTTGAGATGAGTGGGTGGGGCCTCAGGAGGAGGGCGTTACACCACGGAGGAGCCGCTTATACATGTTACACCACAGAGGAGACACCTATACACGTTAAACCACAGAGGAGCCACTTATACACGTTACGCCACAGAGGAGCCGCTTATACACGTTACACCACAGAGAAGCCGCTTATACATGTTACAGCACAGAAGAGACGCTTATACACATCTCATCACAGAGGAGCTGCTTATACACATCACACCACAGAAGAGCTGCTTAAAATCGTTACACCACAGAGTAGACGCTTATACACGTTACACCACAGTAGAGCCGCTTATACACGTCACACCACAGAGGAGCCGCTTATACACGTCACACCACAGACGAGCCACTTATACACGTCACACCACAGAGGAGATGCTTATACACGTTACACCACAGAGGAGCCACTTATACACGTTACACCACAAAGGAGCCGCTTATACACATTACACCACAGAGGAGCCGCTTATACATGTAACACCACAGAGGAGCCGCTTAAACACGTAACACCACAGAGGAGCCAATTATACATGTTACACTACAGTAGAGCTGCTTATAAACATTACACCACAGAGGAGACGCTTATACACGTTACACCACAGAGGAGATGCTTATACACGTTATACCACGGTGGAGTCGCTTATACACGTTACACCACAGAGGAGACGCTTATACACGTTACACCACAGAGGAGACGCTTATACACGTTACACCACAGAGGAGCCAATTATACACGTTACACCACAGAGGAGCCGCTTTTACACGTTACACCACAAAGGAGCCGCTTTTATGCGTTACACCACAGAGGAGCTGCTTATACGCGTTACATCACAGTAGAGCCGCTTATACGCGTCACACCACAGAGGAGCCGCTTATACTCGTCACACCACAGAGGAGTCGCTTACACACGTCACACCACAGAGGAGGTACTTATACATGTTACGGCACAGAGGAGACGCTTATACACGTTACACCACAGAGGAGACACAAAAACACGTTACTCCACAGAGGAGATGCTTATACACGTTATACCACAGTGGAGTCGCTTATACACGTAACACCACAGAGGAGCCGCTTATACACGTTACACCACAGAGGAGCCGCTTATACGCGTTATACCACAGAGGAGCCGCTTATGGGGGTAATTCCGAGTTGATCGCAGAAGGAACTTTGTTAGCAGTTGGGCAAAACCATGTGCACTGCAGGGGAGGCAGATGTAACATGTGCAGAGAGTGTTAGATTTGGGTGGGTTATTTTGTTTCTGTGCAGGGTAAATACTGGCTGCTTTATGTTTACACTGCAATTTAGATTGCAGATTGAACACACCACACCCAAATCTAACTCTCTCTGCACATGTTACATCTTCCTCCCCTGCAGTGCACATGGGTGGTCATTCCGAGTTGTTTGCACACGCTAAGCCGCCGCCTACTGGGAGTGAATCTTAGCTTATCAAAATTGCGAACGAAAGATTAGCAAAATTGCGAAAAGACACTTCTTAGCAGTTTCTGAGTAGCTTCAAACTTACTCGGCATCTGCGATCAGTTCAGTGCTTGTCGTTCCTGGTTTGACGTCATAAACACACCCAGCGTTCGCCCAGACACTCCTCCGTTTCTCCAGCCACTCCCGCGTTTTCCCCAGAAACGGTAGCGTTTTTTCACACACTCCCATAAAACGGCCTGTTTCCGCCCAGAAACACCCACTTCCTGTCAATCACATTACGATCACCAGAACGAAGAAAAAACCTTGTAATGCCGTGAGTAAAATACCTAACTGCATAGCAAATTTACTTGGCGCAGTCGCAGTGCGAACATTGCGCATGCGCAGTTAGCGGAAAATCGCTGCTATGCGAAGAAAAATACAGAGCAAACAACTCGGAATGACCCCCATGGTTTTGCTCAACTGCTAACAAAGTTCCTGCTGCGATCAACTCAGAATTACCCCCAATGTCCACACTTATACCCATTATATGCATTACACCACAGAGGAGCTGCTTATACACGTTACACCACAGAGGAGATGCTTATACACGTTACACCACAGAGGAGCCGCTTATAAACGTTACACCACAGAGGAGCCGCTTATACATGTAACACCACAGAGGAGACGCTTATACACGTTACACCACAGAGGAGACGCTTATACACATCACACCACAGAGGAGACGCTTATACACGTTATACCACAGTGGAGTCGCTGTTAGGGTCTCTTGCTCTGTGCTGCCACGTCGTCATGGCAACCGGGAGACAAGTGCTAGCGGAGTAACCTGAGCGTAGCTGATACTCCGGTTCGGGTCTTTTGCTGTGCAGTGGTTACAGGCTCTGTGCACGGCAGGGGATCCGGTGCTGGTTTTTGTGCTCACAGTCTGTGAGGTCTGAGTGGGGCGTGGACAGCACCTGCTATATAAACCCTCTTCTCAGGTTAGGCAGATGCTGCTGAATCTTTGTTGGTTAGTCAGTTCCTGAAAGCTAGCTAGTACTGTGTAAACTTTGTATTTGTTTGTTGCTTACTGCAAATAGGCCTTGGGATTTGGTATTACACTCTGCCAATCCAGACCTAGGAGTAAGACTGGAGTCAGTCGTTTAACCTGCTGGGGTTCTTTTGCTACTCTGTGAACCTAGCAAGTTTGCGGCTGTATTCTCAGACTTGCCTGCCAAAATCCTTTCTCACTGTGCAAGGTGTTCAGGTGTCAGTTTAGTGGCAGTAAGCTGAACCAGTGCACTGCAAGTGAGGACTAGGATTGTGGAGACTCTCCTTGTGTCTATTATTCCATCTCTGACCAAGGAGTTTACTGCCACACCCGTTGGTAACCCTTTAGGGTTTTGCTGTTGCCCTTATCAACAGCATTTCGGGTTCTCTACATATTAAATCACTACATCTTGCTTCTTTCCATCTGAGCATTCCTAATATTAGGGAGACACCCAGTTTCTTAGCCTTTGGGCTTCTCTGTTCACTTTGTGTTTATTTTGTTACCCTATCACCTTCTGTGTATGTAATGTCATATTCCCCAGTCTGTCTGTGAGTTCATTTGTTTTGCATCCCTCACCGTTCAGACACGAGTACATTCCAGCTGGCACTGGTGTGCATAACAGTCGCTTATACACGTTAAACCACAGAGGAGTCGCTTATACACAATACACCACAGAGGAGCGGCTTATACACGTTACACCACAGAGGAGCCGATTATACATGTTACACCACAGAGGAGCTGCTTATACACGTAACACCACAGTAGAGCCACTTATACACGTTACACTACAGATGAGCCGCTTATACACGTTACACCACAGAGGAGCCACTTATACACGTAACACCACAGAGGTGCCGCTTATACATGTTACACCACAGAGAAGCCGCTTATACACGTTACAGCACAGAGGAGACACTTATACACATCTCACCACAGAGGAGCTGCTTATACACATCACACCACAGAGGAGCTGCTTAAAATTGAAACACCACAGAGTAGACGCTTATATACGTTACACCACATAAGAGAAGCTTATACACGTTACACCACAGAGGAAACGCTTATACACATTACACCACAGAGGAGACGCTTATACACATTATACCACAGTGGAGTCGCTTATACACATTACACTACAGAGGAGACGCTTATACATGTTACACCACAGAGGAGCCACTTATACGTGTTACATCACAGAGGAGCCGCTTATACGTGTTAAACCATAGTGGAGCAGCTTATACACGTCACACCACAGAGGAGCCGCTTATACATGTCACACCACAGAGGAGCCGCTTATACACGTCACACCACAGAGGAGACACTTATACACGTTACACCACAGAGGAGTCACTTATACACGTTAGACCACAGTGGAGCCACATATACATTACACCACAGAGGAGCCGCTTATACACTTTACACCACAGTAGAGCTGCTTACAAATGTCACATCACAGAGGAGGCACTTATACACATTACACTACAGAGGAGCCATTTATACACGTTACACCACAGTAGAGCGCTACACCACAGAGGAGCCACTTATATGCGTTACACCACAGAGGAGCCGCTTATACGCGTTACACCACAGTAGAGCCGCTTATACACGTCACACCACAGAGGAGCTGCCTACACACGTTACACCACAGAGGAGCTGCTAATACACGTTACACCACAGAGGAGATGCTTATACACGTTACACCACAGAGGAAATGCTTATACACATTATACCACAGTGGAGTCGCTTTTACACGTTACACCACAGAGGAGCCGCTTATAAACGTTACACCACAGAGGAGCCACTTATACATGTTACACCACAGAGGAGCCACTTATACATGTAACACCACAGAGGAGACGCTTATACATGTTACACCACAGAGGAGACGCTTATACACATCACACCACAGAGGAGATGCTTATACACGTTATACCACAGTGGAGTCGCTTATACACGTTAAACCACAGAGGAGTCGCTTATACACAATACACCACAGAGGAGCGGCTTATACACGTTACACCACAGAGGAGCCGATTATACATGTTACACCACAGAGGAGACGCTTATACACGTAACACCACAGTAGAGCCACTTATACACGTTACACTACAGATGAGCCGCTTATACACGTTACACCACAGAGGAGCCACTTATACACGTAACACCACAGAGGTGCCGTTTATACATGTTACACCACAGAGAAGCCGCTTATACATGTTACACCACAGAGGAAACGCTTATACACATCTCACCACAGAGGAGCTGCTTATACACATCACACCACAGAGGAGCTGCTTAAAATCGTTACACCACAGAGTAGACGCTTATACACGTTACACCACATAAGAGAAGCTTATACACGTTACACCACAGAGGAAACGCTTATACACATTACACCACAGAGGAGACGCTTATACACGTTATACCACAGTGGAGTCGCTTATACACATTACACTACAGAGGAGACGCTTAAACATGTTACACCACAGAGGAGCCACTTATACGCGTTACATCACAGAGGAGCCGCTTATACGCGTTACACCACAGAGGAGCAGCTTATACACGTCACACCACAGAGGAGCCGCTTATACATGTCACACCACAGAGGAGCCGCTTATACACGTCACACCACAGAGGAGTCACTTATACACGTTACACCACAGAGGAGCCACTTATACACGTTAGACCACAGTGGAGCCACTTATATACATTACACCACAGAGGAGCCGCTTATACACTTTACACCACAGTAGAGCTGCTTACAAATGTCACATCACAGAGGAGGCACTTATACACATTACACTACAGAGGAGCCATTTATACACGTTACACCACAGTAGAGCGCTACACCACAGAGGAGCCACTTATATGCGTTACACCACAGAGGAGCCGCTTATACGCGTTACACCACAGTAGAGCCGCTTATACACGTCACACCACAGAGGAGCCGCTTACACACGTTATACCACAGTGGAGTCGCTTATACACGTTACACCACAGAGGAGACGCTTATACACGTTACACCACAGAGGAGCGGCTTATACACGTTACACCACAGAGGAGCCAATTATACACGTTACACCACAGAGGAGCCGCTTTTACACGTTACACCACAAAGGAGCCGCTTATTTGCGTTACACCACAGAGGAGCTGCTTATACGCGTTACATCACAGTAGAGCCGCTTATACGCATCCCACCACAGAGGAGCCGCTTATACTCGTCACACCACAGAGGAGCCGCTTACACACGTCACACCACAGAGGAGCTACTTATGCACGTTACACCACAGAGAAGCTACTTATACATGTTACACCACAGAGGAGACGCTTATACACGTTACACCACAGAGGAGACGCAAAAACACGTTACTCCACAGAGGAGATGCTTATACACGTTATACTACAGTGGAGTCGCTTATACATGTAACACCACAGAGGAGCCGCTTATACACGTTACACCACAGAGAGGCGATTATACACGTTACACCACAGAGGAGCCGCTTATATGCGTTACACCACAGAGGAGCCGCTTATACGCGTTACACCACAGAGGAGCCGCTTATGGGGGTAATTCCGAGTTGATCGCAGAAGGAACTTTGTTAGCAGTTGGGCAAAACCATGTGCACAGCAGGGGAGGCATATGTAACATGTGCAGAGAGTGTTAGATTTGGGTGGGTTATTTTGTTTCTGTGCAGGGTAAATACTGGCTGCTTTATTTTTACACTGCAATTTAGATTGCAGATTGAACACACCACACCCAAATCTAACTCTCTCTGCACATGTTACATCTGCCTCCCCTGCAGTGCACATGTTTTTGCCCAACTGCTAACAAAGTTCCTGCTGCGATCAACTCAGAATTACCCCCAATGTCCACACTTATACCCATTATATGCATTACACCACAGACGAGCTGCTTATACACGTTACATCACAGTAGAGCCGTATATACGCGTCACACCACAGAGGAGCCGCTTACACACGTTACACCACAGAGGAGCGGCTTATACACATTACACCACAGAGGAGATGCTTATACACGTTACACCACAGAGGAAATGCTTATACACGTTATACCACAGTGGAGTCGCTTTTATACGTTACACCACAGAGGAGCCGCTTATAAACGTTACACCACAGAGGAGCCACTTATACATGTTACACCACAGAGGAGCCACTTATACATGTAACACCACAGAGGAGACGCTTATACACGTTACACCACTGAGGAGACGCTTATACACATCACACCACAGAGGAGATGCTTATACACGTTATACCACAGTGGAGTCGTTTATACACGTTAAACCACAGAGGAGCCGCTTATACACAATACACCACAGAGGAGTGGCTTATACATGTTACACCACAGAGGAGCCGATTATACACGTTACACCACAGAGGAGCTGCTTATAACCGTTACACCACAGAGGAGCCGCTTATACGCGTTACACCACAGACGAGCTGCTTATACACGTTACATCACAGTAGATCCGCTTGTATGCGTCACACCACAGAGGAGCCACTTACACACGTCACACCACAGAACAGCTGTTTGTACGCGTCACACCACAGAGGAGCCGCTTATATGCGTCACACCACAGAGGAGCCACTTACACATGTCACACCACAGAAGAGCTGCTTATACATGTTGCACCACAGAGGAGCTACTTATACATGTTACACCACAGAGGAGACGCTTATACACGTTACACCACAGAGGAGACGCATAAACACGTTTCTCCACAGAGGAGATGCTTATACACGTTATACCACAGTAGAGTCGCTTATACACATAACACCACAGAGGAGCCGCTTATACACGTTACACCACAGAGGAGCGGCTTACACACGTTACTCCACAGAGGAGCCGATTATACACATTACACCACAGAGGAGCCGCTTATACACGTTACACCACAGAGGAGCGGCTTACACACATTACACCACAGAGGAGCCGCTTATAAGTGTTACACCACAGAGGAGCCGCTTATGGGGGTAAGTCCAAGTTGATCGCAGCAGAAACTTTGTTAGCAGTTGGGAAAAACCATGTGCACTGCAGGGGAGATAGATGTAACATGTGCAGAGAGTGTTAGATTTGGGTGGGTTATTTTGTTTCTGTGCAGGGTAAATACTGGCTGCTTTATTTTTACACTGCAATTTAGATTGCAGATTGAACACACCACACCCATATCTTACTCTCTCTGCACATGTTACATCTGCCTCCCCTGCAGTGCACATGGTTTTGCCCAACTGCTAACAAAGTTTCTGCTGCGATCAACTCAGAATTACCCCTTATATGCGTTACACCACAGACGAGCTGCTTATACGCGTTATATCACAGTAGAGCCGCTTATACGCGTCACACCCCAGAGAAGTCGCTTACACACGTTACACCACAGAGGAGCTGCTTATACATGTTACACCACTGAGGAGATGCTTATACACGTTACACCACAGAGGAGCTGCTTATACACGTTATACCACAGTGGAGTCGTTTATGCAAGTTACACCACAGAGGAGCCGCTTATACACGTTACACCACAGAGGAGCCGCTTATACATTTTACACCACAGAGCAGCCGCTTACACATGTAACACCACAGAGGAGACGCTTATACACGTTACACCATAGAGGAGCGGCTTATACACGTTACACCACAGAGGAGCCGCTTATGCACGTTACACCACAGAGGAGCCGCTTATACATTTTACACCACAGAGGAGCCGCTTATACACGTTATACCTGAGTGGAGTCGCTTTTACACGTTACACCACAGAGGAGCCGGTTATACACGTTACACCACAGAGGAGCGGTTTATACACGTTACACCACAGAGGAGCCACTTATACACATTACACCACAGAGGAGCCGATTATACACGTAACACCACAGAGGAGCCGCTTATACGTGTTACACCACAGAGGAGCCGCTTATATACGTTACACCACAAAGGAGCCGCTTATACACGTTACACCACAGAGGAGCTGCTTATACATATTACACCACAGAGGAGATGCTTATATACGTTACACCACAGAGGAGACACTTATACAAGTCACACCACAGAGGAGCCGCTTATACACATTATACCACAGAGAAGCCGCTTATACACGTTACACCACAGAGGAGACACTTATACACGTTACACTACAGGGAAGCAGCTTATAAATGTAACACCACAGAGTAGCCGCTTATACACGTTACATCACAGATTAGACGCTTATACACGTAACACCACAGAGGAGCCGGTTATACACGTAACACAACAGAGGAGTCATTTATACTAGTGATGAGCGGGTTCGGTTTCTCGGAAACCGAACCCCCCCGAACTTCACCCTTTTTACACTGGTCCGAGGCATACTCGGATTCTCCCGTATGGCTCGGTTAACCCGAGCGCGCCCGAACGTCATCATCCCGCTGTCGGATTCTCGCGAGATTCGGATTCTATATAAGCAGCTGCGCGTCGCCGCCATTTTCACTCGTGCATTGGAAATGTTAGGGAGAGGACGTGGCTGGCGTCCTCTCCATGTATTGTTGATGCAAATATTTGTGCTTGCTTTACTTATTGCTTAATTGTGGGAGTACAGTGCAGAGTTTTGCTGATCAGTGACCTCCAGTTTTATCCGTTCTCTGCATGAAAAAAAACGCTCCTTATCTGTGCTCAGTGTGCTGCATATATCTGTGCTCACACTGCTTAATTGTGGGGACTGGGGAGCAGCTGTATTATATAGCAGGAGTACAGTGCAGAGTTTTGCTGACAGTGACCACCAGTATACGTTGTCTGCCTGAAAAACACTCCATATCTGTGCTCCGTGTGCTGCTTTATTGTGGGGACTGGGGACCACCAGCATAATATTATATAGGAGGAGTACAGTGCAGAGATTTGCTGACCAGTGACCACCAGTATACGTTGTCTGCCTGAAAAATACTCCATATCTGTGCTGCATTGTAGACAGTATATAGTAGGAGTACAGTGCATAATTTTGCTGACCACCAGCATATAATATATAGGAGTACGGTACAGAAGGCCACTGCTGTACCTACCTCTGTGTTGTCAAGTATACTATCCATCCATACCTGTGGTGCATTTCAGTTTTGCACAGTTTGCTGACCACCAGTATATAATATATAGCATTACGGTACAGTAGGCCACTGCTGTACCTACCTCTGTGTCGTCAAGTATACTATCCATCCATACCTGTGGTGCATTTCAGTTTTGCACAGTTTGCTGACCACCAGTATATATTATATAGCATTACGGTACAGTAGGCCACTGCTGTACCTACCTCTGTGTCGTCAAGTATACTATCCATCTACATTCTATACCTGTGGTGCATTTTAGTTTTGCAGTTTGCTGACACAGTGACCACCAGCATATATAGCAGTACGGTACGGAAGGCCACTGCTGTACCTACCTCTGTGTCGTCAAGTATACTATCCATCTAGATTCTATACCTGTGGTGCATTTCAGTTGTGCAGTTTGCTGACACAGTGACCACCAGTATATATAGCAGTACGGTACGGAAGGCCACTGCTGTACCTACCTCTGTGTCGTCAAGTATACTATCCATCTACATTCTATACCTGTGGTGCATTTTAGTTTTGCAGTTTGCTGACACAGTGACCACCAGTATATATAGCAGTACGGTACGGAAGGCCACTGCTGTACCTACCACTGTGTCGTCAAGTATACTATCCAGTATCCATCTACATTCTATACCTGTGGTGCATTTTAGTTTTGCAGTTTGCTGACACAGTGACCACCAGTATATATAGCAGTACGGTACGGAAGTCCACTGCTGTACCTACCTCTGTGTTGTCAAGTATACTATCCATCTACATTTTATACCTGTGGTGCATTTTAGTTTTGCAGTTTGCTAACACAGTGACCACCAGCATATATAGCTGTACGGTACGGAAGGCCACTGCTGTACCTACCTCTGTGTCGTCAAGTTTACTATCCATCTACATTCTATACCTGTGGTGCATTTTAGTTTTGCAGTTTGCGGACACAGTGACCACCAGCATATATAGCAGTACGGTACGGAAGGCCACTGCTGTACCTACCTCTGTGTCGTCAAGTATACTATCCATCTACATTCTATACCTGTGGTGCATTTTAGTTTTGCAGTTTGCTGACACAGTGACCACCAGCATATATAGCAGTACGGTACGGAAGGCCACTGCTGTACCTACCTCTGTGTCGTCAAGTATACTATCCATCTACATTCTATACCTGTGGTGCATTTCAGTTGTGCGCAGTATATATAGTAGTAGGCCATTGCTATTGATACTGGCATATAATTCCACACATTAAAAAATGGAGAACAAAAATGTGGAGGGTAAAATAGGGAAAGATCAAGATCCACTTCCACCTCGTGCTGAAGCTGCTGCCACTAGTCATGGCCGAGACGATGAAATGCCATCAACGTCGTCTGCCAAGGCCGATGCCCAATGTCATAGTAGAGAGCATGTAAAATCCAAAAAACAAAAGTTCAGTAAAATGACCCAAAAATCAAAATTAAAAGCGTCTGAGGAGAAGCGTAAACTTGCCAATATGCCATTTACTACACGGAGTGGCAAGGAACGGCTGAGGCCCTGGCCTATGTTCATGGCTAGTGGTTCAGATTCACATGAGGATGGAAGCACTCATCCTCTCGCTAGAAAAATGAAAAGACTTAAGCTGGCAAAAGCACAGCAAAGAACTGTGCGTTCTTCTAAATCACAAATCCCCAAGGAGAGTCCAATTGTGTCGGTTGCGATGCCTGACCTTCCCAACACTGGACGGGAAGAGCTTGCGCCTTCCACCATTTGCACGCCCCCTGCAAGTGCTGGAAGGAGCACCCGCAGTCCAGTTCCTGATAGTCAAATTGAAGATGTCACTGTTGAAGTACACCAGGATGACGATATGGGTGTTGCTGGCGCTGGGGAGGAAATTGACAAAGAGGATTCTGATGGTGAGGTGGTTTGTTTAAGTCAGGCACCCGGGGAGACACCTGTTGTCCGTGGGATGAATATGGCCATTGACATGCCTGGTCAAAATACAAAAAAAATCAGCTCTTCGGTGTGGAATTATTTCAACACAAATGCGGACAACAGGTGTCAAGCCGTGTGTTGCCTTTGTCAAGCTGTAATAAGTAGGGGTAAGGACGTTAACCACCTAGGAACATCCTCCCTTATACGTCACCTGGACCGCATTCATCAGAAGTCAGTGACAAGTTCAAAAACTTTGGGTGACAGCGGAAGGAGTCCACTGACAACTAAATCCCTTCCTCTTGTAACCAAGCTCCTGCAAACCACACCACCAACTCCCTCAGTGTCAATTTCCTCCTTATACAGGAAAGCCAATAGTCCTGCAGGCCATGTCACTGGCAAGTCTGACGAGTCCTCTCCTGCCTGGGATTCCTCCGATGCATCCTTGAGTGTAACGCCTACTGCTGCTGGCGCTGCTGTTGTTGCTGCTGGGAGTCGATCGTCATCCCAGAGGGGAAGTCGGAAGACCACTTGTACTACTTCCAGTAAGCAATTGACTGTCCAACAGTCCTTTGCGAGGAAGATGAAATATCACAGCAGTCATCCTGCTGCAAAGCGGATAACTCAGGCCTTGGCAGCCTGGGCGGTGAGAAACGTGGTTCCGGTATCCGCCGTTAATTCAGAGGCAACTAGAGACTTGATTGAGGTACTGTGTCCCCGGTACCAAATACCATCTAGGTTCCATTTCTCTAGGCAGGCGACACCGAAAATGTACACAGACCTCAGAAAAAGCGTCACCAGTGTCCTAAAAAATGCAGTTGTACCCAATGTCCACTTAACCATGGACATGTGGACAAGTGGAGCAGGGCAGACTCAGGACTATATGACTGTGACAGCCCACTGGGTAGATGTATTGCCTCCCGCAGCAAGAACAGCAGCGGCGGCACCAGTAACAGCATCTCGCAAACGCCAACTCGTTCCTAGGCAGGCTACGCTTTGTATCACCGCTTTCCAGAAGAGGCACACAGCTGACAACCTCTTACGGAAACTGAGGAACATCATCGCAGAATGGCTTACCCAAATTGGACTCTCCTGGGGATTTGTGACATCGGACAACGCCACCAATATTGTGCGTGCATTACATCTGGGCAAATTCCAGCACGTCCCATGTTTTGCACATACATTGAATTTGGTGGTGCAGAATTATTTAAAAAACGACAGCGGCGTGCAAGAGACGCTGTCGGTGGCCCGAAGAATTGCGGGCCACTTTCGGCATTCAGCCACCGCGTGCCGAAGACTGGAGCACCACCAAACATTCCTGAACCTGCCCTGCCATCATCTGAAGCTAGAGGTGGTAACGAGGTGGAATTCAACCCTCTATATGCTTCAGAGGATGGAGGAGCAGCAAAAGGCCATTCAAGCCTATACATCTGCCCATGATATAGGCAAAGGAGGGGGAATGCACCTGACTCAAGCGCAGTGGAGAATGATTTCAACGTTGTGCAAGGTTCTGCAACCCTTTGAACTTGACACACGTGAAGTCAGTTCAGACACTGCCAGCCTGAGTCAGGTCATTCCCCTCATCAGGCTTTTGCAGAAGAAGCTGGAGACATTGAAGGAGGAGCTAAAACAGAGCGATTCCGCTAGGCATGTGGGACTTGTGGATGGAGCCCTTAATTCGCTTAACCAGGATTCACGGGTGGTCAATCTGTTGAAATCAGAGCACTACATTTTGGCCACCGTGCTCGATCCTAGATTTAAAGCCTACCTTGTATCTCTCTTTCCGGCAGACACAAGTCTGCAGAGGTTCAAAAAGACCTGCTGGTGAGAAAATTGTCTAGTCAAGCGGAACGTGACACGTCAACATCTCCTCCTTCACATTCTCCCGCAACTGGAGGTGCGAGGAAAAGGCTAAGAATTCCGAGCCCACCCGCTGGCGGTGATGCAGGGCAGTCTGGAGTGAGTGCTGACATCTGGTCTGGACTGAAGGACCTGCCAACGATTACTGACATGTCGTCTACTGTCACTGCATATGATTCTCTCACCATTGAAAGAATGGTGGAGGATTATATGAGTGACCGCATCCAAGTAGGCACGTCACACAGTCCGTACGTATACTGGCAGGAAAAAGAGGCAATTTGGAGGCCCTTGCACAAACTGGCTTTATTCTACCTAAGTTGCCCTCCCTCCAGTGTGTACTCCGAAAGAGTGTTTAGTGCAGCCGCTCACCTTGTCAGCAATCGGCGTACGAGGTTACTTCCAGAAAATGTGGAGAAGATGATGTTCATCAAAATGAATTATAATCAATTCCTCTGTGGAGACATTCACCAGCAGCAATTGCCTCCAGAAAGTACACAGGGACCTGAGATGGTGGATTCCAGTGGGGACAAATTAATAATCTGTGAGGAGTGGGATGTACACAGTGAAAGGGGTGAGGAATCGGAGGATGATGATGATGAGGTGGACATCTTGCCTCTGTAGAGCCAGTTTGTGCAAGGAGAGATTGATTGCTTCTTTTTTTGGTGGGGGCCCAAAACAACCAGTCATTTCAGTCACAGTCGTGTGGCAGACCCTGTCGCTGAAATGATGGGTTTGTTAAAGTGTGCATGTCCTGTTTATACAACATAAGGGTGGGTGGGAGGGCCCAAGGACAATTCCATCTTGCACCTCTTTTTTCTTTCATTTTTCTTTGCATCATGTGCTGTTTGGGGACTATTTTTTTGAAGTGCCATCCTGTCTGACACTGCAATGCCACTCCTAGATGGGCCAGGTGTTTGTGTTGGCCACTTGGGTCGCTTAGCTTAGTCACACAGCTACCTCATTGCGCCTCTTTTTTTCTTTGCATCATGTGCTGTTTGGGGACTATTTTTTTAATCTGCCATCATGTCTGACACTGCAGTGCCACTCCTAGATGGGCCAGGTGTTTGTGTTGGCCACTTGGGTCGCTTAGCTTAGTCACACAGCTACCTCATTGCGCCTCTTTTTTTCTTTGCATCATGTGCTATTTGGGGACAATTTTTTTAATCTGCCATCCTGTCTGACACTGCAGTGCCACACCTAGATGGGCCAGGTGTTTGTGTCGGCCACTTGGGTCGCTTAGCTTAGTCACACAGCGACCTTGGTGCGCCTCTTTTTTTCTTTGCATCATGTGCAGTTTGGGGACAATTTTTTTGAAGTGCCATCCTGCCTGACACTGCAGTGCCACTCCTAGATGGGCCAGGTGTTTGTGTCGGCCACTTGTGTCGCTTAGCTTAGCCATCCAGCGACCTCGGTGCAAATTTTAGGACTAAAAATAATATTGTGAGGTGTGAGGTGTTCAGAATAGACTGAAAATGAGTGTAAATTATGGTTATTGAGGTTAATAATACTATGGGATCAAAATTACCCCCAAATTCTATGATTTAAGCTGTTTTTGAGGGTTTTTTGTAAAAAAAAAACCGAATCCAAAACACACCCGAATCCGACAAAAAAATTTCAGGGAGGTTTTGCCAAAACGCGCCCGAATCCAAAACACGGCCGCGGAACCGAATCCAAAACCAAAACACAAAACCCGTAAAAATGTCCGGTGCACATCACTAATTTATACACGTAACACCACAGAGGAGATACTTATACACGTTACACCACAGAGAAGCCGCTTATACACGTTACATACAACACAGAGGAGACGCTTATACACGTTACACCACTGCGGAGACGCTTATACATGTTACACCACAGGGGAGCCGCTTATACACATTATACCACAGTAGAGCTGCTTATACACATAACACCACAGAGGAGCCACTTATACATGTTACACCACAGAGGAGCCACTTATACATGTTACACCACAGAGGAGCCGCTTATACACGTTACACCACAGAGATGCTGCTTACACATGTTGCACCACAGAGGAGCCGCTTATACACGTTACACCACAGAGGAGCCACTTATGCACGTTACACCACAGAGGACACGCTTTAACACATTACACCACAGTAGAGCCACTTGTACAGATTACACCACAGAGGAGCCGCTTATACACGTTACACCACAGAGGAGCCGCTTATACACATTACACCACAGAGGAGACGCTTATACACGTTACACCACAAAGGAGCCGCTTATACACGTTACACCACAGAGGAGCCGCTTATACACGTTACACCACAGAGGAGACGCTTATACACGTTACACCACAAAGGAGCCGCTTATACACGTTACACCACAGAGGAGACGCTTATACACGTTACACCACAAAGGAGCCGCTTATACACGTTACACCACAGAGGAGCCGCTTATACACGTTACACCACAGAGAAGACGCTTATACATGTTACACCACAAAGGAGCGGCTTATACACGTTACACCACAGAGGAGCCGCTTATACACATTACACCACAGAGGAGCCGCTTATACACATTACACCACAGAGGAGACGCTTATACACGTTACACCACAAAGGAGCCGCTTATACACGTTACACCACAGAGGAGCCGCTTATACACGTTACACCACAGTAGAGCTGCTTATACACGTTACACCACAGGGGAGCCGCTTATAAATGTAACACCACAGAGTAGCCGCTTATACACGTTACATCACAGATTAGACGCTTATACACGTTACACCACAGTAGAGCCGCTTATACACGTTACACCACAGAGGAGCCACTTATACACGTTACACCACTGAGGAGCCGCTTATACACGTTACACCACAGAGGAGCCGCTTATACACGTTACATAGATTGTATAGGGGGCACACTGAGACACACATATGCAGCAGGTCCCACGGGAACACTGACACCCACACATAGACCAGGAGCACACTGAAACAAAACAGACTGTATATGAGCACATTGACACATACAGAGGGACCAGGGGCACACTGACACACAGATTGTATATGGGCACACTGACATACAGCATGTCCGCCAGGCAGAGAAACGTACATTCTAAATCCCCTCTCTGTCACAGGGCAGCTTCAGCTCCCCCTTGTTTAGATACTGCTGCACTGTGTGTCCCAGTCCCTCCCCCGGTTCCCAGGCATGGTGGAAGGGCTGTTTGCTCAGGACTGCCGGAGACAGCCTCATCATGCGGCACTCCCCCTCCCCCGGCTGACCACTGTGTCTGCTCCCGCCCAGCCCGGCACCATACGGCTGTGGCATCTATCCCGCCCCAGACCAATTTATGCATATGTAATGAGTGGCGTGATGTCACTGCGCTACGCCGCTCCTCATTACATATGCACTACGGAGGAGGGGAGGTTCTCAGCAGCAGCGCAGCACTCATTATCACTGTGTGTTAATGATAGACAGTGATGTTAGTGAAACTCGTGGTACGCAGCCAGAGGAGCGCCCTCTATGTGCGGCGCCTTACTCGACTGCGTACTGTGCGTATGTGTAGGGCCGGGCGTGCCCTGATCCCCGGCCGGGTCCCTCTGACCCACGGGGCCCCGTACGGGTGTCCCCTTTGTCCCCCCTGTCACCGGGCCCGGAAGGGTTTCAGTGTGATATCCCGGTTGACAACATGCCAACGGTCACATGATTGAAACCGGCATCCCAACATTAAAGATCCCAACATCGGAGGGGGTAAGTATTTTACCCCCTCACCCATCCCATAACCCTTAGGGAGCTAGGGCTATACCCCCCACCCCACCCCACCCCCCTAGTGCCTAACCCCCCCCCCCCCAGTTCCTAACCCCCACCCGGGACCTAACATTAAAAGTTAGGCCGCCACTTACCTTCGGGATATTGTCTGTAGGTATTCTGGCGCCGTTCTCCTGAGGGGTGTCGGGATTCCGGTGTCACATGACCGCCAATAGCCGGCCTAAAGCATCCCATGGAAGAAAGTGGTAGTCTGCAGATCTTCAGACTGAGTGACGTCTTGTCTAGCAATATTGGTCATTGTTTTAATGTCATTTTACAGTTAGGTTAGACACAAATGTATTGGTGCCGTATTCCTCCCTTAATTTCTTCAACAGGAGGCGGAAAGTAACAATGTAACAATTGCAATTATAATTGTATGGGCATTCATTCTGAACTTGTGTGTAAAACTACGCCATCCTGAGATGGCGTACAGACCCCGATAGTCCTCACAAGCTGCAGTTTACAGCTCCCCGCCGTTCCCTCAGTCGTTCCAGGCTCTCAGACACATGCATCCTCCGATCCTGTGCTTACTACTTGCTCTGAGTGTGCCGGGAAGGGGGGTAGGGGCAGCAGACAGCAACGGCAGCGGGGGGCAGCAGTTCTGATCAGAGGGGTTACAGTCTTTACTGGGGGGCTGTAACTCTGACCAAGGTAGGGTTAGAAAACAGTGGTGGGGTAGGCGGGGCACATGGTGGGGGCTGCAGCTCTGACTGGGGGGGAGGGGTGTTAAAGACAGCAGCAGCATAAGGAAATCCTTAGGTACTATCAGATGTAGTGTGAAAGTATAACAATTCCAAAAAGCTAACTCCGCAAAAAGAGCAGCTTTTCCTAAGTGGTACTTTAGTTAATGAGGCATGAAGAATGAGGCATGAAGAATGAGGCATGAAGAATGCCTCAGAAATGATTATTGATTTTACAGTGAGTTCAAAACTCAATTTTCACCTCTGACATTTTTATCATAATGAATAGACCCCGTAGGAAGCTAGTGGCTGGTACTGGGTCCTGTCCTGTGAAGGTATAACGGGGTATATGGCTTATGGCCCTCATTCCGAGTTGATCGCTAGCTGCCGTTGTTCGCAGCGCAGCAATCAGGCAAAAAATCGGCACTTCTGCGCATGCGTATGGTGCGCACTGCTCACGTGCATTGTACTTTCACAAAAGCCGATGCAGTTTTACACAAGCTCTAGCGACGCTTTTCAGTCGCACTGCTGGTCACAGAGTGATTGACAGGAAGTTGGTGTTTCTAGGTGGTAACTGACCATTTTCGGGGAGTGTGTGGAAAAACGCAGGCGTGTCAGATACAAACGCAGGAGTGGCTGGGGAAACGGGGGTGTGGCTGGCCGAACGCAGGGCGTGTTTGTAACGTCAAAACAGGAACTAAACAGACTGAAGTGATCGCAAGCTAGGAGTAAGTCTCGAGCTACTCAGAAACTGCACAATCTTTTTTTTGTAGCAGCGCTGCGATCCTTTCGTTCGCACTTCTGCTAAGCTAAGATACACTCCCAGAGGGCGGCGGCCTAGCGTTTGCACTGCTGCTAAAAGCAGCTAGCAAGCGAACAACTCGGAATGAGGGCCTATGGGGGTCATTCCGAGTTGTTCGCTCGTTATATTTTTCTCGCAACGGAGCGATTAGTCGCTAATGCGCATGCGCAATGTCCGCAGTGCGACTGCGCCAAGTAAATTTGCTATGCAGTTAGGTATTTTACTCACGGCATTACAAGGTTTTTTCTTCGTTCTGGAGATCGGAGTGTGATTGACAGGAAGTGGGTGTTTCTGGGCGGAAACAGGATGTTTTATGGGTGTGTGTGAAAAAACGCAGCCGTTTCAGGGAAAAACGCGGGAGTGTCTGAAGTAACGGGGGAGTGTCTGGGCGAACGCTGGGTGTGTTTGTGACGTCAAACCAGGAACGAAACTGACTGAACTAATCGCAGTGTAGGAGTAAGTCTCGAGCTACTCAGAAACTGCAAAGAAATTTCTAATCGTAATTCTGCTAATCTTGCGTTCGCAATTCTGCTATGCTAAGATTCACTCCCAGTAGGCGGCGGCTTAGCGTGTGCAATGCTGCTAAAAGCAGCTAGCGAGCGAACAACTCGGAATGAGGGCCCTGGTTTGACGTCACAAACACACCCAGCGTTCGCCCAGACACTCCCCCGTTTCTACAGACACTCCAGCGTTTTTCCCAGAAACGCCAGCGTTTTTTCGCACACTCCCAGAAAACGGACAGTTTCCGCCCAGAAACACCCACTTCCTGTCAATCACACTACGATCACCAGAACGATGAAAAATCCTCGTTAGGCCGTGAGTAAAATACCAAACTTTTGTGCTAATTTACTTGGCGCAGGCGCACTGCGAACATTGCGCATGCGCAGTTTGCGACTAATCGCTCTGTAACGAAAAAAAATAACGAGCGAACAACTCGGAATGAGGGCCCATGGCCCTCATTCCGAGTTGTTCGCTCGCTAGCTGCTTTTAGCAGCTTTGCACACGCTAAGCCGCCGCCTACTGGGAGTGAATCTTAGCTTTGCAGAATTGCGAACGAAAGATTAGCAGAATTGCGACTAGAAATTTTTTAGCAGTTTCTGAGCTCGAGACTTACTCTGCCACTGCGATCAGTTCAGTCAATTTCGCTCCTGGTTTGACATCACAAACACACCCAGCGTTCGCCCAGACATTCCCCCGTTTCTTCAGACACTCCCGCGTTTTTCCCAGAAACGGCTGCGTTTTTTCGCACACACCCTTAAAACGTCCAGTTTCCACCCAGAAACACCCACTTCCTGTCAATCACACTCCGATCACCAGAACGAAGAAATTTCTTCGTTAAGCCGTGAGAAAAATACCAAACTTTTTAGCAAATTTACTTGGCGCAGGCGCACTGCGAACGTTGTGCATGCGCAGTTTGCGACTAATCGCACCGATAAGAAAAAAAATAACGAGCGAACAACTCGGAATGAGGGCCCATGCGCACTGCAGGTGGGGCAGATATAACATTTGCAGAGAGAGTTAGATTTGGGTGGGTTATTTTGTTTCTGTGCAGGGTAAATACTGGCTGCTTTATTTTTACACTGCAATTTAGAATTCAGTTTTAACACACCCCACCCAAATCTAACTCTCTCTGCAGTGGCGTAAGTTCATCACAGTTGCCCGGAGGCAGGATAAATATTGGTGCCCCCCTATTTCCTATATTAAGATAAATATATGTGTGTGTGTGTGTGTGTGTGTGTGTGTGTGTGTGTGTGTGTGTGTGTGTGTGTGTGTGTGCGCATGTGTGTGTGTGTGTGTGTGTGTGTGTGTGTGTATATATGGAGTGTTCTGAAAAAAAATGTTTATACTGTATTTATAAATCACACATTTCTTAGCAGTCATACCCAGAATTAGAACCCATGACCTGTTACACTAACAGCAGACACATTACTGATGGAGCTATTTGCTCCTGTAGAGGAAGCATGAGAATTCTAACTATATGAAGTTACGTGTAATTGTCAGAGAAGTATCTTCCTATCAGGGACGTTGCTTCCTATAGTTAAAACTCTCATATTTCCTATACAGGAGCAAACAGCTTCATCAGTAAGGTGTCTGCTTCCAGTGTAATAGGTTGTGGTTTCTAATCCTGGGTGTGATACTTGTAAAATGTGTATATTCAGTATATTAAAGAGGGTGTGATTTGTAAGGTGCAGGGACCAGAGAGGAAGTCGGCCACTGAAAAGACAGCGACAGCTATCATTTAACTTAATTCAATGGTGTAGTGGAGTAGAGGTGCCCCCCTTCAGAGCAGGAGCCCGGCGGCAGATGACTCCGTTGCCTCCCAAAGTTCTGCCTCTGTCTCTCTACACATGTTATATCTGCCCCTCCTGCAGTGCACATGGGTGGTCATTCCGAGTTGTTCGCTCGCTAGCTGCTTTTAGCAGCATTGCACACGCTAGGCCGCCATGTGTATCTTAGCTTAGCAGGATTGGCGAAGAAAGATTAGCAGAACTGCTACTAAAAATTTTCAAGCAGTTTCTGAGTAGCTCCAGACCTACTCACAGATTGCGATCACCTCAGTCCGTTTAGTTCCTGCTTTGACGTCACAAACACACCCTGCGTTCGGCCAGCCACTCCCCCGTTTCTCCAGACACTCCTGTGTTTTTCCCTGACACGCCTGCATTTTTTAGCAAACTCCCGGAAAACGCTCAGTTACCACCCAGAAACACCCCTTTCCTGTCAATCACTCACCGATCAGCAGTGCGACAGAAAAGCGCCGCAAGAACACCAGCAAATCTACTAAGTTTTCTGTAAAATAACTTAGCGCATGCGCTCTGCGTACCATGCGCATGCGCATTTAGCAACAAATCGCAGCATAGCGAAAATCGTCAACGAGCAAACAACTCGGAATGACCACCAAGGTTTTGCTCAACTGCTAACAAATTTGCTGCTGCGATCAACTCAGAATTAGGCCCATTGTGTATGTAAATACATCACTTCTCATCTGTCTCTTGTTCTCCGGTCCTAATTCATGTTTGTATGGAATTGCACAGCTGCATGCATCTGTGAGATCCAAGTGCTACTTCTGAGGATGCAACCTTAGATCCCCATCCCATTGAAGACAAAACTGAGGCCCTTTGGGTGACCATAGAAACAGTAGCGGATCTTGCCACGGGCAAGCAGGACTTTTGCCCGGGGCGCCACCTTCCGGAGGGCGCTGGCGCCGTCCGGAGGGCGCCGCACCATGGCAAGATCCGCCACTGCTGTGCCCTCCGCTGCCCGCTGTGTCCCCCAGCTCTGCGGCTGTGGTCCCGGCTGTGGTCCCCTGTGAAGGGAACTAGACGCATAGCGTCTAGTTTCCCTTCGCGGAGAGGACCTTTGCTACACGTCTAATTTCCCTTCGTGGAGAGGACCTTTTGCTGTGCGGTGCGCGATGACGTCATCGCGCACCGCTCAGCATTTAAGCGGCGCTTCTACTGTACAGAGGGCGTGACTGGCCACGCCCCCTGTATTAAGCCACGCCCCATTCCCTGCCCGGGGCGCCGAGGGCCCTCGAACCGGCCCTGCATAGAAACAAGGGAGAAGTCAATTCTTCATATTGGGTTGATATACAGGCCACCAGGTCAGAAAGAGGAACTGGGCAAGAACCTATTGCAGGACATCACTAAAATGGTATTAAAAGGAGAGGTAATAATCATGGGAGACTTTAATCTTTCTGGTGTAAAGTAAACTGGGAGGTGTCTATTGTTAGTTCCACTAGAAGTAGGGACATTGTGAATTTCTTGCAGGGAGCATCTCTCCACCAATTGGTGAAGGAGCCCACACAGAAAGATGCAATATTAGACCTAATACAAATGGAGACAGAATATCGGACTTAAATGTGGGTGCAAACCTGGGATCCAGTGATCATCAAGCAGTATGGTTCAGCATAAAGACAGAGACTGACTCATCCCATACAAAAACAAAGGTGTTGGATTTTAGGAAGGCTGATTTTGTAGGGATGGGAAAATGTATAAGTGATTCTTATGGGCCCTACACATTGGCCGACCCGCCGCCGAGCTGCCCGATGGCGGATACAGCCGACGGGCGACCCGGCGGCGGGGGGCAGTGACGGGGGGAGTGAAGTTTCTTCACTCCCCCAGTCACACGGGTCCGTAGCAGTGCAGGCAAATATGGACGATATTGTCCATATTGGCCTGCATGCACAGCCGATGAGGCACCAGCGATGAACGAGCGTGGGGCCGTGCATCGTTCATCGCTGGTGCCTCCACACTCAAAGATATGCACGGTATCTTGTTCATTAATGAACGAGATCGTTCATATCTTTGAGTGATGTCAGCCAGTGTGTAGGGCCTATTAGGCAGTGTGGAGGAACTTGGAAGCAGTGCAGTAGAGGTGGGAAACATTAAAAAGTGCAATATTAAAGGCAACAGACCTTTGTATCAAAAGTGTTAGGAAAAACACAGGGAAAAGGAAGCCAGTGTGGTTTGCGAAAGAAGTAGCAAATATTGTGAAAGAAAAAAAGATGGCTTTTAAGAAATATAAGCAGGCACAAAATAATGAAGACAAAGATATATCTTGTTAGACAGTAGGAGACTAAGATGGTAATCAGATGTGCAAAGGCACAAGCTGAGGAGAAAATGGCCCAGTCAGTGAGTAAAGGAGGCAAAACTTTTTTTTTAGGTATATAAGCAAAAAGATAAAAACAAAAGGCGGAATAATACGACTGAAGACAGAGACTGTGAGTCTTGTTGAGGGAGACAATGTAATAGCAGATCATCTTAATAATTAATGTTACTCAGTAGTCACTACTGAAAGAGAGGGGAAGGGGCCACAGTTAAGTTGCAGGGATATTCAGAAAAATGAAACAAGTACATTTACAGAGGAGAAGGTCCTAACAGAACTCTCAAAGCTGAAAGTGGACAAATCTATGGGGCCAGATGGGATACATCCAAGGATACGAAAAGAGCTTGAGGGTTGCTGGTAGCACCATTAACAGAATTATTCAACCAGTCACTAGCTACAGGAGTAATTCTAGAGGACTGGAAAAGAGCGAACGTAGTCCCACTGCACAAAAGTGGAAGCAAGGAAGAGGCAAGCAACTACCAACCAGTGAGCCTTACATCAGTAGTAGGGAAATTGATGGAAACATGCTTAAAAAGAACGAATTGTAGATTATCTCAAATCCAGCAATTTACAGGATCCGAAACAGCATGGATTCACTGGGGGAAGATCATGTCAAACAAACCTAATTGACTTTTTTGACTGTGTGACTAAAGTAATAGATAAAGGTGGAGCCGCTAGATTTTTAGGCACTGGCCAGCCTGTGTAAACAGAGGCTTCCTCAGGCTGGCCATCAGATATGGACTGTGTGACTAAAGTAATAGATAAAGGTGGAGCCACAGATATAGCTTATCTAGACTTCAGCTTTTGACACTTTTGGCAATGTCCCACATTGCAGACTGCTAAATAAATTTGAAAGCTTGGGATTGGATAGAAAACAGAGAGTTGTAGTAAATTGAGTGCATACACAGGAGGGCAATGCTACCAGTGGATTAACCCAGGGATCTGTACTTGGACCAGTGCTTTTTAATATCTTTATTGGTGACATTGCAAATGGCATTAAAGGGAAAGTATGCCTTTTTGCAGATGACACAAAGATATGTAACAGGGTAGACACACCAGGAGGGGTACAACAAATGATTGAGGATCTAGGTAGACTAGAGCAATAGTCAATAGCATTACAGTTTAATGCCAAAAAATGCAAAATCATGCACTTGGGTCTTAAAAATCCAAAGGCTAAATATAGTATTAATGGCTCTATAATGGAAACTACTGAGGCGGAAAGGGATTTAGGAGTCATTATTTCAGGTGACTTAAAGGCAGGTAAGCAATGTAACAAAGCAATAAGGCTAGTCAGATGCTTGGCTGCATAGGGAGAGGAATCAGCAGGAGAAAGAAAGGGGATGTATTCAAATGACCGCTAGTCGGGATCCCGGAAAAAATGTCACTGTATAGAGGTCATTAGTACGGCCTCATCTAGAATACTGTGTTCAATTCTGGAGGCCATATCTTTAGAAGGATATTAATACATTATAGACTGTACAAAGAAAGACAACTAAAATGGTGCATGGCCTACATCACAAAACATACCCAGAAAAACTAAAAAATCTCAATACAGTATGTATAGTTTGGAGCAGAGAAGGGAAAGGGGGGATATTATAGAGACTTTCAAATATATCAAGGGTTTTAACAAAGTCCAGGAGGTAAACATTCTTCAAATAAAGAGAAGCAATAGGACACAAGGACATGCACTGAGACTGGAAGAAGGTAGGTTTAGGGGAAATTTGAGGAAAAATTACTTCACAGAAAAAGTGTAATAGCCTCCCATCAATGGTGGTAGAGGCTAAGACAGTAGAGCAATTTAAACATGCATGGGCTAGACATAAGGATATCCTTATAAAGAAATAAGGCTCAAATAAGGTTTGAGGCAAAAAAGGGGCAGATTAGATGGGCCAAGTGGTTCTTATCTGCCATCACATTCTATGTTTGCATGTCCATCGCTAGATTTTTAGGCACTGGCCAGCCTGTGTAAACTGAGGCTTCCTCAGGCTGGCCATCAGATATGGACACACGGGTCAAGTAAGTCTGCGTCTAACGATGGCGTCACGACCAGTGGTGGATCCAGAGGTGGGGCTGCAGCAAAGTTCAAATAGGGGACCTACACCAACTCTCAGTAAATTTAAGATGACAGTTGGTGACGGTTGGTGTGCCTCCACTTTTTTAAATTAGGACTGCGTTGGAGCTGCCACTGGTCACGACGTAGATCCTGGACCCATCACACCTTCAAAACAGAGGTGACAAACCCTTTTTTGAAGAACAGTGCCCCCCCCCCCCCCCCAAAGCTGCACCATGCCAATCATGCTGCAGCTGATGTGTCTGCGAGTGATATCACAAGACCCATTCCGGACATGCACAGACATTACGGACACGTGCGGACCCCACACCACTGGATCTGAATTAGAAACTCAGGGGGTTATTCAGTATGGATCGCATCTTCTGCTAAAAAGCAGATTCTGCAATCTTTTCTATCGCATGCTGAGGACCACGCAGGGCAATGCCACCCAGCATGCTAAATGGCCTGCCCAGTGGCTGCGACCACAATTTAATTGCGGCCGCAGCAACTGTGGACGAACCCCTGCAGTTAGGCTGAGTATGCAGGCGGTCTGCCACCATTTTCTTGGTCGGGGCGGCTGCGTGACGTCACCAAAAATGCCACCGTCCTGCCCCCGTTTTGCCCGCACCGCCCCCGCAATGCTTCGTCATTGACCCCAACCGCCCCCGCGAGCGCCTCTGCCTGTCGGTAAGGCAGAGGCGTTTGCAGCCAATGCAATCAGATCGCATTGGCTGCTAGCGCACACACAGGACGGTACCTGCGCGTGCGCTCTAGTGCAGCCAACGGGGTTATTGTAGTCGCATTGATTAGGAATGCGACCTGAATAACTCCCTCTTTCTGCGATTCTTGCTAGGAAATGTGAGGTGAGGCTATCCATCCCTCACCGCCTATAAAAGTCAGTAAATGGCTTATGATATTGTCCCCCATGCTCCACTAATGACTGCAGAGGCTCCAGTCTATATCATTTAAGTGCTGAGATGATGTGAAAAACTAGAACACATTAAAAAATAAATTAACATTTTAAATGCTATGCCCTGTAAAGGCGACAGGAGAGTATATTACTTGTCACGAGTAGACGTCTGCCCGGATATATACTGTATGTGTCATATTTTATTTCATTTCTGACAAATGAAACCGTTTAATGTCACCGTGGGGTAAAATATTTGGAGAGTTAATAAAGCAAATTAGTGTAATGAGTTGAAATATTGTGCTTTAACCCTCATTAATGAAAGGTTCATGGAAGCTAAAAGAATCCTGTGAAAGTTACTTATAAACATTCATCATTTCCTTACATATAAGAGGACAAAGGGCCTGATCGCTCGCTAGGGTTTTTTTTTTTTAGCAGTACCGCGAACAGATAGTTGCTGCCATAGGGGAGTGTATTTAAGCTGTGCAAGTGTGCGATCGCATGTGTAGCAGAGATGTACAAACAGATCTTGTGCAGTCTCTGAGCAGCCCAGGACTTACTCAGCCGCTGCAATCACTTCAGCCTGTCCAGGACCGGAATTGACGCCAGGAACCCTCCCTGCAAACGCATGGACACGCCTGTGTTTTTCCAACCACTCCCTGAAAACAGTCAGTTGCCACCCACAAACGCCTTCTTCCTGTCAATCTCCTTGCGATCGCCCGTGTAAATGGATTCTTCGTACAAACCCATCGCTGAGCGGCGAACCGCTTTGTACCTGTGTGACGCGCCTACGCATTGCGGTGCATACGCATGTGCAGTTCTGACCTGATCACAGCGCTGCAAAAAAACGCTAGCGAGCGATCAAGTCTGAATTACCCCCTATGTGCACTGCAGGTGGGGCAGATGTAACATGTGCAGAGAGAGTCAGATTTGGGTGGGGTGTGTTCAAACTGAAATCTAAGTTGCAGTGTAAAAATAAAGCAGCCAGTATTTACCCTGCACAGAAACAATATAACCCACCCAATTCTAAATCTCTCTGCACATGTTATATCTGCCCCACCTGCAGTGCACCATGTTGGTTTTTTTTGCCCATTAGTGCGCTTTTTTTGTTTGCTAACAAACCTGAATAACCCCCAGGGTCTGATGAAGAAAAAAAAAAATCCAATTGTTCAGTGACCAATTTATTGAATGAGGGTCGATCATTGAAAGATCATTTTTGCCACCACTCCTGCACTTTTACCACCCCTACCGTAACCACCCTAAATGGTCCCTGCCTTTCAATCACTTTGCAGCCACATGTGCATTTGGCCAATAATCACTCAACTGCGGAAAAACTGGGTTTGAAATGAATACACTTCTCTGAATCCGTCCGAATGTTCACTCTTAACTGTGCACTCTGGGAATCATAATGTTACAAATGAATGCTATTAGAAAAAGACATTATACAGAGATGAGTTAAACAGAAGTGTTTCAATGTAGCTATCAGGGTGCCAGTACCAGGAATACTGTCTAGGATGGGATTCCAACTTAAGTCCTCAGTCACTCTCAACAGGTCATGCACAGGTTAGTTCATTTTAATTTTGCTGTGCCAGTACTTATCACACTAGCTTCCACTGACAGACATACTGAAAACATGACCTGTTGGGTATAGACCTTTCTGCCGACTGCGCCAACTTTCCAGCAATGTTTTCGGAAGGATGCCATATCCACCGGAGACAGCGAAAAGACTGGCACAGTACCATAGTCTTTTGCATCTCCTATGCCGGAATAATCTTTCATAGGCATTGCCAGCAAGATAGCGCTACATGATGAAGTAATAGTGGGCTGGCAATGCATATTGCATAGCCTGGTGTGACTGTTCAGGTTGCACGGTATGCCTCATGGCACCTGCCTTGACCCATGGACTTGTGTGTACTACATGCCCTGCGCCTATTATAGATAAGCCACTGCTGTTGGAGGTACTTGAGGACTGAGGTTGAAAAAACCCTGCCCTAAGACCTTGAAATCCAGGCTGTCCTCCAGAGCTAAGGCTTCTGCTTATAGTGAAAGGAACACATATTGCATCTGGGGCTGCACGGCGCCCAAATTGCGCACGCGCGTCATTGCCCAGCGACAGCCGTCGCTGGGCAACGACCAGAAGAAAGAAGAAAGTGATTGCTAGGGCGATCGCAAGAAGATTGACAGCAGGGAGGCGTTCCGGGGCGGATACTCACCGTTTTCGGAGGGTAGTGTGTCCAACGCAGGCGTGTCCAGGCGTTTGGAGGGCGGATGTCTGACGTCAATCCCGGGACCTGCATCGCTGGATCGATCGCACAGGGTAAGTAACTCTTACCCTTGTCTTGTTTTACGTGAAACTTTTTTAGCTTAGCAGGGCTGCACAAGCGATCGCAGCCCTGCTATGCAGAAATACACTCCCCCATAGGCGGCGTCTAGTTGATCGCACGGGCAGCAAAAAGTTGCTATGTGCGATCAACTCGGAATGACCCCCCCATTGTCTCTGGAATGTTTCCATAATGTATTGGGCGTTCCCAGGCGGTGACAAGGAGCAAGCTAAGCGCCCACACAGACGGTCCACCTTATAAGCGTGTTATGGAAGAGTCACAGACATGTAGAGTAGACGCTCAGCCGATCACACTAGCGGCCATACTCAGACGGTAGTGGTGCAAATTTCAATGGTGCGATGATGGTGCACCAAGCCGTATTTCAGCAACTACGAACCGCAGCGGTTGGTGTTTCAGTCCTGGCATATTCAGAAGCATGGATGTCCACCAGAGAAGGGCTTTGCAATGGCATTTGACCAACGTTTTAGAAGTGAGTGCGGCAAAAGCCCAACAGACATACGCTGTTGCGACCGACTCAGAGTTAATCCGTAAGTGTCACCAACTGTGCTTTCCTTAGAAAAACATGGGCTCGATGAAACTCTCATCAAGAGCATTGCATATTTATATGTTAAAACCCCTTTTTTTTAAGGGAAAATGAGCTAGAGAGATTTTGTCTCAAGACTAAATGCCTTCGCAACAATTAATGTGTTTGTAGCAATTAAATCACCGCGCAGAGTTATCATTGCAGGAAATGAATATGTAGAAAACTGTAATAAAAGAAAGATTGCTCCCTATCTTTATTGATCACGCTCACAGCTGCCGCATTAAATAATGTGTGCAAGCCAGGGTTTAGAGTCTAATTAATACAGATATTAAATAATAAATCACGACACGCAAATGTCAGTGCAGCCGAGAACATCCCCTCGCTGCTGCAATATGCATGAATATCAGCTGCAAATGTATTGTAAGACAAAATCATCAAAGGCCCTTTCCGCTGTCACACTACAAAAGCCAGAGATCATACACGTTCTCATTCGGATAAAATCCAATTATGACTTTAAAGGACAGAACTTACAGTGCTTTGCTCTTAGCGGGGGCTATGTAAAGATTACATCGGTAAGCTTCTTACTGCTGGGACTGAGCAGAGATCTATTCGTGACCTGTTTTGTCTTTTGAAATGGTAGAAGTCTAGCGGAAATCCAATGATCTTCATGTATGTACTTGCAGTTGTTCTGGAGTAGACGCCTGCTGAAACGATCAGCAAGGGACTGCTGCTCACTGACGGAAGGGCGAAAACTGACAGTATTGAGAGCAACAATACACTGCTCACTTTCTGGCTGCCTGGTTCTGCTACTGCACAAAAGGGAGAGCTACTGTACTGATATCAGTGTGATTTGGACAGGGGGCCCCCTGACAGAGGGGGGGCCAGGGTACAGTACGCTCTGCGCCCTCATCTTAATCTGGCAATGATTTGATGCTTGCTTCCAGCTATCTACAGTCTTTAAAATAATAGCTATGATTTGATTGGTTGCTCAGGGAAACTTCTCCAACTGCCCAGAGTATAAAATTTGATATATCGCCCCCTTGATTACAATGGCGTGGTACAATTATGGAGAGGACCCAAGCATATGAGTCAGGATAAAGAAAAAGGAAAGGTTGGGCCGGTAGAATGTCAGAAGACTTCAGAACTAGGGGTATTGTTACCAAAGGTCGATTTTCATTTATTTAAAATCGATATCGATGTTGTGTTTCAGGGGCTGAAACACAAATTTACTAACATAAAAAATCAATATTAAAAAAAATTGGCTGTTAGAAAATTTGTGTTTTAGCCCCTGAAACACAAAACTCTGATTTAGATCCAATCGAATAAGATCAACAAAAATCAACCTTTAGTAGATTTACACCATACTTGCCTAACTTGCTACCCCCTTCTCCGGGAGGAGACAGCGTTTTAGGCGCATGGGGGGCGTGGCTGGCTGCATGATGGGCCGCCTGAGGGGGCGTGATGACGGGGAAGTGGCAGTCCGGGGGGCGTGACATCATGATCGCGAAACTAGGCACTGTATAGAGTGATGCGGAGCTACAATGACGTGTTTCAGTGCGAATCGCGTCATCGTATCTCCTCGCCCGCCCACTTGTTTTCTGCTGTGGGTGGCCAAGGGGGGGGAGTAGAGGGCCTGACAGGGAAAACGGGAGGCTTAGGCCCACATGATTTTCGGGAGCCTCCCGGCCATTCCGAGAGGGTAGGCAAGTATGATTTACATTACACCATGGCTTTCAATGTAGATAGAGGTCAGAACCGGGACTGGATAAATACCAGTAAGTCAATTAAGGAAAGCAAAAAGGGCCAACAATGTGTATCCTCAGCCTCCGCTGTTTTTGGAGACTCCTATAAGAATGAAGGTTGCTAGGGATCGACTTCAGCTTCATACCTCCCAACCTACGGAGGCCTGTTTGGAGGGGCCTGGGTCAGTTACACATTGGGCAGGGAGAGAGGGGAAACTGGGCTGCAGAGGGTAAAGGGGGATGAGCAGCACTAATCTACTCTCTCTCCCTGCATGATGTCCCTGTATAAAACATCCAGCTCATAGTTCCATCTGCACAGATTGGTAAAATTAGCTTGCGTACAAATGCCCCGTTACCGCCCAGATATTCTCATTCCTCCACAAGTGGAAATGTGACTGGTATGGTATGACACAGAATCAGCCATAGATGTGTGCACACAACTATAGCGCATGTGCTACAAGAAAACAAGCAAGGTACTGTGTATTCGCAAAACTGATTTGCGTTCAGCTCCACAGTTGTTCATTTTGATTTATTTTGGCACCGAGATGCTGAGTTTCTTTCCAACCAGGATGCTATCTGCAAGGGGTTTGCATATTCTCTCTCTCTGTGTTTGTAGGCTATCTCTGTGTGCTTCAGTTCTAAGTTACATTTGCTTGTGTCTGTTTTTGTATGTGGCAGGGGATATAGGGCCTAACTCAGACCTGATCGCAGCAGCAAAATCTCTAATGGGTAAAACCATGTTGCACTGCAGGTGGGGCAGATGTAACATGTGCAGAGAGAGTTAGATTTGGGTGGGTTATTTTGTTTCAGTGCAGGGTAAATACTGGCTGCTTTATTTTTACACTGCAATTTAGATTTCAGTTTGAACACAACTCACCCAAATCTGACTCTCTCTGCATATGTTACATCTGCAGGGATCAGTAATGAATCTCATGAGATACAAATATTAAATTCTTTATGACCAGAGGATTTCACCTCTCTTATGGCCAAGCCAACTTCCAAGTTTCGTCCTTTGTCTGCTTCACTTACAATAATGTAAATTTTTGCTAGTTAACCAAAGTGAATTGTACAATATTCAACCTGTGTAAAACAGGACTGGCATCACAAATAATTTCTCATAATGCCTAAAAGATTTAATAATACTACTTTGTAAGTTCTGCTCCTTTCAGGAAATAATAAAATGCAGGTGCACACTCTAAGCCCTGAGAATACTGATAAAACAATTATAATAAACTCTACAATTTAACATGGAGTGGAGAGGTTATTAGCACATGTAGGCCAAAAATGTGGGGGCCACCTACCATATCACGGTGACCTTATTAGGTGGGTCACTCACATCCTTAATACTGATATATTATATAAATGTATCCAGGTCTTACCTATTATAGTGCCTATTCTAATATGTAGACAGCAATTCAAGGACCTATACTAATTAAAAAAACCTAAGTGGGGTGCTAGTCCAGGTGGGTGGGGTGCTAGCCCAGGTAGAAGGGGTCTCCACCTCCAAGTGTACGTACTAAAGAGAAGGGGAGATGGACTGCACACCCTCATTTTAAACATAAGAGGTGCTACCATGCTGAGACTTGTAGTGTCACGCAGGAAAAAAGAAAATGCTTGTGCATACTCTAAGCACTAAGAACACTGTTAATTTAAACAATTATAATACAATCTGCAATCTAACATGGAGTAAAATTGAGGTATTTATCACATGTCTGGCCAAAAATGCAGGCCAACCTATCACGGCACAGTGATTTCATCATGTGGGACCCTAACATTCCTAATACTGACATATTATATACATGTATTTAGGGCTTATCTATAATAGTGCCCATTCTAATATGTTTAAAATTATGGTGTGCATTCCAGCCCCCCAACCAGCACATTTTCTTTTTCCCATGTGGCACTACAAGTCTCAGCATGGTAGCGCCTCTTATGTTTACAATTAGACTGTGCAGTCTACACCCCCCCTTCTAAGTTCTGCGCCTTTGCAAATGAGGAGAGGCAGACAAACTTGGGAATTAAGAACCCTGCCTACATTCAGTGTAAACATTCAGTGTAAACATTCAGTGTAAACAACAGGCTGAATACAATACAGCACAGGTTCTCAAACTCGGTCCTCAGGACCCCACACAGTGCATGTTTTGCAGGTTACCCAGCAGGAGCACAGGTGTATTAATTACTCACTGACACATTTTAAAAGGTCCACAGGTGGAGCTAATTATTTCACTTGTGATTCTGTGAGGAGACCTGCAAAACATGCACCGTGTGGGGTCCTGAGGACCGAGTTTGAGAACCTGTGCAATACAGGATGAGTATCCCTTATCCAAATATTCCGAAATACGGAATATTCCAAAATACGGAATATTTTGAGTGAGAGTGAGATAGTGAAACCTTTGTTTTCTGATGGATCAGTGTACACAGACTTTGTTTAATACACAAAGTTATTAAAAATATTATATTAAATGACCTTCAGGCTGTGTGTATAAGGTGTATATGAAACAAATTAATTGTGTGAATGTAAACGCACTTTGTTAAATGCACAAAGGCCCTCATTCCGAGTTGTTCGCTCGTTATTTTCCTTCGCATCGCAGCGATTTTCCGCTAATTGCGCATGCGCAATGTTCACACTGCGGCTGCGTCAAGTAAATTTGCTAAGAAGTTTGGTATTTTACTCACGGCATTACCAGGTTTTTTCTTCGTTCTGGTGATCGGAGTGTGATTGACAGGAAGTGGGTGTTTCTGGGCGGAAACTGGCCGTTTTATGGGTGTGTGCGAAAAAAACGCTGGCGTTTCTGGGAAAAACGCGGGAGTGTCTGAAGAAACGGGGGAGGGTCTGGGCGAACGCTGGGCGTGTGTGTGACGTCAAACCAGGAACGAAACTGACTGAACTGATCGCAGTGTAGGAGTAAGTCTCGAGCTACTCGGAAACTGCAAAGAAATTTCTATTCGCAATTCTGCTACTCTTTCGTTCGCAATTCTGCTAAGCTAAGATACACTCCCAGAGGGCGGCGGCCTAGCGTGTGCACTGCTGCTAAAAGCAGCTAGCGAGCGATCAACTCGGAATGAGGTCCATTGTCAAGAAACCACTCTCCTGTGCGAATTTGCAAAAGTATTCAACCCCTAAAAAGTGAACAAATTTGTCTATATTTTATATATCTTTCTTTAGGAATTGATACAAATTAATATTCAAGCACTTGGATATTATACTGAAGCCTTTTCCTAACTTGTGTCTATATTCTGGAGATGTATCAAAAGTGTAGAAGTGGACAGGTGGAGATATTACCCATAGCAAATAGACAGCTTCTGCCATTTATAAAGCACAGTCTGTAAAATACTCTGTAGAATATGATTGGTTGCTCTGGGCAACTTATCCCCTTCTTCACTTTTTAGAAGACTTGATACATCTCGCCCTTTAGCTTAATTTTCTTAGACTGCTCTTCATTTCCACAACTAGCTCAGAATCACTGTATGATCAATGTTATTTGACTTAAGGGGTTCTGTTATCCATGAAAGCTGGCCTTTATAATGATTTGCAGGTAGACGCTACTTAATAGCCAATTTTTAGGGCAATATCTTTCATCAGTGTAAACTTGGAGCATCCACAGCACAGGGATTGAATACTTTTGCAAGCAGCGTTTTTACTGTTTTAAATCTGCAGACGAGTAATGATGAGTTTGAAAATGTACTTTAAGAGCCAACTGGTTCACAATATAAATACTGTACTGAACAAAGGTGGTAATTCTGAGTTGTTCGCTCGCTAGCTGCTTTTAGCAGCATTGCACACACTAGGCCGCCGCCCTCTGGGAGTGTATCTTAGCTTAGCAGAATTGCTAACGAAAGGTTAGCAGAATTGCTATTAAATAATTCTTTGCAGTTTCTGAGTAGCTCCGGACCTACTCGTAGATTGCGATCACCTCAGTCCGTTTAGTTCTTGGTTTGACGTCACAAACACGCCCTGCGTTCGGCCAGCCACTCCCCCGTTTCTCCAACCACTCCTGCGTTTTTCCCTGGCACGCCTGCGTTTTTTAGCACACTCCCGGAAAACGCTCAGTTTCCACCCAGAAACGCCCCTTTCCTGTGAATCACTCACTGATCAGCAGTGTGACTGAAAAGCGCCGCTCGAGCAACAGCAAAACTACTAAGTTTTGTGTTAAATAACTTAGCGCATGCGCTCTGCGTACCATGCGCGTGCGCATTTTGCACCAGATCGCAGCATAGCGAAAATCGGCAGTGAGCGAACAACTCGGAATGACCCCCAAAGTTCCATAAAGTGTTATTTGCAATGCACATAAGTCTTTCGACTTTTGGGGATTGAATACTTTTGCAAGTCACTGTGTATTTGTAAACATTATCTATGTCTGATGCAAAACTCATGCCTCCTATCAACAGCATAATGATTGTTCCAATAATTTCATCTTCATCAGTTTCTTACGATCAGGGGTGATGGACTGGGGCTCTTAATCAACAGCAGTGGGGCAGAGAGGGAGGGAGAGCGTGAACTAATTACACGGGCTCCTTGGAGGGGGGACCTGGGTCCATGCACCCCCATACCACCTCCCCTTATATGTCAGCCGACAGCTGCAACCTCTTTCTCCAGCCCTGCAAAAAGCTGGAAAAGGGGGGTGAGCAATTGCACAAATCGCACCCCCTCCTGGATCTGACGCTGGCTAAGGGGCACATGGCGACCCCCACTGCAAATCGGTGCCACTTTGTGGCACCTAAAAAGTATTTCCCACACTTATTTTTTTTAAGGGGGCATGGCCAAACTTCCACAATTAGGCCACACCCATTTAATGACCTAGGAATCCTTTCTACAGCCATAATTAGCAGTGTAGGTGTGCACACAAAAAGGGGGCTTGGTCGTGTGCCGTTGTATAGGTTATTGCGCTACTGCACATGCTCAGGAAAATGATGCCTGCAAAATTCCTTTGCAACATACCTTTAATAAATATGCCCCTTAAATTTGGACTCTTTGGTAAGCCAAACATATACAGTATACAGACATACCCAAAAAAGGCATATTTACATATGTATGCAAAAAAGCTATACATATGACATATGACATATACATAAATATATACTGTATATATACCTATATAACTCCCCTTTTAATTAAACCTTTATCAAAATGACTTATCTATAGTAAGTATGCAACCGAGGACCCTATCTGCAGAGCACTTTATAAAGCCATGTGCGTGTTTTCAATCAGGTTTCCACTAAGCTCAATGAATGAAATGATGTGCAATACGATTTAAAAAAAAATTGAAGATATTACATTAAAAATTGCTCAATGCAGCATTACAATTTCAGGGCTGCACCATTAAGAGTGACATGATCCATTGGTAATGCACCCTTTTTGCATATGTGCAGAAAAATGCATTTAAGCATCGCCGATGTGAATAGACCCTCATTCCATTCATCCAGCTGAACAGAGTCCTGCGTATTATGGGGGTCATTCCGAGCTGATCGCTCGCTAGCTGTTTTTAGCAGCCGTGCAAACACTATGCCGCCTCCCACTGGGAGTATTTTAGCTTAGCAGAAGTGCGAACGAAAGGATCGCACAGCGGCTACAAAATAATTTTGTGCAGTTTCAGAGTAGCTCCAGACCTACTCAGCGCTTGCGATCACTTCAGACTGTTCAGTTCCTGTTTTGACGTCACAAACACGCTCTGCGTTCGCCCAGCCACGCCTGCATTTTTCCTGGCACGCCTGCGTTTTTTCGAACACTCCCTGAAAACGGTCAGTTGACACCCAGAAACGCCCACTTCCTGTCAATCACTCTGCGGCCAGCAGTGCGACTGAAAAGCTTCGCTAGACCTTGTGTGAAACTACATCGGCCGTTGTGAAAGTACGTCGCATGTGCTCATTGCACCGCATACGCATGCGCAGAAGTGCCTTTTTTTGCATCATCGCTGCGCAGCGAACATTTTCAGCTAGCGATCAACTCGGAATGCCCCCCTATAAGACAAGACAAAAAAAGGAGAAAAAGAAGAAACTCTTTTTTGGGTGCACTCTTGAGAAAGCAAATAGAAGACTGAAATAAAGCAAAATGAAAACATATTGTATTTATTAATCCATAATTAAAACAGTTGGTATATCCTGATCAAACATATAGTGAACAAACACAAAGTTTTAATACTCTTTTCATCTGTTGTTCAAATGCATAGGCTAACATAGCCTAAGGGCACACACGGGATATGGCATTGCACTCCAGGTTCACTAAATTGATTTAAAAATTAATTTCATTCCTTTCTTGCAAAGAATGGTATCTGCGGATGTCCGTATTAAATAGAACGGTTGAGGTAATTGATCAAGGGAATTTTTTTTTCGTACTTACTTCTGTGAGTCTGCCTCACTGACCTTCACCTCAAATGGTGTTTGAGTTAAATATATTGAACCTGTGACATTCATACTTATTAAATACTGTATGTCCAGTAAGTGTGAGTAGGACTCATCCTCAAGACATCTCTACACGAGTCATCTATTTGTGTAACCCACATTCTAGGAATATGTTAAACATTAAAAGTGTTTATTAAGTGATGTATCACTTTTTTATTGTAGGAAAGAAAAACAAGGGTAGGGTACAGAAAGCAAAGAGTATAACATGAGGGGCGGTCTAAGGAAGAGGGATTACAAAGGGGACTATTGGTCGACAGTGACTAAGTCGACACCTAAAATAGGTTGACACAAGCTTTACATCGACATGAACTAGGCTGACATGACAAAAGGTCGACATTCGTTTTTTAAAGATTTTTGGTGTAATTTTCTTCGTAGATGTTATGATTCCAGTACTCCTGACCAGAGGAGATCTCATGGCAATGGTCAGAGCACTGGAAGGGAATGCTGGTTATGGGAGCGGGAATAGAAAATAGCCCCTGGCGCCCTAACTCCGTTGTCTCGCCCGTGCTGTCAGAAATCCCCTGCGAGACTATGGTTGCTTGAGCCCATGGCAGCCGCGTTTGAAGGGCGGATTAAGTCTGCCCAACTCCGATGCCCCCTCCGGTCTTAATGGGAGACAAAGGGAAATCCGAGACAGGGTGATAACAAGGGGCCCTCTGACTAAACAACCAGGCCAGGGGCTACAAGCTAACTGACAAAACCTAAAGTATGTGCGGAAACCCGCCAGGGAAAAGGACAACCAAAATCCACTTGTCCAATACTCCTACCCGGCACCGCCGGATACCAGAGTGGACCTGTGGAAGCGGAACCCTCCGCAAAATGCACCAAAACATAAATAATAAATAATAAAGCGGACAAGCCGCAACACACGGCAAGGCCGTGACTCACGAACACCACTGGATGTTATAAGGTGATTGGTCAGGACTCCAGGAATAAGATGACAAACTTCCGAGTTCAGAGCTTCCAATACTGGAATGACCGGATACAGCAAGACTGGAACAGACTCTCAGCAAACAGAGACAGCATGCAGGAAGCTATTACCGGCGTCTGTGAGAAGCCCTGGGAGTGTATTTAACAAGGAGTCCTCCAATCAGCTGCCTAAAGGCTGATTAGAATAAATGCCGTGCAGCTGCCTTGCTGCCCGGCCAGAGAGCAGGAGAAAACATTAACCCTTAAAGCCTAGCAACGAGGAACACGGTCCGCCAGTGGCGTCCCCGTTGCTAGGGTCCGTGCGGCTCAGCGCGCCCGGCGTCCAACGTTGCCAGGGAGCCGGCGGCTGTTCGCGTACGGCGTCCCTGGTTGCTAGGCGCCGGGCCGCACCGACGAGCGGACCCCGGCGCCTAACAGTACCCCCCCCCCTTGAGAAGGGGTCAAGGAACCCCTAAAGCCAGGCTTCCAAGGAAACTCCTGAAAAAATGCCCTCTTGAGCCTTGGGGCATGAAGATCCTTATCCAGGACCCAGGACCTTTCCTCTGGACCATAACCTCTCCAGTGAACCAGAAAATAGAGCCGGCCCCTGGACAACTTGGAATCGAGAACCTTCTCCACCAGGAACTCCTGTTGCCCCTGTACATCCACTGGAGATCTTCCCTGAGAGATCTTCCGAGGAAATTTATTGGAAGAAATGTATGGCTTCAACAGGGAGCAATGAAACGTATTACCAATCCGAAGAGATTTTGGTAAACGTAACCGGAAAGCAACTGGGTTAACTTTTTTAATGATATGAAATGGTCCAATAAATTTGGGTCCCAACCTAGCTGAAGATTGTCGAAGTCTAATGTTACGAGTCGACAACCATACCCTATCTCCCACCTTAAAACTGCAAGGACGTCGGAGCCGGTCAGAAATTTTTTTCTCTCGAAAGGCCGCTTTTCTGAGAGCAAGGTGCACTTTTTTCCAAATGGCTCTGAGATGGGAGGTTAAGGTTAGCGAGGAAACTGAGGAATGTTGAAAAAAAGAATTAGCTCTGGGGTGAAAACCAAAAACTGAAAAGAATGGAGACACGTTGGTGGAGGAATGACAAGAATTATTGTAAGCAAACTCCGCCAATGGAAGAAACTTGGACCAATCATTCTGGAGTTTAGCTGAATACAAACGCAAATACTGTTTCAATGATTGGTTAACTCGCTCGGTTTGCCCGTTGGACTGTGGGTGGTAACCAGATGTTAATGATAATCTCATCTTTAATGAAGCACAGAAACACTTCCAGAATTGTGCAATGAATTGTGGACCCCGATCAGAAACAATATCAGTGGGCAACCCATGAAGTCTGAAAACATGGCGGAGAAACAACACTGCCAATCCTTGGGCAGATGGCAGTCGGGGAAGGGCAATGAAATGAGCCATCTTGCTAAAACGGTCTACTACCACCCAAATGACTCTGCATCCAGCTGAAAGGGGAAGGTCCACCACAAAATCCATGGAAATATGAGACCATGGCCTGAGAGGGACATTCAAGGGCATAAGTTGCCCGATAGGCAAGGAACGGGGAACCTTATGCTGTGCACAAACCTGACATGAAGAAACAAACTCCTTAACGTCTTTAGAAAGACCAGGCCACCATACTGAGCGGGAGACTAACTCCAATGTCTTAGAGACCCCCGGATGCCCGGAAACTTTGTTATCATGGAACTCAGTCAAAACAGTAGCTCTCAAGAACTCAGGGACGTAAAGACGACCAGCAGGAGTATTTCCAGGAGCTTGGTGTTGAAGCTGTTTTAACTGGGTAAATAAATCTTGTGTGAGGCCTGCCCAAATGACTGAAGATGGAAGTATGGGAGTAACAGGACTGTTATCATGAACCGGAAGAAAACTGCGTGACAGAGCATCTGCCTTGGTATTCTTGGAACCTGGCCTGAAAGTTATAATAAATTTGAAACGAGTAAAGAACAAAGCCCAACGAGCCTGCCGGGCATTCAGCCGCTTAGCTGATTCGATGTATTGCAGATTCTTATGGTCAGTCAATACTGAAATGGTATGTGTTGCTCCCTCAAGCCAATGCCTCCACTCCTCGAAAGGCCATTTAATAGCCAGTAACTCCCGGTTACCAACATCGTAGTTGGATTCAGCGGATGAGAATTTCCTGGACATAAAGACACAAGGATGTAGTTCCAGAGTGTCCGGATCCTTCTGAGATAGGATAGCCCCCACTCCAACCTCCGAGGCATCAACCTCAACAATGAAGGGCAATTCTGGGTTGGGATGTCTGAGGACTGGAGCTGAGACAAAAGCTTGTTTCAAGGCCTGAAAGGATAACTCGGCTTCATGTGACCAGTTGGTAGGATACGCTCCCTTCTTAGTCAGTGCAACAATGGGAGCAACCAGGTCGGAAAAATAATGAATAAATCTTCTATAATAATTCGCAAACCCTAAAAAGCGCTGAATTGCTTTTAAGTTGGTGGGTTGCGCCCAGCTAAGGATGGCTTGGAGCTTCTTAGGTTCCATGAAGAATCCCCGAGGGGAAATAATGTACCCTAAAAAGGATACCTCCGTGACATGAAACTCACACTTCTCCAGCTTGGCATATAGATGATTTTCACGTAATTTTTGAAGAACCTGACGCACCTGGGTAACATGTTGTTCAATTGATTCAGAATAGATCAGGATGTCGTCTAAGTAAACGACCACGAATCTTCCTAGAAAATCACGGAGCACATCGTTAATGAGATCCTGGAATACTGCCGGAGCGTTAGACAAGCCGAACGGCATCACCAGATACTCGTAGTGACCCGACTGAGTACTGAAAGCCGTCTTCCACTCATCTCCCGACTTGATTCGGATGAGGTTATACGCTCCCCTCAGGTCAATTTTAGAAAAAAATCACAGCCGAACGCAGCTGATCAAAGAGGACAGAAATCAGCGGCAGAGGGTAAGTATTTTTAATTGAGATCTTATTCAGGGCTCTAAAGTCAATGCAAGGTCTGAGTGATCCGTCTTTTTTCTCCACAAAGAAGAAGCCTGCACTTAAAGGGGATTTAGATGGCCTGATAAATCCTTTCCCTAGGCTCTCCTTAACATACTCATTCATGGCCGCAGTTTCTGGCCCGGATAATGCATATAACCTTCCCTTTGGCAATGTGGCACCAGGAATTAGCTCAATAGCACAATCATAAGGCCGATGGGGAGGCAGAATGTCTGCATTGCCCTTGGAAAACACATCAACAAAGTCCTGGTATTCCACGGGAATGAGTTCGGGAATGGCAGCAGCTATTCTGACGGGAAACGTAATACATTCCTTATTACAGATGGTACCCCATTGTGAAATCTCCCCCGACTGCCAATCAATGGTGGGATTATGAAAGGCCAGCCAAGGGTGACCCAGAACCACTGGAACTGCTGGGCAATGGGTAAGGAAAAACTCGATCTTTTCGGAATGAAGAGCTCCTACCGTAAGTAGTACAGGGGGTGTACAGAGGGAAATAACCCCATTGGACAAGGGACTCCCATCTAAACCATGCATGGTGATACACCTACCCAAGGCTAACTGAGCAATACCTAAGGCCTTGGCCCACGTTAAGTCCATAAAGTTCCCTGCAGCTCCACTGTCAACAAAAGCCGACACCGAGGAACAGAGGCTGCCAAAGGAAACTTTAGCTGGGACTAAAAGGGAGTTCTTCGAGGAGATAAGCTGCAGACCAAAGTGAACCCCCTCACAATTCACTTGGTCGAGGCGTTTTCCTGACTTGATCGGACAATTACGGGCAAAATGTCCCTTACCCCCACAGTACAAACAAAGACCAGAGTTTTGCCTTCTGGCTCTTTCTTCTGGAGACAGCCGGGAGAGACCCATCTGCATGGGCTTCTCTACGTCCTCAGGAATGGAAAATACACATGGAGTAGACCTGACAGGTGCTCCTTTTTCAGCCCTCCGCTCTCTGAGACGACGATCAATCTTAATAGAAAGCTCCATGAGTTTATCGAGAGTCTCAGGAGCGGGATACTGAAGGAGACTGTCTTTTATAGACTCTGATAAGCCGAGGCGAAACTGACTGCGCAGGGCTGGGTCATTCCAGCCACAGTCGTTCGACCAACGGCGAAACTCTGTACAAAAAACTTCTGCAGGATTTCTACCCTGTCTGAGAGTGCGTAACTGACTCTCAGCGGATGCCTCTCTATCAGGGTCATCATACAAAAGCCCTAAAGACCCAAAAAAGGCGTCTACTGATGACAACGCCGGATCCTCTACTTTTAAACCGAATGCCCAGGTCTGAGGATCTCGCTGGAGCAAAGAAATAATAATTCCGACCCGCTGAGATTCAGTACCTGAGGAGATCGGTCTTAACCGAAAATAAAGTCTACAGGATTCTTTAAAATTAAAAAACTCCTTCCTATCACCAGAAAAACGGTCAGGCAAGTGCATTTTTGGTTCAGGGACTACCCTCGGGGAAGTTCGTAAAAGATCTTCCTGCGACTTCACCCGAAGGGAAAGATCCTGAAACATCTGAGTAAGTTCTTGAATCTGGCTGACTAGGAGCTGACCAGGATTTGGCCCTAAACCTGTGGGATTCATGAGGCCGATAACTCTTACAAAACTGAATAAGGAAAAAATTAAACCCAGTTTAATTTTAGGTTTTGGTATGGCCGGTAATAATGTTATGATTCCAGTACTCCTGACCAGAGGAGATCTCATGGCAATGGTCAGAGCACTGGAAGGGAATGCTGGTTATGGGAGCGGGAATAGAAAATAGCCCCTGGCGCCCTAACTCCGTTGTCTCGCCCGTGCTGTCAGAAATCCCCTGCGAGACTATGGTTGCTTGAGCCCATGGCAGCCGCGTTTGAAGGGCGGATTAAGTCTGCCCAACTCCGATGCCCCCTCAGGTCTTAATGGGAAACAAAGGGAAATCCGAGACAGGGTGATAACAAGGGGCCCTCTGACTAAACAACCAGGCCAGGGGCTACAAGCTAACTGACAAAACCTAAAGTATGTGCGGAAACCCGCCAGGGAAAGGACAACCAAAATCCACTTGTCCAATACTCCTACCCGGCACCGCCGGATACCAGAGTGGACCTGTGGAAGCGGAACCCTCCGCAAAATGCACCAAAACATAAATAATAAATAATAAAGCGGACAAGCCGCAACACACGGCAAGGCCGTGACTCACGAACACCACTGGATGTTATAAGGTGATTGGTCAGGACTCCAGGAATAAGATGACAAACTTCCGAGTTCAGAGCTTCCAATACTGGAATGACCGGATACAGCAAGACTGGAACAGACTCTCAGCAAACAGAGACAGCATGCAGGAAGCTATTACCGGCGTCTGTGAGAAGCCCTGGGAGTGTATTTAACAAGGAGTCCTCCAATCAGCTGCCTAAAGGCTGATTAGAATAAATGCCGTGCAGCTGCCTTGCTGCCCGGCCAGAGAGCAGGAGAAAACATTAACCCTTAAAGCCTAGCAACGGGGAACACGGTCCGCCAGTGGCGTCCCCGTTGCTAGGGTCCGTGCGGCTCAGCGCGCCCGGCGTCCAACGTTGCCAGGGAGCCGGCGGCTGTTCGCGTACGGCGTCCCTGGTTGCTAGGCGCCGGGCCGCACCGACGAGCGGACCCCGGCGCCTAACAGTACCCCCCCCCCTTGAGGAGGGGTCAAGGAACCCCTAAAGCCAGGCTTCCAAGGAAACTCCCGAAAAAATGCCCTCTTGAGCCTTGGGGCATGAAGATCCTTATCCAGGACCCAGGACCTTTCCTCTGGACCATAACCTCTCCAGTGAACCAGAAAATAGAGCCGGCCCCTGGACAACTTGGAATCGAGAACCTTCTCCACTAGGAACTCCTGTTGCCCCTGTACATCCACTGGAGATCTTCCCTGAGAGATCTTCCGAGGAAATTTATTGGAAGAAATGTATGGCTTCAACAGGGAGCAATGAAACGTATTACCAATCCGAAGAGATTTTGGTAAACGTAACCGGAAAGCAACTGGGTTAACTTTTTTAATGATATGAAATGGTCCAATAAATTTGGGTCCCAACCTAGCTGAAGATTGTCGAAGTCTAATGTTACGAGTCGACAACCATACCCTATCTCCCACCTTAAAACTGCAAGGACGTCGGAGCCGGTCAGAAATTTTTTTCTCTCGAAAGGCCGCTTTTCTGAGAGCAAGGTGCACTTTTTTCCAAATGGCTCTGAGATGGGAGGTTAAGGTTAGCGAGGAAACTGAGGAATGTTGAAAAAAAGAATTAGCTCTGGGGTGAAAACCAAAAACTGAAAAGAATGGAGACACGTTGGTGGAGGAATGACAAGAATTATTGTAAGCAAACTCCGCCAATGGAAGAAACTTGGACCAATCATTCTGGAGTTTAGCTGAATACAAACGCAAATACTGTTTCAATGATTGGTTAACTCGCTCGGTTTGCCCGTTGGACTGTGGGTGGTAACCAGATGTTAATGATAATCTCATCTTTAATGAAGCACAGAAACACTTCCAGAATTGTGCAATGAATTGTGGACCCCGATCAGAAACAATATCAGTGGGCAACCCATGAAGTCTGAAAACATGGCGGAGAAACAACACTGCCAATCCTTGGGCAGATGGCAGTCGGGGAAGGGCAATGAAATGAGCCATCTTGCTAAAACGGTCTACTACCACCCAAATGACTCTGCATCCAGCTGAAAGGGGAAGGTCCACCACAAAATCCATGGAAATATGAGACCATGGCCTGAGAGGGACATTCAAGGGCATAAGTTGCCCGATAGGCAAGGAACGGGGAACCTTATGCTGTGCACAAACCTGACATGAAGAAACAAACTCCTTAACGTCTTTAGAAAGACCAGGCCACCATACTGAGCGGGAGACTAACTCCAATGTCTTAGAGACCCCCGGATGCCCGGAAACTTTGTTATCATGGAACTCAGTCAAAACAGTAGCTCTCAAGAACTCAGGGACGTAAAGACGACCAGCAGGAGTATTTCCAGGAGCTTGGTGTTGAAGCTGTTTTAACTGGGTAAATAAATCTTGTGTGAGGCCTGCCCAAATGACTGAAGATGGAAGTATGGGAGTAACAGGACTGTTATCATGAACCGGAAGAAAACTGCGTGACAGAGCATCTGCCTTGGTATTCTTGGAACCTGGCCTGAAAGTTATAATAAATTTGAAACGAGTAAAGAACAAAGCCCAACGAGCCTGCCGGGCATTCAGCCGCTTAGCTGATTCGATGTATTGCAGATTCTTATGGTCAGTCAATACTGAAATGGTATGTGTTGCTCCCTCAAGCCAATGCCTCCACTCCTCGAAAGGCCATTTAATAGCCAGTAACTCCCGGTTACCAACATCGTAGTTGGATTCAGCGGATGAGAATTTCCTGGACATAAAGACACAAGGATGTAGTTCCAGAGTGTCCGGATCCTTCTGAGATAGGATAGCCCCCACTCCAACCTCCGAGGCATCAACCTCAACAATGAAGGGCAATTCTGGGTTGGGATGTCTGAGGACTGGAGCTGAGACAAAAGCTTGTTTCAAGGCCTGAAAGGATAACTCGGCTTCATGTGACCAGTTGGTAGGATACGCTCCCTTCTTAGTCAGTGCAACAATGGGAGCAACCAGGTCGGAAAAAGAATGAATAAATCTTCTATAATAATTCGCAAACCCTAAAAAGCGCTGAATTGCTTTTAAGTTGGTGGGTTGCGCCCAGCTAAGGATGGCTTGGAGCTTCTTAGGTTCCATGAAGAATCCCCGAGGGGAAATAATGTACCCTAAAAAGGATACCTCCGTGACATGAAACTCACACTTCTCCAGCTTGGCATATAGATGATTTTCACGTAATTTTTGAAGAACCTGACGCACCTGGGTAACATGTTGTTCAATTGATTCAGAATAGATCAGGATGTCGTCTAAGTAAACGACCACGAATCTTCCTAGAAAATCACGGAGCACATCGTTAATGAGATCCTGGAATACTGCCGGAGCGTTAGACAAGCCGAACGGCATCACCAGATACTCGTAGTGACCCGACTGAGTACTGAAAGCCGTCTTCCACTCATCTCCCGACTTGATTCGGATGAGGTTATACGCTCCCCTCAGGTCAATTTTAGAAAAAAATCACAGCCGAACGCAGCTGATCAAAGAGGACAGAAATCAGCGGCAGAGGGTAAGTATTTTTAATTGAGATCTTATTCAGGGCTCTAAAGTCAATGCAAGGTCTGAGTGATCCGTCTTTTTTCTCCACAAAGAAGAAGCCTGCACTTAAAGGGGATTTAGATGGCCTGATAAATCCTTTCCCTAGGCTCTCCTTAACATACTCATTCATGGCCGCAGTTTCTGGCCCGGATAATGCATATAACCTTCCCTTTGGCAATGTGGCACCAGGAATTAGCTCAATAGCACAATCATAAGGCCGATGGGGAGGCAGAATGTCTGCATTGCCCTTGGAAAACACATCAACAAAGTCCTGGTATTCCACGGGAATGAGTTCGGGAATGGCAGCAGCTATTCTGACGGGAAACGTAATACATTCCTTATTACAGATGGTACCCCATTGTGAAATCTCCCCCGACTGCCAATCAATGGTGGGATTATGAAAGGCCAGCCAAGGGTGACCCAGAACCACTGGAACTGCTGGGCAATGGGTAAGGAAAAACTCGATCTTTTCGGAATGAAGAGCTCCTACCGTAAGTAGTACAGGGGGTGTACAGAGGGAAATAACCCCATTGGACAAGGGACTCCCATCTAAACCATGCATGGTGATACACCTACCCAAGGCTAACTGAGGAATACCTAAGGCCTTGGCCCACGTTAAGTCCATAAAGTTCCCTGCAGCTCCACTGTCAACAAAAGCCGACACCGAGGAACAGAGGCTGCCAAAGGAAACTTTAGCTGGGACTAAAAGGGAGTTCTTCGAGGAGATAAGCTGCAGACCAAAGTGAACCCCCTCACAATTCACTTGGTCGAGGCGTTTTCCTGACTTGATCGGACAATTACGGGCAAAATGTCCCTTACCCCCACAGTACAAACAAAGACCAGAGTTTTGCCTTCTGGCTCTTTCTTCTGGAGACAGCCGGGAGAGACCCATCTGCATGGGCTTCTCTACGTCCTCAGGAATGGAAAATACACATGGAGTAGACCTGACAGGTGCTCATTTTTCAGCCCTCCGCTCTCTGAGACGACGATCAATCTTAATAGAAAGCTCCATGAGTTTATCGAGAGTCTCAGGAGCGGGATACTGAAGGAGACTGTCTTTTATAGACTCTGATAAGCCGAGGCGAAACTGACTGCGCAGGGCTGGGTCATTCCAGCCACAGTCGTTCGACCAACGGCGAAACTCTGTACAAAAAACTTCTGCAGGATTTCTACCCTGTCTGAGAGTGCGTAACTGACTCTCAGCGGATGCCTCTCTATCAGGGTCATCATACAAAAGCCCTAAAGACCCAAAAAAGGCGTCTACTGATGACAACGCCGGATCCTCTACTTTTAAACCGAATGCCCAGGTCTGAGGATCTCGCTGGAGCAAAGAAATAATAATTCCGACCCGCTGAGATTCAGTACCTGAGGAGATCGGTCTTAACCGAAAATAAAGTCTACAGGATTCTTTAAAATTAAAAAACTCCTTCCTATCACCAGAAAAACGGTCAGGCAAGTGCATTTTTGGTTCAGGGACTACCCTCGGGGAAGTTCGTAAAAGATCTTCCTGCGACTTCACCCGAAGGGAAAGATCCTGAAACATCTGAGTAAGTTCTTGAATCTGGCTGACTAGGAGCTGACCAGGATTTGGCCCTAAACCTGTGGGATTCATGAGGCCGATAACTCTTACAAAACTGAATAAGGAAAAAATTAAACCCAGTTTAATTTTAGGTTTTGGTATGGCCGGTAATAATGTTATGATTCCAGTACTCCTGACCAGAGGAGATCTCATGGCAATGGTCAGAGCACTGGAAGGGAATGCTGGTTATGGGAGCGGGAATAGAAAATAGCCCCTGGCGCCCTAACTCCGTTGTCTCGCCCGTGCTGTCAGAAATCCCCTGCGAGACTATGGTTGCTTGAGCCCATGGCAGCCGCGTTTGAAGGGCGGATTAAGTCTGCCCAACTCCGATGCCCCCTCAGGTCTTAATGGGAGACAAAGGGAAATCCGAGACAGGGTGATAACAAGGGGCCCTCTGACTAAACAACCAGGCCAGGGGCTACAAGCTAACTGACAAAACCTAAAGTATGTGCGGAAACCCGCCAGGGAAAAGGACAACCAAAATCCACTTGTCCAATACTCCTACCCGGCCCGGCCGGATACCAGAGTGGACCTGTGGAAGCGGAATCCTCCGCAAAATGCACCAAAACATAAATAATAAATAATAAAGCGGACAAGCCGCAACACACGGCAAGGCCGTGACTCACGAACACCACTGGATGTTATAAGGTGATTGGTCAGGACTCCAGGAATAAGATGACAAACTTCCGAGTTCAGAGCTTCCAATACTGGAATGACCGGATACAGCAAGACTGGAACAGACTCTCAGCAAACAGAGACAGCATGCAGGAAGCTATTACCGGCGTCTGTGAGAAGCCCTGGGAGTGTATTTAACAAGGAGTCCTCCAATCAGCTGCCTAAAGGCTGATTAGAATAAATGCCGTGCAGCTGCCTTGCTGCCCGGCCAGAGAGCAGGAGAAAACATTAACCCTTAAAGCCTAGCAACGGGGAACACGGTCCGCCAGTGGCGTCCCCGTTGCTAGGGTCCGTGCGGCTCAGCGCGCCCGGCGTCCAGCGTTGCCAGGGAGCCGGCGGCTGTTCGCGTACGGCGTCCCTGGTTGCTAGGCGCCGGGCCGCACCGACGAGCGGACCCCGGCGCCTAACAGTAGAGTGACCGGGGACCCCTATTAGTGCACCGTGTCCCCTCGCATGGCTCGCAAGCTTCGGGCAAGGTTACCGTTCCCAATCGTAGTCCACGTGGATCGTAAAGTATGGAAAAGTTAAAAAAATGAAAGACTTTGTGATAAAAATTCATGTCAACCTTTTGTTATGTCGACCTAGTACATGTCGACCTAGAAATCATGTCGACCTAATGCATGTTGCCCAATAGTGGTCGACCTAATAACTGTCGACCTAAGTGTGGTCGACCTAGAGACAGGATACCCCCCTAAATATATACCCCCAAATGTATAGATCATATTTTGAGGCTTGTGGAGGGTAGATATGGCTAAGTACAGAGAGTGGGGAAGGGATCACTGATATGGATAAGTACAGAGAGTGGGGAAGGGATCACTGATATGGGTAAGTACAGAGAGTGGGGAAGGGATCACTGATATGGATAAGTACAGAGAGTGGGGAAGAGATCACTGATATGGGTAAGTACAGAGAGTGGGGAAGAGATCACTGATATGGATAAGTACAGAGAGTGGGGAAGGGATCACTGATATGGGTAAGTACAGAGTCTGGGGAAGGGATCAATGATATGGCTAAGTACAGAGAGTGGGGAAGGGATCACTGATATGGCTAAGTACAGAGAGTGGGGAAGGGATCAATGATATGGGTAAGTACAGAGAGTGGGGAAGGGATCACTGATATGGCTAAGTACAGAGAGTGGGGAAGAGATCACTGATATGGCTAAGTACAGAGAGTGGGGAAGGGATCACTGATATGGCTAAGTACAGAGAGTGGGGAAGGGATCAATGATATGGGTAAGTACAGAGAGTGGGGAAGGGATCACTGATATGGGTAAGTACAGAGAGTGGGGAAGGGATCACTGATATGGCTAAGTACAGAGAGTGGGGAAGAGATCACTGATATGGCTAAGTACAGAGAGTGGGGAAGGGATCACTGATATGGATAAGTACAGAGAGTGGGGAAGGGATCACTGATATGGGTAAGTACAGAGAGTGGGGAAGGGATCACTGATATGGATAAGTACAGAGAGTGGGGAAGGGATCACTGATATGGCTAAGTACAGAGAGTGGGGAAGAGATCACTGATATGGATAAGTACAGAGTCTGGGGAAGGGATCAATGATATGGCTAAGTACAGAGAGTGGGGAAGGGATCAATGATATGGCTAAGTACAGAGAGTGGGGAAGGGATCACTGATATGGCTAAGTACAGAGAGTGGGGAAGGGATCAATGATATGGGTAAGTACAGAGAGTGGGGAAGGGATCACTGATGTCACGAACCTCGGGCAGCGGCGACCGCGCTTGTCCCTGCGGGTGGCCTGGTCTGCCCGGCGCCTCTCTTCCCCTGTCAGTCTCCGGCTTCAGCGGCGGGTCGGCGCTGCTCTCCGGCGGCTTCCCGGAAGCAAGGGCGCCGCCATCACAAGCAAGGGCAAGGAGGCGGAGCAGGTCTGACGTCACCTGCCTGCTCCGCCAATCAGGCTAGGGCGGGGAATTTAAAATCAGATACCAGGCAGAGATCCGATGCCTGAGTATCTTCGTTTCTCCTGTGGAAGCTATGATCCAGAGCTCCCTCGTCCCTGCAAGCATCCTGTGCTTCCAAGCATCCTGTCCCTGCAAGCATCCTGTGCTTCCAAGCATCCTGTCCCTGCAAGCATCCTGTGCTTCCAAGCATCCTGTCCCTGCAAGCATCCTGTGCTTCCAAGCATCCTGTCCCTGCAAGCATCCTGTGCTTCCAAGCATCCTGTGCCTACAAGCAACCTGTGCTTCCAAGCATCCTGTGCCTACAAGCAACCTGTGCTTCCAAGCATCCTGTGCCTACAAGCACCTCCGTGCCTCCAGTTACCTCCGTGTCTCCAAGCACCTCGTGCCTCCAAGCACCTCCGTGCCTCCAAGCACCTCCGTGCCTCCAAGCACCTCGTGCCTCCAAGCACCTCGTGCCTCCAAGCACCTCCGCGCCTCAAGCACCTCCGTGCCTCCAGTTACCTCCGTGCCTCCAGTTACCTCCGTGCCTCCAGTTACCTCCGTGCCTCCAAGCACCTCCGTGCCTCCAAGCACCTCGTGCCTCCAAGCACCCCGTGCCTCCAAGCACCTCCGCGCCTCAAAGCACCTCCGTGCCTCCAGTTACCCCCGTGTCTCCAAGCACCTCGTGCCTCCAAGCACCTCGTCCCTCCAAACACCTCGGTGTCTCCAAACACCTCCGTGCCTCCAAGCACCTCCGTGCCTCCAAACACCTCCGTGCCTCCAAGGGTCTCCCAGCACTCCCTGTACTCCCAGTACCTCAGTGCCTTCAATACCACAGTGTCTCCAATATCTCAGTACCCCAGCCTTCATTATTTCTACAAGTCTTGTCTTACAGGAGACCTACAAGAATTCCTCTGGGCCTCCCGCCTGCCGTCTTAGTTCTGCATGAGGAAGACCTACATCCGGCCATCTCTACTACGACCCAGTGGCGGTTCCTCTTCCCGGTCATCGGAAGAAGCCCCGAGTCCACAACACTCCCAAACCAGGTCAGTGATAGTATACTCAGGCCTCATGGACTCGGGGGATCGGAACACGGACTCTAGTGCCATCCAGAACCTGGCTTCTCGAGTGCAAAGTCAGGAAGCAGCACAAGGTCAGGTGATGCAGTACCTCCAGCAGTTGTCCGGGCGTCTGGATCAGATTCAGGCGTCTCTGGCCTCAGTAATTCCGGCTCCTGTTCCAGCAGTCGCACCAGTTGCCGTTGCCAGCAATGTTCAACCATCGGCCGGTGTCACTCCACGCCTTCAGTTGCCTACTCCGTCCCGCTATAATGGGAATCCCAAAAATTGTCGTGGTTTCTTGAACCAGTGCGAGGTACATTTCGAGCTACTTGCACACAACTTTCCTACAGACCGGTCCAAGGTAGCATATATTATTTCTCTGTTGGAAGGTTCTGCTTTGGATTGGGTGTCTCCATTATGGGAACGATCTGATCCCATGGTTTCCAACTACACCAACTTCATCTCGTCCTTTCGAAGGATTTTCGACGAGCCCGGCAGAATGACCACTGCTTCTTCCGATTTGCTCCGTGTTCGGCAGGGCGCCCGTTCCGTGGGCCAGTACGTGGTTCATTTCCAGACCATTGCTTCCGAACTACGCTGGAATAATGATGCCCTGAGAGCTGCCTTCTGGAACGGTCTTTCCGACCGGCTGAAAGACGAGCTGGTTACTAGAGATCTGCCGGATCCATTAGAAGATTTGATTTCCCTTTGCGTCAAGGTGGATCTTCGGATGCAGGAGCGTGGAAGAGAACGTAACCGTTCGGATCGTTCCAGGTTCCGGAATCCTACTCCTAGGCCGGTGGCCTCACCTAGCTCAGATGAGCCCATGCAAATTAACCGCTCCCGACTGTCTCCGGAAGAACGACAGCGTCGTCGTGAGGGTAAACTCTGCCTTTACTGTGGAGCCGCAGATCATTTTCTTAAATCTTGTAAAGTCCGTCCGGGAAACGGGCAGACCTAGCTTGTTCCGGAGGAGTCAAGCTGGGAGTTACGACAAAAGCTTCTCCAACTTCGGACTGCTTGCTTCCAGTAACTCTAGTCTCCAATTCAGTCTCCAGGTCTTGTGAAGCCCTATTGGATTCCGGAGCTGCAGGGAACTTCGTTTCTTCCTTCTGTGCCCAAAGTTTGGGTTTAAAGTTACGGCCTATCGAGCGGCCAATTTCACTGACGGCTATCAACGGGACTAGAATTTCCAAAGGTCTCATAATGTGGCGCACGGGGCCAGTTAAGCTGCGGGTCGGGGCTCTACATCAGGAAGATTTGGAACTCTTGGTAATCCCAGAAATGCCCCATGATCTGGTTCTTGGAATGCCTTGGCTGAAAAGTCATAACCCCCACATCGATTGGAAGTCGTCACAAATTCTGTCCTGGAGTTCCTTTTGTCACACTAATTGTCTTACTCCTGTTTGTCCGCTCCGTGTTACCTCCAAAACGGATGAAGAGCACATTCCGGAGGCATATCAAGGGTACAAGGACGTATTTTCGGAACAAGCTGCTGACCTGTTACCACCTCACAGGCCTTGGGACTGCCCTATTGACCTTGTCCCAGGGAAGACGCCACCTCGTGGTCGCACATATCCTCTGTCTCTTCCCGAGACTCAAGCCATGTCGGAGTATATTAAGTCCAATATGCTCAAGGGATTCATTCGCCCCTCTTCCTCCCCTGCTGGTGCAGGCTTCTTTTTCGTGAAGAAAAAGGACGGGGGGTTGAGACCATGCATCGACTACCGCGGCCTAAACGACATTACTATTAAGAATAAATACCCCTTGCCACTAATCACAGAGTTATTTGATAGGGTTCGTGGTGCCCGCATTTTTTCAAAACTCGACTTGAGAGGAGCTTATAATCTTATACGCATCCGAGAGGGGGATGAATGGAAGACTGCCTTTAATACCCGAGATGGGCATTACGAATACTTGGTGATGCCGTTTGGTCTTAGTAATGCTCCCGCGGTTTTCCAGGGATTCGTCAACGAAATCTTTCGTGATATGCTGTATCAGAGCGTTGTGGTATATCTGGACGACATACTGATTTTTTCCAAGAATCTTGTCGAACACAGGACTCAAGTCAAAGAGGTGCTACACCGTTTACAAGAGAATCATCTCTACGCCAAGCTTTCCAAATGTACCTTTGAAGTAACATCTATTCCGTTCCTCGGTTATGTCATCTCGGGGACGGAGCTTCGCATGGATCCGGAAAAGTTGTCGGCCATTCGTGATTGGACTCAGCCTCTTTCCCTGAAAGCAATACAAAGGTTCCTGGGCTTTGCGAACTACTACAGGAAATTCATTAAAGGTTTCTCCACCATTGTTGCACCCATTACTGCCCTGACGAGAAAGGGTTCTAATCCTAGTTTGTGGCCTCCGGAAGCCATTGTAGCTTTTTCTCGCTTAAAGTTAGCTTTCACGACGGCTCCAGTTCTCCAACAACCAAATTTCGAGGAACCCTTCTTCTTAGAAGTTGATGCATCTTCAGTCGGGGTGGGGGCTGTCCTCTCCCAGCATTCCTCTGATAAGAAATTACATCCGTGTGGCTTCCACTCTCGTAAATTCTCTCCAGCCGAACGAAATTACTCTATTGGAGACCAGGAACTCTTGGCAATCAAATCTGCCTTGGAAGAATGGAGATATCTTCTAGAAGGGGCTAAACATGTGTTTACCATCTACACGGATCACAAGAATTTACTGTACATCAAATCCGCACAATGTTTGAATCCTCGCCAGGCGAGATGGGCACTTTTCTTTTCCCGATTCTCGTTCATTATCAAGTACCGTGCCGGGACTCTCAATATTAAAGCAGATGCGCTTTCCCGTTCACAGGTTCCCACAGACGAGGATGAACCTCCGGAGCGGGGTTTAATTCTGAATCCAGTTTCTGTCTCTGCTGCTTTAACTACTCCAGCTCCTCCTCCTGGAAGAATGTCCGTACCAGCTAGATTCCGCCCAGGAATACTACGGTGGGTCCATAACTCCAAGTTTTCCGGTCATCCCGGCGCTCAGAAGATGTACAAGTTTCTGCAAAGGTCTTACTGGTGGAACACCATGAGGAAGGATGTACAAGATTGCGTTAATTCATGTCCCCAATGTACACAACATAAATCTCCTCGTCTGCCTCCTGCAGGGTTACTTCGTCCTCTGCCTATCCCTGTGAGACCCTGGACTCACATTTCCATGGACTTCATCACTGACTTGCCCTGTTCCAAGGGTTGCAACACCGTTTGGGTTATCGTTGACCGTTTTTCGAAGATGGCACACTTTGTGCCCTTGACTGGTCTTCCGACAGCACCGAAACTGGCTCTATTGTTTATCCGAGAACATTTTCGTTTGCATGGGTTGCCACAAGAGATTGTTTCTGACCGTGGAGTACAGTTCACCGCCAGGTTTTGGAAAGCCCTTTGTTCAACTCTACACATTAAACTTAAGTTTTCGTCGGCTTATCATCCCCAAACAAATGGACAAACGGAACGAGTCAATCAAGATCTAGAGACTTTTCTTCGGTTGTATCTCTCTCCTTCACAGGACAACTGGGTGGAGTTGTTGCCTTGGGCGGAGTTTGCCCATAACCATTTGTTTCATTCTTCCACTGGGGAATCACCATTTTTCGTCAACTACGGGTTCCATCCCCGTGTTCCGGAATTTCCAAGCCTTCCGATAATAGAGGTTCCTGCTGTAGCGTCCACTCTACGACACTTTGGACAAATTTGGAGAAAGGTTCATGCTAATCTTAAGCAGGTTTCTGTTCGGTACAAGTTCTTTGCAGATAAGAAACGGCAAGCCGCACCTCAATATAAAGTTGGGGACAGGGTATGGCTGTCCACACGGAATCTCCGGTTGAAGGTGCCCACCATGAAATTCGCTCCAAGGTTCATCGGTCCTTACCCTGTGCTACAAGTCTTAAATCCTGTGGTCTGTAAACTGGGTTTGCCTGCCCATCTTCGCATACCTAACGCCTTCCATGTTTCTCTACTCCGTCCCCTCATACTGAATCGATTCCACTCAGCACTCCCAAGGCCAACGTCCGTAGTGGCAGAAGCTGGAGCGGAGTTTGAAATCAAAGCTATTCTGGACTCTCGTTATCTTCATAAAAAATTACAGTACTTGGTGGACTGGAAGGGTTATGGACCTGAGGAGAGAAGTTGGATTGGGGCTACTGAAGTAACGGCTCCTCGTCTGATTCGGATCTTCCACTCCAGACATCCGACTAAGCCCGGGAAGTGTCCAGGGGCCACTCCTGGAGGAGGGGGTACTGTCACGAACCTCGGGCAGCGGCGACCGCGCTTGTCCCTGCGGGTGGCCTGGTCTGCCCGGCGCCTCTCTTCCCCTGTCAGTCTCCGGCTTCAGCGGCGGGTCGGCGCTGCTCTCCGGCGGCTTCCCGGAAGCAAGGGCGCCGCCATCACAAGCAAGGGCAAGGAGGCGGAGCAGGTCTGACGTCACCTGCCTGCTCCGCCAATCAGGCTAGGGCGGGGAATTTAAAATCAGATACCAGGCAGAGATCCGATGCCTGAGTATCTTCGTTTCTCCTGTGGAAGCTATGATCCAGAGCTCCCTCGTCCCTGCAAGCATCCTGTGCTTCCAAGCATCCTGTCCCTGCAAGCATCCTGTGCTTCCAAGCATCCTGTCCCTGCAAGCATCCTGTGCTTCCAAGCATCCTGTCCCTGCAAGCATCCTGTGCTTCCAAGCATCCTGTCCCTGCAAGCATCCTGTGCTTCCAAGCATCCTGTGCCTACAAGCAACCTGTGCTTCCAAGCATCCTGTGCCTACAAGCAACCTGTGCTTCCAAGCATCCTGTGCCTACAAGCACCTCCGTGCCTCCAGTTACCTCCGTGTCTCCAAGCACCTCGTGCCTCCAAGCACCTCCGTGCCTCCAAGCACCTCCGTGCCTCCAAGCACCTCGTGCCTCCAAGCACCTCGTGCCTCCAAGCACCTCCGCGCCTCAAGCACCTCCGTGCCTCCAGTTACCTCCGTGCCTCCAGTTACCTCCGTGCCTCCAGTTACCTCCGTGCCTCCAAGCACCTCCGTGCCTCCAAGCACCTCGTGCCTCCAAGCACCCCGTGCCTCCAAGCACCTCCGCGCCTCAAAGCACCTCCGTGCCTCCAGTTACCCCCGTGTCTCCAAGCACCTCGTGCCTCCAAGCACCTCGTCCCTCCAAACACCTCGGTGTCTCCAAACACCTCCGTGCCTCCAAGCACCTCCGTGCCTCCAAACACCTCCGTGCCTCCAAGGGTCTCCCAGCACTCCCTGTACTCCCAGTACCTCAGTGCCTTCAATACCACAGTGTCTCCAATATCTCAGTACCCCAGCCTTCATTATTTCTACAAGTCTTGTCTTACAGGAGACCTACAAGAATTCCTCTGGGCCTCCCGCCTGCCGTCTTAGTTCTGCATGAGGAAGACCTACATCCGGCCATCTCTACTACGACCCAGTGGCGGTTCCTCTTCCCGGTCATCGGAAGAAGCCCCGAGTCCACAACACTCCCAAACCAGGTCAGTGATAACTGATATGGGTAAGTACAGAGAGTGGGGAAGGGATCACTGATATGGCTAAGTACAGACAGCGGGGAAGAGATCACTGATGTGGCTAAGTACAGAGAGTGAGGAAGGGATCACTGATATGGGTAAGTACAGAGAGTGGGGAAGGGATCACTGATATGGATAAGTACAGAGTCTGGGGGAGGGATCAATGATATGGCTAAGTACAGAGAGTGGGGAAGGGATCACTGATATGGCTAAGTACAGATAGTGGGGAAGGGATCACTGATATGGCTAAGTACAGATAGTGGGGAAGGGATCACTGATATGGCTAAGTACAGAGAGTGGGGAAGGGATCACACTGATATGGGTAAGTACAGAGAGTGGGGAAGGGATCACTGATATGGATAAGTACAGAGAGTGGGGAAGGGATCACTGATATGGATAAGTACAGAGAGTGGGGAAGGGATCACTGATATGGCTAAGTACAGAGAGTGGGGAAGGGATCACACTGATATGGGTAAGTACAGAGAGTGGGGAAGGGATCACTGATATGGGTAAGTACAGAGTCTGGGGAAGGGATCACTGATATGGCTAAGTACAGAGAGTGGGAAGGGATCACTGATATGGCTAAGTACAGATAGTGGGGAAGGGATCACTGATATGGCTAAGTACAGAGAGTGGGGAAGGGATCCCTAATATGGATAAGTACAGATAGTGGGGAAGGGATCACTGATATGGCTAAGTACAGAGAGTGGGGAAGGGATCACACTGATATGGGTAAGTACAGAGAGTGGGGAAGGGATCACTGATATGGCTGAGTACAGATAGTGGGGAAGGGATCACTGATATGGCTAAGTACAGAGAGTGGGGAAGGGATCACTGATATGGCTAAGTACAGAGAGTGGGGAAGGGATCACTGATATGGCTAAGTACAGAGAGTGGGGAAGGGATCAATGATATGGCTAAGTACAGAGAGTGGGGAAGGGATCACTGATATGGCTAAGTACAGAGAGCGGGGAAGGGATCAATGATATAGGTAAGTACAGAGAGCGGGGAAGGGATCACTGATATGGCTAAGTACAGAGAGCGGGGAAGGGATCACTGATATGGCTAAGTACAGAGAGTGGGGAAGGGATCACTGATATGGGTAAGTACAGAGAGTGGGGAAGGGATCACTGATATGGCTAAGTACAGAGAGTGGGGAAGGGATCACTGATATGGCTAAGTACAGAGAGTGGGGAAGGGATCAATGATATGGGTAAGTACAGAGAGCGGGGAAGGGATCACTGATATGGCTAAGTACAGAGAGCGGGGAAGGGATCACTGATATGGCTAAGTACAGAGAGCGGGGAAGGGATCACTGATATGGGTAAGTACAGTGAGTGGGGAAGGGATCACTGATATGGCTAAGTACAGAGAGTGGGAAGGGATCACTGATATGGCTAAGTACAGAGAGTGGGGAAGAGATCACTGATATGGCTAAGTACAGAGAGTGGGGAAGGGATCACTGATATGGCTAAGTACAGAGAGTGGGGAAGGGATCACTGATATGGGTAAGTACAGAGAGTGGGGAAGGGATCACTGATATGGCTAAGTACAGACAGCGGGGAAGGGATCACGGATATGGGTAAGTACAGAGAGTGGGAAGGGATCACTGATATGGCTAAGTACAGACAGCGGGGAAGGGATCACTGATATGGCTAAGTACAGAGAGTGAGGAAGGGATCACTGATATGGGTAAGCACAGAGAGTGGGGAAGGGATCACTGATATGGATAAGTACAGAGTCTGGGGAAGGGATCAATGATATGGGTAAGTACAGAGAGTGGGGAAGGAATCACTGATATGGCTAAGTACAGATAGTGGGGAAGGGATCACTGATATGGGTAAGTACAGAGAGTGGGGAAGGGATCACTGATATGGCTAAGTACAGACAGCGGGGAAGGGATCACTGATATGGGTAAGTACAGAGAGTGGGAAGGGATCACTGATATGGCTAAGTACAGAGAGTGGGGAAGAGATCACTGATATGGCTAAGTACAGAGAGTGGGAAGGGATCACTGATATGGCTGAGTACAGATAGTGGGGAAGGGATCACTGATATGGCTAAGTACAGAGAGTGGGGAAGGGATCCCTAATATGGATAAGTACAGATAGTGGGGAAGGGATCACTGATATGGCTAAGTACAGAGAGTGGGGAAGGGATCACACTGATATGGGTAAGTACAGAGAGTGGGGAAGGGATCACTGATATGGCTGAGTACAGATAGTGGGGAAGGGATCACTGATATGGCTAAGTACAGAGAGTGGGGAAGGGATCACTGATATGGCTAAGTACAGAGAGTGGGGAAGGGATCACTGATATGGCTAAGTACAGAGAGTGGGGAAGGGATCAATGATATGGCTAAGTACAGAGAGTGGGGAAGGGATCACTGATATGGCTAAGTACAGAGAGCGGGGAAGGGATCAATGATATGGGTAAGTACAGAGAGCGGGGAAGGGATCACTGATATGGCTAAGTACAGAGAGCGGGGAAGGGATCACTGATATGGCTAAGTACAGAGAGTGGGGAAGGGATCACTGATATGGGTAAGTACAGAGAGTGGGGAAGGGATCACTGATATGGCTAAGTACAGAGAGTGGGGAAGGGATCACTGATATGGCTAAGTACAGAGAGTGGGGAAGGGATCAATGATATGGGTAAGTACAGAGAGCGGGGAAGGGATCACTGATATGGCTAAGTACAGAGAGCGGGGAAGGGATCACTGATATGGCTAAGTACAGAGAGCGGGGAAGGGATCACTGATATGGGTAAGTACAGTGAGTGGGGAAGGGATCACTGATATGGCTAAGTACAGAGAGTGGGAAGGGATCACTGATATGGCTAAGTACAGAGAGTGGGGAAGAGATCACTGATATGGCTTAGTACAGAGAGTGGGGAAGGGATCACTGATATGGCTAAGTACAGAGAGTGGGGAAGGGATCACTGATATGGGTAAGTACAGAGAGTGGGGAAGGGATCACTGATATGGCTAAGTACAGACAGCGGGGAAGGGATCACGGATATGGGTAAGTACAGAGAGTGGGAAGGGATCACTGATATGGCTAAGTACAGACAGCGGGGAAGGGATCACTGATATGGCTAAGTACAGAGAGTGAGGAAGGGATCACTGATATGGGTAAGCACAGAGAGTGGGGAAGGGATCACTGATATGGATAAGTACAGAGTCTGGGGAAGGGATCAATGATATGGGTAAGTACAGAGAGTGGGGAAGGAATCACTGATATGGCTAAGTACAGATAGTGGGGAAGGGATCACTGATATGGGTAAGTACAGAGAGTGGGGAAGGGATCACTGATATGGCTAAGTACAGACAGCGGGGAAGGGATCACTGATATGGGTAAGTACAGAGAGTGGGAAGGGATCACTGATATGGCTAAGTACAGAGAGTGGGGAAGGGATCACTGATATGGCTAAGTACAGACAGCGGGGAAGGGATCACTGATATGGGTAAGTACAGAGAGTGGGAAGGGATCACTGATATGGCTAAGTACAGACAGCGGGGAAGGGATCACTGATATGGCTAAGTACAGAGAGTGAGGAAGGGATCACTGATATGGGTAAGTACAGATAGTGGGGAAGGGATCACTGATATGGCTAAGTACAGAGAGTGGGGAAGGGATCACTGATATGGCTAAGTACAGAGAGTGGGGAAGGGATCACACTGATATGGGTAAGTACAGAGAGTGGGGAAGGGATCACTGATATGGATAAATACAGAGTCTGGGGAAGGGATCACTGATATGGCTAAGTACAGAGAGTGGGAAGGGATCACTGATATGGCTAAGTACAGATAGTGGGGAAGGGATCACTGATATGGCTAAGTACAGAGAGTGGGGAAGGGATCACTGATATGGATAAGTACAGATAGTGGGGAAGGGATCACTGATATGGCTAAGTACAGAGAGTGGGGAAGGGATCACACTGATATGGGTAAGTACAGAGAGTGGGGAAGGGATCACTGATATGGATAAGTACAGATAGTGGGGAAGGGATCACTGATATGGCTAAGTACAGAGAGTGGGGAAGGGATCACTGATATGGCTAAGTACAGAGAGTGGGAAGGGATCACTGATATGGCTAAGTACAGATAGTGGGGAAGGGATCACTGATATGGCTAAGTACAGAGAGTGGGGAAGGGATCACTGATATGGCTAAGTACAGAGAGTGGGAAGGGATCACTGATATGGCTAAGTACAGAGAGTGGGGAAGGGATCACACTGATATGGGTAAGTACAGAGAGTGGGGAAGGGATCACTGATATGGATAAGTACAGATAGTGGGGAAGGGATCACTGATATGGCTAAGTACAGAGAGTGGGGAAGGGATCACTGATATGGCTAAGTACAGAGAGTGGGAAGGGATCACTGATATGGCTGAGTACAGATAGTGGGGAAGGGATCACTGATATGGCTAAGTACAGAGAGTGGGGAAGGGATCACTGATATGGCTAAGTACAGAGAGTGGGAAGGGATCACTGATATGGCTGAGTACAGATAGTGGGGAAGGGATCACTGATATGGCTAAGTACAGAGAGTGGGGAAGGGATCACTGATATGGCTAAGTACAGAGAGTGGGAAGGGATCACTGATATGGCTAAGTACAGAGAGTGGGGAAGGGATCACACTGATATGGCTAAGTACAGAGAGTGGGAAGGGATCACTGATATGGCTGAGTACAGATAGTGGGGAAGGGATCACTGATATGGCTAAGTACAGAGAGTGGGGAAGAGATCACTGATATGGCTAAGTACAGAGAGTGGGAAGGGATCACTGATATGGCTGAGTACAGATAGTGGGGAAGGGATCACTGATATGGCTAAGTACAGAGAGTGGGGAAGAGATCACTGATATGGCTAAGTACAGAGAGTGGGGAAGAGATCACTGATATGGCTAAGTACAGAGAGTGGGAAGGGATCACTGATATGGCTAAGTACAGAGAGTGGGGAAGAGATCACTGATATGGCTAAGTACAGAGAGTGGGAAGGGATCACTGATATGGCTAAGTACAGAGAGTGGGAAGGGATCACTGATATGGCTAAGTACAGAGAGTGGGGAAGAGATCACTGATATGGCTAAGTACAGAGAGTGGGAAGGGATCACTGATATGGCTAAGTACAGAGAGTGGGAAGGGATCACTGATATGGCTGAGTACAGAGAGTGGGGAAGGGATCACTGATATGGGTAAGTACAGAGAGTGGGGAAGAGATCACTGATATGGATAAGTACAGAGTCTGGGGAAGGGATCAATGATATGGGTAAGTACAGAGAGTGGGGAAGGGATCAATGATATGGGTAAGTACAGAGAGCGGGGAAGGGTTCACTGATATGGGTAAGTACAGAGAGTGGGGAAGTGATCGCTGTAGCGCCCAGAACTTTGTTGCTAGTTTAAATAAAATGCCTTTGAATAGGGATGTAGTCATGTGACCAGGAGCATTATGGTCAGGACACCGCCGGTCACAATACTGATCCCGACATCCCTCGGGCTCTCAATCTCAACAGTCGGCATGCCGGCTAACAGGGACTGTTCCCACTTGTGGGTGTCATACTGATTTGTCAGGACCAATTACATGGACCAGCAAGTGAGTGTGCACATTGAAACACTGCTGGGGGGTATTCAGATGCCCATTAAGGGCCTGATTTTGAGTCTCGCGCTTCTGTGGTTGCTTTCCCTAAGAACGCAGCATTGTACTACCTTTCCTATACTAATGCACCAATCAGACAAACTATGGGGTCTATTTACTAAGCCTTGGATGGAGATACAGTATCAGCCAATCAGCTGATAACTGCCATGATACAGGCAAGTCAAGAATCTGTGCGGCTGAAAGTGCAAGCCTATCCGCAAATGTTACCACTAGCCTTAACACTTACACCAGCCCCATGCTACGTGCAAGAGGTCCTTCAGAAACAGGCATCCCTCCTCCATCCACACCACTCAGAATCCCACGGAGCTGACCACACAGTACGTGCCCATGGCACTCCTAGTGATACCCACCAGCCAGCAATGCCTATTTAACGCTGATCTCTGCTCAAGTTGTGGCACCTAATTACCACTTTGGACACATCATGCGGCTCACACCATGTTTTCTGATCTATTTTTACTAAGCCTTGGATGGAGATAAATTCGCTGGAGATAAAGTACCAGCCAATCAGCTCCTGTAATTTTTCAAACACAGCCTGTGACATGGCAGTTAGGAGCTGATTGGCTGGTACTTTTATCTCCAGCGACTTTATCACCATCCAAGGCTTAGTAAATAGACCCCTTAGTCACATCATGCCGGCACACCACGTTTTACGATTTGGTCGCATGTGCAGTCGGCTCGGAAACGGGACTCTTGTCCATTTTCACAGATAAACGTCAAACACAGAACCAGGCCCTAAAAGTGCTGTAGGGGTCACTTTTTGCCATTTATACCTTAATGACTCACTCCGCTTCCCCCTATCTCTACACCTCAGCAGTCTTACAAGGGGCAATGCGGGTCATTGAGAGAAGGACTCACATCTTGCTTCCTCAGCAACATCTGCACTCATCTACTCACATACTGGGGGCGACTAGCGCAGGACAAGACCACCCAGCACGTGTGTGTGTGTGGTGCTGCCCTACGATGCCTATGCAATTTAATTTCAAACGCATCGATTTAAGGTCGACCCCTGCCTGCGCAGGCCGGCTATGCTGGCAGGCGGTCCGGCGCCATATTTTTCTCAGAGCAGCTGCATGTGACAGCAGTGCGACTGAAATGCATCGCTAGACCCTGTGCAAAACTACATCGTTCAATGTGTCCGGACGTTGCGCGTGCGCATTGCGCCGCATACGCATAACTGCCTTTTTTTAGCCTGAACGCTGCGATGCGAACAAATACAGCTAGCGATCAACTCGGAATGACCCCCAAAATCCGAGAAGACAGGAAGATGTGAGTTGCTGCGGGAAGAAAAAGCTCACTGGCTCAGATGCAAGGGCTCCAGTCTCTCTGTTCCTCTTGTTCTACATTTCCTACTTGTTAAATGTATTGATTCAAGGATTATACCCGTGTTCAATATTTTCTGAAGGATATGGATCATAATAATTTCAAACAACATCCTCTGTGCCCTGGAAGCTGCTGATAGTAATAGGAGATTATTGCAGCTTTCTGCAAAGCTCTGTGTCAGACTCACACATTTTTATGAGGTACTTATATCATCCTGATTTACTGACTAAGATCAATGACAGCTTTCCCATACATAAAGGAACATTCTTTAATGATAACACAGATGTACAGGGGACTAGGAAGAAGAACGTTACATAACCCGTTCCCACTTTTCTCCATAGACGGCCCCAGTGCTCCGGCTGAGGCAGATGAAGCAATTCTCAGCAATTAGAGTAATGAAGCCAGAACCTGGAGCTGTGGAACATTTCCCATTACAGCCAGGCAGCCTGTCTAGAGATTCTGCCATGTGTCTGAAAGATCGCTCTTGTAATGCATATGTAAATAATTGCTGCTATTTTTCAGAGAATAGAATAGCAAGCATTAATATCTACATGTACATTATATAATAATCTCCTGTCCCGTCTACAACATCCATGCGCAGAGATCGCAACCCTCTAATGGCTCCCACTGCAGCGAGCGACAGAACATATCTTAATCTAGTTGGACAGGAGTAGTACCTGATTGGAATGGGTAAGTTTGCAATTGTGGGAAGAAGCCGGTGGGGCAGCCAGAGAACAGGACAGGGAAGAGGAGCAGGACGGGGAGAAGCAACAGACAGACTGAGGTGACCCCTGGTCCCTTTACTAGTTATATAACATACTTTATACCTAAAATTTCCCTTGCAATTGATGTCTGTGACGTCTAATGCATTCTCAATACATTACCGGAGATGAGCGGTTCGGATCACCTGAACGCAATCGAAATTCTGAGATCCGAGTCAGTCAGAGCCGCGGCTTGTGGTTTCCCGCCAGGCTCGGATTCCAAATCGAGGCAAAGTGTCATCCTCCCAGCATCAGATTCTTCCAGGTTTAGGATTCTATATAAGAGCGCCACGGCCAGGACTAAAAGTGTGATAGTTGTGTTATTTTAACTATATCTGGATCCCGATGTCCTGGTCTGATTGTTGAGTCTCTAGGGGAGGAATTTGCAGACATAAAGCACACATCTTGCAACTTCCTCTATCCATACACTTGGTTAATACTTTTCATCATCATCATCATACACATGGACCAGCCAATACTTGATATGTCTGGGAACCTGACATTTATGGGCTGCTGTTCCATCAATGGGCCTAATTCAGACCTGATCATAGCAGCAAATTTGTTAGCAGTTGGTAAAAACCATGTGCACTGCAGGTGGGGCAGATGTAACATGTGCAGAGAGAGTTAGATTTGGGTGGGTTATATTGTTTCTGTGCAAGGTAAGTACTGGCTGCTTTATTTTTGCACTGCAGTTTAGATTTCAGTTTGAGCACACCCCACCCGAATCTAACTCTCTCTCTGCACATGTTACATCTGCCCCACCTGCAGTGCACATGGAGCCTAATTCAGACCTGATCGTAGAAGTGCTAAATTTAGCACATCTACGATCAATCCCACAGACATGCTGGGGGACACCCAGCACACGGCTAGTCCGCCCCGCATGTCTGGGCTGTCCCCAACCTTTCACTACAGTGTACAGCAACGGTAAAAGAATGTGCCCTCCCAACCTTTCCCGCTCATGCAGGATACTGCGGCTCGTGAGTGGGACATCGAGACTGTGGCTGAAAAAAGTGGGACTGTCCCACCAAAACATGGCCAGATGGGAGATAGACATACACGGGGGAAAGATGTCAAACCTTGATAGAGAAAAAGTGGAAAGCAATAACGTAGCAACCAATCAGCTTCTGTCATTTTTCAAACGCAGCCTATAACATGCCAGTTAGGAGCTGATTGGTTGGTACTTAATCTCGCTCCAGGTTATCTATCTCCATGGTTTAATACATTTCCCCCACAGTGCGAGAACAAGCTAGATGCGCTCCTCAAGCAGGTGTGCATACAATGCTGTATTCCCAGTGTATGTTTTCTGGAGAAAGAGAAAATGTGATAAATATGTACAATAAAAATAGTGCATATTTTTGTGGCTTTAGTAGTCTATTATGAGATAAGTAGAGAAAGACCACCTTTCTGTCAAAGTGACAGGTACCACGCCCCCTTTCTCCTGGGATACGCCCCCTTTAATATTAAATTATAGTGTTTGATATCGCTTTTATATAAAATTTAATATAAAATTTATAGAGTTCGATATTAAACTGTATTAAAAGATAATGGCTTTGAAAAGAGTGTCATGTAACACCAGTCGCAGAATGTCACGCAACGCAGTGCGTCAAATCAAGCGGCTGAAAGACGCATATTACACAGTGTTAAAACCAGGTAGTTTTAGCGGCATTGATAAATATTATGGGTCGGTTAAAAATAAATGTAAAAGATCCGACGTAAGAAAGTGGTTACAAGAACAAGACGCATACACGTTGCACAAACCGGCAAAAAAAAACTATAAAAGGAACATGATTTGTGTATCGGGTGTAAATCAACAGTGGCAATGCGATTTGGTTTCGCTGATAGACCTGTCAAAATACAACGATGGTATTAAATACATATTAACAGTCATCGATATATTCAGTAAGAGGGCCTGGGCTGAAAGTCTGACCACTAAGAACGCCGCAACAGTCGCTAATGCTTTTGAAAAAATATTCCAGCGGGGTGCTGTGCCGATGAAGCTACAAACCGATAACGGTAAAGAGTTTCTAAACAGAAAACTAAAAAAGGTGTTCGAAAAATACATTATAAATCATTTCACGACCAATAACAATGTGAAAGCGGCTGTTATAGAGCGCTTCAATAGGACTTTAAAAACACGAATGTGGCGCTATTTCACGGCAAAGAATACCTACAGATATATAGATGTTTTACAAGACTTTATACGCAGCTATAATAACACATACCATAGAACGATTAAGTGCGCTCCAAACGATGTGAATGACTCTAATGCATTGAGTGTCTTCAAAACGACCTACAGTGATTACTTTAGAAGTAAGAAAGCCCCCGTTTGTTTAGGAATCGGTGACCACGTCCGTATTTCTAAATATAAGGGCATATTTCAGAAAGGATACGAACAGAGTTTTTCTGAGGAGATATTTGTTGTACATAGTGTGAACACTAATGGGCTTAAGCCGCTTTATAAATTGACAGATCTGTACGGTGAAGTTATAACAGGTAGTTTTTACCCCGAAGAGCTTCAAAGCATACCAAAAAACTATAACAGGGTTTATAAAGTGGAAAATATTTTTAAAAATAAGACGGTCAGAGGCCGAAAATATGCGTTAGTCCAGTGGCGCGGGTACCCCGCAAAATTTAACAGTTGGGTCACGGCATCAGTGATAAAAGACATATAAAGCTCATCACTATCTAAACAAGACGAGCGATGGATGACAAGTCGTTCTACATAACCTTACCCAGCAACGCCTCGGCGGTTACTTTCCCGCAAAATAAGATTTCTAACTATACGACAAAATTGGCTAAACCGATAGACTTAAATGGCGAATGGGAAGTAGCACTTACTGAGATACAATATCCGCACACGTGGAATACATTGGATTTACAAGATTGTAGACTGCAATTATCATGGGATGGAACGGCGGATCAGCCGGTGGCGAGAGTCGCAAGTTTGTGCATTATACCGGGTTTTTATGAAACAATCGAAGCGCTACTGAACGTAATCAACGCTGAAATTGTACAACTGAAACTGGACGTTGGATTAAGACTAACGTACGATCCGTTTGCACGTGTTGTAACATGCGACAGTAAGCTGTTGTATCAAATCCACGCCGGTTCTAAGCTGACATGGATACTGGGTTTACAACCTAAAACTAAGATTTCTAAATCATGCGCCGACATCAAAGGCGGCCAATATATGATGTACGTGTACACAGACATTATCGAACACCCGCGGGTCGGGGATAGTTATGTACCGCTACTTTGCACTGTTGAAATTAAGGGTTATAACAATGAGGTGGTCACAATACGATACGAGAAGCCCGATTATGTACCATTGTGCAAAACACATTTTGACACGATAGCCATAGAGATAAAGAACGACCAGAACGAGAACATGCCATTTAAGTTTGGGAAAGCAATCGTAAAGCTACACTTCAGACGCCGCAAAACTGAATTTTATTAACTAAGCAGAATGGTCGCTGTTAAAAATTATGGCGATCCGGGTCTCTACGCGCAATATTATAAATCTCAAGCCGGTAATGGATTACCAGGTTTTCACGGCAGCACGTACATGTACGGCTGCGGTTTAGGCGGTATTTTTCGAAGTCTTTTCAGAAAAGCTGTCCCTCTTTTCCGGAGAGGTTTAGAGTAGCTAAACCGCATATGAAGACCGCGGCACGTAATATAGCGAAAGATGTTATCGGACAAGCCACAATGGCCGTGGTGAATAAGATACACGAGGCGAACCAAGCAAAGCAAGACGGTTCAGGACTAATATATACAAGAAAAGACGTGCCTAAAAGAAAACGGAAGCGTATGATAGCGCTTCCGCCTTGGGACATACCCTTTTTAAATAAAAAACAGAGACGACGCAACTCAAAGAAGAAGAGAAAGCCGAAGCGCTCCGTTGGTGATATTTTTTAAACATGTCTTTCATACACCACGAGTCCGTTGAATGTGCAAAAACAGAGCTGGATCTTTTTGACGTGCCCCCATGAGTCATTCACATCGTTTGGAGCGCACTTAATCGTTCTATGGTATGTGTTATTATAGCTGCGTATAAAGTCTTGTAAAACGTCTATATATCTGTAGGTATTCTTTGCCGTGAAATAGTGCCACATTCGTGTTATTAAAGTCCTATTGAAGCGCTCTATAACAGCCGCTTTCACATCGTTTTTGGTCGTGAAATGATTTATAACGTATTTTTCGAACACCTTTTTTAGTTTTCTGTTTAGAAACTCTTTACCGTTATCGGTTTGTAGCTTCATCGGCACAGCACCCCGCTGGAATATTTTTTCAAAAGCATTAGCGACTGTTGCGGCGTTCTTAGTGGTCAGACTTTCAGCCCAGGCCCTCTTACTGAATATATCCTATGACTGTTAATATGTATTTAATACCATCGTTGTATTTTGACAGGTCTATCAGCGAAACCAAATCGCATTGCCACTGTTGATTTACACCCGATACACAAATCATGTTCCTTTTATAGTTTTTTTCTTGACGGTTTGTGCAACGTGTATGCGTCTTGTTCTTGTAACCACTTTCTTACGTCGGATCTTTGAAATTTATTTTTAACCGACCCATAATATTTATCAATGCCGCTAAAACTACCTGGTTTTAACACTGTGTAATATGCATCTTTCAGCCGCTTGATTTGACGCGCTGCGTTGCATGACATTCTGCGACTGGTGTTACGTGACACTCTTTTCAAAGCCATTATCTTTTAATACAGTTTAATATCGAACTCTATAAATTTTATATTAAATTTTATATAAAAGCGATATCAAACACTATAATTTAATATTAAAGGGGGCGCATCCCAGGAGAAAGGGGTTGTGGTACCTGTCACTTTGACAGAAAGGTGGTCTTTCTCTACTGAGATAGAATATATATGTATCTTGGGAAATCACAGCTATAAAAGCTAGAAAGATAAACAATAAAACACATTGTTTATGTGTACACTGCCACAGTATTATAATCTGACGAGTACGTCATAGGCAAACATGGGGGGGTCTAGTTGCCCGGAAACCCCCCTCCTCTTCACAAGTGGCTCAAATTATGACAACAATAGCAATGTTAATGTTAATACCACTACTAGAGCTGCCGCCACATCATGCAGTTTAGGGGACAGAGCAGAGCTGCTGCACATGCCCAGTGGTAGCAGCCTCTTCTACCAAGTTTGCCATGTGTGTGTGTGTGTGTGTGTGTGTGTGGATCTGAGTCCTTAATCAGTGCACTGGCCCAGAGAGTAGCTACCAGGAAGAAGAGACAGGAGCCTTACCATGAGGGGTAGAATGTGTGCTTAGAAAGTGCAGTACTGGTTCTTTGTGTATTTACTTACTATAGTATGTTTAACCTTTTCCTGACCACATTCATATTAAATATGTTTGATACAGCCTATGCTATATAGACCATCTACAGTGTTAATTATTAATGCTGTATTCCGTACAGTATCCAGTGTATAAAAAAGACCAATATTTACATTAATGTCCAGGGTCTGTACTAGGTAGGTTCTTCTACCACTTCCCTTAGTCTCTCGCTCTTGCTCCCATGTTCCACAGAGTGGGAAATTGTGGACTGCATTTGGAAACCTCCCTCTAGAAATTTGCCATGGTACGTAGTCACATGATTATCATTCTGCATTTGTGGAGGCTATGGGGGTTATTCCGAGTTGATCGCTAGCTGCCGTTGTTCACAGCACAGCGATCAGGCTAAAAATCAGCATTTCTGCACATGCATATGCACCGCAATGTGCACGCGCGACATACGGGTACAAAGGCATTTGTGGTTTTGCACAGGTTCTAGCAACGTTTTCATTCGCACTGGGGGCCGCAAGAAGATTGACAGGAAAGGGGCGTTTCTGGGTTTCAACTGACAGTTTTCAGGAAGTGCTTAGAAAAACGCAGGAGTGCCAGGAAAAACGCAGGCGCGGCTGGGCGAATGCTGGGCAGGTGTGTGACGTCAAAAGCCAACCCATCAACGTTAGAATCAACGCACACTAAGAGTAAGTACAGGGCTGGTCTTGTTTTGCACAAAATGTTTTTGCAGCCGCTCTGCTGCACAGGCGTTCGCACTTCTGCAAAGCGAAAATACACTCCCCAGTGGGCGGCAACAATGCTTTTTAACGGCTGCTAAAAACTGCTAGCGAGCGATCAACTCGGAATGACCACCTATATACAAATACGTAGCAGCTACACAATCCAAATGTAGCTGGAAGACCTGGTGAGGATCCCTGCAGGTACTGCATACAGTGACTTCATTAGAAGATGCTGTGCGTTCTGTTGGCCACTGAGACAGCTGCCTCCACTGATTGGTCCTTATTCATTATTACACAATCCACATTACTCCAATCATCGCTAATTGTCCTTCATGTATATTTTATTACCGAGAAGGAATGCCACCGGGCATCCTGATGACTGATTCAGATTATGTACAGGGCTCCTGTTTCAGGGTAACACTATCAAGGGAAAGATTGCAAAAGGTAAGACGATGGCATTCCGGGATATGACAGTAGAGAAGACACTAAGGGGGACATTTACTAAGCAGTGATAAGAGCGGAAAAGTGAGCCAGTGGAGAAATTTCCCCATCAACCAATCAGCAGCTCTGTATCATTTTATAGTATGCAAATTATAGATGTTACTTCAGTGCTGATTGGTAGCCATGGTCACTTCTCCACTGGCTCACTTCTCCGCTCTTATCACTGCTTAGTAAATGTACCCCTAATTAGAGAGTCGGCTTTGATATATGAAAACCAGGCTCATTAAAACCAGCATTCAGTGGAAAGGTTCAAGATCTAGCCATCACTATCAAAAATAGGAGACACCTATGGGAAGGAAAGTGATAACCTCCTTCGGCGCTACTTGTTCAGTCTCAAGACACATGGGAAAACATATGTCACAAGTATTCTAAAGAAAAAGAGATGCACCACTGTAACTGAAGCCAACGTCACAAAATAATAGTTACCTCCAGTTAAATACATTTTAATGGCCCCATTAACAATCAAATGATGTTGCACAATAAGATAATTACTAAATAATATTTCTCTCTTCATGTATTTAAATACACATTCATTCGGCCCCCATAATATACACCTAAAATAATTTTGTCTCCTTAAGATCGGTATTAATTGTTTTTGACCACTAGATCACTAAATAGTGACCCTCTCATAAAAAGCGTATTGTGCCGCCCTGTGTTCTGATTGGTCAGGTATCTCTTGTGGCTTTTGAATATACAGTACAGGTGTATAACGCCTAACCATTACCTGTGACCATGCGTACACTGACAGATATCCATACAATGCTAGGACAAGTCACTGCTAGAGTGCCTGGCAAGTGTGTAAGTGCACCAGCCTCTGAGCCTGGAGCCCAATAAGTGCTCAAGGGTGTGGTATGCAAGGTCGACAGTAACTAGGTCAACCACTATTAGTCGACAGTAACTCGGTCAACAGGGTCTCTAGGTGGACATGGTGCAGGTCGACAGGTCAAAGGGTCGACATGAGTTTTTAACGTCTTTTTGGTGTCGTTTTCTCCGCACAGTGACCGGGAACCCCAATAATACCCCTTTCACATTGCACAAATAACCCGGTATTGACACGGCATATTGCCGTGTCGACACGGGTCAGTGTGCTATGTGAAAGCACATTACCTGAATTAGCGGGTCGCCTAACCCGGTAATTCAACCCGGCATAAAAGAAGGGTTATACCCGGGTTGAATACCGGGTCAGGCGCAGTGTGAATGGGAGCCGTTTCGATGCGACACGGCTCCCATTCACAGCATAGGGAGAGGTGGCGCAGGAGATGAGCTCATTTCCCAACGCCGCCTCCACCACTGCCCCTGCTGCTGCTGCGCCCCCCCCCCCTGCTGCTATGGCAACCGACCCAGTATATTGCCGGGTCGGAAAGCCAGCAAAGCAGAGCAAATGCCGGATCCCACCCGGTAAGGACACGTTTCTCTTACCGGGTGGGATCCGGCATTTGCGATCTGGAAGCGGTATTAGTGCACCGTGTCCCCTCGCATGGCTCGCTTCACTCGCCATGCTTCGGGCAAGGTGCCTCGCTCTGCTGCCGCTGCGCTTGGCACAGGTTACTATTCCCAATCATAGTCCTTGTGGATCGTTAAGTGTGAAATAGGTCAAAAAAAGAAAAAAATTGTGAAAAACTAATATCAACCTTTAGACAAATGTCGACCTAGAGACCCTGTTGACCCAGAGACCCTGTCGACCTAGTTACTGTCGACCAACAGTGGTCAACCTAGTTACTGTCGACCTAGTTACTGTGTCCAAGTGTTTGCAGGGCGGGTGCCTGGCATCAATTCTGGCCCCGGACAGGCTGGAGTGATCGCAGCGGCTGAGTAAGTCCTGGGCTACTCAGAACTGCACAAAATCTTTTTGTACCGCTCGGTTGCACATGCGATCGCACACTTGCACAGCTAAAAAACACTCCCCGGTGGGCGGCGACTATACGAACGCTGGACTGCAAAAAACAGCTAGCGAGCGATCAGGTCTGTATTAGCCCCTTTGTACGGAAGGGTTAAACCAGTAAGCTTTCTAGTCTCTGATTTGCCTATAGCGCTTCGGAAAAGGCACATTCTCATATATGTGGATAAAAAGATGAACACTTACTCTTTCAAGAAAGTTTTCATTCCCTACAAAGATGGCATTTAGTATAGCGCTAGGGGTAGAAATTGATGTCAGAGTAAGGGACTTATCACATGGTGCTGGCAGGACTGTAGTCAGACAAGTCAAACACAGCATCTAGTCTAATCAGCTTTACATAGGGAAGAAAGCAGCTCATTGCAGGAAGGAGGCACTCACAGGACTGAAAAAAATGTAAACTTAATTTGTTTTTTCCCATACGACTTAATATTTAGGGCACAAAATGCCCGATTCCGATTTGTAAGGAGTTGCACAGCCGCAGGGAAGCTGTTGTGCAATAACGTAGGAATAAAATGCAAATGCATCAGGAGGCATCTGTAGGAGACAGGCGCCTCCTTAATGCATCTGCAAGATTCGACTTCGGACGCAGCACTGGATCACCGTCGCGAAAGTCAGTCGCGACTCGCAGTGGCAGTAGCAATTGGTCAGTCTACATAAGCAGAAGCTTATTCATACTGACTGTCAGATCGGGTCAGCCGGGTCCTTTAAGTCTGTGTCCGTCGATGCAGACCCTGTAAAACGGACCCGGTTGCAGCCCCCGCTCCACACCCCAAAATGCTGCAATATGTCACTCATAGGACCTGTACTACACATGTGCAGACTCCAAACCATCGGATTTGTACGGAAACCATCAGCTGTGCGTACAAATCCGGATCAAGCTCTGAGTTGGGAATAAAATAAAAAAGCGCAAGTAACTTTGCACCTAGACAAACCATGTTGCCATGTAAGGGGTTCCTATATATATATATATATATATATATATATATATATATATATATATCATATATATATATATATATATCATATATATATATATATATTTTTTTTTTTTTTTTTTTTCTGCGCAGGGTAAATACTGGCTGCTTTTGCATGTAGCGCACAAGGGGAGTAAGTCCAAGTTGATCGCAGCAGGAATTTTTTTAGCAGTTGGGCAAAACCATATGCACTGCAGGGGGGGCAGATATAACATTTGCAGAGAGAGTTAAATTTGGGTGGGTTATTTTGTTTCTATGCAGGGTAAATACTGGCTGCTTTATTTTTACACTGCAATTTAGATTGCAGATTGAACACACCACATCCAAATCTAACTCTCTCTGCCTCCCCTGCAGTGCACATGGTTTTGTCCAATTGCTAACAAACTTGAAGCTGCGATCAACTCATAAACCTCACACGTCAGATGCATCCACGCGCCACTCAAGCACACTTATCTTATAAAATAAAGACACAACAACTGTAATTGGCGTGAAAGGGGTCAGCTTTTATTTTCTGACTGAGAGGAAGGCCTATTAAATACTAAAACTAAAATGCAGACTTCCCTCTCTAACTAAGGTGGCGGGGAGAAGAACGGTTAAGCATGATAAACGTAACGTGGGTGATCAATGTTATAATACAGAAAAACAAGCAATAAAAACAAAACATATGTGTGAGGGAGCCTTCTGCCCCAGATGTGCCGGGATCGGCCTCCTGCCTCAATCCCAGACATTGAAAATCAAAAATCCAAGGACAGGGGTCGACCTTCTGCCACTACCCCTGCCCACCAGCAGTTGCAGGGACGGAGGTACGCTCCGCCCCTACATGGTAAAATTTGGGCCACCGGCCCCACCATCCACATATGTTTTTACCAGTTATATGGACCCACTTGGTAAAGCGATGCCCGTAAACTAATTATGAAACTATAAAATTTTCCTAAAAGTACACCCAAATTTACTAACCTTGAACTCATAATTAAAATTAAGTAACCGTTCAGAAACCGGCCACCAAAAGCCGACACAATGAACCCGACTGTAGAACAAATGAAATAAAAACAAAACCAAGTCCCCAGGGCGGGAGGGTGGGTCACGAGAAGAGCCGAAAAGAGGGAGGAAGTATCCTGTCAGCAGCCTTTATGTATGACAGGCCAGCCCCTATACATGATCCAGCCAATCAGCCCCTCGGACCCTCTCTCCACGTTCCTCCCACCACAAAACATTAACCCCTTCCAAGCCAAGGTGATGCACCGAGCGGCGCTGCGGAAGCCCCGACGGTGCGTTTATGCTGCTGTGGTCACAGTATGTTCCCTACGCAGTCTGAATTACACCCTAGGCTCAAATGCTGGAAGCTTTATTTTTTACACTGCAATTCAGATTTCACTTTGGACACCCCACTCCCAAATCTAAAGCCAGGTACACACTGTCCAATTTCTTTTTTGATCGGGACCACAATCAATATGATTATTCGCCTAGATATCTGTGCTACACAGTTTATTTTTATTTAGAAAGAAAAATCGTCCGATTTCTCGAGAAATCAGCCGATTGGGAAAACCTGGGTTTGCGCACATGCAACCTGATTTTTCCACTTGGACATACAGTATGGTCAGATTATTGCGAATGCTCACACACTAGTCAATATCGGGAGACTATGGCCGAGATTTTTGGACCTGCCCGACAAGATCGGATAATTGATTGCTCGTGTTTGTGGGCAAGATTTATCTGAGTTATCGTCGAAACAATAAATTAGGCCAATTACCCGATTATTCGCAAATCGGGCCAGTAATTGTAAAGTGTGTACTTAGCTTATCTCTTTCTGCACATGTTACATCTACCCCACCTGCAGTGCAGCAATGTGTTACCAAGGTGCAGAGTTACTTGCTATTGCCTTATCCCCAGCTCAGAAAGAGGTCCAGAATCCTGACACTCTTCCTGCAGCCGGGCCGTCTACAATGACTGCAATCCTATACACTTTTTATATATAAAAAGTTAAAAACTGAATTGTGTGAAATGAAAAAATATAGCGGCAGTATTACACGGTTACATATACTTTAGGAATTCTCGCTGCTGGTGTTTGATTACCTGTGATGGGTTCCATGAAATCACATAGCTGATACAGCAGCTGACCGGATTGCTAAGCAAGCCTTTCCGTCCTTCTCCTAGTGTGTGTTCCGGATGCCAGTTTGAAGCCATTGAGAAGATTGTTAGTAAGAATTGAATGATATTTCAGGCACAGAGGAAACGAGCAGCGTATTAACCCACACTGACTAAGGTAATATTCCTTCCCTGCCGCAGCCCTGTGCTCAGGTAGTTTGACACAGCGGATGCTCACTTATGATGACCCCTTAATGCCGATGACTGACTGATTACCCACATAGGTAGATCTGACTTTCTTTTCAGGGGACTGGAGGCAATCCTCCATCACGCTGAGCACCCGATAACACTTCCAGATTGATTTTCTATAAAAATGCAAAGGCAAAAAATTGCTGTGTTCTCACATGGAGACATCCTTTCTGGCGTGTGATGTCTTTTCTCTGTAACTTCTCTAATCTTGCAAACCAAGCTCCTAATAAACAGCATCCACATGTAGTGAGAGACATAACACCTATTCCATAACACCGCAATGTCACTTTGGTTGAGTCGCGCCGGTTTTGGCATTCTAAGTCCTCACATTGGGGGCAAAATGTATCAGACCTTGGAGAGAGATAAAGTACTAGCCCTTCAGCTCCTGCCATTTTACAAGCTGTACTTTCTCTCTCTCCAAGGTTGGCATTCTAAAGTCCTCACACTGGAGGCAAAAAGTATCCTACCTTGGAGAGAGATAAAGTAGCAGCCAATCAGCTCCTAGCTGCCATATTATAGATAGTTTGTACTTCATCTCTCTCCACGGGTTAATATATCTCCCCCTGAAGCTGATTCTGAGGCGAAGCTGCATCTGCTTCTTTTGTCACAGTCGCATTTGCATCTTACGCTAATTCCGTCTGCATTTTTTTAACAAACAGAGATGCCAACTCGCAGCAATTTGAGATGGTGCTTTTCTGTCTCAGAGGGTCTGTAGACGCTGCCATCGGGACACCAGCGGCACTTGCATCAGCCTCCTGGCAGGTGCAGTTTCTCTGTCTGAATGTGGGCTCCTGCATGAGCGGTTCAGCATCTTTGGATGCAGCGTCTTTGAGCGACAACTTTGCAACACGTCAGCATCTGCTTATCCACCCCACTGTTAGCACTCAGGCTGGGGCGTATTAAGAGATGAGGGGGAAAATGTGCAGTCTCCGCACGGGACCCCTCCTCTCTAGCAGGCAGTGACTCTGTATTAGGTGGTGCACAGGTCTCTGGGAAAATGGCACTGCGGCCATTTTCCCAGTGATTTTTCCTACTGCGCATGTGCAAAATGCTGGCAAAATGGAAGCCGTGCCATTTTCCTAGAGACCTGCACACCCCTTAGTGCTCAGAGGCACAGTCACTGCCGCATGACTCCGGAGAGGTAAGTACTGAAAAAATGGGGGCAGGCTGTGCAGTGTGGGCCAACCTGGACCCAGGGGCCCATGTGCACCAAAAACACTGCACCCATTATAGGCATTCTACTGCTTTCAGATATGCCCACTAAAATTCACAGACACTGCGTCCAAATCTGTCCAGCAATTCTGAGCAGCAACAAGCAGAACGCAGAACCAGGCCCAATATTTTTCTTTCTGCACATCACTTTCTATAGTACTGAATGCATTATTCTAGTCAACTCTTGTATATGAGACGACCCAGTAGGGAGCTAATGTTATACCATTATCACAAAGTGATCCTACGCTACGGTATATCTGAGGGAAATTAGCGAACCAGAAATATCCCTCTGGATGATATATGCTGACGTCAAATGAGTCATTCAGCACATAAGTAACCCTCAGGGTGGGTTAGGTTTAGGCATCAGCCAGTGGGGTCAGGGTTAGGCTGTGGGTGGGTTTAGGGACAGGCTGCGGGGGAAGGGGGGGTGTTATGGTTAGGCTGCAGGGAGGATGGGTTAGGGTTAGGCACCCCCAGGGGAGGTTAGGGTTAGGCTGCGGGCGGAGCTTGGGTTATGTTTAGGCACCCCCAGGGGGGTTAGGGTTAGGCTGCGGGTGGGTTTAGGGATAGGCTGCAGGGGAAGGGGGATGTTAGGGTTAGGCTGCAGGGAGGGTGGGTTAGGGTAAGGCACCCCCAGGGGAGGTTAGGGTTAGGCTGCGGGGGGAGGGTGGGTTAGGATTAGGCATCAGACAGGGGGGTTAGGTTAGGCTGCGGGTGGGTTTAGGGATAGGCTGCGGGGGAAGGGGGGGTGTTAGGGTTAGGCTGCAGGGAGGGTGGGTTAGTGTTAAGCACCCCCAGGGGAGGTTAGGGATAGGCTGTGGGGAGGGTGGGTTAGGGTTAGGCTGCAGTTGGGTTTAGGGATAGGCTGCGGGAGGGGGGTTAGGGTTAGGCTGTGGGGAGGGTGGGTAAGGCACCCCCAGGGGAGGCTAGGGTTAGGCTGCGGGGGGAGGGTGGGTTAGGTTTAGGCATCAGCCAGGGGGGTTAGGGTTAGGCTGCAGGTGGGTTTAGGGATAGGCTGCAGGGGGGGGGGGGGGTTAGGGTTAGGCTGTGGGGAGGGTGGGTTAGGGTTAGGCACCCCCAGGGGAGGCTAGGGTTAGGCTGCGTGGAGTAAGGGTTAGGTTTAGGCAGACGGGACGTGGGTTAGGATTAGGCACCTCCACAGGGGGGTTAAGGTTAGGCACTAAGGGGAAGGTTAGGGTTAGGCTGCGAGAAGGGTGGGTTAGATGGGGTGGGGAGAAGGGAGAACACCCCATACTCACCCCTGTCGGTCTTCTCATCAGCAGTGTTACGACTGACGAGATCCCTTGTGCCGGCAATTCACACGGATCCCGGGGAAAACAATGGATTTTCATCAGCAAAATTTTACTCAGGTGTGGTACAGAAGATCTGCATGAAAAGGATAGACGGTCGACATGCAATAGATCTACGGGGTCAAAAGGTCGACATAAAAAGGGTAGACAGTAGTAAAAGGACGACTGGTACAAAAGAGCAGCAAAACCATGCCTTGTGTTTGCCAATTTAAAAAAAATATCCAACATCGGCCGGCACCTCGCACCTCCGGTGATCTCTGGCGTCATTACATCCGGCGCACTATGTGGCATCCATACCATACTTGCCTACCTGAGCCTCTCCATGAGGGAGAAAATGCCCTGTTCCTGGACTTTCCTGGTAATGTATGATTGCCATCACCTGTGGTGAAACACCTTTCATATCAATTAACTAGCTCACCACAGGTGATGGCAATCATACATTACCAGGAAAGTCCAGGAACAGAGCATTTTCTCCCTCATGGAGAGGGTCAGGTAGGCAAGTATGATCCATACTTTCCAGGAAAACTACATTTTCCTTGTAAAACTTTACTGGAAGAGCTGAGTGGAATTCGAATCACCCATCTGTATACACAATGTATTCATTACAAATATTATCTGTGCATCAAACTTCAGCAAGTAGACAAATACTGCTGTTCCACTACGCACACTGCCATATCAGCAGCATCATATCACTCCTGTAACCGTTCCTGGAACTGATAGCTTCATCTACATAACTGCACAGAACAAGAGGCCAGTCCACTGTGACTATTTTTAATGGGACGAACTTCAGCTAATACACAAAGGGGAAGTTTGATCAAATACGTTTTTAAACCCCTCCCCTTAAGAACACAAAACCGTTTTTTAAAATGTTTTGACAGTGTTAATATATTTGTATAAAAAAGAAAAGAAAAAGAAAACCTATAATACACCCGGTATAATGTTCTTTCTCCTGTTTGAATGAAAGCAGCAAAAACTGAATCATAAAATATCCAGACAAAACAAATCAAAACTGATCACAGGGCTCTGGACAAGAGCAAAGAATCAATCAACCGGCTGTTATTCTAGTCAAGTTCAGCTGCGTCACCTGGAGGTTGTGAGGCTCACTGAATGAATATAATGAAAGCAATATAAAAGTGGTGTCGCACTCCACTGGATAAACTTTAACCCATTGTTAATAAGATTAAAAACCTGACCATATTAAGATACAAGATCAGGGGCGTAAGTTAATGCCAGACGCCCGGAGGCAAAAAAAAATATCCCCCCCCCCCCCTTGGACCAGTTATGGTATACACACACAGCCACAAATACACACTCATATATATATATATATACAAATACGCACCCAACCACATATACCCACAGCCATACACACACACGCACACACACTATATCACTTATACACAAATAACCACATATACACACACACAGCCACATAGCTACATACTCACAGCCACATATACACACACACACACCTATACAAATACACACACACACACAGCCACATTGACACTGTCCCAGCCCTCACACTCTCCTTCATCAGTTACAGCTTAGTCCTCACTCCTCACCATTGGCAGGTGTCAGCATGTAGGAGTCGGGCAGTGGCGCTGAGGGGAAGTAGCCGAAGCCGGCCAGCTGTGCTGTGAGGCGGGAGCCGGAGCCGGCCAGCTGCCCTGTGGGGCGGGAGCCGGCCAGCCGTTGTGAAGCCGGAGCTGGGCAGCTGCGCCATCAGGGGTGAAGGGGGAGCTGGGCAGCTCCGTCATCAGGGGGAAGGGGGGCCGGGAGCCGGCCAGACGTGGAATCATTATGCGAGAGCCGGAGCCGGCCAGCCGCACTTGTCAGGGGGCGGGAGCCGGTGTGTCATGCGAGAGACAGGAGCCGCAGGCGGACAGCTGCACTGTCAGAGGCAATGGAGAAGGTGCCCCCGTCACTGCTGGAGCCTGGCGGCAACCGACTCCATTGCCTCCCGGACTTCCGCCACTGTACAAGATTATTTATTAATAAAAACACAAGGTTAAGATATTCGGAGGTAGGTATTGCACACATAGACATAAATAATTACACACATAGACATCAAAGAATTATTGCTCTCATATAGGGCCTAATTCAGATCTATTCGCTCACTAGGGGTTTTTTGCAGTCCTGCGTTCCCATAGTCACCGCCCATAGGGGAGTGTAATTTCGCTTTGCAAGTGTGCGATCGCATGTGTAGCAGAGCTGTAGAAACAGTTTTTGTGCAGTCTCTGGTGGTCATTCCGAGTTGTTCGCCCGCTGCTATTATTAGCAAAATTGCTAATAGGCTAAAATCCGGCAGTTCTGCGCATGCGTATGCACCGCAGGGCACACGCGCTAAGCAATTTCACACAAAACGATGCTATTTTACTCACAGGCGAACAAAGCTTTTCAGTCGCTCTGTTGATCGGAGAATGATTGACAGGAAGTGGGTGTTTCTGGGTGGTAACTGAGCGTTTTCTGGGAGTGTGCTAAAAAAACGCAGGCGTGCCAGCAGAAAACGCAGGAGTGGCTGGAGAAACGGGGGAGTGGCTGGCTGGACGCTGGGCATGTTTGTGACGTCAAACCAGGAACTAAACGGACTGAGGTGATCGCAATCTAGGAGTAGGTCTGGAGCTACTTAATAGCAGAATTGCTAATCTTTCATTAGCAATTCTGCTATGCTAAGATACACTCCCAGAGGGCGGCGGCTTTGCGTTTGCATTTCTGCTAAAAATAGCTAGCAAGCGAACAACTCCGAATGAGTGCCTCTGAGTAGCCCAGGACTTACTCAGCCGCTGCGAACACTTCAGCCCGAAACCGGAATTGACGTCAGACATCCCCCCTGCAAACGCTTGGACACGCCTGCCTTTTTCCAAACACTCCCAGAAAACGGTCAGTTGACACCCACAAACGCCTTCTTCCTGTTAATCTCCTTGCGAACGCCCATGTGAACGGATCCGTAGCATAAACCCATCGCTGAGTGGCGATCCGCTTTGTACCCGTGCAACGCGACTGCGAATTGCGGTGCATATGCATGCGCAGTTTAGACCTGATCGCCTGATGTACAAAAACGCAGCTTAGCGATCAGATCTTAATTAGGCCCTTAGTACAATGGCAGATCCTGCTAATCTTTCATTATGGAGATTTTCCTTGTTATATTTCCAAGTGAAGTTGTCAGAGTAATTTTAGTAATCACTTATACCCTTTAAGGTTGATCAGTCCTGGTATATTGGGGGTAATTCCAAGTTGATCGCAGCAGGAAATTTTTTAGCAGTTGGGCAAAACCATGTGCACTGCAGGGGAGGCAGATATAACATGTGCAGAGAGAGTTAGATTTGGGTGGGTTATTTTGTTTCTGTGCAGGGTAAATACTGGCTGCTTTATTTTTACACTGCAAATTAGATTTCAGATTGAACTCACCCCACCCAAATCTCTATCTCTCTCTGCACATGTTATATCTGCCCCCCCTGCAGTGCACATGGTTTTGCCCAACTGCTAAAAAATTGTCCTTCAGTTGATATTAAGTTAATCAGTAGCAGTTAGCTGGTTGGTGGCAGCCAGCATCATTATCAATGTCAATGGGGGTCATTCCGACCTGATCGCACGCTGCCATTTTTCGCAGCGCTGCGATCAGGTCACTACTGCGCATGCGTATGCACCGCAATGTGCAGGCGCGTCGTAGGGGTACGGAGAGGATCGTTGCTGTACGATGCGACTTACGAAGAATCCATTCGCACAGCCGATCGCAAGGAGATTGACAGGAAGAAGGCGTTTGTGGGTGTCAACTGACCATTTTCAGGGAGTGGTTGGAAAAACGCAGGCGTGTCTGCAGGGCGGGTGTATGACATCAATTCCGGGACAAGACAGACTGAAGTGATCGCAGCGGCTGAGTAAATTCTGACCTACTCAGAAACTGCACAAAATGTTTACGCAGTGCTCGGCTGCACAGGAGTTCGCACACTTGCAAAGCGAAAATACACTCCCGGTGGGCGGCGACTATGCGTTTGCGCGGCTGCTAAAAACAGCTAGCTAGCGATCAACTCGGAATGACCCCCAATGTGCACCAGACCCCAGGTCATAGGCCCAGCTACAGGTGGGGGGGGGGGGCGGGGAATCAAAGGGGACAGCAGTAAGCAGACATCAGCAGTACATGTGTATTAAATGGAACATACAGCATATAAAGCTTAAAAATGTTGTTTGCTTATTGTGATCTAATGTCAGTACATGATTATGGGGCAGCTAAGCAGCGGTGAGCTTTCAAAGATGAGAATTTATAATCCACATAGACAGTGGGGCCTGCAGGGCTGCAATATCCAGGGAGGGTTCTGCTCAGAATGGAAGTGAACAAGCCCGTGACCGGGTGAAACGCGTTTTCCTAGTGGGCACCTTGCCTGTCTGACATTTGAATGGGTGATATTTAATGCCTTACTGATGCCTGTTTGACATTTTTGAATGGGTGATATATATATTTTTTGCCTCTTTGATTAAGCATTTATGCTTTAGCTGAATATTTTCCAGCTAGGCTGTATTTCACGTGTGTATACTCCCTCATGTAGGTACATTGTTATACAACCTTGTGATAGGGGTGGGTAATTTGTTCCCCGCTTTTCCTGCGGGCACACCGCCTGTCTACTGGTTGAAGGGGTGACACACTAACACGTATTTGCTTTATCTGGCTAAGCCTTCACGCTTCAGCTAAAATATTGTGTGTTTCAGGAAATATTTCTGTTGGGTGATATTCTTTGTCCTTTTGATCAAGCATTCATGCTTTGGCTGAAATATTTTCCAGCTAGGCTGTATTGCACGTGTGTGCACTCCCTTATGTGGGTACATTGTGATACAACCCTGTGATAGGGGTGGGTAATTTGTAGTGATGAGCGGATTCGGTTTTACTCGGTTTTACTCGGTTCTCAAAACCGAATCTTATTGGCTATCCAAAACACGTGACATCCGTGAGCCAATAAGATTCGGTTTTGAGAACCGAGTAAAACCGAGTAAAACCGAATCCGCTCATCTCTAGTAATTTGTGGCCCCGCCTTTCCTGCGGGCACACCGCCTGTCTACTAGTTGAAGGGGTGAAACTCAAACATTTTTCTGCCTTATCTGGTTAAGCCTTCACGCTTCAGCTAAATATTGTGTGTTTCAGAAAATATTTCTGTTATTTACATGGCTGATGTCCCCAGTGAATGAGTACAGCATATTTGCTTAATTCTTTGTTTATGCACATTAAGAAATATTATTTCTTTATATATTCAATGCAACAGGGACAGGTGTTGTGCGATCCCGCACTTAGTCTGCCCTAGGCAGTTTCAAACTGTGTGTATTATGTTTTTGTTCCTCTGAGGGCATGTCACCTAGGGGATTGTTTCATGGGTGACAATCCATCTGTCTCACACATTATCTCATGTCAAAAAAAGCAACAACTGTTGTTGACAGTAATATACTTTGCCACTGTCACTAGTGACCTTGAAGGTTTTTTTAGTGTATTACACAAGTTCTTTGGTTGTAAAATACTACTAGGGTCTGTTATGTACAAGTAACGCTATACCACACTGAATTGGCACCAATTGCAAGAATTTATCAGTATGTTTATGGTCATCTTTAGTACATTTACCATTTCTTTTTCCTTTTGGTACCTGCCTGGTCATCCGTCACAGTTACTAGGATCCATCAGTATTTAAACAACATAGGTGACCGAAAGGGACCTACAACAATTAATTCAATTGTTTATTTCAATATCTCCTCTACCCTATAACTATTTTCTTGCTTTTCTTCCTTCTGTGAACTCTCATCCACGATTCTGGTGAGCGTGTCCCCCTAGGGGACGCGTCTCGCCAGTCTAACGTGGACAGCAGATTCACACCTACCCGATTGCGGTTATTTTTTCTTCTCAACGTAGTCCTATTATTCTTTTCTTGAGGAGGAACTAATCCTTCCGTTTCAGTGCACTCTCATTGGTGGTATAGGGTCAGTTCTTGCTACGACCATACCCCTACGTTCACGCCCAATCTCGTCCGATCTTGGAAGCTAAACGGAGGTGGGCTGGGTCAGTACCTAGACAGGCGACTGCTAGGGAATACCCGGTGAAGTAGGAAGACTCCCTTCCCTTTAGAAATAACACCAACAGCAGTATAACCACTTATACTCAATCCTACTACCTCTTGAACCTTTATTCGTCACAATTTATTTATCCACAATAGTGGCAAACTATTAGAATTGTTAATTAGTGTGTGGGCTCTTCCACTCACGAACCTAACCCTATTTAGGGCCGCATTAATACAAACACAGTTTGTACAGATCTTTGGCAGATGGAAGCAGCTTAAGATGTAGCTATCTTCCGATATGCATTTATCCAGGCATAATTAAGATCTGAACATTTTACAATTTTTGGGAGACATACTTCCAGTTCCCATATGACATATCAATGGCTACTTATGTTTAATTTGTCTTGCTGAGTTCTCATGTATTTTAAAGAGCAGAATTAAAAGACTACGTTATCAATTTTTAGGCACATCACTTATCGACTAACACTTAGATAATTTAACAAGAGTGCGCCCAAACAAGAGTCATACTTTTCTCCTTGTGCATATACAATATCCAGGGAGTGCTGCAATCTCTTCTGGCTGGAAGGGGGGTGAGTGATCTCCCCCTCCCTGGAGATGACCCTGGCTGAGGGGCACATGGCGCTCCCCGCTGCAGGTCGGCGACACTTCGCGTCACATAAAAAGTATTTCCTACCGTTTATTTTTTTTAAAGGGGGTGCGGCCACACGTCCAGGAATAGGCCACGCCTCTTTCATTACTGGGGCCTGGGAATCCTTTCTATAGCCCTGAGAATGCCACCCAATTTTCAGGAGCCTCCCGGTCAATCCGGGAGAGTTATCAAATATTTGTTTGACGGTGTTAGCCGTAAACGCTAAAGTCAAAGGGCCTGATTCAGTGATGTATGGTATTGCACAGCTGCGGGGAGAGAAAGTGCAATACCGTACAACTAACATTCTAATGCCATACCTCCCAACTTCTTGGTTTTCTAAAGAGGGACACACACGCGGCAAAGCTCCCAAAAAAGGGGTGTGGCCTAAGAAAGGGGCGTGGTTTCGCGGGAGGGCCGCAATCGGGAGCCACGCCCCCGTTTTCATCACTTAGGAGGCATGCCCAGCGTTCTGTGAGTCGCTGGCATGCCCCCCTCTCCCTTTGACTCAAGTGAATAGACGCTGCTCTGCTAAGCAGGGCAGCGAGACACAGAGCCTCCCAGCTGCCCCCCCCACCGCGGGACACTGCGGCCCGCGGGTGGGACAGCGGGACAGTCCCCAAAAAACGGGACTGTCCCGCGGAAATCGGGACAGTTGGGAGGTATGAAATGCAGCAGGAGGAACCTGTAGGAAGAAGACAGTTTCTACATGCATCTGCGAGATCCAAGTACTGTGGGGGTGATGCTAGCCATACACTTGTGCGATTGCTTTCGACGCGAGATCGGGCCCGATTTCCCTTGAAGCGCACCTTGAGACAAATCTCATCGAAAGTGCATTTTTACTGCATTCAATGCGCATACAATCCTGAGATTTATCTCATGCCCCTTACGACCGGAAATCGGGTGAGGGGTAGAGGAGTGGCCAGGAAGTCGTCTCCTGTCTTCACATATCGCACATCGCAATGTGATAAATCGAAAGTGGTAAAAAACAGCATGTGATCACGCCCCGATTCGATAAATATTAAGTGCAGCACATAATATCTTGAGACGCGACATTCAACCGGCGTGCCCGCGCATCGCGTCGAAAGGTACCTTAAATGTGCATACAATCCCCCGATTTCTCTGACAGATGTGGTCGAAATCGAAGGATAGTACCGATAATCTCACAAGTGTATGGGCTCCATAATTCAGAGTTGATCGCAGCAGCAAATTTGTTAGCAGTTGGGCAAAACCATGTGCACTGCAGGTGGGGCAGATGTAACATGTGCAGAGAGAGTTAGATTTGGGTGGGTTATATTGTTTCTGTGCAGGGTAAATACTGGCTGCTTTATTTTTACACTGCAATTTAGATTTCAGTTTGAACACACCCCACCCAAATCTCACTCTCTCTGCACATGTTACATCTGCCACACCTGTAATGCACATGGGGGGTAATTCCAAGTTGATCGCAGCAGGAAATTTTTTAGCAGTTGGACAAAACCATGTGCACTGCAGGGGAGGCAGATATCACATTTGCAGAGAGAGTTAGATTTGGGTGGGTTATTTTGTTTCTGTGCAGGGTAAATACTGTCTGCTTTATTTTTACACTGCAATTTAGATTGCAGATTTAACTCACCCCACTCAAATCTATTTCTCTCTGCACATGTTATATCTGCCTCCCCTGCAGTGCACATGGGCCCTCATTCCGAGTTGTTCGCTCGCTAGCCGCTTTTCGCAGCAGTGCACACGCTAAGCCGCCGCCCTCTGGGAGTGAATCTTAGCTTAGCTGAATTGCGAACGAAGTATTCGCAATATTGCGAAAAGACTTTTCTTTGCAGTTTCTGAGTAGCTCGAGACTTACTCTTCCAGTGCGATCAGTTCAGTGCTTGTCGTTCCTGGTTTGACGTCACAAACACACCCAGCGTTCGCCCAGACACTCCCCCGTTTCTCCAGCCACTCCCGCGTTTTTCCTAGAAATGACAGCGTTTTTTTTACACACACCCATAAAACGGTCAGTTTCCGCCCAGAAACACCCACTTCCTGTCAATCACACTCCGATCACCAGGACGAAGAAAAAACCTCGTAATGCCGTGAGTAAAATACCAAACTTCTTAGCAAATTTACTTGACGCAGCCGCAGTGCGAACATTGCGCATGCGCAGTTAGCGGAAAATCGCACCGATGCGAAGAAAAATAACAAGCGAACAACTCGGAATGAGGGCCATGGTTTTGCCCAACTGCTAACAAATTTGCTGCTGCAATCAACTCTGAATTAGACCCTGTGTTCGAAGACACAACATTGGATCACTTTGCAGCCCTCTGGCATTTGTTTAACCCGAAGTTTACTCAGGCTGGCCGCCAGAACTTCTCTGCTGGGCGCAGGAAGTCTGCATCCTGAAGATGCAGAGCTTGGGCTCAGCACACAACACACCTGTCAATCATGCACCAGATAAGGGGGGGGGGACTGTGAGCGATCACACAGGACTCATTCACAGGACTCGTTCAGAGTAGACCCACAAATATCAGAGATATACATAAACCCACCAGCTGTACATACATCTCCAAATCAGGCTGTTTAAAACTATAAAACTATTTGTATCAATATAATAAAACTAAGTGATGATAAAAATGACATCACTACTGTAGGTTTGTGCACGCACACATGCACGTTGGCCTGTAAGTGCACCGCACACGTCTGGCAATTATAATTAATAAACAGAAAATCCGTCACATTCAGTTTGAACACACCCCACCCGAATCTAACTCTCTCTGCATATGTTACATCTGCCCCACCTGCACTGCACATGGTTTTGCCCATTTGTGTACTTTTTTGCTTGCTTACAAACCTGAAACAGGCCCAATAGTCCCCAATGTTTAAGTCATAACCGAGAAACGCAGGTGGTAGAAGAGAATAAGGTCCTGGTGCACACAGCAGCATCCCTGTTTGCATATTCTGCCGCAGTTCGTCTGTGGCTTTACGCTTACGCCACTACAAAGACAATTCCCTTTGTAATAGCATTGCATCTGAATGTGGACATACTGTAGTACTGAATGGCAACTTTCAGTATCTATGGGGGTCATTCTGACCCGATTGCACGCTGCAGTTTATCTCAGCGGTGTGATCGGGTCAGAACTGCGCAGGCGCTGGGGCCGCAGTGAGCCAGCGCATGCCAGACGACCGAAGGCCGTCAGGCCGCTACGATCGCCTCTGCCTGATTGATAGGCAGAGGCGGTTGCTGGGCAGGGGGGGGCGGAAAGGCGGCATTTGGCCGCCGTTTCGTGGGCCGGATCCAAACAGGGGGGGCGGGCCGCAGCGGCTGCATGACATCACACGCAGTAACTGCGGGCCAGGGAGCGATGAGTAGCTCCCGGCCAGCACGCTAAAGCTGCGCTGGTTGGGAGCTACTCTTGAAGTGCAAAGGCATCGCCGCTGTGCATTGCCTTTCCACTTCTGCGGGGGGGGGGGGGCACTGACATGCGGGGCGGGATAGCCATGTGCTGGGCGTCCCCCCTCATGTCAGTGTGAATGATCGTAGCTGTGCTAAATTTAGCACAGCTTCATCTCGGAACGACCCCCTATGAACGCTGCGTTGCTGTCTGGAGCGTGGTGCTGCAAACTCTGATCACACCATCGAAGGGCTGGTGCAGGTTCTTCATCTGAGTATTACCTCGTATGTGAGAGGCTGGGCATCTCTGCTTTTAGTGACACGCCCATGACACGCCCATAAGATGCCCATGAGACAAAACATTTTTGCGTGTCACTGCCAATCAGCTCCTAACTGCCATTCCACAGGCTGCTTTTGAAAAACGACAGTGGACTGGGCACATCGGCCCGCAGGGGATATAACCAGTGGGCTGCTGCCATGGTTACATGATATACCTCTGGTGCTGCCCATGTGAGGCAAAATCTACAAATTTTTCCAGTCGCATGTTCAGTTCCTAATATGACCCAGCCCAACTTTGAAAGAAAGTGCGATGGAATATGCTAATGCTACATAAATGTTCATAAATAAATGAATATATAGATGTTACAGCCAAGAATTATAAAACCTTTTGGTAACTGGACTTTTCAAATAGCAGTTTCAATTTGAAACAAATTGTTATACCAAAAGCTATCTTATAATTTTTCTTCCCTGTGGGGGGCAATTTGTCAGTTTTTTCCTGTGGGGGCCAATGTATTTTATATTTGTCTTGTGCAATGTTTTTCATCTGCACTTGCGTCTGAGTTGCACTGCGCATGAATGCACCGTGATGGTGTTCATACAGAGTTGCAGACGGGATCTGGTCTTTAGGTCGACTGCACTTAGGTCGACACTCATTAGGTCGCCCACTATTGATCGATATGCATTAGGTCGACATGGTCTATAGGTCGACACGATCACTAGGTTGACATGGAAAAATGTCGACATCAATTTTTCACATTTCTTTTTTTTAACGTTTTCATACTTTACGATCCACGTGGACTACGATTGGGAATAGTAACCTTGCCTCAAGCATGGCGAGCTAAGTGAGCCATGCGAGGGGACACGGTGCACTAATTGTGGTTCTCGTTCACTTTACGAGAATGCGACACCAAAAAAAACGGGGAAAAACCCTCATGTTGAGCTTTTTCCATGTCGACCTAATGACCGCGTCGACCTATTTCAGGTCACTGTCGACCAGTAGTGATGGACCTAATGACTGTTGACCTTATGATCCACACCCGTTGCAGACCTATGCACCAAAAAGTATATTAGAAATGTGTTGGGCATTCCTGTGTGGTTACAGGGTTGGTAATCAGACTCAGATATAATTATTATACTATTATTATTTATTACCAATTATTTATATAGCGCACACATACAGAGAATATTTGTCCATTCACATCAGTCCCTGCCCCAGTGGAGCTTACAATCTATATTCCCTATCACATGTACATGCAGACACATTCAGGCTAGGGTTAATTTTGTTGGGAGCCAATTAACCTACCAGTATATTTTTGGATTGTGGGAGGAAACCATAGTACTCAGAGAAAACCCACGCAAGTACGGGGAGAATATACAAACTCCACACAGGTAGAGCCATGGTGGGAATCGAACCCATGACCTCAGTGCTGTGAGGCAGTAATGCTAACCATTACACCATCCGTACTGTGTTGCTGATAGTGGTTGCATATAGAGACATTGAATTGCTCACATTGGAGGCCATACCCAAGCTGGGTACACACTAGTGATGTGCATCGGAAATTTTTCGGGTTTTCTGTTTTGGTTTTGTATTCGGTTCCGCGGCCGTCTTTTGGATTCGGACGCGTTTTGGCAAAACCTCACCGAAAAATTTTTGTCGGATTCGGGTGTTTTCTTACAAAAAACCCTCAAAAACAGCTTAAATCATAGAATTTGGGGGTCATTTTGATCCCATAGTATTATTAACCTCAATAACCATAATTTCCACTCATTTCCAGTCTATTTTGAACACCTCACACCTCATAATATTATTTTTAGTCCTAAAATTTTCACCGAGGTCGCTGGATGACTAAGCTAAGCGACCCAAGTGGCCGACACAAACACCTGGCCCATCTAGGAGTGGCACTGCAGTGTCAGACAGGATGTCAGATTTAAAAAATAGTCCCCAAACAGCACATGATGCAAAGAAAAAAAGAGGTGCACCGAGGTCGCTGGATGGCTAAGCTAAGCGACCCAAGTGGCCGACACAAACATCTGGCCCATCTAGGAGTGGCACTGCAGTGTCAGACAGGATGGCCGATTTAAAAAATAGTCCCCAAACAGCACATGATGCAAAGAAAAAAAAAGGTGCACCAAGGTCGCTGGATGGCTAAGCTAAGCGACCCATGTGGCCGACACAAACACCTGGCCCATCTAGGAGTGGCAATGCAGTTTTCTAGCGAGAGGATGAGTGCTTCCATTCTCATGTGAATCTGAACCACTAGCCATGAACATAGGCCAGGGCCTCTGCCGTTCCTTGCCACTCCGTGTCGTAAATGGCATATTGGCAAGTTTACGCTTCTCATCAGAAGCTTTTAATTTTGATTTTTGGGTCATTTTACTGAACTTCTGTTTTTTGGATTTTACATGCTTTCTACTATGACATTGGGCATCGGCCTTGGCAGGCGACGTTGATGGCATTTCATCGTCTCGGCCATGACTATTGGCAGCAGCTTCAGCACGAGGTGGAAGTGGATCTTGATCTTTCCCTATTTTGCCCTCCACATTTTTGTTCTCCATTTTTTAATGTGTGGAATTATATGCCATTAATATATCAATAGCAATGGCCTACTGTTCTGTACTGCTATATATATATACTGGTGGTCAGCAAAATTCTGCACTGTACTCCTACTATATACTGCGCACAACTAAAATGCAGCACAGGTAAGGATGGATAGTATACTTGACGACACAGAGGTAGAGCAATGGACTACTGTACCGTACTGCTATATATATATATATATATATATATATATATATATATATACTGGTGGTCAGCAAAATTCTGCACTGTCCTCCTACTATATACTGTGCACAACTAAAATGCAGCACAGGTATGGATGGATAGTATACTTGACGACACAGAGGTAGAGCAACGGACTACTGTACCATACTGCTATATGTATACTGGTGGTCAGCAAAATTCTGAACTGTCCTCCTACTATATACTGCGCACAACTACAATGCAGCACAGGTATGGATGGATAGTATACTTGACGACACAGAGGTAGAGCATGGACTACTGGACCGTACTGCTATATATATACTGGTGGTAAGCAAAATTCTGCACTGTCCTCCTACTATATACTGCACACAACTACAATGCAGCACAGGTATGGATGGATAGTATACTTGACGACACAGAGGTAGAGCAATGGACTACTGTACCGTACTGCTATATATATATATATATATATATATATATACATACTGGTGGTCAGCAAAATTCTGCACTGTCCTCCTACTATATACTGTGCACAACTAAAATGCAGCACAGGTATGGATGGATAGTATACTTGACGACACAGAGGTAGAGCAATGGACTACTGTACCATACTGCTATATATATACTGGTGGTCAGCAAAATTCTGAACTGTCCTCCTACTATATACTGCGCACAACTAAAATGCAGCACAGGTAAGGATGGATAGTATACTTGACGACACAGAGGTAGAGCAATGGACTACTGTACCGTACTGCTATATATATATATATATATATATACTGGTGGTCAGCAAAATTCTGCACTGTCCTCCTACTATATACTGTGCACAACTAAAATGCAGCACAGGTATGGATGGATAGTATACTTGACGACACAGAGGTAGAGCAATGGACTACTGTACCATACTGCTATATATATACTGGTGGTCAGCAAAATTCTGAACTGTCCTCCTACTATATACTGCGCACAACTACAATGCAGCACAGGTATGGATGGATAGTATACTTGACGACACAGAGGTAGAGCATGGACTACTGTACCGTACTGCTATATATATACTGGTGGTAAGCAAAATTCTGCACTGTCCTCCTACTATATACTGCACACAACTACAGTGCAGCACAGGTATGGATGGATAGTATACTTGACGACACAGAGGTAGAGCAATGGACTACTGTACCGTACTGCTATATATATATATATATATATATATATATATATATATATACTGGTGGTCAGCAAAATTCTGCACTGTCCTCCTACTATATACTGTGCACAACTAAAATGCAGCACAGGTATGGATGGATAGTATACTTGACGACACAGAGGTAGAGCAATGGACTACTGTACCATACTGCTATATATATACTGGTGGTCAGCAAAATTCTGAACTGTCCTCCTACTATATACTGCGCACAACTACAATGCAGCACAGGTATGGATGGATAGTATACTTGACGACACAGAGGTAGAGCAATGGACTACTGTACCGTACTGCTATATATATACTGGTGGTCAGCAAAATTCTGCACTGTCCTCCTACTATATACTGCACACAACTAAAATGCAGCAAAGATATGGATAGTTTACTTGATGACACAGAGGTAGAGCAATGGACTACTGTACCGTACTGCTATATATATATATATATATATATACTGGTGGTCAGCAAAATTCTGCACTGTCCTCCTACTATATACTGTGCACAACTACAATGCAGCACAGATATGGATAGTATACTTGACGACACAGAGGTAGAGCAATGGACTACTGTACCATACTGCTATATATATACTGATGGTCACTAAAATTCTGCACTGTCCTCCTACTATATACTGCGCACAACTAAAATGCAGCACAGGTATGGATGGATAGTATACTTGACGACACAGAGGTAGAGCAGTGGACTACTGTACCGTACTGCTATATATATACTGGTGGTAAGCAAAATTCTGCACTGTCCTCCTACTATATACTACAATGCAGCACAGATATGGATAGTATACTTGACGACACAGAGGTAGAGCAATGGACTACTATACCGTACTGCTATATATATACTGGTGGTCAGCAAAATTCTGCACTGTCCTCCTACTATATACTGCACACAACTACAATGCAGCACAGATATGGATAGTATACTTGACGACACAGAGGTAGAGCAATGGACTACTGTACCGTACTGCTATATATATATATATATATATATATACTGGTGGTCAGCAAAATTCTGCACTGTCCTCCTACTATATACTGCGCACAACTACAATGCAGCACAGATATGGATAGTATACTTGATGACATAGAGGTAGAGTAATGGACTACTGTACCGTACTGCTATATATATACACTGGTGGTCACTAAAATTCTGCACTGTCCCCCTACTATATACTGCGCACAACTAAAATGCAGCACAGGTATGGATGGACGGTATACTTGACGACACAGAGGTAGAGCAGTGGACTACTGTACCGTACTGCTATATATATATACTGGTGGTTAGCAAAATTTTGCACTGTCCTCCTACTATATACTGCGCACAACTAAAATGCAGCACAGGTATGGCTGGATAGCATACTTGACGACACAGAGGGAGAGCAATGGACTACTGTACCGTACTGCTATATATATATACTGGGGTGGTCTTCAGTATGCCGAATGTCGGGATCCCAGCGCACAGTATACCGGCGCCGGGATTCCGACACCCGGCATACCGACAGCTATTCTCCCTCATGGGGGTCCACGAACCCCCTGGAGGGAGAATAAATAGCATGGCGCGCATAGCGCGCCACCGTGCCCGCAGCGTGGCGAACGTAGTGAGCCCGCAAGGGGCTCCTTTGCACTCGCCACACTGTCAATATGCCGGCGGTCGAGCTCCCGGCGCCAGTATGCAGGTCGCCGGCATACCATACTACACGCATATACTGGTGGTCAGCAAAATTCTGCACTGTCCTCCTACTATATACTGCGCACACCTAAACTGCAGCACAGGTATGGATGGATAGTATACTTGACGACACAGGTAGAGCAATGGACTACTGTACCGTACTGCTATATATATACTGGTGGTCAGCAAAATTCTGCACTGTCCTCCTACTATATACTGCGCACAACTACAATGCAGCACAGGTATGGATGTATAGTATACTTGATGACACAGAGGTAGAGCAATGGACTACTGTACCATACTGCTATATATATACTGGTGGTTAGCAAATTTCTGCACTGTCCTCCTACTATATACTACAATGCAGAACAGATATGGATAGTATACTTGACGACACAGAGGTAGAGCAATGGACTACTGGAGGGAGAATAAATAGCGTGGCGCTTGTAGCGCGCCACCGTGCCCGCAAGGGGCTCCTTTGCGCTCGCCACACTGTCGGTATGCCGGCGGTCGGGCTCCCGGTGCCGGTATGCTGGTCGCCGGGAGCCCGGCCGCCGGCATACCATACTACACCCATATACTGGTGGTCAGCAAAATTCTGCACTGTCCTCCTACTTTATACTGCGCACAACTAAAATGCAGCACAGGTATGGATGGATAGTATACTTGACGACACAGAGGTAGAGCAATGGACTACTGTACCATACTGCTATATGTATACTGGTGGTCAGCAAAATTCTGCACTGTCCTCCTACTATATACTGCACACAACTAAAATGCAGCACAGGTATGGTTGGATAGTATACTTGACAACACAGAGGTAGAGCAATGGACTACTGTACCGTACTGCTATATATATACTGGTGGTCAGCAAAATTCTGCACTGTCCTCCTACTATATACTGCGCACAACTACAATGCAGCACAGGTATGGATGGATAGTATACTTGACGACACAGAGGTAGAGCAATGGACTACTGGACCGTACTGCTATATATATACTGGTGGTCAGCAAATTTCTGCACTGTCCTCCTACTATATACTACAATGCAGAACAGATATGGATAGTATACTTGACGACACAGAGGTAAAGCAATGGACTACTGTACCATACTGCTATATATATACTGGTGGTCAGCAAAATTCTGCACTGTCCTACTACTATATACTGCGCACAACTAAAATGCAGCACAGGTATGGATGGATAGTATACTTGACGACACAGAGGTAGAGCAATGGACTACTATACCGTACTGCTATATATATACTGGGGGTGGTCTTCAGTATGCCAAATGTTGGGATCCCAGCGCACAGTATACCGGCGCCGGGATCCTGACACCCGGCATACCGACAGCTATTCTCCCTGGAGGGAGAATAAATAGCGTGGCGCTTGTAGCGCGCCACCGTGCCCGCAGCGTGGCGAGCGCAGCGAGCCCGCAAAGGGCTCCTTTACGCTCGCCACACTATCGGTATGCCGGCGGTCGTGCTCCTGGCGCCGGTATGCTGGTCGCCGGGAGCCCGGCCGCCGGCATACCATACTACACCCATATATTGGTGGTCAGCAAAATTCTGCACTGTCCTCCTACTTTATACTGCGCACAACTAAAATGCAGCACAGGTATAGATGGATAGTATACTATCACACAGAAAAAGTAAGATACTGCTGTCAGCGCCTACAGAGAATAAATAACTATAAATGAAATAAATGAAACTCTTGAGAGACTGCGCTGCCGTGCACAATTTGTGAACGTGATAATAGGAATATAGGGCTAACAAACGGCTGCGCTGTGTCCCAGGAGAAAAAATGAAAATAAAAAGATGAGAGCCGTTATAAACAGACTAATTTATTAACCATGATAAGGTTAAAAGACAACTGATTGTGAACAAACATACATATATCTATAAAAACACCTTAATGGTCTCTATGACAAGGTCTTGCTTTTCAATATTTCAGAACAGTCTTTGAAAAAGATCCGCAGTCACTGAATGCTGATGGTGGGGGTAGTGGTTGGTGTATGATTACAGCCGCCCCTAAGTTTTCAATTAATCAGTCTCACCGGGTTCAATCATAAATGCTTGTTGTTACCTCTCTATGTGGGCTGGTGTTTGAACCGAGCGTCCTCGGTCCAAGTCCTGCAATGCCCACAGGCGCTCAGCAGCGGGAGGAAAAGAAGAGAGCCAAGCCGCCAGTGTCGATGTCTGGCCGGGAGCGGTGTAAGGCACTACCGCAGTCGGTGGAAAGAAACCCGTCAGGAGGAGATCAGATGGATCAGTGCTTGTGGATACAGAGAGAGACCTCAGCAGGTGTATTAGAGGTGGAGTCCTAACGCGTTTCGTCACGCTCCACGTGACTTTATCAAAGGTAAAGTCACGTGGAGCGTGACGAAACGCGTTAGGACTCCACCTCTGATACACCTGCTGAGGTCTCTCTCTGAATCCACAAGCACTGATCCATCTGATCTCCTCCTGCTGACGGGTTTCTTTCCACCGACTGCGGTAGTGCCTTACACCACTCCCGGCCAGACATCGACACTGGCGGCTTGGCTCTCTTCTTTTCCTCCCGCTGCTGAGCGCCCGTGGGCATTGCAGGACTTGGACCGAGGACGCTCGGTTCAAACACCAGCCCACATAGAGAGGTAACAACAAGCATTTATGATTGAACCCGGTGAGACTGATTAATTGAAAACTTAGGGGCGGCTGTAATCATACACCAACCACTACCCCCACCATCAGCATTCAGTGACTGCGGATCTTTTTCAAAGACTGTTCTCAAATATTGAAAAGCAAGACCTTGTCATAGAGACCATTAAGGTGTTTTTATAGATATATGTATGTTTGTTCACAATCAGTTGTCTTTTAACCTTATTATGGTTAATAAATTAGTCTGTTTATAGCGGCTCTCATCTTTTTATTTTCATTTTTTCTACTGAGACACAGCGCAGCCGTTTGTTAGCCCTATAGATGGATAGTATACTTGACGACACAGAGGTAGAGCAATGGACTACTGTACCATACTGCTATATGTATACTGGTGGTCAGCAAAATTCTGCACTGTCCTCCTACTATATACTGCGCACAACTAAAATGCAGCACAGGTATGGATGGATAGTATACTTGACAACACAGAGGTAGAGTAATGGACTACTGTACCGTACTGCTATATATATACTGGTGGTCAGCAAAATTCTGCACTGTCCTCCTACTATATACTGCGCACAACTACAATGCAGCACAGGTATGGATGGATAGTATACTTGACGACACAGAGGTAGAGTAATGGACTACTGTACCGTACTGCTATATATATACCGGTGGTCAGCAAAATTCTGCACTGTCCTCCTACTATATACTGCGCACAACTAAAATGCAGCACAGGTATGGATGGATAGTATACTTGACGACACAGAGGTAGAGCAATGGACTACTGTACCGTACTGCTATATATATACTGGTGGTCAGCAAAATTCTGCACTGTCCTCCTACTATATACTGCGCACAACTAAAATGCAGCACAGGTATGGATGGATAGTATACTTGATGACACAGAGGTAGAGCAATGGACTACTGTACCGTACTGCTATATATATACTGGTGGTTAGCAAAATTCTGCACTGTCCTCCTACTATATACTGCGCACAACTAAAATGCAGAACAGGTATGGATGGATAGTATACTTGACGACACAGAGGGAGAGCAATGGACTACTGTACCGTACTGCTATATATATACTGGTGGTCAGCAAAATTCTGCACTGTCCTCCTACTATATACTACAATGCAGCACAGATATGGAGTGTTTTTCAGTCAGAGAACGTAGATATTTGCAGCACACTGAGCACAGACATTTGCAGCACACTGAGCACAGATATTTGCAGCACACTGAGAACAGATATTTGCAGCACACTGAACACAGAAACTGAGAGAACGCAGCCACGTCCTCTCGCTATCATCTCCAATGCACGAGTGAAAATGGCAGCGACGCGCGGCTCCTTATATAGAATACGAATCTCGCGAGAATCCGACAGCGGGATGATGATGTTCGGGCACGCTCGGGTTAACCGAGTAAGGCGGGAAGATCCGAGGCTGCCTCGGAACCGTGTAAAATAGGTGAAGTTCGGGGGTGTTCGTATCTTGACGAACCGAACCCGCTCATCTCTAGTACACACGTGACGATAAAGTGGAGGAAGTGCCCGATAATGACACATCATTCACTATATAGTCCAGTGTGTACGCACTATGACCCTGACGATGCACGCTCCCACGATTCGTCAGTAACATATTAATTTGCGGGGCTCCACAGGGGGCGCCATTCAAATCCAGCGGGTGGGGGCAGAGAGAGCAGGAGGGGGGGAGGGGCGCAGAGAAGGGCAACCGCTTCCTACCTTTCTTGCTCCGGGAAGCGGGTCCCCCTTCCTTGACCATCACATCTTCCCAGTGATATTTGGGTAGATAGCGCATGTGCACTGAGTCGGCCCTAGGCATAGGCAAACTAGGCAATTGCCTAGGGCATCTGGTATGCCTAGGGGCACAAGCAGCTTCTGCTGATTAAAATGATATGTGGCATGCCTATATTCTGTGTGTAGCATTTTGTATGCAGATACAGCCACAGTCGCACACAGTATATAGGCATGCCACATATCATTTTAATCAGCAGAAGCTGCTTGTGCATCGTAGTCACATAGCAATGCAAATAAGGTGCATTTTCATAAAAAATAGGCACCCGACATTAGCATAGCTGCCAGTTGACTCACGCCAGGAACTATATGTGTCATTATGTGTATAACGGCATTAATAATGTGTAACATATGTGTAAGTGTCATTATGTGTATAAGGGCACTAATAATGTGCAGCATATGTGTAAGGGACATTATGTGTGTCATTATGTGTATAAGGGCATTAACAATGTGTGGCATATGTGTAAGGGAAATTACGTGTATAAGGGCATTAATAAGGGTTGGCATAATGCGTAAGGCGCATTATGTTTATAAGGACATTAATAATGTGTGTCATATGTGTAAGGGGCATTACTGTGTGGTATTATGTGTATAAATGCATTACCAATATGTGGCATTATGTGTATAAGGCGCTCTACTGTGTGGTGTAACCTATAGAAAGGGTACTACTGAGTGGTCTAATGTGAATAAAGAGCAATATGGTGTGGTGTAATGTGAATAAGGAGCAATTCAGTATGATGTTATGTGAATGAGGGGCACTACTGTGAGGCGTAACGTATATAAGGTAAAGTGGTACTACTGAGTGATGTAATGTGAATAAGGGACACTATCGCATTATAAATTGTGAATAAAGTTGCACTACTGTGAGTCCTAAGTTGAACTGGGGGTACTATAGTGTGGCCATGACCCTTGCCAGCAAAAACACATACCTTTTCGGCTGTGCGCCGAATGTGCACACTGTTCTTATTTAAACTACAGTGGGTAGGAAAACAAAAAAAAGGACTGCTATGGGTGGGGGGTGATGGTGCTGGAAAAGGGGTGCAGGGTCAGAGGCGGAACTAGCGGTGGTGCTAGGGGGCACCAGCCAAAATCTTGCCTAGGGCATCATATTGGTTAGGGCCGGCTCTGCATGTGCACTAGAGCGCAAATACTCGCTTCCCATGATGAAGGTAAGTATACTCTGCGGGGTGGACAGCAGACCTGGGCCCCTGCTGGGCCCCTCCAGCAAGCCCAGGGCTGGGTCATTAGTACCTTCTTTCCCCCCCCCCCTTTTGTCACCAGTGATCCTACCTACAGTAGAGTGCAAATCCATGTACCTACAGAACTTGCAAACATTAGTGTTTTCCTGTGCTGCTGGTTTTGAGCGTTAGCACAGTAATATGTGAGCCTTAGTATCCATTAACCATGCATATAGGGGGTCATTCAGGTAGGGTTGGTTTAGCTATCAATGCTGCTTCCTTGGAAGCAGTAGTGATAGCGCTGTATATAGATGCAGCAGGAGGCGTCTACTACATGCAGACACCTCCTGCAGCAGTAATGATCCAACCGCATCAGATCAAAGCACCAACCATCAGGAGTCTTGCAGCACCCATGGTGCCACACAAGCTGCCCGTCGCAAGGCCAGGAAATCTCCGTCCTCCGACAGAGATCCCTGGCCTCTCCACGCCCCCTAAACGGTGGTGATACGATTCTGTTTGTCCAAACGGAGCCAGTTGCCTCCCCCTCCCCGCGCCCAAAACGACATCAGACTCTCAATCAATAACAATCTGATGCTGACCTGCGTCCAATGCCGCAAAAAACGTTCGTGCACGCGCAGAGCAGGTCCTGGGAATGTGTAAATCACTGTTGGTCTCAGGTGCAAGCACACCTGAATGACCCCCATAGTGGGTCTATACTGGAACCATTCTTTGCAATTCTACCGACATGTCTGGAAGACTGTATAAGTGAGCCGTTTACTGCAAAATGTTTCATCGTGGCCCCTATCCACAATGACTCAATTTGCAGATGGGTCCCAAAGGCAGGCACATATCATTGGAGCGTATATAACACATAATGGTATAGCTACTTTAGAACTATTTTTTTTTTACTTTATCCAAACAACATGTACAGTTTTTTTTAGAAAAGAACGGACAAGTGAAGCAGTGACAAGAAAGTTGCGAATGACATAGGAAGCCCCAATCTGGGCGTCGTACAAAGGAAAAAAATTGCTCGGTCGTAAAATAAAGAAAACGTTTAGTTTTGATACATCACAAATGACGTCTACAAGACACTGGGGGTCATTCCGAGTTGATCGCACATAGCTACTTTTTGCAGCCCGTGCGATCAACTAGACGCCGCCTATGGGGGAGTGTATTTTTGCATAGCAAGGTTGCGATCCCTTGTGCAGCTCTGCAATGCAAAAAAAGTTTTGTGTAGAACAAGACCAGGGTATGAGATACTTACCCTGTGCGATCAATCCAGCGATGCAGGAACCGGAATTGACGACAGACATTTGCCCTTCAAACGCCCGGACACGCCTGCATTCGCCGCACCACTCCCAGAAAACGGTCAGTTGCCAACCAGAAACGCCCTCTTCCTATCAATCTCCTTGCGATCGCCTGTGCGAATGGATTCTTCGTTAAATCCATCGCTCAGCAATGATCCGCTTTCCACCCGTACGACGCGCCTGCGCATTGCGGTGCATACGCCTGTGCAGTAGTAACCTGTTCGCTGCGCTGCGAAAAACAGCAACGAGCGGTCAACTCGGAATGACCCCCACTGTTCTATCATTCAGCCTGTGAGCCACAGGAAGCAGTAATACGCGTCATACGATACTGCCAAGACAGCCTCTGCCCAGAGCACCTGTACACAGCCAGAGAAGGTGTGTTGTGTGTCAGCTGAATACACTGTACTCACTCACCTGGCACGGCGACAATCCCCGGCCCTCTGACCTTCAAACGCACTCAACTTTTATCTTCTCGTTTCCCAGAAAATCACCAAATGCTCCAATGTACAAACTTATTGACTAACTAATCTGACAGCACAAATATTAATTTATATAAGAGCATTTCCATTCATGCATTTTATCAGTGTAAACAGGTTATTACAGCGTAAGTAGAAAGTAATCGCTCTGGTTAATGGCCGGGTGCAAGTGCTGCACCTGTTTAAATAATAAACACAAACCAGAGATGAGATTCCTGCACAGAGGAGCAGCTCAGGCGGGGAGAGTCAAGCAGGAAACCAGAACACTCTGCCCAGGGGCGTTTTATGAGAGGAGGGGGCCCGTCTGCAGACTCCAGGTGGGCCCTCTTCTCTCCATGGCGCCGTAGGCTCCGGCAATGTGCCGGAGTCTACCGCGCATGCGCAAGTCTCCGGAAACATGGCGCCCGCCCTGTTCCGGAGACTAATTTGCTACTGCGCATACACGGCGGCCATTTTGGGGTGGATTTTCGCTGTGACTGCTTCGGCTTCAGCGCCCGTTGCGGGACTCCGGAAGGTAAGTTTTAACACAGCATGGGTACAATGTGTGCGGTGTGGGACCCCCTGGACCGCACCACACACATTGCCCCCACGGTAGAAACGCCAGTGACTGTGTCGGGACAAGCGTGAAAGTGAAATAAATACTGAGACTTCGAGCAGGTATTAAGCGCTGCGCTAGTGTGACAGCGACAGAGGTTTTATTTTTTTAACAAGTTAATTTATGGGAACAGTAAATGATAGAGATGTGCTGGGTTTAGTATGAAATACCTACAATCAAAATCCCGACGGTCAAAGTCCCGACAACAATTGACCGACGGTCGAAATTCCGACAAGGTCAAAAGACAGACAAGGTTAAAATACCGACATTTAAAATACAGACAAGGTCAAACTACCGACATTTAAAATGTCGACAGGTCAAAAAGTCGACACAATTTTTTCATTTTTATTTTCTGTGTGTATGTAGACATAGGTCAACATGGACACCGTATAAGTGTACCGCGTCCCCTCGCATGGCAAGCGCTCCGGGCACGGTGCCTCGCTGCGCTCGGCACACTAATATGCTCCCCCTCCTGATCCACTGGGATGGTGAAGTCTGAACAAGTCGGTTTCAATGAAAAAAATCATGAAATAGTCATGTCGACTTTTTGACCTGTCGACATTTTAAATGTCGGTATTTTGACCTTGTCAGTATTTTAAATGTCGGTATTTTCACCATGTCGGGATTTTGGCCGTCGGTCAATGTTTCTCTGGATTTTAACCGTCGGGATTTTGATTGTAGGTAAATTGACCGCATCTCGATGTGCGGTACGGTTCTCCAGAAATCCAAATCCACCCGAAATTTGTGTAAAAAAACCGAACCAAAACCCGGTCTGGATCTCCCGAGAACCAATCTGAACTAAGTCCCGGTTTGAATTTTCCCGCAATTCAGAATTCAGACTTTAGGGCCGAAATGTAAAAGACTCGGATGTTTTTCTAAAGGGGAAATCATATGCAAGGCTAAAACATGCCTTGTACATGATTGCCCCTTTAAAAAAAATGTCCCACATGGCCGCCGAACTCCGACTTGATTACATCCCAGCCCTAAATCTGAGTTTCACGTTTTGGAATGTAAAATGACAATATTTGTGCTGTTCTTATCGGTTTTTAACAATTTTTATTTAATTTTTTTATCGATTTTAAACTGGACTGAAATCCAAATCCGAAACAAAAACACTTGAGGGTGGTTTTGCCAAAACAAAACACGGGGATCTGCGCACATCTCTAGAAAATTATTGTGCAGAATGGGTTTAAACTGTGCACATTGGGACTAATTCAGATCAGTTCGCTCGCTAGCTATTTTTTGCAGCGCTGCGAACAGATAGTCGCCGCCTATAGGGGAGTGTATTTTAGCTTTGCAAGTGTGCAAACGCTTTTGCAGCCGAGCGGTACAAAAAGTTTTGTGCAGTTTCTGAGTAGCTCTGACCTTACTCAGCCGCTGCGATCACTTCAGCCTATTCGAGCCCGGAATTGACGTCAGACACCCGCCCTGCAAACGCCTCGACACGCCTGCGTTTTTACAAACACTCCCAGAAAACGGTCAATTGACACCCACAAACGCCTTCTTCCTGTCAATCTCCTTGCGTTCGGCTGTGCGAATGGATTCTTCACTAGAACCAGTGCACAGCCACGATCCGCTTTGTACCCGTACGACGCGCCTGCACATTGCGGTGCATACACATGCACAGTAGTGACCTGATCGCTGCGCTGCGAAAAACGCTAGCGAGCGAACAGATCTGAATTAGGCCCATTGCCTGCACCTAGCTGTGGAGGCCAGTTGCTACCTACTCTTCCGCAACAGTCGGGAGATCCCGAAAATTCCCCCCCACCGTAGAATGGGCAAGTCTCCCATTTTCATGTTGATTACCTGCCCGGTCGCCCACTTAGCGAGCAAAGTGGGTTGTCCAGACGGCCGATTGCGTGATTCTCCCTGAATCGTGTAATCGTAGCCATGCCTCCTGCTGTATAATGGTGGTAATCTTGGCAATGTATAGCGGGGACGTGGCTATGATGATGCGATTGCGGCTACCATGCCCCCATGCCACCTCCTTTGAATAGTCACGCCTTCACCCCTCCCCCTGTTGTACAGCACACCCTAGTGGCATAACTATAAATTAGGCGCACCACCCTGCCCAGAAAGTTTCAGGCACCCTCTCCCCAATTGTACCTGCTCGTTGTCAGGGGTTTTGCTCATTGTCAGGGGATCCCCCCCCCCCCACGGAACTGCGATACTGTCGCGCCTGCCGCCATTGAAAGTGTCCCTTCCAAAATGGCCGCTGCCTCCTTTACCATCCTTAATGACTGTCTCCTCTATGATGGCCAATTTGGGAGGAACATTTTCAATGGGGACAGGTGCGACGGTACTGAAGACAAGTATCTCCAGGTCCAGGTAGTGACGTAGACCCTGCAGACCCACAAGCCAGCCAGCGCCTTTAAGCTACCGCGGGGTCACGGGGGCTATTGCTACACTACTGCCTGCACCACCCCACAGCCGAGCTGACCTGACTGCTCTCTCTCGGAAGGTAGCAACTAGAGGATGAGCCAGTATTACTGGAAATGCAGCCTCAGAGATTCCAGGCTGTATTCTCATTAAAATTGATATAAGCCACACAATTGCCGCCCCGTCCGTGTTTTGGTGGCTGCTACTCATGCTGTGTCGCGGGACCTGCTACATTTATATCTGCAAATGTTCAAATATTTCCTTAGAATCTGTGGCCATCTGCACTGGTGAGTCAGTGGCTCATTACATTGACTAGTAGCATTTAGTGAGTTACAGCTTTTTCAGATCTGCATGAAAAATGTACAGTAGATTTAGCCTAAAATCAGATGTATGTGCTGACAAGCTGCAGCAATATGTGCATTATTTATAGTGATGTGCACCGGACATTTTTCGGGTTTTGTGTTTTGGTTTTGGATTCGGTTCCGCGGCCGTGTTTTGGATTCGGACGCGTTTTGGCAAAACCTCACCGAAAATTTTTTGTCGGATTCGGGTGTGTTTTGGATTCGGGTGTTTTTTACAAAAAAAACTAAAAAACAGCTTAAATCATAGAATTTGGGGGTCATTTTGATCCCATAGTTTGATTAACCTCAATAACCATAATTTCCACTCATTTCCAGTCTATTCTGAACACCTCACACCTCACAATATTATTTTTAGTCCTAAAATTTGCACAGAGGTCGCTGGATGGCTAAGCTAAGCGACACAAGTGGCCGACACAAACACCTGGCCCATCTAGGAGTGGCACTGCAGTGTCAGGCAGGATGGCACTTCAAAAAAATAGTCCCCAAACAGCACATGATGCAAAGAAAAAAAGAGGCGCACCAAGGTCGCTGTGTGACTAAGCTAAGCGACACAAGTGGCCGACACAAACACCTGGCCCATCTAGGAGAGGCACTGCAGTGTCAGGCAGGATGGCACTTCAAAAAAATTGTCCCCAAACAGCACATGATGCAAAGAAAAAAAGAGGCGCACCAAGGTCGCTGTGTGACTAAGCTAAGCGACACAAGTGGCCGACACAAACACCTGGCCCATCTAGGAGTGGCACTGCAGTGTCAGGCAGGATGGCACTTCAAAAAAATAGTCCCCAAACAGCACATGATGCAAAGAAAAAAAGAGGCGCACCAAGGTCGCTGTGTGACTAAGCTAAGCAACACAAGTGGCCGACACAAACACCTGGCCCATCTAGGAGTGGCACTGCAGTGTCAGACAGGATGGCACTTCAAAAAAATAGTCCCCAAACAGCACATGATGCAAAGAAAAAAAGAGGCGCACCAAGGTCGCTGTGTGACTAAGCTAAGCGACACAAGTGGCCGACACAAACACCTGGCCCATCTAGGAGTAGCACTGCAGTGTCAGGCAGGATGGCACTTCAAAAAAATAGTCCCCAAACAGCACATGATACAAAGAAAAAAAGAGGCGCACCAAGGTCGCTGTGTGACTAAGCTAAGCGACACAAGTGGCCGACACAAACACCTGGCCCATCTAGGAGTGGCACTGCAGTGTCAGGCAGGATGGCACTTCAAAAAAATAGTCCCCAAACAGCACATGATGCAAAGAAAAAAAGAGGCGCACCAAGGTCGCTGTGTGACTAAGCTAAGCGACACAAGTGGCCGACACAAACACCTGGCCCATCTAGGAGTGGCACTGCAGTGTCAGGCAGGATGGCACTTCAAAAAAAATAGTCCCCAAACAGCACATGATGCAAAGAAAAAAAGAGGCGCACCAAGGTCGCTGTGTGACTAAGCTAAGCGACACAAGTGGCCGACACAAACACCTGGCCCATCTAGGAGTGGCACTGCAGTGTCAGGAAGGATGGCACTTCAAAAAAATAGTCCCCAAACAGCACATGATGCAAAGAAAAAAAGAGGCGCACCAAGGTCGGTGTGTGACTAAGCTAAGCGACACAAGTGGCTGACACAAACACCTGGCCCATCTAGGAGTGGCACTGCAGTGTCAGGCAGGATGGAACTTCAAAAAAATAGTCTCCAAACAGCACATGATGCAAAGAAAAAAAGAGGCGCACCAAGGTCGCTGTGTGACTAAGCTAAGCGACACAAGTGGCCAACACAAACACCTGGCCCATCTAGGAGTGGCACTGCAGTGTCAGGCAGGATGGCACTTCAAAAAAATAGTCCCCAAACAGCACATGATGCAAAGAAAAAAAGAGGCGCACCAAGGTCGCTGTGTGACTAAGCTAAGCGACACAAGTGGCCGACACAAACACCTGGCCCATCTAGGAGTGGCATTGCAGTGTTAGGCAGGATGGCACTTCAAAAAAATAGTCCCCAAACAGCACATGATGCAAAGAAAAAAAGAGGCGCACCAAGGTCGCTGTGTGACTAAGCTAAGCGACACAAGTGGCCGACACAAACACCTGGCCCATCCATCTAGGAGTGGCACTGCAGTGTCAGGCAGGATGGCACTTCAAAAAAATAGTCTCCAAACAGCACATGATGCAAAGAAAAAAAGAGGCGCACCAAGGTCGCTGTGTGACTAAGCTAAGCGACACAAGTGGCCAACACAAACACCTGGCCCATCTAGGAGTGGCACTGCAGGGTCAGGCAGGATGGCACTTCAAAAAAATAGTCCCCAAACAGCACATGATGCAAAGAAAAAAAGAGGCGCACCAAGGTCGCTATGTGACTAAGCTAAGCGACACAAGTGGCCGACACAAACACCTGGCCCATCTAGGAGTGGCATTGCAGTGTTAGGCAGGATGGCACTTCAAAAAAATAGTCCCCAAACAGCACATGATGCAAAGAAAAAAAGAGGTGCACCAAGGTCGCTGTGTGACTAAGCTAAGCGACACAAGTGGCCGACACAAACACCCGGCCCATCTAGGAGTGGCACTGCAGTGTCAGGCAGGATGGCACTTCAAAAAAATAGTCCCCAAACAGCACATGATGCAAAGAAAAAAAGAGGCGCACCAAGGTCGCTGTGTGACTAAGCTAAGCGACACAAGTGGCCGACACAAACACCTGGCCCATCTAGGAGTGCCACTGCAGTGTCAGACAGGATGGCACTTCAAAAAAATTGTCCCCAAACAGCACATGATGCAAAGAAAAAAAAGAGGCGCACCACAGGTATAGAATGTAGATGGATAGTATACTTAATGACGACACAGAGGTAGGTACAGCAGTGGCCTTCCGTACTGCTATATATAGTATACTGGTGGTCACTGTGTCAGCAAACTGCAAAACTAAAATGCACCACAGGTATAGAATGTAGATGGATAGTATACTTAATGACGACACAGAGGTAGGAGCAGCAGTGGCCTTCCGTACTGCTATATATAGTATACTGGTGGTCACTGTGTCAGCAAACTGCAAAACTAAAATGCACCACAGGTATAGAATGTAGATGGATAGTATACTTAATGAAGACACAGAGGTAGGTACAGCAGTGGCCTTCCGTACTGCTATATATAGTATACTGGTGGTCACTGTGTCAGCAAACTGCAAAACTAAAATGCACCACAGGTATAGAATGTAGATGGATAGTATACTTAATGACGACACAGAGGTAGGTACAGCAGTGGCCTACTGTACCGTAATGCTATATATTATATACTGGTGGTCACTGGTCAGCAAAACTCTGCACTGTACTCCTCCTATATAATATTATACTGGTGGTCCCCAGTCCCCACAATAAAGCAGCACACTGAGCACAGATATGGAGTGTTTTTCAGGCAGACAACGTATACTGGTGGTCACTGTCAGCAAAACTCTGCACTGTACTCCTGCTATATAATACAGCTGCTCCCCAGTCCCCACAATTAAGCAGTGTGAGCACAGATATATGCAGCACACTGAGCACAGATATGGGGCGTTTTTTTCAGGCAGAGAACGGATAACTGGTGGTCACTGATCAGCAAAACTCTGCACTGTACTCCTCCTATATTATACAGCTGCTCCCCAGCCCTCCCCACAATTAAGCAATAGTGCACAGCACAATCAAGTTCAACAATAACGGAGAGGACGCCAGCCACGTCCTCTCCCTAACATTTCCAATGCGTCGAGTGAAAATGGCGGCGACGCGCGGCTACTTATATAGAATCCGAATCTCGCGAGAATCCGACAGCGGGATGATGACGTTCGGGCGCGCTCGGATTACCCGAGCCATACGGGAGAATCCGAGTATGGCTCGGACCCGTGTAAAAAGGGTGAAGTTCGGGGGGGTTCGGTTTCCGATAAACCGAACCCGCTCATCACTAATTATTTACATGTGGAATAGTAAGTGCCTGGAGGCAGACCATACTTACCTACTTTGCTGCCTCCTCCTCCGGGAGGAGGCAGCGTTGTAGGTGCATGGGGGCGTGGCCGGCAGCAGGATGGGCAGTTCGGGGGCATGGCCGTCAGCAGGATGGGCGGTCCGGGGCGTTGCATCAGGGTCGCGTCATCGTGACTCCACCCCCCGCTGTGCTGTGCCGAGAAACGAGGCGCTGCATAGCGGGGGCGGAGCTACGATGACGCGATTCAGCGCAAATCGCGTCATCGGACCCCCTCGGGCCGCCCACTTGTTCTCTGCTGCGGGCGGCTGAGGGGGAAAGGGGGAGGCTTGCCCACCTTTCCGGGGGGGCCGGGAGGGTCACCCGATTTTCGGGAGCCTCCCGGCCATTCCGGGAGGGTAGGCAAGTATGAAGCAGACCCGCAGCAAAGTTGTTATCGAGTGACTTATTGATACTGCGTGAAAAACCCTAAAACTTGTGCGTGCTCTACACAGTATGTAGGCCCATTGGCGCTGTCTCCCAGAGGCAATATAGATGCCTACCTCTGGGCATCAAGCCCTCAACGGTCACCTGCATGTACAGCAGCACCTGTGTGGTTCACATGAGGATCCGAGTGTGACCGCTGCTCTTCCAACAGAGTTCTGCGTTGCACGCACTGCTGCTGCTGAGTTACATAGTTGGTAACAGTGCTATTTTTTCAGGAAAATAGGTTCAGGAACTGTGGGCGGGGCAGAGGTGAGCAGTGATGTGGGTGGAGCTACCAAAGGGATGGTGCATCAATTGGTACATTTAAAAAAAACGCATAATGCCCCGAGTACTGCCATATATACACATAAGCCCCCAGCAGTGCCAGTTACACAATGCCCCAGCAGTGCCAGTTACTCAATGCTCCCAGCAGTGCCATTTACACAATGCCGCCGCCACCCCCCCCCCCCCCCCCCCCCCCCTTCCTGAAAATACATTTTTGGCCCAGGACAGGTTCAGGAAACCAGTTCCTGATGACGTCATAATTAATGAGAGGTTCAGTAACTCAGTTCCTGCTGGTTCCTGCTGAAAAATAGCTCTGGTTGTTAAGGTTGAAAAAAGACAGTTTGTCCGTCTAGTTCAACCTATATTTAATCTAATTAGAGGTTGTATTCTTGGATTAATCTGCTCTGTCCCAGGAGCCCTGCTAACACATGCAAGAGGGGACAGGATGGATCCTGCCTGGTACCGCTCAGCCTGCGCTGCAGCAAGCCACGGTGCACCCGCCACTGCAGCTGTGAGATGGGACCCACCGGTGATCACTGATTCTGCTGCAGACGTCTGAATCTCGCGAGTCTGATCCTGACCCACCGGCCGTTGTCACACAGCGTAGCTGCAGCCCTCCTTGCCCCTGGGTGATTGGGATGAACTTATGTGCCTGTTCTCAGATGCTCAGTCATTCAGTTTGGAGGAAGTTAGTTAGTTAGTTAGTTAGTTAGTTAGTTAGTTAGTTAGTTAACAGACGGAAAATCTGCACCTGAAACATGGCTGGTGCAGGTTTCAATGGTGCGACCGATAGTGCCTTCTGAAGAAGCACTAGGCGGTCTTCAACGACTACAGGCACTGACAGCGGGAGTCTCAGCCCTTAGACATTCATATTCACGGAAAGGCTTTATAGCGGCATTTGCAAAAAAGATGGAGACGGACGACCGCCAATAGGAGCAGTTTTTTTATTTTTTTAACCCTACATTTTACATTATATCGCAATGATGCATGTGCACACAACACAACACGGAAATAGGCACCCATCATAAATCATGTACATTATTTACAAAACACACGTTTCTCTGCACGTGTGAAAGCGCTCGCATTCTGCCAAGGATTTGTAGAAATGCTCCCTTGTTTACCTTGATGAACGAGTCTGACGAGTGTTACAGGCACAGCTTAAAATAATATTTATTTAGTCCTGTTTGCAAATACCTACAGTGTGCCCATACAGAGATACTATAAGGCAATGCTGTAAAGCTCATCGTAGATTTGTTTACACCTCGGTGCTGGACTGTCAGAGGCGCAGTCCCAATGTGTCATGCTGGACTGTTACTTAGCCCTTGTTCACACATGAAGGATAAGTTGTCGTGAACCTCTCTTCTCCGTGATTAAGTATGTGGCAATCCAAAAAGTGCTGTCCCAGGAGAGCTTGTGACACCACAGAATACTTTAGTAAAGGGGGGGGGGGATCATTTTTAAAGCATTATTTCAGTTGTCAGGAAAAGTTTTATAAAGTTTCGAAACAGTTTTTTTTTTTAGCATCTGTTTGGTTGCGCTTGTAACAGCATCAGAAGATACTGACGTTGAGGGGGGGGGAAAGTATTTTTACACCCCCCTCCCCACTGCCCTACCCGACCCCTCCAGGGGTGGCAGGTAGGGCTAAACCCCAGTGGTATCGGCTAGGGCTATCCCCACCTAGTGCCTAACCCTAACAGTGACCCCAATACTTAATTTCGGGATGTCGATTGTTGGTCTTCCAACGTCGGTCTCCCAAGTGGTGCCAGGATCCCATGAATGGGGATGCTAAAGGAATCCCCATCAACCCATGCCTATTTGCAATTTGGGATCCGATCCTTAGGTCGACAGTAAGTAGGTCGACACTGTCTAGGTCGGCCACTATTGGTCGACAGTAAGTAAAAAAAAACCATGTCGACCTTTTCTCATGTCGACCTAGTACATGTTGACCTAGAGTCCCTGTCGACCTACTTACTGTCGACCTAGACACTGTCGACCTAAGTCTAATCTACCTAACATACCGCACTCTTGCAATTTACGCTACTTCAAGGTCACCTTAACCATGCTCAATACAGAGGGCTCGATTTAGAGAATTACGCACATGCCGTCGCAGCTGCAATTTAGTACGCAGCGGCCGTGCAAAAATATGCACATGTCAAAGCCACCCGGGATTTGCATGGAGACATCTACTAAAGGCATCTCAGATCCTCCACTTGAGTACGAAGACTCAGACATCGGGCGCACTTCAGTCGACAACCGACCTTCTGCAGCATGGCCGTCGGAAGCCGTTGTACCTGTGTGTGGGATCTCAGTCCTGGCCCCTGAAATGGTTGCGACACCGGTGCATTTGAGTCAACAGTCCACCGTTGCCTGCCACATGCGCCCCCTGCTGGTCACTTATCAAGCCAGAAGCTCAGCCCTGTGTCTGCTCATCATAAAAGGTAAACACAGGTTGGAACAATGCAAAGAGTTTTATTATTATTATTGTTTTACATGCGAACGCAACCACAAAACAATGTCTAATTTTCAAATGTAAAACATGTTAAATGTAGCAACTTAAGCTTAGACAGGTAACATTTTACAGCTCTTATTTTATTTTAATTTTAGAACAAGTTAAAGCAGATGGAACTGGCCAAATTCAATCGCAACATGTCCGTAATGGGCACTGATCTCCATATCATAATGCCTACATATATTGTAGAATAGGATGTAACTTCAAGCTCACTGATCCAGTGGTTGGAACCAAAGCGGAGATCTGAAGGAAAAAATAAGATTTTACTCACCGGTAAATCTATTTCTCGTAGTCCGTAGTGGATGCTGGGACTCCGTAAGGACCATGGGGAATAGCGGCTCCGCAGGAGACTGGGCACAACTAAAGAAAGCTTTAGGACTACCTGGTGTGCACTGGCTCCTCCCACTATGACCCTCCTCCAGACCTCAGTTAGGATACTGTGCCCGGAAGAGCTGACACAATAAGGAAGGATTTTGAATCCAGGGTAAGACTCATACCAGCCACACCAATCACACCGTATAACTCGTGATACTATACCCAGTTAACAGTATGAAATATAACTGAGCCTCTCAACAGATGGCTCAACAATAACCCTTTAGTTAGGCAATAACTATACACAAGTATTGCAGACAATCCGCACTTGGGATGGGCGCCCAGCATCCACTACGGACTACGAGAAATAGATTTACCGGTGAGTAAAATCTTATTTTCTCTGACGTCCTAAGTGGATGCTGGGACTCCGTAAGGACCATGGGGATTATACCAAAGCTCCCAAACGGGCAGGAGAGTGCGGATGACTCTGCAGCACCGAATGAGCAAACTCTAGGTCCTCCTCAGCCAGGGTATCAAACTTGTAGACTCTTGCAAAAGTGTTTGAACCCGACCAAGTAACAGCTCGGCAAATTTGTAAAGCCGAGACCCCTCGGGCAGCCGCCCAAGAAGAGCCCACTTTCCCCGTGGAATGGGCTTTTACAGATTTAGGGTGCGGCAGTCCAGCCGCAGAATGTGCAAGTTGAATCGTGCTACAGATCCAGCGAGCAATAGTCTGCTTAGAAGCAGGAGCACCCAGCTTGTTGGGTGCATACAGGATAAATAGCGAGTCAGTTTTCCTGACTCCAGCCGTCCTGGAAACATATATTTTTCAGGGCCCTGACTACGTCCAGTAACTTGGAATCCTCCAAGTCCCAAGTAGCCGCAGGCACCACAATAGGTTGGTTCACATGAAAAACTGATACCACCTTAGGAAGGAATTGGGAACGAGTCCTCAATTCCGCCTTATCCATATAAAAAAATCAGATAAGGGCTTTTGCATGACAAAGCCGCCAATTCTGATACACGCCTGGCCGACGCCAAGGCCAACAGCATGACCACTTTCCACGTGAGGTATTTTAGCTCCACGGATTTAAGTGGCTCAACCCAATGCGACTTCAGGAAATCCAACACCACGTTGAGATCCCACGGTGCCACTGGAGGCACAAACGGGGGCTGACTATGCAGCACTCCCTTAACCAAAGTCTGAACTTCAGGCAGTGAAGCCAGTTCTATTTTGGAAGAAAATCGATAGAGCCGAAATCTGGACCTTAATGGAACCCAATTTTAGGCCCATAGTCACCCCTGACTGTAGGAAGTGCAGAAATCGACCTAGCTGAAATTCCTCCATTGGGGCCTTCCTGGCCTCACATCACGCAACATATTTCCGCCATATGCGGTGATAATGGTTTGCGTTCACTTCTTTCCTAGCTTTAATTAGCGTAGGGATAACTTCCTCCGGAATGCCTTTTTCCTTCAGGATCCGGCGTTCACCTGCCATGCCATCAAACGCAGCCGCGGTACGTCTTGGAACAGACAGGTCCCCTGCTGCAGCAGGTCCTGTCTGAGCGGCAGAGGCCATGGGTCATCTGAGATAATTTCTTGGAGTTCTGGGTACCAAGCTCTTCTTGGCCAATCCGGAACAATGAGTATAGTTCTTACTCCTCTCCTTCTTATTATTCTCATTACCCTGGGTATGAGAGGCAGAGAAGGGAACATATACACCGACTGGTACACCCACGGTGTTACCAGAGCGTCCACAGCTATCGCCTGAGGGTCTCTTGACCTGGCGCAATATCTTTTTAGCTTTTTGTTGAGGCGGGACGCCATCATGTCTACCTGTGGCCTTTCCCAGCGGTGTACAATCATTTGGAAGACTTCTGGATGAAGTCCCCACTCTCCCGGGTGGAGGTCGTGTCTGCTGAGAAAGTCTGCTTCCCAGTTGTCCACTCCGGGAATGAACACTGCTGACAGTGCTAACACATGATTTTCCGCCCATCGGAGAATCCTTGTGGCTTCTGCCATCGCCATCCTGCTATTTGTGCCGCCCTGTCGGTTTACATGAGCGACCGCCCTGATGTTGTCTGACTGGATCAGCACCGGCCGGTGTTGAAGCAGGGGTCTAGCCTGACTTAGGGCATTGTAAATGGCCCTTAGTTCCAGAATATTTATGTGTAGGGAAGTCTCCTGACTTGTTCATAGTCCTTGGAAGTTTCTTCCCTGTGTGACTGCCCCCCAGCCTCGAAGGCTGGCATCCGTGGTCACCAGGACCCAGTCCTGTATGCCGAATCTGCGGCCCTCTCGAAGATGAGCACTCTGCAGCCACCACAACAGCGACACCCTGGCCCTTGGAGACAGGGTTATCCGCCGATGCATCTGAAGATGCGACCCGGACCACTTGTCCAACAGATCCCACTGGAAGATCCTTGCATGGAACCTGCCGAATGGAATTTCTTCGTAAGAAGCTACCATCTTTCCCAGGGCTCGCGTGCATTGATGCACCGACACCTGTATTTGTATTAGGAGGTCTCTGTCTAAAGACGACAACTCCTTGGACTTCTCCTCCGGGAGAAACCCTTTTTTCTTGTTCTGTGTCCAGAACCATACCCAGGAACAGTAGACGCGTCGTAGGAACCAGCTGCGACTTTGGAATATTCAGAATCCAGCCGTGCTGTTGTAGCACTTCCCGAGATAGTGCTACTCCGACGAACAACTGCTTCCTGGACCTCGTCTTTATAAGGAGATCGTCCAAGTACGGGATATTATTTCGGCCATTACCTTGGTAAATACTCTCGGTGCCGGGGACAGACCAACGGCAACGTCTGGAATTGGTAATGACAATCCTGTACCACAATTTTGAGGTACTCCTGGTGAGGAGGGTAAATAGGGACATGCAGGTAAGCATCCTTGATGTCCAGTGATACCATGAAATTCTCCAGGCTTGCAATAATCGCCCTGAGCGATTCCATTTTGAACCTAAACCTTCGTAAATAAGTGTTCAAGGATTTCAATTTTAGAATGGGTCTCACCGAACCGTCTGGTTTCGGTACCCCAAACATTTTGGAATAGTAACCCCGGCCTTGTTGAAGGAGGGGTACCTTGATTTCACCTGCTGGAAGTACAGCTTGTGAATTGCCGCCAGTACTACCTCCCTTTCTCCGAGGGCAGCAGGCAAGGCTGATGTGAGGTAACGGCGAGGGGGAGTCACCTCGAACTCCAGCTTGTATCCCTGTGATACTACTTGCAGAACCTAGGGATCCACCTGTGGGCAAGCCCACTGGTCCCTGAAGTTCCCGAGACGCGCCCCCACCGCACTTGTCTCCACCTGTGGAGCCCCAGCGTCATGCGGTGGACTCAGAGGAAGCGGGGGAAGATTTTTGATCCTGGGAACTGGCTGTCTGGTGCAGCTTTTTCCTTCTTCCCTTGTCTCTGTGTAGAAAGGAAGCGCCTTTGACCCGCTTGCTTTTCTGAAGCCGAAAGGACTGTACCTGAAAATACGGTGCTTTCTTAGGCTGTGAGGAAACCTGAGGTAAAAAATTTTCTTCCCAGCTGTTGCTGTGGATACGAGGTCCCAGAGACCATCCCCAAACAATTCCTCACCCTTATAAGGCAGAATCTCCATGTGCCTTTTAAAGTCAGCATCACCTGTCCACTGCCGGTTCTCTAATACCCTCCTGGCAGAATGGACATTGCCTTAATTCTGGATGCCAGCCGGCAAATATCCCTCTGTGCATCCCTCATATATAAGACGACGTCTTTAATATGCTCTATGTTAGCAAAATATTATCTCTGTCTAGGGTTTTAATATTATCTGACAGGGTATCAGACCACGCTGCAGCAGCACTATTCATGCTGAGGCAATTGCAGGTCTCAGTATAGTACCTGAGTGTGTATATACAGACTTCAGGATAGCCTCCTGCTTTTTATCAGCAGGCTCCTTCAAAGTGGCCGTATCCTAAGACGGCAGTACCACCTTTTTTGACAAACGGGTGAGCGCCTTATCCACCCTAGGGGATATCTCCCAACATGACCTATCCTCTGGCGGGAAAGGGTACGCCATCAGTAACTTTTTAGAAATTACCAGTTTCTTATCGGGGGAACCCACGCCTCTTCACACACTTCATTCACTCATCTGATGGGGGAACAAAACACTGTCTGCTTTTTCTCCCCAAACATAAAACCCCTTTTATGTGGTACTTGGGTTCATGTCAGAAATGTGTAACACATTTTTCATTGCCGAGATCATGCAACGGATGTTCCTAGTGGATTGTATATATGTCTCAATCTCGTCGACACTGGAGACAGACTCCGTGTCGACATCTGTGTCTGCCATCTGAGGTAACGGGCGTTTTTTGAGCCCCTGATGGCCTTTGAGACGCCTGGGCAGGCGCGGGCTGAGAAGCCGGCTGTCCCACAGCTGTTACGTCATCCAGTCTTTTATGTAAAAAGTTGACATTGTCGGTTAATACCTTCCACCTATCCATCCACTCTGATGTCGGCCCCACAGGGGGCGACATCCCATTTATCGGCCTCTGCTCCGCCTCCACGTTACCTTCCTCATCCAACATGTCGACACAGTCGTACCGACACACCGCACACACACAGGGAATGCTCTGACTGAGGACAGGACCCCACAAAGTCCTTTGGGGAGACAGAGAGAGAGTATGCCAGCACACACCAGAGCGCTATATAATGCAGGGATTAACACTATAACTGAGTGATTTTTCCCCCAATAGCTGCTTGTATACACATATTGCGCCTAAATTCAGTGCTCCCCCTCTCTTTTTAACCCTTTGAGCCTGGAAACTACAGGGGAGAGCCTGGGGAGCTGTCTTCCAGCTGCACTGTGAAGAAAAAATGGCGCCAGTGTGCTGAGGGAGATAGCCCCGCCCCTTTTTCGGCGGACTTTTCTCCCGCTTTTTTCATGGATTCTGGCAGGGGTATTTATCACATATATAGCCTCTGGGACTATATATTGTGATTTTTTTGCCAGCCAAGGTATTCATATTGCTGCTCAGGGCGCCCCCCCCCCCAGCGCCCTGCACCCATTAGTGACCGGAGTGTGAGGTGTGCATGAGGAGCAATGGCGCACAGCTGCAGTGCTGTGCGCTACCTTGTTGAAGACCGAAGTCTTCTGCCGCCGATTTCCAGGACCATCTTCATGCTTCTGGCTCTGTAAGGGGGACAGCGGCACGGCTCTGGGACCGAACTATCGAGGTCGGGTCCTGTGTTCGATCCCTCTGGAGCTAATGGTGTCCAGTAGCCTAAGAAGCCCAAACTATCTCCAGTCAGGTAGGTTTGCTTCTTCTCCCCTTAGTCCCTCGTAGCAGTGAGTCTGTTGCCAGCAGATCTCACTGAAAATAAAAAACCTAAAATATACTTTCTTTTCTAGGAGCTCAGGAGAGCCCCTAGTGTGCATCCAGCTCAGCCGGCCACAAGATTCTAACTGAGGTCTGGAGGAGGGTCATAGTGGGAGGAGCCAGTGCACACCAGGTAGTCCTAAAGCTTTCTTTAGTTGTGCCCAGTCTCCTGCGGAGCCGCTATTCCCCATGGTCCTTACGGAGTCCCAGCATCCACTTAGGACGTCAGAGAAATGAAAATATAAGAGGGGCAAGTTTTTAGCATTCAATACGGTGGTTTTCATTCTCCACTATGGGCTAATTCAGAGATGTACGTAACTGCACAAGCAGCGGTTGTGCAAAAATTTTCATAAGTCGCAGCCGCCGGGATTTGTATTGAGAGGCACATCTGCAGCTTTGCAAATCCCATCGGCTGCTTACAAAGACGCAATATCGGTCGCCAAACAAAAGATTAGCAAAATTATGAGTAGCAATATGGTCATGCAATTGCTGCAGGAAGTAAGATGGCAGAGCCATTGCAGATGCGTACTGGATCGCAGTTAGTCTGATACACCCCGCAAAAATGGTTGCAACACGCCTTACTTTTGCAACCGCTTACCATCACCTCCCCCAAATGGTCCCTGAAAGCCAATCACTTTGCAAATAAATCCTCTGCACGACCGCCGTCGCAAAACCATCCCAGCACATGTGCTGCGTGAATTAGAAGCGTGCACAGACCGCTGATAATCGCTGGACTACAAATAATTGGGTTTGCATTTGTATACATCTCAAAATATATATATACTGGTATACTGCCCTGGGCTTTTTGGCTTATGCTGATTTTTTTGGGGTGCCACGCCCTGCACCTAGATATAGCGCTAGGGACCCCAATATATACAGAGAGGCCTTGACGGGGCTTATACATACATTTGCGCAGATATACGTAACCAAGATCTCTGAATTCTAAGATATTGTGTGGGATTTAAATGTGGCTACTGCTATCATTCAGGGTGCTGGGGGAAACAAAATGTGTTTTTTCATACATCTCAAAATCAAAGATGTATATATTAGTATTGGTGAATGTTTCATTCATTCATCATTTTATCTGCCTGACGGAAGGATGTCAGAGGATGTTCTTCTAATGAGATTCTTCTTACAATACATGTACTGTACACACTTTAATAAAAAAAATCTAGGTGCGTTTTGCATTCATATGAGTAGTATAAGCATGTTATCTGTATTTATCAGCAAATACCATTGAAAACGTCAATGTTTTGTTATATTTGGTGGTTTCTGCTTTTCGACGATGGCTCCAGCACCTAACCCAGCTTATGTGGGGGTCCTCCTGTACCTCTGCTGAGCAAATGCCTTACGCAAATCTGTGAAAAGAAGAAGAGGTCAATGCCGTCAGCCTCCTCAGTATATTTATATCTGCAGACTGAGGCACTGCATAGGTGTAACAGCGGCACGTACTCCAGAACCATAGCACTTGCTGCTCTGTGACATTATAACGCACGTCACGCTCTGCAGGAAATGTTATATGATTAACTCACAAAGCGAGGAGAAGGATATTGAGTCAGTCACACTAAATATTTTCAAGCCTGAGGTCAAGATTAAAAGTGCCCTTGTGCTTTAAATAGAAAGGAGAAGAGTTATAATCACTGAACTGAATTAAACACTGATTCAGAATAAGAACTTTTTTTAGTGGATAAAGGGATTGCACATACATGTTTATATAGGTTGGGGTCGGTGACCGGTGGTTGGGATCCCGGCGTTCACCATACTGACACCAGGATCCCAGCCGCTAGGCGGGCGAGCACAGTGCAGCCCCTTGCGGGCTTGCTTCGCTCTCCACGCTGCTGGCTCAGTTCTATTCCCACTCTATGGGCATGGCCATACCTAGGGGGGGCCTAGGAGGGCACGTGCACCGGGTGCTGGAATGACGGAGGTGCTAGGGAGGTCGGTTCTAGAGCCAAACTGATCTGAGGGCAATTAGCGAGGCACCCGCTGACTACAGAAAGGCAGCAGCTGTGTATAGCTGACAGCCTGTCGGGTGCCAGGTCTACAGGGGTTGCACTTCTGGTTTCTGGCTTTCGCAACATGCACCAATAGAGGAGAGGGAGAGAGGAGGAGGGAGTCCAGGCGGGAGTGAACTAACAGCATCCCATGCACAAACAGACCCAAAAAAGATAAAAAGTAGAGATACGTGCTGCAAGGCCAGGCTCAGCCTGTCCTGGGGGCTGTATAATTAAGAATGAGCCACGAGTGACACAGGAGTGTAATTGTTGTGCACACAGCGGTTGCACACAACAGTGCTGTCAGCACTATATAAATAGCAGTGACATAATCATTACAACCATGTAGCTCTGATTGTAATGATGATATCACCGCCGTATATATAGTGCTGTGTGTGTGTGTGTGTGTGTGTGTGTGTGTGTGTGTGTGTGTGTGTGTGTGTGTGTGTGTGTGTGTGTATATATATATAAACATATATATATATATATATATATACACACACACACATATATATATATATATATATATGTATACAGTATGCAAAGATAAATGCCGTTCTTGCTTATTAGACCATTTCATTCTTGTGAACAGTGCACCAGGACATATTGTGGTTCAAAACTGCTGGCATATCTTGACTGGCTGGATGGATGGATAGTTACATATCTCAGAATATATTAGTAACCAAGCACTTGGGTATTATTATAGTCCTAATGTGTGTGTATATTGTATACACATATACAGTATATATACATACACCTGACTACATTCCGTATATATATACTGTAGTCCAGACTCATTGTTTAAGACATGATCTTACATGTGGATGGTAACGGGTTTAGTATAAAATACCTACAATCAAAATCCAGACGGTCAAAATCCGACAACCATTGACTGATGCTTTGGGCACACTATTATATCCCACCTCCAGGTCCACTTAGATGGCAAAGTATGAACAAGTCGGCTTCAATAAAAAAATAATCATGAAATACTCATGTCGACTTTTTGACCTGTCAACATTTTAAATGTCGGTATTTTGACCTTGTCGGATTTTGACCATGTCGGGATTTTGACCATCGGTCAATGGTTGTCGGGATTTTGACCGTCAGGATTTTGATTGTAGGTAAATTGACCGCATCCCAATGGTAACACAGGTCTTTAGAAAGTGGACCTCATAAAAGCATTATTTAAATGGATAGTCCCACTTCAGGATATTTTTATGTGGCGGTGCTTTGTCCAATATGGCAACTTTTTCTAAATATATTTTTACTTTTCCTTTTTTTTTATTAACTTCAGTCGATGCTGGCTGAACCTTTATTGTCACTGTCTTTCTATTTGACACATTTTGTATCCAATGCACAGGACACATAATAACTGTTTTGTATCCTATGGCAACAAAAATAAGCAGCTCTGCCTGATGATATACAGTCATGCTGAAAATTCCAGAGATAAAGCAATGTCATTCAAAAAGGTAACACAAAAACATGCAAAAGCCAAAACATAGCAGTGCCAGGAGTTGGGGGTGTACAAAAGAGTGGGGCCCCGGGGCTGCCATAGCGGTGCAGACACATCCCCAACACGTAACCATGCAGGGAACAACATCTACTAATGGGGCCTGACTTTATAACTTGGCAAGGTTACGCCCCCTTCAGGCTGAGGCATGACAGATCTCCTGGCAAAAAAACCTCTTTAAAGTGCCCATACTAGCATCTATAGCAAATATGCATTCTTGTGTGTTTCATCAGAAATGAAGCCTTAAATACAGTGTCTCGCCTACTGGGATCCCCAGTTGAGCCCACTGCCTGAGGGAAAACTGAGCTGACGGGGTACTGTAGGTGTTTCAAGGGGCCTAGGCAGTGGGTCTATATGTGAATGTCCTAGCTCAGTGGTTCCCAAACTTTTTGGAATTACAGCGCCCTAGAGTATCAGAATTTTTTTCACGGCACCCCTAGGCCAAAGGTTTCTTACTGAGAAATTTAGAAATAAATATTAAATTAAGTAAATTGTGTTTATAGGTCATCCTTAGGGTCAGTTGTTTTGCCACATATTTTAGGATTGACAGCCACCAACGCTGATTTTGCCTATTACATTGACCGTAAATAATTTTGGTTCTGGAAACACGAACTCAGGTCACCCCAGCAAGTGTCCCAAGGCACCCCAGGGTGCCACGTCCCATAGTTTGAGAACCACTGCCCTAGCTCATATTTTTATATTATTTTTTTTCACAATTCATTTACAGAATAACAGCAAGTAGCAAATTGCTGGTATGAGAGACTTGTATCATGTGATGCAATCCTGGGTTATCTAAATGTTATCTGGTGTTGACTGAACTGCAGATGACTGTGCGCACATGTTGTGTATGCAGACTCAGTGAAATGAGTGTGCGACAACACCTCCCTTCCCTGACATGGCCAACATGGCCCAAGTCGGCCAACAAACAAACACATGGGGAACACCGAAAAGGGGAAGAGACCCAAGCCAATAGGGAGAAGAGGGGGGAGACAGAGGAAAAAAGATCTGTGGAGAGTAAGACCCATAAACAAAGTGTTTTTAACCTTTTGTCCAAAAATCTCCCTGCTGGATAAAGGTCTCAAATTTTCCCCAACAAGTGAGCCCAACCTGTTTGATCCGTATGTTGAACTGAACCGTTACATACGTACCATATGTAGAAAATGTTTTTTTTGCAAAGAAAACCCTCTCTAAAAGCAAGGATGATTCTGTTCCCATACTTCTGGATAGCAATGATGATATCATGCTTGGTGCACTGGAGGAATTATGGGAACAGAATCACGCAGAAGGGGGAAACCGTTCAAAACTCTTTGACAAGTTTAAAAAGAAATCTGAGTTCTTTCCGATATGTGCCAAAAGTAGCTGTATCGAGTCGGTCTACAAAATCATGCTAGAAGATTTCAAAGACTTAGTAGGAAGACATCAAGGGGGCTTCAAGTCTCCATCTAATCTCAATAGACAATAAAAGAAAGTTCTTAAGGAACTCACACAAGATTCCACTATAATCATAAAAGAGGCAGATAAAGGTGGAGGACTCATAATTATGAATAGAAAGGATTATATACATGAGGCAAATAGACAATTGCAAGATGCACAGTTCTATAAGACTCTAGAAAGGAATCCAACAGTCTTTTCTTAAAGAACTTAGATTATTACTGGATACAGCACAGCTCTCCTGGGTCATATCCAGGGAGGAGTATGGGTTCCTGCTACCCAAATTCCCTACCTCTCCCACTTTTTACCAAAAATACACAAGTCCCTCACGTCTCCCCCTGGTAGACCTATCATTTCGGGTATAGGCTCTCTTACTTCTAATCTTTCGTTTTATGTTGACTCTTTTCTCCTATCATGTGTGTCTGTGCTGAGGTCTCACCTAAGAGACACAACGGACTTTTTAAACAAAATTCTAAATATTATCTGGAAAGATACATATACTTTCCTTACAATGGACGTCTAGGCGTTATATACAAACATTCCACACTCTGCTGGACTCGATGTGATCACAAGGAAACTACATGAGGATGATGACCTCCAGGTGTTTCTTATTCGGGCAATATAATTTATTCTTTCACATAACTATTTTCTTTTTCTTAACATTTATTATCTACAGGTGATGGGGATGGCCATGGGGACCAGGTTCACCCCCAGTTATGCCAATCTATACATGGGTGATCTGGTAGACACACTTGTGTGGGGAAGCGGCTGGGAGGGGAACCTGGTTTTCTATGGCCGTTATATAGATGATCTTTTTATTATTTGGGATGGGGATCTTTCCACTATTAATTCTTTTGTCATATATCTCAATCTTAACACTTAGAATTTACAGTTCACATCCAATCACAGCAGGGAGCGTATAGACTTCCTGGATGTGACCCTTGAGATTTTGAAAAACGGATAATTACCTCCAATAATGTTAAGGCAGTAAACACTCATTCATATCTACATTATGAGAGCACACACTATGCCCCTGGGAAGCATAATATACCCAAGGGACAATTGATGCGCCTCAGACGTAATTGTTCCGACCTGGATTCATTCACCTTCCAGGCAAAAGATCTGTTGGAATCCCTTAGACAACATAAATATCCTGATAAGCTTTTAAAACAAGCTTTTGAAGAAGTTCTACTTATGGATAGGGCCAAACTCTTAACAGAGAAAAATAAAACAACTAAAATCAATAATGAAAATGAAGATAGTGAGAGACAACCGGCTTTTGCATGCAAATACAATAGCTGTGCTCGTGAAATTAAAACTATTATTTCTAAGAATTATAGAGTGCTGAAACAAGATCGTATTCTGAGTGAAATCTTACACCCACAGCCATATGTAATTTATAAAAAGAATAGATCCCTCAAATCCATATTGGCATCTAGTTATCTAAGAGAGAAAAGAAACACCAGCAGGTTGCGACTGGCTTTCTACAAAACCGTCTGGAAGCTTTAAATGTGGTAAATCTAGATGTACCACATGCACATATATGCCTAAAAAAACTACGGCTTTAACAATATCAGGGTCCAGTGACACTTATCAATTGAAATCTTTTATGAACTGCGAGTCCAAATTTATTATATACCTATTGACCTGTGGATGTGGCCTTCACTATGTGGGGAGGACCACAAGACCAATGTATGTGCAGTTTATGGAACATCGCAGGAATATCTTAAATAATTACATGAAACATAGTGTGTCAAGACATTTTAATCAATCACATTCAGGGGATCCGAAAAGTCTCTCGATCATCTGCATAGAACATATCACACCCACACCCAGAGGAGGCGATAGGTTCAGTAAATTATGTTGAGGATTGTTTTTAAATTGATTAGATGAGCACAACAGGTGCTCTGGATTAAGCCACCATCAAGAGGGTTTAAAAGCAGAGCCCAGTGACATTGGAAACATGCTCCTGAGGAAGCTGGCACTTCCCTTACCAGCGAAACGCGTTGAGCTTGCTTGCACGGATCATAAAACCCACCATCTCCTCATCATCCTGTCTGGCATAATTTGGACTCATCGGCTACCACCAAATTTCCTACATCTAGCATACCACTGGACCCGGATCTCTTTCCCTACTTCAAATTGGATCTCTGAACCTTTGAGATACCTACGGAACAGCACCGCACAGATTGGGTAATACCATTGGTTAAAAAAGAATACTAATTCTATGTGGAATGAGCCCTAGCCAGTATTGCAATAAGTACTGTATTGAGGAGACTAACTGAGGTTATTTTTCCAAACAAGCCTTTTTATACATTTATACTAAGGGTGATTTGGTGCAATTATCCCTCTTTTTTAAGAATTTGTAATAAATTGTTATATATATTTTTATTGTGAAACGTCCTTTTTTAATTATTGGATCAACTGCCGGCGCCACTATCCTATTTCTGTCTTTGCATTAATCTATAGGGGTTTGACCACCCCTATACCGGCTGCCGTTGACAGCGCACTCACACTTTCTATTAAACCCTCTCAACCTTTTGACATACACTACCCCCCCTACCTCCCACTTCCCCCAAGACATGCACTCGTCTTCAATCCAAGATGGCCGATCTAAGACGTCTCTATTCACATTGACCATCTTGGATTCAAAAAGAGGCTGCGTTTTTCCTTGGAGCTAGCTGAGATGTGGGGAGGAGATGCTGTAGGTAGGGGTTGAGGCTGCCAAAGAGGTGTGTGGATGCCTATGACTGCATGCACTGAGACATAAGATAACAGGGGGTACTGCCTGGCAGGGTTGTATTCAATGCTTCCCCAAATTCAGGATCTGAACGCAACCCTAGGAAGAGACCAGAGGTCTCTTGGTATTTCCCAGACACCAATGACAGAGGCCATTATTTTCAGCCACAGCTAACAAAAGTCTAACCTGAAGCAAACTAAGGCAAGTTTAGCCCTGCTGAGACCTGTAGCTTCACCTCAGGGCAGAATCCCACCTGCAGTACCCACTCTCCCATAAGGTCCAATAAAATCCCAAATTTCAGTGGGGGGTCATGCTGCACACTTCTCATGTGTAGAGGGCGGTCTGGGGTTTTGATGATGTGATTCTGTCACAATCCTGACTTTACTCCTCTTATTCTAGTACCTGGTCTTATGACTTAGTCTGCCATCCGGCATTTCAAGTGTATCCTGTTTTGCTAAGTTCATTATCTAAGAGATCTGTTCAGCACACAGGCTGCAGTCTGTGTTACTAGCTGCCACTGCAACCATGTCAACAGCCTAGCTACTGTACGTGTCTCTTGTGAAGCTCCTGCGGCTTCTCAACCTTCTCAGTGACTTCAGATCAGCTCTCCATCCTGCTGCACCATCTCTATCAGTTCCAGTCCAATACTCTCTGCAATCAGTTCCAGTCCGATACTCTCTGCCATCAGTTCCGGTCCGATACTCTCTGCCATCAGTTCCAGTCCGATACTCTGCCATCAGTTCCGGTCCGATACTCTCTGCCATCAGTTCCGCTCCGATACTCTCTGCCACCAGTTCTAGTCCGATACTCTTTGTAATCGGTTCCAGTCCGATATCTGCCATCGGTTCCAGTCAGATATCTGTCAACAGTTCCAGTCCGGTATCTGCTATCGATTCCAGTCTGATCCAATGTCTGCCATCGGTTCCAGTTCGATATTTACTATCGGTTCCAGTCCGATATCTGTCATCAGTTTCAGTCTATTTAAACCACAGTCATGAACTTATAACAGTCCTGCATCTAAGATTTCCAGATCTTGCCTGACAGTCTGCTGCCTCTCATTTCAACCAAAGTCCTTTAGAGCTAGTACTGGGTGACCCAGGCTGGGGGCCGGGACCTGCACAATAGGAGCAGCAAAGCCCAAACTCCCTTGCCGGGGTACCTGGTGAAAACCACCGGCGTGATTAGACTCTGCGTCCTCGCTCTGGGTCTCCGCCAAGTGCCCAGTACTAGTTTATGTTCACCCATAGATTAAGAGCAGGAACTATATCTAACCAGGTATCTTCAAGACTTTGATCTCAAGATCTGCACCATTCAAGGATCCAAAGTCAGAATCACAAAAGACCCAAAGTGTGAAAGATCTGTTATTTATAATTGGCAGCTCCATGATAACTCAATTGGCCTAAAAAACAGTTCTCCATTTATTGTACTATTCTGACCAATTGGGTGGCACCGTTCTGCTAGCGCTCATTTCTTAAAAACCCCACCTTCAATTGAAGGAGAGAAAATGAGCTGCAGTGATTCCTGGGCAAGTCTGATTTTTCCTAAAATCGTTATTTTTAGGAAAAATTATCGGGACTTGCTCTGGAACTCTCTCCCCTCTCAATGACTAATTGGAGGTTTCCAATTAGCGTAATTAGTCCTTAATTCCTCACCTTCTGAAGTGGTGTCTTCTTCCTCCCAAAGGGTTGGTGTTCTGCTGCAGTAAGTATGTGTAAGACGGGTGTGGATCATTAAATCGACAGTGTCTAGGTCGACAATGTTTAGGTCGACCACTATAGGTCGACAGTCACTAAGTCGACAGGGGTTGAATGTTGACAGGGTTTCTAGGTCGACGTGTTCTAGGTCAACAGGTCAAAAGGTCGATATGAGTTTTTCATGTTTTTTTGGTGTCGCTTTCTCCGTACAGTGACCGGGAACCCTAATTAGTGCACCGTGTCCCATCGCATAGCTCGCCATGCTTCGGGCAAGGTGCCTCGCTCCACTACCGCTTGGCTCGGCACAGGTTACTGTTCCAATCGTAGTCCACATGGCTCGTTAAGCATGAAAAAGTTCAAAAAAAGAAAAAAAGTGAAAAACCCATGTTGACCTTTTGACCTGTCGACCTAGAATCCCTGTCGACCTTGAAAACATGTCGACCTATAGTGGTCGACCTAAACATTGTCGACCTAGGCACTGTCGATCTTCAGACCGGATCCCGTGTAAGACACCTGTGACCCCCGTGTGTGTGTGACACCCAATGTGAACCCCCCCACCTGTGGGTGTCCAAACGCAGCAGCAGGGAGGACTACATCTCCTAGCAGCCACCTCCCCTCCCAGCATATATAGCATACTTTGATAAATATGCTTACTGCTCACATCATTTCTCCTCGTACATATGGCATTATTTATTTCCAATCACATCATATAATAAAGCATAACAAATAAAAAGACCACTGGGGGGAGCAGCTACTGGGCTCCCAGGGTCCCTCAGATCAGGTGTCAGAGACTTTGCCGGCTCCACCAACATGGCGGCCGTATCGCTGACAAGATGACCTAACACACGTTATGCCTCTAGGTGCCGCATGTCCTGCGTGCAGAACCAACAGCGGCTCACGCCTGATTGGCGCGGGCGTTAGCCGAAAATGAGACGCGCGCTGCCATTGGCTGGCAAGACAGCCTCGGCCATAGGCTGGCGGGGTGACGGCAGGCGGGGCGGGACAGTATATTGCAGGGTTATACTCTGTAACCTCGCAGCTTCCGGTGCTCGCTGTGTTGCCCCGGTACCGAGCGGCGGACTGAGGGGAGAAGAGGAGGAAGGTGGGTTGTCCGGGGACGGCTCCCGGCATAGGCCTGGGTCTCTGGGCGTTGAGGAGCTACCCACCGGAGGTGGGGGCCCCACTGCATCATCGGGGGCCCCCCTTCCGTCACAGCCCCCGGTGCACTGTGCAGCCCCCCCAACACGGGCCCATGGTGTACCTGGCAGCGGCGCAGGGAGGCGGCGGGCTCACCGATGGAAGTTGTCACAACTACTCTGAAGGTCATAAACTTCTGCTGGGGGCGGAGGAGGCACTTTCTCCAGCAGGTAACACGGTCACCCGGGATATATAGCATGTATTCCATCTGTGTATCCTCTGCAGCCTCTTATCCCATGCAGGTAGGCTACTGGCAGTGTTTAATATATATATATATATATATATATATATATATATATATATATATATATATATATATATATTTTATAGCTGGAATTATATCTCCAGCTTACAGCTGTACATACAGTATCATGTAAGTACAATGTGTGTTCAGGACATGGGTGAAACTAAACTTTTACTCCTAATTATCTGTGTAAAAGTTTACATATATTTGTTTAGTGTCCCCCACGTTCTGATCGCTTACTAATATCTGTATTTTAATCCTGTGCTACACCGCAGTGCTATATAACATCCTGTTGTGGCAGCTGCTGACTATAATACTCTGATATTGCGGAGCACCGTGTGTTATGTGGGTGAGTATTATTGTGTGCACACACTCTCTCATTTGCATGCACCCTAGTTGGTTTTATGGAAAGCTTACACTGTAGTGTCTGGCCGCGGTGTATACAGTATGGTGCAGAAGTCTGTAGCTGGTTCGTGTGTTCCTGTCTCTCCTGCCTGACTGTTACATAATACACTACGGGCTCGATGTACTAAGCCTAGGAGAGAGATAAAGTAACAGCTAATCAGCTCCTAACTGCCATGTTACAGGCTATTTTTGAAAAATGACATTTAGGAGCTGATGGGTTGATACTTTATCTCTCTCCACTACTTCTGTATTTATCATGCTAAGGTGGCATTTGCAGTTCAGCACTGTCTGTCCTCTGGGGGGGAGGCAGGGGGTTTACTTTGGCACATTATGCTGTGGCTGTGCGTGTTTTGGCCGGTTGCGGCTGACCCTGGTGTTGCATGTTTTCCTGACGACCTCTACAGGGTGCAGAGTGATAAAGATGGCCGCAGCTTTCTGTGCTGGACCGGCGAATATGGTCAGTCAGGCTAAACTGAATTCACCCACAGCCCTCAACTGGAGAGGGAATATCGGGCCAGTCCAGTGGGCGCTATCTGTCTAAGGGTGGGATGTATGAATATATATAATGATGGCAAGGGTAATTGGCAGACTGTTAATGGTTTTAAAGCAAGTATGTGCTGCCATGAATGGAAGTTTGCAGTTAGACCCTCAATGGTGTTTTTCATGTCACGTAAGTTTAGGATGTACTGTGGATACCATGGTTTCCAGTCAGAAGGTTGCCCGTGGAAACTGCGTCCCTGGTAGGTTGAAGGTGGCATGCAAGTAATACAGCTTAAAGCGCTATTTAAATGGCTGCTTTATACAACCAAGATCATGTCTCTACTATTGCGTTTGAAGCTGTCAGTCAGTGCTGTTAAAATGCTTAAATTCACATTATGAGCAGGGTCCCCGTTCTCACTAGTGACAGTGCATACCGTTCCCACCATATTCTATGACGGCTGCCAGCTGTTTCATCCCCACGCTTTGTAAGAAACACCTGTTAAACACTGAGGTGATATAGCTGTTGCAAAAAATAGCATAAAGTAATACAGAACTTATTAGCCTGTCGGTAAATTCTAGAAGCCAGGGAGGCTGTGCGTAGTACTTTGCCGGTCACAGATGGTACTCCAGAGTTGAGTGTCTTCCATAAGGTTTGTTGTGGGGGGTTTTTTTTTTTTGGTTACCTGGCTGCTGGGATCTGCAGCTGTGGTAGAGTGTAATCCCATTTTGTTCCCAGTCACGGTTATTAAGTGGTCTTGTTGGTCTCTGCGTCCCCCTTAATGCTGTACAAACAGAGCTCTCTCTCTTTTTTTTTTTTTTTTTTTTTTTTAATTATTATTATTATTATTATTATTATTATTATTATTATGTTGGTGCCAGACATATGGTACAGTATGTGGAGTAGCGTGGAACTGAAGGAGAATGCTATTTCATTCAACGTGTACAGCCGTTTTGAAGGACGTTCTTTACTCCATGGCTTCTTGCCAGACCACAGTAGTGCAAACAAGAGTGTAAGTAGCAAGGTTAGAAACTGACTTTTCAACAAAGGTATTGCTTGTCTATCTAGATTGTCTTGCTGTGTGCTGTAGGTACTTCTGTTGCTAGGTGGTGCTTACTGGTATGCGAGTGTCCTATTTAGTGTGCATGAAATCGGAGGTTTTGTTAGACAGGCTTCTCAGCTGTTTGCCATTTTGATAGTGTAGTGATGTATGTGAAGGAATATGTACATATGTTTTTATTTTGCTCTGGCCCCTTCATTATATACACCTGCTTACTGAGGTAATTGTACGAGTAACTCCAGCCATAAAAGCTTGTAAACATGGTCAAGGGGTTCAGTTGTTTCAGATGACCTGAGTGAATTTTAGTATTTTATGGGTGATTCAATTGGTTTTTCTGCCGCCGTCATTACATATCTCCTGTCACTTTAGACGGGGTGCTATGCAATTGTTTGTTCTGGTGCTGGGCGCCCAATACCTTTCACATTGATCAGGCCAAAATAGACCGGGTTTAATTGCAAAAAACTACTGTACCTGGCCCAAATACTGGGTACAACACAAAAAGTGTGATGCCTAAACTGGACACCTGCTCACTACCTCAGGAGGTGCTGCGCAGAATTCATGCTAGCGCACCTGTTGGCTGAAAAAAACAAAACGGTTGAGTAGCTGCCATCAGGAGTGCACACGATTATTTCTAGAGTTTACGCAGAGTGGCGCACAAAACCTCCAGTGATCCACAGTTGTGGTGAGCAGGGAATGGTATATAGGCTTGTTCAATATGACAGGGTAGCAGCAGCAACTGAAATAGCCCTGCATTAAGACACTGGAAATGGATAGGATACAGCAGCAGACCACATCAGGGTCCACCATCCTAATACTCAATGGGGTCAATTCAATTTGCTGACAGTTGAATAGCACCGGGAATTAGCTTCCAGCGCTATTCAATTCTGCTCAGTGTTAAGTCTGTGAATGCCCGTTCTCCCAGACTTAACCCCGAGGGTGCGAGAAGAAATCCCGACAATTAAGTGGCACATGGCGCTGTATTGAATAGCGCCAGGCGCTAATTCCCGGTGCTATTCAACTGTCGGCAAATTGAATTGACCCCAATGTGCCTTGATGCGTTCTGCGTTCTATTGTTATAAAGCATGGCTGTTCTCTATCTATCTAATTAGCAATGTTTTGTTCAGTTTCTATTGCTCCCCCCGTTTCTTGTCAATGCCACACACTAGCGTGTGGAAATACCAGGATTTCAGCAGGTACAAACTACCCGATCTTTCACCAACAATCCTCAAGCTGTCAGTTGCCTACATAGTGTTTCTATCCTGTGTTGCAGTTTGGTCTGAACAACTGAACCACCTGACCATGTCTGCATGGCTTTATGCATTTAGTTAATGCCACATGATTGGTTGAATTGATATTTGTATTAATGAGTACATATACCAAATAAAGTGACACCACTATTTTAGGTGACACCCCTTGATGGCCTTTAGTAAGGTTGCTCTTTGTGAGTTTTCCAAACTCCGCCTTTACAGTCCAGGTTTTAAGGATATTCCTGCTTGAGTCCAGATGTTTTAATCAGATCGACTGACTAATTACGTCGCCTGTGCTCAAGCATTGATATCCTTTAAAACTTGGACTGCAATTGCAGAGTTTGGATTAGGTAAAGCATGGCTTATGTTTTACTGAGCCTGTAGAATGAGAGACACCAGTCCCTAGGGTCACACAAACAAGGGGATACCAGCCCTCCGCAGCTACCCCCCAGGAAACGCCCCCCCCCCCCCCCACCAGCCACATTAATGAGCAGCTAAAGGGCCCCATACACTAGGACGATAATTTCCGATTACGGGCATTCGGCCTGATATATCTGATGAAGTCGGGCATTTTGGAGGTGTATCCGATGCGCGTTCCCGTGAGCATCGGATCCTCCAGATTGAATGTGCTGCAGATTCAATCTGGTACGACCCTGTTGGGATCGCCCAAGATGCATCATATGCAAAAGGACAGCATACGATGTATCTTGGGCGATCCTGCCCCCCGCGACGGACATGTCGCAGTAGTGTATTGGGCCCTTAAGCCCCATGGGCAACAAACCTCCACTGCAACACAAATAAGGGGGTACCTCCAGACAAACAACCACGTGGAGATGGCAGTCAGCGCAGGCCGGGACATACACTCAGCACATGCTCTCCTGTGCAAGAAATGGGCGCCGCAATATAGGTAAGCCTCCAAAAATCTCCGTTGGGCCTGAAGAGGTTCTGCTTTCTCCCTCCAAAATCTGGTAGCCAGGCAGCAAAATCTAGGGGCATTGGTTACCTAGCCCGTGGGATTTGTCGAGCTCTGGAATAAGGCATTCACTAAGTTGATGATGCTATACTCTTTCTAAAGAGACAGTGCAGGCAACAGAAGGAGTTAAAAGCAGAGTGTAGTAAATCTGAATAATATACAAGAAGCTTTCACAGAGGGATCCACAGAGTCATGTGCAGGCTTCCCTGATGGGGCGGAAGGGGACAACTGAAGTGAAACCCTGACCTATAACCCCAAAATAATTGATCTACGCAGAGTACATCCTAGATGACCTTTGTTGAAACGTACAAATGCAGTATGTTTATAGTGCGATGTGTCCTCTTACATCTAGCCACAATACCTGGTGCGAGTGAGCTGCCAGGTATTGCTAGCTTATTAATTTGATAATGTGACACTTGTATATCTGTGTGTGACGGAGAGTGTATACAGAAGCCAAACAATTTTTAGGAGAAAAAAAAGGGGTTTAATTGAACAGCCTGAAGCGAAACACCAGGCAAAAAGAGTGCTGATATTTTTGTGAATATGGGGAGACCGGACAAGAGATTTTTTTATTTAGTGGTATGGATGGAATGAAACCGATGGCCCAACCACTTTTGAAATGGCAGTGCTGACCACTGTGATAACATGCCTGTGATAGTCCAGTGCTGTGATGCACTCCTGCTGAGTTGATTCATCACAGACCAGTGTTTATCTCTCTCTTCCGTGAACTCTGAATTTATACGAATGGTAAGGTGAACAAGGAGGGGCAATATTGACCACTGACCTCTTTTTGGAAAGGACCAAGTCTCTGAGAGAGGTGTATGAGGCGCTCAGCAGAACTGAGGCTCAAAGCATTCTCCTATAAAACGGGCTTGGGCAAATCTAGCCAAGAGTAAGGCGGCAGCTATTTTGTAATAGGCCACGCAATAAGAAGAGAAACATGGCCTTATACCTAATAATTTACAGCATATAATTATCCAAAACATTATACTACTTAAATACTGTAACATCACCTTTCTCCTGCATTGCAGTTGCTGGGAGCCATTACTACTCCCAGGCACTCCTATAGTGACATACCTTGGCTCTAACTCCTTAATAACACGGTATGTTGCAACACTGCTGTGAGCTCTAATTGCTGGGAGTGATTTGTGGAGGCTACTGGTAAATACGTTTCAGTGGGGGCAATCTCTGCTTTCATGTGACCTGGTCATGTTTCCTAGGCTTTTTGCCACCTTGGCTTCCAATTTTTTTTTTTTTTTTCCTGGACTGGTATAATATATTGTTTTTTTTTAAATATATTAAATCCTTTAATGAACTACATATATTGAGCTGGTTTGAACATCAACCATTCCCACCCTGAAACAGGTCTGCATCGTTTTGGCTTGTTTTATGAACCCTGTCGTTCAGCCAACTTCATGGCGTGAATGGATTGGACGATGATTGTTTTGCCCCCTCAATCTACCATCTAAAGTGACTGGAGATTGCGGGGCGCAATTCAGTTGTTATTTATGGGCACGATCAGCACAAGAAGTCATGTAAAGCTGCTAAACCCAACCAAAGTGCTGGGCGAGATCGCGAAAAAAGTGCCAAACAGGTCACTTTTTGCTCCTTTCAGCTCGCTGTCCCTGGATAGAGGAAAGGTGTGTGAGTTAAAATGCAGGTGCCTGCAGCCCTCGACGCCTGACTGGAGCTACAATCTAATAGCTCAGTTTGGCGCCAACAAGTGGCTGCCGATGGACAAACATTTGAATTCCGCCCATTGTGCAGCTTATAGACCTGCTCAGATCATCGTACCTTTTCTCCTCCGATGTCGGCTGCACTATCGTGCAGTCTAGGGCCGGTTTAACGTACAGACTACTGCATATACGATCTAATGAGTAGGGTTATCAATGTCCTGCACCCTTGAGCATTTTCACAGGCACTTCAGTGTTTTCGTTGTATCATTGCTGCTTTTACTAGAGCTCACCGCAAGTGCTTGTCAACCATCATGCATCAAATGTTGTCACTTATACCCCTTTTAGACAGGAGAAGAATTTGCTGGGTCAACCTGTATAGAAAATCCCAGGACTTCAACCCAACTTTTGACCAGGGTTGCTGTTCTGGAAATTGCGACACAGGTTGACCCTTTAACACAGAAGAAGGACCCGTGTTGAACCAGCGAGTTATCGGGTCCAAGTGCTTGACCCGGCAATTTCTTCTGTCTGAAAGGGGCTGCAGGGCTGGAACTGGAAGCCAACCGGGTGTTCGACCGCTTTCTGTCAGCATGAGGCATTGGGCACCGCCTCTGCCATTCAGTGTTTTTTGGGGGGGATTCTGTGCGCCCGTAGCTAATGGGGGTCCCACAGGGCTATTCAATTATTTTTGGCTGCCATTGATTGTTGCACTAAAGAGCCCCAGGTTTATTCACAAAAGGCATCTAAATTCCTCTAAAGTACTGCCCGGGCTGCCGAAGATGGAGCCCATCTTATTATGTCGCTGCTCACCACCTCAGAAGGGTGCAAGTAGAAATGGAAGGTGGCGTAACCATTGAACACCTCCATTGGGTACCTGTTATTTATGGACACCCAAAAAAACATTTAAATTCCCCTCACAAAGCTGACTTATTAAAGGGACCAGCAGGTGTATGCTTCCTGTGAACATTAGAGTTCATTGTAGAAGCCAGCTCTTGTGTTGTGTTTAGGATGAGACGTTCTCGCCTGTAAGCTCTTGCTTTGGGCATGGCTTGTCTTACACGTGGGTGAAAGTTCTGTCTTTACCCTGCTGGCCATGTGCAGCCAGCGATACAATATTTCCAGTGTGTGTGTACAGTGGAGGCTGCTGGGTCACATTTCTGATACTGGGTAAACAGCAAGCTGCAGGTATAGTAGGATGTGCTGACCTCATTTAGCCTCTGATTGACACACAGATTGCACTGCACCTCATGAAGGCTGGTTTCACTTCTCTCTGACACTGCGCTACAATGCCTTGTCTAATTGGTATTCATAATGTAATTTATGGAGCGCCTTCCCTCGTTACACTAACTATGCAGAGCGGAACGGGGTGGTTCCAAGCCTCTGCCAGACCGTGGGGTGTTACTTACTAACCCAGAGAGAAGCTTGCACAACGCAGTAATCTGCTGTGACTAAATATTCATTTTAACTATTTCAGCGTCTCCACTGTAATGTGTATGATTGCTTGTGCCAACGTAACAGGCTAGATTTTATTGGGAACTACAGTAGATTACTGTAAAATCTGCTTTATATTTTATCTATAGGTGCCCATAGCTGTAGCCAACTAGTGGCCTTGTGGGATTCATTTGTTTTTGTGCACCTGTAAGTGCCCGATGGTGCTATTTAAATGTTTATGGGTTTGTCGCACCCAAATGCACTCAAGCCTGATGAGCATAACAATTGAATAGCTCCGTCAGGTGCCCAAAAACTATTTAATCCCCCAACCCCCCTGGTTGAAGAAAAATGTTTTAAAAAAATTAAATAAAAAATGAAATCCCAAATATTACACTCTCTTAGTGTAATATGCAACTTACTCTTGGGGTAAACTGCTAATGAACTGAACAGGAACAGACAGGAAAGTTTGGCAGCAGCTTTAAAGCTGCCTATCATTCATTCATAGAAAATAGCATTAATAATCTTTCTCTATCGTCCTAAGTGGATGCTGGGGTTCCTGAAAGGACCATGGGGAATAGCGGCTCCGCAGGAGACAGGGCACAAAAAAGTAAAGCTTTACTAGGTCAGGTGGTGTGCACTGGCTCCTCCCCCTATGACCCTCCTCCAGACTCCAGTTAGATTTTGTGCCCGAACGAGAAGGGTGCAATCTAGGTGGCTCTCCTAAAGAGCTGCTTAGAGAAAGTTTAGTTTAGGTTTTTTTTTTCTTTACAGTGAGTCCTGCTGGCAACAGGATCACTGCATCGTGGGACTTAGGGGGAAAGTAGTAAACTCACCTGCATGCAGAGTGGATTTGCTGCTTGGCTACTGGACACCATTAGCTCCAGAGGGATCGAACACAGGCCCAGCCGTGGAGTCCGGTCCCGGAGCCGCGCCGCCGACCCCCTTGCAGATGCTGAAGCGTGAAGAGGTCCGGAAACCGGCGGCTGAAGACTCCTCAGTCTTCATAAGGTAGCGCACAGCACTGCAGCTGTGCGCCATTTTCCTCTCAGCACACTTCACTGGGCAGTCACTGAGGGTGCAGAGCGCTGGGGGGGGGCGCTCTGAGAGGCAAATATAAACCTTATACAAGGCTAAAAATACCTCACATATAGCCCATAGGGGCTATATGGAGATATTTAACCCCTGCCTGACTGGAAAAATAGCGGGAGAAGAACCCGCCGAAAAAGGGGCGGGGCCTATCTCCTCAGCACACGGCGCCATTTTCTGTCACAGCTCCGCTGGTCAGAACGGCTCCCAGGTCTCTCCCCTGCACTGCACTACAGAAACAGGGTAAAACAGAGAGGGGGGGCACATTAATGGCTATATATATATATATTAAAGCAGCTATAAGGGAGCACTTAATATAAGGATATCCCTTGTATATATAGCGCTTTGTGGTGTGTGCTGGCAGACTCTCCCTCTGTCTCCCCAAAAGGGCTAGTGGGTCCTGTCTTCATTAGAGCATTCCCTGTGAGTTTGCGGTGTGTGTCGGTACGTGGTGTCGACATGTATGAGGACGATATTGGTGTGGAGGCGGAGCAATTGCCAAATATGCAGATGTCACCCCCCAGGGGGTCGACACCAGAATGGATGCCTTTATTTGTGGAATTACGTGATGGTTTATCTTCCCTTAAACAGTCAGTTGAGGACATGAGGCGGCCGGACAATCAATTAATGCCTGTCCAGGCGCCTCAAACACCGTCAGGGGCTGTAAAACGCCCTTTGCCTCAGTCGGTCGACACAGACCCAGACACGGGCACTGATTCCAGTGACGACGGTAGAAATTCAAACGTATTTTCCAGTAGGGCCACACGTTATATGATTTTGGCAATGAAGGAGACGTTACATTTAGCTGATACTACAGATACCGTAAAACAGGGTATTATGTATGGTGTGAAAAAACTACAAACAGTTTTTCCTGAATCAGAAGAATTAAATGACGTGTGTGATGAAGCGTGGGTTGCTCCTGATAAAAAGTTGATAATTTCAAAAAAGTTATTGGCATTATACCCTTTCCCGCCAGAGGTTAGGGCGCGCTGGGAAACACCCCCTAAGGTGGACAAGGCGCTCACACGCTTATCCAAACAAGTGGCGTTACCCTCTCCTGAGACGGCCGCACTTAAGGATCCATCAGATAGAAAGATGGAAGTTATTCAAAAGAATATATACACACATGCAGGTGTTATACTACGACCAGCTATAGCAACTGCCTGGATGTGCAGTGCTGGAGTAGTTTGGTCAGAATCCCTGATTGAAAATATTGATACCCTAGATAGGGACAATGTTTTACTGTCGTTAGAACAAATAAAGGATGCATTTATCTATATGCGTGATGCACAGAGGGATATTTGCACACTGGCATCTCGGGTGAGTGCTATGTCCATTTCAGCCAGAAGAGCCTTATGGACACGACAGTGGACAGGCGATGCGGATTCAAAACGTCACATGGAGGTTTTGCCGTATAAAGGGGAGGAGTTATTTGGAGTTGGTCTATCAGACTTGGTGGCCACGGCTACTGCCGGGAAATCCACTTTTTTACCTCAAGTCACTCCCCAACAGAGAAAGGCACCGACCTTTCAACCGCAGCCTTTTCGCTCCTACAAAAATAAGAGAGCAAAGGGCTTGTCGTACCTGCCACGAGGCAGAGGAAGAGGGAAGAGACACCAACAGGCAGCTCCTTCCCAGGAACAGAAGCCCTCCCCGGCTCCTGCAAAAACCTCAGCATGACGCTGGGGCCTCTCAAGCGGACTCGGGGACAGTGGGGGGCCGTCTCAAAAATTACAGCGCGCAGTGGGCTCACTCGCAGGTAGACCCCTGGATCCTGCAGATAATATCTCAGGGGTACAGGTTGGAATTAGAGACGGATCCTCCTCATCGTTTCCTGAAGTCTGCCTTACCAACCGTCTCTTCCGAAAGGGAGAGGGTGTTGGAAGCCATTCACAAGCTGTACGCTCAGCAGGTGATAGTCAAAGTACCCCTATTACAACAAGGAAAGGGGTATTATTCCACTCTATTTGTGGTACCGAAGCCGGATGGCTCGGTAAGGCCTATTCTAAATCTGAAGTCCTTGAACCTCTACATAAAAAAGTTCAAGTTCAAGATGGAGTCACTCAGAGCAGTGATAGCGAACCTGGAAGAAGGGGACTTTATGGTATCCTTGGACATCAAGGATGCGTATCTACACGTTCCGATTTACCCCGCACACCAGGGGTACCTCAGGTTCATTGTTCAAAACTGTCACTATCAGTTTCAGACGCTGCCGTTCGGATTGTCCACGGCGCCTCGGGTCTTTACCAAGGTAATGGCCGAGATGATGATTCTTCTTCGAAGAAAAGGCGTATTAGTTATCCCATACTTGGACGATCTCCTAATAAGGGCAAGGTCCAGAGAACAGCTGGAGACAGCTTTAGCACTATCTCAAGAGGTGCTAAGACAACACGGGTGGATTCTGAATATTCCAAAATCCCATTTAATCCCGACAACTCGTCTGCTGTTCCTAGGAATGATTCTGGACACGGTTCAGAAAAAGGTTTTCCTTCCAGAGGAAAAAGCCAAGGAGTTATCCGATCTGGTCAGGAACCTCCTAAAACCAGGAAAAGTGTCAGTACATCAATGCACAAGAGTCCTGGGAAAAATGGTGGCTTCTTACGAAGCAATTCCATTCGGCAGATTCCATGCAAGAATATTCCAAAGGGATCTGTTGGACAAATGGTCAGGGTCGCATCTGCAGATGCACCTGCGAATAACCCTGTCACCAAAGACAAGGGTGTCACTTCTGTGGTGGTTGCAGAAGGCTCACCTATTAGAAGGCCGCAGATTCGGCATTCAGGATTGGATCCTGGTGACCACGGACGCCAGCCTGAGAGGCTGGGGAGCAGTCACACAAGGAAGAAACTTCCAGGGAGTATGGACGAGTCTGGAAAAGTCTCTTCACATAAACATTCTGGAACTAAGAGCAATCTACAATGCTCTAAGCCAGGCGGAACTTCTCCTGCAAGGAAAGCCGGTGTTGATTCAGTCGGACAACATCACGGCGGTCGCCCATGTAAACAGGCAGGGCGGCACAAGAAGCAGGAGTGCAATGGCAGAAGCTGCCAAGATTCTTCGCTGGGCGGAGAATCACGTGATAGCACTGTCAGCAGTGTTCATCCCGGGCGTGGACAACTGGGAAGCAGACTTCCTCAGCAGACACGATCTTCATCCGGGAGAGTGGGGTCTACATCCAGAAGTCTTCAACATGTTAATAGACCGTTGGGAAAGACCAATTGTAGACATGATGGCGTCTCGCCTCAACAAGAAACTGGACAAATATTGCGCCAGGTCAAGAGATCCACAGGCAATAGCTGTGGACGCACTGGTAACTCCTTGGGTGTACCAGTCAGTGTATGTGTTTCCTCCTCTGCCGCTCATACCAAAGGTATTGAAGATCATACGGCAAAGAAGAGTAAGAACAATACTAGTGGTTCCGGATTGGCCGAGAAGGACTTGGTATCCGGAACTTCAAGAGATGCTCACGGACGAACCGTGGCCTCTACCTCTGAGAAGGGACCTGCTACAGCAGGGTCCCTGTCTTTTTCAAGACTTACCGCGGCTGCGTTTGACGGCATGGCGGTTGAACGCCAGATCCTAAAAGGGAAAGGCATTCCAGAAGAAGTCATTCCTACCTTGATTAAGGCACGGAAGGAAGTCACCGTGAAACATTATCACCGCATTTGGCGAAAATATGTAGCGTGGTGCGAGGATCGGAGGGTTCCGACGGAGGAATTCCAACTGGGTCGTTTCCTACATTTCCTGCAATCAGGATTATCTATGGGTCTCAAATTGGGATCCATTAAGGTTCAAATTTCGGCCCTGTCAATATTCTTCCAAAAAGAATTGGCCTCTGTCCCTGAGGTCCAGACTTTTGTCAAGGGAGTACTGCATATACAGCCTCCTGTGGTGCCTCCGGTGGCACCGTGGGATCTAAATGTAGTTTTAGATTTCCTCAAATCCCATTGGTTTGAACCATTGAAAAAGGTGGATTTGAAATATCTCACATTGAAAGTGACTATGTTACTAGCCCTGGCCTCTGCCAGGAGAGTATCTGAATTGGCGGCTTTATCTTATAAAAGTCCTTATCTAATCTTCCATTCGGATAGGGCAGAACTGCGGACTCGTCCGCATTTTCTCCCTAAAGTGGTATCAGCATTTCATCTGAACCAACCTATTGTGGTGCCTGCGGCCACTAGCGACTTGGAGGACTCCAAGTTGTTGGACGTTGTCAGAGCCTTAAAAATATACATTGCAAGGACGGCTGGAGTCAGAAAATCTGACTCGCTGTTTATATTGTATGCACCCAACAAGTTGGGCGCACCTGCTTCTAAGCAGTCGATTGCTCGTTGGATTTGTAACACAATTCAACTTGCACATTCTGTGGCAGGCCTGCCACAGCCTAAAACTGTAAAAGCCCACTCCACAAGGAAGGTGGGCTCATCTTGGGCGGCTGCTCGAGGGGTCTCGGCATTACAACTCTGCCGAGCAGCTACGTGGTCGGGGGAGAACACGTTTGTAAAATTTTACAAATTTGATACCCTGGCAAAGGAGGACCTGGAGTTCTCTCATTCGGTGCTGCAGAGTCATCCGCACTCTCCCGCCCGTTTGGGAGCTTTGGTATAATCCCCATGGTCCTTTCAGGAACCCCAGCATCCACTTAGGACGATAGAGAAAATAAGAATTTACTTACCGATAATTCTATTTCTCGGAGTCCGTAGTGGATGCTGGGCGCCCATCCCAAGTGCGGATTATCTGCAATACTTGTACATAGTTATTGTTAACTAATTCGGGTTATTGTTAAGGAGCCATCTTTAAGAGGCCCTTTCTGTTGTCATACTGTTAACTGGGTTTAGATCACAAGTTGTACGGTGTGATTGGTGTGGCTGGTATGAGTCTTACCCGGGATTCAAAATGCCTCCCTTATTGTGTATGCTCGTCCGGGCACAGTACCTAACTGGAGTCTGGAGGAGGGTCATAGGGGGAGGAGCCAGTGCACACCACCTGACCTAGTAAAGCTTTACTTTTTTGTGCCCTGTCTCCTGCGGAGCCGCTATTCCCCATGGTCCTTTCAGGAACCCCAGCATCCACTACGGACTCCGAGAAATAGAATTATCGGTAAGTAAATTCTTATTTTTACAGTTTACTAATTGCATGGCAAGTTAACGTATGCCTAGATAGAGAGAGAGATATAAATTACAAAAATCAATTTCGAAGAGACTAACTAGGGTATTCAATTATCCGCAAATTAAATAGGTTGAAAAACGGAGCGTTTTCGCGGCAATTTTCACCCAATTGCCGCAAAAAATTGCCGCGAAAACGCTCCATTTTTCGACCTATTTAATTCCAAACGGGCTTCACGTGAAAATTCTTGCAATGAAAAGTGCAGGTGAAAATGGGGAAATCAGCCTGTACCCCCAAAAAATGTTAAACTAACATAGGAAAACATAAGAGAAGTGTGTTAGAGATCACATTAGAGTTTTGGGGACCTAAATTGTATGAAATGGCTGTTATATGCATTTTTTTAAAAATGCAAAAAAAACAGAAAGCAAGTTTTTTTTTTTTTGAGCAAAATAAATGCTCATTAAATTTGGGGTACTTGAAAATGGGTATAAGTATATATTTGGGTCATTTTAGGGTACTTTAAAAAAGTGGAAACAGACCGATTACTCCCATCTGCAAGCCTAAAAACGCCTGTCTCACTCATAAAGCACCCCAATATACCTGTCCCAAACATTGAACCCCAATTTCCATCACTTTGTACTTTTTCACCCCAAAAATGACATGTCATTATTGGCCACTTAAAAATAATTAAAAACTTCAACGTGCCTAATTAGTCATTAAGGGGGGTGTCCCAGGAGGTCTGTACCATTATCCAAGCATTTTTACCTTTGAAATAGTGACTTTTCCCAACTTTTCACCTGCTTCAGAGTAGGTGAAGTGAAATTAGTGAAAAAATTATCACCGATAAATTTTCCCTGCAAATTGAATAGGCTGTAATTGCGTTTCGCGGGAAAAGTCAGTTTTTTTTCGCGCGGAAAGTCCGTTATCACTGCTAATTGAATATACCCCTATAACCGTTGTGACACTGCAAGTGTAACGTATGTTATGTGCGTCTTATCTGTATATTTGTCATTCATGTGCAGTTTACGGTAGTGGGTATATTGTAAAGATACAATGTGTGTGTGTAAATTTACATTGCCGCAGTAACCTTATTTTATAGTGGTCTGTCTTCCTATAGCTATTCAATTCTGTACATCTATTATCTTAGGTGTACGGACTAAATAGTGAAATAGGGAACACATGCACAAGAAGTAATTTCTGGAGAGAGGGTCAAAAACGAGGAAACTGTTTCTACTCTAACAGGGAAAAGAGTCCAGGGGCCGGATGTAATGGCTTGCAAGATCGGCTGGAGCTCCGAGGCTCCGGCCAAACTCGAAAACGTTTGCTGCTTTAAAAAAAAAAAAAAAAAAAAAAAAATGTACAAGGCAAAACCAACCAGGTTCGGAGCTAAGCCGTCTCCCAAACCATTACATCCGGCCCAATGTTGCAATACTGTGCAACTTTTCCAATCCAGCCCTTTTAAACCTGCAACTATAATTTTTGAAGCTGGGTTTTCCACTGCAAACAAACTGTACTAAATAACAGCACTTGGTTTGGGTGTCGTGCCCTGGGACCCTGCAATCCACAAATACCAAGGTTCTGTCATTTGCGTATAGCTTGGCCTAATTGCTGGCTGCCTTCCGCAATGCCTGGCTCTAAGTTGACCGGCAATAGTTCCGGCTGCATTGCGGGAAAGGCGGACGTCTCTTGAAGACACTATACACCTGACTGTACATCTATCCGTCTCTGTAATTCCGGAAAGCTACCTGTACAGTCTGATAGCCAGACACACTGTAAAATTGCTCGTGATGGCCGTTTCCTTGGTAACACGCCCGTCATCTGTGAAATCTTCACACGTGAATAGTTGGCAGTCATTTAGGTGACTTGTAAGTAACCTTCCAGATGCCTTATCCTCGCGTGTATAATTGCAGATCTCATTTTCGTGTCTTGGAATAAAGAGCAACGTCCAAATTCATGTTAGGTGTAAATAGTATTTGCATTATTCCCTGCTTACCTTGCATTGTGTTCCGTTCAAATAACTGGTCTGTAAATACTAATGTTCTCTAACTTTCTCTATCGTCCTAAGTGGATGCTGGGGTTCCTGAAAGGACCATGGGGAATAGCGGCTCCGCAGGAGACAGGGCACAAAAAAGTAAAGCTTTACTAGGTCAGGTGGTGTGCACTGGCTCCTCCCCCTATGACCCTCCTCCAGACTCCAGTTAGATTTTGTGCCCGAACGAGAAGGGTGCAATCTAGGTGGCTCTCCTAAAGAGCTGCTTAGAGAAAGTTTAGTTTAGGTTTTTTTCTTTACAGTGAGTCCTGCTGGCAACAGGATCACTGCAACGTGGGACTTAGGGGGAAAGTAGTAAACTCACCTGCATGCAGAGTGGATTTGCTGCTTGGCTACTGGACACCATTAGCTCCAGAGGGATCGAACACAGGCCCAGCCGTGGAGTCCGGTCCCGGAGCCGCGCCGCCGACCCCCTTGCAGATGCTGAAGCGTGAAGAGGTCCGGAAACCGGCGGCTGAAGACTCCTCAGTCTTCATAAGGTAGCGCACAGCACTGCAGCTGTGCGCCATTTTCCTCTCAGCACACTTCACTGGGCAGTCACTGAGGGTGCAGAGCGCTGGGGGGGGGCGCTCTGAGAGGCAAATATAAACCTTATACAAGGCTAAAAATACCTCACATATAGCCCATAGGGGCTATATGGAGATATTTAACCCCTGCCTGACTGGAAAAATAGCGGGAGAAGAACCCGCCGAAAAAGGGGCGGGGCCTATCTCCTCAGCACACGGCGCCATTTTCTGTCACAGCTCCGCTGGTCAGAACGGCTCCCAGGTCTCTCCCCTGCACTGCACTACAGAAACAGGGTAAAACAGAGAGGGGGGGCACATTAATGGCTATATATATATATATTAAAGCAGCTATAAGGGAGCACTTAATATAAGGATATCCCTTGTATATATAGCGCTTTGTGGTGTGTGCTGGCAGACTCTCCCTCTGTCTCCCCAAAAGGGCTAGTGGGTCCTGTCTTCATTAGAGCATTCCCTGTGAGTTTGCGGTGTGTGTCGGTACGTGGTGTCGACATGTATGAGGACGATATTGGTGTGGAGGCGGAGCAATTGCCAAATATGCAGATGTCACCCCCCAGGGGGTCGACACCAGAATGGATGCCTTTATTTGTGGAATTACGTGATGGTTTATCTTCCCTTAAACAGTCAGTTGAGGACATGAGGCGGCCGGACAATCAATTAATGCCTGTCCAGGCGCCTCAAACACCGTCAGGGGCTGTAAAACGCCCTTTGCCTCAGTCGGTCGACACAGACCCAGACACGGGCACTGATTCCAGTGACGACGGTAGAAATTCAAACGTATTTTCCAGTAGGGCCACACGTTATATGATTTTGGCAATGAAGGAGACGTTACATTTAGCTGATACTACAGATACCGTAAAACAGGGTATTATGTATGGTGTGAAAAAACTACAAACAGTTTTTCCTGAATCAGAAGAATTAAATGACGTGTGTGATGAAGCGTGGGTTGCTCCTGATAAAAAGTTGATAATTTCAAAAAAGTTATTGGCATTATACCCTTTCCCGCCAGAGGTTAGGGCGCGCTGGGAAACACCCCCTAAGGTGGACAAGGCGCTCACACGCTTATCCAAACAAGTGGCGTTACCCTCTCCTGAGACGGCCGCACTTAAGGATCCATCAGATAGAAAGATGGAAGTTATTCAAAAGAATATATACACACATGCAGGTGTTATACTACGACCAGCTATAGCAACTGCCTGGATGTGCAGTGCTGGAGTAGTTTGGTCAGAATCCCTGATTGAAAATATTGATACCCTAGATAGGGACAATGTTTTACTGTCGTTAGAACAAATAAAGGATGCATTTATCTATATGCGTGATGCACAGAGGGATATTTGCACACTGGCATCTCGGGTGAGTGCTATGTCCATTTCAGCCAGAAGAGCCTTATGGACACGACAGTGGACAGGCGATGCGGATTCAAAACGTCACATGGAGGTTTTGCCGTATAAAGGGGAGGAGTTATTTGGAGTTGGTCTATCAGACTTGGTGGCCACGGCTACTGCCGGGAAATCCACTTTTTTACCTCAAGTCACTCCCCAACAGAGAAAGGCACCGACCTTTCAACCGCAGCCTTTTCGCTCCTACAAAAATAAGAGAGCAAAGGGCTTGTCGTACCTGCCACGAGGCAGAGGAAGAGGGAAGAGACACCAACAGGCAGCTCCTTCCCAGGAACAGAAGCCCTCCCCGGCTCCTGCAAAAACCTCAGCATGACGCTGGGGCCTCTCAAGCGGACTCGGGGACAGTGGGGGGCCGTCTCAAAAATTACAGCGCGCAGTGGGCTCACTCGCAGGTAGACCCCTGGATCCTGCAGATAATATCTCAGGGGTACAGGTTGGAATTAGAGACGGATCCTCCTCATCGTTTCCTGAAGTCTGCCTTACCAACCGTCTCTTCCGAAAGGGAGAGGGTGTTGGAAGCCATTCACAAGCTGTACGCTCAGCAGGTGATAGTCAAAGTACCCCTATTACAACAAGGAAAGGGGTATTATTCCACTCTATTTGTGGTACCGAAGCCGGATGGCTCGGTAAGGCCTATTCTAAATCTGAAGTCCTTGAACCTCTACATAAAAAAGTTCAAGTTCAAGATGGAGTCACTCAGAGCAGTGATAGCGAACCTGGAAGAAGGGGACTTTATGGTATCCTTGGACATCAAGGATGCGTATCTACACGTTCCGATTTACCCCGCACACCAGGGGTACCTCAGGTTCATTGTTCAAAACTGTCACTATCAGTTTCAGACGCTGCCGTTCGGATTGTCCACGGCGCCTCGGGTCTTTACCAAGGTAATGGCCGAGATGATGATTCTTCTTCGAAGAAAAGGCGTATTAGTTATCCCATACTTGGACGATCTCCTAATAAGGGCAAGGTCCAGAGAACAGCTGGAGACAGCTTTAGCACTATCTCAAGAGGTGCTAAGACAACACGGGTGGATTCTGAATATTCCAAAATCCCATTTAATCCCGACAACTCGTCTGCTGTTCCTAGGAATGATTCTGGACACGGTTCAGAAAAAGGTTTTCCTTCCAGAGGAAAAAGCCAAGGAGTTATCCGATCTGGTCAGGAACCTCCTAAAACCAGGAAAAGTGTCAGTACATCAATGCACAAGAGTCCTGGGAAAAATGGTGGCTTCTTACGAAGCAATTCCATTCGGCAGATTCCATGCAAGAATATTCCAAAGGGATCTGTTGGACAAATGGTCAGGGTCGCATCTGCAGATGCACCTGCGAATAACCCTGTCACCAAAGACAAGGGTGTCACTTCTGTGGTGGTTGCAGAAGGCTCACCTATTAGAAGGCCGCAGATTCGGCATTCAGGATTGGATCCTGGTGACCACGGACGCCAGCCTGAGAGGCTGGGGAGCAGTCACACAAGGAAGAAACTTCCAGGGAGTATGGACGAGTCTGGAAAAGTCTCTTCACATAAACATTCTGGAACTAAGAGCAATCTACAATGCTCTAAGCCAGGCGGAACTTCTCCTGCAAGGAAAGCCGGTGTTGATTCAGTCGGACAACATCACGGCGGTCGCCCATGTAAACAGGCAGGGCGGCACAAGAAGCAGGAGTGCAATGGCAGAAGCTGCCAAGATTCTTCGCTGGGCGGAGAATCACGTGATAGCACTGTCAGCAGTGTTCATCCCGGGCGTGGACAACTGGGAAGCAGACTTCCTCAGCAGACACGATCTTCATCCGGGAGAGTGGGGTCTACATCCAGAAGTCTTCAACATGTTAATAGACCGTTGGGAAAGACCAATTGTAGACATGATGGCGTCTCACCTCAACAAGAAACTGGACAAATATTGCGCCAGGTCAAGAGATCCACAGGCAATAGCTGTGGACGCACTGGTAACTCCTTGGGTGTACCAGTCAGTGTATGTGTTTCCTCCTCTGCCGCTCATACCAAAGGTATTGAAGATCATACGGCAAAGAAGAGTAAGAACAATACTAGTGGTTCCGGATTGGCCGAGAAGGACTTGGTATCCGGAACTTCAAGAGATGCTCACGGACGAACCGTGGCCTCTACCTCTGAGAAGGGACCTGCTACAGCAGGGTCCCTGTCTTTTTCAAGACTTACCGCGGCTGCGTTTGACGGCATGGCGGTTGAACGCCAGATCCTAAAAGGGAAAGGCATTCCAGAAGAAGTCATTCCTACCTTGATTAAGGCACGGAAGGAAGTCACCGTGAAACATTATCACCGCATTTGGCGAAAATATGTAGCGTGGTGCGAGGATCGGAGGGTTCCGACGGAGGAATTCCAACTGGGTCGTTTCCTACATTTCCTGCAATCAGGATTATCTATGGGTCTCAAATTGGGATCCATTAAGGTTCAAATTTCGGCCCTGTCAATATTCTTCCAAAAAGAATTGGCCTCTGTCCCTGAGGTCCAGACTTTTGTCAAGGGAGTACTGCATATACAGCCTCCTGTGGTGCCTCCGGTGGCACCGTGGGATCTAAATGTAGTTTTAGATTTCCTCAAATCCCATTGGTTTGAACCATTGAAAAAGGTGGATTTGAAATATCTCACATTGAAAGTGACTATGTTACTAGCCCTGGCCTCTGCCAGGAGAGTATCTGAATTGGCGGCTTTATCTTATAAAAGTCCTTATCTAATCTTCCATTCGGATAGGGCAGAACTGCGGACTCGTCCGCATTTTCTCCCTAAAGTGGTATCAGCATTTCATCTGAACCAACCTATTGTGGTGCCTGCGGCCACTAGCGACTTGGAGGACTCCAAGTTGTTGGACGTTGTCAGAGCCTTAAAAATATACATTGCAAGGACGGCTGGAGTCAGAAAATCTGACTCGCTGTTTATATTGTATGCACCCAACAAGTTGGGCGCACCTGCTTCTAAGCAGTCGATTGCTCGTTGGATTTGTAACACAATTCAACTTGCACATTCTGTGGCAGGCCTGCCACAGCCTAAAACTGTAAAAGCCCACTCCACAAGGAAGGTGGGCTCATCTTGGGCGGCTGCCCGAGGGGTCTCGGCATTACAACTCTGCCGAGCAGCTACGTGGTCGGGGGAGAACACGTTTGTAAAATTTTACAAATTTGATACCCTGGCAAAGGAGGACCTGGAGTTCTCTCATTCGGTGCTGCAGAGTCATCCGCACTCTCCCGCCCGTTTGGGAGCTTTGGTATAATCCCCATGGTCCTTTCAGGAACCCCAGCATCCACTTAGGACGATAGAGAAAATAAGAATTTACTTACCGATAATTCTATTTCTCGGAGTCCGTAGTGGATGCTGGGCGCCCATCCCAAGTGCGGATTATCTGCAATACTTGTACATAGTTATTGTTAACTAATTCGGGTTATTGTTAAGGAGCCATCTTTAAGAGGCCCTTTCTGTTGTCATACTGTTAACTGGGTTTAGATCACAAGTTGTACGGTGTGATTGGTGTGGCTGGTATGAGTCTTACCCGGGATTCAAAATGCCTCCCTTATTGTGTATGCTCGTCCGGGCACAGTACCTAACTGGAGTCTGGAGGAGGGTCATAGGGGGAGGAGCCAGTGCACACCACCTGACCTAGTAAAGCTTTACTTTTTTGTGCCCTGTCTCCTGCGGAGCCGCTATTCCCCATGGTCCTTTCAGGAACCCCAGCATCCACTACGGACTCCGAGAAATAGAATTATCGGTAAGTAAATTCTTATTTTTTTTTTTTTTTTCCCCCCCTGTTAATTTCTCTCATTAAAGGTGGAGTCTCGCTGAAATAAGGATTTGTAGTCTGTTGCTGTAAACATCCCCGACTGGATGCTTTGAGGCTAACGTGAGCTTTCAGTCCGATGTTTGCTGCTACCGGCTGTAAAAGTCGAAGGTCTCCACTGCTGTAACGCAACTCACGAGTGCTTTGTGAGTACTAATGGGAAGGGGTCTCCTCTGGATACACATTTAACGGTTTTGGACCAGTATGCTTTTAACACTGTCCTAGAGGAACTACTTTGGCAACCCATACTGTGTTAGTTCAGGCATGCGTAACTCTCCAGGAGCTCTTGTGAAAACTACATGTCCTTTCAAGTTGGAAGGAGGAAACTTGATTGCTGAAGGCAGATGCTTTGCTCCCTTGACTGAATTTAAGTCAGTATTGATGTATGTATTGAATACTGTGTATTACTGAATTATGTACCGTACACAGCAAAATGTGTTAAGTATTCCCTGCACTGCAGGATGCCGGTATCAGAGGGAGGGGCTTCTCTTTCTGTGCAGTAGTGCAGTGTTTGGTTGCTTCATGTAGAAGTAGTGGCAGGGCCAGTGACTCTAGCTGAGCGATATCAGGACATGGGGGGGTGGGGGGGGGTAATTCCAAGTTGATCGTAGCAGGAAATTTTTTAGCAGATGGGCAAAACCATGTGCACTGCAGGGGGGGCAGATGTAACATGTGCAGAGAGAGAGAGATTTGGGTGTGGTGTGTTCAATCTGCGATCTAATTTGCAGTGTAAAAATAAAGCAGCCAGTATTTACCCTGCACAGAAATAAAATAACCAACCCAAATCTAACTCTCTGCACATGTTATATCTGCCCCCCCTGCAGTGCACATGGTTTTGCCCAACTGCTAACAAATTTCCTGCTGCGATCAACTTGGAATTACCGCCATGGTTCTAATTATGTGGGAGGAGCTTCTGCTTTCTGCTATCGGGTTGGGGTGGGTAATACTTCATCCGCTTCAGTGGAAATGAAAAATGTGTTCTTTACACTTTATTTGAAAACTTCAATACTCGGGTGGTGCTTCGTAAGTCCCCACCCCACCCCACCTCATTGTCCGTCGATTCCCACTGAAGCCTAATGTCCTGCCCCCCAGTGGAGCACACATCTAGGGGTCTGGTCAGCAGTCCCCAAGCTAATCTTGATGCTCTGAGTGCAGAGATCTTCAAGCCGTTGACCATTTCCCCCCCACCCCCTTTTGCACTTGAAATGAAAGTTGACAGTCACCCCACAATAACATCTGCACGGCTTTCTGGACCGTTATGTCGGCGGGCAAAGGCGGCTATTTCACAGCCTGGGGTCAGACCTGCAGGAGATAACAGAAGAGCATAGTCGCATGGGATGTTTTTTTTTTTTTTTTTTTTTTTTTTTTAATAAAAATGTTTTATTATTTTATTTATTTATTAATTATTATTCTTATTTATTATTAATAAAAAAAATTAGATTTATCTTTTTTTTTTTTTTTTTTTTTTTTTTAAAATCTTGTCTTAACAAATTCCTTTACCTACTTCTATGTATTTTTCTTGCTGTATGAATCTTATACTTGTATCTGACACATATACAATTTCCTATATGATCGCCGCCATCCCTCTCTAGTTTCCACTCTCCGCAGCTACCTGTCATTGCAGATCTGTGTGAGAGCAGGATGCAGCCTGTCCTCATCTAACCTGTGTCTTTGATTCTACAGCTCCTCAATGTTAGTTTATGTAAACATCCTACACTCAGCTGTAATATGACGTGGCTGGGTGGCGGGTGCTTACCTTAACTGATCTGTGAGATCCGTCTGGAGAAGTCTTGGCCGACGCAAATATCTTTTTTATATTGAAACGCATCTATTTCCAGGTAGATGCTCACCTTGTCACTCTCAGGAGTCTTGGCATCAGCTAGTGCTAGCTGTTATGACTTGCACTGATTCCTTCCACTGACTGTATTGGATGATACATGTTACTGCCCATTATTATGTTGCTTGTATGTACTTGTGGAGGTTTTACATCCATAGATGCAATTCTTCCAAATCTGTGGTGTTCAGCTAATAAAACTAATTCACGTTCTACAATGGTCTGTCTTATTTCGTAGATCTCGAAGGAGCTTTCTTGGATGGGTACGTGCAAACCCAAATGTCTTTCATAGCTTGGCGGGCCTGTGGCTCTTGGCCATCTAACTTCGCAGTTCTGAAAGCCTTGGAAGTGGTGTTCTTATGCTGCAAAAATAGGATTTTACTTACCGATAAATCTATTTCTCGTAGTCCGTAGTGGATGCTGGGGGCTCCGTAAGGACCATGGGGAATAGACGGGCTCCGCAGGAGACAGGGCACTTTAAGAAAGAATTTGGATACTGGTGTGCACTGGCTCCTCCCTCTATGTCCCTCCTCCAGACTTCAGTTAAAGAAACTGTGCCCGGAAGAGCTGACAGTACAAGGAAAGGATTTTGGAATCCAGGGCAAGACTCATACCAGCCACACCAATCACACCGTACAACTTGTGATAAACTTACCCAGTTAACAGTATGAACAACAATAGAGCATCAGATCAACCCTGATGCAACTATAACATAACCCTTATGTAAGCAATAACTATATACAAGCATTGCAGAAAAAGTCCGCACTTGGGACGGGCGCCCAACATCCACTACGGACTACGAGAAATAGATTTACCGGTAAGTAAAATCCTATTTTCTCTAACGTCCTAGTGGATGCTGGGGACTCCGTAAGGACCATGGGGATTATACCAAAGCTCCCAAACGGGCGGGAGAGTGCGGATGACTCTGCAACACCGAATGAGCAAACAACACAAGGTCCTCCTCAGCCAGGGTATCAAACTTGTAGAACTTTGCAAACGTGTTTGAACCCGACCAAGTAGCTGCTCTGCAAAGCTGTAATGCCGAGACCCCTCGGGCAGCCGCCCAAGAAGAGCCCACCTTCCTTGTGGAATGGGCTTTTACTGATTTTTGGCAGCGGCAATCCAGCCGCAGAATGAGCCTGCTGAATCGTGTTACAGATCCAGCGAGCAATAGTTTGCTTTGAAGCAGGAGCACCCAGCTTGTTGGGTGCATACAGGATAAACAGTGTCTGTTTTCCTGACTCTAGCCGTTCTGGCTACATAAACCTTCAAAGCCCTGACCACATCTAGTAACTCGGAATCCTCCAAGTCACGAGTAGCCACAGGCACCACAATAGGTTGGTTCATATGAAAAGATGACACCACTTTTGGCAGAAATTGCGGATGGGTCCGCAATTCCGCCCTGTCCATATGGAAAACCTGATAAGGGCTTTTATGTGACAAAGCCGCTAATTCTGACACACGCCTAGCTGAAGCCAAGGCTAATAGCATGACCACATTCCACGTGAGAAATTTCTCCACGGTTTTAAGTGGCTCAAACCAGTGTGACTTCAGGAAACTCAACACCACGTTAAGATCCCAAGTTGCCACTGGAGGCACAAAAGGGGGCTGAATATGCAGAACTCCCTTTACAAACGTCTGAACTTCAGGAACAGAAGCCAGTTCTTTTTGAAAGAAAATGGATAGGGCCGAAATCTGGACTTTAATGGAACCCAATTTTACGCCCAAAGTCACTCCCGACTGTAGGAAGTGAAGGAAACGGCCCAGCTGGAATTCCTCCGTAGGGGCATTCCTGGCCTCACACCAAGCAACATATTTTCGCCATATACGGTGATAATGCTTTGCTGTCACGTCCTTCCTAGCCTTTATCAGCGTAGGAATAACCATCCGGAATGCCTTTTTCTGCTAGGATCCGGCGTTCAACCGCCATGCCGTCAAACGCAGTCGCGGTAAGTCTTGGAACAGACAGGGCCCCTGTTGCAACAAGTCCTGTCTTATAGGCAGAGGCCATGGGTCCTCTGTGATCATTTCTTGCAGCTCTGGATACCAAGTCCTTCTTGGCCAATCCGGAACAATGAGTATTGTTCTCACTCCTCTTCTTATGATTCTCAGCACCTTGGGTATGAGAGGAAGAGGAGGAAATACATAGACCGACTGGAACACCCACGGTGTCACTAGTGCGTCTACAGCTATCGCCTGAGGGTCTCTTGACCTGGCACAATACCTCTGTAGCTTTTTGTTGAGGCGGGATGCCATCATGTCTACTTGTGGCAGTTCCCACCGACTTGCAATCTGCGTGAAGACTTCTTGATGAAGTCCCCACTCTCCTGGGTGGAGGTCGCGCCTGCTGAGGAAGTCTGCTTCCCAGTTGTCCACTCCCGGAATGAACACTGCTGACAGTGTGCTTATGTGTTTCTCCGCCCAGCGAAGAATTCTGGTGGCTTCCGCCATCGCCACCCTGCTCCTTGTGCCGCCTTGGCGGTTTACATGAGCCACTGCGGTGATGTTGTCTGACTGAATCAGCACTGGTCGGTCGCGAAGCAGGGTCTCCGCTTGACGTAGGGCGTTGTATATTGCCCTTAGTTCCAGGATGTTGATGTGAAGGCAAGTCTCCTGACTTGACCACAGACCTTGGAAATTTCTTCCCTGTGTGACTGCTCCCCACCCTCGGAGGCTTGCGTCCGTGCTCACGAGGACCCAGTCCTGAATGCCGAATCTGTGGCCCTCGAAGGTGAGCACTCTGCAACCACCACAGGAGAGACACCCTGGCCCTGGGGGATAGGGTGATCAGCCGATGCATTTGTAGATGTGATCCGGACCACTTGTCCAACAGATCCCATTGAAAAGTCCTCGCATGGAACCTTCCGAAGGGTATGGCCTCGTATGATGCCACCATCTTTCCCAGGACTCGAGTGCAGTGATGCACCGACACCTGTTTTGGTTTTAATAGGTCTCTGACCAGTGTCATGAGCTCCTGAGCCTTCTCCATCGGGAGATAAACCCTCTTCTGGCCTGTGTCCAGAGTCATGCCCAGGAAGGGCAGACGAGTCCTAGGAATCAACTGCAACTTTGGAATATTCAGAATCCAGCCGTGCTGTTGTAACACTTCTGCCATGCTGATCAGCAACTGCTCTCTGGACCTCGCCTTTATGAGGAGATCATCCAAATATGGGATAATTGTGACTCCTTGCCGTCGCACCATCATTTCTGCCATTACCTTGGTAAATATTCTCGGTGCCGTGGAGAGACCAAACGGCAACGTCTGGAATTGGTAATGACAATCCTGTACCACAAATCTGAGGTACGCCTGATGAGGTGGATAAATGGGGACATAAAGGATGCATATCTTCATGTCCCCATTTATGTCCAGAGACACCATAAAATCCCCCTCCTCCAGGTTTGCGATGACCGCTCTGAGAGATTCTATCTTGAACCTTTTCAGGTATATGTTCAGGGATTTTAAATTCAATATGGATCTGACCGAACCGTCCGGTTTCGGTACCACAAACAAGGTTGAATAGTAACCCCTTCCCTGTTGTAGGAGGGGAACCTTTACCACCACCTGCTGAAGATACAATTTGTGAATTGCAGTTAACACTATCTCCCTCTCTAAGGGGGAAGCTGGCAGGGCCGATTTGAGGTAACGGTGAGGGGGCATCTCTTCGAATTCCAGCTTGTATCCCTGAGACACAATCTCTATAGCCTAGGGATCCACCTGGGAGTGAACCCACTTGTGGCTGAAATTTTGGAGATGCGCCCCCACCGGGCCTAGCTCCGCCTGTGGAGCCCCAGCATCATGCGGTGGATTTAGTGGAAGCCGGGGAGGACTTCTGTTCCTGGGAACTAGCTGTATTGTGCAGCTTCTTTCCTCTGCCTCTGGCAAGAAAGGATGCACCTCGGACTTTCTTGCCTTTTTGTAATGGAAAGGACTGCATTTGGTAATACGGTGCTTTCTTAGGTTGTGAGGGAACATATGGCAAAAAATTTGACTTTCCAGCCGTAGCTGTGGAGACCAGGTCCGAGAGACCGTCCCCAAACAATTCCTCACCCTTGTAAGGTAAAACCTCCCATATGCCTTTTTGAGTCGGCATCACCTGTCCATTGCAGAGTCCACAGGACCCTTCTGGCAGAAATCGACATTGCATTTATTCTAGAGCCCAGTAGGCTAGTATCTCTTTGAGCATCTCTCATATATAGGACAGCGTCTTTTATATGCCCCAGGGTTAGTAATATAGTATCCTTGTCCAAGGTATCAAGTTCCTCAGATAAGGTATCCGTCCATGCTGCTACAGCACTACACATCCAGGCCGACGCAATCGCCGGCCTCAGTAAGGTACCTGAATGTGTATAAATGGACTTCAGGATACCCTCCTGCTTTCTATCCGCAGCATCTTTTAGGGTGGCCGTATCATGTGACGGCAGGGATACCCTCTTGGCTAAGCGTGTGAGAGCTTTGCCCACCCTAGGGGAGGATTCCCAGCGTAACCTGTCCGTTGGCGGGAAAGGAGCATAAGCATCCATTTGGAAATCTGCAGTTTCCTGTCTGGAGATTCCTAAGCCTTTTCACATAACTCATTTAGCTCGTGTGAAGGGGGAAGGTCACCTCATGCCTTTTTTCCCCATACATATAAACCCTCTTGTCAGGGACTGGGGTTTCCTCTGTGATGTGCAACACATCCTTCATTGCTATAATCATGTATCGGATGGCTTTAGCCATTTTAGGCTGTAACTTTGCATCATCGTAATCGACACTGGAGTCAGAATCTGTGTCGATATCTGTGTCAACAATTTGGGATAGTGGGTGCTTCTGAGATCCTGACGGTCTCTGCGACACAGGATCAGCATGGGCTGAGACCCTGTCTGTCCTAAGGTTTCAGCTTTATCCAACCTTTTATGCAAGGAAGTAACATTATTATTTAAAACCTTCCACATATCCATCCAATCGGGTGTTGGCGGTGACTCCACATAGCCTTCCTCGTCAAACATGCCGACACAAACGTACTGACACACCACACACGGGATGCTCTATTTGAAGACTGTTCCCCCCCACAAGGCCCTCTGGAGAGAGAGAGTATGCCAGCACACACCCCAGCGCTATATGTCCCAGGAATCACACAGTAACTTAGTGTTATCCCAGTAGCTGCTGTATATACTGTTTTTGCGCCAAATTTGTGTGCCCCCCCCCCCCCCCCCATCTCTCTCTCTATTTACCCTCTTCTACCGTGATTCTGCAGGGGAGAGCCTGGGGAGCTTCCTCTCAGCGGAGCTGTGGAGAGAAAATGGTGCTGAGGGCTTCTGTCCCTTGTTTTTGTGTAAAAATATGGTGGGGGCCCATGCATATATACAGTGCCCAACTGTAATATTTGCCCACTTTTGCCAAGAGGTCTCTAATTGCTGCCCAGGGCGCCCCCCCCCTGCGCCCTCCAGTGACCGGAGTATGTGGGTTTAGTGTGGGAGCAATGGCGCACAGCTGCAGTGCTGTGCGCTACCTCATATGAAGACTGGAGTCTTCTGCCGCCGATTTCGAAGTCTTCTTGCTTCTGTCACTGGCTTCTGTCTTCCGGCTCTGCGAGGGGGACGGCGGCGCAGCTCCGGGATCAGACGACAAAGGTTGCGATCCTGTGTACGATCCCTCTGGAGCTAATGGTGTCCAGTAGCCTAAGAAGCAGGACCTATCTGCAGTGAGTAGGTCTGCTTCTCTCCCCTCAGTTCCACGTTGCAGAGAGTTTGTTGCCAGCAGAGCTCCCTGAACATAAAAAAAACCTAACAAAATACTTTCTTACAGCAAGCTCAGGAGAGCTCACTAAGTAGCACCCAGCTCGTCCGGGCACAGATTCAAACTGAGGTCTGGAGGAGGGACATAGAGGGAGGAGCCAGAGCACACCAGTATCCAAATTCTTTCTTAAAGTGCCCTGTCTCCTGCGGAGCCTGTCTATTCCCCATGGTCCATACGGAGTCCCCAGCATCCACTAGGACGTTAGAGAAAAGTATTTAACTTTTTCAATGTAAATTTAGGATGAGGAATAACAAAACCAACATTAAAAAAAACATTAAGTTTAATGAACAGATTGCTCCTAAAGATGGTTTTACGGAGACCGAGGTGACCTGACCTGATATACCCAGAGGCTCTGGTGATTAAACCCTTTATGGCAATAGTGTCTAACATGTAAAGCTCCCAATGGGTTATATTGCACCTCCACTCCCTAACTGTAAGGGGGGTGCAGCTGTCAGGATGCCAGAATCCTACAGCTGGCATTTTACTGATGGCTGGAAGCCTAACACCTCCCCCCCCCTTCTCCCCGGTATTACCACTTGGTTAGTGGGTCCGCGCCAGCAACTGAATGGGAATAAAACCTCTGGCCAGCAAATCGAGCCACCTGGCTTGAAGCGTGGTGAGCACAGCAAGCCCGCAAGAGGACTCTGTACCAGGTTTCTGACAGACGGGATGCCGCTGCCCGTATCCTGACAGCCGCCATTCCGTCTGCCGGTATATCCTACCCCCTTAAGGTATGTGTTGGTAACATGGCTCTTACACTGAACACCATTATTTTTTCATTTTGTATTAGATTTAGCATAACCCATAAGACAGAGGGAAATCGAACCGCTGCATGACGTGTACACTGGTTATTTATATAGCGCACACATATTCCGCAGCGCTTTACATAGAATATTTGACCATTCACGTCGGTCCCTGCATCAGTGTCGCTTGCAATTTATATTTCCTACCACACATTCACACTAGGGTTCATTTTGTTCATAACCAACTAACCTGCCAGTATATTTTTGTGTTGTGGGAGGAAACCCACGCAAGCACGGGGAAAATATGGAAACTCCACAGTTGGGGCAATGGTGGGAATAAAGTGCAATGACTTTTTACTGTGGTCGGTGATGGTCACATCCCTTGTGTGGGTGGGGTGCCTAACCCTAAACTTCCCTTCCCTGCTGCCTAACTCCCCTTCTTCATTCCTAAACCTAACCTCCTCACCCCCCCCCCGTTCCCCCCCTGGGTGGCAGGACCCCAGTGCAACCTGCTGTGAGGATGATCAGGATTCTGGCTGTCGGTAATGTGATGCCGGCATCACGAGCAGTGTCGGTATGTAGATGCTGGCATCGTCTTCCCTCGGGATCCTGGTGTCTGTATATTGACCGCTGGGATCCCATCCGGCGGGAAGCTAACTGCCTTCCCCTTCCAGAGCACACTTAGGCCAGAAGGTTTCTGAAATTCAGAACAAATTGAAATAAGTAAATTGTGCTAGAAAAAAAAAGAGACATTGTTTCCCCTAGCACCCTGAATGATAACAGTAACCAGATATAAATACCACATAATATTGGAATTCAGAGATCTTGGTTACACATATTTGCGCAAATGTGTGAATAAACCCCAAAGCCGCATCAAGGCATCTCTGTATATTTGGGGTCCCTAGTGCTATATCTAGGTGCAGGGTGTGGCACCCCAAAACACCAGCATAAGCCAGAAAGCCCAGGGCAGCATACCAGTGAAAAAACTATAGCGTTAATAAATTAGTATTTAGGAAGCCGAAGCTATAAAGAAGTTGATACAAAAAGTGTTAATAGAATGTAAAGGTATGCCACATTAAAGCCATCCAGCCAGTCCAGATGCACCACACCGCCATTACCCCAATCTGGGTCTATGCTTAACCAGCAAGGAGCCACATGATAATGGCTCCTTACTACAATATGTCTAAGCTAAGAGCTACCTACCTTGGAGCAACCCCATAATGCTCCATGTGGCATGTCGGCATGCACCTCCTCCTAATGCAGGAAACTCTCTGCTTACCTGTCATACTTGGCCAGTTATGTGGGGTTGGATAGGTTTTGGTTTCTAGTTGTCCACAGTTCATGATTGTAGCCACCAGCACTGGTTTTTGCCTATTATCCTATATATCATAAAAGGCTAACTCTACGCCCCATCTCTATGGAAGGGAAATTAAAGTGTTGTCTGTGCTGGTGGCCACTAGATGGTGCAATTTGTGTTGCTCTGTTCAGGCGCTCACATCACTGTTATGATGATCTGTTATTTTGATGGGCTGCTAACTAGTAGTCACCATAAATAAGGTTTTATTTGATCCTGGACCATTAACTTGTACCGCTCCTCCTAACCCCATTCCCCAACAAGTTACAAGAATGAGACCGGCAAGCAAGCCAGGGCTAGAAGCATACCAAGGAAAATTGGAAAGGCAGGAGGAGCAGGGACAGTGGGAATAGGGAGACAGCAGAGGAACAGTGTCAGAGCAACAAACAGAAACAGACTGGGCAGGTGACACAGGGAAAAAGGGTGGGTGGGGGGTTAACGAGCAGAGAAAGTAATATTAGGGTGTTTATTTCAACAGTTTTTCCATTAAAAACTCTTAAGCAAAGGAAAAACACCCCAACATCTAAAGATGGTATTAATTCCACCTGCTGCTTGAGAGACTATATTCCTGCTTTCACCCATAATGCACTAGCTGGAACACTGTGTATCAACATGAAGCTTCACTGTGCATTTGGGAAATGAGCACAGCGCATTACTGTTAAGCACTCTAAAGTGACGGGAGATTGTGGGGCGATATTCTATGGCCCCCTGTTATCGCGCTGATTGCGCCCATAAGGAATGGGTTTAGCCACGTAAAGCAGCTAAACCCTACTAAAGTAATAGGCGCGATTGCGAAAAGTCCCGTTTGGGTGCCCAAACTGGTCACTTTTTGTGCATTTCAGCTCACCACCCCAGGGGGTGGCGAGCTGAAATGCTCATATCGCGCCCATCGGCAATAACATTTGAATACTGCCGGCGGGTATGATGGGGGCGGGAGGGGAGCTGCAAGATTTGAATCCCGCCCTAAATGTGAAAACTGGTGCTATTGTTATACCCCTTTTTGAATAGACCCTATAGAGCAGTGGCTTTTAGCCTCAACTCTCAATATCTCCCAAGGGCTTTTGAGGATTTCTGGCTGTGGAAGCCGGTGGGTTAATTAATGACGTAGAAAATCGAGTGCGTCTGCGTCGTTTACCTGGGCAAGAGACGTCACAAGGATGCGCTATGATAAGTATGATACTCTGAACAATGTTCTGGTGGGAAACCTTTGGACCTAGCATTTATGTGGATGTTACTCTGACACGTATCACCTACCTAATACATTGTTGCAGACCAAATACACCTTCATGGCAACAGTGTTTCCTGATGATAGTGGCTTCTTTTAGTAGGATAATGTACCCTGCCACACTGCAAACATGGTTCAGAAATGGTTTGAGGAACATGACAAAGTGTTCAAAGGGTTGACGTGGCCTCCAAATTTCCCAGATCTCAATCACAACTTGCATCTATGGGATGTACTGGTAAGTCCGAGCCATGAAGGCCACTTGCAGAACTTAAATTATAAACATCTTGCTGCCAGATACCACAGGAGGTCTTGTGGAGTCTGTCAGAGCTGTTTGGGCAGCAAGAGGGGACCTACAAAATATAAGCAGGTGGTTTTAATGTTATGGCAGAATGTGTGTGTGTGTGTGTGTGTATATGTATGTATGTATATATATATATATATATATATATATATATATGTTGTAACACTGTAAGGGAAAATGGCAGCACGCAGCAGCTGAGGAACCACACAAGTCCAGTTTCCGGTACAACTTGCCCCAGCCAGTTTTATTATGCAGAAAATAAAACAAACACCAAAAGAAAATACCTTGCCTGTCCGGCACTAACTAAACACAAGTTGTTCCTAACTATCACTAAACAAAAACACAGAGTTCTCCAGTAAACACTGTATAGCTCACTTGTATCAGGAAGCGTGTTTCTCTCACAGAGATCCTGCAGTATTCCCAGGCAGTCTGCACACATTAATCAGGCTAGAAGCCCTTTAAGACTCTTGCACAGCTGAAAGCCCTGATTAGCCCTCTGAGGCCAAAGATCCGAACTGGGCCCAATGTCTGGAACTCGCCCCATCTCTCTCAGGGCCCTTATCCAGCTTTTCCAGCAAACTGAAAAGGTTCTAACAAAACAAAAGCATTTTCCTAGAAGTTTTCATTTTCTAAAACATGTAAGACAAGAACCTGGGACAAACATACCTGCCCTCAAACACTATCCCAGTGTTCTTGTCACATATCCCCCTCCCCTGTTTCGACCTAGGGGCCGGAACACTTGTAGCCCCCAAACAGGAGATGCGGGACAATGCATCTGCGTTGGCCAATTGTGTACCCGGTCTATGTTCGACAGCAAACTTAAAATCCTGCAACGCTAGAAACCATCTAGTTACACGAGCATTCTTGCCTCTATTTACATACATCCATTTTAAAGGGGCATGATCTGTCACTAGTGTGAATTGTCTACCCAAGAGGTAATATCTCAAGGTATCTAGTGCCCACTTAATGGCCAAAGCCTCCTTTTCCACAATTTCATACCTTTTTTCATGCTCATTGAGTTTCCTACTCAAATAAATGATAGGGTGTTCGTCCCCATCTCTGGTTTGGGACAACACAGCCCCTATCCCTACCTCTGAGGCATCTGTCTGTACCACAAATTATTTTGAAAAATCTGGTGTTATCAATACCGGTTGTGAACACAAAGCCACTTTTAACGCTTGGAACGCTTTTTCTGCATCAGGGTTCCATTTCACCATATTTGGCTGCTTCCCTTTGGTAAGGTCTGACATCGGCACCGCTGTGGCCGCAATATTGGGAATAAACCGTCTATAGTACCCAGTTATTCCCAAAAAAGCCCTTACCTGTTTTTTATTCACTGGACGAGGCCAGTTTTGAATAGCATCAATTTTATTCAATTGGGGCCTAATCAGACTTCTGCCTATGGTGAAGCCCAAGTATTTGACCTCCTTCATTGCGAGGCAGCACTTCTTTGGGTTAGCAGTTAACCCTGCCTCTCTGAGTCCAGTACTGCTTGTACTTTAACCAAATGGGACCCCCAGTCTGTACTGTGAATTACCACATCATCCAAATAGGCAGCTGCATATTTTCTATGGGGCCTCAAAATGTTATCCATTGCCTGTTGAAAGGTTGCTGGAGCCCCATGCAACCCAAAGGGTAACATCTTATACTAGTACAGCTCCTCCGGAACCGAAAAGGCTGTTTTTTCTTTTGCGCTATCAGATAAAGGTATTTGCCAGTAACCTTTGGTCAGTTCCAACGTGGTGAGAAACCTGGCTGTTCCCAGACTTTCTATAAGCTCATCCACACGGGGCATGGGGTATGCGTCAAACTTGGACACCTCATTTAACTTACGAAAGTCATTACAGAAGCATATGCTACTGTCGGGCTTCGGGATGAGAACTATGGGACTGGACCACTCACTGTTAGATTCCTCTATGACTCCAAGTTCTAACATGGTTTTAACTTCTTTAGAAACAGCTTCTCGCTGAGCTTCAGGAATCCTATATGGCTTTAAATGAACCCTGACCCCTGGTTCTGTGACAATGTCATGTTTTATTATGGTCGTTCGGCCAGGCAGCTCTAAAATATCTCCCTATTTTGGATGAGAAATTCTTTAACCTGATTGTTCTGATCAGCTGATAATGTCTCTGACACCTTTACTGCCGGAAGCAACCGAGGTGAAGACACCGAAGGGCAAGGCTCCGCTGACAGAAACAACCTATCTTTCCAGGGTTTGATTAAGTTAACATGGTAGATTTGTTCGGGTTTTCTCTTTCCCGGCTGGTATACTTTGTAATTAACCTCATTCACTTTTTCCCTAATCTCAAATGGACCCTGCCATTTAGCTAGGAATTTGCTTTCCACAGTAGGTACCAAAACAAGAACTCTATCTCCAGGAGCAAATTCCTGTATCTTGGCACTCCGGTTATAGACCCTCTGTTGAGCACTTTGGGCCTGTTCCATGTGCTGTCTGACAATAGGTACCACGGCTGCAATCCTATCCTGCATTTGTGTTACATGTTCAATAACGCTTCTATAAGGAGTGGGCTGTCCTTCCCACGTCTCTTTGGCAATGTCAAACAGTCCTCTGGGGTGTCTACCATACAACAAATCAAATGGAGAAAACCCCGTAGAGGACTGAGGAACTTCTCTGATGGCCATTAACAAGTAGGGCAACAAACAAACCCAGTTTTTTCCCATCTCTCTCAACAACCTTTTTTAACATACTTTTTAATGTTTTATTAAACCTTTCCACCAACCCGTCAGTTTGGGGATGGTAGATGGACGTCCTGAGGTGAGTGACCTTAAATAATTTGCACAATTCTTTCATGATCCTTGACATAAATGGAGTACCTTGGTCAGTCAAAATTTCTTTTGGTATTCCCACACTACTAAAAACCTGCACCAGCTCCCTAGCTATCGCCTTGGTTGTGATAGTGCGTAAAGGGACAGCCTCAGGATATCGAGTGGCATAGTCCATAATTACCAGGATATACTGATGGCCCCGAGCAGACTTTAACAAGGGCCCCACGAGATCCATGGCTATTCTGTCAAACGGGACCTCTATAATAGGCATGGGAACTAGTGGGCTCCTGAAATGGGGTCTAGGGGCATGATACTGGCATTCGGGACAGGAAGAACAATATTCAGACACTTCTTTATAAACCCCTAGCCAAAAGAACCTTTGTAAAACTCTTTCATTGTTTTTTTCTGCCCCTAAATGTCCTGCGGTAACGTGACTATGAGCTAAATCTAGTACCGTTCTCCGATAAAGCTGGGGAACTACCAGCTGTTCCACCACATCCTCACCCCTTTTGACAATGTGGTACAAGAGCTCATTACAGATGGCCATGTGGGGATACGTAACCCTGTCACCTGGTACCACAGGTTCCCCATTAACAATCTTAACATTCTCTCTAGCCTTTATCAAGGTAGGATCCTTTAACTGTTCAGACGCAAACAGATCCTTCTTTACCTCCAGGTCAGGCACGCTTTCAGTTCTAACTACTATGTCTCTGTTCCCAGCAAGAGGGTCTTCACTGGATTCCCCATCTGTCCCTTCCCCAACCAAAATAGCAAAAGGCAAAGGGTCAGAAAGTTCCGAAGACACACGTACATCCATGAAATCACCGGTATTACCAACTGGCTCTTTACTTCTCACATCTGTTGATAAACGTGATTCCCACAGTTCCCAAAAATGAGGAAAATCCCTCCCTATTATGGCCTCATGCACCAAGGTGGGGACCAGTCCTACTTTAACAATTGCTGACCCACAACAAGTTTCTATATTCACTTCAGCAGTGACATAATGTTGGGTATCCCCATGTATGCAAGTTACCCCAATAGTTATTTGCTGGACCTTTAAGGGGTTCACTAACCCCGCTTTCACGAGGGTAACTAAACTTCCTGAATCTAGCAAGGCCTCTACCCGGTTACCCTATAAGAACACATCACACATTTGTTTTTCCAGCTCAGGTGAAGGTACCACAGTACAGGCTAACCTAGCAAAGAAAGACATTCTGCGACATTCAAAGGCAGCATCACATTGCATGGGTTCTTGCGTGACTGGGCAATTGGCAACAACATGACCTGGCATACCACACCTAAAACATTTAACCACACGATTATCAACCCGTTTGGGCAGCATAGACCGTTCTAGCCCCATTGGCCTGTCTCCAGGGCCAGTGTTTACAGTCTCTCCAGCCTTGCGTTCTCTTAACCGCCCAGCAACATTTTCCCACGGAACAGTCTTACCAGTCTTTACTGAAGGGCGCTGTCGAGGATCTATGGGTTGCTGGGTGGTCATCAGTAGTTCCTCTGCTGCTAAATACCTCTCTACCATGTCCACTAATTGGTCAGCAGTACCCGGGTTTCCATGGCTCACCCACTTGCGCAGGACCATGGGCAAAGATCCCAAGTAGCGGCCCATGACGACTCTTTCAACCATCTGGGGACCAGTTAATGTCTCTGGCTGTAACCATTTTTTTGTTAGCTGAATAAGGTCGTGCATCTGGGAGCGAGGAGGCTTCTCCATGGCGTACACCCAACGGTGCACCCGTTGTGCTCGTACTGACAGCGTGACTCCCAGGTGGGTCAGGATCTCAGTATTTAGTTTATCATAGTCCCGAGCCTCAGCAGGGTTTAAATCAAAGTACGCTTTTTGGGGCTCACCTGACAGAAAAGGTGCCAGCAGACTGGCCCGCTGTGCTTTCGGCCAGTTCTCACGCTCGGCAGTCCTTTCAAACGTGGTCAGGTAGGCCTCCACATCATCAGCTTCTGTCATTTTCTGCAGAAAGTGACTGGCCCGTATAGAGCTGGTCGGAGCACTGACGGCCACATCTCCAATCCGGGCTGCAAGGCTCTGCACCACTTCTGTTAAGGCCTCTCTATCCTGACGCTGTTGCCTGTAAAGTTTGTCAACGGCTGCCTGGTGTGGTCTCCTATTTTCCTCCATTGCCACCTGCTGCTGTCTGTTGGCCTCCTGCTGAGCCGCTGTAGCTTGCAGCAAGGCTTTAAGCAGTTCCTCCATGTCGACAGATTTTTCAGGCGGCGTTGTAGCTGCTTTCACCCAGGACATATATCAAATCCTCAGGGCGAGTCTCAGTAACTTCACACTGGGCTGTATCTGCATAAACCACCGTTTTCTGCAGGCCTCACAAAGCTGCTGCTTTCACTTATGCGCAGAACGGCATGCTCGCATTCTCCACCATGTTGTAACACTGTAAGGGTACAAGGTGCCGTTTCCTGGGGTAAATGGCAGCACGCAGCAGCTGAGGAACCACACAAGTCCAGTTTCCGGTACAACTGGCCCCAGCCAGTTTTATTATACAGAAAATAAAACAAACACCAAAAGAAAATACCTTGCCTGTCCGGCACTAACTAAACACAAGATGTTCCTAACTATCACTAAACAAAAACACAGAGTTCTCCAGTAAACACTGTATAGCTCACTTGTATCAGGAAGCGTGTTTCTCTCACGGAGATCCTGCAGTCTTCCCAGGCAGTCTGCACACATTAATCAGGCTAGAAGCCCTTTAAGACTCTTGCACAGCTGAAAGCCCTGATTAGCCCTCTGAGGCCAAAGATCCGAACTGGGCCCAATGTCTGGAACTCGCCCCATCTCTCTCAGGGCCCTTATCCAGCTTTTCCAGCAAACTGAAAAGGTTCTAACAAAACAAAAGCATTTTCCTAGAAGTTTTCATTTTCTAAAACATGTAAGACAAGAACCTGGGACAAACATACCTGCCCTCAAACACTATCCCAGTGTTCTTGTCACTATATATATATATATATATATATATATATATATATATATATATATATATATATATATATATATATATATATATATAATTTATTTAATTGCTCAATGTAAGACTGAACCTCTCTAGCTTCATGTGAGAAAATGGAAGAAATTGGGGCTATACGCGCAGGAAAAACCCATAGTTTCCACCATTTATGCAGAATCAGTGGGTTTAGGCCCAGTACTGATCTACTGAAGTGATGGAACTGCGAGGCATAGCTAGTGTAGCAGCTGATCACAAGTGAAGACGCCCACCGAAGCCATCGCAACAAACTCGGCAACTGCGTACTCCATTGCAGCCATGATGCATGTGTGAGGAACATCGACTCCATGGCCTTGCAGGAGGTCATGGGAGCTGTGATGCTGGAGAGCCGTGTTGTATGCGTACGAGATTGCAATTGCACGCTGAGACACCCAGAAACCGGTCACGACGCGCTTGCGTTTTTTGCAGACACATTTCTCTACCTCCCCCAAATGGCCTCTTCGTTTCAATCTGTGAGTGATTCTGTACTGCAAGATGGCACCTTGGCGAGATCTTCGGCTGTGACGCATGCGCAGTCTTCCGAGTATCCTCTCAGTTGTGACGCCATCGATGTAATCCCATCTGAATCAGGCCCCTCGTTTGCTATCTGTAACTAACAAACTAAATAAATTGCTTTTTAAAGGATAAAATAATGAGTGCTAGATAGAAGTTTGAAACGTGCCTATTGGTCCTAGCTGGTAAACTTTCCACACCTTTAGCGTGCTAGACAAAATTGTTCTGTTTGCCGAGGATTGCTGACCCCTTTTCTAGTGTGTTTTAGAAACGGCTTTGTTGGATGCATCGATTTTGTGATTCAGGCCAAAAAAAAAAAAAGGAATGTTACATCATTTTGTGATATTTTCAAATCTTCATCCTCTAGACCAGGCTTTTTCAACCAGTGTGCCGTGGCACACTAGTGTGCCGCGACCAGTTGCAAGGTGTGCCGCGGAGCCAGAGCAGCTTCCTGCACCTTCAGAGTGAACTGTTGGCCCGGGCTCTTCTTAGAGCATCAGTCGTGCTCCGGCCGTGACCTATGCCTTGAAAATGGTGTGATATCAGAGGTCACGGCCGCTGCGTCTCACCACCCAGCCAGCCCACCTGCCTGCATACACATCTTCCAATTCCCACATGCATACACGGCTTTCCTTGCCAACCCACATCCACACCTGCCTGTGCGCTGCTCAGTATTCGCAGCACTCCACTATGAACATCCCCCGCCACTGAGGGACAGGGAGGAGGACAGCTGATAATAATATTTTATTTTATTTCTCCTGTGGGGAACAATAGGATTTATGGATTTATGGGGGGGAACAATGTGAATAATTCATGTGGGGAGCAACATGATTTATGTGGTGAGCAATGTGATTGTTTTATCTGTGTAGGCCAATGTATGTGTGGATTTTTTTTCTTACTGTGAGGGCCAATGTGTGCGTTTTGTTTTTTTCTGTGGGGAACTGATGGTGTGCCTTGGCAATTTTAAAATATTGTTCGGTGTGCCACGAGTAAAAAAAGGTTGAAAATCACTGCTCTAGACTAATGCAGGGCATATATTATACAATTACCAGGCCGATCTGACATGTATTTGCGCACCTTCCAGGTACAGTAAGTGTCCCCCCCCCCCCTCTAGGTATAGCTGCCGATTCACTTACTTTTGAGGGAAACGGGACCAAATTCAACAGGATTTGGCCCCATTTCCGACCATCTCAGTCGGACTGAGATGAGGGACCTTAGAGGAGGAGAGGGGGGAGAGCTGCGCTGCAGGAGTGAGGTCCCGCTTGCTGGAGTCGGGTGGACACTGCCGTGAGAACTGGCGGCTGTGAGACATCCTTCTGCAGCGCTGCTCTCCTCCGTCTGCCCGCGGCTTTCCCCGCCGGTCTCCCCCCTCTCCTCCACTCACAGGTCTTATCTCAATTCGACTTTTTTTAAAGTCGAATTGAGATGGGATTGAATAGGGGTTTTCGGATCCATTCCGACAAATGCATGTCGAAATGGATCTGACCCTAATTGAATATACCCCAAAGTCGCTGTAGATAAAGTCCCAGCCAATCAGCTCCTAACTGCCATGTCACAGGCTGTGTTTGAAAAATGACAGTTAGGAGCTGATTGGCTGGTACTTTATCTACAGCGACTTTATCTCCGTCCAAGGCTTAGTAAATAGATCCCCATGCTAAGAAAAGTGGTTTACACTCTTTAAGTGATGGATTAAATGTTAGCACTTATTACAGTGGTGTTTCATAGAAATTAAATATCCCCGTAGACCAATATTTCTGGATGTATTGTGTCTTCCCTTGCAGAATAATTACAGAGCAAATATCTTGCTCTAATACATTGTTGTTTATGATTTTAATTTGGCCTTTCGTTTCATGCAGCTTTATTAAAGAACTTTCCTAAGCCCAGAAACTTGAGTCTTAAGTTAATAGGATATTTTTGTGCTCCCTAAATCCTTTTACACTGACGCATGTATATCTCATTGTGCAAGGCTTTAGTTAACGGGCAATAATATGGAAAATTTAAGTTGACCTGTTGTGACTTGCTGTGCCTCGCTTCCTGTTTCAAGCGATCACAGATTGGTCGTTACTTGGCCAATAGGGGAGTAACTGCCTGTTCCTGAGTTCACTCACTGTGCAATGGCTGGGTATGTTACTGCCACCACTAGGTCCTACCACTGCACCTGGATTTCTGCTCCCGTTCCTACCACCGGCACTTGAAATCGCTTGCTGCTGCCACACCTACTGTCACAATTGACCCCTAGTGGTCACTGGCTTGGACCAGGTCCTGCCCAGTAGCTGGCAGCGGATAGAGCTTGTAGACGCTGGGCTCACTCCAAGACAGCTGGAAAACAGAAAAGCGTTTTGTGCAATTCTTTGTTGCAGAATATGAATGTACTCGTTGCAAAAGCAAGATGTTTATTGCTCAAAATTCTTAAGGTGAGTACACACTGGCCGATATATCAGCCATTCTATTAAACGGCCGATATGTCGCGGGTCCGTCGGCCAATGTGTACGGGCGATATGTCTGTGAACTCCAACGTTCACAGACATATCGTGTCGGCCCCGCAGCACAGCCGACGGCCAATATGTCTACCGATATATTGGCGCATCACTGTGTGTGTACGGGCGACCAGCCGGCCGACCATACACATGCTGCGGTGTCCAGCGGTGATTGACAGCTGAACTGGGCGGGCGGGTGTACACGCCCGCCCAGTTCATGACGTCAGTCCCTGACGGATTGGGCAGTGTGTATGCACAGCACACTACCCAATCCGTCCATAGATATATCTGCCGATCAATTGATCGGCAGATATAGCGATCAGTGTGTACCCCCCTTTAGAGACACACTTTGTCTTTTTTATCTGCTAAGGACCATTCACCGCATACGAGATGTTTACAGCAAGTATCTCTCAGTCAGAAGAGCTCTCCACACAAAGCTCACAGACCCAGTTTTTTTCTGTTCTAAAGGGGGGTACTCACCGAGCGATCGCTGCTTAAAATCTAAGCAATCTGACTAGATTGCTTAGATTTTAAGCAGCGATTACTCCGTGTGTAGCCCTCATAGCAATGCGCAGCCCCGCGCATTGCTATCGCTGGTGCTAGATTGCCCCCCCCCCCCCCCGTCTCCCCCCGCACGCTCAGCACACATCGTGCTGTACTGAGCGGTTCGCCCGTGAATACGGACCTTTACACACAGATCAGGGTAGTTCCACCCTATGGTCTTTTTAATAAATACATATTGCATTTCAAAAGGGGTTAAACCTCTGGATAAAGCACTTTCCTTCATCCCTTTCATATATGTAACCCAAACTAGTTTGCTTTTTCAAGTGCAATCTGATGTAGCATTAGCATATACGGTCTCTCAGATTGTAAATGTAACTCGATTTTCAGTTGACTTCTGTAACACGGGTACTTGAAATAAGGACTCGCAGGCAGTTATTCCGCTGATTACACAGCATCTTTACCGGTAATAGACACTGGGCAGAGGATATTCAGGCTTGGGCCTGTTCACGCAGGTACAAACAGAAAAATAAAAACACAAATATAAAAAGTCCTAGCACTTCTTGTGCTCCATCATCAGTCCTCTGTAGTGGCTTGCAGCGCCATGCTTTGGAGTTTTAAACCCCTCTCCTGCGCCTGACTTCCTGCTGTCTCTGGGTGAGCTAGAAAACCCGGACCTCTGTTTCTGCAGCTGTGCAGTTTAGAAAGCCTGGAATTATAAACCTCCACTACAGGTTGCAGAATGTGCAGGCCTTGTTTTCTTCTCTCTTAGAATGTAAACAAATCAGGGGAGAGACCACCCCTCTCGCCCACTTCATAGAAAGTTCCAAACACGGGAAATTCTGAAAAACAACGAACAGTCTCTTCTGTTTGTCTTTGAGACACAAAAATAATCCCAGAGACTATGGGGGATATTCAAATTGGGCCGGTGTGCCGGGTGATAAGTATCGGCCGGTGGGGGCTATTTAATTGGCCCCGATAAGCCGGCGCGTGCCGCGGCTTATCGGGGGTTTTGCTTCACCTGCCTCCGGCAGGCGAAGCAAAATGCCCGATAACAGCCCCGTTTTCAACCGAAAACGGGGCTGTTTCACCCGAAAACACACAGGTTTCACTGAACCTGTGTGTTTTCGGGTGTAAGAGGACATGTTACCGGCCGAGCAAATTCAATAGCCCGACCACAGCACCCGAAGAAACATCGGGGGTTTTTACTCCCGATGTCTCTTCGGACCAAATTGAATATCCCCCTTTATCTCAAAGAAATTGCCTGGCCAGAGACCACCATGCAGGTGCTGGGTTAATTAACATATCAATTCCTATGTAAGAATGTCCCAAGGGCAATTTGTTCCCAAAGGTCAATGCTTTTTAAAACCAAAATAACTTATACATTCTTCTTAAGTGCTTTGTCCATGCATTTTAAATGTGCAGTTCTACAACCTTGCATAGAGCAGTAAATAGAACATATTAAAACACCTTATTACATTTACAGTATATGGTGCCTAGTGCCGATTCGTTCATTTAATAAAAAATAAAAAAAACTTGTGGCGTGTTTGCTTTTTATCGTGGGACGGGTTTCCGGCCACACCTGTATATACAGTATGAATGTTATTGATGATGTATTGTGGCAACAGGAGTCCTGTGTTACAAATGAACCAGGGTGTTTAGCTAATAGGCACGGGAGTCATGAATTTGAAGGGTAGAAAATGTGTGTCTTACCTGCTTGATTGACTTCAGTGCATTTTTTCCCTGCAGCCTGGTGCAGCTGAAGGCATGTGACTGATCAAACAGAGGATCTGTGAGGAACACCCTTAAGAAGCAGTTTGGAAGTGTTGCTTGCCTGTCACTCTGGGAGGGGGAGGAGCAGTCTAGGGTATAAGAATGATGTGTGGCCCTGCACTCGTTCATCGCTGGTGCCCCGTCGCCTGTGCATGCAGGCTAATATGGACGAGATCGTCCATATTTGCCTGCACTGCTATGGAGCCGGGTGACGGGGGGAGTGAAGAAACTTCACTCCTCCCATCACTGTCCCTTCCCTCCCGCCGCCGGGTTGCCCGCTGGCCGTGTTGGGCAGCTTGGCGGCGGATCGCGCAGTGTGTAGGGCCCATAAGAGCGGCTGAGTCTTGCAGGGTGTCTTGTGCCTGGTTTAGTATGAAATACCTACAATCAAAATCATGACACAATACCGAAATTTAAAATACCGACAGTCAATATACCAACATTTAAAATGTCAACACAAGTTTTTCATTGTTTTTGTGTATGTATGTCGACAAAGGTCTGCGTCCCCTTCGAGCATTCCAGGTCCACTGGGATGGTAAACAAGTCAGTTTCAAAGAAAAACTCATGTCGACTTTTTGACCTGTCGAGATTTTAAATGTTGGTATTTTGACCGTCGGGATTTTGATTGTAGGTAAATTGACCGCATCCCTTTGTGCCGTATGGCGTATTGACACTAGGGGGTTTATTTACTCAAGGTCAATTTATTTTTATCGATGAAAATCAATTTCGGAGCTGGAACACACATTTATTAACAACTGATTATTATTATTTTTTAGATTCATTTTTAAATAGTAAATGTGTGTTTTAGCTCTAAAAACTGATAATGTTGATATTATCTTAAACCATAAAGCTATACCTTTAAACACACCTTTACCATGGAGCTGCTGCGGTCGCTAGCTCACGCTACGTACTTCGTACGCTATTTGCGCACAGAGTCCCGTACCGTATACGCACTCAGCGTACAAACACCGCACTGTGGGTACAAAGCACACACAGCGTGCGCACACACAATTAATACACCTTAAAACCTTATACAGTTATACAATGCAATGATATGATTACACTTTAAACCTTATGCAGCAAAGCTCTGCAATGATGTTATACCTTAAACCTTAAGTAGCGCTGACGGTATAAAGTACCCGCAGTGCGTACACCTTATAAATACTTATACAGATAAATACACTTTAAACTCCCTTGCAGGAAATTGAAGACCCCACACCGATTTGTAGTTGAAACCACAGGGTTCTAAGGCCACTGTGGATTGATTCCAAAAAGGTAAACAATACAATTTATACACTACAGGCTAACAAGAAATTCTAAACAGAATAATGGCTACAGAGAATGTACGTACGTGAGAATATTCGCAAGCGCAACCCAGATCCGGTCCTCCGCCATCTGATAGATAGCGTTGTGAGCCTTCTGTCTGACTAAGCCTGCTGTAGGCTCTCTTTATTCACTTCATCCAAAACATAACACAATGGATACTGTAATCTCTTTGTCCATTGGACACAGGGATGGTCATTTACATTACAGGAGAGGTCATAGGTGGATTTGAATAGGTGGGCGATGTCTTTCCCCAACTGCTCCCGTGGGTGGTCTCCTCTGGATTCCCCCCGCATACATAATACACAGTAAACACAGTTAATGTTCATATTCTACTTTTGCACATAACTATACGCAGGAACAAGCAATCTCTCAAACCAACACCAGAATGTTTCACTTAAAATCCCCTACAGCTGGATACCAAACACCACCTTGTAACCTTGTTCTGTCCCCTCCTATCCTGTAAAGGTGAATCCCTTTGTTCTGTTATCATTTTAAACAGCTATTTCTTTCTGATGTGGTGCAGGGGGCTATGTGTACAATGTGCACTATAAGGGTTAAATATGTAATGTTCTAATAACCCTCTATGCGTTCACAAACCCTACCGTAAACGCGCATACCACGCGCCAAGGCGCATGGCCGTGGAAAGCTCCATTACGCAAGTTGCGGATATGCGCAAGCACGGCAGAGCAAGTGCCCGCGCAGCGGGCATGTGCATGGGGTTAGTAAAAGGCATATGCATTACAATATTTTTCGACTTTAACAAAACCTAACATTGTTTTAGATTAATTTTAATCGATTTAGTGTAGATAAAAATCAACCTTTTATTTAATAAAGCCCCGGGTCTATGAGGACACGTATGTAGTATTCTTCAGTGAGTTTTCCCACCTTTTTGTCTTCGTTTCTAACTTGGAAAACTTTTTTTTTTTTATTATCCTGTAATGTATCTGTCAGAAATGTCAGCAATGAGAACAGTCATTCTAGAGATTTAGGGGTATATTCAATTGAAGTCGGATCCATTCCGACATGCATTTGTCAGAATGGATCCGACAAGGGCTATTCAATGCCCATTTCAATACAAGTTTAAAAAAAAAATCGGATTGAGATGAGGGAGCTGAGAGGAGAGCCGCGGGGAGACGGGGGACAGCAGCGCTACAGCAGCGTTGTAGGAGGATGTAGCTGGAGCCGGGTGGACGCTGCCGTGAGCGGCGGCTGTGTCACATCCTTCTGCATATGCTGTGCTGTAGCCGCTGCTCTCCCCCGTCTTGCCACAGCCTACGGCGCCGTGCAGAGGAGGGCCCCCCCCCCCTCCTAAAACGCCCCTGCCTCTTCTGCTAACAAAAGATGCATGAATACTATCTTCCATCGGCACAGGGCTGGACTGGCCATCTGGCAAATGCCAGAAGGGCCGATGGGCTGGTGATCCGGTCCAATCCGCAGCTCCCGGCTCTATGGTTTGTCCCCCAGCTGCCACCGCCGCCTGTTGATAAGCAATATAGGGGCGTGCTGCGAGGCCACGCCCCCTAACTCACGACATGCCCTCATTTGCAGTGTTTGCGCGACTTTTTCCTTGTGCGTGCGCACGCACATGTATGCCAGGACCGGCTGGACTCCCCAGTCCGTCCCTGCATCGGTATAACAAGTCCCGGAGTTTGGGTCGCTCGAATATGGCGTTGACGCAATCATCACAGATGGTCCAGAACAGACGCTTCGCCGCACCACTGAGTGTTGATCTTGTTAGCGTGTCAACATTACACCCATGTCGACATGCTGAATATGTATATTGTTAATAACATGCTGATGATGAATATCTGCAGTCTAACCTATGACAAAGTATAACAAACCCATAAAATGTTTTAAAATATGCCCAATGCATAAACAGTATGTGCATGTTCTATTCCAGTGGTTCCAACCTCGCCCCTCAACTACCCCCAACAGTTCCTGTTTTCCAAGTCATCCAGCAGGAGCACAGGTGTATTACTTACCCACTGACACATTGTAAAAGACCCACAGGTGGAGCAAATAATTTTTACTTGCAATCCTGTGAGGAGACCTGGAAAACATGAACTGTTGGGGGCACACTTGCCTATCTGACCCTCTCCATGAGGGAGAAAATGCTCTATTCCTGGACTTTCCTGGTAATGTATGATTGCCATCACCTGTGGTGAGCTAGTTAATTGATAAGAAAGGTGTTTCACCACAGGTGATGGCAATCATACATTACCAGGAAAGTCCAGGAACAGAGCATTTTCTCCCTCATGGAGAGGGTCAGGTAGGCAAGTATGTGTTGGGGGTACTTGAGGACCGCGGTTGGAAAACTGATCTATTCTGTTTCTACAACATAAATTGTATGGAGTACCGGTACTTACTAAAATACAAACATTGTTGATCAATATGCGGTACGGTAACTGGGTCATTTTGTGTGTAAAATCATGGAAATAATGTACATCATACTTGCCTACCTGACCTTCTACATGAGGGAGAAAATGCTCTGTTCCTGGACTTTCCTGGTAATGTATGATTGCCATCACCTGTGATGAGCTAGTTAATTGATAAGAAAGGTGTTTCACCACAGGTGATGGCAATCATACATTCCAGTCAGAGATCTGGGAAAACTTCTAAATGCAGTCAGAGTACAGAGTGTGACACTACACATACGGTCTATAGAGGGTCACACTCTAGGGGCTGTGTACATTCCAGTGCTGTGTCACATACACATTACACAGCAGCCCTCAGCACTGAGCATTACGGCCATTGGCAGTCACCTGTACGAGCACCTGGTACAGGCACCTCCCCGCCACTCCAGATATAGGTATACACAGCCCCGCCATTACCCAGCCCGGTCACATTGGCCTGGCGGTCGTGGGTTACGCAACATGCAATCTGGATCTCCCTGTAGAGGCCGCTGACGTCAAGGTGGGCGCAGTGACGTCGCTCCCAGTGGGTCTCGCACCACAAAGCGAATCCGACCACTCGCAGTGCACCCGCATCCTGCTCTGCCAGGCCTGGCCCTGACGTCACCGCCTGCTGCCGGCCCCACGCTGAAAGAGAGAGGGTGCAGGGAGCGACCAATGGGGAGGCACATTATACAGACGGGTGTGCGGGGAGGTGCCCAGGGAGGGGTGTATATATATATTTATATTATGTTCCCAATAGCCAAGAGTGCTGCAGGGAGTGGTAGATAAGCGTATAAGAGAGATTGCAGGGGGCGGGGGAGAACACTGTGACGCCAATATGTTCATCTCCCATCCGCAAAACCACCACTCCCACCCCACCTGCGGCACTCCTGCACCCACCTCTCCACCACCTGCAGCACCTCCGGACCCCCTCCCCCATCTGCCGCAACCCCCGCACCTGCCCCTCCCCAACCCGCGGCACCTTCGGACCCCCTACACCACCCGTGGCACCCGCCCCTTCCCCAACCGCAGTGCCTCCGGAAGCCCTTCCCCATCCGCAACAGCCCTGCACGTGCCCCTCGCCCACTTGCAGAACCTCCGCCTCTCCCCCACCAGCAGCACCTCCGTACCCTCTCCCCATCCATGGCCCCCACTCCCCAAACCCTATCCCATCCGCAGCACCTCCCTACCCATCCACGCACCCCCCCCCCATCTGCCCCTCCCCCGACCATAGTACTCCCGGACACCCTCTCCCATCCACGGTACCCCCGCAACCGCCTCTCCCCTGCCCGTGGCATCCCTGGACCCCCTCCCCCATTCGTGTGACCCGCACCCGCCACTCCCCCGACCACAGCACCTACTAGGTGATTCATCGGGCCCTGCGTGCGCTGTTGACGCTGTTGCAAGGGGCTTTGGCCCCTTAACCATCGCACACCCTTTGTCCGTGCAATACTTCACCACTCACAAAATTTTGATTGGTGGTAATACTCCATATAATAAAAATGTTGCATGCCCCAAGGGGGGGGGGGGGGGGGGCAAGGGTTAAGGCGGCGTAGCCCCTTCCAACGGTGTGAAGAGCGCCCATAGGGCGCGATGAGTCACCTAGTTTTTAATATTTGTCTTAACCGGTATCCGGACTCTAGGTTTACACCAATAAGGTCAACAACACTTAAATCGACATTAGTTTGTCGATACACCTTAAGTCGACACCTGAAATAGATCAACATGGAAAAAGGTTGACATGAGTATAACACTTTTTTTTTTCTCTGACGTCCTAAGTGGATGCTGGGGACTCCGTCAGGACCATGGGGAATAGCGGCTCCGCAGGAGACAGGGCACAAAAGTAAAAGCTTTAGGATCAGGTGGTGTGCACTGGCTCCTCCCCCTATGACCCTCCTCCAAGCCTCAGTTAGGTTTTTGTGCCCGGCCGAGAAGGGTGCAATCTAGGTGGCTCTCCTAAAGAGCTGCTTAGAGTAAAAGTTGTTAGGTTTTTTATTTTCAGTGAGTCCTGCTGGCAACAGGCTCACTGCAACGAGGGACTTAGGGGAGAAGAAGTGAACTCACCTGCGTGCAGGATGGATTGGCTTCTTAGGCTACTGGACACTAGCTCCAGAGGGACGATCACAGGTACAGCCTGGATGGGTCACCGGAGCCGCGCCGCCGACCCCTTTGCAGATGCTGAAGAGAGAAGAGGTCCAGAAATCGGCGGCTGAAGACTTCTCAGTCTTCATGAGGTAGCGCACAGCACTGCAGCTGTGCGCCATTGCTCTCAGCACACTTCACACCAACGGTCACTGAGGGTGCAGGGCGCTTGGGGGGGCGCCCTGGGCAGCAATGAAAGTACCTATGCTGGCTAAAAATACATCACATATAGCCCCTGGGGCTATATGGATGTATTTAACCCCTGCCAGGTTGTCAGAAAAACGGGAGAAGAAGCCCGCCGAAAAGGGGGCGGGGCCTATTCTCCTCAGCACACAGCGCCATTTTCCTACACAGCTCCGCTGCTAGGAAGGCTCCCAGGCTCTCCCCTGCACTGCACTACAGAAACAGGGTTAAAACAGAGAGGGGGGGCACTTATTTGGCGATATTATTATATATTAAGATGCTATAAGGGAAAACACTTATATAAGGTTGTCCCTGTATAATATAGCGTTTTGGTGTGTGCTGGCAAACTCTCCCTCTGTCTCCCCAAAGGGCTAGTGGGGTCCTGTCCTCTATCAGAGCATTCCCTGTGTGTGTGCTGTGTGTCGGTACGTGTGTGTCGACATGTATGAGGACGATGTTGGTGAGGAGGCGGAGCAATTGCCTGTAATGGTGATGTCACTCTCTAGGGAGTCGACACCGGAATGGATGGCTTATTTAGGGAATTACGTGATAATGTCAACACGCTGCAAGGTCGGTTGACGACATGAGACGGCCGGCAAACCAATTAGTACCTGTCCAGGCGTCTCAAACACCGTCAGGGGCTTTAAAACGCCCATTTACCTCAGTCGGTCGACACAGACACGGACACTGACTCCAGTGTCGACGGTGAAGAAACAAACGTATTTTCCATTTGGGCCACACGTTACATGTTAAGGGCAATGAAGGAGGTGTTACATATTTCTGATACTACAAGTACCACAAAAGAGGGTATTATGTGGGGTGTGAAAAAACTACCTGTAGTTTTTCCTGAATCAGATAAATTAAATGAAGTGTGTGATGATGCGTGGGTTTCCCCCGATAGAAAATTATTGGCGTTATACCCTTTCCCGCCAGAAGTTAGGGCGCGTTGGGAAACACCCCTTAGGGTGGATAAGGCGCTCACACGCTTATCAAAACAAGTGGCGTTACCGTCTCCAGATACGGCCGCCCTCAAAGAGCCAGCTGATAGGAGGCTGGAAAATATCCTAAAAAGTATATACACACATACTGGTGTTATACTGCGACCAGCGATCGCCTCAGCCTGGATGTGCAGCGCTGGGGTGGCTTGGTCGGATTCCCTGACTGAAAATATTGATACCCTTGACAGGGACAGTATTTTATTGACTATAGAGCATTTAAAGGATGCATTTCTATATATGCGAGATGCACAGAGGGATATTTGCACTCTGGCATCAAGAGTAAGTGCGATGTCCATATCTGCCAGAAGATGTTTATGGACACGACAGTGGTCAGGTGATGCAGATTCCAAACGGCACATGGAAGTATTGCCGTATAAAGGGGAGGAGTTATTTGGGGTCGGTCCATCGGACCTGGTGGCCACGGCAACAGCTGAAAAATCCACCTTTTTTACCCCAAGTCACATCTCAGCAGAAAAAGACACCGTCTTTTCAGCCTCAGTCCTTTCGTCCCCATAAGGGCAAGCAGGCAAAAGGCCAGTCATATCTGCCCAGGGATAGAGGAAAGGGAAGAAGACTGCAGCAGGCAGCCCATTCCCAGGAACAGAAGCCCTCCACCGCTTTTGCCAAGTCCTCAGCATGACGCTGGGGCCGTACAAGCGGACTCAGGTGCGGTGGGGGGTCGTCTCAAGAGTTTCAGCGCGCAGTGGACTCACTCGCAAGTGGACCCCTGGATCCTACAAGTAGTATCCCAGGGGTACAGATTGGAAATTCGAGACGTCTCCCCCTCGCAGGTTCCTGAAGTCTGCTTTACCAACGTCTCCCTCCGACAGGGAGGCAGTATTGGAAACAATTCACAAGCTGTATTCCCAGCAGGTGATAATCAAAGTACCCCTCCTACAACAAGGAAAGGGGTATTATTCCACACTATATTGTGGTACTGAAGCCAGACGGCTCGGTGAGACCTATTCTAAATCTGAAATATTTGAAAATTTACATACAAAGGTTCAAATCAAGATGGAGTCACTCGGAGCAGTGATAGCGAACCAGGAAGAAGGGGACTATATGGTGTCCCTGGACATCAAGGATGCTTACCTCCATGTCCCAATTTGCCCTTCTCACCAAGGGTACCTCAGGTTCGTGGTACAAAACTGTCACTATTAGTTTCAGACGCTGCCGTTTGGATTGTCCACGGCACCCCGGGTCTTTACCAAGGTAATGGCCGAAATGATGATTCTTCTTCAAAGAAAAGGCGTCTTAATTATCCCTTACTTGGACGATCTCCTGATAAGGGCAAGGTCCAGAGAACAGTTGGAGGTCGGAGTAGCACTATCTCAAGTAGTTCTACGACAGCACGGGTGGATTCTAAATATTCCAAAATCGCAGCTGTCTCCGACGACACGTCTGCTGTTCCTAGGGATGATTCTGGACACAGTCCAGAAAAAGGTGTTTCTCCCGGAGGAGAAAGCCAGGGAGTTATCCGAGCTAGTCAGGAACCTCCTAAAACCAGGAAAAGTGTCAGTGCATCATTGCACAAGGGTCCTGGGAAAAATGGTGGCTTCTTACGAAGCGATTCCATTCGGCAGATTTCACGCAAGAACTTTTCAGTGGGATCTGCTGGAAAAATGGTCCGGATCGCATCTTCAGATGCATCAGCAGATAACCCTGTCTCCAAGGACAAGGGTGTCTCTTCTGTGGTGGCTGCAGAGTGCTCATCTACTAAAGGGCCACAGATTCGGCATTCAGGACTGGGTCCTGGTGACCACGGATGCCAGCCTGAAAGGCTGGGGAGCAGTCACACAAGGAAAAAAATTTCCAGGGAGTGTGATCAAGTCTGGAGACTTCTCTCCACATAAATATACTGGAGCTAAGAGCAATTTACAATGCTCTAAGCTTAGCAAGACCTCTGCTTCAAGGTCAGCCGGTATTGATCCAGTGGGACAACATCACGGCAGTCGCCCACGTAAACAGACAGGGCGGCACAAGAAGCAGGAGGGCAATGGCAGAAACTGCAAGGATTCTTCGCTGGGCGAAAAATCATGTGATAGCACTGTCAGCAGTGTTCATTCCGGGAGTGGACAACTGGGAAGCAGACTTCCTCAGCACGACCTCCACCCGGGAGAGTGGGGACTTCATCGGGAAGTCTTCCACATGATTGTGAACCGTTGGGAAAGACCAAAGGTGGACATGATGGCGTCCCGCCTGAACAAAAAACTGGACAGGTATTGCGCCAGGTCAAGAGACCCTCAGGCAATAGCTGTGGACGTTCTGGTAACACCGTGGGTGTACCAGTCGGTGTATGTGTTCCCTCCTCTGCTTCTCATACCTAAGGTACTGAGAATTATAAGACGTAGAGGAGTAAGAACTATACTCGTGGCTCCGGATTGGCCAAGAAGGACTTGGTACCCAGAACTTCAAGAGATGCTCACAGAGGACTCATGGCCTCTGCCGCTAAGAAGGGACTTGCTTCAGCAAGTACCATGTCTGTTCCAAGACTTACCGCCGCTGCATTTGACGGCATGGCGGTTGAACGCCGGATCCTAAGGGAAAAAGGCATTCCGGAAGAGGTCATTCCTACCCTGGTCAAAGCCAGGAAGGAGGTGACCGCACAACATTATCACCACATGTGGCGAAAATATGTTGCGTGGTGTGAGGCCAGGAAGGCCCCATGAAGAAATTTCAACTCGGTCGATTCCTGCATTTCCTGCAAACAGGAGTGTCTATGGGCCTCAAATTGGGGTCCATTAAGGTTCAAATTTCGGCCCTGTCGATTTTCTTCCAGAAAGAATTGGCTTCAGTTCCTGAAGTCCAGAAGTTTGTCAAGGGAGTACTGCATATACAACCCCCTTTTGTGCCTCCAGTGGCACTGTGGGATCTCAACGTAGTTCTGGGATTCCTCAAATCACATTGGTTTAAACCGCTCAAATCTGTGGATTTGAAATATCTCACATGGAAAGTGACCATGATGTTGGCCCTGGCCTCGGCCAGGCGAGTGTCAGAATTGGCGGCTTTGTCTCACAAAAGCCCATATCTGATTGTCCATTCGGACAGGGCAGAGCTGCGGACTCGTCCCCAGTTTCTCCCTAAGGTGGTGTCAGCGTTTCACCTGAACCAGCTTATTGTGGTACCTGCGGCTACTAGGGACTTGGAGGACTCCAAGTTGCTAGATGTTGTCAGGGCCCTGAAAATATAGGTTTCCAGGACGGCTGGAGTCAGGAAAACTGACTTGCTGTTATCCTGTATGCACCCAACAAACTGGGTGCTCTTGCTTCTAAGCAGACGATTGCTAGTTGGATGTGTAGTACAATTCAGCTTGCACATTCTGTGGCAGGCCTGCCACAGCCAAAATATGTAAATGCCCATTCCACAAGGAAGGTGGGCTCATCTTGGGCGGCTGCCCGAGGGGTCTCGGCTTTACAACTTTGCCGAGCTGCTACTTGGTCAGGGGCACACCCTGGCTGAGGAGGACCTGGAGTTCTCTCACTCGGTGCTGCAGAGTCATCCGCACTCTCCCGCCCGTTTGGGAGCTTTGGTATAATCCCCATGGTCCTGACGGAGTCCCCAGCATCCACTTAGGACGTCAGAGAAAATAAGAATTTACTTACCGATAATTCTATTTCTCGTAGTCCGTAGTGGATGCTGGGCGCCCATCCCAAGTGCGGATTGTCTGCAATACTTGTACATAGTTATTGTTACAAAAATCGGGTTATTATTGTTGTGAGCCATCTTTTCAGAGGCTCCGCTGTTATCATGCTGTTAACTGGGTTCAGATCACAGGTTGTACAGTGTGATTGGTGTGGCTGGTATGAGTCTTACCCGGGATTCAAAATCCTTCCTTATTGTGTACGCTCGTCCGGGCACAGTATCCTAACTGAGGCTTGGAGGAGGGTCATAGGGGGAGGAGCCAGTGCACACCACCTGATCCTAAAGCTTTTACTTTTGTGCCCTGTCTCCTGCGGAGCCGCTATTCCCCATGGTCCTGACGGAGTCCCCAGCATCCACTACGGACTACGAGAAATAGAATTATCGGTAAGTAAATTCTTATTTTTTTACTTTTTCATACTTTACGGTCCACCTGGACTACAATTGGGAACGGTAACCTTGTCCGAAGCTCGCGAGGGGGTTACGGTGCACGAATTGGGGTTCCCGGTCACATTATGGAGAAAACGACACCAAAACCCCCCCAAAAAAACTTATGTCGACCCCTTTCCCATGTCAACCTTGTTCACGTCGGCCCTTTGTCTACGTCGACCTATTTCAGGTGTCGACCTAAGGTGTGTCGACCAATTGGTTTCAACCTTATTGGTGTCGACCTTGAATCCCAGACTCGTCTTATCCTGCTGTAATTGCAAAGTAACACCCTGCTCAGTGAAAAATGACTTTGTGTGAAATACTTAGGGTTAAATAACAATACTTAGTGGGAGATGGTTGTAGACGTTGCGCTAATTTTGATCAATCGCATAAGAGAGTAAAGACAAGACAAGTAAAAGTGTTTTGTATGGTAACAGATTGCTTAAGGAAACCTGAAGACGTTGCAATGTTCTCTCCCCTGCCCGTTAGATGCAGTTAAACGTCTATAGACTCGTTAATAAGATATGATCGGTGAGCAGATGGTCTTGGTAAGTGCGTGTTTCAATCATATATATTGTGTTCAGGTACGGAATGTTTTATCCATTATTGCAAACCATTATTCTAGTGAGTATGGAGCAATTTGAAGGTAATTTCCAAAAGACACTGAAATAAAGGAAAGAATAACTTCTACGGAATGATGTGCATCTGGCACAAACTGAGGTGCTGTCATTTCCACTTAGTGATAAATTGGTACAAACATTATAATTGGGTTACAGATTCCCCATGTTACTACATTCATTTGAATCAACTCTAGGAAGCTTATGTGCGCAGGTGAGTGTCTCCAATTAGAAACGGCACCTGTTGATCTTGCAACTTGTGTTTTGCTGCGTATCACTAATAACACACTATGTAAATAAGTTATCTGCCGCTCCACGGGGTCATCTCTAATATGTTTCACTTACAGTTATGATTGCAAATTAGATAGCGGCAATGCACTGCAAATGACTTCATGTTTTCTTTGTTGAAATTGATGCCTCCCCTCTGACGGATTCCCGGAGAGGGTGCTTGCAGTTTTTATGATTTTGAATGCAGATGTCAAACGTTGTTTGTGCCTCTGGGCCCTTGTTCGGGTTTCTTAGCAAACCAAAAAAAGCACACAAATGGGTAAAACAATGTTGCGCTGCAGGTGGGGCAGATATAACATGTGCAGAGAGAGTTAGATTTGGGTGGGGTGTGTTCAAACTACAAACTTAAACTGCAGTGTAAAAAGAATGCAAACAGTATTTACCCTGCACAGAAACAATATAACCCACCCAAATCCTCCCTCTGCACATGTTATATCTGCCCCACCTGCAGTGCAGCACGGTTTGCTAACAAACCTGAATAACCCCCTATATTTGCAACGTGAAAATGTTTCACACGAGTTTTAAACGGGAAGCAGAGTGATAGTCTGTGATAGGCTGTCGGCATGCAAATGTATCCGGGGGTGGCGGGGACAGATCCCCGATACAGTAGCTCATAGGCTACTATAGGCTAACGCCATCTTCAGATGACTTTGCTTTCCCCTGCTTGGTAAATCCTACTGCATAGCAGCCCCCATAGAAAACTCTGTGGTCTACGTTGTTTTTGGAGGTACCTGCTGCGGCCCCTCCATATTAAATGAGGAGGATCCTTTAATATATGCTAAAAACAAGTGTTTTGGTGGGGACCTCCTGTAAATATTGAATAATTATGCCCCCGAGTAACATACGGTACATGGGATATGAGTGCGGCACTTTTAAGCTTAGCTATGGGTTGACTCGTGTCACTGTTGAAGTGTCTGTTACCCATGATCAGTTTGTATTGGCTGCAGCGTTTGCTATACATGTGTTACAAGTGTATTTAGATTTATGTAGCATCATTCAGATGTGTACAGGAATTAAACAGAACCTGAAGAGGAGGAGAACCTGAAATCACTGCGGCAGGAGAGCAGCTTCTACCTGCCAGCTCTGCGGCCTCCACCTCATGCACCTGCTATGGGCACAGTCCTTCTCCAATCTGCCCTACTCTCCCGCTACTTGAACTATCGACCCCACCAGCTCTGCTACCCTCCTGGATTGTTTAGCGTAAAATCCCTTTAGCTTCTATTGTCTGTCATTACCCACCAGGTCTAGAATGTAAGCTCTTACTGTCAGGATCCGCTCTCTGCCCTATGTGTCAGGTCTGTCCACCAGTAATATCCTATGCTGCTATTTCTTCTGTTGGCTGCATCCATGCATTTACTACTGTGCTTACATATCTATATGGCTACATCAGACACTACAGAATCTGTGGCGATGTACAAGGAAAGACAGGTAATATCAGATATCACCTGAATGATGGCGCTGCTGGCACTTTACCTAAGGAGGGTAATACCCACTGCACAGGTGCAGGGATTGTGCTGTGGGCCTATGGGGGTCATTCCGACCTGATCGCACGCTGCTGTTTTTCGCAGCGTAGCGATCAGGTCACTACTGCGTATGCACTGCAATGCGCAGGCGCGTCGTACGGGTACAAAGCGGATCGTTGCTGGGCGATGGATTTAACGAAGGATCCATTCGCACAGCCGATCGGAAGAAGATTGACAGGAAGAGGGCGTTTGTGGGTGTCAATTGACCGTTTTCTGGGAATGTTTGGAAAAACGCAGGCGTGTCCAAGCGTTTGCGGGGCGGGTGTCTGACGTCAATTCCGATCCCGGACAGGCTGAAGTGATCGCAGCGGCTGAGTAAGTTCTGAGCTACTCAGAAACTGCACAGAGTGTTTTTGTACCGCTCGGCTGCACAGACGTTCGCACACTTGCAAAGCGAAAATACACTCCCCTATAGGCGGCGACTATCTGATCGCAGCGCTGCAAAAAGTAGCTAGCGAGCGATCAACTCGGAATAACCCCCTATGTACACTGCACACCTTACACCCATTATATATGGGATGTAGTCAGATGACCTGCAGTCGGGGCATATTAGCTATTAATAAGGAATGCACTTCAGTGACACTACAGTGGCGTATGATTTGGAGCACAGGCTTTGTAGAATTCTCACACGACTGTACAAGTGAAGTTTTGTCCTCTGCCCACGTGGCTTGTTATCTGCCGCAGTATTGCACCAAAGCAGAAGAGAAATCGGCCAAGTCTGCTGGTTTATAGCAAATTATCTGCTCTTCAGATATCTAATTCTCGTGGTGCTTAATAACCTAGCACTTATTAGCAACTGGGCATGTCACGTACAATGCGCACATTGTTCTGCACCAGTGACTGGGGCTGTAGAGCGCATGAGAGCACTCTGACATCCCATTCTTGGCTCCTGACTGTCTAGTGCTGCTGTACAGATCAGGCTTTTCCTCATGACCCTCTTGAAGGCGTTGTTTGAAGTTCCTCCCTTCCTCTTTAAGAACAGGGCAGCCAAAACATCTGACATTTCCTAAACACAGAACCCAGATAAAAGGCCGTAGCGATGCTCGGCTTGGAACAGATTCTGTTTCGCTGAGAATACAAGGAAATAACAGATGAATAGCACAGTATGGGGGCATTTCAGTCCGCTCAGCCTGTCTGTGTTTCCAGATATTCGGAGAGCGGGGTTTCTCCTTCTCCTGGGGGCTGTATGCTTTCTTGTGCACCTTGCAAAGTAGAAAGTTCTGTGCAGTTCATTCGTGATTCTTAGAAAGGAGAAAACTGTTTAAAGAAGGAAATGGGCTTATTTACCATTGGTCGCATTTTTTGCACAAATGTCTTTACAGGACATAGGGGTCTACTTACTAAACCTTGGATGGAGATAAAGTACCAGCCAATCAGCTCCTAACTGCCATATCAGAGGCTGGGTTTGAAAAATGACAGGAGCTGGTTGGCTGATACTTTATCTCTGTCCACGTTCTCTCCATCCAAAGCTTAGTAAATAAACCCTTAAGGGGTCTATTCATGATGCAGTGAAAAGTGTGGAGCAGTTGCCCATGGCAACCAATCAGCTGCTACGTATCATTTTATAAAATGCATTTTATAAATGTTACCTCAATACTGTTTGGTTGCCATTGGCAACTTCTCCACTGGCTCACTTCTACACACTTTTCACTGCTTCATGAATTGCTGTCTTGCCTGGATAGCGCATAAAAAAAAACCTGGCTCTCCCGGCGATGACTTTACCATACTGACACATATTTTGCCAATAGCGTTGGTGCAGGGGTCGCCCACAGTCATGGCTGCCGGAGAAAAAACTGAAGATTCCCCTCCACTAATACTTTAGCTATGACACATATTTTTAACATTGAACACCTTAGTATGATTTGTACATTTTTTTTCATATTAATAAGGTAACACTTGGCAAAGTATTTATTAAAATAGTACTAGATATATTTATTGCATTTTTTCCATATCATTTATTGTACTCTCAATAATAGTTTTCAGAAAGATTCTGTAAGGAAGTAGTAACTGAAGCATGCCAGCCGTAACAAGAATATATTGAAGACCAGAAGATTTTATTGATAATTGAATTTGCACATTAGTGAACACCCATGGATTTTCCCAGATTTACTTTTCCCAATCCCACTTCCATACCTCTCAACTGTCCCGACTTTCACGGGACAGTCCCTTTTTTGGGGGACTGTCCCGCTGTGAGGGGGGGGGGGGGAACATGCACATGCGCACAGCGTCTATTCATGGAGACGAGGAACTGGAGGCATGCCAGCAGCACACAGCGCTGGCCACGCCCCCACAGTGATGAGAAATGGGGGCGTTACTGCAAAGCCACACACCCTTTTCAGAGGACATGCCCCCTTTTTCCAGGGCAGGCGTGGTAACGACGCGCTGGAGTTCCTCTTTCTACCTCCTAAAAGTTGGCAGGTATGCACTTCCTTCACTCCCCCAATAAAAACCATTCCTGAAAGTCTCCTGTTACTTTGCGATCGAGTTCTGGTTGGGCCTCACCTCTCTCTGTGTCTGGGGTGGAGAAACACCCTTCATAGGGGTACAGGCAGTCACTATTGAAATCAGGCCCGGACTGGCCCACAGGGGTACAGGGAAAGCCACCGGTGGGCCCCACTGGTGGGGGCCCACCTCCTGCTCTAAGGATCAGGTTCCAGACTGTGCACTTGAATTATACATCATACATGTTACCTTATACTGGACTGTGGTGTATTTTCTACAGTGCATTGCAGCTATTAATCTGTTATTAATCTGGTACATGATCATGCATGCAGCAGCTGAATTTACTGTATATACACTGCTCAAAAAAATAAAGGGAACACTAAAATAACACATCCTAGATCTGAATGAATGAAATATTCTTATTAAATACTTTGTTCTTTACATAGTTGAATGTGCTGACAACAAAATCACACAAAAATTATCAATGGAAATCAAATTTATTAACCCATGGAGGTCTGGATTTGGAGTCACACTCAAAATTAAAGTGGAAAAACACACTACAGGCTGATCCAACTTTGATGTAATGTCCTTAAAACAAGTCAAAATGAGGCTCAGTAGTGTGTGTGGCCTCCACGTGCCTGTATGACCTCCCTACAACGCCTGGGCATGCTCCTGATGAGGTGGCAGATGGTCTCCTGAATGATCTCCTCCCAGACCTGGACTAAAGCATCCGCCAACTCCTGGACAGTCTGTGGTGCACCGTGGCGTTGGTGGATGGAGCGAGACATGATGTCCCAGATGTGCTCAATTGGATTCAGGTCTGGGGAATGGGCGGGCCAGTAAATAGCATCAATGCCTTCGTCTTGCAGGAACTGCTGACACACTCCAGCCACATGAGGTCTAGCATTGTCTTGCATTAGGAGGAACCCAGGGCCAACCGCACCAGCATATGGTCTCACAAGGGGTCTGAGGATCTCATCTCGGTACCTAATGACAGTCAGGCTACCTCTGGCGAGCACACTGAGGGCTGTGCGGCCCCCCAAAGAAATGCCACCCCACACCATTACTGACCCACTGCCAAACCGGTAATGCTGGAGGATGTTGCAGGCAGCAGATCGTTCTCCTTGGCGTCTCCAGACTCTGTCACGTCTGTCACATGTGCTCAGTGAGAACCTGCTTCCATCTGTGAAGAGCACAGTGGCGAATTTACCAACCTTGGTGTTCTCTGGCACATGCCAAACGTCCTGCACGTTGTTGGGCTGTAAGCACAACCCCCACCTGTGGACGTCGGGCCCTCATACCACCCTCATGGAGTCTGTTTCTGATCGTTTGAGTAGACACATGCACATCAGTGGCATGCTGGAGGTCATTTTGCAGGGCTCTGGCAGTGCTCCTCCTGTTCCTCCTTGCACAAAGGCGGAGGTAGCGGTCCTGCTGCTGGGTTGTTGCCCTCTTACGGCCTCCTCCACATCTCCTGATGTACTGGCCTGTCTCCTGGTAGCGCCTCCATGCTCTGGACACTACGCTGACAGACACAGCAAACCTTCTTGCCACAGCTCACATTGATGTGCCATCCTGGATGAGCAGCACTACCTGAGCCACTTGTGTGGGTTGTAGACTCCGTCTCATGCTACCACTAAAGTGAAAGCACCGCCAGCTTTCAAAAGTGACCAAAACATCAGCCAGAAAGCATAGGAGCTGAGAAGTGGTCTGTGGTCACCACCTGCAGAACAACTCCTTTATTGGGGGTGTCTTGCTAATTGCCTATAATTTCCACCTGTTGTCTATTCCATTTGCACAACAGCATGTGAAATTGATTGTCAATCAGTGTTGCTTCCTAAGTGGACAGTTTGATTACACAGAAGTGTGATTGACTTGGAGTTACATTGTGTTGTTTAAGTGTTCCCTTTATTTTTTTGAGCAGTGTATTTATAAAGGGGCCCAAAAGTTGCACTCTGTAATGGTTAGTCAAACCAATGAGGTGGCAGGACACCCCCCTCTGCACATGTTACATCTGCCCCACCTGCAGTGCACATGGTTTTGCCCAACTGCTAACACATTTGCTGCTGCGATCAACTCTGAATTACTCCCAAAGTATGTGACTTAAACCATTGACACAAGCCAAAATAGGTTCATAGATTCATGGGGGGGGGGATTCAATTGTTTGAAAAGTGGGTTGGGTGTCTGCTTTTTCCTATCTAATAGACAGGAAAAAAATAGACACCCAACTGACTTTTCAAACATTTGAATTCCCCCCATGATGTTTATGCCAAATTCTGACCCAACCCAACCCTGCATTTTACCTACAGAACTACTGTTCAGTGGATGGTTTTGTTTTGTGCAGCTAAATCCCAGAGGATCACAGTTTTGGCAACAACAATTTCATGCTCAAAGTATCTGAGATCACATTTCTTTGGCATTCAGATGTTTGGTCTGAGCAACAACTACACCTGCGAATGTCTCCATGCTTTTATGCAATAAGAGGCTTACCCTATGTTGCATGCAAAACATACTTGCCGACCGGGCTGCCCCCTCTTCTGGGAAGGGCAGCCCGATCGGCACATAGGGGGCGTGGCCGGTGGGTGCCGAGGAAAGCACTGTAGATCAGGGGGCGGGGCTATGCTGATGCGATTCTCCTATGCTGATGCGGTTTTAGGGAGCCTCCTGACAGTTCCGGGAGGGTAGGCAAGTCTGATGCAAAGTGGCTTGATTTACTACCTTACCATACCTCCAAATTGTCCCGATTTTCACGGGACAGTCCAGTTTTTGGGGGGGACTCTCCTGCTGTCCTACCCGCGGGCCGCAGTGTCCCGCAGTGGGGAGGGGCACTTGGGAGGCTCCTGTCAGTCACTGCAGTGAATAGACTATGTGCACATGCACAGAAGACCGAGGGAGTTGGGGCATGCCAGCAGCTCACAGAGCGCTGGTCAAACCCCCTTTGGTGACGGTAAATGGGGGCGTGACTCGCAACTACGGCACTGCTGCGAAGCCACACCCCCTTTCATCTAGGCCATGCCCCCTTTACAGACATGCGCACAGAAGTCTCTCTTCTTGATTCTAAAATGTTGGGAGGTATGCCTTACGTTGATGTGAGTATCCTCTCACCAAGTGCGGGGGGGGGGGGGGGGGGACCTGTTGTCGAACATCGATTTTACAATGGCCGCCACATCTGTCACCATTATTCTGACATGTTCTAGGTCGACAGGTCAGAAGGTCGACATGAGGTTTTCACAATTTTTTTTTTCTTTTTTTGAACCTTTTCATACTTAACGATCCACGTGGACTACAATTGGGAACAGTAACCTGTGCGGTAGCGGAGCGAGGCACCTTGCCCGAAGCCACGAGCCATGTGAGGGGACACGGTGCACTAATTGGGGTTCCCGGTCACACTACAAAGAAAATGACACAACCCTCCCCCTCCATAAAAAACTCACGTTGACCTTTTGACCTAGACCATGTCGATCTAAAGACCCTGTCGACCAATAATGGTCAACCTACACAGTGTCGACCTAGTTTCTGTCTACCTTCCATGCCACACCCCTTCCACATATCAGGGTCATTATATGTGATTGCATTGTCACCACCTAGTTCACAACAAAACGGCCTATTTCCCAGAAAGACAGATCTGGCTAAGAATAGGACTGACATATGCAAAAAAGGTCATTTGCAAAATCTTGCCACTGGCGTGCACTGAATGATCCGTGCAACTCAGAAGCGCCCCCTACGTTGTGCGATGATTGGCCGAAGAAAAAACAAGCCAGCTCTTTCAGACACCATGGGGTAGATTTACTATGCCACAGTTTATTAAAGCTACTGATCACCCGGGGCTTTGCCCAATAGTTTTAAAACGGCAATTGGAATTAAAGCAAAACTAGGCTTGTTTAGCCGAGTTTTGCATTAACTCCAATCGCCTATTGGTCAAAGCCGCCGATGATCAGCAGCAGTATGGCTTAGTAAAGCTACCCCGCGTATAGTGAAATAGGTGAGGGATACCCGCTTACTCTATCGGAATGCTGGCAGGATCATGAAAGTCACATGGCACCCCGGCTGCCCGCAGGGTGGCCAATTGGCTGTGGCCTCCAGCTTTCAAGTGAAGTGGGCAGTACAGGCGGGTGATGATGAGGTTTGCGTTGAATTGTGTCATCTTGGCGGTTAATCATGGGGGGGGGGGGCACAATCACAGCCCACCTCTGCCATGTCACGTCCCCCGCAGTACTGACCTGGAGCAGCCTATATATGATGTGAGGGATATAATAATGGGCAGCAGCAATATACTGCATATAATGTGCCCAGGTGGATTGGAGCGTGTAACATAAGGCATGACAACAAATATATGTTTGGCTTTTCCTAACAAGTGTGCATTAGAGTGCAAAGCATTCTTGGCTTCTCTCCTGGAATTTGCGGGAGACTCCCCAATTTATGGGTAGCCCCCTGCATCCCTAGAAGAGTAGGCGGATCTTACACATCCCGCCTGCTTCCTAGTATAGTGTGCAGGGCAGGGCGATAATCAGGGGAATAACAGAGCCGTATGGGTGAGGCGAGGCTTAATGACCTAATGATGTGGGAGCCCGGCCCTGCTCCCTGAAGTGGCCAGCATTGCCTCCTCGTCGGGCTTCTCCTGGAGAGGAGACATAAGGGGAATTTTATACCTACCCTTAATTCCTTTTCCCGTAGTCTGTAGTAGATACTGGGAATTGAAGATTACCATGGGGTATAGATCGGGTCCACTGGAGCCTGGCACTTTAAGAAATGAATAGTGTGTGCCGGCTCCTCCCCTCTATGCCCCTCCTAGCAGACTCAGTCTAGGAAAACTGTGCCCAAGGAGACGGACATACTTTGAGAGAAGGATATAACACAAAAAGCGGTGAGGTAACCTACCAACACACACAATAACAAGATAGCAGAGCCAACCAAGACAGAGAAAGGAACACTAACAATAGAAGGATAGCAATGCTTACCAAACGTGGAACAGGGAAAGCAACAGCAAACCCAACCAAGAACACTTACAACCAGGTAAGTAGGAAACGAAGCACTGAGGCGGGCGCCCAGTATCCACTACGGACTACGAGAAAAGGAATTACTGGTAGGTATTAAATTCCCCTTTTCTCTAACGTCCTAGTGGATACTGGGAATTGAAGATAACCATGGGGACGTCCCAAAGCTCCCAGAACGGGTGGAACAGCGCTGAGACCCCTGCAAAACCGCCTGACCAAACTGAATGTCATCCTTGGCCAAGGTGTCGAACCTGTAGAACTTTACGAACGTGTTTGTACCAGACCAAGTACCTGCCCGGCACAACTGTAAAGCTGAGACACCCCGGGACTCCGCCTAGGAAGAACCCACCGACCTTTATGGAGTCGGCCTGAATAGAACTCGGCAGCGGTAGAGCTGCTGAAGTATAGGCTTGTTGAATAGTCAATCTGAGCCACCTAGCAATGGACTGCTTAGAGGCAGGGCGACATATCTTAGTAGCATCATAAAGGACAAAGGTGGTCATTCCGAGTTGATCACAGCCAGCAACTTTTTGCTGCTGCTGCGATCAACTAGTCCACGCCTATGTGGGAGTGTATTTTAGCTTAGCAGGGCTGCGATCGCTTGTGCAGCCCTGCTAAGCTAAAAAAATTTCAAGCAGAACAAGACCAGCCCTGGACATACTTACCCTGTGCGACGATCTCTGCGATGCTGGAGCCGGCTTTGACGTCAGACATCCGCCCTCCGTTCTCCTGGACACGTCTGCGTTTTCCTTACCACTCCCCGAAAACGGCAGCCAACGGTACGGATCCACCCAGGAACGCCTTCTTTCTGTCAATCTTCTTGCGGTCAGCTCTGCGACTGTTTTCTCTTCGTAGGACCCGACATAACGGTCGCCGGGCAACGTCACGTGCAGTGTGGCCGCTGCGCATTGCAGACCTGTTCGCACTGCAGCGATAAACCGCTGCGTGCGAACGGGTTGGAATGACCCCCAAAAAGCAAATCAGACTTCTTGTGACGAGCAGTCCTTTTGATGTAGACCTTCAAAGCCCTAACCACATCCAGGGACTTTGGAGCAATGGAAGTGTCAGATAACACTGGAACCACAATTGGTGATTCACATGAAAGGCCGACACAACCTTCGGCAAAAAGTGTGGGCGAGTTCTGTGCTCCGCCATATCCTCATGAAATATTGAAATATCAAGTATGGGCTCTTATAGGATAAGGCCCCCAATTCCGACACCCGTCGAGCAGAAGCTAAGGCCAGTAACATAACTGTCTTCCACGTTAGGTACTTCAAGTCTACCCTATGTAAGGGTTCAAACCAATCCGACTGGAGAAAGGTCAAGACCACATTGAGGTCCCATGGAGCCATGGGAGGGACAAAGGGTGGTTGAATGTGCATAACCCTCTTTAGAAAAGTCTGTACTTCTGGAACTACCACCAGTTGTTTCTGGAAGAATATCGATAGAGCCCGAAATCTGAACCTTGATGGAGTCTAATCTTAGGCCCTTATCCACGCCTTCTTGCAGGAACAGTAGAAACCGGCCCAGACAAAATTCCACAGGGGAATATTTTCTATCCTCGCACCAAGAAACATATTTCTTCCAAATACAGTGGTACTGTTTGGATGTAACCACCTTACGAGCCTGGACCATAGTGGAAACCACCTTAGATGGGAGACCCTTTCTGGTTAAGTCTGGATGGACAAACGCTCTTTGTTGAAGAAGGTCCTTGCGCAGAGGCCAGGGTTCCTCACGAGCCAGAGTCAGGAGGTCCGCATACCAGGTCCGTCGAGGCCAATCTAGGGCAACCAGAATTGCCTGAACTCTTTCCTTTTTGATTTTTTTTTTTAAACTCTTGGAATGAGAGGAAGCGGAGGAAACAGGTACACAAACTGGTAAGTCCATTGTGTAGACAGAGCGTCTACCGCTATCACTTGTGGATCCCTCGTTCTGGAGCAGTAACAACGGAGCTTCTTGTTGAGATGAGAAGCCATCAGGTTTATTTGTGGACAGCCACAACCGGCTGAATCAGTTGTTGAAACACCTGAGGGTGAAGGCCCCATTCCCCCGGATGGAGGTCGTGCCTGCTGAGGAAGTTCGCTTCCCAGTCGTCCACTCCTGGAATGTATATAGCTGAGATGGCCCTTGCGTTGGCTTCCACCCAGAGAAGTATTCTTGACACCTCTCGCATTGCGGCCCTGCTTCTTGTTCCTCCCTGTTGATTGATGTACACCACTGCCGTGGCAATATCCGACTGCACCTGGATGGCCTGATTCCGAAGAAGGTATGAGGCTTGCAGGAGAGCATTGTAAATTGCTCTGAGTTACAGGATGTTGATGGAAAGTGCAGATTCCTGACACGACCATTTCCCCTGGAACTGCGCCCCCTGGGTCTCAGCCCCCCAACCCCGAGGCTGAGTCCAAGACTGGATATTGAAACTCCGACCCTCCACCAGATGGGAGACTTGTAGCCACCATACTAGGGATATCCTTGCTTTTGGCGACAGAGTTATAGTCTGAAGCATGTGCAGGTGAGAACCCGACCATTTGTCCAACAGATCCAGTTGGAATGGGCGTGCATGAGACCTGCCATACTATATCGCCTCATAAGAGGATACCATCTTGCCCAGCAAGCGAATGCAAAGATGAATTGAGATCCTGCGTGGTTTTAATACCAAGTGGACCATAGACTGAATTGTCAAGGCCTTGTCCAATGGAAGGTAAACCTTTTGAGACACCGTATCCAGGATAATTTCCAGGAACTGAATTCTCTGTCTATAGTTCCAGGTGAGATTTCTTGAAATTGAGAACCCATCTGTGATCTGTAAGCAGATGAGTGGTCAAGTCGATGCTGTGCAGCCATTGTTCCCGGGACATAGCCTTTCTCAGGAGATCGTGCAGGTACGGGATTATGTTGACACCCATCATACACAATTGCAGCATCATCTCTGCCATGACTTTCGTGAATACCCTTGGGGCTGTGGAGAGACCAGTACAGTGAACTGTAGTAAGATGCCTGATGAGGTGGCTATATTGGGATATGCAGGTATGCATCCTTGACATCCAGAGATATCAGGAACTCCCCTTCCTCCAGACTTGCTATCACTGCTCTCAGTGATTCCATCTTGAATTTGAACATTTGAAGATAAGGGTTCAGGATCGGCAATACAGAGCCGTCCGGTTTCGGGACTACAAACAGGCTTGAATAAAACCCCTTTGTGTGGAGTTGAGGAGGTACTGGAACAATAACTCCTGTTGAAAACAGTTTTTGAACTGCCTCTTGCAAGGTAACCCTTGCTACAGGTGAAGCTGGTAAGCCCGACCTGAAGAATCTGAGAGGAGGCAGTTCCTGGAATTCCAGCCGGTACCCTTGGGATATGACATCCCTCACCCAAGGATCCTGGCAGGATTCTGCCCATATGTGGGCGAACTGTTGAAGGCGAGCACCTACCTGAAAATCGCCTTGCTGCTGGGGCCACCTGTCATGCGGAGAGCTTTGTGGAAGTGGATCCGGAGTCCTGGTCCAAGGTTCCAGCAGCCGCTGGTTTATGGGCCTTACCGCGAGTTCCTAGAGCAGCATTGGAGACACCGCTGGCTCTGCCTCTAAATCTTGCCACACAAAAGGACTGCAGAGAGGGCCCAGGATTGGGACGTCTAGCAGGTGGCGCAGCAGACGGCAGATATGTAGATTTACCTGCAGTCGTCTGAGATATCCACTTGTTCAGTTCTTCCCCAAACAAGGCATCACCTGTAAAAGGAAGGTTCTCTACCCCTTTCTTAGACTCGATGTCTGCTGACCATTGTCGCAGCCACAGGGCTCTGCGAGCCGATACCGCATAGCTGAGGTACGGCCGTTAATGGTACACAGTTCCTTAACAGCCTCACTCATGAAGTTTGCAGCATCTTGGATATGTTGAAGTAGTGTACCTATCTCCAGAGGTGTAGCTAGGTGCCATGGTGCCTGGAGCAAGGGTATGTTTCGGCGCCCCCTCCCCTGTACTGAATTGGGGGCATGTTATATTTGAAAAGAAAAAAATATTTAAAAATTCTAAATTGGTCACAGGGCCAGTTCTAGACCTCGTAGAGATGAGGGTGAAAGTTTCCCCTGCGCAAGTCCCCACCCTTTCCCCCCCATAAAGTATAAACAGAGATAGTGCTTCCCCAGACACGCAACAAATACATAGATAATGCAGATAAAGGTGCTGCAGCAGCAGCTGGGGCATAGTGGGATGCTGCAGCAACAATGTAGAGAGAGAGATGCTGTAGCAGCTGGGGCAGAGAGGGGTGCTGCAACAGCTGGGGCAGAGAGAGGTCTGCAGCAGCCAAGGCAGAAAGAGGTGCTGCGGCAGCTGGGGCAGAGAGAGGTGCTGCAGCAGCCGAGGCAGAGAGAGGTGCCACAGCATCTGGGGCAGAGAGAGGTGCTGCAGCAACCTGGGCAGAAAGAGGTTCTGCAGCAGTGAGGGCTGCAGGACAAAAGTATTCTGGCTGCACAGCTACAAGCAGACAATGAGACATAAAGAGGGTGGGCAGAGCTACGGCATGTGCTGGATGTCAGTATCTCCTGCTGTCACCACTGGCCTGACCTGTTCCCCACCTAGTCTATGAGTCTGAGTCAGTGTGCGCCCCATCTGCGCCCTCTAACTTTTTTGGCGCCCGGAGCTCGTGCTCCACTGGAGCCACCCTTGCTACACCCCTGCCTATCTCCTCCTGAGGTAGTGTATGCAATCCTTTTAAAATAATATCAGACCATTTGACCATGGCTCTGAAAATCCAGCCGCACACTACGGTAGGGCGTTGGGCTACACCTGCTGCAGAATAAATAGACAGAAGAGTCATCTCCATTTTGCGACTGACAGGCTCTTTGAGAGAAATAGCCCCCGGTACAGGTAGTACAATTTTACGTGACAGCCTGGATACAGACGTATCCACTGTCAGGGGCAGTGGCGGAACTAGCGAGCGGTAGGCCCATGTGCGACAAAATGGCTTGGGCCCCCCCCCCCCCATCCCATCCAAGTCCACCCCCTCACCCCTGGAGAGGATCTGGTGAGGGGGACCTGCTCAGGGCCAGAGAAATGGATACCTAGCAACAGTGCCGTAACTAGACATTTTAGAACTGTGTGCAAGAAACGGCATCGGAGCCCCACCCCTGCATGCAAAACAGGGGCAGTGCGCGCCGTAGGCGCGCGCAAAAATACATAGTGGCGTGGCTTCGTGGGGAAGGGGTGTGGCCACAAAATAATACCAATTCATAAAACGGTGCACAGTAGTCTCCATTATTCAAATTACGCCGCACAGTAGCAACACTACACCAGGTAGAGACCCTTTTACACCTTACGGCGGACAGATTCCTCTTTTTACACATTACAGCAGACAGCGTCCCCTTTTTACACATTACGGCAGACAGCGTCCCCCTTTTTTACACGTAACGGCAGACAGCGTGCCCTTTTTACACATAACGGCAGACAGTGTGCCCTTGTTACACATAGCGGCAGACAGCGTGCCCTTGTTACACATAGCGGCAGACAGCGTACACTTTTTACAAATAACGGCAGACAGCGTGCCCTTGTTACACATAGTGGCAGACAGCGTGCCCTTGTTACACATAGTGGCAGACAGCGTGCCCTTTTTACACATAGCGGCAGACAGCGTACACTTTTTACAAATAACGGCAGACAGCGTGCCCTTGTTAAACATAGCGGCAGACAGCGTACACTTTTTTCACATAACGGCAGACAGCGTGCCCTTGTTAAACATAGCGGCAGACAGCGTACACTTTTTTCACATAACGGCAGACAGCGTGCCCTTGTTAAACATAACGGCAGACAGCGTACACTTTTTACACATAACGGCAGACAGCGTGCCCTTTTTACACATAATGGCAGACAGTGTCCCCTTTTTACACATTACGGCAGACAGCGTGCCCTTGTTACACATTACGGCAGGCAGATTCCCCCTTTTTACACATTGCGGCAGACAGCGTGCCCTTGTTACACATTACGGCAGACAGCGTGCCCTTGTTACATATTGCGGCAGGCAGATTCCCCCTTTTTACACATTGCGGCAGGCAGATTCCCCCTTTTTACACATTGCGGCAGGCAGATTCCCCCTTTTTACACATTGCGGCAGGCAGATTCCCCGTTTTTACACATTGCGGCACACAGTCCCCCTTTTTTGTAGGAAAGAAAGAAAGAAAGAAAGAAAGAAAGGACAGAAAGAAAGAAGAATTATACTTACCCTCTCCGCTGGCTCAGGCTCCTCGGTGCAGCTTCTGACGATTCCCGGGCAGTAGAAAAGGAGGAGGAGGGAGGTGGAGGAGGGAGCCGCAGCAGCGCTGTTATTGGTGGAGGCGCTGCTGCTGCTGCCCCTCTGCTTCACTATAGGCTGTTCTCGGAAGACAGCCTATAGTGAAGCAGAGGGGCAGCAGCAGTAGCGCCTCCACCAGTAGTAAAGCGCTGCTGCGGCTCCCTCCTCCCCCGTACCGCTGCTCCTCTCATCTCCGGGCGGCTGTGCGCTGCGGGCAGCGGTTGCCCGCAGCGCACAGCGGCATGTAATGAGTCAGTTCGACTCATTACATGCTTAGGCCCCTGGACAGAGGCGGGCCCCAGTGCAACGCACGCAACGCACTGGTTGCACTGGCGGTAGTTCCGCCTCTGGTCGGGGGTTTTTCCCAGATTTTCCTATCCTCTATAGCAGGCATGTCCAAACTGCGGCCCTCCAGCTGTTGAGAAACTACACATCCCAGCATGCCCTGACACAGCTTTAGCATTCTCTGACAGCAAAACTGTGTCAGGGCATGCTGGGATATGTAGTTTCACAACAGCTGGAGGGCCGCAGTTTGGACATGCCTGCTCTATAGGAAATGAGAAGGAATTTAGTATCTGTTTAGGAGTGACAAATTGTTTGTCAGGATTTAACCACGCAGCCTTTGCCAGAGAATCTAATTTCTTAGAAACAGGGAAAGTTGCAGAGGATTTTAGTTTTACGTTAAAATGCAATTCCTCTGTAGGTTCTGCTTCCTTATCAGGAATATTTAGAACCTCCCTAATAGCAAAAATTAGGGCCTCAACTCCCGGGGACAGACAATTATCCTCGTCCTCACCTAACTCATCCTCATCTAATTCTGGTAATTCAGAATCAGAGTCAGACAGCAATATCTGTGGGAGAGTGCGTTTATGAGAGACCAACAGGGGGGGCTGAGGAGCCTGTCTGTGGTCAGTACTGGTTAACATGAATGTGTCGATTGCCTGTTTCAGGGTCTGCCTCTCTTGTTTAGCCATGGCTAGCTCTGAATTTATGTTTGTAATCATATTTTTTAAGGAATCCATCCACTCAGGTTCCTTCACATCACTACCCCATGAAGGTAGTGAACATTGGGGGCATTCCAAGTTGTTCGCTCGTTGCCGATTTTCGCTATACTGCGATTAGTCGCTTACTGCGCATGCGCAAGGTTCGCAGAGCGCATGCGCTTAGTTATTTTACTAAAAACTTAGCTGTTTTGCTGTAGCGTCTGCGGCGCTTTTCAGTCGCACTGGTGTTTGGTAAATGATTGACAGGAAAGGGGCGTTTCTGGGCGGCAATACAGCGTTTTCCTGGCGTTGGCTAAAAATGCAGGCGTGTCAGGTAAAAACGCGTGAGTGTCTGGAGAAACGGAGGAGTGGCTGGGCGAACGCAGGGCGTGTTTGTGACGTCAAACCAGGAACGAAACGGCCTGAGCTGATCGCAGTGTAGGAGTAAGTCTCGAGCTACTCAGAAACTGCTAAGAATTTTCTATTCGCAATTCTGCTACTCTTTCGTTCGCAATTCTGCTATGATAAGATACACTCCCAGAGGGCGGCGGCCTAGCGAGTGCAATGCTGCTAAAATCAGCTAGCGAGCGAACAACTCGGAATGAGGGCCCTTGGGTACACATTAGAGACCCTTGTGAGGAAGGTGTAAACCTGGACTTGCATGCAGTACACACAGACTTATTAGTAGACATGCTTTTGTAGAAAACACAGAGTTAAGAGAGAAATACACAGTGCAGTATTATAGAGACAGCACACTTATTCTAGTCAACTCTGAATGGAGTGAAACAGAGAGAAGGTTGGACCAGCGCACGATGCCTCAGCATACCTCCCAACGTTACCGCGTGGGGAAGCCGTGCGCCAACCTGAAAAGGGAGCATGGCCTCTGCCTTGAGAGGCATGGCCTCACCTGAGTGGGCGTGGTCTCGCCAAACGGACCATTTTCCAGCCTTTTGGGGGCGTGCCCAGCGCTCCCTGAGCAGCTGGGCAGCCCGCTGCTCCCCTCCTAGCACTGAATACATGCCGTATGCGTGCGCACAGCATGTATTCAGTGATCACCGGCTGCTTTGCATAGCAGAGCAGCGGGTGATCAAAGCTTCCCCCAACTGCCCCCCCCCCCCCCCCCCCCCCTGCCTGCGGCACACTGCTGCCCGCGGGTGGGAGAGCGGGACAGAGTCTGAATAGCGGGACAGTTGGGAGGTATGCCTCGGGCAGAGCAGCACCCCGCCGGGTATATATATTATGTTTAATTTACCTCACAGTGGTGAAACCGCTGATACTATGCTTCCCTTTTCACTATAACCCCCTGGTACCAGTTATCGGTGGTGAGATAGTGGTCCTGTGGAGGAGCAGCCCGCATGCAGCCTGTACAAGCTGCAGCAGCAGGATATGGCACCTCAGAGCCTCTGGTCCCGCTCTCCGGGAAGCCCCGCCCCTGTAATGGCGCGTGGTCCCTCTAAATCAGGCTTTTTCAACCAGTGTGCCGTGGCACACTAGTGTGCCGCGACCAGTTGCAAGGTGTGCCGCGGAGCCAGAGCAGCTTCCTGCACCTTCAGAGTAAACTGTTGGCCTGGGCTCTTCTTAGAGGATCAGTCGTGCTCCGGCCATGACCTATGCCTTGAAAACGATGTGATATCATAGGTCACGGCCGCCACGTCTCACCACCCAGCCAGCCCACCCGCCTGCATACACATCTTCCAGTTCCCGCCTGCATACACAGCTTTCCTTGCCCACCCACATACACACCTGCCTGACCGCCCGCTGCTCAGTATTCGCAGAACTCCACTATGAACAACCCCCGCCACTGAGGGACAGAGAGGAGGACAGCTGATAATATTTGTTATTTTATTTCTCCTGTGGGGAACAATAGGATTTCAATAGAATTTATGTGGGGAGAATAAGGATTTATGGGGGGAACAATGTGATTAATTCATGTGGGGAGCAATAGGATTTATGTGGAGAGAAATGTGATTGATTTATGTGTGGAGCAATAGGATTTATGTAGGGAGCAACATGATTTATGTGGGGAGCAATGTGATTGTTTTCTTCTGTGTAGGCCAATATATGTGTGGATTTTTTATTTTTTTTATTTTTTACTGTGAGGGCCAATGTGTGTGTTTTGTTTTTTTTCTCTGGGGAACTGATGGTGTGCCTTGGCAATTTTAAAATATTGTTTGGTGTGCCGCGAGTAAAAAAGGTTGAAAATCACTGCTCTAAGTTATTTATACTGGCATCTCCTTAATATAATAAAAAAACAAGCGTGGAACCCCTTTTTTATGTCATCGCCGGTGTGGGTACTCAGTGGGCACCACAGCCCGTAGCTGGGTGATCAATGTTCCTTCATGCCCCCATTTGCGCCGGGGACCCGATAACCGGGATCCCGGTGTATTACCGCACAACGTCTTCTGCATCTGTTTGGGGTGGCGTCATGCTGCCGGCGTGGGCTCAAACCCGATGGGTATGAGAACATCACCTCAGGAGCTCAGTGTCCTGTCAGCGGGGATACGAGCCATTAACTCTAAGGGAGTTGGTTCAGTGACCCCCCCCCCCCCCCCCAAGTCCCACGACGCAGGTAGACTGGTTGCCAACCAGTGCTGTCTGAAAATAACAAACTAAAATAAATTTCTGAAGAAAACTCTCTGGAGAGCAGCAGAATGCACCCGGCTCCTTCTGCTCACATTTTTCTAAACTGAGTCTGCTAGGAGGGGCATAGAGGGGAGGAGCCAGCACACACTACAGGTTGAGTCTCCCTTATCCAAAATGCTTGGGACCAGAGGTATTTTGGATATGGGATTTTTCCGTATTTTGGAATAATTGCATACCATAATGAGATATCATGGTGATGGGACCTAAATCTAAGCACAGAAATCATTTATGTTACATATACACCTTATACACACAGCCTGAAGGAATTTTTAGCCAATATTTTTTATAACTTTGTGCATTAAACAAAGTGTGTCTACATTTACACAATTCATTTATGTTTCATATACACCTTATACACACAGCCTGAAGGTCATTTAATACAATATTTTTAATAACTTTGTATATTAAACAAAGTTTGTGTACATTGAGCCATCAAAAAACAAAGGTTTCACTATCTCACTCTCACTCAAAAATGTCCGTATTTCGGAATATTCCGTATTTCGGAATATTTGGATATGGGATACTCAACCTGTATTAATTTCTTAAAGTGCCAGGCTCCAGTGGACCCGATCTTTACCCCATGGTAATCTTCAATTCCCAGTATCCACTAGGATGTTAGAGAAAAAAAGTTTAACAAGTATGTTGTAAAGTGACTTTTAAATTAATATTGCGCAAGTTTTAAGGTGCATACACACGGAGAGATTTTAACTAGGGGGGTCATTCCGAGTTGTTCGCTCGTTATTTTTTTCTCGCAACGGAGCGATTAGTCGCTAATGCGCATGCGCAATGTCCGCAGTGCGACTGCGCCAAGTAAATTTGCTATGCAGTTAGGAATTTTACTCACGGCATTACAAGGTTTTTTCTTCGTTCTGGTGATCGTAATGTGATTGACAGGAAGTGGGTGTTTCTGGGCGGAAGCTGGCCGTTTTATGGGAGTGTGTGAAAAAACGCTGCCGTTTCTGGGAAAAACGCGGGAGTGGCTGGAGAAACGGAGGAGTGTCTGGGCGAACGCTGGGTGTGTTTGTGACGTCAAACTAGGAACGACAAGCACTGAACTGATCACAGATGCCGAGTAAGTCTGGAGCTACTCAGAAACTGCTAAGAAGTGTCTATTCGCAATTCTGCTAATCTTTCGTTCGCAATTCTGATAAGCTAAGATTCACTCCCAGTAGGCGGCGGCTTAGCGTGTGCAAAGCTGCTAAAAGCAGCTTGCGAGCGAACAACTCGGAATGACCCCCTATAAGAGATTTTGACTGAGCGTTTTCCCTTGAACTGGCAGTAGGAGATTTTGACTAACTTTACCAGCGATTTTGGCTAACTCATTTAAGTAAGGGGATGCTTTTTCTTTTCCAGCGACCTAGCCAAAATTGACTTGCCTGCACAGTCTATTTTTAGCAGCGATAGCGACCTGGCGGGGACGCGCATCGCTATCACTGGCTGTGTACACACAGAGCAATATGCACTAACTTTCTGAGCGATTTTGACTATATAGTCAAAATCTCTCAGCTATATCGCTCCGTGTGTATGGACCTTTAGTGTATTTGCATAAAAGGGTGTGTTTTCAACGTGTGTGACCAATCAGATGCAGTCATTCTCTTAGTATTAACACGGGACTAAAGGTGGGTACACACTGGCCGATAGATCGGCCGTTCTCTTGAACGGCCGATATATTGCGGGTCCGTCGGCCAGTGTGTACGGCCGCTACGTCTGTGAACTCTGTCGTTTACAGACGTATTGCGTCGGCCCCGCAGCACAGCCGACGGCCAATATATCTACCGATATATTGGCGCACCGCCGCGTATGTACGGGCGGTCGGCCGACCGCCCGTACACATGCTGCGGCAGCCGGCGATTGACAGCTGAACTGGGCGGGCGTGTGTACACGCCCGCCCAGTTCATGACGTCAGCTCCCGACGAATCGGGCAGTGTGAATGCTCAACACACTGCCCGATCCGTCCATAGATATATCTGCCGATCAATTGATCGGAAGATATATCTACCAGTGTGTACCCACCTTAACGCCTGTTTATTATTGCTATATTGTATCCACTTTTGCTTCATAATGAATCATTTACCTTACCATCGCCCTGTGCACATCTTTGACCACACCCCGCACCTACAAGGTATACACCACCACACACACCAGGTGTAGCGACGAGATTCTCATCTATTGTCGCAGTCATTCATTGTGCAGTTTACACTGGTGTCATAGCACCAGCAACTCAGACCCCTCCAGCTGACTTTTTGTACTCTGCGACTATTTGCTTTCACCGCACCCTTACTATACTTTGACCATCCCTGCACATTTTCATTCCAGCACCGATCCCGGGCCGCCATCCGTACGCAATCACACTACTGGAAAAAAAAAAAAGATGTGCATTGCAGAAATTGCAACTTGCAGCAAAAACAAAACAAAAAGCAGCAAATGGCATTTACGTCTGACTGAATAAGGCCCCAATTGTGGCAGCTGTTTTAGAATATGGCCATCTGTTTCGATATAGTACACGGGTTAGTTTGATTCTTACATGCCAGGGAGCACCACTTGTAACAAAGTGTATAATGCGTCACAGGTTAACTGAAACCATAAGTTTATATGTAATTATCATTTTCCTATGGGCTCAGAATCCCCATCCAGGCCCGCCCAACCTGTAGCTCTCCAGATGTCGTGAAACTACAGATCCCAGCATGCCCTCCACATTTTTGCTATTAAGAAATGTTGAAACTGTGGCCGGCAAGCTGGGATGTGTAGTTTCAGAACAGCTAGCGAGCCACAGGTTGGTCAGGCCTGCAACCAGTCATCCAATTGTTCGCCTTGTTTTTTTTTTTTTTTTTTTTTTAATCTAAAGCAGTTGTTCAACTACAACAAATCCCAGCATGCACTACCATCAGCTGATAATGTAGTCCCCCAATAGCAGGATAGCTACATGCTGCCTAAGCCTGCTATAGGATTGTGTTATTGACCACAGTTCGCCAGAGAAGTCATTTCTAACTCATTCCATGAATTTCCTTCTATTGGAACTTGCAGGTGACATTTTGCTGCGGTTATCAAGCGCTAAACGAGCTACGACAAAATGGCGCCTGCTGTCGCAGACACTTTCAGTCACTTGTGTTGTTACATGTGTACCACTAGTGTTCGGTGGCCAGGTAATACCTGCGGCCAATCGCCGGCCTTGTTTCCCGTTCAGCTGCCGTTGACGCGAAAAGAGGAGTCGCAGTGATTGGCGGCTGGCTGTAAACAGCCGGGTGATTGGGCGGGCGGCGGTCGCGGTGTGGAAGTGTCAGTGTGTCTCCAAGGCTTCCGGTGCTCCTGTAATGTCTGCCCTCATCGCATCGCCGCCGTGCCGGCTGACATGGTCCAGCTGGAGGGGATGGCGGGCTTGAAGGCCTCTCCCAGAGATGCAAGACCAGGCAAGTCAGTGTCTCTGTGCGGAGATGGGGGCACCATGCATGTATACTGTATGTGGGGTTAGAGCAGAGCTGCAAGTGTGTGTGCTAAGAGGGCTCTGACAGGTCAGGTTTTCAGGATTTCCATGCTTGAGCACAGGTGATCCGCGAGAGCCACCAGTGATTAGGGAGTCTCCTGTACGTATGACTTAACAATGGATATCCTTAAAACCTGGACTGTTAGGTTCACTCGAGGACCAGCTTGGTAAGCACTGACTCTATGGCATGTATATGGTCATAGTGGAGCGACAGGTGTCTCCGCCGGTGGGGATCCGTCGTACAGTGCTACGCCACGATACATGGGATGAATTTGTTCATGGCAGAGCTACAAGCGCGTGCTGGGCTACAGCGTATGTCTGTGTCCTGCAACACACCCTAACAGTTCAGGTTTTAAGGATACACCTGCGTGAGTGCAGAGGATCAGTATGTCGGAATGATTGAGATACTAGTTACGGCACCTATGCTCAGGCATGGATATCCTTAAAACATGGTCTGTTATTATTAACAACAGTTTCTTATATAGTGCAGCAAATGCCGTTGCGCTTTACAATTGGAAACTCCAGAACAAAACTGCAATAACACAGCCGTCTCTCATCCTAACCCTCTGTTACATGCTCGCTTCTACCCCTTGTGTCCTTCTCTGCCCCTCGTCTTCAGAATGTACGCTCCCACAAGCAGGGCCCTCTCCCCTCATGTGATTTTCCCTCTCTAAAGCCAGGTACACACGGGAGAGATGTCGGGATGGTATGCCGTTTCGTAACGACCTATTGCCTGCATCGCTCAGTGGGTACGCATGATTGCGCGCTAGCGACTGTCGCTGGTCGTCCGTGCTGCACGTCGAAGCTAGGGATATTGCCATCGGCCTTGTTTTATGCTAACGAAGGACGGAACATGATCGTTCCGTCCTTCATTAACATCTCTGCAGTGTGTATGGGCATTCTCTGCCGGTGGGCATCCGTTCCAATGTCTTAGCGAATGCCTGTCGCCACAGCGTGTACCCACTCTTAGGCTATTTCCTACTTCATAACCTGTTCAACGGCACCTTACCCGTGGTTTCTGCCCCCCTGATGATTATTTTAATTGTCCTGTTCCTTGATGTACTTGTCCTACATTGTTCTTGTACTGTAAGTCGTGTTTTGCTCATTTACGTACTGTTAGGCGCAGTGGAACACTTCTGGCGCCATATTAATAAATTATAATAATAACAAACAGTCACAGCGGTAGGAAGACTGTTGAAGTGTTTTGAGGGCTGAGTGTGTAAATCACTGGTGTGTAGGATGAAACTGGCCATAGGACTGCTACAAAAGTGTGTGCTGTACTATAGGAGCCCTGCCGGTCCCTAGACTATAGGTTGAAGCTGTCCGAGCTACATATGTGTGTACTGGGAATACAGATATCTCCTCACACATCGTTGTTGCAGTCGTGCCAAACCGCCAACCGTCTCTCTATTAAGTCGCAATGCAGCGTGAGTAGGATGTACCAGGAGACTGTGCTGATTAATGTGATATGACACGTTTATATCTGTGTGCGACAGAGTCTCGGAATCTGTACACGCAGTGACGCAATGTAGCAGCTGCAGCTTTTTTCCATTACAAGTTCTGTTGTGCTCCGTATACATACTCTGTCACACACGATATACAAGTCATATATCACATTAACCAGCAGTCTCCGCTTGCGTCTACCCCTTTCCCATCGCCAAAATAACCCGGGTTGTTGCCGGGTTGAGGTGCAGTGTGAAAGCCCCAATGTGAATAATCCGGGTCCAGCGACCTGGGTTAAATCACATCACAATGTTCTACATGGGTGACCCCGGTCGAAACTGCAATGTAAGGGTCTGAGCCTGCTTGGACACGGGTTCAAAAGCTGGATGCGATCTGGGTTTGCGATCTGCAAGCGATACTAGTAGCAACGCGCTGCAGTTAAATACACTGCTCAAAAAAATAAAGGGAACACTTAAACAACACAATGTAACTCCAAGTCAATCACACTTCTGTGAAATCAAACTGTCCACTTAGGAAGCAACACTGATTGACAATCAATTTCACATGCTGTTGTGCAAATGGAATAGACAACAGGTGGAAATTATAGGAAATTAGCAAGACACCCCCAATAAAGGAGTTGTTCTGCAGGTGGTGACCACAGACCACTTCTCAGCTCCTATGCTTTCTGGCTGATGTTTTGGTCACTTTTGAAAGCTGGCGGTGCTTTCACTCTAGTGGTAGCATGAGACGGAGTCTACAACCCACACAAGTGGCTCAGGTAGTGCAGCTCATCCAGGATGGCACATCAATGCGAGCTGTGGCAAGAAGGTTTGCTGTGTCTGTCAGCGTAGTGTCCAGAGCATGGAGGCGCTACCAGGAGACAGGCCAGTACATCAGGAGACGTGGAGGAGGCCGTAGGAGGGCAGCAGCCCAGCAGCAGGACCGCTACCTCCGCCTTTGTGCAAGGAGGAACAGGAGGAGCACTGCCAGAGCCCTGCAAAATGACCTCCAGCAAGCCACAAATGTGCATGTGTCTACTCAAATGATCAGAAACAGACTCCATGAGGGTGGTATGAGGGCCCGACTTCCACAGGTGGGGGTTGTGCTTACAGCCCAACACCGTGCAGGACGTTTGGCATTTGCCAGAGAACACCAAGATTGGCAAATTCGCCACTGGCGCCCTGTGCTCTTCACAGATGAAAGCAGGTTCTTACTGAGCACATGTGACAGACGTGACAAGGAGAAACGTTCTGCTGCCTGCAACATCCTCCAGCATGACCGGTTTGGCAGTGGGTCAGTAATGGTGTGGGGTGACATTTCTTTGGGAGGCTGCACAGCCCTCCATGTGCTCGCCAGAGGTAGCCTGACTGCCATTAGGTACCGAGATGAGATCCTCAGACCCCTTGTGAGACCATATGCTGGTGCGGTTGGCCCTGGCTTCCTCCTAATGCAAGACAATGCTAGACCTCATGTGACTGGAGTGTGTCAGCCGTTCCTGCAAGATGAAGGCATTGATGCTATGGACTGGCCCGCCCGTTCCCCAGACCTGAATCCAAATGAGCACATCTGGGACATCATGTCTTGCTCCATCTGCACCACAGACTGTCCAGGAGTTGGCGGATGCTTTAGTCCAGGTCTGGGAGGAGATCCCTCAGGAGACCATCCGCCACCTCATCAGGAGCATGTCCAGGCGTTGTAGGGAGGTCATACAGGCACGTGGAGGCCACACACACTACTGAGCCTCATTTTGACTTGTTTTAAGGACATTACATCAAAGTTGGATCAGCCTGTAGTGTGTTTTTCCACTTTAATTTTGAGTGTGACTCCAAATCCAGACTTCCATGGGTTAATAAATTTGATTTCTCTTACGTCCTAGAGGATGCTGGGGACTCCGTAAGGACCATGGGGTATAGACGGGCTACGCAGGAGACATGGGCACCTAAAAATAACTTTTCCTATGGGTGTGCATTGGCTACTCCCTCTATACCCCTCCTCCAGACCTCAGTTAGATTCTGTACCCAGAGGAGAAAGGTTACACTGCAGAGAGCTCTCCTGAGTTTTCTGTAGAAAAATAATTTTGTTAGGTTTTTTATTTTCAGGGAGTCCTGTTGGCAACAGGCTCCCTGCATCGTGGGACTGAGGGGAGAGAAGCAGATCTACTTAACTGATAGGCTCTGCTTCTTAGGCTACTGGACACCATTAGCTCCAGAGGGAGTCGGAACACAGGTCTCACCCTGGGGTTCGTCCCGGAGCCGCGCCGCCGTCGTCCTCACAGATGCCGGAAGATAGAAGCCGGGTGAGTATGAGAAGATAGAAGACATCTCAGGCGGCAGAAGACTTCAGAATCTTCGTACCGCTGCGCGCCATTGCTCCCAGACACAACACACAGAGGCAGCACTAACGTTCCTAGGTATGATACTGGATACGGAACAAATGAAGGTTTTTCTCCCGTTGGAAAAAGCCCAGGACATCCAGAACATGGTCAGAGACCTGCTAAAACCGAAAAGGGTGTCAGTTCATCAATGCACTCGAGTTCTGGGAAAAATGGTGGCGGCCTACGAGGTCATCCCCTTCGGCAGGTTCCATGCGAGGACGTTTCAATGGGACCTTCTGGACAAATGGTCCGGGTCGCATCTGCACTTGCATCGGAAAATAACTCTGTCCCCAGGGGCCAGGGTGTCTCTCCTATGGTGGCTGCAAAGTGCTCACCTGCTGGAGGGTCGCAGGTTCGGAATTCAGGACTGGATCCTGGTAACCACGGACGCGAGCCTCCGAGGGTGGGGAGCAGTCACCCAAGGAAGAAATTTTCAGGGACTGTGGTCAGACCAGGAGTCCTGTCTACACATCAATGTGTTGGAACTCAGGGCCATATACAACGGCCTTCGACAAGCGGAGAGTCTTCTTCGAAACCTACCAGTTCTGATTCAATCAGACAATGTCACAGCAGTGGCTCATGTGAACCGCCAAGGCGGGACAAGAAGCAGAGTCGCGATGGCGGAAGCCACAAAGATTCTTCGCTGGGCGGAAAATCACGTAAGCGCTCTGTCGGCTGTCTTCATTCCGGAGTGGACAACTGGGAAGCAGACTTCCTCAGCAGACACGATCTCCATCCAGGAGAGTGGGGACTTCATCAAGAAGTCTTTGCAGACATAACACGTCTTTGGGGAATTCCTCAAATAGATATGATGGCGTCACGCCTCAACAAAAAGCTTCGGAGGTATTGTGCCAGGTCTCGGGACCCTCAGGCAGTAGCAGTAGACGCCCTGGTAACGCCGTGGGTGTTCCACTCGGTCTACGTGTTTCCTCCTCTTCCTCTCATCACAAAAGTGTTGAGGATCATAAGGCGAAGAAGAGTACAGACGATACTCGTTGTTCCAGACTGGCCTCGAAGGGCCTGGTACTCAGATCTTCAAGAGATGCTCACAGGAGATCCCTGGCCTCTCCCTCTGAGGGAGGACCTGTTGCAACAGGGGCCCCGCGGTTACGTTTGACGGCATGGCGGTTGAACGCCGAATCCTAGCGGAGAAGGGGATTCCGGAGGAGGTTATCCCTACTTTAATAAAGGCTAGGAAGGAGGTGACGGTGAAACATTATCACCGTATCTGGCGAAAGTATGTGTCTTGGTGTGAAACCAAGAACGCGCCTACGGAAGATTTTCATCTGGGGCGATTTCTCCACTTCCTGCAGACAGGAGTGGATATGGGACTGAAATTAGGTTCTGTTAAGGTACAAATTTCGGCCCTTTCGATTTTCTTTCAGAAGGAATTGGCTTCTCTTCCAGAAGTCCAGACGTTTGTAAAGGGAGTGCTGCACATCCAGCCTCCTTATGTGCCTCCAGTGGGACCTGAACGTGGTGTTGCAGTTCCTAATATCACACTGGTTTGAACCACTTAACAAGGTTGAGGTGAAATTTCTTACCTGGAAGGTGGTCATGTTGTTGGCCTTGGCATCGGCAAGGCGAGTGTCAGAATTGGCGGCCTTGTCTCACAAGAGCCCCTACTTGATTTTTCATGTGGATAGAGCGGAATTGAGGACACACCCTCAATTTTTGCCTAAGGTGGTTTCTTCATTCGATCTGAACCAACCTATCGTGGTGCCTGTGGCTCCGAGTGACTTGGAGGATTCCAGGTCCCTGGACGTAGTCAGGGCTTTGAAGATTTATGTAGCCAGAACGGCTAGACTTAGGAAAACAGAAGCACTGTTTGTCCTGTATGCTGCTAATAAGATTGGCGCACCTGCTTCGAAGCAGACTATTGCTCGCTGGATCTGTAATACGATTCAGCAGGCTCATTCTATGGCTGGATTGCCGGTTCCAAATTCGGTTAAGGCCCATTCCACTAGGAAGGTGGGCTCTTCTTGGGCGGCTGCCCGAGGCGTCTCGGCATTACAGCTTTGCCGTGCAGCGACTTGGTTGGGGTCAAACACCTTTGCTAAATTCTACAAGTTTGATAACCTGGCTGATGAGGACCTAGCTTTTGCTCAGTCGGTGCTGCAGAGTCATTCGCACTCTCCCGCACGATTGGGAGCTTTGGTATAAACCCCATGGTCCTTACGGAGTCCCCAGCATCCTCTAGGACGTAAGAGAAAATAAGATTTTAAACCTACCGGTAAATCTATTTCTCCTAGTCCGTAGAGGATGCTGGGCGCCCGTCCCAGTGCGGAAACTCTGCAAGACTTGTATATAGTTGTTGCTTACATAAGGGTTATGTTACAGTTGGAGTCGGTCTTGGACCGTCACTGTTGTTGTTCATACGGTTAACTGGTTATGTATGTTCCAGGTTACATGGTATGATTGGTGTGGGCTGGTATGAATCTTGCCCTTGGATTTTTAAATCCTGCCTTTTATTGTCCATCTCCTCTGGGCACAGTTCTCTAACTGAGGTCTGGAGGAGGGGCATAGAGGGAGGAGCCAGTGCACACCCATAGGAAAAGTTCTTTTTAGGTGCCCTATCTCCTGCGGAGCCCGTCTATACCACATGGTCCTTACGGAGTCCCCAGCATCCTCTACGGACTAGGAGAAATAGATTTACCGGTAGGTTTAAAATCTTATTTTCTATTGATAATTTTTGTGTGATTTTGTTGTCAGCACATTCAACTATGTAAAGAACAAAGTATTTAATAAGAATATTTTGTTCATTCAGATCTAGGATGTGTTATTTTAGTGTTCCCTTTATTTTTTTGAGCAGTGTAGTTATCATTATGTAAAAATACCCCGGCGCCTCTATTGACCTTGTATGATAGCAGCAGTACTAAGGGTTAGAGATGAGCGCCTGAAATTTTTCGGGTTTTGTGTTTTGGTTTTGGGTTCGGTTCCGCGGCCGTGTTTTGGGTTCGAACGCGTTTTGGCAAAACCTCACCGAATTTTTTTTGTCGGATTCGGGTGTGTTTTGGATTCGGGTGTTTTTTTCAAAAAACACTAAAAAAACAGCTTAAATCATAGAATTTGGGGGTCATTTTGATCCCAAAGTATTATTAACCTCAAAAACCATAATTTACACTCATTTTCAGTCTATTCTGAATACCTCACACCTCACAATATTATTTTTAGTCCTAAAATTAGTCCTAAAATAATTGTAAAATTTACAATTATGGACGGGCTGCCGAGTGCCGACACAGAGGTAGCCACAGCCGTGAACTACCGCACTGTACTGTGTCTGCTGCTAATATAGACTGGTTGATAAAGAGATAGTATACTCGTAACTAGTATGTATGTATAAAGAAAGAAAAAAAAAACCACGGTTAGGTGGTATATACAATTATGGACGGGCTGCCGAGTGCCGACACAGAGGTAGCCACAGCCGTGAACTACCGCACTGTACTGTGTCTGCTGCTAATATAGACTGGTTGATAAAGAGATAGTATACTCGTAACTAGTATGTATGTATAAAGAAAGAAAAAAAAACCACGGTTAGGTGGTATATACAATTATGGACGGGCTGCCGAGTGCCGACACAGAGGTAGCCACAGCCGTGAACTACCGCACTGTACTGTGTCTGCTGCTAATATAGACTGGTTGATAAAGAGATAGTATACTCGTAACTAGTATGTATGTATAAAGAAAGAAAAAAAAACCACGGTTAGGTGGTATATACAATTATGGACGGGCTGCCGAGTGCCGACACAGAGGTAGCCACAGCCGTGAACTACCGCACTGTACTGTGTCTGCTGCTAATATAGACTGGTTGATAAAGAGATAGTATACTACTAATATTATATATACTGGTGGTCAGGTCACTGGTCACTAGTCACACTGGCAGTGGCACTCCTGCAGCAAAAGTGTGCACTGTTTAATTTTAATATAATATTATGTACTCCTGGCTCCTGCTATAACCTATAACTGGCACTGCAGTAGTGCTCCCCAGTCTCCCCCACAATTATAAGCTGTGTGAGCTGAGCAGTCAGACAGATATATAATATATATAGATGATGCAGCACACTGGCCTGAGCCTGAGCAGTGCACACAGATATGGTATGTGACTGACTGAGTCACTGTGTGTATCGCTTTTTTCAGGCAGAGAACGGATATATTAAATAAACTGCACTGTGTGTCTGGTGGTCACTCACTATATAATATATTATGTACTCCTGGCTCCTGCTATAACCTATAACTGGCACTGCAGTAGTGCTCCCCAGTCTCCCCCACAATTATAAGCTGTGTGAGCTGAGCAGTCAGACAGATATATATAATATTATATATAGATATTATGATAATAGATGATGCAGCACACTGGCCTGAGCCTGAGCAGTGCACACAGATATGGTATGTGACTGAGTCACTGTGTGCTGTGTATCGCTTTTTTCAGGCAGAGAACGGATTATAAATAAAACTGGTGGTCACTATCAGCAAAACTCTGCACTGTACTGAGTACTCCTAATGCTCCCCAAAATTAGTAAATCAAGTGTCTCTCTAATCTATTCTAAACGGAGAGGACGCCAGCCACGTCCTCTCCCTATCAATCTCAATGCACGTGTGAAAATGGCGGCGACGTGCGGCTCCTTATATAGAATCCGAGTCTCGCGATAGAATCCGAGCCTCGCGAGAATCCGACAGCGTCATGATGACGTTCGGGCGCGCTCGGGTTAACCGAGCAAGGCGGGAAGATCCGAGTCGCTCGGACCCGTGAAAAAAAACATGAAGTTCTGGCGGGTTCGGATTCAGAGAAACCGAACCCGCTCATCTCTACTAAGGGTCTGTTTTTTTTAGACCATGTAGAATCCAAATACAAACAATCAATATCAGACTGCGCTTCCCATTCAAGCAAGGACATATATTGCATAATACACTTATTTCAAAACTAAGATACCGGGCAGTATCGCATAACAATTCATAAAATGACAGTAAGTTTATAATAAACCAGAGCAATTCAAAGACAACAATCATTTGTTTTTAGGTATTAATACCCAGCACCTTTAAATACAAAGCGCATGCATATTAGTAAAAACTTAAGCTGTGTTTAAGCATGCAGGGGTTAATAGGCTTGTTAGTCCCAGTTTAAAAGTTATTGTATGCTCCTCCGGACTCAATGTAGTTTGTCCAGGTAATTGCTTAGTTCCCAAACAATGCAGGCGTCCCTGCGGTAAGCATAGGGTTCAGACAGTTAACATCCCTCTGTTGTTAGTAGCAACACAGTGGTATTGAAGCACACTTCTAATTCCCCCTTAGCACTAGGGTCCATATACAGAATTGCCTTCTCTTCCCCCAATATTGGTATTAGCAGCGGGGTACTATGGCAGGGCTGGGGCTGGCCGGCATCTAACTCATGTGACAGAGGGTATCTCGTCCACCTGTTGTGACCTCTACATACGCGTTTCTCCGCCTACTATGTCAGTCAGCGGCTTCCTCAGTGTGTAAACCGATCCCGCCACATTATGCTGGTTTAAATACCGGAGTCGCGTTTTTCGTCCGCTGTGCGCATGCACACTACCATTGCGGTCCAAGCCTCCCTCGCATGCGCACAGCGGACGAAAATCGCAACTCCGGTGTTTAGACAACTTTTTCAATGCCTTTATTGCGGCAAAAAAGACTTGATGACAATGCCGCAATAAAGGCATTGAAACGTTGTCTACACGCGTGCCCTGCTGTTGACCTTTATTCAAGCCGCTAGGAGTGCCGCACCTTTTGACTTTATATATTAAAAAATAAATTATATATATTGAACCCATTATAATTAATTTTTAATTACGTTGGTGGCACAGTGGAAATTTAATTGGTGGGGCAGTGGAAGGAGACGCTGAGCGGCTCCCGTCAGCAGCTCAGCTAGAATGGAGCCGCTCAGAGCCGAGCCGCTGCCGGGGAGATGAGCAATGTCACATCGTGAACATCGCTCATCGCGGCGCTATACACACATGCCGTGATGAGCGCTGTCACAAGTGACATTGCTCACATTGAGCATGCTGCACAGGCAACCGCCAACCTGCAATCAACGAGCGCGGGTGAGCGCATCTTTGATTGCAGGACCATACACACTAGACGATGTGAACGATATATCGTTCACAATCTTCTGTATCGGCCATATTGGGCAAAATAATCGTCTAGTGTGTATGGCCCTTAAAAGGTTGCTCTCATCTTTTAATTTTCCTCTGGAGGATAGGAAAAAATGGGAAAAACCACCGATAGTGGACGCATCAGTCTCTAGGCTGTCACGGAAAATTGTATTGCCTGTCCCTGGTGCAGCCTCCCTAAAAGACACGGATGATCGTAAAATTGAGACTACACTCATCATTGTAAATCATGTACAAAATCATTGTACACAGCTGCTGGGGTGGCCCAGAGACCCACTTTTGCATGTGCGTGGATCACAAAAGCCATTGCTAAATGGTCAGGTAACCTAATTGAGGGGTTAGATGCCTTGTTTAGGGGGGGTGTTGTTTTACTCCAGCATATACAGGATTCTGCAAACTTTATGGTGGATGCCATAAAAGAGATATGCTTGCTTAATGCACGCACCACCGCAATGGCAGTGTCAGCACGCAGGGGTTTGTGGCTACGCCACTGGACTGCTGATGCGGACTCCAGGAAAGGCATGGAAGGCCTACCATTCACAGGAGAGGTCTTTTTTGGAGATGAACTAGACAAATTGATTTCCAAAGCTACTGCAGGTAAGTCTACATATCTTCCTTCCGCAGCTCCCCCAACCAGGAAAGCTTATTCCGCTTCAAATTTACAGTCCTTTCTTACAGCCAAGTTTAAGGGCAAATCCAGAGGTGCTTCTACGGTCTCCAGAGGCGCAGGAGGTAAGCCACGCAAACCAGCAACTGCAGGTGCTCAGGAACAGAGCTCCAACTCTGCATCCTCAAAGCCTTCTGCATGACGGTGGACTGCGATGCCTGGAAGGCTGTCAGGTGGGAGCCCGACTAAAAATTTTAAGTCACATCTGGACAACATCATGCCAGGATCCCTGGGTCATAGATCTTATTTCCCAGGGCTGCAGACTGGAGTTTCAGAAGCTCCCACCTCACAGATTCCTCAAATCAGACTTACCAGTTTCACAAGAGGCAAGTACACCCCTACAGTATGCCATTCAAAAGCTGGTACAGACTCAGGTCATTGTTCTAGTTCCACCTCATCTACAAAACAAGGGATATTATTCCAATTTGTTTGTAGTACCAAAACCGGACGGTTCGGTAAGACCGATTTTGAATCTAAAATCGTTGAACCCGTACTTACGAGTGTTCAAATTCAAGATGGAGTCTCAGGTTTGGAGGAAGGGAATTCCTAGTGTCTCTGGATATCAAGGATGCGTACCTTCACATTCCGATCTGGCCGCCTCATCAGGCTTATCTACGGGTAGCACTGCAGGACTGTCACTACCAGTTTCAGGCCCTGCCATTTGGTCTCTCCACGGCACCGAGGGTGTTCACCAAAGTGATGGCAGAGATGATGTTTCTACTCCGCAAACAGGGAGTGAATATAATTCCGTACCTGGATGATCTTCTGATAAAAGCGCCGTCCAGGGAGAGGTTGCATGACAGCATTGGTCACTCAACCAAACTTCTCCAGGATCACGGGTGGATTCTGAACCTTCCGAAATCTCACCTAGAGCCAACACGGAGGCTCTCATTCCTGGGAATGATACTGGACACGGAGTCACAGAAAATGTTCCTTCCGTTGGAAAAGGCATTGGTAATCCAGTCGATGGTTCGGGATGTCCTGAAGCCAACCCGGATATCGGTGCATCTATGCAATCGCCTTCTGGGGAAAATGGTGGCCTCTTATGAGGTGCTTCAATACGGAAGGTTTCGCGTAAGACCATTCCAGCTCGATCTGTTGGACAAATGGTCCGGATCGCATCTTCAAAAAGCCAAAAGCGAGGATTTCCCTTCTGTGGTGGCTACAGACTTCTCACCTCGTCGAGGGTCGGAGGTTCGGAATTCAGAACTGGATTCTGTTAACCATGGACGCAAACGAGGTTGGGGAGCAGTCACCCAGGGGGTGCAGTTTCAAGGAAGATGGTCAAGTCGGGAAGTCATCCTTCCAATCAACACTCTGGAACTCAGTGCCATATACAACGCCCTTCTGCAGGCCTCACCTCTTCTTCAAAATCGAGCCATTCAGGTCCAGTCGGACAATGACGGCAGTGACGTACATAAATCGACAGGGCGGAACGAAAAGCAGAGCAGGAATGTCAGAGGTGTCAAAAATTCTCCTCTGGGCAGAAAGAAACGCTGTGGTGTTGCCAGCAGTCTTCATTTTGGGAGTAGACAACTGGGAAGCAGACTTCCTCAGCAGACACGACCTGCACCCAGGGGGAGTGGGGCCTTCACCCGGAAGTGTTCACGTGCTTGATACGTCGATGGGGATATCCACAAATTGACGTGATGGCCTCTCATCTTAACAAGAAGCTCAAGCGGTATTGTTCCTGGTCAGGAGACCCACAGGCAGTGGTGGTAGACGCTGTGACGACCCCATAGGTCTATCAGATGGTGTACGTGTTTCCTCCACCTCCTCTGATCCCAAGAATTCTAAAAAGAATAAAAAGGTAAAAGGTTCAAGCAATACTAATTGCTCTGGACTGGCCAAGAAGGGACTGGTACGTGGACCTTCTGGAGATGCTCCTATAGGATCCGTGGCCTCTACCTCTCCGCGAGGATCTTCTGCAACAGGGCCCGTTCGTCTATCAGGACTTGCCATGGCTACGTTTGACGGCAGGGAATTTGAACGGCTTTTTCTAGCCAGAAGAGGGCTCCCTAACAAAGTTATCCTGACTATGATCCAAGCCAGGAAGGGGGTAATGTCTAAACTTTACCACCGTATTTGGAAGAAATACGTCTCTTGGTGCGAGAGCAGAAATTATTCTGCGGTGGAATTTCATCTGGGACGTTTCCTGCTTTTTTTGCAGACAGGTGTGGATGTGGGCCTACGTATGGGCTCCATAAAAGTCCAGATTTCGGCCTTGTCTATTTTCTTTCAAAAACATTTGCCTTCTCCCTGAGGTCCAGACGTTCTTGAAAGGTGTTCTGCACATCCAACCTCCCTTTGTGCCTCCCACGGCACCTTGGGATCTCATTTTGGTGCTGCAGTTAATCCAATTGGACTGGTTTAAACCGTTACAGGAGGTGGACGTAAAATATCTTACGTGGAAGACAGTCACACTGTTGGCCTTTGCTTCAGCAACACGTGTGTCTGAGCTGGGGGCTTTGTCTCTCAAAAGCACCTATTTAATTTTCCATGAGGATTGAGCTGAACTCAGAACTCGTCAACAATTTCTTCCTAAAGTAGTGTCTGTTTCACATCAACCAACCTATCGTGGTTGCGGTTGTCACCGACACCTCTGCTACTTCAAAGTCTTTGGATGTTGTGAGGGCTTTGAAGGTATTCGTAAAGAGGACAGCTCGTCACAGTAAATCCGACTCGCTGTTCGTTCTCTATGATCCCAATAAAATTGGGTGTCCTGCTTCAAAGCAGACAATTGCACGCTGGATCAGGCTCACTATCCAGCATGCTAATTCCACGGCAGGTTTGCCGGTTCCAAAATCTGTACAGGCCCACTCTACTAGGTCGGTGGGTTCTTCCTGGGTGGCTGCCCAGTTTGTGTTGGCTTCACAGCTCTGCCGAGCGGCTACTTGGTCTGGTTCAAACACGTTTACTAAGTTTTATAAGTTCGATACTTTGGCCTCGTTTGGTCAGTTGGTTCTGCAGGAACCTCGGCACTCTCCCACCCAGTTTGGGAACTTTGGTACATCCCCATGGTACTAAATGGAACCCCAGTATCCTCTAGGACGTAAGAGAATATAGGATTTTAATTACCTGCCGGTAAATCCTTTTCTCGTAGTCCGTAGAGAATGCTGGGTGCCCGCCCAGCGCTTCGTTTTCCTGCATTTGTTACTTAGTTAAGTACTGCATTGTTACTTGGTTAAGTACTGTTGTTTAGCCGTTGCTGAATTGTTTCAAGCTGGTTAGCTTGCTTTTCAGTTATGTGTGAGCTGGTATGAATCTCACCACTATCTGTGTATTTCCTTCTCTCGAAGTATGGGGGTCATTCCGAGTTGTTCGCTCGTTGCCGATTTTCGCTATATTGCGATTAGTCCCTTACTGCGCATGCGCTTAATTATTTTACACAAAAGTTAGGTATTTTACTCACGGCATAACGAGGTTTTTTCATCGTTCTGGTGATCGTATTGTGATTGACGGGAAGTGGGTGTTTCTGGGCGGAAACTGGCCGTTTTCTGGGAGTGTGCGAAAAAACGCTGGCGTTTCTGGGAAAAACGCGGGAGTGTCTGAAGAAACGGGGGAGTGTCTGGGCGAACGCTGGGTGTGTTTGTGACGTCAAACCAGGAACGAAACTGACTGAACTGATCGCAATGGCTGAGTAAGTCTCGAGCTACTCAGAAACTGCTAAGAAATGTCTATTCGCAATTATGCTAATCTTTCGTTTGCAATTCTGCTATGCTAAGATACACTCCCTCGGAATGAGGGCCTATGTCCGTCTCCTCGGGCACAGTTTCTAGACTGAGTCTGGTAGGAGGGGCATAGAGGGTGGAGCATGCTTACACTATTAAACTCTTAAAGTGCCCATGTCTCCCAAGGGACCCATCTATACCCCATGGTACTAATGTGGACCCCAGCATCCTCTACGGACTACGAGAAAAGGATTTACCGGTAGGTAATTAAAATCCTATTATTATGGTCATGTCCAGTGGTCAGGTCATGTTGGGGTGTAGTGTCCTATGTCTGTATAGCGTGTAATAGATGTATTATGGTCATGGCCAGTGGTCAGGTCATGTTGGGTTGTAGTGTCCTATGTCTGTATAGGGTGTAATAGATGTATTATGGTCATGGCCAGTGGTCAGGTCATGTTGGGTTGTAGTGTCCTATGTCTGTATAGGGTGTAATAGATGTATTATGGTCATGGCCAGTGGTCAGGTCATGTTGGGGGTGTAGTGTCCTATGTCTGTATAGAGTGTAATAGATGTATTATGGTCATGGCCAGTGGTCAGGTCATGTTGGGGTGTAGTGTCCTATGTCTGTATAGAGTGTAATAGATGTATTATGGTCATGGCCAGTGGTCAGGTCATGTTGGGGTGTAGTGTCCTATGTCTGTATAGAGTGTAATAGATGTATTATGGTCATGGCCAGTGGTCAGGTCATGTTGGGGTGTAGTGTCCTATGTCTGTATAGGGTGTAATAGATGTATTATGATCATGTCCAGTGGTCAGGTCATGTTGGGGTGTAGTTCCCTATGTCTGTATAGAGTGTAATAGATGTATTATGGTCATGGCCAGTGGTCAGGTCATGTTGGGGGTGTAGTGTCCTATGTCTGTATAGGGTGTAATAGATGTATTATGATCATGTCCAGTGGTCAGGTCATGTTGGGGTGTAGTTCCCTATGTCTGTATAGGGTATATGTATTATGGTCCTAATGTACAATACACAACACATAATGCTGTTAATGGTTCTAAATTCATGCAGATAAAGTTTGTGTATTAACAATAATGATTGTGAGAGAATGGCGATGCTGTTTTTTTCTTTTTCTTTTTTTTTTCTACAAACTTTTGACTCGTTAAACCCTAATACTATAACAACTATTGTAACCTCTCAGGGTGCATACACACGGTGAGATTCGGACTTATCCGATTCTCACCGTGCGACAGGGGGCCGGGTCGGCACTTAGCCAGTATCGCAAGCACATAATAACTGTGCTTGCGATGCTGGCTATGTGCGATTTCAATCCTGACTATCTCTTCTATAGAGATAGTCAGGATTGACTTGCCTGCACAGCCTATTTTTTCTTCCGATGCCGACCGCGCGGGGCCGCGCATCGGCATCGGATCGGGATCGCAAGGTGACTGTCACCTTGCGATCTGCACTATATTTTCTTCCGATTCTGACTATATAGTCAGAATCGGAAGAAAATATCTTACCGTGTGTACACACCTTTAGTCTTTGGTGTGCCTGCTGTCAACAAAAGCAGATTACAGACATTAAAATAAAAGTTAATCAAGTGTAACTAATGAGGGGGGCATGTATAACAAGGGATTAATGGTTTCCAAGGTGGAATTCCCACTGTCAGAAGCATCATTAGGAGCTAGAGATAGAAGGGAACTGTTGCAGTTTCGGCAGGATGATCTGGAAGACTGTAAGAAATCAGCGATAGAACTAGAGACCCTGCAGTACGGTTTCGTCCCCGCAGTGGCTAATTTGATTAATTTGTTACTGCCCTTATTATTAAAACATAGTGTATGAATATTCTTTGCTGGCTAGGTAAGCTTAATTCTCTTGCCTCCCGGCGACGGGGATAAAGCTATGTCTCTGTTCTCCATATATTATACACTGGATATCTTATCTGACCATGACGTCCCTTCAATCCATAATCCTTCACTAATTAGTGAACGTCTGTGATTGCAGATATATGCTATAGTGCGTCTTACCCTGAGAATGCTGCCTAGGGGATCAGTATGAATGACTGATGGACGGGATGCCGGTGATCAATATACCGACACTGGCATCCCGTCCATCATAATCCGGACAGTCCCCCCGTAAGTCCCCTAACCCTCACCCTTTCCCTACCCTAACCTTCCCTTGTGGGTTCCTAACCCTCTTCGCTTGGTGCTTAACCCACCCTTCCCCCGCCGCTGCCTAAACCTAACCCTCCCCACTAGATGTCTAACCCTAACCTTCCCTTCTATGTGCCTACACCTAACCCTCCCTCCCCGGTCCCTAACCCTAACCTCCCCTTCTGTGTGCCTAACCCTCCCTCCCCGGTTCGTAACCCTAACCTCCGCTTCTATATGCCTAACCCTCCCTCCCCGGTCCCTAACTCTAATCCTTCTCCTTGTACTCTGCATCCCTTCCCTGCCGGCCATCCTCCCGGCTGCAGCGTTGTTGTCCTCAGCATGTTGGCGGTGCCGGGCCCCTCCAGCAGGTTGCGCTCCGTCTGTCCCCACCTCCATCAGCCAGCTCCCTGCACAAAGGAAGCAGGAGAAGTGGACAGTATCCAGGCTCTGCCCCTATACAGCATATTCCTGTCCCCTTCCTTGTCCCAGTGCTGCCTCAGCTACTATCTACCCTCACCACCTCCCTTTTATCCATGCATGCCATGAATTGGGGCACACTGATGCGTCCTCCTTATCTGCCTCAAGTGCCTCCTCTCACATCCGAGATAAGGTTCTGTGTGCACGTAATCGTATAGCACCGGTTGTGGGGAGATGAGGACGGTCTGTCTCTGTATAAGGAGGAGCATATCTATTCATGGTATATGGAGTATATTCGTGGTGATGAGTAGGATGGGATTCTAGTTGTACAGTTGGGGACGGTATCTGCTCTCTAGGTCGACCGCTATTGGTCGACACGCATTAGGTCGACATGAGAAAAGGTGGAAATGACTTTTTCACAATTTTTTTTTAAATCTTTTTCATACTTTACAATCCACATGGACTACAACTGGGAACGGTAACCTGCCTGAAGCGAGCCATGCAAGGGGACACTGTGCACTAATTGGGGTTCCCGGTCACTCTACGAAGAAAATGACACTACAATTTTTTAAAAACTTCATGTTGATCCTTTGTCATGTCGACCTAATGATTGCGTCAACCTATTTTGTGCATCGTCATAGTTACTGTCGACCTAAGTGTGGTAAATAACTGTGTTTGCATGTTATTTGCTTTGGGGTCAGTAAATATCAGCTGCAAGATGTCTTTGTAATAAACAAAAGGCTTTTTCCCTCGTACATGTCTGTATAAGAATCTGCATGAACGGTTCCTGCAGCACTTCCAGCTTAGCGCTGTAATAAAGCCGACCTCTACTTTTAATGACATAATTATGTAACTAAATGCCTGACACCGTTAGACGTCTACTAGCAAAACCTCTTTACCCCCTAATCCTATTCTGACGTCAGCAGCTACTGGGAAATGCTGATGAGACAGTGACCGACTAAAGGCCAGACGTAATAGACTTGCAGTTTGCAGGCGCCGGCAAGATTTCAGCAATGTAGCTGCTAGACGTAAAGCAGTAATTGGTTTTGGAGCAACTTTTGTCATCTATTAAATCTAGCATCTGTGTTGCAAAAATCGCGGCGTTCCCACAAATCGCAGGTTACGACAATTCTTAAATCAGATGAGTGAGATCTGCTGCGACAGGAAGTACGGGCTGTCGGGGAAATGTGGCACAAGGGTCCTGTGGCGGGAGGTGGGCAGATCTGACAAGTCATGTGACATCTATATTATGTTGACCAGCTAGCGTTTGCCCGCAGCTACGCTTGCGTGGATGTTTGCTATTGTTTAGTGGAACTACTTTTACAAAGACAGTAGTGCCATCTAATATTGTGATGTGTGTGTTATAGTGTGCGCATTGATCACAAAATTTATTTGTAAACATTATTTACCGTTTTTCCTTCAGGAATTAACACAAAAAGATGCTTGTGGCTACTAACTCATGAGCAAGCCACATAGAGCTGCCTATGGGAGTAGCAGCTGGTCCTGAGATCTATGCCTGCAGCCCTGAGTGTTTGCTCCTGCGACTTGTTGATCGTCATAATGAAGCAGATGCTTGCAGGAAAGTCTAGGCGCTTGAGTTGAAAAGGAAAATTGTTGGGGATAAGGGATATATGTGATAAAAACACAGTCTCACCTGCACCACATCCCGTTAGAATGGGTTGGGGCTGCGTTGCTGGCGTCCGGGATCCCGTCCGCAGAATGCTGGAGGAGGGGGCGGGGGGCGAGCGCAAAAAGCCCCTTGCAGGTTCTATTCCCACTCTATGGGAGTCGTGGACATCCACGAGTGGTAATAGTCCCTTCTAGTCGGAATTTTGTGGGATCGGGATGCAGGGGGAGTTATTGTGACCGTCTGTCACATATCTACTTCCCGTTAGAATCTCTGCCTCAATTAGGATCCTCTGCAGAGCAATCACTTTAAGTCGGGTTCTTTTGCATAACTTGGGCGAAGTCAAGTGCCACAGAAGCATGATCGGAACATCAACTTCCAGTGCAGGGCTATGCGCTGGAAGTCCAGCTGCTCTAACTGAGGTCAGAAATTCCACTCATACAGTCATTGTGGACTTCAGGATCCTGCACACTGCATGCGCTGAGTGTCAAGTGACTGGTTGGTCCTTTATTGCTCATCTCCCCGATGTCACATCAAGATCATACATACCTCCGTTCCTTTCTAGGTCACTAAGCTATCCAGTAGTGAAAACACCATCCAGATTCATCCAGTAGTTCATTGGAGAGAAATGATTACCCTCGGATATAGTTAGTTTATATAATCAGCCTTTTACTCTGTATACATATGGTATCAGTATGATATCCCGGCATATGGTTTCCTGGAGTTCGAAATACTGACGCTGGGATGCCGAACTTGAAAATACAGACGGGGGGTGAGTAAAGGGTGTTCTACCCTCTCCCCACCCCCATAACCCTCCCTACCCGCAGACTAACCCTAACATCCCCGCTTTGTGCCTAACCCCCCCCCCGGATGGGCCTAAACCTAACCCGCCTTCCCTGCTGCCTAAACCTAACCCTCCCACCCTGTAGCCTAACCCTCCGAGGGGGGTGCTTAACCCCCCCTCCCACCATGCAGCATAACCCTAACCCCCTAGGACGCAGCCTAAACTTAACACCCCCCTCCCCCTCTCCACGGCTTATTTCTGCAGCACTTCAGTATTTCTTCGTTCGGGATTCGGGCGCCGGGATCTTGCTCCCTTTTTGGGTGCTTGTGTCGGCATTCAGACTAGTGTCGGGATCCTAGCGTCGGTATTCTGACTGCTGGATTCCCGACAGCTGGTATCCTGCTTCCCGTACATATACATGGTTCTCCTGAGTTACAAGTTCATCAATCAGACAAACCCTTTAGTGCAGGGCTGGCCAAACCGGTCCTCGAGATCTACCAACAGTTCATGTTTTCCAGGCCTCCTGGAGATCTGTAGAATTGTCAGTTGGGAATGAATGCAGCACATCTTAATTAGTAATGACTACACCTGTGCACCAGCTAGGTGATCTGGAAAATGTGTACTGTTGGTAGATCTCGAGGACTGGTTTGGCCAGCCCTGCTTTAGTGTATACCACAGGTTCTTAGACTCTGTCCTCAGGACCCCACACAGTCCATGTTTTGCAGGTCACCTGTAGATTTTTTAAAGAGTGACAGTTGGTGATACACAGTGCAGCTGCCGGGTGACATGGGAAAACGTGAACCGTGTGGGGTCCTGAGGACCGAGATTGAGAACCACTGGTGTATATGAACTGCTGTTGAATACAAGGCCTTAACCTTTTTCCTCTTTCTTATCCTTTCTTATCTTATGAATACAATTTTAAGCAAAATACTGAATTTGTTGTGCAGGATGTTTTATTGTATGTAGCTGCAGAGACCATGTGTTGCCACTAGAGGGTGCTCGAGGATCAGACTTTAATCTTCCGTACTGTTTTGTTAATGTTACAGTTTAATAGAGGCTGTTTCCGATCGTAACTTTCTTACAATTTAATCTATAAGAGGCTGTTTGTGCTGACAGATCAGTTAAACGATTGTACGCACCTGTGTGCCCATAGCGGGCAGACAGCTCATTAAAAGGATTTCTCGCTCCTCTTTATGTTATAAAGATGTTTATGAGCGTCTATAACACTGTAATATGCTTCTGACTAAATCAGGGGAAGCTTTGGGTTTTTATTTTGTTATCGATGCGTAATGTTAAAGGGATTGCTACTCACAGCGGAGGCTCGGGAGGATGCCTCCGAACAATTCACCAGGGTCTGGTGCACTGGCGGCGCTAGAGGCGGGGCTGCAGCGCAGTTCAAAATTCAAATAGGGGAGACATGCCAGCTGCCACCAACTGCCACTCCAAACTGACTGACTGGCAGTTGATGTGGTCGCCTATTTGAATTTTGAACTACGCTCCAACTATGCAGCCGCCACTGGTCTAGTGGCATCCCCGAGGCATTGCATTTCTAATACTGATATACTGTATATTAATCAAACCATGAAATGAATGATTTATCGTTTTATGAAGTCTTTACAATCAGAGAAAGCTATCCATTCACGTGGGTCCTTGACCTTGGAGCTTACAGTTAAATTGCCTGTGTGCACTCGGGCACGTTAATAGAGTGTGAATTCTCTGTGAGAAGAGCTGCTACATATAGAGGATTAATTCAGTATTATCTCTGAGCTTTAATACCATACCCCAGACCTTTGTCTTTGTTTCTTGTTCTCAGCAAAAAGGGGGGTGGGGGTGGGGCACATAACGCATAGGGACTATCCGAACCAAAATGTAAATGTTAACGTTTTTATGTATTTCAATATTGAGGTTTATTTTGTTGTATTTTACTTATGACCACCCTGTGCTTGAATATAAACCTAACACATTCTGTATATGATTGGATGTTGTGTTATGGGAACAATCCATAAGGACACAAGTGGTTTGGGGGGGGGGGGGGGGGGGGATAGGAGTAATTAGCCGCCATCGTAATGAATCATATTCCATAACTCGGGGTCCTTGGGTTAACCCAGTTTCTAGGCTGCTCCGTTTAGTACCCATCCGTTCGGCCATGTAATAATCCTACCTTGACAAGTGCACTGCCCCTGTTTGGACACTAGGTGATGCTAGTAGATCCTGTTTCATTGCTGGCACAGATGATGTTATAATTTTACCTTTCGCTCAGTGATTTATCCCAGGGAAAATAAACCTGCATCTTGTAGAGATTAACGCTAGGTAATTAACTCTTCACATCATGGCTCAAGTGCAGAAACGGGGCGTTCTGATGCGAGATAAACAGGTACTATATATATGAGACTATAAAGGATATATCTGTTGCTGAATACTACGTTTGGCGGATAACACTGCTGCTAGATAGAGCCTGTGTCGTGTAATCACCCCCTGTGACCAGGATAAGACACTGTGTTTGGGTGTCGTGCAGTCCAAGGTTCTATGTGCTGTGTCCGAAGCACGATAAACGTATGACACAAGTCCTATCATTTCTTTCAAGCCTGGGTTTTATTCCCTCAACACATTTTCTCACCTGTTACCAGGAGTAACAACAGACAGAGGAGGGGGGTGCAAATCCCCACCCCTAAATTCCCTTCCGCACACTGAGAATTACCTGTAACCATCCCTGAACCTATCTGGTAATAAAATTCAGAGAATTAGTCACAAGTGTTTGCAAACACATGTTTAGCTGCTGGCCACGTCACTGCTTCTCTGATACAGCAGTCCTAACCTACATAATAGCAGTGCCCACATAGGGCCATGTAATTTGTCACAGTAGGCCTCATGATAAAGGCTATTACTAAAACACTTCCAGACAGAGAGCTAACTTACCCAGGAGCCACCCCCAGGATCTCCCATTGGCACTACAAGGAACAGCATGCCTTCCAAATGCTGCTCCCATTCAATGCCTCTTGCACACAAGCAGACAAACAATTTGGCAGTCGCTCAATCATACCTGGAGATAATTATATATCAGGTGCTGGAAGGGGGAGGGGTCACAGACAAACAACAGACAGAGAGGAGGGGGGTGTTACCAGGAGTCCCAGAAATTGCGTCGTCGCTGTGAATGACAGGTGCCCCTTCTGCAGTCCGATAACCCGCTCTACTCTACACACAGTTGTGGCAACTTCGGTTTCTTGTCATCTTTGTGTCTGTTATGTTTTGTTTTTTTTGTAAGTTTTTATTTTACGTTTTTGATTTTGAAACAGGTTGCTTTAAGTTGTTTGCAGTATAAGAAAATCTGAAGCTAGTTAGTGTAATTGTAACTGGATGGGTTTACGCCGCCACCCATGTCAACTGCCGCGGGGGCATAGCTATCCTTAGCATCAGTAACTGCCTGTCGCTGACTCCTCCTACTGCGCTGCAAGATGTCTGGTCGCTGCCACCAGTAGGTTCCTACACCAGCATGTGAAACGGCTTACTTCCGGTTGTGTGGTCATACCGTACATACAATACAGCATTGAGTGTTACAGCCCATGTCTATTTAATCCGTGTTGATGCATTTAGTCACTGCAGCCTGGGACTTGGTCTTGTTTGCAGAGTCACTATGGCTGGGTACACATTAGCCAGACAAAGCGTCCGACCGGCTGTATGCGCCCATAGAGCGGCTGATTAGGTAAGTATACGCACTTGCCAAACGGCCGCTCGATATGTCGGGCCAGACGTCACAACTGGGCAGGTATTTTACATTTGCTCATCCAACTGTGATGTCCGTTCTTGCAGCTAGTGTATGGGTGGCATATCCGCATTGGCTGTGCTGCAGTGCCAACCCACGACGTCGTTCACTGACCTATCGGGTGTACACAACCGCCGATCCGCTCACGATATGACAAACGAAAAATTGACTAGTGTGTATCCAGCTTATTACTACTTTGGTGCACTGCTTTTAGAAAACTTTTTTTATTTCCATTAAGCGCATAGTAATGAATATCCTGTTTTAGCGGCGCTGTAGCGAGGGGTATTAACCCTCTTAGTGCTGCGGACGCCCGTGTTTGAGGAATGGAGTAATGTTTTGGCAAAATGATGTGCCTCTAGTACACAAGCCTCCGTTTTCTGTAAAGGCGTGTGGACTTCTTATATCCACTGTATGTATTACTCTGGTAGAGTTCTCTGTATAGGCTAAGCTAGTCTGCATGTAATGCTCAGAGTTCCGCTCCAATATCGCGGTTCTAGGTTGCGCTGTGTGGACTAAAAGCTCACCTGAGCAGATTGGCTACAGCACCCATCTAATCAGGAGTTGCAGTCATGAGACGCCTGCATATAGGACATGTGAATCTCATGTCCTGTCAAAATAGGCATAAAATGGTCGCCCATAAACCTCTCCAGTCCCAAATATCTACTAGTTAGCAATAAATAGGAGTCCAGCGCATTAAACTGTTGGACACGTCTTGAGGAGCGTTTCCCAGTTCTTGTACTCTTATAGCCGGTCAGACTGGCAGCGCCATAATTCTGTGTAGTCATTTCCTCCCCTTCTCAGTAGCAGCCATCAGGTTTCACGTTTTTAATTTATTCTGCACGTGAAAAGTTGAGCACTTGAGTTAATTGCGTTGCTTCACAGCTCAGCGGGTCAGTCTGTGTTGTTTTTCTCTAGAACAATTATTGTTGGAAGCAGAACGATTGTAAGATAATAATTAATATACAATTTGGAATGAGAGAATTCAGGTTTGTTCCCCGTTATAATCTTAAAGTGCCGTTGCTGAAAACTTGAGGTCTGTTCTATAACTCCGTGTAGGACTTTCCCTGGTCTCAGTGAGCAGAACTCCTAGTTCTGCTTATTTAGGGATCATTGCTCTGCTCAGTAATCCCTATGTTATGTAGACTGCTTTAGATCTTGGAGGAGAGGATCTGTCTCCTATAAAATGATTCGTAGCGACTTAAAACCGCATGTTATGGCTTCATGATCTTTTTGAAGATTTGCCTTCACTTCATGGCGAGTTCTTTTCTCCGGTTCTCCTGGCGGATTAAAACAAATATTGTTCAACTCTTTGTTTGAGTTATTTAGGATAGTTTGTAGTACCCACACGTAGAACTTCTGATGGCTGTGTTGTTCATTTTAGACCTGTTTGCTTGACATTGACAAACTTGAGCTTGCAACAATGACTTGGACTAAGTAGCATCCAATCAATATTGGATTGTTTTGGTTCCGTCACGTTGTAAGCCCAGTTGCCGGTGTGCGCATTGATCCATGTTGGCGGTGGTTGACTAACGGGAGACAGTGCAACCCCACGATCCAAAGCCGACACCTGTTCAATTTGGCAATCCGAACTACAACAATTACAGCTGAATGGGGGTTTCAGCCGGGAACTACTGAACCATCCTTTTGCCAGAGTCCTCTTGAATTTGATGAGCGAGTTATTTTTATGTATAAAGTGAAATATATATTATTATACAGATGGAGCCTCGCTCATCTTGGCTTCTCTGCTGCACCTAGGTGCACCAAGGCTTATTAGCATAAGACTTTCATCTATTGTTCTCAGCTACAATACAATAAAAGAACAATACATCAGGGGATTAAGTCATTACAGCAGGGGATTAAGGGGGTCATTCTGAGTCGCTCGCTAGCTAGTTTTAGCAGCCGTGCAAACGCTATGCCGCCGCCCACTGGGAGTGTATTTTATCTTAGCAGAAGTGCAAACGGTTGTATCGCAGAGCGGCTACAAATTTTTTTGCGCAGTTTCAGAGTAGCTCTAAACCTACTGAGCGCTTGCGGTCACTTCATACTGTTCAGTTCCGGATTTGACGTCACAAACCCGCCCAGCCACGCCTCCATTTTTTTGGGCACTCCTGCGTTTTTCCGCACACTCCCTGAAAACAGTTAGTTGCCACCCAGAAACGTCAATCACTGTGCGGCAAGCAGTGCGACTGAAAAGCTTCGCTAGACCCTGTGCAAAACGACATCGTTCCTTGTGCCCGTATGTCGCGAGTGCGCATTGTGCTGCATGCGCAGAACTGCCGATATTTAGCCTGATTGCTGCGCTGCGAACAAATTCAGCTAGCGATCAACTCGGAATGACCCCCTAAGTCCGACTGCCCTGGCTCAATTAATCCTATTAAAGGACAAGATAAATATGGCTCTATCTGTGTGTGTATATATATATATATATATATATATATATATATATATATATATATATATTTATTATTATTATTATTATTATTATTATTACAGGTTGAGTATCCCTTATCCAAAATGCTTGGGACCAGAGGTATTTTGGATATCGGATTTTTCCGTATTTTGGAATAATTAGATACCATAATGAGATATCAAGGTGATGGGACCTAAATATAAGCACAGAATACATTTATATTACATATACACCTTATACACACAGCCTGAAGGTAATTTTAGCCAATATTTTTTATAACTTTGTGCATTAAACAAAGTGTGTCTACATTCACACAATTCATTTATGTTTCATATACACCTTATACACACAGCCTGAAGGTCATTTAATACAATACTTTTAATATCTTTGTGTATTAAACAAAGTTTGTGTACATTGAACCATCAAAAAACAAAGGTTTCACTATCTCACTCTCACTCAAAAAAGTCCGTATTTCGGAATATTCCGTATTTCGGAATATTTGGATATGGGATACTCAACCTGTATTATTATTATTATTATTTGCTCATTGGAAAGTACCTATTAGTTCTCCATAACCCTAAACCAAGTGATGATGGAAATGTCTGAGTAACGTCATTTAACAACGATGATGTACATCTATCCAGTTGATTGTATTGGGTATGGTATAGGACTTAAAATTGCATCTGTTTCTCCCGCCCCCTTCCCCCCCCCCAAAAAAAAAGTTTAATTTTGCAGTAACTTTTAATTGGCGCTCCCTGGCAATGTGAGTTATGCAAGTGTTTATTCCAAAGATGGGTTAAAGAGTTTAGTAGTCGTGCAAAAAATAAAATAAAAATACTTCGTTTCTAAAAACTTTGGTTATGGTGTCTGGGATTCCTTAGTGGTCCAGAAGCATGGTCTGTGCCCGCGCGGGTTTACAAAAAACAAAACAAAGTGCGCCAGTTTCTTTACAGTTGGTTAGCATGAGAGTTGGGAGCGTGCACAGCCGCGGTACGCAGAAATTGGGCACGATAGGTGTGTTCATTTCTGCCGGAAAGATATTGTGGCTAATTGGATCAGCCCCAAAGTGCGTCACTCGGTTCCAATCAGAGTTATCAAAGAAATGTTTTAATGTTTGTAGTTTTTTTCCCAGTTTTTTTATTTGCTTCTTATTCTATTTTATATTTTGCTTCAGGACGTGTAAGCGTGTCTTTCATTTTCCCCCCGAGCACGTAGCTGAAAGTGTTACCGTAATTAGTCACTGGGTTGCAGCAGCCCGCTCTGTAGTGTATCGGAGCGTTGTTGTTTTCATGGTTTAGTGATATGCCATTTGTATGGTTTTATCCTCACGCTGCGACGCGAGAGCTATTTGCATGTAGAGTAAACTCAGAGTAGCTATAACGCATCCGCTCTTAATAACACCTATTATTCAGAAACTGTGTGAGGTACAAAAGATTTCTCCGTGGCTGCTGGGAACTTGCAAATCAATCCTCGGAATTTTTCTGCAGAGTTGCCTTTGGCTCGTGCTGGAGAGGGGGGTGGGGGGGGGGGCGTTGGGAGTGTCGGCAGTAAAATGTTGATAATTTAGGGTTAGAAACACCTTGACATAGCAAATCTCTATGGTGCACATGCCGACTGTCAATACTGAGAGTGTTGACGTTATGTCTGTGTTGACCTGCCGTCTATGAAGACATTCAGAGCAATTTGATATTCAGAAAAGACTAAACAAGAGAGCGCAGGCAGACTTAGCAAAATTCACAATTTATTAAAACAGTGATCACAAAATAAGATAATAATAAAATATCCTCATATAGGGAATTAACGCTTACCGCTTCCTTGATGTGAATAAAGCACGCTTTATTCACATCAAGGAAGCGGTAAGCGTTAATTCCCTATATGAGGATATACTAAACCAAACGGAACTGGTGCTCTGTCTATTGGAGGTAACTCACAGATATTTAACACAAATCAACAGTGCACTGACTTTGTATACATGTGACTTTCACTTTGAACAAATTAATACAAGTATGAGACTATTATATGGATAAGATCCGCAGCACTTAAAACACCAGCTGCCTAAAATTTCCAGGATTACTTCATATTGTCATTATACTAGTATACTAGTGCACTCTAAATGTGTGGAATATATGGAGTGGTAGTACGGAATTAATTCATAATCATTTTATTATTATCTTATTTTGTGATCACTGTTTTAATAAATTGTGAATTTTGCTAAGTCTGCCTGCGCTCTCTTGTTTAGTCTTTTCTGTCTCCATTTGTTTAGGGATCGCTAATACCCTATTCCTTTGAGAGCAGCGGGCAGCGTTTCAACATAGGATCAAGGAGGCGCCTCTTTCCCCCCCTTTTTTCAATTTGATATTCTGCTGTCAACTTGTTCTGCCGCAGCTGCTTGCTGTGCCACAGACAATCTATCCACACATTAATAAAGCAGCGTGCTACTTTCTCATACCCTCGGCAGGCCATGAAATATTACTATATAGTGATCAGTAATCTGAGGCTGCCGTGCTGCGACACACCCGTGGCATGCCCACAACCGGCCCCGTTTTTGCATTTTCCCACCACACCGACTCCACCCACGCCTTTGTGCGCTCAGGACATTACTATGTCCTGCATGTCGTGTGCGCAGTTAGGATTTCCTTAACGTTCCGTGCATGCGCTGTAGCAAAATGTCACTCCTCGGGGTATATTCAATTGAAGTCGAAAGCTGCCGTCTGTCGAAAAGACGTCAGTTTTCGACTTTTTAAGGCCGAATCGTGATTCGACCTATTCAATATAACCCAGAATTTTTCGACAAGTCGATAAATTCGACTTGTCAAAAAGCACGTGGATCGGCGGAATAGCCGCCGATCCACGTGCTTGTGTCAAAAACGGGGTCAAAACCGACAGGTTTTGGCCCCCTTTTCAACCATCTCAGTCCGACATAAAAAAATGTCGGACTGAGATGTGGGTCCCGAGAGGGGGGAGAGCCGCAGGGAGACGGGGGACAGCCGCGGGCATACAGGGGAGATCAGCGCTACAGCACGGCACTGCAGCAGGATGTCACACAGCCGCGCCGCTCATGGCAGCTTCCACCCGGCTCCAGCAAGTGAGGTCACACTTGCTGGAGCCGAGCGGACACTGCCGTAAGGTCGGGCGGCTGTGTGACATCCTCCTGCAGCGCTACTGTAACGCTGCTCTCCTCTGTCTGCCCGCGGCTGTCCCCGCTAAAAGTCGAATTGAGATGAGATTCGAATAGGGGTTGTCGGATCCATTCCGACAAATGCATGTCGGAATGGATCCGACGCTAATTGAATATACCCCCTCATCAGCAATGTGTGCAGCTCGGAGTCAGGCGCTTGGTACACTATATTAGTAAACATTGCAGATGGTATTGAAGGGAAGATATGCCTTTTTGCAGATACAAAGATATGCAACAGGGTAGACACACCGGGAGGGGTCAAACAAATGATTAATGACCTAGGTAGGCTTGAGAAATGGTCAAGAACGTGGCAACTACAGTTTAATGCTAAAAAATGCAAAATCATGCACTTGGGTCTCAAAAACCCAAAGGCTAAGTATAGTATCAAGGGTACTATAATGGAAACTACTGAGGAGGAAAGAGATTTAGGAGTCACTATTTCAAGTGACTTGAAGGCAGGAAAGCAATGCAACAAAGCAATGAGAAAGGCAAGTCAGATGCTTGGTTGCATTGGGAGAGGAATCAGTAGCAGGAAAAAAGAAGTGATAATGCCACTGTATAGGTCATTGGTAAGGCCCCATCTGGAATACTGTGTCCAGTTCTGGAGACCCTATCTCCAGAAGGATATAAATACATTAGAGAGTGTACAAAGAAGGGCAACTAAAATGGTGCATGGCCTACATCACAAAACTTACCCGGAAAGGCTAAAAGATCTTAACATGTATAGTTTGGAGGAGAGAAGGGAAAGGGGGGACATGATAGAAACTTTCAAATATATAAAGGGTCTTAACAAAGTTCAGGAGGGAAACATTCTTCAAAGGAAAAGAAGTATTAGAACTCGAGGGCATACATTGAGACTGGAGGGGGGGGAGGTTCAGGGGAAATTTAAGGAAAAATTACTTCACAGAAAGGGTAGTGGATAAGTGGAATAGCCTCCCATCAGAGGTGGTAGAGGCTAAGACTGTAGGGCAATTTAAACATGCTTGGGACAGGCATATGAATATCCTTACAAAGAATCAAGGTTAAAAAAGGGTTGAGATTGCCTAAAGGATAAAATAAAAAAGGGGCAGACTAGATGGGCCAAGTGGTTCTTATCTGCCGTCAAATTCTATGTTTCTATGTAAACTAAGAGCCTGATCAGAGATGTACGCTATTGCAGCAGCAGCTGTGCAATAATATGCAAATGTCGTAGCTGCCGCCGGGATTTGTATTGAGATGCGGCACTGGCGACATCCCTGAACCAAAGCTTACATACAAAGATGCAACCAACAGACATAGATCGGTCAAACTTTGACCTCCTGTGTAACCGTACGGTTGCGCAGCAAGGCTGCTGGAAGTAAGACACCTGAGCCCTTGTAACTGTACGGGATCACAGTCGCAAGCTGTGACACGCCCGTGTTTGTGCCACCACTCTCTGGCTACCTTCCACCAACGGTGCCTGACTGTCAATCACTTTGCAAATCCTCACAGTGACCAAATTTGCAAGAGCACCGCAGTGTATGCGCAGTGTAGCTTAGATGCATACGAAGTGACAAAAAAAAAAAAAAAATGCACCACTGCGTGGAAAAGCGGCATTATGTCAATCACTGAATCAGGCTCTAAGACACGAACTTTGGTAAAAAGAACTCAATCACGGGAATCACTGCCTGTGACGGAACGGGGTCTACTATGGTTTGCCGTTACTCGGGATCCCGACCGGCAGCACCCCAAGCGCAGAACCCCTTGCGGGCTTGCTGCGCTCGCCACGCAGTGGGCACGGTGCTATTTATTCTCCCTCCAGGGGTGTCGTGGACACCCCAAGAGGAAAAATAGTTGTCGGTATGCCGGCTGTCGGGATTCTGGCACCGGTACACCGGCTGTCTGGATCTTGACGGCCGGCACATCAAGTGCAACCCACCTGTCTCACGGGTGTATAAGGAACTCACAGTACACAGACAAAGTAAGCTAGTGTCCATTCCAGCACTCTGCATCGGCCACAAACCGTGTAGTTACTCTTTCCTGCATGGGGTGTCGCTCTCTGCTCTGGTTCTTCTAGCACACTCTGGTCTGTATCTTAGCGTTGAGTACGCTAGTAGCCCCAGAGCAAAGAGCGACACCCCAGACAGGAAAGAGTAACTGCATGGGGGTTGTAGCAGGTGCGTGGGGTTGGGTATGGAATTCCAGCGACCTGGATCCCGATGGTCAGAATACCGACGCCGGGATCCCAGCCGCCAGAATGCCGGCAGCGGGGCGAGCGCTAGATAGCCCCTTGCGGGCTCGCTACGCTCTCCACAGGTTCTATTCCCACTCTATGGGGTGTCATGGACACCCATGAGTGGGAATAGCCCTGGCGCAGCTGGTCTGCATGCTCGGCGGTCGGGATCCCGACCACCGGGATATTATCTACATTCCGGCGCTTGGTGTTAGAATGAACGCTAGTAAACACAAAACAATACGGTGTTTATTACAAATATCCTATCATTGTGATAGAACGGTTAGATTTTCTCCCGATTCCAATCTTTCCACCGGTACGCTACGGGTCTTTCTCTCCGTCATCTTTCTACACATGGGATATTAGTAAGCTGAGAAATATCCCTGTCCGCAGAGGTAATGTGTACAAGGCTTCTCACCATCTCCCGTGCCACATTACGTTCCGCTTGTAATTGACATCTATTTGAGAGCCAGCCTTCATGTCACAGTGTATTGATATCTGGTCCCTCTGAATCCGGTTAGTGCTCACACAGAAGATGGAATTCCAGTTCAATTTGCAGTCAGTATCATTGAAATGACAAATCTCGGCCATGCTAGGAAGCGCATGGTAATTTCTCTATCGTCCTAAGTGGATGCTGGGGTTCCTGAAAGGACCATGGGGAATAGCGGCTCCGCAGGAGACAGGGCACAAAAGTAAAGCTTTTACAGGTCAGGTGGTGTGTACTGGCTCCTCCCCCTATGACCCTCCTCCAGACTCCAGTTAGATTTTTGTGCCCGGCCGAGAAGGGTGCAATTCTAGGTGGCTCTCATAAAGAGCTGCTTAGAGAGTTTAGCTTAGGTTTTTTATTTTACAGTGATTCCTGCTGGCAACAGGATCACTGCAACGAGGGACAGAGGGGAGAAGAAGTGAACTCACCTGCGTGCAGGATGGATTGGCTTCTTGGCTACTGGACATGAAGCTCCAGAGGGACGATCACAGGTACAGCCTGGATGGTCACCGGAGCCACGCCGCCGGCCCCCTCACAGATGCTGAAGCAAGAAGAGGTCCAGAATCGGCGGCTGAAGACTCCTGCAGTCTTCTTAAGGTAGCGCACAGCACTGCAGCTGTGCGCCATTTTCCTCTCAGCACACTTCACACGGCAGTCACTGAGGGTGCAGGGCGCTGGGGGGGGGCGCCCTGGGAGGCAAATGAAAACCTTTAAAAAAGGCTAAAAATACCTCACATATAGCCCCAGAGGCTATATGGAGATATTTACCCCTGCCTAAATGTACTAAATAGCGGGAGACGAGGCCGCCGAAAAAGGGGCGGGGCCTATCTCCTCAGCACACGGCGCCATTTTCTGTCACAGCTCCGCTGGTCAGGAAGGCTCCCAGGTCTCTCCCCTGCACTGCACTACAGAAACAGGGTATAACAGAGAGGGGGGGCAGAATAAATGGCAATATATTAATATAAAAGCAGCTATAAGGGAGCACTTAATCATAAGGCTATCCCTGTCATATATAGCGCTTTTTGGTGTGTGCTGGCAGACTCTCCCTCTGTCTCCCCAAAGGGCTAGTGGGTCCTGTCTTCGTATAGAGCATTCCCTGTGTGTCTGCTGTGTGTCGGTACGTGTGTGTCGACATGTATGAGGACGTTATTGGTGTGGAGGCGGAGCAATTGCCAAATATGAGGATGTCACCTCCTAGGGGGTCGACACCAGAATGGATGCCTTTATTTGTGGAATTACGGGATAGCGTCAACTCGCTTAAGCAGTCGTTTGCCGACATGAGGCGGCCGGACACTCAATTAGTGTCTGTCCAGGCGCCTCAAACACCGTCAGGGGCTGTAAAACGTCCCTTGCCTCAGTCGGTCGACACAGACCCAGACACAGGCACTGATTCCGGTGGTGAAGGTGACGAATCAACCGTATTTTCCAGTAGGGCCACACGTTATATGATTTTGGCAATAAAGGAGATGTTACATTTAGCTGATACTACAGGTACCACTAAACAGGGTATTATGTGGGGTGTGAAAAAACTACCAGTAGTTTTTACCGAATCAGAAGAATTAAATGACGTGTGTGATGAAGCGTGGGGTGCCCCGATAAAAAACTGCTAATTTCAAAGAAGTTATTGGCTTTATACCCTTTCCCGCCAGAGGTTAGGGAGCGCTGGGAAACACCTCCTAGGGTGGACAAAGCGCTAACACGCTTATCAAAACAAGTGGCGTTACCCTCTCCTGAGACGGACGCACTTAAAGATCCATCAGATAGGAGGATGGAAAATATCCAAAAAGGTATATACACACATGCAGGTGTTATACTACGACCAGCTATTGCGACTGCCTGGATGTGCAGTGCTGGGGTAGTTTGGTCAGAGTCCCTGATCAAAAATATTGATACCCTGGACAGGGACAATATTTTACTGTCGTTAGAACAAATAAAGGATGCATTTCTTTATATGCGTGATGCACAGAGAGATATCTGCACACTGGCATCACGGGTAAGTGCTATGTCCATTTCGGCCAGAAGAGCTTTATGGACACGACAGTGGACAGGCGATGCGTAGAGGAGTTATTTGAGGTCGGTCTATCGGATTTGGTGGCCACGGCTACGGCCGGGAAATCCACCTTTCTACCTCAAGTCACTCCCCAACAGAAAAAGGCACCGACCTTTCAACCGCAGCCCTTTCGTTCCTTTAAAAATAAGAGAGCAAAGGGCTATTCATATCTGCCACGAGGCAGAGGACGAGGGAAGAGACAGCAACAGGCAGCTCCTTCCCAGGAACAGAAGCCCTCCCCGGCTTCTACAAAAGCCTCAGCATGACGCTGGGGCTTCGCAAGCGGACTCGGGGGCGGTAGGCGGTCGTCTCAAAAATTACAGCGCGCAGTGGGCTCACTCGCAGGTAAATCCCTGGATCCTGCAGATAATATCTCAGGGGTACAGGTTGAAATTAGAGACAGAGCCACCTCGCCGTTTCCTGAAGTCTGCTTTACCAACGTCCCCCTCAGAAAGGGAGACGGTTTTGGAAGCCATTCACAAGCTGTATTCTCAGCAGGTGATAGTCAAGGTACCTCTTCTACAACAAGGGAAGGGGTATTATTCCACTCTATTTGTGGTACCGAAGCCGGATGGCTCGGTAAGGCCTATTCTAAATCTGAAGTCCTTGAACCTATACATAAAGAAGTTCAAGTTCAAGATGGAGTCACTCAGAGCAGTGATAGCGAACCTGGAAGAAGGGGACTTTATGGTATCCTTGGACATCAAGGATGCGTATCTCCACGTTCCAATTACCCCTCACACCAGGGGTACCTCAGGTTCGTTGTACAAAACTGTCACTATCAGTTTCAGACGCTGCCGTTTGGTTTGTCCACGGCACCTCGGGTCTTTACAAAGGTAATGGCCGAGATAATATTTCTTCTTCGAAGAAAAGGCGTATTAATTATCCCATACTTGGACGATCTCCTAATAAGGGCAAGGTCCAGAGAACAGCTAGAGATGGGTTTAGCACTATCTCAAGAGGTGCTAAAGCAGCACGGATGGATTCTGAATATTCCAAAATCCCAATTAATGCCGACAACTCGTCTGCTGTTCCTGGGGATGATTCTGGACACAGTTCAGAAAAAGGTTTTTCTTCCCGAAGAAAAAGCCAAGGAGTTATCTGACCTGGTCAGGAACCTCCTAAATCCAGGAAAGGTGTCTGTACATCAATGCACAAGAGTCCTGGGAAAAAATGGTAGCTTCTTACGAAGCAATCCCTTTCGGCAGATTCCATGCAAAGGGATCTGTTGGACAAATGGTCAGGGTCGCATCTTCAGATGCACCTGCGGATAACCCTGTCGCCGAGGACAAGGGTATCCCTTCTGTGGTGGTTGCAGGAGGCTCATCTATTGGAGGGCCGCAGATTCGGCATACAGGATTGGATCCTGGTGACCACGGATGCCAGCCTGAGAGGCTGGGGAGCAGTCACACAGGGAAGAAATTTCCAGGGAGTGTGGTCGAGCCTGAAAAAGTCTCTTCACATAAGCATTCTGGAACTAAGAGCAATCTACAATGCTCTAAGCCAGGCGGAACCTCTGCTTCAAGGAAGACCGGTGTTGATCCAGTCGGACAACATCACGGCAGTCGCCCATGTAAACAGACAGGGCGGCACAAGAAGCAGGAGGGCAATGGCAGAAGCTGCCAGGATCCTTCGCTGGGCGGAGAATCACGTGATAGCACTGTCAGCAGTATTCATCCCGGGCGTGGACAACTGGGAAGCAGACTTCCTCAGCAGACACGACCTTCACCCGGGAGAGTGGGGACTTCATCCAGAAGTTTTCCACATGCTATTAAACCGTTGGGTAAAACCAATGGTGGACATGATGGCGTCTCGCCTCAACAAAACACTGGACAGGTATTGCGCCAGGTCAAGAGATCCGCAGGCAATAGCTGTGGACGCGCTGGTAACACCTTGGGTGTACCAGTCGGTATATGTGTTTCCTCCTCTGCCTCTCATACCAAAGGTATTGAGGATTATACGGCAAAGAGGAGTAAGACTAGTGGCTCCGGATTGGCCAAGAAGGACTTGGTACCCGGAACTTCAAGAGATGGTCACGGACGATCCGTGGCCTCTACTTCTGAGAAGGGACCTGCTTCAGCAGGGTCCTTGTCTTTTTCAAGACTTACCGCGGCTGCGTTTGACGGCATGGCGTTGAATGCCAGATCCTAAAAGGAAAAGGCATTCCAGAAGAAGTCATTCCTACCTTGATAAAGGCAAGGAAGGAAGTCACCGCGAAGCATTATCGCCGTATTTGGCGAAAATATGTTGCGTGGTGCGAGCAGCGGAGTGCTCCGATGGAGGAATTTCAACTGGGTCGTTTTCCTACATTTCCTGCAATCAGGATTGTCTATGGGTCTCAAATTGGGATCTATTAAGGTTCAAATTTCGGCCCTATCAATATTCTTCCACAAAGAATTGGCCTCAGTCCCTGAGGTCCAGATTTTTATCAAAGGAGTACTGCATATACAGCCTCCTGTGGTGCCTAAGGTGGCACCGTGGGATCTAAATGTAGTTTTAGATTTCCTCAAATCCAATCGGTTTGAACCACTAAAGAATGTGGATTTGAAATATCTCACATGGAAAGTGACTATGTTACTGGCCCTGGCTTCGGCCGGGAGAGTATCTGAACTGGCGGCTTTGTCTTATAAAAGCCCTTATTTAATTTTCCATTCGACATAGGGCAGAGCTGCGGACGCGTCCGCATTTTCTCCCTAAGGTGGTATCAGCGTTTCACCTGAACCAGCCTATTGTAGTGCCTGCGGCTACAGACGACTTGAAGGACTCCAAGTTGTTGGACGTTGTCAGAGCCTTAAAAATATACATTTAAAGGACGGCTGGAGTCAGAAAATCTGACTCGCTGTTTATACTGTATGCACCCAACAAGTTGGGTGCACCTGCTTCTAAGCAGTCGATTGCTCGTTGGTTTTGTAACAAAATTCAACTTGTACATTCTGTGGCAGGCCTGCCACAGCCTAAATCTGTTAAGGCCCATTCCGCAAGGAAGGTGGGCTCATCTTGGGCGGCTGCCCGAGGGGTCTCGGCATTACAACTCTGCCGAGCAGCTTCGTGGTCAGGGGAGAACACGTTTGTAAATTTTTACAAATTTGATACCCTGGCAAAGGAGGACCTGGAGTTCTCTCATTCGGTGCTGCAGAGTCATCCGCACTCTCCCGCCCGTTTGGGAGCTTTGGTATAATCCCCATGGTCCTTTCAGGAACCCCAGCATCCACTTAGGACGATAGAGAAAATAAGAATTTACTTACCGATAATTCTATTTCTCGGAGTCCGTAGTGGATGCTGGGCGCCCATCCCAAGTGCGGATTATCTGCAATACTTGTACATAGTTATTGTTAACTAATTCGGGTTATTGTTTAGGAAGCCATCTTTCAGAGGCTCCTCTGTTATCATACTGTTAACTGGGTTTAGATCACAAGTTGTACGGTGTGATTGGTGTGGCTGGTATGAGTCTTACCCGGGATTCAAAATCCTCCCTTATTGTGTACGCTCGTCCGGGCACAGTACCTAACTGGAGTCTGGAGGAGGGTCATAGGGGGAGGAGCCAGTACACACCACCTGACCTGTAAAAGCTTTACTTTTGTGCCCTGTCTCCTGCGGAGCCGCTATTCCCCATGGTCCTTTCAGGAACCCCAGCATCCACTACGGACTCCGAGAAATAGAATTATCGGTAAGTAAATTCTTATTTTATTCTGCATTATGGCGTCCTATATTATTACGTAGCTTTCACAGGCGCCAGAAGCGGCCCTAATAGTGCGGGGATACTGTGGAAATAAACCTTTTTGCTGCAGTTGTGGAGATTCCATTTCGAGAAAATGTTGGAGGTCGGAGAAATAGTGTCTTCGCTATCAGCCGCAATGGGTTCTTCAGACAAATGACCGGCCTGTTTGTGACGGGGCCGCGGCCCATTCAGGAAAAAAAGCTTCATAACTTAATGTAGAAGGGGCAGGTGTCTCCAAAAGGTAGGAGTCGTTAAAATGAATAGCAAGCCAGTTATTATAGGATGCCACAGCCCAAATTCCTTTCTCACCCCGTTCCAGCGCACTGTTATACCAGCTCTGTGCCCCAAGCACGGTATTTATATCAGACTAATGCATTTATTGCATCCTCTGGGATTAGTCCAGCAGCTATAGAGCCCCCTCTGCTAGGGCTTAGGTTTAGGCACCACCGGGTAGGGTTAGGGTTAGGCTGGGGGTGGGGTGGGAGGGTTGGGTTTAGGCTGCTAGAAGGGACGGCTAGGGTTAGTTGGACAGTGGGGATATACTTACCGTCTCCTGTCGGGATTCTGGTCATCGGGATGCCGCAGCAGTCATCCCAACCATTGGCATTTGAATACCTACCTGACCGTGCGAGGGGGCTGCACAGTGCTACAAGCCCACGTACTGCCCTTTCCTCTGTTTAAGTGGGCAGATCCAGGAGGCAGGCAGGCATCTTGTTCATACGGATGAGATGCTGTGACTTATTAGCAAGCACTATTTCTCTAGAGCACTATGTAAGGGTTAATAAAAATGTTATTTTTTTTTTATTTTCTGAAATCCTGTTTAAGGGAGGGTGTAAAAAAACAAAACCGTGTACCACTTATGCAAGTGTCATGACTTCACTGCGGCGTGGAGTGGGGTGCATAATGATCTATATTGCTTTCAGCGTGGCTTAAAGAGTGTGTACTTCCCGAGTAGAGAGGCCAATCACAGGATCAGGATCGACGGATGCCGGGATTTGCGGGATTAGGCTTGCGAAAGCGCACTTTTGTTTTATTGCTGTGCAGCGCTGATCACATCACTTAGATGCTGTGTAGCTCTGCGCACGACGTGACGTCAGACAGGTAACGCTGCGCAGCCCCACTCTAGCCATGCTCTGTATTTTCATACTGTGTTGTTGGGCTGGCTGGGGGCCATGAAAGAAAGTTATTTTATTCCTGTGGTGAGCTGGAGGGGGAAGGGGGCATAAAAGTTGTATTTTGTGTCTGGTGGGGCTGCTGAGCTATATTTCCATTGATCAACTCAATTTTGGGAATCCTGGTATTGAGTTTTCTTTTTTTTTTTTTTTTTTTCAATCCTGGGAATGAAAAAATAAAGTAGTATTGGCTTCCCTATTCCTAAGGGGAGGTAGCATTGAAAGCCGCTCTGTCTATTACACCTCATAAGGCACTATTCACTATCGCTATATCAAAAGTGACAGAGCCTCTTGCAAATGTGTGTGTGCATATGTATGTGTACATATATATATATGTATGTGTGTACGTATGTATGTATGTATATGTATATATATGTGTGTGTGTGTGTATAGATTACAGGAGTTTTCAACTTTAGGATAAACACCCCTATTTCTCTGACGTCCTAGTGGATGCTGGGAACTCCGTAAGGACCATGGGGAATAGACGGCTCCGCAGGAGACTGGGCACATCTAAAGAAAGCTTTAGGACTACCTGGTGTGCACTGGCTCCTCCCACTATGACCCTCCTCCAAGCCTCAGTTAGATTTCTGTGCCCGGCTGAGCTGGATGCACACTAGGGGCTCTCCTGAGCTCCTAGAAAGAAAGTATATTTTAGGTTTTTTATTTTACAGTGAGACCTGCTGGCAACAGGCTCACTGCACCGAGGGACTAAGGGGAGAAGAAGCGAACCTACCTAAGTGGTGGTAGCTTGGGCTTCTTAGGCTACTGGACACCATTCGCTCCAGAGGGATCGCACACAGGACCCGACCTCGTCGTCCGTTCCCGGAGCCGCGCCGCCGTCCCCCTTACAGAGCCAGAAGCAAGAAGGTCCGGAAAATCGGCGGCTGAAGACTTCTGTCTTCTCCAAGGTAGCGCACAGCACTGCAGCTGTGCGCCATTGCTCCTCATGCACACCACACACTGCGGTCACTGATGGGTGCAGGGTGCTGGGGGGGGGCGCCCTGAGCAGCAATAAATAACACCTTGGCTGGCAAACTGACACCATATATAGCCCCAGAGGCTATATAGGTGTATATTAACCCCTGCCAGAAATTTTAAAATAGCGGGAGAAAGCCCGCCGAAAAAGGGGCGGAGCCATCTCCCTCAGCACACTGGCGCCATTTTCCCTCACAGCTCCGCTGGAAGGATCGCTCCCTGGCTCTCCCCTGCAGTCTACACTACAGAAAGGGTAAAAAAGAGAGGAGGGGCACAAATTTAGGCGCAGTATAATATATATATATATGCAGCTATAAGGGGAAAACACTCTTTATAGGTGATATCCCTGTGGTATATAGCGCTCTGGTGTGTGCTGGCACACTCTCCCTCTGTCTCCCCAAAGAGCTTTGTGGGGTCCTGTCCTCTGTCAGAGCATTCCCTGTGTGTGTGCTGTGTGTCGGTACCGCTGTGTCGACATGTATGATGAGGAAAATGATGTGGAGGCAGAGCAAATACCTGTAAGTGTGTTGTCACCCCCTGAGGGGTCGACACCTGTGTGGATGGACTTATGGAAGGAATTACGTGACAGTGTCAGCTCCTTACATAAAAGGTTTGACGACATAGGAGAGCCGGCTACTCAGCTTGTGACTGTTCCAGCGTCTCAAATGTCATCAGGGGCTTTAAAACGCCTGCTACCTCAGATGGCAGACACAGATGTCGACACGGATACCGACTCCAGTGTCGACGACGATGAGACTAGTGAACCCTCCAATAGGTCCACCCGTTACATGATTGAGGCAATGAAAAATGTATTACACATTTCTGATAGTACCCCAGGTACCACAAAAAAGGGTATTATGTTCGGTGAGAAAAAACTACCAGTAGTTTTTCCTGCATCTGAGGAATTAAATGAGGTGTGTGAGGAAGCCTGGACTTCCCCCGATAAGAAATTGATAATTTCTAAACGGTTATTGGCAGCGTACCCTTTCCCGCCAGAGGATAGGTCACGTTGGGAAACATCCCCTAGGGTAGATAAAGCGCTTACACGTTTATCAAAACAAGTGGCACTACCGTCTCCGGATACGGCCGCCCTAAAGGATCCTGCTGATAGAAAGCAGGAAGCTACCCTAAAAGCTATATATACACACACGGGCATTATATTGCGACCAGCGATTGCATCAGCATGGATGTGCAGTGCTACTGCTGCGTGGTCAGATTCCCTGTCGGATAATATTGATACCCTGGATAGGGACAATATTTTGCTGACAGTAGAGCATATAAAAGACGCTGTCTTATACATGCGTGATGCACAGAGGGATATTTGCCGGCTGGCATCAAAAATAAGCGCAATGTCCATAGCCGCCAGAAGGGGGTTATGGACTCGGCAGTGGTCAGGTGATGCCGATTCAAGAAAGCACCGTATTATCAAGTACAGTCCTTTCGGCCCCAAAAGCACAAGAGGGCTCGAGGCGCGTCCTTTCTGCCGAGAGGCAAAGGTAGAGGGAAAAAGCTGCAGCATACAGCCAGTTCCCTAGAGCAAAAGTCCTCCCCCGCGTCCGGTAAGTCCACAGCATGACGCTGGGGCTTCACAGGCGGACCCGGGTACGGTGGGGGCCCGTCTCAGAAATTTCAGCACACAGTGGGCTCTCTCACAGGTGGATCCCTGGACCCTTCAAGTAGTATCTCAGGGGTACAGGCTGGAATTCGAGACGTTCCCCCCCCCCCCCCCCCCCCGCCGTTTTCTAAAATCTGCCTTACCAGCAACTCCTTCTGCCAGGGAGGCAGTGTTGGTGGCTATCCAAAAACTGTATTCACAGCAAGTGATTGTCAAGGTACCCCTCCTTTAGCAAGGAAAGGGTTACTATTCCACAATGTTTGTGGTACCGAAACCGGACGGTTCGGTGAGGCCCATCTTAAATTTAAAATCCTTGAACACTTATATCAAAAGGTTCAAGTTGAAGATGGAATCGCTCAGGGCGGTTATTGCGAGCCTGGACGAGGGGGATTACATGGTCTCCCTGGACATCAAGGATGCGTACCTACATGTCCCCATTTATCCCCCTCATCAGGAGTACCTCAGATTTGTGGTACAGGACTGTCACTATCAGTTCCAGACGCTGCCGTTGGGGTTATCCACGGCACCGAGGGTCTTTACCAAGGTAATGGCCGAAATGATGATACTCCTTCGCAAGAAGGGAGTTTTAATTATCCCGTACTTGGACGATCTCCTGATAAAGGCGAGGTCCAAGGAACAGTTGGTAGTGGGGGTAGCACTTTCTCGGGAAGTGCTACAACAGCACGGCTGGATTCTCAATATTCCAAAGTCACAGCTGGTCCCGACGACACGTCTTCTGTTCCTGGGAATGATTCTGGACACAGACCAGAAAAAAGTTTCTTCCAGTGGAAAAAGCCGAGGAGTTGTCATCTCTGGTCAGAGACCTCCTAAAACCGGGACAGGTGTCGGTACATCAATGCACACGAGTCCTGGGAAAAATGGTAGCTTCGTACGAAGCAATTCCATTCGGAAGGTTCCACGCAAGGACTTTCCAGTGGGACCTATTGGACAAATGGTCCGGGGTCCCATCTCCAGATGCAACAGCGGATAACCCTGTCGGCAAGGACCAGGGTGTCGCTGCTGTGGTGGCTGCAGAGGGCTCATCTACTAGAGGGCCGCAGATTCGGAATACAGGACTGGGTCCTGGTGACCACGGATGCCAGCCTTCGGGGCTGGGGGGCAGTCGCACAGGGAAGAAATTTCCAAGGACTGTGGTCAAATCAGGAGATTTCGCTTCACATAAATATTCTGGAGCTAAGGGCCATTTACAATGCCCTAAGCCAAGCAAGGCCCCTGCTTCAAAACCAGCCGGTACTGATTCAATCAGACAACATCACGGCGGTCGCCCATGTAAACAGACAGGGCGGCACAAGAAGCAGGAGGGCAATGGCAGAAGCCACAAGGATTCTCCGATGGGCGGAAAATCATGTGTTAGCACTGACAGCAGTGTTCATTCCGGGAGTGGACAACTGGGAAGCAGACTTCCTCAGCAGGCACGACCTCCACCCGGGAGAATGGGGACTTCATCCAGAAGTCTTCCAAATGCTGGTAAACCGGTGGGAAAGACCACAGGTGGACATGATGGCGTCCCGCCTCAACAAAAAGCTAAAAAAATATTGCGCCAGGTCAAGGGACCCTCAGGCGATCGCTGTGGACGCTCTAGTAACACCGTGGGTGTACCAGTCGGTTTATGTGTTTCCTCCTCTGCCTCTCATTCCCAAGGTACTGAGAATAATACGAAGGCGAGGAGTGAAAACTATACTCGTGGTTCCGGATTGGCCAAGAAGAGCTTGGTACCCGGAACTTCAAGAGATGCTTTCAGAGGACCCTTGGCCTCTGCCGCTCAGACAGGACCTGCTGCAGCAGGGGCCCTGTCTGTTCCAAGACTTACCGCGGCTGCGTTTGACGGCATGGCGGTTGAACACCGGATCCTGAAGGAAAAGGGCATTCCGGAGGAAGTCATCCCTACCCTGATCAAAGCCAGGAAGGATGTCACCGCAAAACATTATCACCGCATTTGCCGAAAATATGTTGCTTGGTGTGAGGCCAGGAAGGCCCCAACGGAGGAATTTCAACTGGGTCGATTCCTGCATTTCCTGCAAGCTGGGGTGACGTTGGGCCTCAAATTGGGGTCCATTAAGGTCCAGATTTCGGCCCTGGCGATTGTCTTCCAGAAAGAACTGGCTTCCCTGCCTGAAGTTCAGACTTTTGTCAAGGGAGTTCTGCATATTCAGCCTCCTTTTGTGCCCCCAGTGGCACCTTGGGATCTCAATGTTGTTTTGGAGTTCCTGAAATCACATTGGTTTGAACCACTTAAGACTGTGGATTTGAAATATCTCACGTGGAAAGTGGTCATGCTGTTGGCCCTGGCTTCGGCCAGGCGTGTGTCAGAATTGGCGGCTTTGTCCTATAAAAGCCCTTATCTGATTTTCCATATGGATAGGGCAGAATTGAGGACTCGTCCTCAGTTTCTCCCGAAGGTGGTATCAGCGTTTCACTTGAACCAGCCTATTGTGGTGCCTGCGGCTGCTGGGAACTTGGAGGATTCCAAGTTACTGGACGTAGTCAGGGCCCTGAAAATTTATGTTTCCAGGACGGCTGGAGTCAGGAAAACTGACTCGCTGTTTATCCTGTATGCACCCAACAAACTGGGTGCTCCTGCTTCTAAGCAGACTGTCGCGCGCTGGATTTGTAGCACTATTCAGCTGGCGCATTCTGCGGTGGGACTACCGCAGCCTAAATCTGTAAAAGCCCATTCCACAAGGAAGGTGGGCTCATCTTGGGCGGCTGCCCGAGGGGTCTCGGCTTTACAACCTTGCCGAGCTGCTACTTGGTCAGGGGCAAACACGTTTGCAAAATTCTACAAATTTGATACACTGGCTGAGGAGGACCTTAAGTTTTCTCATTCGGTGTTGCAGAGTCGTCCGCACTCTCCCGCCCGTTTGGGAGCTTTGGTATAATCCCCATGGTCCTTACGGAGTTCCCAGCATCCACTAGGACGTCAGAGAAAATAAGAATTTACTCACCGGTAATTCTATTTCTCGTAGTCCGTAGTGGATGCTGGGCGCCTATCCCAAGTGCGGATTGTCTGCAATACTTGAAAATAGTTATTGTTACACAAATCGGGTTATTATTGCGAGCCATCTGTTCAGAGGCTCCTTTTGTTATCATACTGTTAACCGGGGTTCCTATCACGAGTTATACGGTGTGATTGGTGTGGCTGGTATGAGTCTTACCCGGGATTCAAAATCCTTCCTTATTGTGTCAGCTCTTCCGGGCACAGTGTCCTAACTGAGGCTTGGAGGAGGGTCATAGGGGGAGGAGCCAGTGCACACCAGATAGTCCTAAATCTTTCTTTAGATGTGCCCAGTCTCCTGCGGAGCCGTCTATTCCCAATGGTCCTTACGGAGTTCCCAGCATCCACTACGGACTACGAGAAATAGATTTACCGGTGAGTAAATTCTTATTTTCCACACAACAGAAATTCACCGAGCCCCCCCCCCCTTCCCCCTAGAGCTGGATGGGGGCTGCTTGCACCAAAACAAAACATCACTCTGCACCTTTTAGGCTCTACATGTTGAATGATATACTCCTGTTTTCTGGCCAGTGTATACAGGGAAACCTGTTCTCCAGCTGTTGAGAAACTACTAGTCCCATCATGCACACAGGGGGGTCCACAGGGTGTCTACACTTCTGTATGGGGGCATGCGTTGGCTTGAGACTGTATTTTATAGGAAGGAAATAATCCATCTGTATTCATCTGGCGTCTATGGAAATGCATGTAACATCCGACTCTCACCGGGGCTGGCAGGTGCTGCCTGTATACGTGTACGGAGCTATGTAAATAGGATGGAGATTCTGTTTTTGGCTGAAGGTGAGCGGCGGATGGTTTTTGTATGGGAACAGAGCGGTACGGGAATTCTCCTGAGAAATGCTTTGGATTACTCTGCTTGTTGACGGCTGAATAACAAGACATAAAAATGTGTGTCTAGTCCTCCCAATAACCAGAGTAAATACCCGGAACAGCAATTTTACAGCCTCGTGGATGAACTTGAGAAATGAATTCCGTGTGATTAATCTACTCCATTCCTTCTGTTATCTCCTAATTCTACAGTTCCACGGCATGTATTAATGCGGGTCTATCAGAGTCTCCTTTGTCTGTATCTTATTGCGTATATGCACTTGCGTTTCTATAATGGGTGCAGTGTGCGGGCCCCTGAGTCTAGAGGGGGCCCCCACCGCACACACTGCACCCATTTTTAAAATACTCACCCCTCCTAAGTCCAGCGCCGGCATCCGCAGCTCTGTTAAAACACAGTGAAAATGGCTCAGTTGCCATTTTCACGGACTTCTGCGCATGCGCAGTAGAGAAATCTCAGGGAAAATGGCCGCCGCACCATTTTCCCGGATATCTGCACATGCGCAGTAGAGTCTGAGCCCTCTAGTGCTCAGATTCTACAGGGCTCCGGGCATAGAGGAGGGGGCCCGAACGGAGGAGGCTGAACACGGGCCGCCTCCTCTCTTAAAACGCCCCTGCGTAGCTGTATACATTCTGCTATGAGTATACATCAAATCAGGACTCACAGCGCTGCCTCCGATATCGCTGCTTTGTTTGACTCCGCCCCTAAATGGGCACTGTGTGGGCGATCATGTTGAGTAATAGAAAAAAAATATTTAACTTATGCAAGTTTACAAATGCATATGTACAGGCTGTGCGTGCTTTGCCAGCGGCTAGATCCCTGGCGGTCAGCTTACCGACGCTAGGATACCGGCTGCTAGAATGCCGACAGGGAGGCGAGCGCAATGAAGACTCTTGCGGGCTCGGTGGCTCGCTGCGCTTGCCACAGGTTCTATTCCCAATCTATGGGTGTCGTGGACACCCACGAGTGGGAGTAGCCACTGTTAGCCGTGATTCCGGCTGGCAGTATTGTCAGTGGTCGGGGATTCCGGCGTCTGTATTCTGACCGTTGGGATCCTGACTGCCGGCATTCTAACTACATTCCGTATATACAAGTTTTCAGAAGTTTGTCAGTCCGACAGGCATTACATCCAGGCCCTAGTTGGTGCAGAGCTTAATAGTCTTGATGGCAGTTTGTGTACGATATTCACATACAGATGTGTCCACTTACTTCTAGCTTCTGTGCACGTGACTTGGGAGCGCCTAGCATCTTTTTGTGCGACTTTTTCCATTAAAATGGATATTGTTGGCAAATTGATGCAAATAGGACGCACAAGCAGCTTATGCTGATTAAAATGATATGCGACATGCCTATATTCTGTTTGCGACCGCATCTGCATACAAAATTATACGTTACAGTATTTGTCTAGCGTCCTTGAGGATGCTGGGACTCCGTAAGGACCATGGGGAATAGACGGGCTCCGCAGAAGATAGGGCACTTTAAGAAAGCTTTGGATTCTGGGTGTGCACTGGCTCCTCCCTCTATGCCCCTCCTCCAGACCTCAATTTTACACTGTGCCCAGAGGGAAATGGGTGCACTGCAGGGAGCTCCCCTGATTTCTCTGCCTAGAAAGCATTTTTGTTTGGATTTTTTCTATATTTTTACAGGGAGCACTGCTGGCAACAGGCTCCCTGCATCGAGGGACTGAGGAGAGAGGGGCAGACCTTCTTAAATGATAGGCTCTGCTTCCTTGGCTACTGGACACCATTAGCTCCAGAGGGGGTGAACACAGGTTCGTCCTGGGCGTTCACTCCCAGAGCCGCGCCGCCGTTCTCCTCACAGAGCCAGAAGAAAAGAAGTCAGAAGACGTCTCAGGCGGCAGAAGCCTTCAGAGCATCACTGAGGTAACGCACAGCACCGCAGCTGTTCGTCATTGCTCCCATACACCTCACACACTCCGGTCACTGTATGGGTGCAGGGCGCAGGGGGGGCGCCCTGGGCAGTAATATAACCTCTCTCTTATGGCAAAAGACGATATACATGTACAGGTGGGCACTGTACATGTATATAAAAGAGCCCCCGCCATTTTTTAATAACTTTGAGCGGGACAGAAGCCCGCCGCCGAGGGGGCGGGGCTTCTCCCTCAGCACTCACCAGCGCCATTTTCTCTCCACAGCACCGCTGAGAGGAAGCTCCCCGAACTCTCCCCTGCTTTACACACGGTGAAAGGGGGTTTGAAGGAGAGGGGGGGGGGGGCACATAATTGGCGTTCTATTACTACTCAGCGCTTCTGGAGAAGGGCATTCTGTGTTTTTTTTTTTTTCCAGGGGTATAGCGCTGGGGTGTGTGCTGGCATACTCTCTCTCTGTCTCTCCAAGGGGCCTTAAAGGGGATACTGTCTTCAGAAAAGAGTTTCCCGGTGTGTGTGAAGTGTGTCTGTACGCGTGTGTCGACATGTTTGACGAGGAAGGCTCACTTAATGTGGAGGGGGAGTGCTTGAATGTCATGTCGCCGTCGGCAACGCCGACACCGGAATGGGTGGATATGCTGAATGTCTTAAATGCAAATGTCCATCTATTGCATAAAAGGTTAGACAAGGCTGAAGCTAGGGATCAGTCAGGTAGCCAGACCATACCTGTCCCTGTGGCGCCAGGACCTTCGGGGTCTCAGAAGCGCACCATATCCCAGATCGATGACACAGATACTGACACGGATACTGACTCTAGTGTCGACTATGAAGATGCAAAATTACAGCCGAGGGTGGTAAAAGGTATTCGGTACATGATTATTGCCATTAAAGAGGTTTTGCATATTACTGAGGAACCCCCTGTCCCTGACACGAGGGTACACAGGGTAGCAGGCACTTAACAGAGGGGAAGAGCTTTTTTTCTGAGGAAAAAAGTGAAGACTTCAAGGGCAGCAGCAGTGTTACATGTCAGTGGACATTCACGGCTGCAGCTCCGGCTCTCCCCAGCGGCGCTGTACACTCCCGAGCATTGGTTGCTGGGTAACTACAGTAGGAGGCTCCGGTTTTCTTCTTGTCAGGCACACACGACGGAGGCTCTCCGGGATCACGTGGCCGCACTTCGGGAGGTGGTAAGTGGGTCCCGCTTGCGGGACCCGGTCTATATCGCGATCCGGCGCGGTCAGTGGGAGGTGGGCCGCGCGCGCTGGCGGTGGACACTGTGGCAGTACAGGCGATCCCACTAGATCACCAGGGCATGGGCGCAGGTCAGGTTTTCTCTATAAACCGTTTTATTAGAGCCCGCAGTACCCGGTGGTTTTGCCAGCAGGGGGATAGAGCTTGGACCTGAAGCCCCTCCCCCAGCCCGCCATTTTCTGCAAATGTTCCCGCCCTGGAGCTGCATATCTGTCTCTCCCTCACTCCCTGGCAGTGTCTGCGGCGCCATTACTCCTCAGCTCACTGTTCCTGGGAATGCTTGGGCAAATCCTCCTATGTAAAGCCGCCTGGTTGTCAGCGCTGTGACTTTACAAGACACTTAAGTATTCTACCTGCCTTTTTAGTCCGTGTTAGTTAAGAAAGAGTGCACTTAGTCAGGGTTTCCTAGTACAATTACCCTGTGATATACATCCAGTTCTTACTGTGTACTGTTATATCTATTTGTTATATAGCTGTGTAAGCTAGTCCAGTGCAGTATTATTGTTAGTAATAACCTCTGCATTGTACAGTCTGTGACTATATGTGTGTGCATTGATAGCTGAGTGGTGTCCATTTCGTGTCTTTCACTCAACCTGCTATCCCTATATTCTATAACCTGAGGGGGCTTGGTGCGTCAGATTTTATCTAATATAGGATTTTCACAAAGATATACTGTATTACGTATTTTTCTTTGTGATTTAGTCACCATATCTTTCCTTTATCTCTGCTGGTGCTGACTACACTGCGCAGGGGTTTGGGCTAGAGGTATTGTGCTGCTGACAAATTGTACGGTTATTACCTGATACTGCAAGTTATATCATGTCTGCTTCTGAGGGTAACGGTTCTGGGGCTGAACACACTGTTGGTGTTGCTAAAGCCGCAGATACCTATGAGGAGAATATAGCAGCTTTGGGCTCTGGTTCTGGGGGCTCCTTGCCCCCCAGTGGGACGGTGGCAACGGAGGCAAATAATGACCCGCCGTGGGCCGCTTTTTCCACGCTTCTGCAATCGCTAGTTCATAAACTAACACCCCCTGTGGGACCCCCAATGCCGCTACAACCGTTTGTGGTCCCTGCAGCTAACCCGCCGTGGGCGGACGATTTATCTGCTCAATTAAAGAAGTTGAACCAGTCCCTGACTACTAAAAAGTCTGACCGTCGCTCGCCTACGTCCAAGGGGTCCTCTAAGCGAGTGCTTGTCTCCTCACAATCCACTGCTGTCACTGACACCTCGTCGGATGAAGACGGCACTTACACTGACCCCACAGGTTCTGACTCAGATACGGCTGATGGGGAGGGTGGTTCACATGTGGATGTTCCTGATATTTTGAAGGCTGTTAAATTAATTTTACAGATTACGGATGATCCCGAGCCATCCGTTCCTCCTAAGAAACCAGATAGGTTTAAGCGTCAGAAGGTGATTAAACAAGTTTTACCTCACTCTGACCACCTAATTGATATACGTCAGGAACCCTGGGAAAACCTGGGTACGAAGTTTGTGCCTCAAAAGAAGATGCTGGCTCTCTATCCCCTCACGCCGGAGCTGTCTAAGAATTGGGAAACGCCTTCTCCAGTGGACTCGCATGTGGCTAGCATGGTGGTTTCCTCAGCTCTACCGGTCACCACCGTCACGTCTCTAAAAGAGCCTACGGATAAACGTGTGGAGGGTTGTCTTAAATCGATTTACACCCTCACGGGTGCTGCACAAAGGCCCACTATTGCAGCTACTTGGGCTGCAGAGGCCATTGAAGCATGGGCCTTGGAGTTAGATGCTGAAATCTCCTCTGACCATACTAGACAAGGCTAGTCTTATATTGTCACAGCTTCTCGTTATATTAAAGAGGCGGCTTCTGATGCCGATATCCTTGCAGCCAAGGCCTCTACTACGTCAGTCCTGGCTCGCCAGATATTGTGGCTGAGATCCTGGTCTGTGGATCTGGACTCTAGAAAAACCCTGGAGGTACTCCCTTTTAAGGGAGATATTCTGTTTGGGGAGGACTTGAATAAGATAGTGGCTGACTTGGCTGCTGCCAAAACTGCCTGTCTGCCAAGTACTGCTGCTTCAGCGTCGAAGGCTAAAGGTACTTCTTTTCGCCCCTTTCGTCCTTCAGGTAAAGCAAAAGGTCAGGCGTACAACAAGCAGGCCCGCACTTCTAAACCTGGTAAGCCTAAGCCCAACAGAGCCTGGTCGGCCCGTCTGCCGGCTTCCAAGACAGATAAGCCTGCCGCATGACGGGGCGGGCCTCCCTCTGGGGGATCCCAGGGTAGGGGGCAGGCTTCTAGGGTATACCCAGGAATGGTTGAAGACCACTTCAGATGCCTGGGTACGGGAAGTCGTCACTCGAGTTTACGCCATTGCCTTCAAAAACCGTCCCCCTCATCGATTTTGCCAGACAGATGTCCCGTTGGACGAGACAAAGGCAAACACTCTACATTCGATGGTACAGACCCTCCTGGATACAGGTGTCGTAGTACAGGTGCCCCTTGCTCAGAGGGGCCGGGGGTACTATTCTCCGCTGTTTCTAGTCCCAAAACCGAATGGGTCATCCTGGCCCATTCTCAACCTCAAGGCATTGAACAGGTTTGTGAAGGTTTCCAAGTTCCGAATGGAAACCCTTCGCTCTATAGTTCTGGCCTTGTAACCTGGGGACTTCATGGTCTCCCTGGATATACAGGATGCTTACCTGCATATTCCTATAGCGTCTCATCAGCAATACCTGAGATTTGTGATTGGCAACTGCCATTACCAGTTTCGGGCATTACCTTTTGGTTTAACAACGGCTCCGCGAGTCTTTACAAAAGTCATGGCGGTGATGACGGTGGTACTCTGCCGTCAAGGGGTCAGGATACTGCCGTATTTGGACGACTTGTTAATCCTGGCAAATTCCCCAGAACTTTTCCTGCGTCATCTAGATGTGACGGTCCGGTTTCTGCAATCCCACGGGTGGCTCATCAACTGGAAGAAGTCATCCCTGATCCCTGCTCAAAGCATGGTGCATCTGGGAGCACTATTGGACACTTACAACCAGCGGTTGTTTCTGTCTCAGGAGAAAGTCCTGAAACTTCAGGACAGGATTCGTTGCTTCCTATCTTGTCTGCAAGTGTCGATACATTCGGCAATACCGGTGCTGGGCCTCATGGTGTCAGCATTCGACATGGTGGAGTACGCTCAATTTCACCCTCGCCCTCTCCAGAGGCTGATTCTAGCCAAATGGGACGGCCTGCCTCACCGGATCAGGTCTCAAATGATCTCATTGACTCCGGAGGTCCGTCTGTCGCTGATCTGGTGGCTCCGGGAGCAACAACTGTGCAGGGGCCGTCCATTCTGGATATCCATCTGGGTCCTGTTGACGACAGATGCCAGTCTAAGAGGTTGGAGCGCAGTGCTGGGGCAACACTCCTTTCAGGGGTGGTGGACCAAGGAGGAGTCCCTCCTCTCGATCAATATTCTGGAGTTGCGGGCGGTCTTCAATGCCTTGAACCTAGCCCAGCGTTTAATTCAGAACCGTCCTGTTCAAGTACAGTCGGTCAATGCCACCACAGTGGCTTACATAAATCATCAAGGCAGCACTCGAAGCCGGATAGCAATGAAGGAAGTCTCACAGATTCTACAGTGGGCAGAACGCCATCTACTGGCCATATCGGCAATATTCATTCCGGGTGTCCTGAATTGGGAAACGGACTTTCTCAGTCGTCAGGACGTACAGGCCGGCGAGTGGGGCCTCCATCCAGAAGTGTTTCAACTCCTAGTGGAAAGGGGGGGCCTTCCAGACGTAGATCTGATGGCGTCTCGACACAATCACAAGGTTCCGGTCTTTGGAGCAAGGACAAGGGATCCTCAAGCAGCATTCGTGGATGCGCTGGTGGTACTGTGGAGGTTTCGGCTGCCATACGTGTTCCCTCCGGTGTCACTCCTGCCCAGGGTAATTCGGAAGTTCAAGCAAGAAAAAGGAATTCTGCTTCTATTAGCTCCAGCGTGGCCCAGACGGCACTGGTTCTCAGACCTGCAAGGCCTATCGTCAGAGCGTCCAATTCTACTTCCACAACGCCCAGACCTCCTCGTTCAGGGCCCCTGTGTCTACCAGGACCTAGCCCGGCTGTCTTTGACGGCGTGGCTCTTGAAGCTTCCCTCTTAAGGGCTAAAGGGTTTTCTGAGGCGGTCATTCAAACTATGTTGCGGGCCCGGAAACCAGCTTCGGCTCGGATTTACTATAGGGTCTGGCATTCTTACTTTGTTTGGTGCGCATCTAACGATTATGACGCTTCCAAGTTTAGTATAGCCAAGTTGCTGGCTTTTCTTCAGCAGGGCCTGGACTTGGGCCTGCGTCTGTCCTCCCTCAAGGTTCAAGTATCTGCCTTGTCGGTGTGGTTTCAGAGAAAAATTGCGACCTTACCTGATGTGCATACCTTTACTCAGGGCGTGTTGCGTATCCAGCCTCCCTATGTCCCGCCTGTGGCTCCTTGGGACTTGTCGGTGGTCTTGGAGGCATTACAAGAGTCTCCGTTTGAACCTCTTGGTTTAGCTGACCTTAAGTGGCTTTCCCTTAAGGTGGTGTTTCTGCTGGCTATTGCTTCAGCTAGACGTGTGTCGGATTTGGGTGCTTTGTCCTGTAGCTCCCCATATCTGATTTTTCACCGTGACCGGGCGGTTCTTAGGACTCGTCCCGGCTATCTACCTAAGGTGGTTTCTTCGTTCCACCTTAACCAGGAGATTGTAGTTCCGGCACTTGTTTCTCCTGATCTGTCCCCCAAAGAGCGGTATTTGGATGTGGTACGGGCTCTCCGTATCTATGTGAAGAGAACTGCTCCTATTAGGAAATCTGATTCTCATTTTGTTGTGTTTGGGTTTCACAAACGTGGCTGGCCTGCTCACAAGCAAACTCTGGCCAGATGGATTAGAATGGTGATTGCACACGCTTATGTGAAGGCTGGTCTCTCTTTCTCCTGATCACATTAAGGCCCATTCTACTCGGCCTGTTGGACCTTCTTGGGCGGCCCAACGTGGTGCGACCCTTGAACAATTGTGCAAGGCGGCTACGTGGTCCTCTGTGAACACTTTCATAAGGTTTTATGCCTTCGATACTGCCGCTTCCCAGGATGCTTCCTTTGGACGCCGGGTTCTTGTGCCCGCTACAGTGCGTCCCCTCCCATAAGGAACTGCTTTAGGACATCCCCATTGTCCATTCCTTGCAGAGCCCAGTGTACCCCGCAGCAGAAAACGAGTTTTATGGTAAGAACTTACATTTGTTAAAACTCTTTCTGCGAGGTACACTGGGCTCCACAAGGCGCCCAGCCTGACGCACTTAGCTTCTTTGGGTTGGTATGGCATTAGCCGCTGACACGTCTCCTGTCGTGAGAATGCGGTGTTGTGGCTACTAACCGTTGTCGTCTCTTTACCTGCTACTGCATTGGACTGGTTAACTAAAAACTGAGCTCCTCTGCAGGGAGGCGGGGTGATATAAGGGGCGGTGCTATGCATTCTGGGAACAGTCAAAGCTTTGAGCCTGTTGGTGCCTCGAATCAAGATCCTACTCTACACCCCATTGTCCATTCCTTGTGGAGTCCATTGTACCTCGCAGAAAGTATTAACAAAGGTAAGTTATTACCATAAAACTCTTTTTCTCTGACGTCCTAGTGGATGCTGGGAACTCCGTAAGGACCATGGGGAATAGCGGCTCCGCAGGAGACTGGGCACAAAAGTAAAAGCTTTAGGACTACCTGGTGTGCACTGGCTCCTCCCCCTATGACCCTCCTCCAAGCCTCAGTTAGATTTTTGTGCCCGGCCGAGAAGGGTGCACACTAGGGGCTCTCCTGAGCTTCTTAGTGAAAGTTTAGTTTTAGGTTTTTTATTTTCAGTGAGACCTGCTGGCAACAGGCTCACTGCATCGAGGGACTAAGGGGAGAAGAAGCGAACTCACCTGCGTGCAGAGTGGATTGGGCTTCTTAGGCTACTGGACACCATTAGCTCCAGAGGGACCGAACACAGGCCCAGCCTCGGAGCTCGGTCCCAGAGCCGCGCCGCCGGCCCCCTTACAGAGCCAGAAGCAAGAAAAGGTCCGGAAAAAGCGGCGGCAGAAGACATCTGTCTTCAACAAGGTAGCGCACAGCACTGCAGCTGTGCGCCATTGTTACTCAGGCACACTTCACACTCCGGTCACTGAGGGTGCAGGGCGCTAGGGGGGGGCGCCCTGAGCAGCAATGTAAAACACCTTGGCTGGCATAAATACACCACATATAACCCCCAGGGCTATATGGATGTATTTTAACCCCTGCCAGAACTCACCAAAAAAGCGGGAGAAAAGGCCGCGGAGAAGGGGGCGGAGCCCATCTCCTCAGCACACGGGCGCCATTTTCCATCACAGCTCCGCTGGAAGGACGTCTCCCTGACTCTCCCCTGCAGTCCTGCACTACAGAAAAGGGTAAAAAAGAGAGGGGGGCACTAATTTGGCGCAGTTTGATAACAACAGCAGCAATAAAGGGAAAAGCACATTTATAGTGGTATTCCTGTCTATATATAGCGCTCTGGTGTGTGCTGGCATACTCTCCCTCTGTCTCCCCAAAGGGCTAGTGGGGTCCTGTCCTCTATCAGAGCATTCCCTGTGTGTGTGCGGTGTGTCGGTACGATTGTGTCGACATGTTTGAGGAGGAAAATGAGATGGAGGCGGAGCAATTGCCTATTATACAGTTGTCACCCCCTAGGGAGTCGACACCTGAGTGGATGAGCTTATGGAAGGAATTGCGTGACAGTGTCAGCTCTTTACGACAGACAGTTGACGACATGAGACAGCCGGCTACTCAGCTTGTGCCTGTCCAGGGGTCTCAAACGCCATCGGGTGCTTTAAAACGCCCGTTACCTCAAATGGCAGACGCAGACACGGATACTGACTCCAGTGTCGATGATGAGGAGACAAACGTGACTTCCACCAGGGCCACACGTTACATGATTGAAGCAATGAAAAATGTATTGCATATCTCTGATAATACAAGTACCACTAAAAAGGGTATTATGTTTGGTGAGAAAAAAACTGCCTGTAGTTTTTCCTGTATCCGAGGAATTAAATGAAGTGTGTGATGAGGCGTGGATTTCCCCGGATAAAAAACTGATAATTCCTAAAAGGTTATTGACATCGTACCCTTTCCCGCCAGAGGATAGGGCACGTTGGGAAACACCCCCTAGGGTGGATAAAGCGCTCACACGCTTGTCTAAACAGGTAGCACTACCCTCTCCTGATACGGCCGCCCGTAGGAACCTGCCGATAGAAAGCTGGAGAATATCCTAAAATGTATATACTCTCACACGGGTGTTATACTGCGACCAGCAATCGCCTCAGCCTGGATGTGCAGTGCTGGCCTGGCATGGTCGGATTCCCTGACTGAAAATATTGATACCCTAGATAGGGACAGTATATTACTGACTATAGAGCATTTGAAGGATGCATTTCTATATATGCGTGATGCACAGAGGGATATCTGCCGACTGGCATCAAGAGTTAGCGCGCTGTCCATTTCTGCAAGAAGAGGTTTATGGACGCGGCAGTGGTCAGGTGATGCGGATTCTAAAAGGCACATGGAAGTATTGCCTTATAAGGGGGAGGAGTTATTTGGGGTAGGTCTATCAGACCTGGTAGCCACGGCAACTGCTGGAAAATCCACATTTTTACCCCAGGTAGCTTCTCAACCTAAGAAGACGCCGTATTATCAGGCGCAGTCCTTTCGGCCCCATAAGGGCAAGCGGGCAAAAGGCGCCTCATTTCTGCCCCGTGGCAGAGGGAGAGGAAAAAGGCTGCAGCAAACAGCCAGTTCCCAGGAACAAAAGCCCTCTCCCGCCTCCGCAAAGTCCTCAGCATGACGCTGGGGCTTTACAAGCGGACTCAGGCACGGTGGGGGCCCGTCTCAAGAAGTTCAGTGCGCAGTGGGCCCACTCGCAAGTGGACCCCTGGATCCTTCAGGTGGTATCTCAGGGGTACAAATTGGAATTCGAGACCTCTCCCCCTCGCCGTTTTCTAAAGTCTGCTTTACCGACGTCTACCTCAGACAGGGAGGCAGTATTGGAAGCCATTCACAAGCTGTATTCCCAGCAGGTGATAATCAAGGTACCCCTCCTACAACAGGGAAGGGGTACTATTCCACACTATTTGTGGTACCGAAGCCGGACGGCTCGATGAGACCAATTTTAAACCTAAAATCCTTGAACACTTACTTACAAAGGTTCAAATTCAAGATGGAGTCACTCAGAGCAGTGATTGCAAACCTGGAAGAAGGGGACTATATGGTGTCTCTGGACATCAAAGATGCTTACCTACATGTCCCAATTTACCCTTCTCACCAAGGGTACCTCAGGTTTGTGGTACAGAACTGTCACTATCAGTTTCAAACGCTGCCGTTCGGATTGTCCACGGCACCCCGGGTCTTTACCAAGGTAATGGCCGAAATGATGATACTCCTTCGAAGGAAGGGAGTTTTAGTTATCCCTTACTTGGACGATCTCCTGATAAGGGCAAGATCCAGGGAACAGTTGGAAGTCGGAGTAGCACTATCTCAGATAGTGCTACGCCAGCACGGTTGGATTCTCAATATTCCAAAATCGCAGCTGATCCAGACGACACGACTTCTATTCCTAGGGATGATCCTGGACACAGTCCAGAAAAAGGTGTTTCTCCCGGAGGAGAAAGCCAGGGAGTTATCCGAACTAGTCAGAAATCTCCTAAAACCAGGCCAAGTCTCAGTGCATCAATGCACAAGGGTCCTGGGAAAGATGGTGGCTTCTTACGAAGCAATCCCATTCGGCAGATTACACGCAAGAACCTTCCAGTGGGATCTGCTAGACAATTGGTCCGGGTCGCATCTTCAGATGCATCAGCGGATAATCTTGTCACCAAGGACAAGGGTGTCTCTCCTGTGGTGGTTGCAGAGTGCTCATCTTCTAGAGGGCCGCAGATTCGGCATTCGGGACTGGGTCCTGGTGACCACGGATGCCAGCCTGAGAGGCTGGGGAGCAGTCACACAGGGAAAAAATTTCCAGGGCTTGTGGTCAAGCCTGGAGACATCACTTCACATAAATATCCTGGAGCTAAGGGCCATCTACAATGCTCTATGCCTAGCAAGACCTCTGCTTCAAGGTCAGCCGGTGCTGATCCAGTCAGACAACATCACGGCTGTCGCCCACGTAAACAGACAGGGCGGCACAAGAAGCAGGAGGGCAATGACAGAAGTTGCAAGGATTCTTCGCTGGGCGGAAAATCATGTGATAGCACTGTCAGCAGTGTTCATTCCGGGTGTGGACAACTGGGAAGCACACTTCCTCAGCAGACACGACCTCCACCCGGGGGAGTGGGGACTTCACCCAGAAGTCTTCCACATGATTGTGAACCGTTGGGAAAAACCAAAGGTGGACATGATGGCGTCCCGCCTCAACAAAAAACTAGACAGGTATTGCGCCAGGTCAAGGGACCCTCAGGCAATAGCTGTGGACGCTCTGGTAACACCGTGGGTGTACCAGTCAGTGTATGTGTTCCCTCCTCTGCCTCTCATACCCAAGGTACTGAGAATCATAAGACGGAGAGGAGTGAGGACTATACTCGTGGCTCCGGATTGGCCAAGAAGGACTTGGTATCCGGAACTTCAAGAGATGCTCACAGAGGACCCGTGGCCTCTACCTCTAAGAAAGGACCTGCTCCAGCAGGGACCCTGTCTGTTCCAAGACTTACCGCGGCAGCCTTTGACGGCATGGTGGTTGAACGCCGGATCCTGAAGGAAAAAGGCATTCCGGATGAAGTCATCCCTACCCTGATCAAAGCCAGGAAGGATGTAACCGTGCAGCATTATCACCGTATTTGGCGTAAATATGTTGCGTGGTGCGAGGCCAGGAAGGCCCCTACAGAGGAATTTCAACTGGGTCGTTTCCTGCATTTCCTGCAAACAGGACTGTCTATGGGCCTAAAATTAGGGTCCATTAAGGTTCAAATTTCGGCCCGGTCGATTTTCTTCCAGAAAGAACTGGCTTCAGTTCCTGAAGTTCAGACGTTTGTCAAGGGGGTGCTGCATATACAGCCTCCTTTTGTGCCTCCAGTGGCACCTTGGGATCTCAATGTTTTTTTGGGGTTCCTAAAATCACATTGGTTTGAACCACTCTCCACTGTGGACTTAAAATATCTCACATGGAAAGTGGTAATGCTGTTAGCCCTGGCTTCAGCCAGGCGTGTCTCAGAATTGGCGGCTTTATCCTATAAAAGCCCTTACCTAATTTTTCATACGGACAGGGCAGAATTGAGGACTCGTCCTCAATTTCTCCCTAAGGTGGTTTCAGCGTTTCACTTGAACCAGCCTATTGTGGTACCTGCGGCTACTAGGGACTTGGAGGACTCCAAGTTGCTGGACGTAGTCAGGGCCCTGAAAATATATGTTTCCAGGACGGCTGCAGTCAGAAAATCTGACTCGCTGTTTATCCTGTATGCACCCAACAAGCTGGGTGCTCCTGCTTCTAAGCAGACTATTGCTCGTTGGATTTGTAGCACAATTCAGCTTGCACATTCTGTGGCAGGCCTGCCACAGCCAAAATCTGTAAAAGCCCATTCCACAAGGAAGGTGGGCTCATCTTGGGCGGCTGCCCGAGGGGTCTCGACTTTACAACTTTGCCGAGCAGCTACTTGGTCAGGGGCAAACACGTTTGCTAAATTCTACAAATTTGATACCCTGGCTGAGGAGGACCTGGAGTTCTCTCATTCGGTGCTGCAGAGTCATCCGCACTCTCCCGCCCGTTTGGGAGCTTTGGTATAATCCCCATGGTCCTTACGGAGTTCCCAGCATCCACTAGGACGTCAGAGAAAATAAGAATTTACTTACCGATAATTCTATTTCTCGTAGTCCGTAGTGGATGCTGGGCGCCCATCCCAAGTGCGGATTGTCTGCAATACTTGTACATAGTTATTGTTACAAAAATCGGGTTATTATTGTTGTGAGCCATCTTTTCAGAGGCTCCTCTGTTATCATGCTGTTAACTGGGTTCAGATCACAGGTTGTACGGTGTGATTGGTGTGGCTGGTATTGTCTTACCCGGGATTCAAAATCCTTCCTTATTGTGTACGCTCGTCCGGGCACAGTATCCTAACTGAGGCTTGGAGGAGGGTCATAGGGGGAGGAGCCAGTGCACACCAGGTAGTCCTAAAGCTTTTACTTTTGTGCCCAGTCTCCTGCGGAGCCGCTATTCCCCATGGTCCTTACGGAGTTCCCAGCATCCACTACGGACTACGAGAAATAGAATTATCGGTAAGTAAATTCTTATTTTTTCTATCTCAGCAATTAGAAATGAAGGATCACCTGAAAATACAGGGGCTGGCTTGTCTAAGACGTAAAGTGATCTCTAACCCTGGGAGAAATATATAGATGTATTGTGAGTGGGATGGTTGATGTGTACTATTATTATTATATTTTATTTATAAGGCGCTACAAGTGTTTTGCAGCGCCGTACAAAGGACAGTGTAGGGAGACAAAACTTAGCATTACAGTAAATAAGTAACAGAGCACCACAATTCTCATGACATAATACAGCTAGGATGTAAGTAGTGAGGGAGTGATCATCGTACTACGTGGGGATGGCGGCCATAGATAGAGATGAGCCTTTACCAGCAGGAAAAGAAGCGGGTAAAGATGGTCGCTGAGTAGGGGAGAGCTGTGAGTGAAATGTGTCGAGAAAAGGGCTTAGATAACAAGAGGAAAGAGGGCCCTGCTCTGAAGAGCTTACAATCTATTAGGAAGTGGCAACAGACAGAGGACATGAGATGCAAGCAAGCAGGAGAAAGCCTGATGGCAGGATGTAAGCAAAGCAGACATGGTCAAGGCATGAGGCAGGGCGATGGAGGAGCAGCCTCAGGACTAGGTTATGCATCAGATGAGTAGAGATGAGCGGGTTCGGATTTACTCGGTTCTTACCGCCAGAATTATCGCAAAATCAGATTTCTCTGACGTCCTAGTGGATGCTGGGAACTCCGTAAGGACCATGGGGAATAGCGGGCTCCGAAGGAGGCTGGGCACTCTAGAAAGATTTATGACTACCTTGTGTGCACTGGCTCCTCCCACTATGACCCTCCTCCAAGCCTCAGTTAGATCTTGTGCCCGGCCGAGGTTGGATGCACACTAGGGGCTCTCCTGAGCCCTTAGAAAGAAAGTATAGATTTAGGTTTTTTATTTTCAGTGAGACCTGCTGGCAACAGGCTCACTGCAGCGAGGGACTAAGGGGAGAAGAAGCGAACTCGCCTGCTTGCAGCCGGATTGGGCTTCTTAGGCTACTGGACACCATTAGCTCCAGAGGGATCGACCGCAGGCCCAGTCCTTGGTGTTCGGTCCCGGAGCCGCGCCGCCGTCCCCCTTACAGAGCCAGAAGCAAGAAGAGGTCCGGAAAAACGGCGGCAGAAGACATCAGTCTTCACCAAGGTAGCGCACAGCACTGCAGCTGTGCGCCATTGCTCCTCATACACACTTCACACTCCGGTCACTGAGGGTGCATGGCGCTTGGGGGGGGCGCCCTGAGCAGCAATAAAAACACCTTGGCTGGCAAAAATACCACAATATATAGCCCCATAGGCTATATATGTGGTAAATACCCCTGCCAGAATCCAGAAAAAAGCGGGAGAATAGGCAGCGGAAAAGGGGCGGAGCTATCTCCCTCAGACACACTGGCGCCATTTTCTCTTCACAGTGCAGCTGGAAGAAAGCTCCCCAGGCTCTCCCCTGTAGTTTTCAGGCTCAAAGGGTTAAAAAGAGAGGGGGGGCACTAAATTTAGGCGCAATATTGTATATACAAGCAGCTATGGGGGAAAATTCACTCAGTTATAGTGTTAATCCCCACATTATATAGCGCTCTGGTGTGTGCTGGCATACTCTCTCTCTGTCTCCCCAAAGGGCTTTGTGGGTCCTGTCCTCAGTCAGAGCATTCCCTGTGTGTGTGCGGTGTGTCGGTACAGCTGTGTCGACATGTTTGAGGAGGAGGCTTATATAGTGACGGAGCAGATGCCGATAAATGTGATGTCGCCCCCTGTGGGGCCGACACCAGAGTGGATGGTTAGGTAAAAGGTATTAACCGACAGTGTCAACTCCTTACATAAAAGGGTGGATGATGTAACAGCTGTGGGACAGCCGACTTCTCAGCCCGTGCCTGCCCAGGCGTCTCAAAGGCCATCAGGGGCTCAAAAACGCCCGCTCATTCAGATGGCAGACACAGATGTCGACACGGAGTCTGACTCCAGTGTCGACAAGGTTGAGACATATACACAATCCACTAGGAACATCCGTGACTTGATCCCGGCAATAAAAAATGTGTTACACATTTCTGACATTAACCTCTAAAAATGGGTTTTTATGTTTGGGGAGAAAAAGCAGGCAGTGTTTTGTTCCCCCATCAGATGAATGAATGAAGTGTGTGAAAAGCGTGGGTTCCCCCCGATAAGAAACTCGTAATTTCTAAAAAGTTACTGATGGCGTACCCTTTCCCGCCAGAGGATAAGTTACGCTGGGAGATATCCCCTAGGGTGGATAAGGCGCTCACACGGTTGTCAAAAAAGGTGGCACTGCTGTTTTAGGAACGGCCACTTTGAAGGTACCTGTTGATAAAAAGCAGGAGGCTATCCTGAAGTCTGTATTTACACACTCAGGTACTAGACTGAGACCTGCAGATCGTGCTGCTGCAGCGTGGTCAATGACCCTGTCAAACATGAGAACATATTAAAGATGTCGTCTTATATATGAGGGATGCACAAAGGGATATTTTGCCGGCTGGCATCCAAAATGAATGTAATGTCCATTCTGTCAGGAGGGTATTAGAGACCTGTCACTGGACAGGTGATGCTGACTTTAAAAGGCGCATAGAGATTCTGCCTTATAAGGGTGAGGAATTATTTGGGGATGGTCTCTGGGACCTCGTATCCACAGCAACAGCTGGGAAGAAATATTTTTACCTCAGGTTTCCTCACAGACTAAGAAAGCACTGTATTATCAGGTACAGTCCTTTCGGCTTCAGAAAAGCAAGCGGGTCAAAGGCGCTTCCTTTCTGTACAGAGACATGGGAAGAGGGAAAAAGCTGCACCAGTCAGCCTGTTCCCAGAATCAAAATTCTTCTCTCGCTTCCTCTGAGTCCACAGCATGACGCGGGGGCTCCACAGGTGTAGCCAGGTACGGTGGGGGGCCGTCTCAACAATTTCAGCGATCAGTGGGCTCGCTCACAGGTGGATCCCTGTTTCATTCAAGTAGTATTTCAGGGGTACAAGCTGGAATTCGAGATGTCTCCCCCCCGCCGTTTCCTCAAATATGCCTTGCCGACAACTCCCTCAGGCAGGGAGGCTGCGCTAGAGGCAATTAATAAGCTGTATTCCCAGCAGGTAATACTCAAGGTGCCCCTACTTCAACAAGGACGGGGTTACTATTCCACACGGTTTGGGGTACCGAAACCGCATGGTTCGGTGTGACCCATTTTATATTTAAAATCCTTGAACACATACATAAAAAAATTCAAGTTCAAGATGGAATCGCTCAGGGCGGTTATTGCAAGCCTGGATGAGGGGGATTACATGGGATCCCGGAACATCAAGGATGCTTACCTGCATGTCCCCATTTACCATCCTCGCCAGGAGTACCTCAGATTTGTGGTACAGGATTACCATTACCAAGTCCAGACACTGCCGTTTGGACTGTACATGGCACCGAGGGTGTTTACCAAGGTAATGGCCGAAATGATGATACTCCTTCGAAAAAAAGGGAGTTTTCATTATCCCGTACTTGGACAATCTCCTTATAAGGGCGAGGTCCAAGGAGCAGTTGCTAGTCGGGGTAGCACTATTTTGGAAAGTGCTACAACAGCACGGTTGGATTCTAAACAGTCCAAAGTCACAGCTGGTTCCTACGACACGTCTACTGTTCCTGGGGATGGTTCTGGACACAGACCAGAAATAAGTGTTTCTCCCGGAGGAGAAAGCCAAGGAGCTGTCATCTCTAGTCAGAGACCTCCTGATGCCAAAACAGGTATCGGTGCATCATTGCACGCGAGTCCTGGGAAAAATGGTAGCTTCCTACGAAGCAATCCCATTCGGCAGGTTCCATGCAAGAACTTTTCAGTGGGACCTGTTGGACAAGTGGTCCGGATCACATCTTCAGATGCATCGGCTGATAACCCTGTCTTCAAGGACCAGGGTATCTCTACTGTGGTGGCTGCAGAGTGCCCATCTTCAAGAGGGCCGCAGGTTCGGCATACAGGACTAGGTCCTAGTGACCATGGATGCCAGCCTTTGAGGGCTGGGGGGCAGTCACACAGGGAAGAAACTTCCAGGGACTTTGGTCAAGTCAGGTGACTTCCCTACACATAAATATTCTGGAACTGAGGGCCATTTACAATGCCCTGAGTCAGGCAAGGCCTCTGCTTCAAAACCAGCCGGTACTGATCCAATCAGACAACATCACGGCAGTCGCCCATGTAAACCAACAGGGCGGCACAAGAAGCAGGATGGCGATGGCAGAAGCCACAAGGATTCTCCGATGGGCGGAAAATCATGTGTTAGCACTGTCAGCAGTGTTCATTCCCGGAGTGGACGACTGGGAAGCAGATCTTCTCAGCAGACACGACCTCCACCCGGGAGAGTGGGGACTTCATCCAGAAGTCTTCCAAAGGATTGTACACCATTGGGAAAGGCCACAGGTGGACATGATGGCGTCCCGCCTCAACAAAAAGCTATAAAAGATATTGCGCCAGGTCAAGGGACCCTCAGGCGATAGCTGTGGACGCTCTGGTAACACCGTGGGTGTACCAGTCGGTTTATGTGTTCCCCCCTCTGCCTCTCATACCAAAGGTACTGAGAATAATAGGAAGGCGAGGAGTAAGAAAGATACTCGTGGTTCCGGATTGGCCAAGAAGAGCTTGGTACCCAGAACTTCAAGAAATTATTTCAGAGGACCCATGGCCTCTGCCGCTCAGACAGGACCTGCGGCAGCAGGGGCCCTGTCTGTTCCAAGACTTACCGCGGCTACGTTTTGACGGCATGGCGGTTGAACGCCGGATCCTAAAGGAAAAGGGCATTCCGGAGGAAGTCATTCCTACGCTGATTCAAGCCAGGAAAGATGTAACTGCAAAACATTATCACCGCATATGGCGGAAATATGTTGCTTGGTGTGAGGCCAAAAAAGGCCCCAACAGAGGAATTTCAACTAGGTCGATTTCTGCATTCCTACAAGCAGGAGTGTCTATGGGCCTAAAATTAGGCTCCATTAAGATACAGATCTCGGCTCTGTCGATTTTTCTTCCAGAAAGAACTAGCTTCAGTACCTGAAGTTCAGACATTGTAAAAGGAGTGCTGCATATTCAGCCCCCGGTTGTGCCTCCAGTGGCACCTTGGGTTCTCAACGTGGTGTTGAGTTTCTTAAAATCACATTGGTGTGAGCCACTAAAAACCGTGGATCTAAAATATCTCACGCGGAAAGTGGTCATGTTATTGGCCTTGGCTTCGGCCAGGCGTGTATCAGAATTGGCGGCTTTGTCATATAAAAGTCCTTATCTGATTTTCCATATGGATAGGGCAGAATTGAGGACTCGTCCCCAGTTTTTCCCTAAGGTGGTATCAGCTTTTCACTTGAACCAACCTATTGTAGTGCCTGTGGCTACTAGGGACTTGGAGGATTCCAAGTTACTGGACGTAGTCAGGGCCTTGAAAAATTATGTTTCCAGGACGGCTAGAGTCAGGAGAACTGACTCGCTGTTTATCCTGTATGCACCCAACAAACTGGGTGCTCCTGCTTCTAAAAAATAATGGTTAATGGATTTTTGATTCGATCATGAATTCATATATTTCTTACATAATTGAAATTTTAATTTGTCCACCTTTTTAATGAAATTGTAAATCATTTAATGGAATGACAAAATTACTCCTATAAGGAAGGAGTTAATGCACACACAATGGGACCACTACAGGTGAGACCAATTATTGGAAAACACCAGGTATATAAGGCACCCTTTGCAGCATGCCACTTATCCCTGACGAAGCCCTGTATGGGAGAAACGCGTTGGTTCATTGCATGCTGAACGAAGGAGTAGGAGTTCAATTCTCACTTCAACTGACCCGTTGACGACTCGCTATCCCGGAAGCCGCGAAACCGGAAGCGACTGGCCTGCGTTCCACGCTTGCGGGCCAGACGGTACAAGCCGTATCGTAGCTCTGGGAATCGGCTGCCCGGCTTCACCGGAGGTCCACGAGATACGGACCCGGGAGAGGAAGGCACGGAGGACTCTGGACATTGCTCATCCACAGGTACTGTCATCTAACGAGCACTAACTCACACACTCGAGGTGTGTAGGAAAAATGAGGGCTGGGAGCCACCTAGATATTAAAGTTTAGTGACCATCCCAAAAAGTCCATCAGCTATTCAATTGAGCTGCTGGGACAAGGTCACACACGGCTGTATGTCTATATAGGGAAGTCCCTATCATTTAAAGACTGCTTTCATAAAAGACATATAGTGTCACCCGTGTGGGATAAACAGATTTCGGGACCTTTTATTTTTCCTGTGCCCTATACTTTTTGGGACGAATACGAAATTATAGCTATAAGTATCGGCACATTGATACAATTATTGGCGAAAGATATTTAATTGCCTTAATCATTTTATTGTTGCACTTAATAGGTTATGCAAAGATAAATTGTGCTAACTTTTATATGGTTTTATATGATTTTATAAATATGTCAAATGTGTCTTAATGCATAAATAAATTCTAATTCAAATTAGTCTGACCATTCCCTTCTGGTACTCTTTTCTTTAACCCCTGGTGCGCCAAGGTATTTTTTCTATTTCTGCTCCTGCTTCTAAGCAGACTATTGCTCGCTGGATTTGTAGCACAATTCAGCTGGCGCATTCTGCGGCTGGACTACCGCAGCCAAAATCTGTAAAAGCCCATTCCACAAGGAAGGTGGGCTCATCTGGGGCAGCTGCCCGAGGGGTCTCGGCTTTCCAACTTTGCCGAGCTGCAACTTGGTCAGGGGCAAACACGTTTGCAAAATTCTACAAAATTGATACCCTGGCTGAGGAGGACCTGGAGTTCTCTCATTCGGTGCTGCAGAGTCATCCGCACTCTCCCGCCCGTTTGGGAGCTTTGGTATAATCCCCATGGTTCTTTCGGAGTTCCCAGCATCCACTAGGACGTCAGAGAAAATAAGATTTTACTCACCGGTAAATCTATTTCTCGTAGTCCGTAGTGGATGCTGGGCGCCCATCCCAAGTGCGGATTGTCTGCAATACTTGTACATAGTTATTGTTAACTAAAGGGTTATTGTTGAGCCATCTGTTGAGAGGCTCAGTTGTATTTCATACTGTTAACTGGGTATAGTATCACGAGTTATACGGTGTGATTGGTGTGGCTGGTATAAGTCTTACCCGGGATTCAAAATCCTTCCTTATTATGTCAGCTCGTCCGGGCACAGTGTCCTAACTGAGGCTTGGAGGAGGGTCATAGTGGGAGGAGCCAGTGCACACCAGGTGACCTAAAGCTTTCTTTAGTTGTGCCCAGTCTCCTGCGGAGCCGCTATTCCCCATGGTCCTTTCGGAGTTCCCAGCATCCACTACGGACTACGAGAAATAGATTTACCGGTGAGTAAAATCTTATTTTATACGCTATGGGGTACATTCAATTCTTGCCGCAAACTGCCGTCTTGTCGGAAAGACTGCAGTTTCCGACTGTTTTAGGTCGAAAGGGGTTCCGACCTATTCAAGGCCGGCTCTTTTTTTCCGACAAGTCAGGAATTCCCGACTTGTCGGAATCCACGTATTTTGACAGAAGCGCGGCCAAACCCAACAGGTTTTAGCCCCTTTTCCGACAATGTCAATCCGACCCGGAAAGGATCCGACAGGAAGTGAATATACCCCTATGTAGACAAATGTCATTGGACATCTCCCCCCCCCCCCCCCCCCCCCGCCGCGCAATCGCAATGGTATGCTCATGCAGCAGACCTGTGTTCGTGACTGTATAACGTGGGTAGAGGGGCACTGATTACATCATTTGCTAACGAAATAGCTTGCCGGAAGGCTGAGTGTGAAAAGGGGATCACCGTAGGCTGGGGCGGTGTCATGTTCCCAGGGTGACGCTGGATTGGTATACAGAGAATTCAGTAGCCAGAATGGACTGGCCAGCTCAGAGTCCAGATCTTTACCCCACTGAGAACCTCTGGGATGAACTGGAGCGACAGGTGCGTTCTAGACTGACTCGCTTTTCAGTGTCCCAGTTGGTCAATGTACTTATGATGGAATGGAAAAACATATACCGCCTGCTGTTGTCCAGAAACTTGTGGACAGTTAGCCAAGAAGAAGTTCCACGGGGTACACACCGTACTCACGTTGACGCAGAGTGATCAATGCTCATAAAGGTTTCTTTTTCCGGTCGAGATTTCGTTCAGTAGAATGCCATTGAATGGAGCCTTGACAAAGACTGTATGTCGAAACGCGTTGGTTTTATTTTATAAGACACCTGATTCCTTGGGGGTTAAGTCCTAGGAGCGTGGCAGTCCGGACATCACCACTATCCAGGTTCTGTTCTGTTTTATTCCATCTGCCCCCCAAGTCACTTGTGCTTCCCTTTTTACATACATCATTGTGGATGTGTTTTTCATGTCTGTAATATTAAAACTCATTTTAAATAAATTTTTTGGGTCACCCCTTCCTGATCCTCTAATCTGAGATTTAAAGGGTACAATTAAGAAGGAGGGAAAATAACCTCCATATACCTTAAAACTTGATGCTGGCTAGTGAACACCACACCATTGGTTCCTTTTTCTGCTTGCTTTTGTGGTTATCACGAGATAAAGCGACAAAGAGGGGACTACTGGTGTAAGACACCCTGCCGGAAAGCCAGTGCTGGTTCTGGATGAATAGAATCCGTGAAGGAGAGACGATTGAAACATACCTTTATGAGCATCATCCAGTATTTTTTTAGCGTAAGTTGGGTACGCTTTACCTAGAGATCTCTTCTTCATTCTCCTCATCTCCTTTACCTGTCAAAGATACCTTTATATAAGGATCCGCATACGTGCCTACGTAAGTTTGGTACGTTGGGAATCTTCCAACTGCTTATATAGTCTCCAGTTTCCTTCACCAATCATTTCCCACGCACTGGTTGAGACATACTACACTATTGGTGTCTTTACTGTTTATATTTCCGGTTTTACATGGGAGATTTTATACCAGTATGAAGAGGCACCACTCAATGGACATCTGCTAAACGAAATCTCGACCGGAAAAAGAAACCCTTATGAGAATTGATCACTCTGCGTCAACGTGAGTACCCCGTGGAACTTCTTCTAGCACTCAAGGACACTCTCTCTGATCATCTATCCCACAGGACTCTATATATATATATATATATATATATATATATATATATATATATATATATATATATATATATATATATATATATATATATTATATTTTTTATTCTATTTGGAATATTGACCTTCTATATCTTTTCGCCCACTATTGACTGCACATTGTGCAGTAAAGTACAATACTTTACTGCATATTTCATGTATCGTGTTGGATAGCGCGTATAGGTGGTAGTATTCTTTTTTGTACATGTTCTATTGGAGATTGTGTGACATCTCCCTCTACACACCCATCGCAGCAATCCAGAGGGCGCGGTAGGATTTCTTCCGTCTTTTGTATCCCAGTTTGCCAAGAAGGGTGTCTGCAGTAATCACCGCACGTGGTGGGCCTACAAAGTTCTGACGTCCGTAACATCTCATTGATCTATTTGCTGTCCGTGTCCTATCACTTTTGTCTTCATATTGTAGTGTACTACATAATGTATGATACATTTATATCTAATGATTGTATATGTCTGTTTTTGTTTCTTAGGGTCGAGCTCCATCTACATGTGTAAGCTCTGCAACTTGTTCTCTCCCAGTCACTCGGACCTCCTGCTACACGTCACCGAAAACCACTCCAAGGAAGACCTGAGCTCGGATCATATCATTATCCCACTAAGGCCGCTGGTGCCATCAGGCAAGAACAAAGACGGTGAGTTGTGAGTTTATTTTAGCAGCTTTCAAGTTACTTCCCCCTCCTGCGATTGAGCGAGCCTGAAAGCATAATGAAAAGGAATAATGGATGAGAACTCCCAGACCCCTCTTGTGTACGCCGGTATAGTGAGGAGAGCTTGGCAGCTTCCCGCTGGTTGTAGAAGTTTCAAACACTCACAATAGTGTATTTTCTGTTCAAGCTCATCTGCGATTCCCTGGTTTGGCAAATGGTTTGCATCCTTTATAACCTGTTCCGTCTCTCCCATCATTCATTTTCCTGACCTGTGTCAGAATGGTAGGAATGAAGCTCCTGGAACAGACGGCAGAGCTCTAAGTTACAATTAAGTCTGAAATTGTATGTTTGACCTGTTTTAAGAGTTCTGGTGATTTTTTTACCTGGGTTATAGTTCTGATTGGCTGCAGATTGGCCCTGTGATTGTCTAGATGGCTGCTGATTGGCGTAGTCCTTAAATTCTGGTGCACTGCCTGGCCACATGATGATACTTGCTCCTCCCATTGGTCATTTGCATATAGCTGAGGGCCCGTTGTGTTTACTCCGTACGTTATTTGTTAGTTGCCCTGAATCCTGCAATGTTAATGAGAAAATCTATGCTCCAAGTCAATGGGGTATATTCAGTTGGGCACGAGATTGAAGGAGCAGAAATAAACGCTCCTATCGCGCTCAATATCTGGTTACCACGACTATGCGCGCTCCCGATACTTGCGCTATCCAATTGGAAAAAAATTGGGCGTGATCATTTTTACTTAAAACGCGCTTGAGAATTTAGAAGAAAAAAATAAATAAAAAAGGTGGAAATCGGCCTGTAAAAAAAAAAAAAAAAGCCAAATTAATATTGGGGAACATTATTAATTTCTGTTACTGTTTTAAAGAACAATAATTTGAACTTTTAATTGATATTATATGGTGGATGTCTCTTTTTACTTAGATATAAATATATAAATAAATTATAAAAATAATATAAGTATGTGTGTGTGTGTGTGTATTTAATATATATATATATATATATATATATATATATATATATATATATATATATATATAAAAATACAGATTCCCAAGTGCGCTAATAATAAAGTGTGATTACACAATTCTTCCAGCGTTTATTTCGTCGGAAAGTATGGACTGGAGGATGTTTAGATCTGGGGACCTGTAACGGACACCCCTCACCAAAAAATCACCCAAACAAGAGGCCGACAGGCCAATTAATAAGTTATTTTAATAACGTATGATAAAACATATGAGTTTTAATTCACAATTCAAGATTTAAAATTATATCTGTAAAATAGTCACAACCAACATGTTTGTAAGATGGATTCTAGATACTCCCTCACCTTTTTCAAGGTGTGAGCTCGAAGGGAGTATCTTCACAAACTAGGGTGCGATTTTTTTGACTGACAAATCCAACGCGTTTCGTCTTATCGACTTCATCAGGGGTTACGCATATAGGGAGAAATGCTAGTTTGCTCTTGATAAATTTATATGGTAGGTCATACCCTCAGAGTAGAAATTAATCAGAGTCTCCTTTATCTGGATTTATCTAATAGAAGGAGCTCCTATATTCAGGCTCCTAGCCAGAACTAGAATGGTTGTCCTTTTTGGATATAGATTCTATAAAATGATAGTGTTTTCGTAGACACTGCCTTAGAACCAATTGGATATAATTTCTTAAAGAGCCATCAGAAAAAGCTCTTGATTATAGTTCGTTGGGAGGATGCAGACAACCATATGTCGGCGTTTATGCAAACTAAAATATGGTCTCCAACTCTTGTGACCAAGATTATTTCTAATTCGACTGTTGGTTCACGTAAAATTCAAGATTTACATAGCTGGTTTGACAATCACAAGAATAAAAAAGACACGACTTCCCCAACAGGTCTCAAGGCACAAATCCTGTAAGAAATTTAGCTGTGTGTGGAAGTCACACATATATATATATATATATATATATATATATATATATATATATATATATATATATATATATATATATATATATATATATATATATATATAATATCTTTTACTATTTTTAGGGTAAAGCAAAATTCCTGTTAGCTGATTTTTTTAATTTTTTTTATTTTAAGCCACTTATAAAAAACAAACAAAAAAACTCCTGTAACTTCCACCAGCAAAGTTTAAGACTGGTGTGGTATGGAAGGTTGACAGTAACTAGGTCAACCACTATTGGTTGACAGAGTTTCTAGGTCGACAGGGTCTTTAGGTCGCATTGGTCTAGGTCAGTGGTCTCCAACCTTAATTAGGGTGTGAGCTACTCGAGAAAAATTAAACCTCCTGAGGAGCTACTAAAGTTTTTGAAAAAATAAATAAAAAAATGCTGTACTTGAATGGTTGCTGGCGCGCTCGCAGTGTTAAGACTGGACTCATGGGCTGTGGCGTAGCTATACATTTCTCTATCGTCCTAAGTGGATGCTGGGGTTCCTGAAAGGACCATGGGGAATAGCGGCTCCGCAGGAGACAGGGCACAAAAGTAAAGCTTTTACAGGTCAGGTGGTGTGTACTGGCTCCTCCCCCTATGACCCTCCTCCAGACTCCAGTTAGATTTTTGTGCCCGGACGAGAAGGGTGCAATTCTAGGTGGCTCTCATAAAGAGCTGCTTAGAGAGTTTAGCTTAGGTTTTTTATTTTACAGTGATTCCTGCTGGCAACAGGATCACTGCAACGAGGGACAGAGGGGAGAAGAAGTGAACTCACCTGCGTGCAGGATGGATTGGCTTCTTGGCTACTGGACATGAAGCTCCAGAGGGACGATCACAGGTACAGCCTGGATGGTCACCGGAGCCACGCCGCCGGCCCCCTCACAGATGCTGAAGCAAGAAGAGGTCCAGAATCGGCGGCTGAAGACTCCTGCAGTCTTCTTAAGGTAGCGCACAGCACTGCAGCTGTGCGCCATTTTCCTCTCAGCACACTTCACACGGCAGTCACTGAGGGTGCAGGGCGCTGGGGGGGGGCGCCCTGGGAGGCAAATGTAAACCTTTAAAAAGGCTAAAAATACCTCACATATAGCCCCAGAGGCTATATGGAGATATTTACCCCTGCCTAAATGTACTAAATAGCGGGAGACGAGCCCGCCGGAAAAGGGGCGGGGCCTATCTCCTCAGCACACGGCGCCATTTTCTGTCACAGCTCCGCTGGTCAGGAAGGCTCCCAGGTCTCTCCCCTGCACTGCACTACAGAAACAGGGTATAACAGAGAGGGGGGGCAAAATAAATGGCAATATATTAATATAAAAGCAGCTATAAGGGAGCACTTAATCATAAGGCTATCCCTGTCATATATAGCGCTTTTTGGTGTGTGCTGGCAGACTCTCCCTCTGTCTCCCCAAAGGGCTAGTGGGTCCTGTCTTCGTATAGAGCATTCCCTGTGTGTCTGCTGTGTGTCGGTACGTGTGTGTCGACATGTATGAGGACGTTATTGGTGTGGAGGCGGAGCAATTGCCAAATATGAGGATGTCACCTTCTAGGGGGTCGACACCAGAATGGATGCCTTTATTTGTGGAATTACGGGATAGCGTCAACTCGCTTAAGCAGTCGTTTGCCGACATGAGGCGGCCGGACACTCACTTAGTGCCTGTCCAGGCGCCTCAAACACCGTCAGGGGCTGTAAAACGCCCCTTGCCTCAGTCGGTCGACACAGACCCAGACACAGGCACTGATTCCGGTAGTGAAGGTGACGAATCAACCGTATTTTCCAAAAGGGCCACACGTTATATGATTTTGGCAATAAAGGAGATGTTACATTTAGCTGATACTACAGGTACCACTAAACAGGGTATTATGTGGGGTGTGAAAAAACTACCAGTAGTTTTTACCGAATCAGAAGAATTAAATGACGTGTGTGATGAAGCGTGGGGTGCCCCGATAAAAAACTGCTAATTTCAAAGAAGTTATTGGCTTTATACCCTTTCCCGCCAGAGGTTAGGGAGCGCTGGGAAACACCTCCTAGGGTGGACAAAGCGCTAACACGCTTATCAAAACAAGTGGCGTTACCCTCTCCTGAGACGGACGCACTTAAAGATCCATCAGATAGGAGGATGGAAAATATCCAAAAAGGTATATACACACATGCAGGTGTTATACTACGACCAGCTATTGCGACTGCCTGGATGTGCAGTGCTGGGGTAGTTTGGTCAGAGTCCCTGATCGAAAATATTGATACCCTGGACAGGGACAATATTTTACTGTCGTTAGAACAAATAAAGGATGCATTTCTTTATATGCGTGATGCACAGAGAGATATCTGCACACTGGCATCACGGGTAAGTGCTATGTCCATTTCGGCCAGAAGAGCTTTATGGACACGACAGTGGACAGGCGATGCGTAGAGGAGTTATTTGGGGTCGGTCTATCGGATTTGGTGGCCACGGCTACGGCCGGGAAATCCACCTTTTCTACCTCAAGTCACTCCCCAACAGAAAAAGGCACCGACCTTTCAACCGCAGCCTTTTCGTTCCTTTAAAAATAAGAGAGCAAAGGGCTATTCATATCTGCCACGAGGCAGAGGACGAGGGAAGAGACAGCAACAGGCAGCTCCTTCCCAGGAACAGAAGCACTCCCCGGCTTCTACAAAAGCCTCAGCATGACGCTGGGGCTTCGCAAGCGGACTCGGGGGCGGTAGGCGGTCGTCTCAAGAATTACAGCGCGCAGTGGGCTCACTCGCAGGTAAATCCCTGGATCCTGCAGATAATATCTCAGGGGTACAGTTTGAAATTAGAGACAGAGCCACCTCGCCGTTTCCTGAAGTCTGCTTTACCAACGTCCCCCTCAGAAAGGGAGACGGTTTTGGAAGCCATTCACAAGCTGTATTCTCAGCAGGTGATAGTCAAGGTACCTCTTCTACAACAAGGGAAGGGGTATTATTCCACTCTTTTTGTGGTACCGAAGCCGGATGGCTCGGTAAGGCCTTTTCTAAATCTGAAGTCCTTGAACCTGTACATAAAGAAGTTCAAGTTCAAGATGGAGTCACTCAGAGCAGTGATAGCGAACCTGGAAGAAGGGGACTTTATGGTATCCTTGGACATCAAGGATGCGTATCTCCACGTTCCAATTACCCCTCACACCAGGGGTACCTCAGTTTCGTTGTACAAAACTGTCACTATCAGTTTCAGACGCTACCGTTTGGTTTGTCCACGGCACCTCGGGTCTTTACAAAGGTAATGGCCGAGATAATATTTCTTCTTCGAAGAAAAGGCGTATTAATTATCCCATACTTGGACGATCTCCTAATAAGGGCAAGGTCCAGAGAACAGCTAGAGATGGGTTTAGCACTATCTCAAGAGGTGCTAAAGCAGCACGGATGGATTCTGAATATTCCAAAATCCCAATTAATGCCGACAACTCGTCTGCTGTTCCTGGGGATGATTCTGGACACAGTTCAGAAAAGGTTTTTCTTCCCGAAGAAAAAGCCAAGGAGTTATCTGACCTGGTCAGGAACCTCCTAAAACCAGGAAAGGTGTCTGTACATCAATGCACAAGAGTCCTGGGAAAAAATGGTAGCTTCTTACGAAGCAATCCCTTTCGGCAGATTCCATGCAAAGGGATCTGTTGGACAAATGGTCAGGGTCGCATCTTCAGATGCACCTGCGGATAACCCTGTCGCCGAGGACAAGGGTATCCCTTCTGTGGTGGTTGCAGGAGGCTCATCTATTGGAGGGCCGCAGATTCGGCATGCAGGATTGGATCCTGGTGACCACGGGTGCCAGCCAGAGAGGCTGGGGAGCAGTCACACAGGGAAGAAATTTCCAGGGAGTGTGGTCGAGCCTGAAAAAGTCTCTTCACATAAGCATTCTGGAACTAAGAGCAATCTACAATGCTCTAAGCCAGGCGGAACCTCTGCTTCAAGGAAGACCGGTGTTGATCCAGTCGGACAACATCACGGCAGTCGCCCATGTAAACAGACAGGGCGGCACAAGAAGCAGGAGGGCAATGGCAGAAGCTGCCAGGATCCTTCGCTGGGCGGAGAATCACGTGATAGCACTGTCAGCAGTATTCATCCCGGGCGTGGACAACTGGGAAGCAGACTTCCTCAGCAGACACGACCTTCACCCGGGAGAGTGGAGACTTCATCCAGAAGTTTTCCACATGCTATTAAACCGTTGGGTAAAACCAATGGTGGACATGATGGCGTCTCGCCTCAACAAAACACTGGACAGGTATTGCGCCAGGTCAAGAGATCCGCAGGCAATAGTTGTGGACGCGCTGGTAACACCTTGGGTGTACCAGTCGGTATATGTGTTTCCTCCTCTGCCTCTCATACCAAAGGTATTGAGGATTATACGGCAAAGTGGAGTAAGACTAGTGGCTCCGGATTGGCCAAGAAGGACTTGGTACCCGGAACTTCAAGAGATGGTCACGGACGATCCGTGGCCTCTACTTCTGAGAAGGGACCTGCTTCAGCAGGGTACTTGTCTTTTTCAAGACTTACCGCGGCTGCGTTTGACGGCATGGCGTTTGAATGCCAGATCCTAAAAGGAAAAGGCATTCCAGAAGAAGTCATTCCTACCTTGATAAAGGCAAGGAAGGAAGTCACCGCGAAGCATTATCGCCGTATTTGGCAAAAATATGTTGCGTGGTGCGAGCAGCGGAGTGCTCCGATGGAGGAATTTCAACTGGGTCGTTTTTCTACATTTCCTGCAATCAGGATTGTCTATGGGTCTCAAATTGGGATCTATTAAGGTTCAAATTTCGGCCCTATCAATATTCTTCCAAAAAGAATTGGCCTCAGTCCCTGAGGTCCAGATTTTTATCAAAGGAGTACTGCATATACAGCCTCCTGTGGTGCCTAAGGTGGCACCGTGGGATCTAAATGTAGTTTTAGATTTCCTCAAATCAAATTGGTTTGAACCACTAAAGAAGGTGGATTTGAAATATCTCACATGGAAAGTGACTATGTTACTGGCCCTGGCTTCGGCCGGGAGAGTATCTGAACTGGCGGCTTTGTTTTATAAAAGCCTTATTTAATTTTCCATTCGACATAGGGCAGAGCTGCGGACGCGTCCGCATTTTCTCCCTAAGGTGGTATCAGCGTTTCACCTGAACCAGCCTATTGTAGTGCCTGCGGCTACAGACGACTTGAAGGACTCCAAGTTGTTGGACGTTGTCAGAGCCTTAAAAATATACATTTAAAGGACGGCTGGAGTCAGAAAATCTGACTCGCTGTTTATACTGTATGCACCCAACAAGTTGGGTGCACCTGCTTCTAAGCAGTCGATTGCTCGTTGGATTTGTAACAAAATTCAACTTGTACATTCTGTGGCAGGCCTGCCACAGCCTAAATCTGTTAAGGCCCATTCCGCAAGGAAGGTGGGCTCATCTTGGGCGGCTGCCCGAGGGGTCTCGGCATTACTACTCTGCCGAGCAGCTACGTGGTCAGGGGAGAACACGTTTGTAAATTTTTACAAATTTGATACCCTGGCAAAGGAGGACCTGGAGTTCTCTCATTCGGTGCTGCAGAGTCATCCGCACTCTCCCGCCCGTTTGGGAGCTTTGGTATAATCCCCATGGTCCTTTCAGGAACCCCAGCATCCACTTAGGACGATAGAGAAAATAAGAATTTACTTACCGATAATTCTATTTCTCGGAGTCCGTAGTGGATGCTGGGCGCCCATCCCAAGTGCGGATTATCTGCAATACTTGTACATAGTTATTGTTAACTAATTCGGGTTATTGTTTAGGAAGCCATCTTTCAGAGGCTCCTCTGTTATCATACTGTTAACTGGGTTTAGATCACAAGTTGTACGGTGTGATTGGTGTGGCTGGTATGAGTCTTACCCGGGATTCAAAATCCTCCCTTATTGTGTACGCTCGTCCGGGCACAGTACCTAACTGGAGTCTGGAGGAGGGTCATAGGGGGAGGAGCCAGTACACACCACCTGACCTGTAAAAGCTTTACTTTTGTGCCCTGTCTCCTGCGGAGCCGCTATTCCCCATGGTCCTTTCAGGAACCCCAGCATCCACTACGGACTCCGAGAAATAGAATTATCGGTAAGTAAATTCTTATTTTTGCACCCTCCTGCTAAAAAAGTTTCTGGCGCCCATCCCATTGCTATATTAAAAGCAAAGAATTATCGCGGAGGGCGTGGCCTCACTGCAAGGGGTGTGGTATTGCAGGAAAATACTACCTTATACCCCAGTTTTGCAACCTGCACGCCCAGACATTAGCCACCACAGGAAAATAGTAATCCTGCTTCATGCCCCTTACATTATTTGTCATTTTTCCTCCTTATAGTAATGCCCCTTACACATTATGCCACACACCGTAATGCCCATTACACATTATGCCACACACCGTAATGTCCGTGACACATTATACCACACACAGTAATGCCACTTACACATTATTCCACAGCCCATAATGCCCCTGACACATTATGCCCCACACCGTAATGCCTGATACATTAGGCCACCTACTGCAATGGCCGAGATTCATTATGCCACACACCACAATGCCCATTATACGTTATGAACCACAGTAAGGCTTCTTATTAATTTTAAATTACCTGCTCATTGTCAGGGGTCTCATGCTCATTGCCAGGAGTTTCATATACGTTACCAGGGGTTTCATGCCCGGGTGTCCTGCTTGTTGCCAGGAGGGTAATGGTCGTTGCCAAGGGTTTCATACCCTGGGTTCCATGCTTGTTGCCAGGGGTGTCCGTCTCGTTGCCCGTGGTCTTGTTGCCAGGGGTGTAATCCTCTGCGTGTCATGCTCGTTGCCAGGGGTGTAATGCTATGAGTGTCATGCTCGTTGTCTGGGGTCTTATTGCCAGTGGTGTAATGTTCTGCATGTCATGTTCGCTGTCAGGGGTCTAGTTGCCAGGGGTGTTCGTCTCGTTGCCCGTGGTCTTGTTGTCAGGGGTGTAATGCGCTGCGTGCCATGCTCGTTGCCAGGGGTGCAATGCTATGCGTGTCATGCTCGTTGTCAGGGGTCTTGTTGCCAGTGGTGTAATGCTCTGCATGTCATGTTCGCTGTCAGGGGTCTAGTTGCCAGGGGTGTCCGTCTCGTTGCCCGTGGTCTTGTTGCCAGGGGTGTAATGCGCTGCGTGTCATGCTCGTTGTCAGGGGTCTTGTTGCCAGTGGTGTAATGCTCGTTACCAGGGAGGGGCATACTGTACAAGGTGCACACATGACGGCAAAAGACAGCATGGTATACAGCAGCTCTCCCCCAGCCCCTGCACTCACCCACACTCCTAGACTGTCTGACACCAGAAATTGTCCTAGCTCAGCCGCCACCTCCCCGGCATCTCCTGCGCCCAGCCTTCTTCTGCCTCCGCCAGGCCACCCACTTCTGTCTCCCCCAGCTCCTCGCTCAGGCTCTGATAGAGTGACAGTGAGGAGGCTGAGGCGCAGCAGCAGCAAGCTGCTTAGACCGGTGTACATCTCTGGGAGATGAATCTCAGGCAAGCTGGGCGGGATGGCAGGCTCTGCAGCAGGACAGGACATCACTCTCTCCGGGTGCCGCCAGCACATGACTGACACCGGCAACCCGACAATGAAAATGCTGAATGCTGTCCCCTGTCCTAACCCTCCTGCGGTGGCAGCTAGGGCTAATATTCAGAGGGTGGCGGCTAGTTCTGTGACTTTTGGGGGTGGGGGAGAAGGGGGGTTGTTGGCTATGGCTAACCCCCCGTCCCCCCTCTAGCGCCTAACCCTAAACCTCCCCGCCCTAACAGTCACGCCGATTCTTACCTTTGGGATGTTGGCGTTCTTCGGGATTCAGAGTGGTGTCACATGACCGCTGGGATGCTAACCGCCATTTGGGCCTAATTCAGATTTGATCGCAGCAGCAAATTTGTTATCAAATAAGCAAAACCATGTGCACTGCGGGGCGGCAGATATAACATTTGCGCTACAATGAGAAGAACCAAAATGAGAGTGAAGGAGGTAAGCGCTAAAGTGAGAAGAAGTGAATAATAGTGAAGGAGTAAAGTATTCAGTGGGGATAAGGGACAAATGAAGCCTATTGGGTGGAGACTGGGAGGTGGCTATTCAGACACACTGTATTATGGGCGTGTAGCAAGCGTCTCATATGTCTGGACGCAAACTCGTACTCTTACACCAGACGCCATACTCTGCTGGAGTTTCTGCGCTTAGCATGGGGCAGGTGCAATTGTCCATGGTGCGACGTATAAAGTGGACGTCTCAGCCCTTGTATATTCAGACACGTTTGTACACCAGGGAAGGGCTTTTACTAGCATTAGCATAAGGTCACAGATGCCACTATGGCAGAAGACACTAATGCGGCCGCAGCGGAGGCTTTCTGGCAGCCAGCTGACCTTTTTCAGAGATTGGTAAATCAGATTCCACCAAAGAGGATTTACATCTACAGATGTGCCCTCATACACTGTGGCTTCAGTCACTCCAAACTGCCCTATTGGCCCACAAGGGGATTATTCAGGTTTGTTAGCAAACAAAACAAAAAAAGCACAGTAATGGGCCAAACCATGTTGCACTGCAGGTGGGGCAGATGTAACATGTGCAGAGAGAGTTAGATTTGGGTGTGTTATTTTGTTTCTGTGCAGGGTAAATACTGGCTGCTTTATTTGTACACTGCAATTTAGATTTCAGTTTGAAGACACCACACCCACATCTAACTCTCTCTGCACATGTTACATCTGCCCCACCTGCAGTGCAACATGGTTTTGCCCATTTGCTAACAAATTTGCTGCTGCGATCAGGTCTGAATTAGGCCCCTTATCCCAGGGGTTCTGAACAAAGTCCTGACATTTTTACCTTTTTTAAAATATTTCCCCCCCCTAGTTTACACCTGTTCTGGTGCTGCAAGAAAAAAAAGCAGCATTAAACCATATAAATATAACCGTGGGTACATTTCTCGTGGCCAATTAAATAGTGGAAAAACCCTGACGCCGGCTGCAGTTTTGCAAATAAAGAAATAGCCGTGGACTAAGTGAAATAAAACATTAAAGTAACAGTGTTATCGAATTGTATGGTTTCCTGCTTATAAATCATGGGAAATATATCGTCATAGTATCTCCTAAGCAGCAAACAATTACAGTGGAGAATTGATGACTTTAATGTTTTAATCTAAGAATTTTTCATTTTTGATTATTAAGCATGCTGATGTAAGGAATTGTACTGTAGCAATTAATCATCTTCCAGCGTTCCCGCAATTCCAACGGTCATCAAGGTCATATTGTACATTTTTTTTCCCTTCAATTTTCCTGACTATGGGAAACAAATTCTGACTACATATAATCCCTTTTCAAAGGTTTCCTTCACCAGATTAAAAATAGATTAGCGTAGCCGTAATTTGTTCAACTCCATTAACTCGCTAATTGTTTTCTGTGCTTCACTGGTCTTTCTCCCACTGCGCCAAAATCCTGCTATCGCGCTCTGTAACAGCTGGCGCAGCGTCCAGTGGCTGGAGGTAAAGACTGAACGCCTGCACCGAGGAGGCTAAAATATCTTCAAAATCTTTAATTTAGGGCATTTTACTTAACAATTACATAGAGCTGAAATTACTTGTAATGCAAAGATTACTTGGTAACCGTTTTTTTTTTGTTGCCGCGGAGATGTCCGTGAATTACGGTGCAGGTTCCATGACCCGTTAATTTCCCCCCAAAATAAATCAGATTGAAGGATTGCACCTGTTTCGGATATTTCAGGGGTAGACGGAAGGGACGTGCGGTGAGCTAAAAGGCTCCAGAGGCACTGGCTAGCGCCAGAGCCAGATTTACATGCAATATATGAGCCAAAGCGTACATCTGGGCATTATACACAGGTGCAGCAGTATAAACTCCTGGAAATTTGGTGAGTTTTGATCAGAGATGTGCGGAAGAGATAGCCAGGTGAGGCACTGCCTCACCCGCCATAGACTTTTTACTCCAGAGTTTTGGTTATAAAAATGATTAGAATAATGCAAAGAAGGTATTTCAAACATATTCTTTGTATTTTTTATATACTTTATACAGTAAAAACTCTGGCACAAACGTTAGTATAACAGGAAAGGCTCTGCCTAACCCCACCGCACATCACTGGCCCGGGTTTACCATGAATTGCGATCCCCCTTTCTGGGGAAGATACAGATTGATTAATGTGGACGGCACAGAGATCCGCTCATCGCAGACATCTTTAAGTTCTTGATTTAAGTACGAGTTGCCCTTTCTTAAATTGCAAAGTAAATCTTGAAGGAACATGTAACTATGGTGCATAGAAATGAAGTCTGGAGAAGATCTTCTATTTTATTTTATGCTGCAAATGATTATCACTGCTGTAACAGATAAACCAGTATACAGATGTGGCTTAATATACATTGTTGCTGCAATCACGGCAAGCGGCACCTCTTGACTCTCCAGATCTCGTTAGACTCTGCTTGCGCGAAGTGTCTTTCACCTGAAAATGCCTCTTAGCGGTAATGCAATATGACTAGGATGTACCAGGAGACTGTGCTGATTAATTTAATAGGCAATACTTGTATATCAGTCTGCGACCGAGTCTAAATATGCATGCGACACGCTACTGTACAGCGACCACAGCTTTAAGGAGTTAGGATTCTGGCAGTCGGAATGCCGACACTAGCACCCCGAATAGGGTCACCATCCCGATAGTCGGGATCCCGAATGACCAGCCAATGGAACGCAGGAACTGCAGAGGTGGGGGGTTAGGTTTAGGCTGCGGGATTGGGGGGGGGGGTTAAGCTTAGATACCATTGGGGAGAGTTAGGCTGCGGGGGAGCTGGGTTAGGGGGCCAGGGGGGGGGGGGGGGTAAGTATACTTACCTTCCTTTGTCTGTATACAGATCATCAGTATGCCACTGTCGGATTCTGACCGCCAGCATCCCAACCGTCGGCAAATCAATCCCAATCCGTGCTCTGTGCAGGCAGAAAAGACGCTCGGCGCAAGCAGAGTCTCATGAAACCCGTCTGCTCACTCCCACCAAACATCTTGTGACGCATGAGACGTATTGCGGCTAGATGTATGAGGACACATCTGTAAGTAGCAATGAAGGATGGGAAACTCATTAATACAACATACAAACTTTCTTTATTCACTCCCTCTCTGTCATTCCGCTCCATAATAAACTGCCTTTGATGTATAGTAATGTCAGATAGGGGGCTCTGCTTCACGTGTATTCCCATGTATGGTAGAGAGAGATTGTTGGAAAACATTTTAAAGCATGTCATTATTATTTCCTTCTAGAATTTGACCATTGAGGACACGGTTATTTTTGAGTCTGCACATAGATTTAAATAAGCATAAATGGAAAGCCACATACACACACAATCCCACGTTATAAAGCCTATTTTCTGCAGAACGTTATGTAGAATATTATTTATATTTCATTATTGCTATCTTTTTGCATTTCATAAAAGCATGTTTTTTTTGTATTGACTGTATACATGAAGAACGAAGGAATATAATAAGGTATATAAAGTAAGATATTATACCATATTGCTTAACCTCACTCTAGGGATGTTTCCTTGATTGGCAGATTAATGAGACGACGCTGTCCTTTTTGCTTTGGTCAGATCGTTAGCATACTTTTGAAACCACTCCATAAACCTTTCAAAATTTACTTTAGTTTATAATTCTGGACATTTTTCCAATTAGCTGACGACTAAATGATTGGCACTGCACTGGGGCTTATTATTGATGGGTCGGCGCTAGATCACAGCACAGGTCCTCGCAGCCAGCTGGAGGGGCCAAGTGCTGATTGGGAGCATTGTAATGAACTGGCAGATGTACATACGCAGGGTGACGCACCAGGCTGTCAGTCATTGCCCCGTGATCATCTCGCTGCTGACGCCTGGTGCTCTTCTCTGGGGGGCTTCCAGCCCGGGGGGTGCACGTTCCTCCTATAGCGGATGTCTCGAATAGCAAATGCTGTGCAAAGATATTCTCATGTTTTACATTTCATTTCCTTTGTTCCTTGCTGTGATGTTCTGTACCCCACGCTAGAATAAAAGATGTGCTTTAACCTTTTATGTAGCTTTATGTACACTTTTGGGCCCTACACACTCGGCGACTGGCTGCCGAGCTGCCCGACGACCGATACGGGCGACCAGGCGGGGGGGGATTGGGAAATTGTCCATATTGGCCTGAACGAGCCGGCACCAATGATGAACGAGCGTTGGTGCCTGCATACTGAAAGATATGAACGATATCTCGTTCATTAAGGAAATCTTTAAGGCCCTATAGAATTTGACGGCAGATAAGAACCACTTGGCCCATCTAGTCTGCCCCTTTTTTACCTCAAACCCTATTTGACCCTTATTTCTTTGTAAGGCTATCCTTATGTCTATCCCATGCATGTTTATCCTGCTTGGCCTCTACCATCTCTGATGGGGAGCTATTCCACTTGTCCACTACCCTTTCTGTGAAGTAATTTTTCCTCAAATTTCCCCTGAACCTCCCCCCCTGCAGTCTCAGTGTAGTGTTCACGCTAGGCAGTTTTTTTTTTTTTTAAGGGCAATTCCCGCCCTGTCCTTTCTGCGGCGCCCTGCTAAAACAGACGCCCACTTCCTGCCTTCACAGCGTGTAAAGATGTCCATTCAAGCTGAGAAAGCGTTTGTGGGAAGCCCAGCACCTCTGTAGGTGCTGGGCACGCCCCCATCAGTGACGCCGCCGGCCGCCCACGGCCCCTTTTGTACGTCTGCAGGCTGAACCGCCCACTTTTATTACTGTAATGACCCGCCCCCTATTTTGCATGACCATGCCCCCTTTTCGGCGCGCGTACAAGCTTGTGCCCCTCTAGGTCCGGCGCCCTGCCCTGCCCGGATTCTAGAGTGAACACTATCCGTGCATGTTCTAATATCTCTCCATTTGAGGAATGTTTCCCTTTACCACTCTATCTGTAACAGACACCGGGGTGTGAGTTTAACTACACAGGAATTAGTTTTAAATATGTATAAAGTTACAGATGCAGCGCAACAGAATTTGGCATGAATAATAGCCGCTGTGTTGTAGCACTTTGTCTTCAGACTCGGAGGCAGATGTACTAAGCCTTGAAGAGCCAGTCAACTCCCATCTGCCATATTACAGGCTGTGTTTGAAAATGACAGGAGGTGGTTGGTACTATGATAAAGTACCAAACAAACAACCACCTCCATAGGGCAGAATCTTTGTATGCACATCCTACTCAGCTGCCATTTTTTTTTTCCCCATCCTATGGACTTACCTTTGCAGAGCCCTCAGCAACAGCTTACACATCGTAGCACTCTCATTTGCATGAACATCGATATTACATACAAACGTGAATTAGGCCATTAGTACACCTGCCCTTCAGTCACAGATGTAGAAATGTTGCATATCAAATCAATCAGTGCAGTCTCGTTAAGTGTGTTTGTCGCACAGCATTGCGGGTAATACGCACAGTTGAACAAAAAAAAGATTAAAGTCGCACGGGACCTGGGACCTTATTTAGGTTTGTTAGCAAAAAAAAAAAAAAAAAGCCCACTAATGGGCAAAGCCATTTTGCATTGCAGGTGGGGCAGATATAACATGTGCAGAGAGAGTTAGATTTGTGTGGGGTGTCTTCAAACTGAAATCTAAATTGCAGTGTAAAAATAAAGCAGCCAGTATTTACCCTGCACAGAAACAAAATAACCCACCCAAATCTAACTCTCTCTGCACATGTTACATCTGCCCCACCTGCAGTGCAGCATGGTTTTGCCCATTACTGTGCGTATTTGGTTTGCTAACGAACCCCTTACATCTGTAGATGTAAATCCTCTTTGGTGGAATCTGATTTACCAATCTCCGAAAAAGGTCAAGTGGCTGCGGCCACATTAGTGTCTTCTGCCATAGTGGCGTCTGTGACTTTATGCTAATGATAGTAAAAGCCCTTCCCTGGTGAACAAACGTGTCTGAATATACAAGGGCTGAGACGTCCACTTTATACGTCGCACCGTGGACACTTGCACCTGCCCCATGCTAAGCGCAGAATCTCCAGCAGAGCATGGCGTCGGGTGTAAGAGTGTGAGTTTGCTTCCAGATGTATGAGACGCTTGCTACACGCCCATAATACAGTGTGTCTGACTAACCACCTCCCAGTTCCCGCCCAGTACATTTCCAAAACAGTGTGTCTCAATCACTGCTGCGCCTCTGTGCGTACACGAGGTGGGATGCAATACGCTGTGCGACTTCACACTTGAAAAACATTGACTGTTTGATATCAGCATTGCGTCAGACTCCGGTATCAGGCTTCGTTTGTCCCTTATCCTCACTGAGTACTTTACTCCTTCACTGTTATTCACGTCTTCTCACTATAGCGCTTCTCTCCTTCACCCTCATTTGGTTCTTCTCATTGTAGCACTTGCCTCCTTCATTATCATTCGGTTCTTCTCATTGTAGCGCTTCCCGCCTTCACTGTTATTCGTTTCTTCTCATTGTAGCGCTTCCCGCCTTCACTGTTATTCGTTTCTTCTCATTGTAGCGCTTCCCGCCTTCACTGTTATTCGTTTCTTCTCATTGTAGCGCTTCCCGCCTTCACTGTTATTCGTTTCTTCTCATTGTAGCGCTTCCCTCCTTCACTGTCAATCGTTTTCTCTAACGTCCTAAGTGGATGCTGGGGACTCCGTAAGGACCATGGGGAATAGCGGCTCCGCAGGAGACTGGGCACATCTAAAGAAAGCTTTAGGACTATCTGGTGTGCACTGGCTCCTCCCCCTATGACCCTCCTCCAAGCCTCAGTTAGATCTTTGTGCCCGAACGAGAAGGGTGCACACTAGGGGCTCTCCTGAGCTTCTTAGTGAAAGTTTTAGTTTAGGTTTTTTATTTTCAGTGAGACCTGCTGGCAACAGGCTCACTGCATCGAAGGACTAAGGGGAGAAGAAGCGAACTCACCTGCGTGCAGAGTGGATTGGGCTTCTTAGGCTACTGGACATTAGCTCCAGAGGGACGATCACAGGTCCCAGAGCCGCGCCGCCGGCCCCCTTACAGAGCCAGAAGGCAGAAGAGGTCCGTAAAATCGGCGGCAGAAGACGTCCTGTCTTCAACAAGGTAGCGCACAGCACTGCAGCTGTGCGCCATTGCTCTCAGCACACTTCACACTCCGGTCACTGAGGGTGCAGGGCGCTGGGGGGGGGGGCGCCCTGAGACGCAATAAAAAACACCTTGGATGGCAAAAAATGCATCACATATAGCTCCTGGGCTATATGGATGCATTTAACCCCTACCAGAATACATAGAAAAACGGGAGATAAGGCCGCCGATAAGGGGGCGGAGCCTATCTCCTCAGCACACTGGCGCCATTTTCCCTCACAGCTCCGTTGGAGGGAAGCTCCCTGTCTCTCCCCTGCAGTCACTACACTACAGAAAGGGTTAAAAAAGAGAGGGGGGGCACTAATTACACGCAGTATTAAAGATACAGCAGCTATAAGGGGAAAAACACTTATATAAGGTTATCCCTGTGTATATATATAGCGCTCTGGTGTGTGCTGGCAAACTCTCCCTCTGTCTCCCCAAAGGGCTAGTAGGGTCCTGTCCTCTATCAGAGCATTCCCTGTGTGTGTGCTGTATGTCGGTACGTTTGTGTCGACATGTATGAGGAGAAAAATGATGTGGAGACGGAGCAGATTGCCTGTAATAGTGATGTCACCCCCTAGGGGGTCGACACCTGAGTGGATGAACTGTTGGAAGGAATTACGTGACAGTGTCAGCTCTGTATAAAAGACAGTGGTTGACATGAGACAGCCGGCTACTCAGCTTGGGCCTGTCCAGACGTCTCATAGGCCGTCAGGGGCTCTAAAGCGCCCGTTACCTCAGATGGCAGATATAGACGCCGACACGGATACTGACTCCAGTGTCGACGGTGAAGAGACAAATGTGACTTCCAGTAGGGCCACACGTTACATGATTGAGGCAATGAAAAATGTTTTACACATTTCTGATAATACGAGTACCACCAAAAAGGGGTATTATGTTCGGTGAGGAAAAACTACCTGTAGTTTTCCTGAATCTGAGAAATTAAATGAGGTGTGTGATGATGCGTGGTTTCCCCCGATAACAACTGATAATTTCTAAAATGTTATTGGCATTATATCCTTTCCCGCCAGAGGTTAGGGTGCGTTGGGAAACACCCCCTAGGGTGGATAAAGCGCTAACACGCTTGTAAGGGCTCTACCCTCTCCTGAGATGGCCGCCCTTAAGGATCCTGCTGATAGAAAGCAGGAGGGTATCCTAAAATGTATTTACACACATACTGGTGTTATACTGCGACCAGCAATCGCCTCAGCCTGGATGTGCAGTGCTGGGTTGGCGTGGTCGGATTCCCTGACTAAAAATATTGATACCCTAGAGAGGGACAGTATATTTTTGCCTATAGAGCATTTAAAAGATGCATTTCTATATATGCGTGATGCACAGCTGAATATTTGCCGACTGGCATCAAGTCTAAGTGCGTTGTCCATTTCTACCTGTAGAAGGTTATGGACACGTCAGTGGTCAGGTGATGCGTATTCCAAACGGCATTTGGAAGTATTGCCTTATTAAAGGGAGGAGTTATTTGGGGTCGGTCTTTCAGACCTGGTGGCCACGGCAACAGCTGGGAAATCCACGTTTGTACCCCAGGTCGCCTCTCAACATGAGAAGACGCCGTATTATCAGGCGCAGTCTTTTCGTGGACAAGCGGGCAAAAGGTTCCTCATTTCTGCCCCGTGACAGAGGGAGAGGAAAAAGGCTGCAGAAATCAGCCAGTTCCCAGGAACAGAAACCCTCTCCCGCCTCTGCCAAGCCCTCAGTATGACGCTGGGGCTTTACAAGCAGAATCAGGCACGGTGGGGGGCCTGTCTCAATGAATTTCAGCGCGCAGTGGGCTCACTCGCAAGTAGACCCCTGGATCCTTCAGGTGATATCTCAGGGGTACAAATTGGAATTCGAGACGTCTCCCCCTCGCCGTTTCCTAATGTCGGCTTTACCGATGTCTCCTTCTGACAGGGAGACAGTTTTGGAAGCCATTCACAAGCTGTATTCCCAGCAGGTGATAATCAAGGTACCCCTCCTGCAACAGGGAACGGGGTATTATTCCACACTGTTGTGGTACCGAAGCCGGACGGCTCGGTGAGACCGATTCTAAATCTAAAATCTTTGAACACTTACATACAGAGGTTCAAATTCAAGATTGAGTCACTCAGAGCAGTGATTGCGAACCTGGAAGAAGGGGACTACATGATGTCTCGGGACATCAAGGATGCTTACCTTCATGTCAAAATTTACCCTTCTCATCAAGGGTACCTCAGGTTTATGGTACAGAACTGTCACTATCAGTTCAGACGCTGCCGTATGGATGGTCCACGGCACCCCGGGTCTTTACCAAGGTAATGGCCGTAATGATGATATTCCTTCGAAGGAAGGGAATTTTAGTTATCCCTTACTTGGACGATTCCCTGATAAGGGTAAGATCCAGGGAACAGTTGGAGGTCGGTGTAGCACTATCTCAGGTAGTGTTGCGGCAGCACGATTGGATTCTCAATATTCCAAAATCGCAGCTGGTTCCGACGACTTGTCTTCTGTTCCTAGGGATGATCCTGGACACAGTCCAGAAAAAGGTGTTTCTCCCGGAGGAGAAAGCCAGGGAGTTATCCGAGCTAGTCAGGAACCTCCTAAAACCGAGCCAAGTCTCAGTGCATCAATGCACAAGGGTTCTGGGTAAAATGGTGGCTTCCTACGAAGCAATCCCATTCGGCAGATTCCACGCAAGAACTTTCCAGTGGGACCTGCTGGACAAATGGTCCGGGTCGCATCTTCAGATGCATCAGCGGATAACCCTGTCACCAAGGACAAGGGTGTCCCTCCTGTGGTGGTTGCAGAGTGCTCATCTTCTAGAGGGCCGCAGATTCGGCATTCAGGACTGGGTCCTGGTGACCACGGATGCCAGCCTGCGAGGCTGGGGAGCAGTCACACAGGGAAGGAATATCCAGGGTTTATGGTCAAGCCTGGAGACATCACTTCACATAAATATCCTGAAGCTAAGGGCCATTTACAATGCTCTAAGCTTAGCAAGACCTCTGCTTCAAGGTCAGCCGGTGTTGATCCAGTCGGACAACATCACGGCAGTCACCCACGTAAACAGACAGGGTGGCACAAGAAGCAGGAGGGCAATGGCAGAAGCTGCAAGGATTCTTCGCTGGGCGGAAAATCATGTGATAGCACTGTCAGCAGTATTCATTCCGGGAGTGGACAACTGGGAAGCAGACTTCCTCAGCACGACCTCCACCCGGGAGAGTGGGGACTTCACCCAGAAGTCTTCCACATGATTATAAACCGTTGGGAAAAACTCGACAGGTATTGCGCCAGGTCAAGGGACCCTCAGGCAATAGCTGTAGACGCTCTGGTAACACCGTGGGTGTACCAGTCAGTGTATGTGTTCCCTCCTCTGCCTCTCATACCCAAGGTACTGAGATTGATAAGATGGAGAGGAGTAAGCACTATATTCGTGGCTCCGGATTGGCCAAGAAGGACTTGGTAACCGGAACTTCAAGAGATGCTCACGGAGGATCCGTGGCCTCTACCTCTAAGAAGGGACCTGCTCCAGCAAGGACCCTGTCTGTTCCAAGACTTACCGCGGCTGCGTTTGACGGCATGGCGGTTGAACGCCGGATCCTGAAGGAAAAAAGGCATTCCGGATGAAGTCATCCCTATCCTGATCAAAGCCAGGAAGGATGTTACCGCAAAACATTATCACCGCATTTGGCGAAAATATGTTGCGTGGTGCGAGGCCAGTAGGGCCCGACGGAGAAAATTCAACTGGGTCGATTCCTACATTTCCTGCAAACAGGAGTGTCTATGGGCCTGAAATTGGGGTCCATTAAGGTTCAAATTTCGGCCCTGTCAATTTTCTTCCAAAAAGAACTAGCTTCAGTCCCTGGAGTTCAGACGTTTGTAAAAGGGGTACTGCATGTACAGCCTCCTTTTGTGCCTCCAGTGACACTTTGGGATCTCAATGTAGTTTTTTGGGTTCCAAAAGTCACATTGGTTTGAACCACTTAAATCTGTGGAGTTAAAATATCTCACATGGAAAGTGGTCATGCTGTTGGCCATGGCCTGGGCCAGGCGCGTGTCAGAATTGGCGGCTTTATCCTGTAAAAGCCCTTATCTGATTTTCCATTCGGACAGGGCGGAATTGAGGACTCGTCCTCAGTTTCTCCCTAAGGTGGTTTCAGCGTTTCACCTGAACCAACCTATTGTGGTGCCTGCGGCTACTAGGGACTTGGAGGACTCCAAGTTGCTAGACGTTGTCAGGGCCCTGAAAATATATGTTTCCAGGACGGCTGGAGTCAGGAAAACTGACTCGCTGTTTATCCTGTATGCACCCAGCAAGCTGGGTGCTCCTGCTTCTAAGCAGACTATTGTTCGTTGGATTTGTAGTACAATTCAGCTTGCACATTCTGTGGCAGGCCTGCCACAGCCAAAAATCTGTAAATGCCCACTCCACAAGGAAGGTGGGCTCATCTTGGGCGGCTGCCCGAGGGGTCTCGGCTTTACAACTTTGCCGAGCAGCTACTTGGTCAGGAGCAAATACGTTTGTAAAATTCTACAAAATTGATACCCTGGCTGAGGAGGACCTGGAGTTCTCTCATTTGGTGCTGCAGAGTCATCCGCACTCTCCCGCCCGTTTGGGAGCTTTGGTATAATCCCCATGGTCCTTACGGAGTCCCCAGCATCCACTTAGGACGTTAGAGAAAATAAGAATTTACTTACCGATAATTCTATTTCTCGTAGTCCGTAGTGGATGCTGGGCGCCCATCCCAAGTGCGGATTGTCTGCAATACTGGTACATAGTTATTGTTACCAAAAAATCGGGTTATTGCTGTAGCGAGCCATCTTTTCTAGAGGCTCCTCTGTTATCATGCTGTTAACTGGGTTCAGATCACAAGTTGTACGGTGTGATTGGTGTGGCTGGTATGAGTCTTACCCGGGATTCAAGATCCTTCCTTATTGTGTACGCTCGTCCGGGCACAGTATCCTAACTGAGGCTTGGAGGAGGGTCATAGGGGGAGGAGCCAGTGCACACCAGATAGTCCTAAAGCTTTCTTTAGATGTGCCCAGTCTCCTGCGGAGCCGCTATTCCCCATGGTCCTTACGGAGTCCCCACCATCCACTACGGACTACGAGAAATAGAATTATCGGTAAGTAAATTCTTATTTTTTCTCATTGTAGCGCTTCCCTCCTTCACCCTCATTTGGTTCTTCTCATTATAGCGCTTCCCTCCTTCACGGTCATTCGGTTCTTCTCACTGTAACACTTCCCTCCTTCACCCTCATTCGATTCTTCTCATTGTAACGCTTCCCTCCTTCACTTTCTTTTGGGAGTTCTTATTGTAGTGCTTCCATCCTCCTGTCATTCAGTTCTTCTCATTGTAGCACTTCCCTCCTTCACTGTCATTCGGTTCTTCTTATTGTACCGCTTATTTCTCTGGCTGGGTCCACAGGATTATCCACAGGATAACATTGGGATATTGTCGAGCGACAGCGAAAATGGCACCAACACGGTCACAAGCTTTCTGGCCTCCCAGGATGCATTGGGGCCTTCACCATATAGTCCCGCCCACTGACTCAGTCAGAACAGTTTTTTGCTTGGTGCGGCAGGAAGCCGCATGGTCAGAGGGCTGCTGTGAGAGCAGCCTCAAGCTTTTATTATTTTATTTTTATAGACTTACTATATTGTTTTTTTTTTTTAGCAACTTCTCTTAACAGCGTCTTAAACGCATACTAGAAAGAGTCGCTCCAACAACTTCACACCGGGTCACAACAACGCTTACCTTCGGGTATCAGTGCTGTCTCGACGGGCGTCTGTGTCGGATGTTCTGGCAGGTCCAGCAGACGTAACCAGGCTGTGGCCGGAGCATGGGGAGACGGTGAGTCTATGGACTTCCTCTTACTAGAGGGGTCAGGACACAGCTACACTGATTTGGTGGAGACTACAAACAGTGTGTTGATGCGCCGAACATCTAGAGTGCGACAGCGCTACGCTCCAGGGATCTTAGGCGCCAGGACTAGGTAGAGGCCGCGATCCTGGGAGTTTAAGTCAACAGAGGGATTCAGACGCTCTCCTGGCCGCCCCTCCTACGAGTTCATGGCCAGTTCCCGTGTGTCTCTCGTTTCATGAACTGAATGACCTCACTTCCGGCTCAGACGCTACCACGAGGGTACTCGGTCGCAGCTTAGACGCTGCGGTTGTGTACACTGGAGATAAACCCCCGCCCAGACCGAGTCGCAGGCCTTAGCGTCTGCATACACGTGGAAGTCGCTCAGCGTCCGTGTCCGTCAGTGAGCGTCCGTGTCCGTTATCAGTTATGAAGAGCGGCAGTGTACATCAGTAGCGTCTGAATCCACTCGGCGTCTTACGAGCGTATTTACTTGGATATGGAAGTGTGATGAGTCTCCCTGTATCCCGTTCTACAGAGGCAGGGTATACAGTACTAAAAATTCTCTCTACTTCTTAGTATGCATTGTTAATTTTTAGTACCTATTGCATATGAGACCTGTGTATTACTGTGTTTTCTGCATGTTATGTTGAAAATAGAACCAGTTAAAACAGAAGTACAATTTTCCTACTTATGTATAAGTTGTTATGGGGGTTGTATTCTCATAGGGCAATGTCTAATGCTGTAACGTGACTGACTGACTGCTAGTATGAGTGCTGACTTTTCTGTGTAATGTCAGTCCTGTACTGACCCTCAATTCAGGTGCACTGTGGTCAGATTGATCTCACCTCTATATACTTACATATAGGGTGATTTTCAGTCACAAATTGTGTAGTCAATAACAAATTATTACCATGTCTGTGAGCGGCAAAAGTGATGAGGAGAATTTATCAAGCACTCCTACAGCCCTAACATGCTCATCTTGTAAGTCAGGGGTAATTGATATGAATCAATTAGTCACTTATGAGGGTTTGTGTGCAAACTGTTTCGCTTTTCAGCTAAGTAAGAAACAGGAGTTGGTTCAGCCACCAACAGAGCTACCATGGAATATGTTCGCAAAGACTCTATCTTCTATAGCGGACAAGTTAAGTAGCACCACCTCAATGGTTAGGTTACACTATGAACCCATACATGCAGCTCCCTTCCTACGGCTTGGTTACAGTAGCCTCTACAAGCAACCAAGAGACAGGTAAGACTAAGACAGATACGTCTATGTGGCAGACTACACAGGATGATACATCGGATGATGATCCAATAGATTCGACTCCGTATGATGATCAGTCGCAGAGTTTTAGTTCAGATGATGTAGCTGAACTTATTAATGCTGTGAAGGCTATTCTCTCGTTGGAAGAGCCAGCCAAGACAGTGTTAAAAGCTAAAGCACCTGTATTTAAACGAACAAAGTCAGTGAAAGCTGAATTCCCAGCGTCAGATGAGCTGACGGAGCTGACGGAAATGATTGATGAGTCTTGGGCGGCGCCCAGTAAAAAGTATAAGATCCCTAGAAGATGGGATTCTTATTATCCATTTCCAGCTGTGGATTGTTCGAAAAGAGAAGTTCCTCCAAAAGTAGATGCACATGTTTTGCGACTCGTGCTAAATCTGCTTTACCACTGTCATTTACCTCACTAAATGATGTCACAGACAGAAGGGTAGATAGTCTTTTGAAAAATATATTTTCTTTAGTAGGAGCAGTGGTAAGACCTGCTATGGCTTCGGCCTGGGTAGCAAAGGCAATGGGCGAATGGGTAGAGGAACTAGAGAATGACATCCCTTCTCCTACTAGGGAGGATCGTTTTTGCCGTTTAAGACAATCTGCCCAGTATTTGGAAGAAGCAGCAATTGATGTAGGTACAGTTGCTTCTAAATCTTCAGCCTTGACAGTAGTCGCTCGTAGAGCAGTTTGGCTACGTACCTGGAAGGCAGATGCGGAATCCAAGAAAGAATTGGAAGCATTGCCTTTTGTTGGTAATATATTATTTGGAAAACCGTTATCGGATATCCTAGAATCAGAGGCTGAATCGAAAAAGGTCAGATTTCCAGCTACTTATAACCCTAAGTCCAAGGGTTTAATATTTCGCTCTTTTCGTTGGCAAAGCGAAAGCTAAAGAAGAGCCTAAACAACCCCAGTTTCTCTGACGTCCTAGTGGATGCTGGGAACTCCGTAAGGACCATGGGGAATAGACGGCTCCACAGGAGACTGGGCACATCTAAAGAAAGAATTAGGACTATCTGGTGCGCACTGGCTCCTCCCCCTATGACCCTCCTCCAAGCCTCAGTTAGATTTCTGTGCCCGGCTGAGCTGGATGCACACTAGGGGCTCTCCTGAGCTCCTAGAAAGAAAGTATAATTTAGGTTTTTTATTTTTCAGTGAGACCTGCTGGCAACAGGCTCACTGCACTGAGGGACTAAGGGGAGAAGAAGCGAATCTACCTAAGTGGTGGTAGCTTGGGCTTCTTAGGCTACTGGACACCATTAGCTCCAGAGGGATCGCACACAGGACCCGACCTCGTCGTCCGTTCCCGGAGCCGCGCCGCCGTCCCCCTTACAGAGCCAGAAGCAAGAAGGTCCGGAAAATCGGCGGCTGAAGACTTCTGTCTTCTCCAAGGTAGTGCACAGCACTGCAGCTGTGCGCCATTGCTCCTCATGCACACCACACACTGCGGTCACTGATGGGTGCAGGGCGCTGGGGGGGGGGGGCGCCCTGAGCAGCAATAAATAACACCTTGGCTGGCAAACTGACACCATATATAGCCCCAGGGGCTATATAGGTGTATATTAACCCCTGCCAGAAATCTTAAAATTGCGGGAGAAAGCCAGCCGAAAAAGGGGCGGAGCCATCTCCCTCAGCACACTGGCGCCATTTTCCCTCACAGCTCCGCTGGAAGGATCGCTCCCTGGCTCTCCCCTGCAGTCCTGCACTACAGAAAGGGTAAAAAAGAGAGGGGGGGCACAAATTTAGGCGCAGTATAATATATATGCAGCTATAAGGGGAAAACACACTTTATAGGTGATATCCCTGTGGTAAATAGCGCTCTGGTGTGTGCTGGCATACTCTCCCTCTGTCTCCCCAAAGGGCTTTGTGGGGTCCTGTCCTCTGTCAGAGCATTCCCTGTGTGTGTGCTGTGTGTCGGTACCGCTGTGTCGACATGTATGATGAGGAAAATGATGTGGAGTCAGAGCAAATGCCTGTAAGTGTGTTGTCACCCCCTGAAGGGTCGACACCTGTGTTGATGGACTTATGGAAGGAATTACGTGACAGTGTCAGCTCCTTACATAAAAGGTTTGACGACATAGGACAGCCGGCTACTCAGCTTGTGACTGTTCCAGCGTCTCAAATGTCATCAGGGGCTTTAACCGCCCGCTACCTCAGATGGCAGACACAGATGTCGACACGGATACCGACTCCAGTGTCGACGACGATGAGACTAATGTACCCTCCAATAGGTCCACCCGTTACATGATTGAGGCAATGAAAAATGTATTACACATTTCTGATAGTACCCCAGGTACCACAAAAAAGGGTATTATGTTCGGTGAGAAAACTCCCAGTAGTTTTTCCTGCATCTGAGGAATTAAATGAGGTGTGTGCGGAAGCCTGGACTTCCCCCGATAAGAAATTGATAATTTCTAAACGGTTATTGGCAGCGTACCCTTTCCCGCCAGAGGATAGGTCACGTTGGGAAACATCCCCTAGGGTAGATAAAGCGCTTACACGTTTATCAAAACAGGTGGCACTACCGTCTCCGGATACGGCCGCCCTAAAGGATCCTGCCGATAGAAAGCAGGAAGCTACCCTAAAAGCTATATATACACACACGGGCATTATATTGCGACCAGCGATTGCATCAGCATGGATGTGCAGTGCTGCTGCCGCGTGGTCAGATTCACTGTTGGATAATATTGATACCCTGGATAGGGACAATATTTTGCTGACAGTAGAGCATATAAAAGACGCTGTCTTATACATGCGTGATGCACAGAGGGATATTTGCCGGCTGGCATCAAAAATAAGTGCAATGTCCATTGCCGCCAGAAGGGGGTTATGGACTCGGCAGTGGTCAGGTGATGCCGATTCTAAAAGGCACATGGAAGTTTTGCCTTATAAGGGGGTGGAACTGTTTGGGGATGGTCTTTCAGACCTCGTTTCCACAGCTATGGCTGGGAAATCGACATTTTTGCCACACAGCAAAACAAAGCACCGTATTATCAAGTACAGTCCTTTCGGCCCCATAAACACAAGAGGGCTCGAGGCGCATTCTTTCTGCCGAGGGGCAAAGGTAGAGGGAAAAAGCTGCAGCATACAGCCAGTTGCCAAGAGCAAAAGTCCTCCCCCGCGTCCGGTAAGTCCACAGCATGACGCTGGGGCTTCACAGGCGGACCCGGGTACGGTGGGGGCCCGTCTCAGAAATTTCAGCACACAGTGGGCTCTCTCACAGGTGGATCCCTGGACCCTTCAAGTAGTATCTCAGGGGTACAGGCTGGAATTCGAGACGTCCCCCCCCCCGCCGTTTTCTAAACTCTGCCTTACCAGCAACTCCCTCTGCCAGGGAGGCAGTGTTGGTGGCTATCCAAAAACTGTATTCACAGCAAGTGATTGTCAAGGTACCCCTCCTTCAGCAAGGAAAGGGTTACTATTCCACAATGTTTGTGGTACCGAAACGGGACGGTTCGGTGAGACCCATCTTAAATTTAAAAGCCTTGAACACTTATATCAAAAGGTTCAAGTTCAAGATGGAATCGCTCAGGGCGGTTATTGCGAGCCTGGACGAGGGGGATTACATGGTCTCCCTGGACATCAAGGATGCGTACCTACATGTCCCCATTTACCCCCCTCACCAGGAGTACCTCAGATTTGTGGTACAGGACTGTCACTATCAGTTCCAGACGCTGCCGTTTGGGTTATCCACGGCACCGAGGGTCTTTACCAAGGTAATGGCCGAAATGATGATACTCCTTCGCAAGAAGGGAGTTTTAATCATCCCGTACTTGGACGATCTCCTGATAAAGGCGAGGTCCATAGAACAGTTGGTAGTGGGGGTAGCACTTTCTCGGGAAGTGCTACAACAGCACGGCTGGATTCTCAATATTCCAAAGTCACAGCTGGTCCCGACGACACGTCTTCTGTTCCTGGGAATGATTCTGGACACAGACCAGAAAAAAGTGTTTCTTCCAGTGGAAAAAGCCGAGGAGTTATCATCTCTAGTCAGAGACCTCCTAAAACCGGGACAGATGTCGGTACATCAATGCACACGGGAAAAATGGTAGCTTCGTACGAAGCAATTCCATTCGGAAGGTTCCACGCAAGGACTTTCCAGTGGGACCTGTTGGACAAATGGTCCGGGTCCCATCTCCAGATGCAACAGCGGATAACCCTGTCGGCAAGGACCAGGGTGTCGCTGCTGTGGTGGCTGCAGAGGGCTCATCTACTAGAGGGCCGCAGATTTGGAATACAGGACTGGGTCCTGGTGACCACGGATGCCAGCCTTCGGGGCTGGGGGGCAGTCACACAGGGAAGAAATTTCCAAGGACTGTGGTCAGATCAGGAGATTTCGCTTCACATAAATATTCTTGAGCTAAGGGCCATCTACAATGCCCTAAGCCAAGCAAGGCCCCTGCTTCAAAACCAGCCGGTACTGATTCAATCAGACAACATCACGGCGGTCGCCCAAGTAAACAGACAGGGCGGCACAAGTAGCAGGAGGGCAATGGCAGAAGCCACAAGGATTCTCCGATGGGCGGAAAATCATGTGTTAGCACTGACAGCAGTGTTCATTCCGGGAGTGGACAACTGGGAAGCAGACTTCCTCAGCAGGCACGACCTCCACCCGGGAGAATGGGGACTTCATCCAGAAGTCTTCCAAATGCTGGTAAACCGGTGGGAAAGACCACAGGTGGACATGATGGCGTCCCGCCTCAACAAAAAGCTAAAAATATATTGCGCCAGGTCAAGGGACCCTCAGGCGATCGCTGTGGACGCTCTAGTAACACCGTGGGTGTACCAGTCGGTTTGTGTTTCCTCCTCTGCCTCTCATTCCCAAGGTACTGAGAATAATACGAAGGCGAGGAGTGAAAACTATACTCGTGGTTCCGGATTGGCCAAGAAGAGCTTGGTACCCGGAACTTCAAGAGATGCTTTCAGAGGACCCTTGGCCTCTGCCGCTCAGACAGGACCTGCTGCAGCAGGGGCCCTGTCTGTTCCAAGACTTACCGTGGCTGCGTTTGACGGCATGGCGGTTGAACACCGGATCCTGAAGGAAAAGGGTATTCCGGAGGAAGTCATTCCTACCCTGATCAAAGTCAGGAAGGATGTCACTGCAAACCATTATCACCGCATTTGGCGAAATAATGTTGCGTGGTGTGAGGCCAGGAAGGCCCCAACGGAGGAATTTCAACTGGGTCGATTCCTGCATTTCCTGCAAACAGGGGTGACGTTGGGCCTCAAATTGGGGTCCATTAAGGTCCAGATTTCGGCCCTGTCGATTTTCTTCCCGAAAGAACTGGCTTCCCTGCCTGAAGTTCAGACTTTTGTCAAGAGAGTTCTGCATATTCAGCCTCCTTTTGTGCCCCCAGTGGAACCTTGGGATCTCAATGTGGTTTTGGAGTTCCTGAAATCACATTTAAGACTGTGGATTTGAAATATCTCACGTGGAAAGTGGTCATGCTGTTGGCCCTGGCTTCGGCCAGGCGTGTGTCAGAATTGGCGGCTTTGTCCTATAAAAGCCCTTATCTGATTTTCCATATGGATAGGGCAGAATTGAGGACTCGTCCTCAGTTTCTCCCGAATGTGGTATCAGCGTTTCACTTGAATCAGCCTATTGTGGTGCCTGCGGCTACTGGGAACTTGGAGGATTCCAAGTTACTGGACGTAGTCAGGGCCCTGAAAATTTATGTTTCCAGGACGGCTGGAGTCAGGAAAACTGACTCGCTGTTTATCCTGTATGCACCCAACAAACTGGGTGCTCCTGCTTCTAAGCAGACTATTGCGCGCTGGATTTGTAGCACTATTCAGCTGGCGCATTCTGCGGTAGGACTACCGCAGCCTAAATCTGTAAAAGCCCATTCCACAAGGAAGGTGGGCTCATCTTGGGCGGCTGCCCGAGGGGTCTCGGCTTTACAACTTTGCCGAGCTGCTACTTGGTCAGGGGCAAACACGTTTGCAAAATTCTACAAATTTGATACCCTGGCTGAGGAGGACCTGGAGTTCTCTCATTCGGTGTTGCAGAGTCGTCCGCACTCTCCCGCCCGTTTGAGAGCTTTGGTATAATCCCCATGGTCCTTACGGAGTTCCCAGCATCCACTAGGACGTCAGAGAAAATAAGAATTTACTCACCGGTAATTCTATTTCTCGTAGTCCGTAGTGGATGCTGGGCGCCCATCCCAAGTGCGGATTGTCTGCAATACTTGTAAATAGTTATTGTTACACAAATCGGGTTATTATTGCGAGCCATCTGTTCAGAGGCTCCTTTTGTTATCATACTGTTAACCGGGGTTCCTATCACGAGTTATACGGTGTGATTGGTGTGGCTGGTATGAGTCTTACCCGGGATTCAAAATCCTTCCTTATTGTGTCAGCTCTTCCGGGCACAGTGTCCTAACTGAGGCTTGGAGGAGGGTCATAGGGGGAGGAGCCAGTGCACACCAGATAGTCCTAATTCTTTCTTTAGATGTGCCCAGTCTCCTGCGGAGCCGTCTATTCCCCATGGTCCTTACGGAGTTCCCAGCATCCACTACGGACTACGAGAAATAGAATTACCGGTGAGTAAATTCTTATTTTAAATCCAGAGGTAGGAAGCAGTGGGCTAGCAAAAAGCCAGTTTCCAAACCTGAACAGAAACCATCAGCCTGAAGAGACGGGCCTCCGCCTGGAGGATTCCAGGGTTGGGGGCCGACTCCTTCATTTTGCACACATATGGCAGCAGTCAACAACAGATGCTTGGGTGCAGAAGGTAGTATCTCAGGGGTATGGGTTCCCATTCAGGAGGCAGCCTCCTCAAAGATTTTTTTGCACTAGCCCGTCTCGTATAGAGTCGAAAGCCAATGCCCTGCAAGAAGCAGTCCAAAAATTACTGCAGTCAGGTGTGATTGTCCCAGTACCTCCATCACAAAGGGGACAGGGGTTTTACTATTTCTAATCCAGAAACCAAATGGGTCATACCGGCCAATCCTCAATCTGAAAATGTTGAACAGATACATATGGATCCCGAAGTTCCACATGGAGACGCTACGCTCCATAATGTTGGCTATGGAACCGGGAGATTACATGGTATCTCTGGATGTACGGGATGCTTACCTACATGTGCCTATAGCACTATCACATCAGTGTTACCTCAGGTTTGCCATCCTCCAGGAATATCTCCAGTTCCAAGCTCTGCCTTTCGGGCCAGCTACAGCACCCAGGGTGTTTACCAAGATCATGGTGGTTATGGCAGCTTGTCTGCGCAAACAGGGGATAAGAATATTCCCATACCTCAACGACCTGTTAATCTTAGCACAGTCGCAAGATTTACTGTTGAGCCATCTTCAACAGACGATCGTTTGTTTACAGAGACACGGGTGGCTCATAAATTGGGAAAAGTCGTCCCTGAATCCGTCACAGCAGTTGGTTCATTTGGGGGCCATATTGGATTCAGACCTACAGAAAGTTCTCTTACCAGAGAAAAAGATAGTCAAGGTGCAGGTCATGGCTCAGGAAGTGTTGCAAGCCCAGACAATGTCAGTCCATGCAGCAATGCGACTGTTGGGTCTGATGGTATCAACCTTCGACATGGTGCAATATGCGCAATTCCACTCCAGACCGTTGCAGCACCTTATTCTGACCAAATGGAACGGAAATCATCAGACGATAAAGAAGCAGATGATAAAGATTCCAGTAAACGTAAAAAGGTCTCTAGCATGGTGGCTACAGACAGACCATTTAAACAAGGGTAGACCCTTTTGGATAAAAGAGTGGCAAGTCCTGAAAACAGATGCCAGCCTGCAAGGCTGGGGGGCGGTACTCGGAAGTCTATGGTTCCAGGGAAAATGGACCGCAAGGGAAAGTCGCCTGCCGATAAATTGGCTCTTGTTCAGGCAAAGGACAGTCTGCAAGGAAGACCGGTCCAGATCCGCTCAGACAATGCGACGGCAGTAGCATACCTCAATCATCAAGGAGGAACTCGCAGCAAGAGACTGATGGAGGAAGTAACTCCCATTCTAAAATGGGCAGAACTCCATCTCCCAGCATTGTCAGCAGTATTTGTCCCGGGTGTACTAAATTGGGAAGCGGATTTTCTCAGTCGGCACACCATTCAGGAAACCGAATGGGCACTACACCCAGAAGTGTTTCAGACACTGGTGAACAGATGGGGTCTACCAGAGATAGACCTTATGGCGTCTCGTCTAAACAACAAAGTTCCGAGGTACGGATCGAGAACAAGGGACCCAGGAGCGGTCCTTGTAGACGCATTGTCAGTAGAATGGAGGTTTCAGCTGGCATATCTGTTCCCTCCAATATCTCTGTTACCCAGAGTAGTGAGAAAGATAAAACAGGCAAAAGGAGCAATCATTCTAATAGCTCCAGCTTGGCCAAGAAGGCATTGGTACACAGATCTGTTGAGAATGTCCGTGGAAGCACTGATACTGCTCCCTCAACGTCCAGATCTGTTAATGCTGGGTCCTTGTTGTCACAGTCATCTGGATCGCCTGTCTTTGACGGCGTGGCTGTTGAAACCTCTATCTTAGAGGCTAAAGGATTTTCGAAACAAGTAATCCAAAATGCTTAGAGCAAGAAAGCCTTCTTCAGCTTGTGTGTATCATAGAACATGGCAAGCCTATATTCACTGGTGTACTGGAAAAAATTTCAATCCGAGATCTTTTAAAGTAGCTAGGATTTTGGATTTCATTCATGCAAGATTGGATAAAGGCTTGAAAGTTGCTTCCTTGAGGGTTCAAGTTTCAGCGTTCACTGTATGGTTTCAGCAGAAGATTGCTGATTTACAGGATGTACGTACATTTTTTCAAGGAGTAGTACATATTCAACCTCCATTTTGTTCCTCCTGCAGCTCCCTGGGATTTTAATTTAGTTCTTACATTTCTCCAGGGTCCTCTGTTTGAACCACTTGAGAGAGCAGATCTTGAATGGTTAACGGTTAAAGTTCTTTTTTTACTGGCAATGGCGTCAGCCAGAAGAGTGTCAGATTTAGGAGCGTTATCATGTAAGTCTCCTTTCCTAAGTTTTTTTTCCAGACAGAGCAGTTCTCAGAACGAGATCTAGCTATCTTCCAAAGGTGGTATCAAAGTTTCACCTGAATGAAGAGATTGTAGTCCCAGCTTTTCAGGTATCGGGACTATCTGCGGGAGAAGCGTCGCTGGACGTGGTCCGAGCTTTAAGAATCTACATAGATCGTACCAGTGCCATCAGGAAAACAGATTCTCTCTTCATCCTCTACGGATTCCATAGAAGAGGATGGCCTGCTAGTAAACAGACGATGGCATGATGGCTCCGAATGGTAATATCAGAAGCTTATTCTCATGCAGATCTCCCTACTCCGGCTAATGTCTCTGCACACTCTACACGTAAGGTAGGTCCTTCATGGGCAGCACAACATGGTGCTTCAGCAGAAAAGATATGTAAGGCAGCCATATGGTCTTCCATAAACACATTCATTAGACATTATGCCTTGGATACTTTTGCCTCTCATGACGCAGACTTCGGGCGAAAGGTCCTCCTGTGCAATCTGGAGCGTCCCCACCACTAAAATGGCTTTGGGAATCCCAATGTTATCCTGTGGATAATCCTGTGGACCCAGCCAGAGAAATATACGTTATGGTAAGAACTTACCGTTGATAACGTGATTTCTCTTATGTCCACAGGTATCCACAGGGATCCCACCCTGACGCATCTGATTTGAGGATCTAGACAATCCCTAAAATTTCTTCCTCCTTGTATGGAAGGGTGTGCATGTGTGTTCTTATCGCCTAAACAGGTCTCTGCCTGATGTTCCTGCCTAAAATCGCTGTGGAAAGAACTGATCTGACTGAGTCAGTGGGCGGGACTATATGGTGAAGGCCCCAATGCATCCTGGGAGGCCAGAAAGCTTGTGACCGTGTTGGTGCCATTTTCGCTGTCGCTCGACAATATCCCAATGTTATCCTGTGGATACCTGTGGATATAAGAGAAATCACGTTATCAACGGTAAGTTCTTACCATAACGTATATTTCCTTCACTGTCATTCGATTCTCTTCATTGTAGCACTTCCCTCCTTTGGTTATTCTAATTTTACCGCTTACCTCCTTCACTGTTATTCTGTTCTTATTGTAGCACTACCCTCCTTCGGTTCTTCTCATTGTTCCACTTACCTCCTTCACTCTCATTCGGTTCGTCTCATTGTAGCGCTTCCCTCCTTCATGGTCATTCAGTTCTTCTTATTGAAGCGCTTCCCTCTTTCACTCTCATTTGGATGTTCTTATTGTAGCGCTTGCCTCCTTCACTGTTTGGTTCTTCTCATTGTAGTGCTGCCCTCCTTCACTGTCATTTGGTTCCTCTCATTGTAGTGCTTCCTTCCTTCCTTCACTGTTATTTGGTGCTTCTCATTGTAGCACTTCCCTCCTTCACTGTCATTTGGTTCTTCTCATTGTAGCGCTTCCCTCTTTCACTTTCATTCGGTTCTTCTCATTGTAGCACCTCCCTCCTTCACTGTCATTCGGTTCTTATTGTACCGCTTATTTCCTTCACTGTCATACGGTTCTCTTCATTGTAGTGCTTCCCTCCTTTGGTTCTTCTCATTGTACCGCTTCCCTCCTTAACTGTTATTCGGTTCCTCTCATTGTAGCGCTTCCCTCCTTCCCTCTCATTTGTGTGTTCTTATTGTAGCACTTCCCTCCTTTTGTCATTCGGCTCTTCTCATTGTAGCGCTTCCCTTCTTCCCTGCATTCGGTTCTCCTCACTGTAGCACTTCCCTCCTTCACTGTCATTTGGTTCCTCTCATTGTAGCGCTTCCCTCCTTCGCTGTCATTTGGTTCCTCTCATTGTAGCGCTTCCCTCCTTCACTGTCATTTGGTTCCTCTCGTAGCGCTTCCCTCCTTCGCTGTCATTTGGTTCCTCTCATTGTAGCGCTTCCCTCCTTCACTGTCATTTGGTTCCTCTCATTGTAGCGCTTCCCTCCTTCGCTGTCATTTGGTTCCTCTCATTGTAGCGCTTCCCTCCTTCACTGTCATTTGGTTCCTCTCATTGTTGCGCTTTTACATTTATTGAGCACTGTGTACATCTATTCCTACCACAGCCAAAGTTGCTTTTATTCCTTTAGGAACCCCCAGCGTGATCACTGTTAGTAACAGCATTCTGTAGGGACAGTGATCAATGCCTGATACATTATAGTTGCTTTTTACTTTTTCTGCTCTCATTACTGGAAAACAGTGGGAGCCATGTTGGTACTGGATGCACCTGGTTCGCTGTCGTGCTGTCTCCGCCTCAGATCAATTTTGTTTCCTTTTTTCCAGCTGAATGATGACTCTATGTTATGTGTGTAGGCTCCATGTTTAGGATGATGAGCACCTTACGCTTATAATGAGGAAAAAGCCTTCCCCGTTGTAGATTTCAGAACTGTTGCCTGGCGGGCGATGCGAGTGCCACGACCAGGTGTGATTACAGAGCCTTTAAAAATAAACTCTCGAGAGAACCTGAAGTAGAAAAACATGTTAGTACAGAGGGTAATTTAGCAAACGGCAAGAGTGTAGCCTATATGTGCCACGTCTATTGGCTCAATTCTCGCCAAACAGCCCTTCTCATCACGCCAGGTCCCGTGCAATTCTGCCAGCACTGAGTATTTTTGGACCCATCTTTTTACCCGAAAATAAATCTTGGTTGCGATGTGACTGGGATGCATCCGGAGACTCTGCTGATTCATTTATATTGCGACACTTGTATGTCTGGGTGGGACTGAATCAAATCCTGTATATGAAGTGCTACAATGTAGCACCCATGGCTTTTTTTTCCACGCCAAGTTTCGTTCTACGTATCCACACTGTCGCATGCATATGTCAGTTTGGATGGAGACCCCGTCAGCCACATGGACAATGGCAGCCGTGGCACGTAAGGGGTAAACCCTCCATCCCCGGTGCCATTTTTAAATAGACGAATTGGCGCCATGTTCTATAAATGAATGTTTAATAATGTGTTATATCACTGCGCAGTTGGAGAATGATGTACTGCACAGTTATAGAACTGCATGAAGCACTTATGAGAAAAAGATGAGTTATTTTGTTTCTAAAAGGCTTTGACAATTGTTCTTCAGCAACTTGTACATAGCAAGTCATGTGGTAATTGTCTTAGCTCCAGCAGGGGATAGGTGTTGATTAGCAGGCCTTTTGGTGGCCAAACATTTTCTTTAAAATACAAACTAAGGTCTGGAGAGCAGCCTGTGGGTGCTTTCAGCATCTCCTATTGTGTGATAAGCCAAAACTGGGTTTGCATGGATATGTGAAAGAGACAGGAACATTTGTTTGAAAAATCAAATACAAACCGTATTTTGAAGCTATGTGATAAATGTATCAAAGGTGAATTGTTAACTGCCAGGTGGTAAAGGATGCAGTTTAAATGACACCAAACGTTGTGTGTGACAGGAAGGAGGAAATGTTTTTTTTTTTTTGCAGTTATATCCTTTTAAAATGTAAAAATGTTTTTCTCTTTTGTAAGATAGCCTGATTGGATGGGATAGACTCAGGGTGGGCTTACCCCCTGTGGTATGTGTATTGGAGTAAGATATTTGGAGTAAGAAAAGGAGGTCTGCTGCCCTATGAACATTGTATTATTCCATTTTCATTCTGCTGTGAACATCGTGCTCTATGCTGTTTCCCCTAGCAATAGGGAAGAGTTCTCTTTAGAACTATTTGGGCAAATAAACATCTTCTGCCTCAAGACGACCGCTTTATCTTGTGAACCTGCAGTGTTATGCCGAAAATAGCTCCGTTCTCCAGGCTGTTTTGGGTACACCCAGCGTCTCCAACCTCCACCTTCCACCTGCTACCGTGCCGTGCTTGGTTAAGCAACTAGTGGAGATTCGTCAACACCACATAGGTGTGGTAAGATGGCGTGACGCATACAGAGCAGAACCGTGGTTCCAGACGCCACAGCAAAAAGGAGTCTGGTGGTGGCAGCGTAGTCCCCGCCCATTCGCAGTGGGTGGAGTCTGTAACTGACGGTAAGCGGGAATCCCCTAATTGGCAAGGTCCCGTGTGACCTAAACTCCATTCTGGGGCGAGACTCGAAGCGATGAAGGCTTTCGTACGTAACTGTCCGGTCACAGTCACATATCGAATGAATCGGCACAATCTCCTGGTGCGTCCTAGTCACATCCCATAGCGACTAAAATGCATTTTGGGGTAAAAAGACAACCGCCGATAGTCTTATGGGTCCTGGTGCCTCATTCGCGGCATGCGTCTCGCATCACATGACACACTGAGGCTATTTGTATCAGGACACATCTGTGTAGCGTGTATTTTTAGAGTAATGTCTGACTTCAGTGAATAAATGCCTGGATAATAAGCTTCACGTCTGATGCTTTCTCATAAATTGTGAGTAGTTTAAAAGTCATTGTTCAAGAGGCAGATTTTTTTCATTCCCCCTGATTTACGGAACAGTGATTTTACTCTTCATTTAATGAGCAGTTCCAGCCGCAATGTATTTTTCTTATGAGTGAAACATTTGCTTTTCACAGCGGGAGTCCCAAGGAGAAACTCTCTGTCTGTTCCCACAAGATACAATTTCCTTACTACAAGCTTGGATCATTACATGACATGTTAGCCATAAGCAGTGACAAGCTGCCGCACTGTTACAGCAGGTGCCGGGAGACCAGCGGTGAGAACATTCCGGAACACGGATCAAAGTAGGTGTGCATGCTGGGTGATTTCCCACCTGGACCGAGCACATGCATAAATTACTGCTAGAGTCTCCGTTATTCTTCCTCCGCTTCTCCCCATTACATTGTTGTGACTCATTCTAATTATCCACTGAGTGGTGTTACCTGAATACAAAGAAGAAAAACAGTTTGATGGTGGCAAAAAACAAACTTGTTTTGTGCGTGTGTTTGTATGGTGGGGGGACACCTTGCAAGGAATAGCCGCTGAGTTCTTGTCTGGACCTGAGAAAGAGGTGTAGCCCTGGTGACCATGCCCACTTCCACTATGCTGCTACATTTGTGGATGGGCCCAGAAAAGGCCAATAAGGTGTGGTAAAGCCCACGCACAGTGACCACGCTTCCTCTTCATTCCGTGGCTCGGTATTAATAGTGGCAGACCTGTTTCCACCATATCTGACCGGAGATTGTTCTGCTGATCTGTCACCTTTCTGCAAACAAAGTTCTTGCATCTTCTTATACTAGAAATCCTTAATGCAGTCCTGAGCTTACGTTAAGGCTCATTCTATAGGAGAATGTTCCCATTAAGACGTGGGATACCACAGAAAACCATTGATTTTTCTTGTCTCTATTTTCACAGTGTTTGATAAATCACTTGGATTGCTAAATTGCATAAACCTTGGGACAGCTATTCATTTTCTTGAAAGTAATTTTCTTGAAGTACATTGCGTCATGACAGCAAAATGAACATATTACGCATTCATGAATAATGGCCCTCATTCCAAATTGATTGCTAGCTGCCATTGTTCGCTGCGTAGCGATTATCTAAAAAATGGCAAAACTGTGCATGCGTATGCACTGCATTACGCACGCGCGGCGTACGGGTACAAAGAGCATAGTGGTTTAGCACAGGTTCTAACGACGCTTTCAGTCGCACTTGCGGTAGCAAGGAGATTGACAAGAAGTGGGAGTTTCTGGGTGTCAACTGACTGTTTTCTGGGAGTGTTTGGTAAAACACAGGCGTGGCCGGGCGTTTGGTGGGCGGGTATCTGACGTCATTACCGTGTCATTCGCCGCAGCAATCATCGCACAGAATAAGTAACTACAGGGCTGGTCTTGTTCTGCACAAAATGTGTTTGCTGCCGCGCGGCTGCACAGGCGTTCACACTCCTGCAAAGCGAAAACACACGGCGACTAACTCTGCGGCGACTAAGCGTTTGCATGGCTGCTAAAAGTAGCTAGCGAACGATCAACTCGGAATGAGGGACAATGGTGGTCATTCCGAGTTGTTCGCTCTGTAATTTTCTTCGCATCGCAGTGATTTTCCGCTAACTGCGCATGCGCAATGTTCGCACTGCGACTGCACCAAGTAAATTTGCTATGCAGTTAGGTATTTTACTCACGGCATTACGAGGTTTTTTCTTCGTTCTGGTGATCGTAATGTGATTGACAGGAAGTGGGTGTTTCTGGGCGGAAACTGGACGTTTTATGGGTGTGTGTGAAAAAACACTGCCGTTTCTGGGAAAAACGCGGGAGTGGCTAGAGAAACGGAGGAGTGTCTGGGCGAACGCTGGGTGTGTTTGTGACGTCAAACCAGGAACGACAAGCACTGAACTGATCGCACTGGCAGAGTAAGTCTCGAGCTACTCAGAAACTGCACAGAGAAGTCTTTTCGCAATATTGCGAATCTTTCGTTCGCAATTTTGATAAGCTAAGATTCACTCCCAGTAGGCGGCGGCTTAGCGTGTGCAAAGCAGCTAAAAGCAGCTTGCGAGCGAACAACTCGGAATGAGGGCCAATATGTCTATTAAAGAATAATTGCATTTAATATCACATTGCGAGATGCCTGGCGCGATCCAAGGGAAGCAGTTCCCTCACTGCATACTTTTTAGTAATTTTTTTTTGTCTTAGGGTGGGTATATACTAGAACGACAGTATATTGCCCCCGTGCCTTGGGCGAATCCCCGCCGTGCCGAATGTAAGAGCGTCCGTACACACTGGCTGAGGTAATGAACGATGTGACGACATCTCGTACCAGCATTCAGTACACTGCCCCGAGTCGCACACAGTAACTTCTGGTTGGCTGCGCAGCATGGCTGACCATAAGATGACGCATTCATCCTGCTGGAGAGCGCAAATGTGCGCACACACAAGGTGATTTGTCGTTCCAATATGGTAAATCGTCCTGATACCATTCTGGTGTGTACCCACCCTTTGCTTATAGTGCACTAGGTGCTTAGGATCATTATTTTTGATACAGAGTAATTGATATAAAGTCATAGATTACGCATTGGCCTGTCGCCTTATTACACTAGATTGTGTCATTTTTCTTCCATTGTGCTACTTTTTCTAATTTTGCGCCTTAGCACCTGATTCAGGGTTGTACGCAAACCCGATATTTATATAGAACTCTAACGATGAGAGATCTGCGCAGGTGCAGCTCTGGTACTGCGAGATAGCACGCAGTGCCCCCAAGCCGCAACAAGATTGTCATGCTGCCACCATTTTGGGGCGGAGACGGGGTGTGCCAAGGCCAGTGGCGAAAACCATGTGGATCAGTGAATTCACCCGCAGATACACGTGTTTTGTCGAATTTGCGGCCATTTTTCGCACATTTTTGGTCCGTTTTCGCCCATGCCGATTTGGGGAAAAAAACAACAACCAAACGAAAATGGATTAAAAAAACGGGTGGAAACACTCGCTATTGAATACACAGGATACAGTCATTAGGTCGACAACACTTAGGTCGACGATCATTAGGTCGACCACTATTGGTCGACATGGTCACTAGGTCGACATTTTTGGAACTTTTTCATACTTTACGATACACGTGGACTACGATTGGGAATAGTAACCTACACGAAGCGAGCCATGCGAGGGGACACAGTGCACTAATTGTGGTTCTCCGTCACTTTACGAAGAAAACGACACCAAAAAAAGTAAAAAAAAAAAACCCTCATGTTGTCCTTTTTCCATGTCGACCTAGTGACCATGTCGACCAATAGTGGTCGACCTAATGACCCATACCCGGATACACAATAGTCAAATTAGTACAGATTTTCCGACTGTCGAAAAATTCGGCAGTAATTGAGTTCCCTCTTAGTGTTTTGGTGTGGGTAAGTTGCAGCGCCCTGAATTTATTCTGTTTTATTACTGTTGTACCCCCAGATTGTATACAATACAGTATATCCTGGTTCGTCGACAGCTGTAGAGTTAATTATTTCCTTTAAAACTCATTTTCTTTTCTAGTGTCTGTCACGTTCCTATAAGCTCATTTATGTTTGTTTTTGCTTTTTCTAAACTTTGACTTTACTGTTGTGTGTTTGAACTTTTTGTTTCATATCCTGCGTAGAGTTGTCTGTGGTGAAAAGGAAAAGAGGGCGTCCCAAGGGTTCCACTAAGAAGCCGTTTGCGGAGGAAGAGCCTGCAGAGAACAATGGAAGCCTTCCCAAAGAAAACCAGCTGGAAGCCAAAGAAGCGCGTCTCTCCCCGGAGCCGTTACCCGACAACCTGGAATGCCGGAAATGCAGCAGAACCTTCTGTAACATCAGGCAGCTGAAGAAACACATCTGCATCATTGTGCTGAATGATGACGATGACGTCACTCAAGGTAAAAAGAAAAGTGTTTATCATAGTCGTCACTGGATTATTGTGTTTCATGTGTGTGTTGTCCCCCCCCACCCCCTCTCAGTTGTGATGGTTTTAACCCCTTCTGGACCAACTATGCTTTGCACTGTTGGACTGAACTAAATTTCTCAATTTTAGAACGTCTGCATCGTGTTTGGTTGATGCCCTGTGTACTTTCTTTAGGCAATGACTTTGAGGGGAAGTTTATACTGTCTGACTATGAAAAGGAAAAGCAGACGAAGCGGTCGCGCCTTCAGAAGACTGAGAGAACTCTACAATCGAAAGAGGCTGAGAAGACCCAGGGAGTGAATCCCATTGTCAGCGTCCTTCTGACTGCACATGAAGCTATTCCAGGTATCATGGCTGATTTTGTGTTGCATACGTATCCATGACACGAGACCAAGTCAGCGCAGAAGCAGCAAGACGTGCGGTGTCAGAGCAGCAGACTGTGTATTAGAAAGCATTACAAACAGAAAATGAGATAATGACATAACAAAGATACCTGCATTGCACACTAATACCATATGATGTGTCATTTTCCTTTCATTTCTTTTTCTAATGTAATTGCTCAACTGCATAATGTTATGACTGCATACAAATATCCTTGCTGTTCTTTCTATGGTGCTGCTTGCATTGTTTGACTTCTCTTCCCCATTGTCTCCTAATTCCGCTATCATACTGTACTCCCTTCAAGCTTTCCTTTCAAACTTAGTTTCTCACAATAGCAGCCCAATGGCAAGGGATAGAGTGATATTTTTGCTGTTAGGGTATGACATAATTCGGGGTGTAGCCAAGTCCACAAAACGACCGAAATAAATTGTTTTTAGTTTATCGTTTTTTTCAGTGCCAGTCACAGTTATGCAAACAAGAGTTTTACATTTACAGTCCCCATTAATAGTCAGTACAGGTTGCTTGCATAAAGGGTTGCTCAGATTTACGGTGACGCTGAGATCATGTGATCATGCAGAGCCAATGGGCTGAAAACTGGCAGCTTAGTGATATCACAGGATGTTTCCCAGCATGCTCAGCGGGCCAGAACATAGGCTGTCCTCACATTAACACTCATTATTAGTCATAGCAACCCAGATTACTTTATGTGTAAGCTAATGCTGGCTAGTCAGAAAGGACTATAGGAGACCCTACACAGTGGTTAGGATTGCTTCCTGACAATAGCCTCCACCTACAACCACCTTGTTTTATGTGCTGGTGGTGAAGACACAAATTGTATGTGTATAATGCTTGGACGATACGTCCACTGGGTCACCGTGCTGGAAATTCCCAGTTGGTGAGACAGCTACTGTAACATCCTTAACTTAAGCCGTTTTGATCATAAAATTTATTATTTGTTGTCTCTCCCTGGTTCTGACCCACCAGGTTGTCTTCCAGTATGATACACTGGCACAGCAATCCCTAAGGCACGGTTCTCACTACAGAATCATAATATGTTTCATTTTGTATGAATCCCACAGGAGCAACAAAAATCATTCCTATTGAAGCTGCGGCCCCAGCGGCCGAGCCTGAGGCAAACGCTCAGCCGGCTGATCCAGAGCAGGGGCAGAGAAGGGGATACCAGGAGTACGCCATCCAGCAAGTACCCCAGGAACAGTCTGCTAATCCAAGCAGGTAGCAGCAATGGTATTTTAGGCTTGTATATCTGTTTAAGTGGCTATTAGCGGCGGCGGTAGGGTTGCGGGTGAAGTCATGTGATTGATCATCCAATTGCAGTTCAGTAACTCGCCTCTGACCCCTAACAAATCACCCATCACACAGTTACCACAATTCTCCCGACGTGCTGTAACCATTACTAGTGTGCGTATACAAAACTCTGCATTGCCGGCTGATAATTGGGCTCCCTGTTCTATTACGCAAATCATTCCACTCTCACATAATTGGGTTGCTGTCACTTTCTCAGTAACTCCGGGGAATTACATTCCTCTGTGTTGAATAAGAATTGCTTTTTTAATGAACAACTGTGAAAACAGAGGGTTGCGGATCCCTCTATTTTATAAAGGAAATAGAGATTCTCTTTAAGTTACTGAACTACTGATGGACTATAATCTGCCATAATGTTTCCCTATCCAGAGTTTGTTGCTTGTTGCGGCTGCTTGGTGAAACCGCTATTATCCACATTACTAGTACAGAGTTTAACCTACTGTATGGCCACTGTAGCACACAACTAATGGGGTGGGGGCTGGCCAGTGCTCTGCTTTGTGTCCGCTGATCTTCCCTTTCCACATTCTGGTGGTGTAGTTCAGGTTGCTGGTGCATGTCCGTCAAATACAGAGTATTGGATTACTGTATATTGTCACTGCTGTATAATAAGTATCTTCTTAACCATTGAACTCCTCACGCTCTCTCATGATTTTCTTCTTTTTTTTTTTTTTGTTGCACTCTAGTCTTAAAAAAGGGTAGCTGTATAAACACACCATGGTATCAAGTTTGGATATTGCCATCAATGGGTCATTAATCTTTTATAAATCACGATCTGTATTATTTCTCTTACGTCCTAGAGCACAGGTTCTCAAACTCGGTCCTCAGGACCCCACACAGTGCATGTTTTGCAGGTCTCCTCACAGAATCACAAGTAAAATAATTAGCTCCACCTGTGGACCTTTTAAAATGTGTCTGTGAGTAATTAATGCACCTGTGCACTTACTGGGTTACCTGCAAAACATGCACTGTGTGGGGTCCTGAGGACCGAGTTTGAGAACCCCTGTCCTAGAGGATGCTGGGTTCCACATTAGTACCATGGGTATAGATGGGTCCACCAGGAGCCATAGGCACTTTAAGAGTTTGAGAGTGAGGGCTGGCTCCTCCCTCTATGCCCCTCCTACCAGACTCAGTTTAGAAAATGTGCCCGGAGGAGCCGGTCACAGCTAGGGGAGCTCTACAGAGCTTCTTTAGTAAAGTTTTTTTTTTTTTAGAGTTTATTATTTTACAGGGAGGCTGCTGACAACAGCCTCCCTGCTTTGTGGGACTAAGGAGGGGGGGAGTAGTGTCCGCCCTGCGGGGTCTGAGCCACTATTTATGCTGACAGGACACTGAGCTCCTGAGGGGATAGATCGTTCCCCGCCAAAGGGGATCGCCCACCCCAGCAGCATGCCGCCACCTCCTTACAGAGCTGAAGATCAGTGGCGAATGAGTCACCGACCCCCCCTAGCAAGCGGGGGGCCGGTGTGAAGATGGCGGCAACAGGGTAGGAGCGCAGTACTAACTGCGCTCCGGAGGCTCAGCGGTACTTAGTGCGGTGCTGTGAGGGGCGCCCTGAGCCAGTGCCTGAACCCTGCACTGGTCAACAAGCCTGTCAGGGTCCCCGGATCTCAGCCAGCATCAATCCTCAGGCCAGTATAATCCTTGTGAAGAGCGGGAAGACAGCATAATTTTGGGGGCGGAGCTTCTCGGAGCAGACCCAGCAGCGTTCTGCGCCATTTTCTTGCCTGCACAGCGCTGTCCAGGAAGAGCAAGTCCCTCCACAGCAACTCCAGCTATCTCTCACGGTACCAGGAGGTTGTAGAAGGGGGGGAGGCTGCATTATAACTTTGTAACCTATTATGGTGCACAGTCAGCGCTAGTAGGGGTCTCCCTTTACATTAAAAGTGCTGTGTGTGGGTTGTGTCAAGTCGAAAAATATCATAATGCATATGCCTTGTACTAACCCCATGCACATGCCCGCTGCTCGTGCACTCAGTACGCCGTGTGTGCACATATCCGCAATTTGCGTAGGATCGCTCCGGCGATCGTGCGCATGATATGGGTATTTACGGCGGAGTTTGTGAGCGCGTAGCGTGTTATTAGAACATTGCATGTTTAACCCATATAGCGTACATTTTAGATATAGTTCCCCTAGACCATGTCAGCGAGTATTATTAGTGTAAACAGTTCCTGGACAGAGAGATTCGCCTTTGCATGATAGGAAGGGTCAGATAAAGGTTGGAAGGTGATGTCTAGTATCCAGCTGTAGGGTATTTTAAGGGAAACATACTGGTGTTGGTTAGAGGAAAATCGCATGTTCCTGCGTATAGTTATGTGCAGAAGTAGAATATAGATATAAATTGTATTTAAAATATATTAAGAATGTGGAGGGAACGAGAATGGAACCCAGTCACACACAAATTAAATCTCCCACATACTGAGATACAATGGCCTTATTTACACTAAACTTTGAGATTCTATGAAGAGGGCATACACCTTTGTTTACTAAGATGGCCAGGTTTCTCTTCAGAATAATGAGTGCTGAGTTGTCATTGTCTCACCTGAAAGTAAGGGACAAACAAGGGTGAACAATGCCCAGGAGCCGAGTATGTTTGGAAGATCAGAAACAATAGCTAACCACAACAAAACCAGACAGATAGGAATTTAGGATACTAACATTCCTAGTCCAAAATCCATGGAGATAGAGGTATTCATTTATATATATTATATATGTGTATATATATATGTATATATATATATATATATATATATATATATATATATATATATGAATAAATATAATTCCTAACAAATTGTAATAGCAGGAGTGTGTGTGTGTGTATACATATATATGTATGTGTGTGTGTATAAATATATATATATATATATAAAAAAAAAAAAAATATATATATATATATATATATATGAATATGTGGAGCTATGAATATCTTGAAGATAGTAATATCATGTGTGGGATCATATTGTTCAGAGTCACGTGAACATTAATCTGGTGGGAATAAGAACATTGTTAAAACTTACCTCATTAAGATATTAATAATACCAGATTTATGTTTAATGTGATGGGTTTAACTGATCGTGGGGCGGGAACTCAGATGTAAACAACAGAAACCACATCCCAAGTCCTAGCCATCGCCCACTTCTTGAACTAACCAATGGTCCCCGGTGCAGGACATGTCCCACCCCCTAACCAATGGAAGAAGAGCACACAGTGTCTATTGTATTATGCCTTGATCTACTGAATAAAGAGCGAGCTGCAGGCCAGGTCACTATCAAAGACTCTGAACACTATCTACCTGATGAGCGGAGGACCGGATCCGGGAAGCGCTTGCGAATATTCTCACGTACGTACATTCTCTGTAGCCATTATTCTGTTTAGATTTACTTGTTAGCCTGTAGTGTATAAATTGTATTGTTTTTACCTTTTTGGAACAAATCCACGGAGGCCTTAGAACCCTGTGGTTTCAACTACAAAACAGTGTTGTGTTTTCACTTTCCTGCCTGGGCTTTAAAGTAGTTTAACCTGTTTAAGGTGTATAAGCATTGTTAAGGTGTACGCACTGCGGATACTTTGTATCGCCAGTGCTACTTAAGGTTTAAAGGTATTACATCATTACAGTACTTTGCTGTTAAGGGTTTAAAGTATAAGCATATCATTACGTTATATCGTTAACAAGGTTTAAAGGTTATTAATTGTGTGTGCGCTCGCTGTGTGTTCTCTGTACACTCAGCGCGGCCTGTATACGCCAAGTGCGTACCACGCGGAGGACTCTGTACGCAAATAGCGTACAAAGTGCGTAGCACGCGCACGTAGTCTAGCGGCCATAGCGGCTCAACGGTAATAGTGTACAAAGGGGTATAGCTTTGCGGTCTAAGATAATACCGACATTATCAGTTGGCACCAATCTCTGTGTCTGTCTTGCCATTCTTGGGGTGAAACTCTGTCTGTCCTCCCCTGTGTGTGTGTGGAGTGTCTGTGGTCTCCATTAAGCAATGTCCAGGGACTCTGTGTCATATGCTGCAGAGGATATGTCCTCTCAGGATGGTCCCATTCCATGTAATCAGGATTGCACTGATTTAGCACAGATAACCAGCAAGGGAGCCTGAGTGGTTATCCTCTATCAAATCTATGATTTCTCAGATTTCAAATAGGGTTGCACAAAATGAATCTGCAACTCAGGCTTTACAGAACTCTATGGCAGTCTGGCCCAGTTCTGGTACCTCCAGGACTCCCCGCTGTATATTCACATAAACGTGCTCTTGCGCAGATCATGCAGGATGAGACGGATACCGATTCTGACACTGCAAATGGTGACGGGGATGTGTTGCGTGGGGCAGCATTTCTTGCAAAAGGGGTGCAGTTGATGATAGAGGCTATTAGAGATGTGTTGAATATTGCTGATACAACACCTGAACAGGTTGAGAAGCTTACTTCACTGGAAATAAGAAATCCTCGCTAACCTTCCCTGCGTCAAAGGAATTAAATGCTATTTTTGAAAAGGCTTGGGAAGACCCGGATAAAAAATTCCAGATTCCTAAAAGGGTTCTGGTGGCATTTCCTTTCCCGTAGAGGATAGGGAAAAACCGCCTATTGTTGACGCGTCAGTATCCAGACTCTCAAAAAAGGTGGTTTTACCTGTTCCAGGATCTACTGCCTTGAAAGAGCCGGCTGATCGTAAAATTGATAATACGTTCAAATCCATGTACACGGCTTCTGGGGCAATACTACGTCCCACTATTGCCAGTGCTTGGATTGCCAAAGCTATAATAAAGTGGTCAGGCACATTACTTGAAGACTTGGATACTATGGAGAAATGTGATTTTTACGTAACATTCAGGATTCGGCAGGATTTCTGATTATATCCATGAAAGACCTGGGTTCCATGGCTGCAGGAATTTCTTCCATGTCTGTATCAGCTAGTCGAGGACTGTGGTTGCGCCAGTGGTCTGCCGATGCGGAATCCAGGAGAAGTGTGGAGACCCTACCCAACACAGGTCAGGCTCTCTTTGGGGAAGCGTTAGATGCGTGGATCTCCACGGCTATGGCTGGTAAGTCACCTTTTCTTCCCTCAGCTACCCTTTTCTTCAGCTTCATCACAGCCCTTTCGGTCTACCAAGCCCAGAAAGGCCAAGCCGTCCAACACCTTCTTTCGGGGAGGTCGGCCCAATTCCAGGAAACCTGCAGCTGGTACACCAAAGTACTGGAGGGAGCAAGACTCGGGCATTCCAGTCACGTCTGGGTGTCATCCAGCCTGGACCCCTGGGTGCAAGATATTGTGTCTCAGGGGTACAGGCTGGAATTTCAAAATCTCCCTCCTTACCGATTTTTCAAATCGGGCTTGCCAGCTCTGCTGGCAGACAGGACTGTCCTGCAAGAAGCCGTCCAGAAGTTGGTGGAGGCACAGGTCATTGTGCCAGTACCACTTCATATGCAAAACAAAGGTTACTATTCAAACCTTTTCGTGGTACCAAAACCGGATGGATGGTTCGGTCAGGCCAATTCTGAACTTAAGATCACTAAACTCCTTTCTGAGGTAGTTCAAGTACAAAATGGAGTCTCTTAAGGGCAGTGATATCAGGTCTGGAGGAGGGGGAATTCCTGGTATCCCTGGATATCAAGGATGTGTACCTCCACATTCCGATTTGGCTGCCGCATCAAGCTTATCTTCGATTCGCACTGTTGCACTGTCATTTTCAGTTCCAGGCCCTACCATTTGGCCTCCCCACAGCACCGAGGGTATTCACCAAGGTGATAGCGGAAATGATGATTCTCCTCCGCAGACAGGGGGTGAATATAATTCGGTATCTGGACGATCTGTTGATAAAGGCATCGTCCACGGAGAAGCTGTTATGGTCCATAGCTCTCACGACCCAGCTTCTCAGGGAACATGGTTGGATCCTGAATCTTCCAAAATCTCATTTGGAACCAACCAGGAGGTTGTCCTTTCTGGGAATGATCCTCGACACGGAAGTGCAGAGGGTGTTTCTTCCAGGGGAAAAGGCGTTAGTGCTTCAAACGATGGTCCGGGATGTCCTGAAGCCAACCCGGTTGTTGGTTCATCAGTGTATTCGCCTTCTGGGAAAGATGGTGGCCTCTTACGAGGCTCTGCAGTACGGGAGGTTTCATGCTCGGTCCTTCCAACTGGATCTCCTGGACAAGTGGTTGGGATCCCATCTACACATACACCAGAGAATACGTCTGTCACCAAAGGCCAGGATTTCACTCCTCTGGTGGCTGCAACTGCCTCATCTTCTGGAGGGCCGCAGGTTCGGGATTCAGGACTGGATCCTTCTAACCGCGGATGCAAGTCTCCGGGGCTGGGGCGCAGTCACTCAAGGGGAATCCTTCCAAGGAAGGTAGTCAAGTCTGGAAGCCGGCCTGCTGATAAACATTCTGGAACTAAGAGTCGTCTACAACGGTCTTCTCCAAGCGGCCCATCTACTGAGAAATCGGCCGTTCAAGTGCAGTCGGACAATGTGACAACAGTGGCTTACATAAACCGACAGGGCAGAACGAAGAGCAGAGCTGCAATGTCAGAGGTAACCGGAATCATCCTCTGGGTAGAAAAACACGCGTTGGCGCTGTCAGCAATCTTCATTCCAGGAGTAGACAACTGGGAAGCGGACTTCCTCAGCAGACACGATCCCCTTCCAGGGGAGTGGGGTCTCCATCCAGAGGTGTTCAAGGAGGTAACAGATCTTTGGGGCGTACCCCAGATCGACATGATGGCCTCTCGTCTCAACAAGAAGCTTCGGCGGTATTGTTCCAGGTCGAGGGACCCGCAAGCAGTGGCGGTGGACGCCCTAGTGACTCCGTGGGTGTTCCAGTCGGTAAACGTGTTTCCTCCACCTCCACTCATCCCAAGAGTTCTAAAGCTCGTAAGGAGAACAAGGGTTCAAGCGACCCTCATTGCTCCAGACTGACCAAGAAGGGCTTGGTACGCGGATCTACTGCCTCTTCCTCTTCAGGAGGACCTACTGCAGCAGGGGCCGTTTGCCTATCAAGACTTACCGCGGCTACGTTTGAGGGCATGGAGTTTGAACACCTGATACTAGCTCGAAAGTGCATGCCGAACAAGGTTATTCCTACCCTGATGCAGGCTAGGAAAGGGGTAACGTCTAAACATTACCATCGAATTTGGAAAAGGTATGTATCTTGGTGTGAGTCCAAGAAATTACCTGCGGTGAAGTTTCAACAGGGACGGTTTCTCCTCTTCCTACAAGTGGGTGTGGATATGGGCCTGAGGTTGGTATCTGTGAAGGTCCAGATTTTGGCCCTGTCCATTTTCTTTCAGAAACAATTGGCTGCCCTCCCTGAGATTCAGACCTTTTTGAAGGGAGTTCTGCAAATCCAACCTCCCTTTGTGCCACGTACGGCACCTTGGGACCTTAACGTGGTGTTGCAGTTCCTTCAATCGGACTGGTTCGAGCCTCTACAGGGGGTTGAGGTCAAATTTCTTACATGGAAGGCTGTCACGTTGTTGGCCTTAGCTTCTGCTAGACGTGTGTCGTAGTTGGGGACTTTGTCCACGAAGATAGAGCTGAGCTCCGGACACGCCAGCAGTTTCTTCCAAAGGTTGTGTGGGCATTTCATATCAACCAACCTATTGTGGTGCCACTGGCTACTGACTCCTCAATTTCATCAAAGTCCTTGGATGTTGTAAGGGCTCTGAAAATCTATGTGAAGAGGACTGCTCGTCACAGAAAATCGGACTCTCTGTTTGTCCCGTATGTTCCCAAGAAAATTGGGTGTCCTGCTTCTAAGCAGACGATCTCTCGCTGGATCAGGTTCACTATCTAGCATGCGTATTCTACGGCAGGATTGACGTGTCCTACGACTGTCAAGGCCCACTCTACTTGTAAGGTGGGGTATACCTGGCCGGCTGCCCAGGGTGTCTCGGCTTTACAACTTTGCCGAGCTGCAACTTGGTCTTGGTCGAACACGTTTGCAAAGTTCTACAAGTTCGATACTTTGGCCTCTGATGATCTGAAGTTCAGTGAATCAGTTCTGCAGGAGCCTCCGCGCCCTCCCTCCCATTCTGAGAGCTTTGGTACATCCCCATGGTACTAATGTGGACTCCAGCATCCTCTAGGACGTAAGAGAAAATAGGATTTTGGTTACCTACCGGTAAATCCTTTTCTCGTAGTCAGTAGAGGATGCTGGGCGCCCGCCCAGCGCTTCGTTTTCCTGCTATCATTATTTGGTTCAGTACAACTTCGCTTTAGTTGAGTACTGCATTGTTACTTGGTAAGTAATGTTTCAGCGGTTGCTGAGTGTTCAAGATAAGTTAGCTTGATGTGCCTTGTATGTGTGAGCTGGTATGAATTTTGCCTCTATCTGTGTTAAATCCTCCTCTCGAAGATGTCCGTCTCCTCTGGCACAGTTTCTAGACTGAGTCTGGTAGGAGGGACATAGAGGGAGGAGCCAGCCCACACTCTCAAACTCTTAAAGTGCCGATGGCTCCTGGTGGACCCGTCTATACCCATGGTACTAATGTGGACCCCAGCATCCTCTTTGGACTACGAGAAAAGGATTTACCGGTAGGTAACCAGAATCCTACTTTTTCTATGCAGTGATGTATTTTGTGCCCACCTTGTAGCTGGTGATGATATTGGTGTTTAATCTACAGCTAAATAGTGCAATTGAACCAGTGCCTTATATATAATAGGTGCAGGCCCCTGCCCCAGGGGGGGGTCCTGTGCCGCACATCTTCACCAAGAATAGAATCACTGGGCCTCTTCTGTTCAATAGACAGTGACTGCTTTTTGCTCAAAGCCGCAATAGCCGGATTTACTACTTTATGTTAATGTGAGAATCCCTGCGTTTTCCAACGGGAAGATTTCACAGGCCTCTGGTTTTAGTCTAACCGACATTCCATTGCAAAATATTACACAAAAGATGGCCACCATCAGCAGGTAAAGAGACGAAGGGGTAGCAAATCAGAGCTTTGTTGTGTTACCAGCTGCATAGTAATGATGTGTTAATACCGTACTGTGAAATGCCCGTGTATGTGAAAGTAAGTGCTCGTTTTGTCATTTCGGCCTTACTGGAAAAGAACAACCCCAGCACACTTGTCAGTGATAGTTTGATAACTTTTAATGGAAGAGAAGTAAATGAAAATACATTAAAGTGGTGAAAGGTACAAGGCTCGCGCTGATGGGATGATCTGTCAGGTGTTGAATTGATGTGAAATAATCAGAGTCAGAGGAATTACGGAGCTTGAGTTTCGCACTAGATTTTGTTCCCCGGAGTGATTTACATTCCGATGCTTTCATTTCACTTGGATGTAGATTAGAGCCTTGAACGTAGATCTGCAATCAGATATGGTCCCGCGGTACTAAGAACTTTCAGCTTTACCAATAATAAGTTCAGAAAGTGCTAGTTATAAAAAAAAAATTGGATAAATCTACTTGATGGATAAAAGGTTAAACTTTATCTCATTGGTTAATTCCACTAAAGAATCTTTCATCTTCAGTTTTAAGATTCTTTAGTTAATTTAATAATTTGTGTAGATGGCGTTAGTCTGTAAAGGTATGTCGCTAATCTGTGTAGTAAAAAGTAAAAACAGTGGCTGCTACAGATTGCACCTTTATAAAAAAAATTTTGGGGTGTTTTTTGTAACACTTTTCGGGATGAGCATGTATTGCAATGCTACCTGTGTGTGCAGGGGTTTAGCTGAAGATTTTGGCACGTGTTATAGAATTGGTGTCGGCATGCTTAGTAAGTTTTTTGCTGCCCATCTGCTGTTCCTTGTGTGCTTCCCCCGTTAGGCGTCCTGGCTCACATGCAGAATCAGCTCATATGTGATTACGTCACACGTCACAAGTAGTAGTCAGATTTTAAGGTGATATCATGACCTGAAGGTAGGGGTACGGCCAATCCTTATGTAATATACACTTTAATCACGGTAGATTGGCATAAATCTGGCAACGCGGAATGTGTGGACTGATCAACAGTTACTGTATATGTTTAACTGAAGTCATTGCTCCACAAGTGGGTCACACCAGTCGCTGTTCTTTAGAGGTCTGTATATTTATCCGACAGAGAGGTTTTAGTGTTGGATCACTGTGATGGATAATGAATGAAAAAGCATGTCTGTTCGTGTGCTATTGATTTATTGCGCACTCTCTATCCATTTTTATGACTTCGTTGAAGACCTGAGCTCATTTTTAGGTCACATTTATGTAGACATAACTTTCCAGCACCACGATACATCTGTGTACATTAAGGAGAGCATAGTTATTAGCTTTGCATGGGTGACCTTTTTCTACACCGTTTCCAGTTTTCATCGTGTTTCCCGTCACTTTTCACTGTGCTGCAAAATACTAAGCCACTGTAGCTGTGTTCTCACTAATTGGCTGATAGCGTGTCCTAGGCAGCCTTACCCAGGCGATGAGATCTGACTGCTGTGTAGCCTTCACAAATTAATAAGCCATTTCATATTTTGAAATGCGAGACTGGGTAACTTCAGCGTAGGATTACTGAATAATGTTTTAGCATCATCGAAACCTTTTAACATTTGTTCGTTCTCTCTCCCCCTCCCTCCAACTCTCCGTCTCTTTCTTCTACTCCCTCCTCCCTTCTCTCTATATCTCGCGCTCCATCCTTCCCTCTCTCTCTATGACCTCTGCCTCCTTCCCTCTCTCCCTTCTCTCTCCCTCTCTCTCTCTTGTTCCTCTTCCACCCCCCTCCACTCTCTTCTTCCCTTTCTTTTTAAATTCTTTCTCTCCATCCTTTACTCTTCTCCCTCTTTCTCTCCCTACTTTTCTTTCTTTCCTTCATCCTCCATCCTTTTCTCTCACCCCTCCTTCCCTATTTCCCTCCTCCTCCTTCCCTCCTCCCCCCCCTCTTTCCCTCTCTCTCTACATCCTCCCCCTCTATCTACCTCACTTACTCTCTTCTCTCTCTCATTCCCCCTCTATCCTCTATCTCCTCTCCTCCCTCCAAGCAATCTTATCCTCTCCATCTCTCCTTTCCTCTCTCCATACTTCCCTTTCTCTTTCCCTCTATATTTCTTTCTCTCCCTTCATCCTTCTCTCTGCCTCTGTCTGTCTCATACTTCCCTCTCTCTCTCCCATCTTCCCCCTCTTTCTCTTTCTCCCTTTCCCTCCATCCTTTTCTCTCTCCTCATCCAGCCATCCATCCTTTTCCCTCTCTCCCTCCTTCCATCCTTTTCTCTCTCCCCCACCATCCGTCTGTCCTCTTCTCTCTCTTTCCATACTCCCCTTCTCTTTTTCCCTCACATTCCTTTTCTCTCTCACTCCATCATACTTTTCTCTCTTTCTTCCCCCACCACTGTCTCTCTTTTCTTTCCTCTCTCCAGCTCTTTATTTAATTTTTGTTTATGGTTTTTGTTTTTTCAGAGTAGGTCCGACCCAGCTGAAGATTTTCACCTGTGAATACTGCAATAAGGTCTTCAAATTTAAGCACTCGCTGCAGGCCCACCTGCGGATCCACACCAATGAGAAACCGTACAAGTGCCCCCTCTGCAACTACGCCAGTGCCATCAAGGCCAACCTCAGCGTGCACATGAGAAAGCACACAGGCGAGAAGTTCAGCTGCGACCACTGCTCCTTCAGCTGCCTCAGCAAGGGACACCTCAAGGTGCACGTGGAGCGCGTTCATAAGAAGATCAAGCAGCACTGCCGATTCTGCAAGAAGAAGTACTCGGACATCAAGAACCTCATCAAGCACATGAAAGAGACGCACGACCTGCTGGACAAGAAAGTGCTGGAGACCTTTGACGAGCTGAAGCTCCTCACCAGAGAGGGGAAGAGGCAGCTCCTTTACGATTGTCACATTTGCGAGCGCAAGTTCAAAAACGAGCTGGAGCGAGATCGGCATATGCTGGTCCACGGTGACGAGAGGCCGTTTGCTTGCGAGCTCTGCGACCACGGTGCAACTAAGTACCAATCCCTTGAGCTGCACATCCGGAAGCACCCCTTCGTCTATGTGTGCTCCCACTGTTTGAAAAAGTTTGTGAGCACCGTAAGACTAAAAGCTCACATCAAGGAATTTCACCCTGATATACGGGAGGACTCAGTTTTTAACGACTCCATCAATCAGAGTTTTTGTCTTTTGGAGCCTGGGAGCGACATTCAGCAGGAGGCTCTCGGTACCAGTGCTGAAGATGTCGCCATGTCTTCCATGCTGGAACCTCCGACCTGTGCACAGGATCTGGAGCAATCTCAGGACTTACGAGCACAACGTGGTGGCTTGCTTTCCAAAATCCATGAAGAGTCACTTGAGCGAGCAGATAGTATAACAGACTGCACCACAACAAAGCTGCCCGGCTCACCAAACCTGTCTTCTGAGGTGTCTCATGAAGAGCTCTTCCACCATTTGACAGAGAAGGAGAACAATCATTTATATGCTAATCTAGGAAACGTACAAAGTGACAATAACAGTTCGGGGGCTGTCAGTCATGCTACAAGTGAAATCTCCCATTTAAAACCCACAGAGTTAGAAGGTTTTGCTGAACAGGTTGCATTTGGACCTGAACAGAGTGGCAGCGAGCAAGGTGACCGGGATAGCGCAGATACCGGGCACCACAAACAGCTTCCCGCCCCGAACTCTGCGCCGGACAGCTCAGGGCAAACGGCTGCGTTTATGGCGATTCTGAACGGATTGCAGAAGAGGCAGCTGAACACCGTTTTATTTCAGAAAATCAGGAAGATTTATGGTGAACTGGAGTGTGAATATTGTGGTAAGGAGAGGGAGCGTTTATAGGAAAAATACACTTGCATATCCCAAGTAGATGAAAATCCATCTAATCTCTACAAATATCCAACCTTGTGTAAAGACCATAAAATCTCTAAAGGAGAGTGGACGTGTTTCCGATAACAACCAAACATTCTAGCCATCATTAAATAGCATGTGCTAGATAGAAACATATAATGTGGCGGCAGATAAGAACCACTTGGCCCATCTAGTCTGTCCCTTTTTTTTCTCTCTCTCTCTAACGTCCTAGTGGATGCTGGGGACTCCGTAAGGACCATGGGGAATAGACGGGCTCCGCAGGAGACATGGGCACTTTAAGAAAGAATTTAGATTCTGGTGTGCTCTGGCTCCTCCCTCTATGTCCCTCCTCCAGACCTCAGTTTGAATCTGTGCCCGGACGAGCTGGGTGCTGTTTAGTGAGCTCTCCTGAGCTTGCTGTAAGAAAGTATTTTGTTAGGTTTTTTTTTATTTTCAGGGAGCTCTGCTGGCAACAGACTCCCTGCATCGTGGGACTGAGGGGAGAGAAGCAACCCTACTCTCTGCAGATAGGTCCTGCTTCTTAGGCTACTGGACACCATTAGCTCCAGAGGGATCGTACACAGGATCTCACCCTCGTCGTCCGATCCCGGAGCCGCGCTGCCGTCCCCCTCGCAGAGCCGGAAGACAGAAGCTGGGTGAAAGAAGCAAGAAGACTTCGAAATCGGCGGCAGAAGACTCCAGTCTTCACTGAGGTAGCGCACAGCACTGCAGTTGTGCGCCATTGCTCCCACACTACACCCACATACTCCGGTCACTGTAAGGGTGCAGGGCGCATTGGGGGGGGGCCCCCTGGGCAGCAATTAGAGACCTCTTTGGCAAAAGTTTGCATATATACAGTTGGGCACTGTATATATGTATGAGCCCCCGCCAAAAATTGTACATGAAAGCGGGACAGAAGCCCGCCGTCGAGGGGGCGGGGCTTCTTCCTCAGCACTCACCAGCGCCATGTTTTTAATCCACAGCACCGCTGAGAGGAAGCTCCCCAGCCTCTCCCCTGCAGTTACACGGTAGAAGAGGGTAAAAAGAGAGGGGGGGCACATAATTAGGCGAAAAAATCAATATAAACAGCAGCTACTGGGTTAACATTAAGTTACTGTGTTATTCCTGGGTTAATAGCGCTGGGTTGTGTGCTGGCATACTCTCTCTCTGTTTCTCCAAAGGGCCTTATGGGGGAATTGTTTTCAGATGAGCATTCCCTGAGTGTGTGGTGTGTCGGTACGTGTGTGTCGACATGTCTGAGGTAAAAGGCTCCTCTAAGGAGGAGATGGAGCAAATATGTGTGTGAGAGGGTGTCTCAGTCGACAACGCCGACACCTGTTTGGATATGTGTAATTAAGTGCTGAGGTGAATTTATTGCACAAAAGATTAGAGAACAGACAGGGAATCTACCCATGTCTGTCCCTATGTCGCAGAGACCTTCAGAGTCTCTCAATGATCACTATCCAAAATAATAGACACTGATATCGACACGGAGTCTGACTCCAGTGTCGACTACGATAATGCAAAGTTACAGCCAAAATGTCAGAAAAGTATTCAATATATGATTATTGTAATAAAAGATGATTTGCATATCACTGATGACTCATCTGTCCCTGACACAAGGGTACACATGTTTAAGGGGAAAAGAAAGCTGAGGTAAATTTCCCTCCTCTCATGATGAAAAAGAGCGGGAATCTCCAGACAAGAGACTGCAGTTTCCCACAGAGAATTCTCAGGGAGTATCCTTTCCCTACTAGGGCCAGGATACGATGGGAATCTTCCCCTAGGGTGTCACGTTTGCCCAAAAGGTAGCCCTGACGTAACAGCTATCCTCAGGGATCCTGCAGATAGCGTGCACATTCTGGTACACTACTCAGACCGGCGATTGTGTCGGCATGGGTTTATAGCGCTGTGGCAGCGTGGACAGGTACCTTATCAGCAGAGATTGAGACCCTAGTATGTATGTATATATATATATATATATAATATATATATATATATAATTATATATATATAGATATATATATATATAGATATATAGATATATAGATATATATAGAGAGAGATATAGAGAGATGTATGTGTATATATATATATATATATATATATATATCCATCCAACCTGCTCAGCCGGCACTCCACAGGATATTTCAGTAACTTGCCAGGGTGCGCTCCAGAGGTTTGCCAACCTCACACATGCTCTCCCAATCAAAGAGTCACTCCTGGGCTGCCAATACGGTGAATCATTAAGGTGCTTTATTCAATAAAGCACCTTAATGATTCACCGTATTGGTAGCCCAGGAGTGACTCTTTGATTGGGAGAGTATATATATATATATATTAAAGATGCTGTCTTAAGAGATATATATATAAAAAACATGCCCAAAGAGACATGAGTCTACTGAGTCTTAGAGTCAAAGCTATGTCGATTTCTGCTTGACGTGTCCTGTAGAATATGCAATGGACAGATGATGCCGACTTAAGAGGCATATGGAAGGCTGAGGATTGTGTGGAGAAGGGTTCTCGGACCAGGTCTCCACAGCTATAGCTGGTAATTCTGATATTTTGCCTTATATTCCTGCACAGCCTAGGAAAGCACGACATTATCAAATGCAGCCTTTCGAACAAAGAAACAAGAAAGTCCGAGGTGCGTCCTTTCTTGGCAGAGGAAAGAAGCTGCACAACACAGCTAGTTCCCAGGATCAGAAGTCCTCCCCGGCCTCTACAAAATCCACCGCATGTCACTGGGGCTCCACAGCCGAGCTAGGCCCGGTGGGGGCACGCCTTCGTAAGTTCAGCCATAAGTGGGTTCACTCCCTGTTAGATCCCTGGGCAATAGATATTGTGTCTCAGGGATACAAGCTGGACTTTGAGGAGATGCCCCCTCACCGACGGCCCTGCCGGCTTCCCCCCACGAGAGGGAAACAGTGTTAACTGCAATTCACAAATTGTATCTTCAACAGGTGGTGGTCAAGGTTCCCCTCCTTCAACAAGGAGGGGGTTATTATTCGACCATGTTGTAGTCCCGAAACCGGACGGTTCGGTCAGACCCATATTGAATTTAAAATCCCTGAACATATACCTGAAAAGGTTCAAGTTCAAGATGGAATCGCTAAGAGCGGTCATTGCAAGCCTGAAAGGGGGAGATGTTATGGTGACTCTGGACATAAAGGATGCATACCTTCATGTCCCCATTTATCCACCTCATCAGGCATACCTCAGAATTGCGGTACGGGATTGTCATTACCAATTTCAGACGTTGCCTTTTGGTCTCTCCACGGCCCCGAGAATATTCACCAAGGTTATGGCGGAAATGATGGTGCTCCTGCGGAAGCAAGGTGTCACTATTATCCCGTACTTGGACGATCTCCTCATAAAAGCGAGATCAAGAGAGCAGTTGCTGAACAGCGTATCACTTTCTCTGGAAGTGTAACGGCAACACGGCTGGATTCTATATATTCCAAAGTCGCAGTTGGTTCCTACAGCTCATCTGCCTCTCCTAGGCATGATCCTAGACACAGACCAGTAAAGGGTTATCTCCCGATAGAGAGAGCTCAGGAGCTCATGACACTGGTCAGGAATCTATTAAAACCAAGACAGGTGTCAGTGCGTCACTGCACTCGAGTCCTGGGAAGGATGGTGGCATCATACGAGGCCATTTCCTTCAGCAGGTTCCATGCGAGGACCTTCCAATGGGACTTACTGGACAAGTGGTCCGGATCACATCTTCAGATGCATCGGTTAATCACCCTATCCCCCAGGGTGTCTCTCCTGTGGTGGCTGCAGAGTGCTCACCTTCTCGAAGGTCGCAGATTCGGCATTCAGGACTGGGTCCTGGTGACCACGGATGCAAGCCTCCGAGGGTGGGGGGCAGTCACACAGGGAAGAAATTTCCAAGGGCTGTGGTCAAGTCAGGAGACTTGCCTTCACATCAACATCCTGGAACTAAGGGCCAAATACAACGCCCTACGTCAAGCGGAGTCCCTGCTTCGTGACCAACCGGTTCTGATTCAGTCAGACAACATCACCGCAGTGGCTCATGTAAACCGCCAAGGCGGCACAAGGAGCAGGGTGGCGATGGTAGAAGCCACCAGAATTCTTCGCTGGGCTTAGAATCACGTAAGCGCACTGTCAGCAGTGTTCATTCCGGGAGTGGACAACTGGGAAGCAGACTTCCTCAGCAGGCACGACCTCCACCCGGGAGAGTGGGGACTTCATCAAGAAGTCTTCACGCAGATTGCAAGTCGGTGGGAACTGCCACAGGTGGACATGATGGATCCCGCCTCAACAAAAAGCTGCAGAGATATTGCGCCAGGTCAAGAGACCCTCAGGCGATAGCTGTGGACGCACTGGTGACACCGTGGGTGTTCCAGTCGGTCTATGTATTTCCTCCTCTTCCTCTCATACCCAAGGTGCTGATAATCATAAGAAAAAGAGGAGTGAGAACAATACTCATTGTCCGGATTGGCCAAGAAGGACTTGGTATCCAGATCTGCAAGAAATGCTCACAGAGGACCTGTGGCCTCTGCCTCTAAGACAGGACTTGTGCACAGGGGCCCTGTCTGTTCCAAGACTTACCGCGGCTGCGTTTGACGGCATGGCGGTTGAACGCCGGATCCTAGCAGAAAAAGGCATTCCGGATGAGGTCATTCCTACGCTGATAGAGGCTAGGAAGGATGTGACGGCTCAACATTATCACCGTATATGGCGAAAATATGTGGCTTGGTGTGAGGCCAGGAATGCCCCTACGGAGGAATTCCAGCTGGGCTGTTTCCTTCACTTCCTACAGTCGGGAGTGACTTTGGGCCTTCAATTGGGTTCCATTAAGGTTCAGATTTCGGCCTTATCCATTTTCTTTCAAAAAGAACTGGCTTCTCTGCCTGAAGTTCAGACGTTTGTAAAGGGAGTGCTGCATATTAAGCCCCCTTTTGTGCCTCCAGTGGCACCTTGGGATCTTAACGTGGTGTTGAGTTTCCTGAAAACACACTGGTTTGAACCACTCAGATTGGAAGTAAAATATCTCACGTGGAAGGTGGTCATGCTATTAGCCTTGGCTTCGGCTAGGCGTGTGTCAGAATTGGCGGTTTTGTCGCATAAAAGCCCTTATCTGGTTTTCCATGCGGATAGAGCAGAATTGCGGACCCGCCCACAATTTCTGCCGAAAGTGGTTTCATCCTTTCATATAAACCAACCTTTTGTGGTGCCTGTGGCTACTACTGACTTGGAGGATTCCGAGTCACTGGATGTGGTCAGGGCTTTGAAGGTTTATGTAGCCAGAACGGCTAAGGTCAGGAAAACAGAATCTTTGTTTAGCCTGTATGCTTCCAACAAACTTGGGGAGCCTGCTTCAAAGCAAACTATTGCTCGCTGGATCTGTAACACGATTCAGCAGGCTCATTCTGCGGCTGGGTTACCGCTACCTATATCAGTTAAGGCCCATTCCACAAGGAAGGTGGGCTCTTCTTGGGCGGCTGCCCGAGGGGTCTCGGCATTACAGCTTTGCCGAGCGGCTACTTGGTCAGGTTCAAACACCTTTGCAAAGTTCTACAAGTTTGATACCCTGGCTGATGAGGACCTTGTGTTTGCTCATTCTGTGCTGCAGAGTCATCCGCACTCTCCCGTCCGTTTGGGAGCTTTGGTATAATCCCCATGGTCCTTACGGAGTCCCCAGCATCCACTAGGACGTTAGAGAAAATAAGATTTTACTCACCGGTAAATCTATTTCTCGTAGTCCGTAGTGGATGCTGGGCGCCCGTCCCAAGTGCGGACTTCTTCTGCAATGCTTGTATATAGTTATTGCTTAAATAAGGGTTATGTTATAGTTGCATCAGGGTTGATCTGATGCTCTGTGATTGTTCATACTGTTAACTGGGTAAAGTTATCACAAGTTATACGGTGTGATTGGTGTGGCTGGTATGAGTCTTAAACTGGATTCCCAAAATCCTTTCCTTGTACTGTCAGCTCTTCCGGGCACAGTTTCTCTAACTGAGGTCTGGAGGAGGGACATAGAGGGAGGAGCCAGAGCACACCAGAATCTAAATTTTCTTAAAGTGCCAATGTCTACTGCGGAGCCCGTCTATTCCCCATGGTCCTTACGGAGTCCCCAGCATCCACTACGGACTACGAGAAATAGATTTACCGGTAAGTAAAATCTTATTATTTTTTTTAGCCAGATTTTTTATCTCAAACCTCATTTAATCCTTAGTTCTTTGTAAGGATATCCTTATGTCTTATCCCATGCATGTTTAAATTGCTCTACTGTCTTTGGGGGTCATTCCGAGTTGATCGCTCGCTAGCTAGTTTTAGCAGCTGTGCAAACGCTATGCCACCGCCCACTGGGGAGTGTATTTTAGCTTAGCAGAAGTGCGAACGTATGTGCAGCCGAGCTCTGCAAAAACAGTTTGTGCAGTTTCTGAGTAGCTCTGAACCTACTCAGCGCTTGCGATCACTTCAGCCTATTCGTGTCCGGATTTGACGTCATACACTCGCCCAGCAAATGCCCAGCCACGCCTGCGTTTTTTCAGACACGCCTGCGTTTTTGCAAACACTCCCTGAAAACGGTCAGTTGACACCCAGAAACGCCCCCTTCCTGTCAATCTTCTTGCGGCCGTCAGTGCGACTGAAAACTTTGCTACAACCTGAGCACAACCGCAACGGGCTTTGTACCCGTACGACGCGCGTGCGCATTGTGGCCCATACGCATGTGCAGAAATGCCTCTTTTTAGCCTGATCGCTGCGCTGCGAACAACGGCAGCTAGCGATCAGCTCGGAATGACCCCCTTAGCCTCTGCCACCTCTGATGGGAGGCTATTCCACTTGTCCCTTTCTGTGAAGTCATTTTTCCTCAGATTTCCCCTGAACCTCCCCCCTCCAGTCTCAGTGCATGTCCTCGTGTCCTATTGCTTCTCTTCATTTGGAGAATGTTTCCCTCCTGGACTTTGTTAAATCCCTTGATATATTTGAAAGTTTCTATCATGTCCCCCCTTTCCCTTCTCTGATCCAAACTATACATATTGAGATTTCTCAGTCTTTCTGGGTATGTTTTGTGATGTAGGCCATGCACCATTTTAGTTGCCCTTCTTTGTACAGTCTCTAATGTTTTAATATCCTTTTTGAAGATGTGCCCACCAGAATTGAACACAGTAATGTAGATGGATGATAGCTTGAATCCAGTTGGTTGCTATGGGCAACTACTTGTCCCCTTTAGAAGGTTTAGTGAATCCTTCCTCAATTTTTATTTTTTGCCATGCATTATGGAAATAAAGTAGATTGTTCAGTGTTATTCTGACATTCCAGTGCCGCTCTGTTAAGATGTAGACCATGGGTCTTCATCCTGTGGCCCTCCAGCTGCTGTGAAACTGCACATCCCAGCATGCCCTGCCACAGTTTTGCTATTAAGGTATGCTAAAACTGAGGCAGGGCATGCTGGGATGTGTAGTTCCACAGCAGCTGGAGGGTCGCAGGTTGAAGACCCATGATGTAGACTATACCGTATTGACTCCATTATGTACAGCTGAAGCTCCCCCCAGGGAGTTTAGCCTCATGGGACCTGATGTATATCATAAAAGCATCGATGTCTATTCAATTAGGAGTGAGTATGGGCTATAAGCTTCACTTGTGATACCTATGGACTCACGGATTTTCAAGTCTGGGGGAAAATGAGGCAGCGAGATGGGGTATTTGGAGGCTTTTCCACACCGTTGCAACACAACTTGCCCCCTTGAGGCTAATTGAATTGACCAGAAAGACTGCACGCAGTAATTAGATCTTGTGCCCCATGTTTGAATGAACCAATAAACATGTCATTAGCAATACTGACAAACTGTGCTTGCCGTTGGAGAGGCCTGTACCCACTGACGTGGCAACTTGCTCTACATGTGGGTGACCCTAGAAATTTGTTTCTCAGAGGAGTGGAGGATAGAGAAGACTTTGTAAGTCCGAGATATTGGCTATTACTCAGACCTACTCTGTGTATATACAGCATGTGCATCCGATACACAGAACTGAAAGTGAAAAAAAAACCTAAAAAACCCTTAAAGCAGAGCTGTCACCTGCACAGTGGAGGCAGACATTTTGTCGGAGACCATGTAGCCTGGCACAGCCTGAAACATTGGATCTTAATGTCAGGCTTCTTCTGTATTATACAACAACTGAAGTCATCTAATAATAGTATTTAGGGTGCTGTACCTATTGGTGCTGGGGCACTGTCCCACAGCGTGTCCTCATGCATCTTTGCCAAAGTCGCACCAAACATCTCCTCATGGCACGCTATGTCCCGTGAGACTCTGCTACCATCAGGAGTGTCTTTTTAAACGCACCAGGAGACTGCGCTGATTGATTTGATATGTGACACTTGTTTTATCTGTGTGCGACAGAGTCTCTGAACCTGAATATAAAGTGCTTCGATGCCGCTGCAGTGGCTTTTTTCCATACCACGTTCTATTGTGCAATTATATAGAGACTCGGAAGCACAGATATATACAAGCGTTACATATCAAATTAATCCGCACAGTCTCCTGGTGCAGCCTAGCTAGTAGAGTTGTACGCGGCCTGGCGGCTGACTCCCACCTCGTGCTGCATGGCGTATTGAGGCTAGATGTATGAGGACACATCTGTATGGTCTTGTCCATGGGCTCACATTACATCACAGCTATAAGCTCTGTAGCGTGTGTCCTTGTTATTGGTGTCTCTGGGGGGGATACCTGAACGTTTAGGATATGGGCGTTATACTTTATACATAACATTGGACTGATGGGTTTATGTTTTTAATCATTGCTCCTGTCTGATTTACGCGTTGCGCCCGTTTTGCCTTTACTGACAGGTAAGCTGTTCTGGTATCAGGTCCATTACGATATGCACATCCGGACTCACACCCGAGAACACCTGTACTACTGCTCCCAGTGCAGCTACTCCTCCATTACCAAGAACTGCCTGAAGCGTCACGTCATACAGAAACACAGTAATATATCCATGAAGTGCCCGGCAGCGGGATGCAACTACTCCAGCCCTGACAAGTACAAGCTGCAGTCCCACCTGAAGGTCCACACAGAGCTGGTAGGTACACGAAAGTCTGTGAAATAATAAAATAACTCTTACACTTCTGATAAACTTAATTTTTCCATTGTTTAGTTAGATCAGTGAATAAGACCCAAGTTGATTCCCCCCTCCCAAAAAAATAAAAATAAATAAATTGTTAAAAATGTAAAAAAAACGAATTGTACTTCAGTCCCCCTTGAGGTGATAACTTTTATCCAAAGCTAAAAACTGAGTTTTAGTTGATGTCAATAAACTAAAATTTAAATGAAAGCAAAACTAACTATTACCAACTTTCTCCACTCAGTTCCTGGTGGGTGTAATGGCTCCGCCCCCACTCTCCTCAGGGGAGGGGCACTGACATCCTCTCAGGCTTTTTCATATAAGCCAAGCAGGGGAGTGTAGAATGGTGTGGAACAATTGCAATGACTGGCAGATTGATCATAGATAAGTAAAAGTTTAGTTTTTTTCATCACGACTTTAAACCAAGTCTATTTTTTAGTTTTGAGTAAAGCTGTCCTGTGCTATTTGGTGTCCGCGTTCCTACCGTTTTTATATGTTTATAAGGTTCAAGTTACTTTTTCAGTTTGTTTAGAACAATGTCTTTCCAAACATTAAGCCTTGTAATAATCCTTTGTGGTCTGTCCGGAAACATGATGAAGGGGGGGGGGGGAAACATTTGCACTAGGCAGTGTAAGTTCTCACGATGTTGCGAGACGCATACCTGGGGTTAGTCATATCGGCCACTGCGTATGTCGCATGCTTAGTTGCATTTTTTGTGGCGTGCCAAACAAGGCTCTTTGGTGCGATTTGATGATAGGTTAGCGAGGAGACATCTGTAAAGGCAAGAACTAGACATAATATGAAATATCAGTAAATAGTTAGCCTGTATATGTACAAAAGATCAGATATTACAGTAATATAACACAGGTGATACTAGACCTGGATCACGGGCATGGTCTGGCCTCTATACACAGGGAAAGTCCAATCAGACCAGCTATAAAATTGGCGAGGTGTTTATGTAGGAATGGTTCTGGCTACTAAGCAACCGTTGTGAGGTCCAACCCGAGAGTGGCCATAGTCCCTTCTTATAACCTCAGCATTTACATACCACCAATGACCACTAAATATTACCTATGTACAATGATCAATGCTTGATTATGATTGGTTGTTGCAAGTGTGATACTTATACGTAATAAGTCATACCCGTGTTTCGTGTCCACTACTACTTAGTGCTGTCGCCACCATCCAAGGGTAATTGATGATCACGATGATAATATTTATATAGTGCTATTCTACAAATTGTTTTATATTTGCAGTAAAAATAGAACATACGACAGGCAGCCATCTTGGGTGTGCTACAAGAGTTACAGTGGATGAATGCAAAATATGAGCTATATAATGACCACGGCATCCCATGTTTCTTGTGAGGCAGCCATCTTGGTGGTGCAGTACGTAGGTTGCAGTAGGTGGAGTAAGCATTACCTGTGGATGTGATAAATATGGTTGGGGTGGGGGAAGCTACAAAATACAGAGAGTAGAATACTAAATAGCTGAAACTCACAGAATCATCCGATCCAGGGATCGTTGATACTACATAGGTTACAATGGGTGGGATGAGCATGACCTGGAGATTTGATAAGTGTTAGGAGACCAAATATACAGTGAGATCCTCAACAACCAGTGTCCCAGGCGAGCAGCCATCTTGAGCCCACTACCAAGGTTACAATTGGTGGGGTAAGCAAATCATGAAGGTGTGATCCATAATGGGAAATACTAAACATAAATGCATTCTAATTACAAGATCCCCTCAGCATCAAAAGCGACGCAGGTTTTCTATGCTGCCTATGTACATCATGCCGGAAGAAGCATACAATAGCTAAATAAACAATTCTTACTATTCCCTTCTTTCCAAAGCTCCTCATGCATCCCAGACCCAGCGCTAGTAACGATTCCCACACTGCTCACGGACATCTGGTGGTTGATGGTAGTGGAATATCTCACAGGAGACAACAAAGCATAGTTAGGGTTATATATTATTCTCCGTATCCAGTATTCATTAAGTGTCATCAGCAGTTCACACAGTACAAATCTCCAAACATTGTGCATTGGAACGTGTGAAAACAGAGATTTTGTAGCTTTAGCGATTGAGATGTCTATGAACGAAGCCTTGGAGAGAGATAAAGTACCAGCTAATGGAATGAGGTTATGTGACCACCGGTCACAATACCGACGCCGGGATCCCGAACCCCCCAATATCCCGCCAGACAGGGACTATTCACACTCGTGGGAGTCCACGACACTCATAGAGTGGGAATAGAACCTGCCGAGCCCGCAAGGGTTGTCGTTGCGCTCGCTTCCCCTGCTGGCCATCTAAAAGCTGGAATCCCGCTATCTGTATTGCGACCGGTGGTCTCCTGAATGCAAAGCCTCTCCTGCTGCCCAATGGTCCCAGCAGCCGGATTCACCTCTTCCATGGTCATCTTACCGCCTCCCCTCCATCTCTGGTTGTCAGACTCCCGGCCTACCCCATGGTGCCGCCGCCTCCTCTCTAGTAGCCACGCCCCTCCCCCCAGTGGCTCCACCCCCAGGACTCCTCATAGTTTAGCAGTCATAACGACCAATCTAAGGTGGCGCTGAACTGAGATTATATTTTGCCCCTCACCCCACACACAAACTTCAAACGTTCTGATGCCCCTGCTAGTTCATAAATCCCTTAGTACGTTTTTTAAAGCTGGCGTTTTCATTACCCACGTGACAGTATTCATAATGGGAGATACATGACGGCCTTTCATGCAAGACAAAAAGAACAAGTTTGGAATGTGAACGTTTAAAAAACCGCACATATGTGTCCTCGTACATCTAACCTCAATACGCTGTGCACCACAGGGATGCCTGACGTGAGTGATCCCACAGTTCCCGGGAATCTCTGCTAACGTCGGGCAACCTCTTTTGCCGAAAACGCGTTATATTCGCATCGCAACCTTTCTTGCTTCCTTGACTTGAATGTGTTAAAGGTGCATCTTTTTAACGCTTCCCAGAGCAGGACCTCCGCTTTTTGTTGCGCCCTCTAGGCCACACTTATTTCATCATTAACGCGCTGTTCATCCATTTATTATATGTTGGTCGCAAACTGCATTCATTGCTGCGGAAGAACGTTCCTTTAAGTCGTTGTGGGACAGCGATATAGAACCACTGATGGAATTTCTGTGACATGGAGTGAGAAAATACACCTGCTTGTGAAGGACGTGTTGTAACTTCAGGACCAAGCAAACCAAACATTCACCTGATGACCCCATATCCAATTAGCCCAGCACTGTCGCATCGGCCTCAGCTGTGAAACTGTAGCAGTATCTGCTGTATGTTCTGTGCTTGCGGTGATCAATAGGAGCCACTGTGAAGGTTAAAGCCAGGCTTTTAATTAAGTCCCATTTACCTGTAGGGAGCAGCGGCAGGCGCCGCACAGCAGAGAGTTCGGTAGGTGGGTGGGAGTAGACTAGGTAACATAATGAAGGCCTTCTTCTCAGACGTGCGGCTCTGTGACAATTTATTTTCCCGTCCGTGTCATTTAACGTTGTAGGCAAAGACCTCGTCCTGTTGTAGAAAACGAGCGTTCCTGCCCGTTAATGATGTGCAGCTAAGAGCCCAGGTGTGCTCTGCGAAAGGAAAATGTGTACAGTGATCTATATTTATAGACGGTGGTAAAACTTCTAATGTGTGCAATTATTCAGCCTCCCTGCCGTTAAATTGCAGCTGTGCTCTACGCCGCTGGAATAGGTGCAAAGAATTGGCAGCACGCTGCCGTCAGCGCCAGCTCAGGCTCGTCGGGGTTATACCTATGGAAAGGTTTGAAATTGCTTTTCATTTTATGCACCGCAGGCATGTTGTAAATGCAGTGCTGGAGATGTCAGAAGAGGATGCGCGTCTGAATAAAGTGAGCACGCACGAGAATCTCCGGTAGCAACAATATTTGCTTGAATGGAGGCATGTTAGCAGGGAGCGCTGCTGATGATCTTGTACGATGGAAAGATGATCTTCTTGCCTTGTCCAGCTGGAGATTGGCAGACTGTGACCCTAATCATAGGGGAGGGGGGGGGATTTTGGTTGGCCGGTGTACTCTGATAGTTTTGCAGTTCGTACTGTACTATGGGGCTCATTCCGAGTTGATCGTAGCTGAGCTATATTTAGCACAGCTACGATCTTCTTCCCTGACATGCGGGGGGTCGCCCAGCACAGGGCTAGTCCGCCCCGCATGTCTGTCCGGCCCCTCCTCGTAGAAGTGCAGCGGCGATGCCTTTGCACTTCAAGAGTAGCTCCCGGCAGCGCAGCTTTAGCGTGCTGTCCGGGAGCTACTCATCGCTCCCCTGGCCCACAGTGGCTGCGTGTGACGTCTCTGCGGTCCGCCCCCCGTTCGGTCCGGCCACGCCTGCGTTGGCCGGACCAAACCCACGAAACGGCAGGCAAACGCCGCCGATCCGCCCCCTCCCACCCAGCGGTCGCCTCTGCCTGTCAATCAGGCAGAGGCGATCGCATCCCTGCTACGGCCTTTGGCCGTCTGGCTTGCGCCGGTGCACTACGGTGCCGGCGCATGCGCAGCAGGGACAGAATGGGTGAGAATGACCCCCTATGTGCGAGATTTATCAAAGTGTGGAGAGAGATAAAGTACCAGCCAATCATCTCCTGTTTCTCCTGCATGATTTAATGTTCTTTCATAAAGTGCTAGGTGGCAGCTCTGTTACTATATTATTATTATTATTATTATTATTATTATTCTGTTGACGTAAGCTGGGTACACATCAGATGATGTGCAGACAACGCGATGGTCATCCCAATTTCCCTTGAACTCCCAGACAAGCGATATAGTGCATACACACAGTGCAATCTGAAAAACGACCGCCCGATATACCATGCGTCGTTCGGTAGCTTTTGGTCCTTATAGATATATCGGCAATATATGTAAGTTGTCCGTACACACTGCACGATCAAGAAGTGAAGATGCGAAGAATGACTCACAGGAGTGTGCGATAGTGCAGACACATTGAACAATGTGAACGATTTGTCGTTGCGATCCGTCGGAAATCATCCATTCGTTCAAATAGGCTAGTGTGTACACAACTTTACTGTGTAAGATGATGTACAAGCATTCGATGATTTATTTTGCTACTTTGGGGGTATTCAATAACCCACAGGGTTTACCCCACGACTAATTGCCGCACCGGACTTATTCAGTTAGCGGGTTTTACCCCGCGCACGGGTCCCCGGGGACGGCTGATGAGCTGCACGGAATAGAGCGTAAAAAGCCTCAAAATCCAGCATCGCGTGGGGAAAAAACCCACACGATTTCGCAGTGAATTTCCGTGCGTGAATCCAGATTTTTGTGCGCTGGAAATCTTTGCGGCTACATTAATACCCCCCAACCTGCATTTACACATCAGCTCATCTTCAGTAATGAAGGGTGTATGTAAATAGCAAGATGCAGGCTCTGGCGAGATTCAGACAAGTTTGTCCCTATTTTTTAAAGCGCCAGTCATTTAAAAATCACAACCTACCAGGCTTTGCCTTTCTTAAATGATTACCGCTTTAAAAATAAAGGTCATCATCCTGGAATCTCGGCAGATCCTGCATAAGGGTTAATGGTTTTGCAGAGCGATGCAACGCCGTCTTAAAGCAACACCTGTGTTTATTCCGGGTGCCGTTGTAATAAATGGAGAGGATGGAATCAGTGTAAAACCTCACACTGCTGTTATTCCAGCTGACTGGACCCACAATCTCTTCGTATTTAAACAAAAAGAAAAGTCACAATATTAGACAATAACTTGCAGCTATTGGCAGACATGAAATTAAAGATAAACGCGCAAAGGGTTCTCACAATCGTAATCCGTGTTCATATGTTTGCCAGCTGTTTGTCGAGTGTAGTCTGCATAGCTTGGCGAGAACAGAAGTAGGATAGTCTTTGGCAGTGCTTCTCAGCCTTGACAGTACAGGAACAGTGTCACTATAGCATAACACTCCATTGGAATGTAAGCTTTGTAATGTACAGTTTACTCTGCTAATTGATTTTTCGGTGGAGCCTGGATCTCCGGGTGAATTTATGCCCTGTAAGAAACAATTGTAGCCTGCTACAAGAAGCTCGGTGTCTGAGTACCCTGCAAATTAGTTGTGAGTAAGATCCATGGAGGTGGCAGTTCATCCTTACTTCTGCAGGCTTGCTCGGATGGGGGTGTGGGTGTGTACTGGGTTCTAGCGCACGCTGGAAAGTTTAATTTGCCTGAAACTAAGGAAGTTTGAAGATTGTACAGAGGACAGCCGAGGAAAGAGCTTCTGACAGCTTCTATTTGAGGGACTTTGATGTTAACGGTCTCACCTGGAAGAAATCTCTGCATTGATTGAAGTTCTTTTGAAGCGGATTCCAGTCTGCGAGCGTTTCTGGCTTCGTGGAAACGCACCAAGGAGGTTATGAGGGAAAGCGCTTGCATTTTACGATCTCCGCACAACAATCATTTCATTTCAAAAGGAAACTTTTAAGCTCCAACGTTAGATAGCTGTAGATATGCCGCATTCCACAGGTCACAATGCACCTGTCCCAATTCCATGTACTGTTATTTTCCTTGCTGTACTACCCTACTGCAGCAGATTATCATCAGGTTACATTGTAACTATGAATCATATGGAGAATTCATCATAATCAAATGTTACAATGTGTTTAAAAAACAAACAAACATACCTGTTTTTTGTTGTTACTTCTAATGGACCCTACACACTTGCCGATGTGTGCGGCCGATATGAACGATCTCGTTCAGTAATGAACGATAAATTATTCGTATCTCTCAGTCTGTAGGAACCAACGATGAACGATGTGCGGCCCCACGGTCGTTCATCGTTGGTGCCGGGTCGTTTATGCCTGAAGCCAATGTGGACAATATCGTCCATATTCGCATGCGGGACTATAGGGCCAGGTGACGTCAGGGAGTGAAGAACATTCACTACCCCCATCCCCAGCCGCCAGGTGGTCTGTCGGCCTCATCAGCCGTCGGGCACCTCGGCGGCAAATATGTAGGGGACTTTATTGTCTTAAGGGTCTCTCAGGGCATTTATTATGATTTACCGGCGGACGGGATGCCGGCTGTCAATATCTCGACAGCGGCATCCCGCCCGCCAGAATGCCGGCAGCGAGGCGATGTTCTCGCCAAAGGATCTGTCGTGCACACCCACGAGTGGGAATAGTCCTGTAGCGCCGGGATTCCGGCTGGTGGCATTGTCGGTTGTCTGGTTCCCAACAGCCGGCAAATTAAACGCATCCCCCCTCCGCTCGTGTAATTTGCTTCCACGGATTGTTGTCTTCAGTTATGTCCTGTGGGAGGAGTTTGAAGTCTGCTTACTACTTTCTGTTTTTAACCCCATTAGTGCTAGGGATGAGTAGGACTTGTCCTCCACATATACCGCCAAAGTGCTGGGGGGGGGGAATCGTAACTATCCTAAAATCTCAATAGCCAGAGGATGCAGTAATGGGACTAAAATAGAGTATCTCCACCATTCCGCCACCCAGAGTCTCTGCTATTCCCCCTTAAAAGTTTTTGATCATGATTGACCACATGGCAATTACATCCTACACTTCAGAAAGCGTTTAAGAAGTCCAGAGATTGGAGAGAATGGCTCGGCTCTCCGCTGGCCTGGTGTTACCCTAATTTGAAAGAGGTTAGTCCACTAGTCGTTATTATTTGGTGATCACCAGACAGTAACACCCCCCACTACAGAAACATTATACAGCAAAGTGATGGCGTGGAAAGGGGGGATATTGTAATACCCAGAGGATTGTAGTAACGATGTATGATCCTATGAAAAGCTTTTCCTCGTCTTCTGTATTTGCGCCAAACACTCCCTGTCTGGGTGCCTACTGCTCCATTAATTCCTATGGAAGTGTGCCTGCGTACTAATCACGTACACCCTAGTCCCTTGCTTACCACTTTTGGGGGTCCAGCATGACGTCCCCACTTTTCATGCACTTCTCCCTGGTCGCTTAGTATAAAAAAGCCTCACGACCTCACCGTGGGTCCCGTGAGCTGGCATTTATAAATGCATTTAGCGGCTGAGCGCATTGCCGCAGTCTGTGCAAGTTTTGTGATGCAAATTTGCGTCCAATTGACTTGACCCCATATGGTGAATATTTAAAAAAAAAAAAAAGCTACTACCGGACTTTTCTTATAAAGATTCATCACTCCCAGACTGCCCGCATTTCTCCTTTGATCACAACAGCGGCAGATTGAAAACTCGTATGCACTTATAGTCGTGTGCCCCACAATGGGCCATGAGAGCCTGTGCTGCGTTACATCAGAGGGCGCGTTCTCTTGCTTATCGCTCCAGCCCACACAGCGGCTGCTTTTTCAACAAGCCAACATTTCTCTTGTGTTTTTGTTTTAAAATGTTTTCATTTTTTTTCCAGCCGGGAGAGCAAAAAAACATTTTCTCTAACGTCCTAGTGGATGCTGGGGACTCCGTAAGGACCATGGGGAGTAGACGGGCTCCGCAGGAGACAGGGCACTTTAAAAAGAATTAGGAATACTGGTGTGCACTGGCTCCTCCCTCTATGTCCCTCCTCCAGACCTCAGTAAGAATCTGTGCCCGGACGAGCTGGGTGCACTTTAGTGAGCTCTCCTGAGCTTGCTAATAAGAAAGTATTTTGTTAGGATTTTTTATTTTCAGGGAGATCTGCTGGCAACAGACTCTCTGCTACGTGGGACTGAGGGGAGAGAAGCAGACCTACTCACTGTGGATAGGTCATGCTTCTTAGGCTACTGGACACCATTAGCTCCAGAGGGATCGAACACAGAAACGGTATCCGTTCACATGGTCGACCATGTTATGGTCGACAGTCATTAGGTCGACCACTATTGGTCGACATTGACATGGTCGACATGGAGACATGGTCGACACATGAAAATGATCGACACATGAAAAGGTCGACATGAGTTTTTTTACCTTTTTTTTCTTTTGGGGAACTTTTCCCTACTTTACGATCCACGTGGACTACGATTGGAACGGTAATCTGTGCCGAGCGAAGCGGTAGCGGAGCGAAGGCACCATGCCCGAAGCATGGAGAGCGAAGCGAGCCATGCGAGGGGACGCGGTGCACTAATTGGGGTTCTCAGTCACTTTACGCAAAAAACAACACCAAAAAAAGTAAAAAAAACTCGTGTCGACCTTTTCACGTGTCGACCTTTTCACGTGTCGACCTTTCATGTGTCCATGTCGACCATGTAAATGTCGACCAATAGTGGTCGACCTAATGACTGTCGACCATAACATGGTCGACCATTCATACCGGAACCCACAGGAACGCACCCTTGGTCGTCCGATCCCAGAGCCGCGCCGCCGCCCCCCTCGCAGAGCCAGAAGCCGGCGTGAGAAGCAAGAAGACTTCGAAAGCGGCGGCAGAAGATTCCAGTCTTCATATGAGGTAGCGCACAGCACTGCAGCTGTGCGCCATTGCTCCCACATTAAACCCGCACACTCCGGTCACTGTAGGGTGCAGGGCGCAGGGAGGGGCGCCCTGGGCAGCAATTTAAGTACCTCTTGGCATAAAAGAGCATATATACAGTTGGGCACTGTATATATGCATGAGCCCCCGCCATTATTTTACACAAAATCGCGGGACAGAAGCCTGCTGCTGAGGGGGCGGGGCTTTTTCCTCAGCACTCACCAGCGCCATTTTCTCTCCACAGCTCCTCTGAGAGGAAGCTCCCCAGGCTCTCCCCTGCAGAATCACGGTAGAAAGAGGGTAAAAAGAGAGGGGGGGGGGGCACATAAATTTAGCGCAATATCAGTGTATACAGCAGCTACTGGGTAAACACTAAGTTACTGTGTAATTCCTGGGTTATATAGCGCTGGGGTGTGTGCTGGCATACTCTCTCTCTGTCTCTCCAAAGGGCCTTGTGGGGGTTCTGTCCTCAAATAGAGCATCCCCTGTGTGTGTGGTGTGTCTGTACGCTTGTGTCGACATGTTTGACGAAGAAGGCTATGTGGAAGCAGAGCAGGTGCAGTTGAATGTGGTGTCTCCGCCGACGGCGTCGACACCTGATTGGATGGATATGTGGAAGGTGTTAAATGATAATGTTACTTCCTTGCATAAAAGGTTGGATAAAGCTGAAGCCTTGGGACAGTCAGGGTCCCAACCCATGCCTGATCCTACAGCGCAGAGGCCGTCAGGGTCTCAGAAGCGGCCACTATCCCAAATTGTTGACACAGATATCGACACGGATTCTGACTCCAGTGTCGATGGCGATGATGCAAAGTTGCAGCCTAAAATGGCAAAAGCCATCCGATACATGATTATAGCAATGAAGGATGTATTGCACATCTCAGAGGAAACCCCAGTCCCTGACAAGAGGGTTTATATGTTTGGGGAAAAAAGGCAAGAGGTGACTTTTCCCCCTTCACATGAGTTAAATGAGTTATGTGAAAAAGCTTGGGATTCTCCTGATAGGAAAATTCAGATTCCCAAACGGTTACTTATGGCGTATCCTTTCCCGCCAACGGACAGGTTACGCTGGGAGTCATCCCCTAGGGTAGACAAAGCTTTGACACGCTTATCTAAGAAGGTAGCCCTGCCGTCACAGGATACGGCCACCCTAAAAGATCCTGCGGATAGAAAGCAGGAAGGTATCCTGAAGTCCGTATATACACATTCAGGTACCCTACTAAGGCCGGCAATTGCGTCGGCCTGGATGTGTAGTGCTGTAGCAGCATGGACAGATACTCTGTCTGAGGAACTTGATACCTTGGACAAGGATATTATATTACTGATATATTACTGACCCTGGGGCATATAAAAAGACGCTGTCCTATATATGAGGGATGCCCAGAGAGACATTTGCCTACTGGGCTCTAGAATAAATGCAATGTCAATTTCTGCCTGATGGGTCCTGTGGACTCTGCAATGGACAGGTGATGCCGACTCAAAAAAGCACATGGAGGTGTTACCTTATAAGGGTGAGGAATTGTTTGGGGACGGTCTCTCGGACCTAGTTTCCACGGCTACGGCGGGGGAAGTCAAATTTTTTGCCATATATTCCCTCACAACCTAAGAAAGCACCGTATTACCAAATGCAGTCCTTTCGATCACAAAGAGGCAAGAAAGTCCGAGGTGCGTCTTTTCTTGCCAGAGGCAGGGGTAGAGGAAAGAAGCTGCACAATACAGCTAGTCCCCAGGAACAGAAGTCCTCCCCGGCTTCCACTAAATCCACCGCATGACGCTGGGGCTCCACAGGTGGAGCCAGGAGCGGTGGGGGCGCGTCTCCGAAATTTCAGCCACCAGTGAGTTCGCTCACGGGTGGATCCCTGGGCTATACAGATTGTGTCTCAGGGATACAAGCTGGAATTCGAAGTGATGCCCCCTCACCGTTAACTCAAATCGGCCCTGCCAGCTTCCCCCATAGAAAGGGAAGTAGTGTTAGCGGCAATTCACAAATTATATCTCCAGCAGGTGGTGGTAAAGGTTCCCCTCCCTCAACTGGGAAGGGGTTACTATTCCACAATGTTTGTGGTACCGAAACCGGACGGTTCGGTCAGACCCATATTGAATTTAAAATCCCTGAACATTTACCTGAAAAGGTTCAAGTTCAAGATGGAATCACTCAGGGCGGTCATTGCAAGCCTGGAAGAGGGGGATTTTATGGTGTCTTTGGACATAAAGGATGCTTACCTACATGTCCCCATTTATCCACCTCATCAGGAGTACCTCAGATTTGTGGTACAGGACTGTCATTACCAATTCCAGACGTTGCCGTTTGGTCTGTCCACGGCACCGAGAATATTTAACAAGGTAATGGCAGAAATGATGGTGCTTCTGCGAAAGCAAGGAGTTACAATTATCCCATACTTGGGGGCGATCTCCTCATAAAGGCGAGGTCCAGAGAGCAGTTGCTGATCAGTGTAGCACACTCTCGGGAGGTGTTGCAACAGCACGGCTGGATTCTGAATATTCCAAAGTCGCAGCTGATTCCTACGACGCGTCTGCCCATCCTGGGCATGATTCTGGACACAGACCAGAAGAAGGTGTTTCTCCTGGCGGAGAAGGCCCAGGAGCTCCTGACTCTAGTCAGAGACCTCTTAAAACCAAAACAGGTGTCGGTGCATCAATGCACGCGAGTCCTGGGAAAGATGGTGCCGTCATACGAAGCCATTCCCTTCGGCAGGTACCATGCGAGGACTTTTCAGTGGGATCTGTTGGACAAGTGGTCCGGATCGCATCTTCAGATGCATCGGCTGATCACCCTATCCCCCAGGGCCAGGGTGTCTCTTCTGTGGTGGCTGCAGAGTGCTCACCTTCTAGAGGGCTGCAGGTTCGGCATACAGGACTGGGTCCTGGTGACCACGGATGCAAGCCTCCGAGGGTGGGGGGCAGTCACTCAGGGAAGAAATTTCCAGGGGCTGTGGTCAAGTCAGGAGACTTGTCTGCACATCAATATCCTGGAACTAAGGGCCATATACAACGCCCTGAGTCAAGCGGGGCCTCTGCTTCGCAACCAACCGGTGCTGATTCAGTCGGACAACATCACCGCAGTGGCTCACGTAAACCGCCAGGGCGGCACAAGAAGCAGGGTGGCAATGGCAGAAGCCACCAGAATTCTTCGCTGGGCGGAGAATCACGTGCAAGCACTGGCAGCAGTGTTCATTCCGGGAGTGGACAACTGGGAAGCAGACTTCCTCAGCAGGCACGACCTCCACCCGGGAGAGTGGGGACTTCATCAAGAAGTCTTCACACAGATTACAAATCGATGGGAACTGCCACAGGTGGACATGATGGCATCCCGCCTCAACAAAAAGCTACAAAGGTATTGCGCCAGGTCAAGAGACCCTCAGGCGATAGCTGTGGACGCACTAGTGACACCGTGGGTGTTCCTGTCTGTGTTTCCTCCTCTTCCTCTCATTCCCAAGGTGCTGAGAATCGTAAGAAAAAGAGGAGTGAGAACAATACTCATTGTTCCGGATTGGCCAAGAAGGACTTGGTATCCGGAACTGCAAGAAATGCTCACAAAGGACCCATGGCCTCTGCCTCTCAGACAGGATCTGTTGCAACAGGGACCCTGTCTGTTCCAGGACTTATCGCGGCTGCGTTTGACGGCATGGCGGTTGAACACCGGATCCTAGCGGAGAAAGGCATTCCAGATGAGGTCATTCCTACGCTGATAAAGGCTAGGAAGGACGTGACAGCAAAACATTATCACCGTATATGGCGAAAATATGTTGCTTGGTGTGAGGCCAGGAAGGCCCCTACAAAGGAATTCCAGCTGGGCCGTTTCCTTCACTTCCTACAGTCGGGAGTGACTATGGGCTTAAAATTAGGGTCCATTAAGGTCCAGATTTCGGCCCTATCCATTTTCTTTCAAAAGGAACTGGCTTCTCTTCCTGAAGTTCAGACGTTTGTAAAGGGAGTGCTGCATATTCAGCCCCCTTTTGTGCCACCAGTGGCACCTTGGGATCTTAACGTGGTGTTGAGTTTCCTGAGATCTCACTGGTTTGAGCCACTTGCGACCGTGGAGTTAAAATATCTCACGTGGAAGGTGGTCATGCTATTGGCCTTAGCTTCGGCTAGGCGTGTATCAGAATTAGTGATGAGCGGATTCGGTTTTACTCGGTTTTACTCGGTTTTACTCGGTTCTCAAAACGGCATCTTATTGGCTCACGGATGTCACGTGTTTTGGATAGCCAATAAGATGCCGTTTTGAGAACCGAGTAAAACCGAGTAAAACCGAGTAAAACCGAACCTCGCTCATCACTAATCAGAATTGGCAGCTTTGTCATGTAAAAGCCCTTATCTGGTTTTCCATATGGACAGGGCAGAATTACGGACTCGTCCGCATTTTCTGCCGAAGGTGGTGTCTTCTTTTCATTTGAACCAACCTATTGTGGTGCCTGCGGCTACTCGTGACTTGGAGGATTCCAAGTTACTAGATGTAGTCAGGGCTTTGAAGATTTATGTAGCCAGAACGGCTGGAGTCAGGAAAACTGACTCGCTGTTTATCCTGTATGCATCCTACAAGCTGGGTGCTCCTGCTTCAAAGCAGACTATTGCTCACTGGATCTGTAACACGATTCAGCAGGCTCATTCTGCGGCTGGATTGCCGCCTCCAAAATCAGTAAAAGCCCATTCCACAAGGAAGGTGGGCTCTTCTTGGGCGGCTGCCAGAGGGGTATCGGCATTACAGCTTTGCCGAGCAGCTACTTGGTCGGGTTCAAACACTTTTGCAAAATTCTACAAGTTTGATACCCTGGCTGAGGAGGACCTTGTGTTTGCTCATTCGGTGCTGCAGAGTCATCCGCACTCTCCCGCCCGTTTGGGAGCTTTGGTATAATCCCCATGGTCCTTACGGAGTCCCCAGCATCCACTAGGACGTTAGAGAAAATAAGATTTTACTTACCGGTAAATCAATTTCTCGTAGTCCGTAGTGGATGCTGGGCGCCCGTCCCAAGTGCGGACTTCTTCTGCAATGCTTGTATATAGTTATTGCTTACATAAGGGTTATGTTATGGTTGCATCAGGTTTGTCTGATGCTCTGTTGTTGTTCATACTGTTAACTGGGTAAGTTTATCACGAGTTATACGGTGTGATTGGTGTGGCTAGTATGAGTCTTACCCTGGATTCCAAAATCCTTTCCTTGTATGGTCAGCTCTTCCGGGCACAGTTTCCTTAACTGAGGTCTGGAGGAGGGACATAGAGGGAGGAGCCAGTGCACACCAGTATTCCTAATTCTTTCTTAGAGTGCCCTGTCTCCTGCGGAGCCCGTCTATTCCCCATGGTCCTTACGGAGTCCCCAGCATCCACTACGGACTACGAGAAATAGATTTACCGGTAAGTAAAATCTTATTATCTGTGTTTTTTTGTTTTTTTTTGTCGACATAGGACTCAGCCCTGCGGTAAAACGCTGCTTCATCAATCACATTATTGGCTGATCAATACTTTGCCTTCACCAGCTCATAAGTCACAATTATTCTGGAATTTTATTGATTGTGTCCTTGTTTTGTTTTTGTGTTTTTTACAGGACAAGAAGACTTACTCTTGCCCGGCCTGTGACAAGTCGTTTTCAGATGATCGGCTTATAAAGTCCCACATCAAAACAAACCACCCGGGTGAGTAAATATAAAATAGGATAGATTGTAATGTAGACGAGAGCAGTGACCGCAGCCGTTCTCACTGCCACGTCTGCCACACTTCCATAAGCGTCCCAGTCTATGGACCCTTTTATCGGCTCATCCTCTCTGTGTCTCTCCTGGCCCATCCCAGTGTCCTCCGCAGTGTCCCCATGTGTCTCTCCAACCTCATACCCCTCTCTGTGCAGTAGTGCACCAGCACCGCACCGCCACTACCGTGTCTCTGCCACCGCTTCTCCACCCTGTCACTGTGTCTCTTCAACACCAGCAGCCCGTGGACACGGTGGCTGTCCGGCACCAGCACAACCTCCCACCACATCGCTGTGTCTCTCGGGAGCTTGCACCAGCATGCCACAACCCCCCTTCACCGGTCACAGTGTCTCTTTGCACACCAGCACCCACCACCAGTTAATCTCCGGCTCCTGCTCAAACCTCCCTCCAGCTGTGTCTCCCCAGCCAGGGCCGCACACCTACCTTCTTTTTCTTCTGCTGCTCTACTTTTGGGTCCTCTTTCACTCTGTAGAGCAGCGTGACATCATGACATTGGATGAGCTCTCTCGTCATGTCTGTGCCCTGCAGTATACACTGAAGCGGCACAGGCAGACTGAGCAGGCAACAGCTGTCAGGTACTGGGCTGGAGCTCTGACTCTTGTGTGACCACGGGCCCTCAGAGTCTCGGGGTCTGGCATAGATGTCCCCGTAGTACTCCCCTGTCGCTGGGCCTGCGGCTTCTTCCATCTATTCTTGTTCTACCGCCTTCTCCCACCTATCTGCCCTTCTCCCACCTATTACCAATCTGCCCCCTTCTCCCACCTATTACCTATCTGCCACCTTCTCCCACCTATTACATATCTGCTGCCTTCTCCCACCTATTACCTATCTGCCGCCTTCTCCCACCTATTACCTATCTGCCGCCTTCTCCCACCTATTACCTATCTGCCGCCTTCTCCCACCTATTACATATCTGCCGCCTTCTCCCACCTATTACCTGTCTGCCGCCTTCTCCCACCTATTACCTATCTGCCGCCTTCTCCCACCTATTACATATCTGCCCCCTTCTCCCACCTATTACCTATCTGCCCTCTTTTCCCACCTATTACCTATCTGCCGCCTTCTCCCACCTATTACCTATCTGCCCTCTTCTCCCACCTATTACCTATCTGCCGCCTTCTCCCACCTATTACCTCTCTTCAGCTTTCTCCCACCTATTACCTATCTGCCGCCTTCTCCCACCTATTACCTCTCTTCAGCTTTCTCCCACCTATTACCTATGTGCCGCCTTCTCCCACCTGTTACCTGTGTGCCGCCTTCTCCCACCTGTTACCTGTGTGCCGCCTTCTCCCACCTGTTACCTATGTGCCGCCTTCTCCCACCTGTTACCTATGTGCCGCCTTCTCCCACCTGTTACCTATGTGCCGCCTTCTCCCACCTATTACCTATGTGCCGCCTTCTCCCACCTATTACCTATCTGCCGCCTTCTCCCACCTATTACCTATCTGCCGCCTTCTCCCACCTATTACCTATCTGCCGCCTTCTCCCACCTATTACCTATCTGCCGCCTTCTCCCACTTATTACCTATGTGCCGCCTTATCCCACCTATTACCTATGTGCCGCCTTCTCCCGCCTATTACCTATGTGCCGCCTTCTCCCACCTATTACCTATGTGCCGCCTTCTCCCACCTATTACCTATGTACCGCCTTCTCCCACCTATTACCTGTGTGCCCTCTTCTCCCACTATTACCTGTCTGCCGCCTTCTCCCACCTATTACATATCTGCCCCCTTCTCCCACCTATTACCTATCTGCCCTCTTTTCCCACCTATTACCTATCTGCCGCCTTCTCCCACCTATTACCTATCTGCCCTCTTCTCCCACCTATTACCTATCTGCCGCCTTCTCCCACCTATTACCTCTCTTCAGCTTTCTCCCACCTATTACCTATCTGCCGCCTTCTCCCACCTATTACCTCTCTTCAGCTTTCTCCCACCTATTACCTATGTGCCGCCTTCTCCCACCTGTTACCTGTGTGCCGCCTTCTCCCACCTGTTACCTGTGTGCCGCCTTCTCCCACCTGTTACCTATGTGCCGCCTTCTCCCACCTGTTACCTATGTGCCGCCTTCTCCCACCTGTTACCTATGTGCCGCCTTCTCCCACCTATTACCTATGTGCCGCCTTCTCCCACCTATTACCTATCTGCCGCCTTCTCCCACCTATTACCTATCTGCCGCCTTCTCCCACTTATTACCTATGTGCCGCCTTATCCCACCTATTACCTATGTGCCGCCTTCTCCCGCCTATTACCTATGTGCCGCCTTCTCCCACCTATTACCTATGTGCCGCCTTCTCCCACCTATTACCTATGTACCGCCTTCTCCCACCTATTACCTGTGTGCCCTCTTCTCCCACTATCACCTGTGTGCCCTCTTCTCCCACCTATTACCTGTGTGCCCTCTTCTCCCACCTATTACCTGTGTGCCCTCTTCTCCCACCTATTGCCTATCTGCCCTCTTCTCCCACTTATTACCTATCTGCCACCTTCTCCCACCTATTACCTATCTGCCCTCTTCTCCCACCTATTACCTATGTGCCTCCTTCTCCCACCTATTACCTATGTGCCGCCTTCTCCCACCTATTACATATCTGCCGCCTTCTCCCACCTATTACATATCTGCCGCCTTCTCCCACCTATTACCTATCTGCCGCCTTCTCCCACCTATTACCTATGTGCCTTCTTCTCCCACCTATTACCTATGTGCCTTCTTCTCCCACCTATTACCTATGTGCCGCCTTCTCCCACCTATTACATATCTGCCGCCTTCTCCCACCTATTACCTATGTGCCGCCTTCTCCCACCTATTACCTGTGTGCCCTCTTCTCCCACCTATTACCTGTGTGCCCTCTTCTCCCACCTATTACCTGTGTGCCCTCTTCTCCCACCTATTACCTGTGTGCCCTCTTCTCCCACCTATTACCTATCATCCCTCTTCTCCCACCTATTACCTATCATCCCTCTTCTCCCACCTATTACCTATCTGCCGCCTTCTCCCACCTATTTCATATCTGCCGCCTTCTCCCACCTATTACCTATCTGCCGCCTTCGCCCACCTATTACATATCTGCCGCCTTCTCCCACCTATTACATATCTGCCGCCTTCTCCCACCTATTACCTATGTGCCGCCTTCTCCCACCTATTACCTATCTGCCCTCTTCTCCCACCTATTACCTATGTGCCGCCTTCTCCCACCTATTACCTGTGTGCCGCCTTCTCCCACCTATTACCTGTGTGCCGCCTTCTCCCTTCTATTACCTGTGTGCCGCCTTCTCCCTTCTATTACCTGTGTGCCCTCTTCTCCCACCTATTACCTGTGTGCCCTCTTCTCCCACCTATTACCTATCTGCCCTCTTCTCCCACCTATTACATATCTGCCGCCTTCTCCCACCTATTACTTATGTGCCGCCTTCTCCCACCTATTACCTACAGTATGTGCCGCCTTCTCCCATCTATTACCTATTTGCCGCCTTCTCCCACCTATTACCTATGTGCCCTCTTCTCCCACCTTTTACCTATCTGCCCTCTACTCCCACCTATTACCTGTCTGCCCCCTTCTCCAACCTATTACCTATCTGCCGCCTTCTCCCACCTATTACCTATGTGCCGCCTTCTCCCACCTATTACCTGTGTGCCCTCTTCTCCCACCTATTACCTGTGTGCCCTCTTCTCCCACCTATTACCTGTGTGCCCTCTTCTCCCACCTATTACCTGTGTGCCCTCTTCTCCCACCTATTACCTATCATCCCTCTTCTCCCACCTATTACCTATGTGCCGCCTTCTCCCACCTATTACCTTTGTGCCGCCTTCTCCCACCTATTACCTGTGTGCCGCCTTCTCCCACCTATTACCTGTGTGCCCTCTTCTCCCACCTATTACCTGTGTGCCCTCTTCTCCCACCTATTACCTGTGTGCCCTCTTCTCCCACCTATTACCTGTGTGCCCTCTTCTCCCACCTATTACCTATCATCCCTCTTCTCCCACCTATTACCTATCATCCCTCTTCTCCCACCTATTACCTATCTGCCGCCTTCTCCCACCTATTTCATATCTGCCGCCTTCTCCCACCTATTACCTATCTGCCGCCTTCGCCCACCTATTACATATCTGCCGCCTTCTCCCACCTATTACATATCTGCCGCCTTCTCCCACCTATTACCTATGTGCCGCCTTCTCCCACCTATTACCTATCTGCCCTCTTCTCCCACCTATTACCTATGTGCCGCCTTCTCCCACCTATTACCTGTGTGCCGCCTTCTCCCACCTATTACCTGTGTGCCGCCTTCTCCCTTCTATTACCTGTGTGCCGCCTTCTCCCTTCTATTACCTGTGTGCCCTCTTCTCCCACCTATTACCTGTGTGCCCTCTTCTCCCACCTATTACCTATCTGCCCTCTTCTCCCACCTATTACATATCTGCCGCCTTCTCCCACCTATTACTTATGTGCCGCCTTCTCCCACCTATTACCTACAGTATGTGCCGCCTTCTCCCATCTATTACCTATTTGCCGCCTTCTCCCACCTATTACCTATGTGCCCTCTTCTCCCACCTTTTACCTATCTGCCCTCTACTCCCACCTATTACCTGTCTGCCCCCTTCTCCAACCTATTACCTATCTGCCGCCTTCTCCAACCTATTACCTATCTGCCGCCTTCTCCAACCTATTACCTTTCTGCCCCTTCTCCCACCTATTACTTATCTGCCGCCTTCTCCCACCTATTACCTATCTGCCGCCTTCTCCCACCTATTACCTGTCTGCCCCCTTCTCCCACCTATTACCTATCTGCCCCTTCTCCCACCTATTACCTATGTGCCGCCTTCTCCCACCTATTACCTATGTGCCGCCTTCTCCCACCTATTGCCTATCTGCCACCTTCTCCCACCTTTTACCTATCTGTCGCCTTCTCCAACCTATTACCTATCTGCCGCCTTCTCCCACCTATTACCTATCTGCCGCCTTCTCCCACCTATTACCTATCTGCCGCCTTCTCCCACCTATTACCTATCTGCCGCCTTCTCCCACCTATTACCTATCTGCCGCCTTCTCCCACCTATTACCTGTCTGCCCCCTTCTCCCACCTATTGCCTATCTGCCGCCTTCTCCCACCTATTTCCTGTCTGCCCCCTTCTCCCACCTATTGCCTATCTGTCGCCTTCTCCCACCTATTACCTATGTGCCCCCTACTTCCACCTATTACCTATCTGCCGATTTCTCACATATACCAGTATCTGTCTTTGCTGACACTGGAAGCATTGCTGTATTCTGTATCTAAATACTATGTGACATATAAGACTTTGATGCTGTGTGAATTGTCGCACGTGACTCCCATCTGGTGCAGTCACCATTGAGCGTTGCGGAGTGTTAATTATTCCCTTTCACCTGTTTGAAGTTTAACATATAAATGCAGAAGACATATAGACACACGTTTCCGGTAACTTTGCAAGTGCCTCTTAGAGCTCCCTTATTTCAGGGACAAACAAGAAATCCAGACACTATCCTCCGCTCTGAGCGGCTCTTGGGCACTCGCCTGATGTGAGTGTCTCTTTGCCTTTTCCATTTGTTATGTTACCAAGCAGCGTCTATGGAACCGCGCACGGCACCAGTAACTCCATTTACACAAAACTTTCCTTGTGAGGGAATTAAAACACAACTTACAAATAAACGCTCTCTTTCATCTCAGCTCACAGCGCCTTTACGCCAGTGTTCCAACTGCTGTATAAGAGTTTCTCTAATCTTTCCTCCATTTAGATATTTCTGCAAATTTAATATCCGAGGTTCTCGGACGCAGAGTTCAACTTAAAGGTCTGATCGGGAAAAGAGCCGCAAAGTGCCCGTACTGTGACTCGTATTTCATGAAGAATGGCTCAGATCTACAGCGACATATATGGGCCCATGAAGGTATTAAGTTTATTTATTACGTTCTGTGTTCTTGGTGTAAAAAAACAAAAGGAGTTTTACAATTTTATTTTCTTTGCCCAAGATGTCACTCTTTAAATAATTGGTAGGCTCCATTTACTGAATGCCCACCGCTGAGTCCGCTAGGCTTTGTGTATAGACTGTATACTCCCTGAGCGTTGTGCAGTGCTAACTCTGATCATTTCTGTGTTCCGTGCAGGTCTGAAGCCATTTAAATGCACCTTGTGTGACTACGCCACTCGCAGCAAGAGTAACCTGAAGGCGCACATGAATCGCCATAATACAGAGAAAACTCACCTCTGCGATTTGTGCGGCAAAAAGTTCAAATCCAAAGGAACCCTGAAGAGTCACAAACTCCTTCACACGGCTGGGGGTGAGTATGGGGGGGCTACATGGAAAATATGAATTAAAGTGCCTGTGCTGTCCATCGGAAGTCCACTTTGCTTTGTCTGATAAATTGTAAATCACATTGGCCAGGGAGGAGATGTGGGTGTAATTCTTTATATTAATGGAGTCCTGTCCACTAGGTTTCATGTAGGGCAGTGGTTCTCAAACTCGGTCGTCAGGACCCCATATGGTTCACGTTTTCCAAGTAACCTAGAAGGTGCACTGTGCATCACCAATTGTCACATTTTAAAAATCTACAGGTGACCTGGTAAAACATGAACCGTGTGGGGTCCTGAGGACCGAGTTTGAGAACCTGTGATGTAAGGTAATATCAGCAGTTGACTGGGCTGGCAATTTAGGTAATCAGTCTGGGTGGTAAGACTTTAACAAAATAAAGATTAAGATTAAATAGAATCAGGAAAACCTTTGATCCATATTCATGTCAAATGGATTTAGTTTCTCTCCAACCAATTTTATCATTTGACCAGAACCAACCAAATCAATCTGTGGAGGTGGACATCTCTAGGTTGCGGACAGGCTGATGTAGCGATGTAATTGCAATATATATTATACCGTTGCATTAAAGCGGATACAAAAACATCCTACATGCAGTATTCTCTAATTTATCTTAATTAGACACAACACAGAGGAAATGTTTAGCAAATAGTTTTGTTGTGATGCGAAACGCGTGGTTCTATTAAAAGCTATGTAGTTGTTCCCAAACTTTCTTCAATCACGGCGCACAAGAGTACCCACAAACCTAGACAAAAAGTTTCTTATTTAGAAATTCTGCAATTATTATTAAGTAAATTGTGCTTATATGTCATCCTTGGGGTCAGTTATGTGGACGGGGCTGCACTTCTGTTTGTCCACATATTTTATGATAGGCAAAACCAAAACAGGTTTTCTGCCAATCACACGGACTTTTAATACTTTGATTTGGCCCTGGACCCACCAACCTGTGGCTCCCTAACAAGTGGCCAGTGGCACCCAGTTTCAGAACCACTGTAGTAGTCACTCCTAACACAATCTTTGTTGTAGATGTTGTCATTACCAAGTAGACCAGAGATTGTAAGCCCTGGTCTGACATACACTGTGCTCTATGGCTATTGATGTAGAAGAAGTAATTGCTCCTTCTAGGGCAGGGCCAAATTGGAATCTTCTGTCTAATTTGTGGCTTCTGTTCTCATAGGTAGGGATGTTAGGATTACGGTGCAGCGTACGCTGGACCTTTATATGGTTACTTGCTGAAAACTCGGTTGTGGGTGGAGTTTATTTGACACAATTGCAAACTGTTACTTGCCGGTCTTATAGGTCCTACGTTAGGTGCAGTCATCGCTTCTCTCAACGTTGTGTTGTCTCTTTAAAACCCCCTCCCCCACCACCACCACCAACATCCCAAACTCTGTGATTATGGTCCAGGTTTTCATGATATCCATGCTTGAGTCCAGGTGGTTGAATCAAATTGGCCGAGGTACTAATTAAGACACCTGTGCTCAAGCATGGATCCATTTAAAACCTGGACTGCATTGGCGGAGTTTATGAGACCACTTTTCACCCAACCAGCTGGTTGTCCATCAACAACCTACTGCTGCCACATTAGAGCTGGTGGCCTTCCCTGATGGCAGCAGAGGTCTGAAGACTCATCGGGTCACCACAAGATACAGTATGCACGAAGCTGTAGGCACAGTACCTTAACCTCTCTCTAATATCTGCAATCATTTATAGTGGGGATCCATCTATTTCTAATGGACCCTGAAGTGGGGGCAGCAGAGCTTTCTGTTCATACAGATCTTTTATACAGGATTTATACGTACTTGCATAATCTATAGATAGTTGTTGCTTTGCCTTTTATGTGTATCTGTTTGTTGATTGTTTCTTGAGTAGTTATACGTACCGTTATATCGTACAATGCCGATGTCATCTCCTTACTACTCTGTATTCCAGGCATTCCCAACCACGGTCCTCAAGGCACACCAACAGTGCAGGTTTTAGTTATATCCAGGCTGCAGCACAGATGGTTAAATCAAAATAACTGAGCTACTAATTAAGTCACCTGTGCTTAAGCCTGGATATCACTAAAACCTGCACTGTTAGTATGCCTTGAGGACCGTGGTTGGGAAACACTGCTGTATTCTATTCCTATCTGTTCTGTCCATGTCCTCACCATACTGTGGTCTGTGGGCTGATCACCAAACTTTTCTCAATGTGTTTATTCCAGGGAAGCAATTTAAATGCACAATATGTGACTTCACTGCAATCCAAAAACCCCAGCTTCTCCGTCACATGGAGCAACATACCTCTTTCAAGGTGAGACATGGCTGTATAGTTACTGCTTCCCCTTCTTCCAATGTATCCGTACCCTGATGTAACCCCGCACTATCCACCTGTCCGCTCTCTCTGCTCCATCTTCTCCTTATCATCCCAGAGCTCCTCCGTCCCCCATGATACCTTCCCCTTCCCTCTCCGCTATGACCTCACCTGTCCTCACAGCCTCTTCCTTCTCCAATCTTCTCATTGAATTTCCAGTCTCTTCTTTTTTCCATATGAAATATCATATACGACATATGCTGTTTTCCAGTGACACAATACGTCATTGCTTTTGTAATTTTTCAGTTGAGTTATAAGTCTGTATTAATTATTCATGCGGTTGCTCATTGGCACATGGTCACTGCAGCCACGCAGGCAACTCTGCGACGAGAAACTGCTTCAGTTCTGGCGAAAACTGTGACGGCTGAGCTGGTGACACAGTGACGGCTAGACTGTGGCCATGCAGTATGATTTGCCGATGGACGGAATGCCGGCTGTCCGTATACAAACAGCGGCATCCCATCCATCAGAATCCCGTCAGCCCCCTAACGCTCACCTTTTCCCTACCCTAACTCTCCCTTCTGGGTGCCTAACCCTAACCCTCCCTTCCCCGCTGCCTATGCCTAACCCTCCCTCCCCAGTCCCTAACCCTAACCCTCTTGTCCTGCCTAAACCTAATCCCCTCCCTAGTGGCAGTACGCCAGCGCGTCTCTCTGTGAGGACACTTGGGATGCTGGCTGTCGGTAATGTGAAGCCGGCATTCCGATCGGAGTCGAGGTGTGGGCGCCAGCATTGCATCCTCCATCGGGATCCCGGCGTCGGTATATTGACCATCGTGATCCCAGCTGTCAGGCAGCTAACTCCTTCCCATTGTGACACTGTGATGCACAATGCTGTCAACTTATGCAACGATGGCGGAGTAGCGGAACATAGGCTGCGGATACACTGGTGACATGGCAATGCGCACTAATGACACAGACATGCTGACGACACTGCGATGCGCACACTACAACCCCACTGACGAAACTGCGACTTTGGTGACGAAATTGTATGCAAGAATTGCAGCCGCATCGGCGACACAATGACACACACACACACTGTAGTCATGCCGGTGACGCAGAGAGTGCAGCCAGACTGGCATGCAGACTGTGGTCACACTGGAGATTTTGGGGCAGATGTATTAAGAGGTACATTTACTAAGCAGTGATAAGAGCGGAGAAGTGAGCCAGTGGAGAAGTTGCCCATGGCAACCAATCAACACTGAAGTAACATCTATAATTTGCATGCTATAAAATGATACAGAGCTGCTGATTGGTTGATGGGGAAATTTCTCCACTGACTGACTCCTCCGTTCTCATCACTGCTTAATAAATGTACCCCTAAGCCTGGAGAAGTGATAAAGAAGTGATAAGTGGAAGGTGATAACGCAGTATTAAATGGTAAAAAAAGGTGATAACGCACCAGCCAATCATTACGGATTTGAAAAGTGACAGGAGCTGATTGGCTGCTGCGTTATCACCCTTCACTTATCACTGCTTTATCCCTTCTCCAGGCTTAGAGACTTTACAAGGAATTCAGATTTCCCTAATGTCCGCTCCCTGAAGTTGATACAAGACGTGTTTATCAGAGAAACATCCCCTGAATTTCTATCCGTTTCCTCTTTTGGATCCAGGTATGTGAGCAGACAGCGCTGCTTTCCCTGTCTCACAGGATCTCATTTTTGGAAGGTTTTAGATGTCATTTGCGGTGGAATTTATTTTGCAGACACGCTTTGTACATTAGATAGGCTTCAGAGAAAGGACTTTGTAGAGAAGCATCTAGGATTGTTTTGAAGAGATTTATTTTAACCTTTTTTTTTCCTTTTTATGAAAACAGCAGCACACTTTAGAATATAAAAATGTAATGCGTACTTTTATAGCATCCTCAAATATCTGTCAATGTTAAATATTGGCATAAATCTGAGTCAAAGTACTGCAGTATCTTACCTTTCTCTGACGTCCTAGTGGATGCTGGGGACTCCGAAAGGACCATGGGGAATAGCGGCTCCGCAGGAGACTGGGCACAAAAGTAAAAGCTTTAGGACTACCTGGTGTGCACTGGCTCCTCCCCCTATGACCGTCCTCCAAGCCTCAGTTAGATTTTTGTGCCCGAACGAGAAGGGTGCTCACTAGGTGGCTCTCCTGAGCTGCTTAGTAAAAAGTTTAAGTATAGGTTTTTTATTTTCAGTGAATCCTGCTGGCAACAGGTTCACTGCACCGAGGGACTAAGGGGAGAAGAAGCGAACTCACCTGCGTGCAGAGTGGATTGGGCTTCTTAGGCTACTGGACATTAGCTCCAGAGGGACGATCACAGGCCCAGCCATGGATGGGTCCCAGAGCCGCGCCGCCGGCCCCCTTACAGAGCCAGAAGACTGAAGAGGTCCGGAAAATCGGCGGCAGAAGACGTCCTGTCTTCAATAAGGTAGCGCACAGCACCGCAGCTGTGCGCCATTGCTCTCAGCACACTTCACACTCCGGTCACTGAGGGTGCAGGGCGCTGGGGGGGGGGCGCCCTGAGACGCAATAAAAACACCTTATATGGCAAAAAATACATCACATATAGCTCCTGGGCTATATGGATGCATTTAACCCCTGCCTATTTTTCCTTAAAAAAGCGGGAGAAAGGCCGCCGAGAAGGGGGCGGAGCCTATCTCCTCAGCACACTGGCGCCATTTTTCCTCACAGCTCCGTTGGAGGGAAGCTCCCTGACTCTCCCCTGCAGTCCTGCACTACAGAAACAGGGTAAAACAAGAGAAGGGGGGGGGGCACTAATTTGGCAGATAAATCTATACAGCAGCTATATAAGGGAAAAACACTTATATAAGGTTATCCCTGTATATATATATAGCGCTCTGGTGTGTGCTGGCAAACTCTCCCTCTGTCTCCCCAAAGGGCTAGTGGGGTCCTGTCCTCTATCAGAGCATTCCCTGTGTGTGTGCTGTGTGTCGGTACGTTGTGTCGACATGTATGAGGAGGAAAATGGTATGGAGGCGGAGCAATTGCCTGTTATAGTGATGTCACCCCCTAGGGAGTCGACACCTGACTGGATGGTCTTATGGAAGGAATTACGTGATAGTGTCAGCACTTTACAAAAGACTGTTGACGACATGAGACAGCCGGCAAATCAGTTATTACCTGTACAGGCGTCTCAAACACCGTCAGGGGCATTAAAGCGCCCGTTACCTCAGATGGTCGACACAGACCCAGACACGGACACTGACTCCAGTGTCGACGGTGAGGAAACAAACGTATTTTCCAGTAGGGCCACACGTTACATGATCACGGCAATGAAGGAGGTTTTGAACATTTCTGATACTACAAGTACCACAAAAAAGGGTATTATGTGGGGTGTGAAAAAACTACCCGTAGTTTTTCCTGAATCAGATGAATTAAATGAGGTGTGTGATGAAGCGTGGGTTTCCCCCGATAAAAAACTGCTAATTTCTAAAAAATTATTGGCATTATATCCTTTCCCGCCAGAGGTTAGGGCGCGTTGGGAAACACCCCCTAGGGTAGATAAGGCGCTCACACGCTTATCAAAACAAGTGGCGTTACCGTCTCCTGATACGGCCGCCCTCAAGGAACCAGCTGATAGGAAGCTGGAAAATAGCCTAAAAAGTATATACACACATACTGGTATTATACTGCGACCAGCAATCGCCTCAGCCTGGATGTGCAGTGCTGGGGTGGCTTGATCGGATTCCCTGACTGAAAATATTGATACCCTGGACAGGGACAGTATATTATTGACTATAGAGCATTTAAAGGATGCATTTCTATATATGCGAGATGCACAGAGGGATATTTGCACTCTGGCATCAAGAGTAAGTGCGCTGTCCATTTCTGCCAGAAGAGGGTTATGGACGCGACAGTGGTCAGGTGATGCGGATTCCAAACGGCATATAGAAGTATTGCCGTATAAAGGGGAGGAGTTATTTGGGGTCGGTCTATCGGACCTGGTGGCCACGGCAACGGCTGGGAAATCCACCTTTTTACCCCAGGTCACCTCTCAGCAGAAAAAGACACCGTCTTTTCAGGCTCAGTCCTTTCGTCCCCATAAGGGCAAGCGGGCAAAAGGCCACTCATATCTGCCCCGGGGCAGAGGAAGGGGAAAAAGACTGCAGCAGGCAGCCTCTTCCCAGGAACAGAAGCCCTCCCCCGCTTCTGCCAAGTCCTCAGCATGACGCTGGGGCCTTACAAGCGGACTCAGGCACGGTGGGGGCCCGTCTCAAGATTTTCAGCGCGCAGTGGGCTCACTCGCAAGTGGACCCCTGGATCCTGCAGGTAGTATCTCAGGGGTACAAATTGGAATTCGAGACGTCTCCCCCTCGCCGGTTCCTGAAGTCTGCTTTACCAACGTCTCCCTCCGACAGGGAGGCGGTATTGGAAGCCATTCACAAGCTGTATTCCCAGCAGGTGATAATCAAGGTACCCCTCCTACAACAGGGAAAGGGGTATTATTCCACGCTGTTTGTGGTACCGAAGCCGGACGGCTCGGTGAGACCTATTTTAAATCTGAAATCCTTGAACACTTACATACAAAGGTTCAAATTCAAGATGGAGTCACTCAGAGCAGTGATAGCGAACCTGGAAGAAGGGGACTATATGGTGTCTCTGGACATCAAGGATGCTTACCTCCATGTCCCAATTTGCCCTTCTCACCAAGGGTACCTCAGGTTTGTGGTACAGAACTGTCACTATCAGTTTCAGACGCTGCCGTTTGGATTGTCCACGGCACCCCGGGTCTTTACCAAGGTAATGGCCGAAATGATGATTCTTCTTCGAAGAAAAGGAGTTTTAATTATCCCTTACTTGGACGATCTCCTGATAAGGGCAAGGTCCAGAGAACAGTTAGAGGTCGGAGTAGCACTATCTCAAGTAGTACTACGACAGCACGGGTGGATTCTAAATATTCCAAAATCGCAGCTGATTCCGACGACACGTCTGCTGTTCCTAGGGATGATTCTGGACACAGTCCAGAAAAAGGTGTTTCTCCCGGAGGAGAAAGCCAGGGAGTTATCCGACCTAGTCAGGAACCTCCTAAAACCAGGCCAAGTGTCAGTGCATCAATGCACAAGGGTCCTGGGAAAAATGGTGGCTTCTTACGAAGCGATTCCATTCGGCAGATTCCACGCAAGAACTTTTCAGTGGGATCTGCTGGACAAATGGTCCGGATCGCATCTTCAAATGCATCAGCGGTTAACCCTGTCTCCAAGGACAAGGGTGTCTCTCCTGTGGTGGTTACAGAGTGCTCATCTTCTAGAGGGCCGCAGATTCGGCATTCAGGACTGGGTCCTGGTGACCACGGATGCCAGCCTGAGAGGCTGGGGAGCAGTCACACAGGGAAGAAATTTCCAGGGCTTGTGGTCAAGCATGGAAACGTCACTTCACATAAATATCCTGGAACTAAGGGCCATTTACAATGCCCTAAGTCAGGCAAGGCCTCTGCTTCAGGGTCAGCCGGTGTTGATCCAGTCGGACAACATCACGGCAGTCGCCCACGTAAACAGACAGGGCGGCACAAGAAGCAGGAGGGCAATGACGGAAGTTGCAAGGATTCTTCGCTGGGCGGAAAATCATGTGATAGCACTGTCAGCAGTGTTCATTCCGGGAGTGGACAACTGGGAAGCAGACTTCCTCAGCAGACACGACCTCCACCCGGGGGAGTGGGGACTTCACCCAGAAGTCTTCCACATGATTGTGAACCGTTGGGAAAAACCAAAGGTGGACATGATGGCGTCCCGCCTCAACAAAAAACTGGACAGATATTGCGCCAGGTCAAGGGACCCTCAGGCAATAGCTGTGGATGCTCTGGTAACACCGTGGGTGTACCAGTCAGTGTATGTGTTCCCTCCTCTGCCTCTCATACCCAAGGTACTGAGAATCATAAGAAGGAGAGGAGTAAGGACTATACTCGTTGCTCCGGATTGGCCAAGAAGGACTTGGTACCCGGAACTTCAAGAGATGCTCACGGAAGACCCGTGGCCTCTACCTCTAAGAAAGGACCTGCTCCAGCAGGGACCCTGTTTGTTCCAAGACTTACCGCGGCTGCGTTTGACGGCATGGCGGTTGAACGCCGGATCCTGAAGGAAAAAGGCATTCCGGATGAAGTCATCCCTACCCTGATCAAAGCCAGGAAGGATGTAACTGTGCAACATTATCACCGTATTTGGCGTAAATATGTTGCGTGGTGTGAGGCCAGGAAGGCCCCTACAGAGGAATTTCAACTGGGTCGTTTCCTGCATTTCCTGCAAACAGGACTGTCTATGGGCCTAAAATTAGGGTCCATTAAGGTTCAAATTTCGGCCCTGTCGATATTCTTCCAAAAAGAACTAGCTTCAGTTCCTGAAGTTCAGACGTTTGTCAAGGGGGTACTGCATATACAGCCTCCTTTTGTGCCTCCAGTGGCACCTTGGGATCTCAATGTAGTTTTGGGGTTCCTAAAATCACATTGGTTTGAACCACTCACCACTGTGGACTTAAAATATCTCACATGGAAAGTGGTAATGCTGTTAGCCCTGGCTTCAGCCAGGCGTGTCTCAGAATTGGCGGCTTTATCCTATAAAAGCCCTTACCTAATTTTTCATACGGACAGGGCAGAATTGAGGACTCGTCCTCAATTTCTCCCTAAGGTGGTTTCAGCGTTTCACTTAAACCAGCCTATTGTGGTACCTGCGGCTACTAGGGACTTGGAGGATTCCAAGTTGCTGGACGTAGTCAGGGCCCTGAAAATATATGTTTCCAGGACGGCTGGAGTCAGAAAATCTGACTCGCTGTTTATCCTGTATGCACCCAACAAGCTGGGTGCTCCTGCTTCTAAGCAGACTATTGCTCGTTGGATTTGTAGTACAATTCAGCTTGCACATTCTGTGGCAGGCCTGCCACAGCCAAAATCTGTAAAAGCCCATTCCACACGGAAAGTGGGCTCATCTTGGGCGACTGCCCGAGGGGTCTCGGCTTTACAACTTTGCCGAGCAGCTACTTGGTCAGGGGCAAACACGTTTGCTAAATTCTACAAATTTGATACCCTGGCTGAGGAGGACCTGGAGTTCTCTCATTCGGTGCTGCAGAGTCATCCGCACTCTCCCGCCCGTTTGGAAGCTTTGGTATAATCCCCATGGTCCTTTCGGAGTCCCCAGCATCCACTAGGACGTCAGAGAAAATAAGATTTACTTACCGATAATTCTATTTCTCATAGTCCGTAGTGGATGCTGGGCGCCCATCCCAAGTGCGGATTGTCTGCAATACTTGTACATAGTTATTGTTACAAAAATCGGGTTATTATTTGTTGTGAGCCATCTTTTCAGAGGCTCCTTCTGTTATCATGCTGTTAACTGGGTTCAGATCACAAGTTGTACGGTGTGATTGGTGTGGCTGGTATGAGTCTTACCCGGGATTCAAAATCCTTCCTTATTGTGTACGCTCGTCCGGGCACAGTATCCTAACTGAGGCTTGGAGGAGGGTCATAGGGGGAGGAGCCAGTGCACACCAGGTAGTCCTAAAGCTTTTACTTTTGTGCCCAGTCTCCTGCGGAGCCGCTATTCCCCATGGTCCTTTCGGAGTCCCCAGCATCGACTACGGACTATGAGAAATAGAATTATCGGTAAGTAAATTCTTATTTTTACGTGAAAGGAAGCTATTTTGTTTTTATTTCCTAAAAACCTGTATACATCAGACTTTCTGGCTGCACCCAGTGACCACTTGGTGATGTGCCAAATACATTTACTGAGTAACACAGGAAGTTTGTAGAATCAATTCAGCCACGTGCTGCAGTTACTGAAGGATGCAGTTACAATCCCTGCGCACAAGATACCGGCGACAGAATCCCGACATATGATAGAATGCCGACGCTGGAATCCTGAAAGGGGCCAGGACACCACGCCGGAATACCGACCATTGGAATCTCGAACGTCGAGACAGTCGGGTGGGTAAGTACTACGCCGGGGATGGGAGTGGGTTTAGGGTTAGGCTGTGGGGTGGGGGTTACGGTAAGGTTTAGGGTGCGGAGGAGGGGGGTACGGTATGGTTTAGGGGGAGAGGGGGGGGGGGGGTAGGTTTAGGCACCACCCGGAGGGGGTTTAGGGTTAGTCTGCGATGGGGGGAAGGTTAGGGTTAGGCACCTAAAAGGGAGGGTTAGGGTATAGTAGGGGGAATGTTAGACTACTTACCACCCCTTGTCGGGATTTTGACTGTCGGGATGCCACTGTTGGTCTCCTGACAGCCGCCATTTTTTACCCTACCCCAACTGACTATAGTCATTTTGCTCTATACAAATGTGTACTCATACACTATTGTTGCATTTGCGCCAAACAGCCCTTCTTGGCGCGACAGGTCCCGTGCAGCACTACTTGCGCAGAGCATCTTTCTCACCTGAATTTGCATCTTAGTCTCAACGTGATGCGTCTAGGACGCACCAGGAGACGCTGCTGATTAATTTGATGTGCGACGCTTGTGTGTCTGTGCGCCACTGAATCTGTATATGAAGCACAACGGAACTTGGCTTGGAAAAACGCAGGTGCCGCTTCATCTTTAAACAGATTCAGAGAGTCAGGTGCCGCATGCGATATATATTGCATGTGACCGTGGGAGCGCGCAAATTGCTGGTACACATTAGACGATCCGGCCGATATGTTGTCCCGATTTGGCAGCAAACAACATATCGGGACGATATACTGTAGTCAGTGTTGTACCCAGATTAAATATAAATCCAGTGTGATGCATTGGAAATGTACCCTTGTAGAACGTCTTTTACTCAAATTGAAAGGAAGAGCTCTTTACTGCCACCTGTCAATCACAAGTTGTAGTGATTTAAATTCTGCAACTTTAAAAAAAAATATATATATTTTTTGGGGAATTTCTAGGCACCTGTAATTACCGGAGTTTAACTCTCCTTCACTGTAACATCATATTACTACATTTTCCAAAGTATTTTTTTCTACATTAATGTATTAAATTCTGTAAACTACCTTGGAGGGCATAAATTACATGAGACTGACTATTTAATAACTAATGAATAATAAAAGCTTGTGTCCATTATTCTTATTTCAGCTAACTCATTTGACTTTGCTTTGACATGCCTGATTACTGAGCTCATTATTACCCTGTATATCATATCCGTACAACGTAGACTGATTAGGCAATAGAATAATTAATTTGATTAGTCTCTGCCTCTTATAATTCCCCTCCTGTACTAGACTCTGCCATTTTGGTTGCTAATACTATTTATAGCTATTTACTACTGTTTAATTACAGTATTCCTCAATTTCCCCAACAGTTACTCTCCAGATTCAGGCCATACACCCTCGTACTACCGCTGCTCTTCCTTTGCTGGATGACGGCCTCCTGCACATTGTTAAAAACCATGTTTTCTATGACAGCTTTTATCACATGCACACCCTGCCCACCCTTACCACCACCACCCCAAAGAGGATGCCGCAATACACATGTTGCATTTTTTTTTTTAGTTTTTCCTGGTATGTTGTGTCATGTAGACCATACACCAGTTATTCCAAAACTCTGTCCTCGAGGCATCATGACAGTCCGGGGTATAAGAATATTCATAACCTCCCTCTCACCCTCTGCGGTGTGTCTCTGACCTCGCTACCACATACTCTCCCTCTGCAGTGTGCCTCTGACCTCGCTACAACATACTCTCCCTCTGCAGTGTGCCTCTGACCTCCCTACCACATACTCTCCCTCTGCAGAGTGCCTCTGACCTCCCTACCACATACTCTCCCTCTGCAGTGTGCCTCTGACCTCCCTACCACATCCTCTCCCTCTGCAGAGTGCCTCTGACCTCGCTACAACATACTCTCCCTCTGCAGTGTGCCTCTGACCTCCCTACCACATACTCTCCCTCTGCAGAGTGCCTCTGACCTCGCTACAACATTCTCACCCTCTGCAGTGTGCCTCTGACCTCCCTACCACATACTCTCCCTCTGCAGTGTGCCTCTGACTTCGCTACAACATACTCTCCCTCTGCAGTGTGCCTCTGACCTCCCTACCACATACTCTCCCTCTGCAGAGTGCCTCTGACCTCGCTACAACATTCTCGCCCTCTGCAGTGTGCTTCTGACCTCCCTACCACATACTCTCCCTGTGCAGTGTGCCTCTGACCTCGCTACAACATACTCTCCCTCTGCAGTGTGCCTCTGACCTCCCTACCACATACTCTCCCTCTGCAGTGTGCCTCTGACCTCCCTACCACATACTCTCCCTCTGCAGTGTGCCTCTGACCTCCCTACCACCCTCTGCAGTGTGCCTCTGACCTCCCTACCACATTCTCGCCCTCTGCAGTGTGCTTCTGACCTCCCTACCACATACTCTCCCTCTGCAGTGTGCCTCTGACCTCGCTACAACATACTCTCCCTCTGCAGTGTGCCTCTGACCTCGCTACAACATATTCGCCCTCTGCAGTGTGCTTCTGACCTCCCTACCACATTCTCTCCCTCTGCAGTGTGCCTCTGACCTCCCTACCACATACTTTCCCTCTGCAGTGTGCTTCTGACCTCCCTACCACATGCTCTCCCTCTGCAGTGTGCCTCTGACCTCGCTACAACATATTCGCCCTCTGCAGTGTGCTTCTGACCTCGCTACCACATACTCTCCCTCTGCAGTGTGCCTCTGACCTCCCTACCACATTCTCTCCCTCTGCAGTGTGCCTCTGACCTCCCTACCACATACTCTCCCTCTGCAGTGTGCCTCTGACCTCCCTACCACATACTCTCCCTCTGCAGTGTGCCTCTGACCTCCCTACCACATACTCTCCCTCTGCAGTGTGCCTCTGACCTCGCTACAAAATACTCTCCCTCTGCAGTGTGCCTCTGACCTCCCTACCACATACTCTCCCTCTGCAGAGTGCCTCTGACCTCCCTACCACATACTCTCCCTCTGCAGAGTGCCTCTGACCTCGCTACAACATTCTCGCCCTCTGCAGTGTCCTTCTGACCTCCCTACCACATACTCTCCCTCTGCAGTGTGCCTCTGACCTCGCTACAACATACTCTCCCTCTGCAGTGTGCCTCTGACCTCGCTACAACATACTCTCCCTCTGCAGTGTGCCTCTGACCTCCCTACCACATACTCTCCCTCTGCAGTGTGCCTCTGACCTCCCTACCACATACTCTCCCTCTGCAGTGTGCCTCTGACCTCCCTACCACATACTCTCCCTCTGCAGTGTGCCTCTGACCTCGCTACAACATACTCTCCCTCTGCAGTGTGCTTCTGACCTCCCTACCACATACTCTCCCTCTGCAGAGTGCCTCTGACCTCGCTACAACATTCTCGCCCTCTGCAGTGTGCTTCTGACCTCCCTACCACATACTCTCCCTCTGCAGTGTGCCTCTGACCTCGCTACAACATACTCTCCCTCTGCAGTGTGCCTCTGACCTCGCTACAACATACTCTCCCTCTGCAGAGTGCCTCTGACCTCGCTTCAACATACTCACTCTCTGCAGTGTGCCTTTGACCTCCCTACCACCCTCTGCAGTGTGCCTCTGACCTCCCTACCACATTCTCGCCCTCTGCAGTGTGCTTCTGACTTCCCTACCACATACTCTCCCTCTGCAGTGTGCCTCTGACCTCGCTACAACATACTCTCCCTCTGCAGTGTGCCTCTGACCTCGCTACAACATATTCGCCCTCTGCAGTGTGCTTCTGACCTCCCTACCACATTCTCTCCCTCTGCAGTGTGCCTCTGACCTCCCTACCACATACTTTCCCTCTGCAGTGTGCTTCTGACCTCCCTACCACATGCTCTCCCTCTGCAGTGTGCCTCTGACCTCGCTACAACATATTCGCCCTCTGCAGTGTGCTTCTGACCTCGCTACCACATACTCTCACTCTGTAGTGTGCCTCTGACCTCCCTACCACATACTCTCCCTCTGCAGTGTGCCTCTGACCTCCCTACCACATACTCTCCCTCTGCAGTGTGCCTCTGACCTCCCTACCACATACTCTCCCTCTGCAGTGTGCCTCTGACCTCCCTACCACATACTCTCCCTCTGCAGTGTGCCTCTGACCTCCCTACCACATACTCTCCCTCTGCAGTGTGCCTCTGACCTCCCTACCACATACTCTCCCTCTGCAGTGTGCCTCTGACCTCCCTACCACATACTCTCCCTCTGCAGTGTGCCTCTGACCTCCCTACCACATACTCTCCCTCTGCAGAATGCCTCTGACCTCGCTTCCACATACTTTTCCTCTGCAGTCTGCCTCTAACCTCTCTACCACAGGCTCTCCCTTTCCTCCTCCGCAATCTCCCTCCAACAAAAACTTTATAATAGCCTGTTTTGTGAATTTTATAAAGGTTATGTAGCAGTTGGCTCTTCTAGTCATGCCGAATGTAATCCTATAGTGAGGCTGTTCTTAGTATAAAACAGGAATTTGTGTCCAATTACTTCTGCATACTGGAAGTAGCACTGATAGTTTCTTACTGAGATGCAGTCTATGGGAAGTGTCAGTGCACAGCGAGTGTCACAGCAAGGGTCCATTGAAAAAGAGTCAATGCCGCCCAACTATCCCAGTTGTATATCTATCTGGAGTCAACGGGCATCCAGGATACATGTGTTCCAGGGAAGAGCGGCATGTGTGTCCTCTTCCTGCGTGTGGCCTCATTATCCCCAGGTCTGCATGTGTGCATTCTTCTTCATCCTGTTTGTGGCCTCATTATCCCCAGGTCTGCATGTATGCCTTCTTCCTCTTCCTGCGTGTGGCCTCATTATCCCCAGGTCTGCATGTGTGCCTTCTTCCTCTTCCTGCGTGTGGCCTCATTATCCCCAGGTCTGCATGTGTGCCTTCTTCCTCTTCCTGCGTGTGGCCTCATTATCCCCAGGTCTGCATGTGTGCCTTCTTCCTCTTCCTGCGTGTGGCCTCATTATCCCCAGGTCTGCATGTGTGCATTCTTCCTCATCCTGCGTGTGGCCTCATTAACCCCAGGTCTGCATGTGTGCATTATTCCCCTTCTTGCGTGTGGCCTCATTATCCCCAGGTCTGCATATGTGCATTCTTTCTTTTCCTGCGTGTGGCATCATTATGCCCAGGTCTGCATGTGTGCATTCTTCTTTTTCCTGCGTGTGGCCTCATTATCCCCAGGTCTGCATGTGTGCATTCTTCCTCATCCTGTGTGTGGCCTCATTATCCCCAGGTCTGCATGCGTGCATTATTTCCCTTCCTGCGTGTGGCCTCATTATCTGCATGTCTGCATGTGTGCATTCTTCCTCATCCTGCGTGTGGCCTCATTATCTACATGTCTGCATTTGTGCATTCTTCCTTATCCTGCGTGTGGCCTCATTATCCCCAGGTCTGCATGTGAGCCTTCTTCCTCCTCCTGCGTGTGGCCTCATTATCCCCAGGTACGCTTGTGTGCCTTCTTCCTCTTCCTGCGTGTGGCCTCATTATCCCCAGGTCTGCATGTGTGCATTATTCCCCTTCCTGCATGTGTGCATTCTTTCTTTTCCTGCGTGTGGCCTCATTATCCCCAGGTCTGCACAACCTGCATGTGTGCGGCAGTACCATCCTGAGTGTTCCTGCTCGTACTGACCGTCAGCCTTTTCTTCCTAAGCCTCATGTTATGGCCTTAACATTGCACTCATCTTATTCCTTTTATAAGAATGTATAAACTCTGAATGTTAACTTAGCAAATAATTACAGTAGATGAATAATTAAAAACATGCAGTTAATTTACTATGTAATGTGATATATTTACACACTTGTTCATATATTATATTTTTTTTGTTTTTCATTTTAGTTAACTAAATTCATAGAGGTTTTTCTCTTACGTCCTAGAGGATGCTGGGGTCCATATTAGTACCATGGGGTATAGACAGGTCCACCAGGAGCCATTGGCACTTTAAGAGTTTAATAATGTGGGCTGGCTCCTCCCTCTATGACCCTCCTACCAGACTCGGTTTTAGAAAATGTGCCCGGAGGAGCCGGTCACAGCTAGGGGAGCTCTACAGAGCTTTCTTAGTAAAAGTTTTCTTAGAGTTTTTTATTTTACAGGGAGGCTGCTGGCAACAGCCTCCCTGCATCGATGGACTGAGGGGGGGAGCAGTATCCGCCCTGCGGGGTCTGAGCCACTGTCTCCGCTGACTGGACATTGAGCTCCAGAGGGGATAGATCGCTCCCCGCCACAGGGGAACGCTCGCCCCAGCAGCATGCCGCCACCCCCTTGCAGAGCTGAAGTGTGGCGAGTGAGTCACCGTCCCCCCTAACAAGCGGGGGGTCGGTGTGAAAATGGTGGCTACAGGGTAGTAGCGCAGTATTAACTGCGCTCCCGGACGGCTCAGCGGTACATAGGTGCGGCGCTGTGAGGGGTGCCCTGAGTCAGCGCCTGACCCTACACTGACCATTTCAGCCTGTCGGGGTCTGAGGATCTCAGCCAGCACACAAAAACCTCAGGCCAGTATAATCTTGAAGAGCGGGAAGACAACGCCATTAAGGGGGCGGAGCTTCTCAGAGCGGGCCCAGCAGCGTTTCAGCGCCATTTTCCGGCCTGCAGCCGGATTCAAGTGGAAGAGCAGTCCCTCCAGTGCAACTCCAGATATCTGTACGGTACCAGGGGGTTGTAGAAGGGAGGGGAGGCTGTGTAAAGGCTGTGTCACCTTTTAAGGGACACAGTCAGTGCTGGTTTAGGGTCTCCCTATACCTGTAATAGCGCTGTGTGTGGGTTGGCTCCAATCTCTGTGCGTCTCTGCCATTCTTGGGGGGGAGGGGGGGGGACTCTGTCCAGTACCCTGTGTGTATGTGGGGTGAGTGGTGTGTATTAGCAAACATGTCTAGAGACTCTGTTTCATATGCTGCAGAGGGTTTATCTTCTCAGGAAGATCCCATCCCATGTAATCAGGATTGCACTGTTGTAGCGCAGATCCCAGCTAGAGAACCAGAGTGGTTAGCCTCTCTTAGGGGGACTATTTCTCAGATTTCTGAAAGGGTTGCAAGAACTGAACATGCAACTCAGGTATTGCAATCCTCTATGGTTGTATGGTCTGATACTGCTCCTCCAGGGTCCCCTGCGGTACATTCTCACAAACGTGCACCTGCCAAGATTATGCAGGATGACACTGTCACTGAATCTGACACTGCAGACGGTGACGGGGATGTGTCGAGGGGGACGGCATCACTTGCAAAGGAGGTGCAGTTGATGATTGAGGCCGTACGGGATGTGTTGCACATTTCTGACACAACTCCTGAGCAGGTTGAGGAGGCCTTTTTCACGGACAGTAAAAAGGCCCCTCTCACCTTCCCAGCATCTAAGGAATTAAATGCTATCTTTGATAAAGCCTGGGAAAATCCAGAGAAAAAATTCCAGATCCCTAAGATGGTCTTGGTTGCTTTTCCCTTCCCAGAGGAAGATAGAAAGAAGTGTGAGTCTCCGCCGATAGTTGACGCCTCTGTCTCCAGGTGGTCAAAACAGGTGGTTTTACCAGTCCCGGGATCTACCACGTTGAAGGACCCGGCAGATCGCAAGGTGGATGCTACGCTCAAATCCATTTACACGGCGTCAGGGGCTATACTGCGGCCTACCATTGCCTGTGCATGGATTTCTAGAGCTATAGCCAGATGGTCAATCACTCTGCAGGAGGACTTGACTACGATGGATATAGGTGACGTTGATGTATTTTTACGTAATATTCAGGATTCTGCAGGGTTCCTGGAAGATTCCATGAAGGACCTGGGTTCCATGGCTGCGGGGATCTCCTCCATGTCCGTCTCAGCTCGCAGGGGTCTCTGGCTGCGCCAATGGTCTGCGGACGAGGAATCCAGGAAAAGTGTGGAGGGCCTGCCCTATACAGGTCAGGCTCTCTTTGGGGAGGCGTTGGATGCGTGGATTGCCACGGCTACCGCGGGTAAGTCTCCTCCTTTTCTTCCCTCAGCTGCACCGGCTACGAAGAAGCCTTTTACACCAGCCACGTCACAGTCCTTTCGGCCCGCGAGGCCTAGAAAGAACAAGCCTTCTCACACCTTCTTCAGAGGTGGTCGTGCTAAAGACAAAAAGCCTGCTCCCACAGGTTCCCAAGACCAGAAGCCTGCTTCTGGTACCTCCAAGTCCTCCGCATGACGGTGGACAGCACAGCCTGGAGGAAGGTCAGGTGGGAGCAAGACTCCGGCATTTCAGCCACGTCTGTATGTCATCTGGCCTGGACCCTTGGGTACAGGAAATAGTGTCCAGGGGGTACAGGATGGAGTTTCAAACTCTCCCACCTCACCTTTTCTTCAAATCAGGCTTGCCAGTTCTGCCGGCAGACAGAACAATTCTTCTGGAAGCTATCCAAAAATTGGTAGTGTCCGAGGTCATTGTTCCAGTTCCGCCTCATCAGTGGAACAAAGGTCACTATTCGAACCTTTTCGTGGTACCGAAGCCGGATGGTTCGGTACGGCCAATTCTGAACTTAAAATCTTTGAACCCTTATCTCAGGGAGTTCAGATTCAAGATGGAGTCTCTGAGAGCTGTCATCTCAGGACTGATGGAGGAGGAGTTCCTGGTGTCCCTGGACATCAAGGATGCATACCTCCACATTCCCATTTGGTCGCCGCATCAGGCGTATCTCAGATTTGCACTGTTAGACGATCACTATCAGTTTCAGGCACTGCCGTTCGGTCTCTCCACGGCACCGAGGGTCTTCACCAAGGTGATGGCAGAGATGATGGTTCTCCTCCGCAAGCAAGGTGTGAACATAATTCCATATCTGGACGATCTCCTGATCAAGGCGTTGTCCAAGGAGAAGTTATTAAGATCCATTGCTCTCACGACACAACTGCTCAAGGAGCACAGTTGGATCCTGAACCTTCCAAAGTCTCATCTGGAGCCGTCAAGGAGGCTGTCTTTCCTGGGGATGATCCTAGACACGGAAGTGCAGAGGGTGTTTCTACCGGTGCATTGGTTATTCAAACAATGGTCCGGGATTTCTTGAAGCCTACCCAGGTATCGGTTCATCAGTGCATCCGCCTTCTGGGGAAGATGGTTGCCTCCTACGAGGCTCTGCAGTACGGAAGGTTTCATGCTCGATCCTTTCAGCTGGATCTCTTGGACCAGTGGTCGGGATCTCACCTACATATGCACCAGAGGATACGTCTGTCACCGAAAGCCAGGATTTCGCTCCTCTAGTGGCTGCAACTACCACACCTTCTGGAGGGCCGAAGTTTCGGAGTTCAGAACTGGATCCTTCTAACCACAGATGCAAGTCTAAGAGGTTGGGGAGCAGTCGCTTAGGGGGAAACCTTCCAAGGAAGGTGGTCGAATCAAGAATCCCTTCTCCCCATAAACATCCTGGAGCTAAGGGCCTGATACAAGGGCCTTCTGCAAGCAGCACACCTTCTACAGGATCGGGCTGTTCAGGCGCAGTCGGACAACGTGACCACAGTGGCCTACATAAACCGACAAGGCTGAACGAAGAGCAGGGCTGCAATGTCAGAGGTGTCAAAAATCCTCCTTTGGGCAGAAAGACACGCGGTGGCGATGTCAGCAATCTTCACTCCGGGATTAGACAACTGGGAAGCAGACTTCCTCAGCACGATCTCCATCCAGGAGAGTGGGGCCTCCATCCGGAGGTGTTCGAGGAGGTAAACGGTTGGTGGGGGTTCCTCACATAGACATGATGGCCTCCCGCCTCAACAAGAAGCTGCGGAGGTACTGTTCCAGGTCGAGAGACCCACAGGCAGTGGCGGTGGACGCACTGGTAACACCGTGGGTGTTCACGTCAGTGTATGTGTTCCCTCCACTTCCTCTGATACCAAGAGTTCTTCAACTTGTAAAAAGAACAAAGGTTCTAGCAATCCTCATTGCTCCGGACTGGCCAAGGAGGGCTTGGTACGCGGAACTGCTTGATCTTCTGGATCTTCTGTTGGAAGATCCATGGCCCTTACCTCTTCAAGAGGATCGGCTACTGCAGGGGCCGTTCGCTTATCAAGACTTACCACGGCTACGTTTGACGGCATGGCAGTTGAGCGCCAGATCTTAGCTCGGAAGGCTATCCCGAGTGAGGTTATTCCTACCCTGATACAGGCTAGTAAGGGGGTAACGTCTAAACATTACCATCGAATTTGGAAAAAATATGTTTCTTGGTGTGAATCCAAGAAATTTCCTGCGGTGGAGGTTCAACTTGAACGTTTTCTCCTTTTCCTGCAAGCAGGTGTTGTGGATATGGGCCTGAGATTGGGCTCCATCTAAGTCCAGATCTCAGCTTTGTCCATTTTCTTCCAAAAACAATTGGCTGTCCTCCCTGAGGTTCAGACCTTTTTGAAAGGAGTTCTGCACATCCAGCCTCCCTTTGTAGCGCCAACGGCATCCTGGGATCTTGATGTGGTGTGCAGTTCCTGCAATCGGATTGGTTTGAGCCTCTACAGGAGGCTGAAATCAACTTTCTCACGTGGAAGGCGGTCACTTTGTTGGCCTTGGCTTCTGCTCGACGCGTGTCGGAATTGGGGGCTTTGTAAAAGTCCCTATCTGATTTTCCATGAAGATAGGGCGGAACTCGGGACTCGTCCGCAGTTCCTGCCTAAGGTTGTATCAGCTTTTCATATCAACCAACCTATTGTGGTGCCAGTGGCTACTGACTCCTCAATTGCTTAAAAAGCCTTGTATGTTGTGAGGGATTTGAAAATTTATGTGAAGAGAACGGCGCGTCATAGAGAATCGGATTCTCTGTTTGTCCTCTATGATCCCAAGAAAATTGGGTGTCCTGCTTCTAAGCAGTCGATTTCACGGTGGATCAGGTTCACCATCCAGCATGCATATTCTACGGCAGGATTGTCGTGTCCAAAATCTGTAAAGGCCCACTCTACTCATAAGGTGGGCACTACATGGGCGGCTGCCCGGGGTGTTTCGGCTGTACAGCTTTGCTGAGCAGCTACTTGGTCTGGGTCGAACACGTTTGCTAAGTTTTACAGGTTCAATACTTTGGCCTCTGATAACCTCAAGTTTGGTCAAGCAGTTTTGCAGGAGCCTCCGCGCTCTCCCTCCCGTTCTGGGAGCTTTGGTACATCCCCATGGTACTAATATGGACCCCAGCATCTTCTAGGATGTAAGAGAAAATATGATTTTAATTACCTACAGGTAATTCCTTTTCTCGTAGTCCATAGAGGATGCTGGGCACCCGCCCAGCACTTCGTTTTCCTGCATTGGTTTTATAGTTCAGTACTGCCTGGTTCCTGGGTTAATTCTGCATTATTTACTGTTTCAGTACTGTTTCAGCTGTTGCTGAGTTTTCCGGCATGTTAGCCGGATTTGCCTGTTGTGTGAGCTGGTATGAATCTCGCCACTATCTGTGTATTTCCTTCTCTCGAAGTATGTCGTCTCCTCGTGCACAGATTCTAGACTGTCTGGTAGGAGGGGCATAGAGGGAGGAGCCAGCCCACACTATTAAACTCTTAAAGTGCCAATGGCTCCTGGTGAACCTGTCTATACCCGATGGTACTAATATGGATCCCAGCATCCTCTACGGACTACGAGAAAAGGATTTACCGGTAGGTAATTAAAATCCTATTAAAATTTCCCTCCCCCTGACTGTAATGTGATTAATGCGTTCATTTTGGATAATGTGCAATTTTATGTTTGGATTAACTATTGTAGTAACATTGTAACAAGACCTTTCTTAGCGACATGTCTACATATACGAGTACTATTATTTTTGACCCATCATTCTCCAGCTGATGTTCCTGGCATACAGTCGCAGATGTTTTTCTCCCACTCCCTCCCATCGCTCGCTCTTTCTCTTCCACTCCCTCCCATTGTGCGCTCTTTCTCTTCCACTCCCTCCCATTGTGCGCTCTTTCTCTTCCACTCCCTCCCATTGTGCGCTCTTTCTCTTCCACTCCCTCCCATTGTGCGCTCCCTCCCCCCTCCCTCTTCCTCCCCCCTCCCTTTCTCTCTCTCCCACTTACTCCCATATCTTTCTCTCTTCCTCCCATATTACTCTCCCCCACTTCCTCCCATCTCTCTCTTTCCTTCCCTCCCTCTCTCCCCTACCACTTCCTCCCATATCTTTCTCTTCCTCCCATATTACTCTCCCCCACTTCCTCCCATCTCTTTCCTTCCCTCCCTCTCTCCCCCTCCCACTTCCTCCCATATCTTTATCTCTTCCTCCCATATTACTCTCCCCCACTTCCTCCCATCTCTTTCCTTCCCTCCCTCTCTCCCCCTCCCACTTCCTCCCATATCTTTCTCTCTTCCTCCCATATTACTCTCCCCCACTTCTTCCCATCTCTCTTTCCTTCCCTCCCTCTCTCCCCTACCACTTCCTCCCATATCTTTCTCTTCCTCCCATATTACTCTCCCCCACTTCCTCCCATCTCTTTCCTTCCCTCCCTCTCTCCCCCTCCCACTTCCTCCCATATCTTTCTCTCTTCCTCCCATATTACTCTCCCCCACTTCCTCCCATATCTTTCATTCTTCCTCCCATATCTTTCATTCTTCCTCCCATATCTTTCATTCTTCCTCCCATATCTTTCATTCTTTCTCCCATCTCTTCCATTCTTTCTTCCATTCTTCCTCCCATCTCTTCCATTCTTCCTCCCATCTCTTCCCCTTCCTCCCATCTCTTCCCCGTCCTCCCATATCTTTCATTCTTTCTCCCATCTCTTCCATTCTTCCTCCCATCTCTTCCATTCTTCCTCCCATCTCTTCCCCGTCCTCCCATATCTTTCTTTCTTCCTCCCATCTCTTCCACTTCCTACCATATCTTTCTTTCTTCCTCCCATCTCTTCCACTTCCTCCCATATTTTTCTTTCTTCCTCCCATCTCTTCCACTTCCTCCCATATCTTTCTTTCTTCCTCCCATCTCTTCCACTTCCTCCCATATCTTTCTTTCTTCCTCCCATCTCTTCCACTTCCTCCCATATCTTTCTTTCTTCCTCCCATCTCTTCCACTTCCTCCCATCTCTTCCACTTCCTCCCATCTCTTCCACTTCCTCCCATATCTTTTTCTTCCTTCCTCCAATATCTTCCACTTCCTCCCATCTTTCTCTTCCTTCCTCCCATCTTTCTCTTCCTTCCTCCCATATCTTTCTTTCTTCCTCCAATATCCCTCCTTCCCTCCCTCCCACTTCCACCCATCTTTCTCCCTCCCACTTCAACCCATCTCTTTCTCCCTTCCTCCCACTTCCACCCATCTCTCTCTCATCCACTACCTCCCATCTCTCTCTCATCCACTACCTCCCATCTCTCTCCTACACTTTCTTCCTCCGCTCTTTCTCACCCATTCTGTACTTACTATTAAAGCCTAGGTAACGTATCGTGAAAATCTTTGCAATTAAATAGTGTCTGTCAAAGATCAAAAACAACTACTTTTGATATGCCAGATTAGCACACAACCTCAATCTGTGCGGCGTGCCAGGCTTGGAATGCATCCTGCTTTTCTGACTAAAACATAATATATATGAGCAAATACTGTATGGGCAGAAAGTATATATGAGCAGCTATAATTCGCAGCAAGGCTCAAGTGTCAAAATAAAGAAAGAAAGTTAAAACCTTATGCTACTATTAACTTTTATTATTTCCTCTAACAGTGTTTCCCAAATAAGGGATATTGGGGGAATCTAGTACGATGGGGTATAAACGGGGTCCAAAGGAGCTGGTGCACTTTAAATTTCTTCAACTGGGTGTGCTGGCTCCTCCCCTCTATGCCTCCTCCCACAGGCAGTTTAGAAAAAAGTGCCCTGAGGAGAGGATGCACATCTCTGCGCTCCAGAGAGTTTTCTTCAGTTTCTTTTAAGTCTTTATTATTTTCGGTATGCTGTTTGGGCAACAGCATACCTGTACTGTAGGAATTAGGAGGGGGACAGTCACCGGCCTTGTAAGGTGTCAGAGCTGCTTCCCCGCTGAGGTTTTTGTACGGCGGGGCACTGCGCCTTAGCTGTCGCAATCGCAGCATGTTGCACACCCTTAACAGTAGCCTGAAGGTGACGACAGTGGTGAGTACAAACCGGGGGCCCCGCTAGGGGGTCGCCCAGTTCATGGTGCTGCAAAAACACAGGGGAGGCATAGGGGACCATCCTGGTGGGGACCCGCTATAGCCCCCTGTGTACACTAGCAGCGGTAGTTAAAACTAACACTTGTGTGATGTTTTTACACTCCTAGGGAGACTTTGCCAGTATAAATATAACTGAAACTCCGGTGCCATTACAGGGGGCGGAGCTTCCTCAGCTGGACCAGCAGCGTTTTGGTGCCTTCCTCTGCTTGCAGCAGCAGGCACACACAGCTGCACCAGACTCAGGATAACGCTTGAAAAATGTTACAGGGGTGTAGCAAAGGGGGATAGCCGCTATTGTACACAATCTGTCTCCTGAAAAGGACAAAAACACAGGTGTTTCACTGTGATATAACAGCTTGCAGTCTCACTGGGGCTGTTTAGCTTGGGTGTGCTGTTTCCTACTCTCTGTCTCCCTCTCACATATAGTAAGGCAGGCTTGCTATTGTATTACTTGTTTGTTTGTGTGTATGTATGTTTATATGAGTGTTGTTTACTGTAAACATGGTAAAACACCAATTGTGCAGTGTATGTCACACCAGATTCTCTCCCTCTACATCTGGTTCTATATCTAGAGAACAATGCAGTCAGTCCTCACAGCTCAGTGAGGGGGCTAGGGGGGGGTCAAGAGCCTTCCTGGCTAGGTGCCATAAAATCCATTATGTCAGATATGTCATCTCAGCTCACTGCCAATGTTCAAAAAACTCAACAACTGCAGCAGGCTGTTGCAGAGTTAGCTGCAAGGGCGGATGTTCCACAGCCCCCCCTCCCTAACTCAGGACCTCAAAAACGTGGGTTACATGCTTTACTCTCAGATTCAGATAAGGAGATACAGGAGGACTGGGAGGAATTGGATGCCGTTACTGAGGATTCCCCATTTGCACAGGGTATTGAACCCCTCATTCTAGCTATACAGGATGTGTTAAAACTCCCTCTAGAGGATGTTGCAACACAGCAGTCATTTTTCTTCACACAGAACAAGCTCAGTGTCACTTTCCCTGATTCTGCAGAGTTAGGTGACCTATTTAAGTTAGCCTGGAAAAATTCAGATAAAAAAATACAGAGTGTCATAATGGTTTTTGAACACTTTCCTATTTGCTCCTGAATTCAGGAAATTCTTGGAAGAAACACCGGCTGTTGACGTTTCAGTCTCTCGCCTATCTAAAAAGGCGGTACTGCCAGCTCCGGGCTCCTTTATCATAAAGCACCCTGAGGATAGGAAAATAAAGACTACACTGAAGTGTCTCTACACAGCAGCAGTTTTATCACAAAGACCGGTCATAGCAGGTTACTGGATAACTCGTGCTATTCATACGTGGGCTACTCAAATTCAGGAGGGCCTCTGGTCACTACGGTGACTTTCCTAAACCACATTCAGGACACTGCACGCGTCCTGTGTGACTCTCCCAAGGAGATAGGCAATATTAATGCTAGGACCACTGCTATGGCAGTGTCTGCGTGCAGTTTTTTGTGGTTGCGTCAGTGGATAGCGGACACAGAATCCAAGTGCAGTGTCAAGTCTCTCCCTTTTTCAGGGGAATGGCTCTTCGGAGTGGAATTGGATATGTGGGTTTCTAAAGTTACTGCAGGGAAATCCATGTTTCTCCCCTCTGGGTCCCCGCCGGCTAGACGTTCCTACCTGGGGCCGCATACCCAGTCCTTTCGGTCTGACAGATTTAGATCTAAGGCCAGAGGTGCCTCCATTGCGGCTAGAGGCACAAGAGGTAAGACGAGAAAACCAGTGATCGCAAGTTCTTAGGACAGCACCACAGCTACCACTAAGGCCTCAGCATGACGGTGCCCACCCACCCCGAGGGGATCTTGAGGTGTGGGCTCGGCTGCGTCACTTCAGCCGCATCTGGGAAAGTTCGTGCCAGGATACCTGGGTCATGGACCTAATTTCCTAATTCTCAGGGCTACAAGCTGGAGTTCGACAGTGTTGCTTCCCAACGATTTTTCAACAGCCTTGGAGGATACACGTGTTACGCCTCAACAGGCTATCCTAAAATTGGTCTAGTCCCAGGTCATTGTTCCAGTACCGCTGCATCAACAGGGAAAGGGTTACTACTCCAACCTGTTCGTGGTACCGAAACCGGACGGTTCGGTAAGACCCATTTTGAATCTGAAATCCTTGCTCCCTTACCTAAAGGTTTTCAGGTTCAAGATGCAATCCTTGCGAGCAGTGATTGCGGGTCTGGAGGAAGGGGAGTTCATGGTCTCGCTGGATATAAAAGATGCCTATCTCCATATTCCGATTTGGCCGCCTCTTCAGACTTACCTGAGGTTTGCCCTGCTGAACGATCACTACCTGTCCATAACTCTGAGGGTGTTCACGAAGGTGATGGCGGAGATGATGTTCCAACTCTGGGTCCAGGGGGTCAATATTGTTCCTTACCTGGATGATATCCTGATAAAAGCAAGTTCCAGGGAGCTTTTATTGTTCCATATAAACCGTACTATCAAACTTCTGTCACACCATGGGTGGATCCTCAATTTACAGAAGTCTCACCTGGAGCCAACTCGGTGACTCCTATCCTGGGAATGTTGCTGGATACTGTGGCCCAAAAAGTGTTCCTCCCAGAGGACAAGGCGAGAACACTTCAGGAGATGGTCCGCATGGTTCTCCGGCCTACTCGAATAGCCATCCATCTTTGCATAAGATTGTTGGGGAAGATGGTTGCCTCGTATGAAGTGATCCAGTATGGAGGGTTCCATGCCAGGACATTTCAATTGGATCTCCTGAGCAAGTGGTCTGGCTCACATCTTCAGATGCACTGGATAATACAGCTTTGTCCTCAGGCCAGGATTTCCCTCCTGTGGTGCCTACAGTCCTCAAACCTACTGGCAGGTCGAAGTTTCAGTATTCAGGATTGGATCCTCCTCACGACAGATGCGAGTCTGAGAGGATGGGGAGCTGTCACCCAGAGAGCTCAGTTCCAGGGCAGGTGGTCAGCTCACGAAGCTTTACTTACGATCAACATTCCGGAACTTCGGGCGATCTACAATGCTCTGATTCAGCCCTCTCCTTTACTCAGGGATCATGCAATCCAGGTACAGTCGTAAAACGCCACAGCAGTGGCGTACATCAATCGACAAGGGGGGACAAAAAGTAGGGCCTGCATGTGAGAGGTGTCAAAGATACTCCTCTGGGCAGAAAGGAATGCAAGAGCACTGTCCGCAATCTTCATTCCGGGAGTAGACAACTGGGAAGCGGACTTCCTGAGTCGTCACAATCTCCACCCGGGAGAGTGGGGGCTTCATCAGGTGTTTCAGCAGATCATCAACCTGTGGGGCTGCCCACAAATAGACATGATGGCTTCTCGTCTCAACAAGAAGCTTCATTGGTGTTTCTCGCGAACCAGGGACCCTCAGTTGAGGGTGGTAGATGCACTGACGTCGCCTTGGCCTTACTGGCTGGGCTACCTGTTTCCTCCAATTCCATTGCTCCCAAGGGTGCTCAAGCAAATCGGGAATCAAGGAGTCCAGGCAATTCTGATTGCCCGTGATTGGCCTCGGAGCGCATGGTACGCGGATCTTCTGGACATGTCCGTTGAAGACCCTTGGCCTCTGCCATTGAGAAGAGACCTTCATCAAGGACCGTTCGTCTACCTGGACTTATGGAGGCTTCATTTGACGGCATGGAAGTTGAGCTGAACATCCTAGCTCACAAGGGCCTTTCCAAAAAGGTTATTGCCACCATGGTTCAGGCCAGGAAACCTGTGACGTCAAATCATTATCATCACATCTGGAGGAGATGTGTCTCTTGGTGCGAGGAACGCATGTATCCACCTGCGGAGTTCCACTTGGGACATTTCCTCTGTTTCCTGCAGGCTGGTGTGGATAAGGGCTTACGTTTGGGTTCCGTTAAGGTCCAGATTTCAGATCTCTCCATTTTCTTCCAGAAGAAATTGGCAGTGTTGCCAGAAGTTCAGACCTTCTTGCAAGGGGTACTTTGCATTCGACCTCCTTTTGTGCTGCCCACGGCACCCTGGGATTTGAATGTAGTGTTGGAATTTCTACAGTCCTCCTGGTTTGAACCTCTGATGACAGTAGAAAACACATACCTTACGTGGAAGACGGTGATGTTATTGGCCCTGGCTACTGCTAGGCGTGTCTCAGAATTGAGGGCCTTGTCGTGTAAAAGTCCCTACTTGGTCTTTTCCGACGACAGAGCAGAGCTCAGGACTAGGCAGCAGTTCCTGCCGAAGGTTGTCTATGCGTTCCACTTGAATCAACCTATTGTGGTTCCGTCAAGTTCTGGCACTTCTGCTCCTCTGGAGGCATTGAATGCTGTGCGAGCCTTTGAAGATCTATGTCAAGAGAACGTCTCTGATCAGAAAGACGGATTCCTTGTTCGTGCTATACAATGCGCAGAAAAAGGGTTGCCCTGTTTCAAAGCAGTCCATTGCTTGTTGGCCTAGGCTTACTATCCAACAAGCCTATGTGTCGGCAGCCTTACCTGTACCACAGTCTCTGAAGGCTCACTCTATAAGATCGGTGGGGGCTTCCTGGGCGGCTGCCCGTGGAGTCTCAGCCTTGCAACTATGCCGAGCTGCTACCTGGTTGGGGAAGAACACCTTTGTGAAGTTCTACAGGTTTGGTACCCTGGCCAAAGAGGATGCCCAGTTTGGGCAGGCGGTGCTGTAGACGTCTCCGCACATTCCTGCCTGTTCTGGAAGCTTTTGGGATGTTCCCATCGTACTATATTCCCCCAATGTCCCTTATGGATGCTAGAGAAAATAGGATTATAATTACCTACCGGTAAATCTTTTTCTTGCAGGATATTGGGCGCCCGCCTCAGTGCGTGGACTTTTCTGCAGGTTCTCTTTTCTATGGTTACCTGTTCAGCTGTTGCTGTTTTGTTACCAGCCGTTGCTGTTTGTTTTATGTTATGCTGTGCTGGTGTATAAATCTCACCACTCGTTGTTATGTTCCTTCTCTCATGTATGTCCTTTCTCCTTCGGACACTGTTTTACCTATAACTGCCTGTGGGAAGGGGCATAGAGGGGAGGAGCCAGCACACCCAGTTGAAGAAATTTTAAGTGCACCGGCTCCTTTGGACCTCGTCTATACCCCATCGTACTAGATTCCCCCAATGTTCCTTATGGACTACAAGAAAAGGATTTACTGGTAGGTAATTAAAATCCTATTTTAAGTAACTTGTGCTTATATATCATCCTTAGGTTCGGTTGTGTGTTGGTGAGCAGTGTTGCTCTTTTGTTTGTACTGGTGTTTTATGATTTGCTGCTACCAGCATTGGGTTTGCCTATCACATTGACTAGAAGTAATTGTATGTGTTACTGGACCACCAACCTGTGGTACCGCTGCAAATGACCAGGGAGCCACGGCACTCAGTTTGGGATCCACTGCTCTAACCTAACAATTTGTATGATTCCGTGTTGTTTGAAAGAAGCCCCCTCTTTACTGCACAAGTTAGAAGAACCAATAAGTCCAAAATGTCTCCATGCTCCTGACTGGTTGTTTTATAGCTATCCCGGTTCCACCACATCATTCACCGACCTCTGTGTACTGTAGCAGCATGCTGATAGTGAGAGTTCCCAGGCATATGGTATGGTGTAGTGGTGTTTGTATTCTTCTGGTGCTAACTGGGCATTTACATTAGCCAATGCTGTTGCAGATGCTTGTTATGATGGGTGTAGTACGTTATGACGGCGCTTGGGATCCCGGCGCCTAGCATACCAGCGTCGGGATCTCGGCCGCCGGCATGCAGGCAGCGGGCTAAGCGCAAAAGAGCCCATTGCAGGCACGGTGGCGCGCTACGCATGCCACACTATTTATTCTCCCTCCAGGGGTGTCGTGGACAACCCAAGAGGGAGAATAGTTGTCGGTATGCCGGTTGTCGGCATTCCGGTGCCGGTATGTTGAGCGCCCGGGATCCCGACAGCCGGCATGTCAAATGCCTCCCAGTGTAATCTGTAAATGTATACATAAAAGAGGAAAGAGAGGGTTGTTATTAGATGAATGGCCCGTTAGGTGATGGGGAATTTGGTTGCACGATCGAAGTTACCATTCCAGTAGTGAATATGAAAGGGTATATTCAATTGAAGTCGAATTCCGGCGTGAATTCGTCAGTTTTTTTATTCGACACTATTCGACAGCCGAAACCCTCCACCCGGGACTATGAATTCGACATATTCAATTAATAACGGATTCGACACTCCCCCTGTTGAAAAACGGACCAATCGTCGAATAGTGGGCTGCCTGGATTCGACTTCCCGCCGTTTGGAGTCCTATATAGGGCTTGTTTGCTGCGTGCTCAGCAGCCATTTTGTGAACCTGCAGAGTGGAGTGGAGGTGCTGCAGAGCGATCAAATTGGTTGTTTTTGCTGTGGTATCGTTTGTACACCCAGCAGACTTTAATCCAGGACGTGTCTCTGCAACATGGCGGAGGTTCAGGTCCACATCACAAGTAGCCCGTCCATGGTACAGCTGGGGTACTGTCGTGTCACTTCACATCCACGCAGGGTACAGCACTTTGGGAAGACTACTTCGTAAGACCTGTGGAAGTGAAAAAGGATTAAGTACCAGGTAATTTGAGAGCGTTTCCTCCACCCTGGGAAAGAACAAGAGGTCCCAGCAACACTGCGCGTACACACAGGTTAGTCAGACAAGATGGAGTTTTGGGCAATACATCTCACCTGAGGGTAACTCTGTAACATGGCGGTGGTTCAGGTCCACATCACAAGTAGGACGTCCATGGTAGAGGGGGGTAAACTTGCACAATAACTGCGGCAACCCAACAACAGGAAACAACTAGGGATAACAGGACGTCAACGTGACGTAAATGTTCATGGGAAGGGCCGTCAACAGGACGTAAACTGGACGTCAACACAACGTCAACTGGCCAACTCTGTAATGTGTCGATAAGCGTCCTTCGAGATTCATCTCCTTCGTCCATACCCACCGGTGGAGAAGAAGAACGGAAAGCCCTGGTACGAAGAGTCACCGGCAAACGGTTTGCGTCACATATGTTGTGTAAAATACAACATGCATTTACCATACCGCAAACCTTCGCCGGTGAGTACAAAAGAGCACCACCGGAACATCTAAACCGGCTTTAAAGAACACCGAAGGCACGCTCAATTACTCCCCTCGATGCAGTGTCTCTCTCTTGGTACCGTTCTTCAGCTTCACCGACAGGATTAGACAATGGGGTCAAGAGCCAAGATTTGTTGGGATAACCCGCATCGCCTATGGGTAAAAGAAAAATGGTGGGTAATATAAAATATATTTAAAAAAAATAAAAATAAAAATAAAAAAAATTACTTAACAGCCAGCCACTCGGCATTTTTCCTGTCTCAAAATCCTCAAGCAGCGATGACTGGCTTAGGATGAAGGAGTCCTGAGATGACCCAGGAAATCCCACAAAAAGATTCGTAAATTTCATATTGTCATCACAGACCGCCTGTATATTCATGTAATGGAAGCGTTTTCGGTTCCGAAAACATTCTTCCGAATTCTGTGGCAGCCTGATGTGCACGTGGGTACAGTCAATCACGCCCAGAACATTGGGTTATACAGCGCGACAGTGTCGGCTGTGAAAAACCGCATGTTTGAGACAAAGTAAAAAATGTAACGTAGCCAGCAGTTTCTGGAAACCGCTGACTGCGCGATTGGTCTGTGCCCGCGGATCCAGGTTGGCCTCAAACAGATCGTACAGCGAATATATTTCGCGAGTCGATAATCGATCATTTTGAATCACCTCGAACTTGGGGGAGATCCTCCAGTTTACGCCTAGTGCGATTTTGGCGTGGACGTGGAAATGAAACATGCACTACTGACTCACCCATTGCAGACATTTGCTGACCTTGATCCTGATGTTCAGCAGCCTTTTCTTCCTCCATACTTGCATCCAGCATGAACATCACAATCTGGTCAGAAAAAGGCTCCATTATTGTAGTCAGTAAAAAAATAGGATATATATGTTGTAAAACGCAGGGATTGTCCTAAAAAAACGATTCCACAAGAGAGCTGACTGTAATGGCTCCTCTCCATGAAGTCTCAAAAACGGGAATGAGGAGAGAGAGGAGTGGTTTTGGAGAAGTGTATCCTGGGTAAAACTGTGGAATCATGGCTACATTTCCCTCAGCAGAATAAAGAAAAAATATTCTTTTAAAAAAACAATTAAATAATACTTGTGGGTCATAAATAGACAAATCAAGTAGATAATCCCTTCAAATATAAATAGATATGCTATTAGCAATCAAAAAAGCACCAAAAAAATACATGTTATTAAAATTTCATATATCCGCTCACGCCAGAAAAAGGAGGCGCAATGAAATTGACAAAATGACTGTCGAAAAAGCACTGTTGTCGAATTGACATTCTTCAATTGAATATACTTTTGTCGAAAAAACGCATTTTTAACATTACAGACATGAAATTGTCGAATAGCAAAAAGTCGAAAATGCAACGACAGTTTTTTTGTCAAAGTACTGTATTGAATTGTCGAATCCAATTCGACAGGTTTTTTTGGTCGAAAATGAGCCGTTTTTCGACAATTTCAGTAATTCGACAGCAATTGAATATACCCAGAAATCTTAAAAAAAAAAAAAAAAAAAAAAAAGAAAGAAAGATAAAAAGAAGATAGAAATGATTTTATATAAAAGTGAACAAACTTTAATACTTTGCCACGCATGCAGTAGTTACTGTCAGAGAAAAGGAATACGCAGAGTTCAGGATTTAGTTACAGCTGTGGATGGGTCTCAGGGGGGTTTTAGTAAGAAATTGTTTGGCCGACATCTCCCGGTTCCGGCAATCGAGCACAGGCTGCCCTGGCAACTAATCTCTGCCACAAGTTCATATTACACATCACATTTATCATTTACACCCTCTCTGCCTCATTTAATATGCAATTTACAGTTCAAAGTCTTCTAAATCTTTTGTAAAATGATTAAATATTCAACCAAATCATAAAATGTGGAGTTGATTAATCCCCTTTAAAAAAAAAAATGGACCTAATTTTCCTGCCGCAGTGATTTACAGCACAAGCAAAGTGTTGTACATAGAGAAGCTAGCAGTGTTTTGTGTTTTATTCTGTCTGGTCCTGTTTTGGGGTTTTTCGCCTGCTGAGACTATCCGTGTTATAGGGTGCTTTGACGACCGAGTTTGGGAAGCCCCTTCCCCCAGGCTTGAGTTCTTCGTCCCTCTCTATCTAGAGATGTATTATTAAGGCAGAACATGACGTGAAAAGAACAGAGGGGCAGATGTATTAAGCCTGGAGAAGTGATAAAGGGGAAAGTGATAACGCACCAGCCAATCGGCTCCAGGCTTTTAAAAGTGACAGTTAGGAGCGGACTGGCTAGTGCGTTATCACCTTCCACTTATCACTTCTCCAGGCTTAATACATCTGCACCATAGATTGCTGACCCATTGACATAACAGGGTGTAAATCTACACCTGAAGCGTTGGGTCTCATTCACATGTTGTTGGAGATGTGTCGATATTTGGTACTTTGCACATGCACCGGCCCCATCGGATGCAGATTGGCAGCTGACTGTTAGTGATTAACAGTCTGCTGCTGTATGGCACCACCGCCGTCATTGTGGGGGAGGGCCAAGGACTGGACAGAAGATGGAGATATCCTGGACTCTGTTGGATCTGCGGTGGCCGGATTGCACGACCCCTGGGGCTGCGCAGCCATCTGATGGTGTGGCAGATGATCCGATGGGATCAGTAATACAGCATGAGGCGAGACGCCCCCTGCTGCATTGTCATGTTAGTGCTAGCTGCTACTATGTAAGCCACATCCGAATCAGGCCCAGTGTGCATAGAACCAAATCGAAATCTCTCTGCACATGTTACATCTGCCCCACCTGCAGTGCACATGGTTTTACCCAGTTGTTCGCTTTGCTAACAAACCTGAATCAGGCCCAGTATTATTTTCGTCGTCATCTTTTGTTTTGTAAGAAGTCACAGAGCTCCGCTAAAGGCAACACAGAGGATATATAAAATGTAAACAGACAAGATAGAGAGAGAAAATCAATGTAGATGCGGAAACAAAGAATCCGGAAGATTGCCGCCCCTCCCTCCCTCCCTCCATCCATCTCCCGGGGACTTCACAGAGGTGATCAGCGGGGCTTCCACAGAGGAAGGAGAGCTCCGGGGTGTAGCTGTATGAGAGTATAAAAAATACACTCTCTCTGTGGGAGGGAAAACACACACACACACACACACACACACACACACGTAAGGCAGTTATGTAACGCATACGGGTGGTATTCATGTGACCGCCGGTCAGCTGACCGACAGTCACATGACCTCCTCCACCAGCCCGACGGGTCACTGTCCCGATGGTCGGCATGCCGACCAACAGGGACTATTTCCACTCGTGGGTGTCCACGACACCCATAGAGTGGCAATAGAAACCGGTGGCGACCGCAGGTCGCCACCGAGCCCGCAGCGTGGCGAGTGCAGCGTGGCGAGCGCAGCGAGCCCGCAAGGGGCTTGCTGCACTCGCCCCTCCCCGCCGGGATCCCGGCGTCGGTAAGCTGCCAGGATCCCAGCGTCGGTAAGCTGACCGGCGGTCAGGAGACCGCCGGTCAGCCGTACTACACCCACGCATACTGTTACTACCAAATTCTCTGAGCTTCATCCAGCGAAACTTAAACGCGGTTTGCACTGGCATGCTCAGCGGCCCTGGCAGATTTTGCGCAGTCGTTCTTTGCCTAGTCCAGTGTTATAGCACGGAATACACTGTCACAGCATGGGGTGTCTCTAGGACGTTCCTGGAGAGTTGGGATGTATGATATAAAGTACATTATGAAATTAAATACAGAGCATATACTGTATCTGTCATTAATATCCGTATTCTTATAAATGTTCTAGACTAAATTTCACTTTAAATTCTATGGTCCGACGAGTAGTGTAATAGTAACAGTGGCTTAAAGCGTTTTCGTCTCATCTTTGTTCATTTTTCCCTTTTACTATGGTTTAATTAGAAAGCGCATACGTCTCCCCCAGGGGCGTTTCAAGAGAGGAGGAGGCCCGTGTTCAGCCTCCTCCGTTCGGGCCCCCTCCTCTCTGCCCGGAGCGCTGTAGAGTCTGAGCACTAGAGGGCTCAGACTCTACTGCGCATGTGCACAGCTCCGGGAAAATGATGCGGCGGCCATTTTCCCTGAGATTTCTCTACTGCGCATGCGCAGAACTCCGTTAAAATGGCCGCTGAGCCATTTTCACTGTGTTCTAACAGCGCTGCAGATGCCGGTGCTGGACTTCGGAGGGGTGAGTATTTAAAAAATGGGTGCAGTGTGCGCGGTGGGGGCCCCCTCTAGACTCAGGGGCCCGTGTGCACCGCACACACTGCACCCATTATAGAAACGCCAGTGATCTCCCCCTACTTCAGCCGTGGTTCTGGAACTTTGGACTTGGCATTAGGAACTCTCTTAATACTGCCACCTACAGGTGAAACTCAGAAAATTAGAATATTGTGTAAAAGTTCATTTATTTCAGTTTTTCAAAAAGGTGAAACTAATATGTTATATAGACTCGTTCGTTACATGCAAAGTGAGATATTTCAAGCCTTTATTTGATAGAATTTTGATGATTGTGGTTTACAGCTTAAGAAAACCCCAAATCCAAAATCTCAGAAAATTAGAATATTACATAAAATCAATAAAAGAAGGCTTTTAAATGCAGAAATGTCGGCCCTCTGAAAAGTATAATCCTGCATATGTACTCAGTACTTGGTTTGGGCCCCTTTAACATGAATTACTGCCTCAATGCGGCATGGCATGGATTCTATCAGCCTGTGGCACTGCTGAGGTGTTATGGAAGACCAGGATGCTCTGTGAAGGCCCCTTCTATTGACCAGCTTCCTCTGCTGCCCATGGGCGTCCATATCATAATTATACCGGCCGTATTATGGGGGTCATATCGAGTTGATCGTTCGCTAGCAACTTTTTGCAGCGCTGCGATCAGGTTAAATCTCGGCAAAACTGCGCATGCGTATGCACCGCAATGCGCAGGCTCGTCATACGGGTACAAAGAGGATCGGTGCTGGGCAATGGATTTAACAAAGAATCCATTCGCACAGCCGATCGCAAGGTGATTGACAGGAAGAGGGCGTTTGTGGGTGTCAACTGACTGTTTTCTGGGAGTGGTTGGAAAAAGGCAGGCGTGTCCAAGCGTTTGCAGGGCGGGTGTCTGACGTCAATTCCGGGACCAAAAAGACTGAAGTGATCGCAGCGGCTGAGTAAGTCCAGAGCTACTCAGAAACTACAAAAACTTTTTTGTGCCGTCGGCTGCAAAAGCGTTCGCACATTTGCAAAGCGAAAATACACTCCCCCCATAGGCGGCGACTATCTGATCACAGCGCAGCAAAAAGTTGCTAGCGAGCGATCAACTCGGAATGACCCCCCATGATGGTACTGTACTTTGCCCAGGGGTTCCTCATCTGGTTTGGCTGAACAGTCTCTCCTGCTTGTGCTGTCCTGTTCTCATATCCTTTGTATACCTGTGTACTGTGAAAGCTAGTGACTTCTTGGTATTGCTGTTTTAGTGTTTTGGATTGTAAGTGCTGTAGTGTGGTGCCACAATATTTTAATAAAAAATTCTCAATTCAAAATCAAAGATTATGCTGCCAAAGAAAGTAGAATTCCTCCCCCCAAAAAATCCCACAATGTTTTCCTGGTTAAAGTGACTAAAGTTAAAATATGAGATTTGGGGGCATACAGTATTTATCCAGACCGTTTTTGATTAAATGAATGCAGAAAATACAGTTTCTGCAAAATTTTATGTGAGATCCAGTCAGAACGTCGATCGGCTCTGAATGTCGGCAGTCAGATTGCCAACATGGTCTTTAGGTCGACGAGCAAAAATGCTCCTAATGTCGACGTTTAACATGTCGGCTGCAGTCTGATTCTTATGTGTCAAGCTCCAGAATGCTCAGTTTTTCGGAGCTTGATCCTGACTGCTGTCGCCATCCTCAGGTTGCCGGTAGCCACTTTATGCCTATGGAGACACTTTTTAGAGGAGAGGGATCTTGTGATTCCTCCCCGAACCTCCATCCAGTACCGAGGGGTTTCACAACCACAAGACTGTTCCAGTGAGCCGGGAAGTATTTCATTAGGACATCGCTTTATTGAACGCGATGTCTTGCTAGAAATTGTTAGTACATAATAGGGGTCAGAATCATGTAAAACAATCTTATTCCCGCTGCAGCACTTCGGTGATTCCGCCTCCCTCAGTCCTACCATCCGGATGTACAATGTGTTCATGTTTGACATGAAATGTTACTGCAATTGTTCAAACACCATTGGGAATCAGGCCAAAGACTCATGTTAATTATCAACCCTCTCGGGTTTTATGTTTATCAGAGACAGAAGGATAAATTGTCCTTGATGCAAGAGGTAACAGTAAATCACAATCCATCAGATGATATTACATTGGTGTCATGCGTGTCACAAATTACATGTATTCTCACTGTACATGCACATAACTCACGGACTCTCTCCAATGATGTGATACAAAGGTCAGTCCAGCATCTGACTATTTTTCTGCCGTTTCTTTGTAATGAGGAATCCGGTTTGTACTTATGTTCACGCGCTTTGTATTCCAGGAGGCAATGTATTATTCATAGGGCATACGTGATCCCTGCAGGAACAAGTCCCGGAGCTGGGCTGAGGTTTCATTAGATTAGGACAGTTAGAAAACCTTACGTCTTTATTCAAAATAGTGCCGGGTTTTTACATTACACTGTGATAAAACTTCTTCACTAAACCAGGCAGGAGGCGTCATGGGTGGTGATAGCCTTCAATTCACTAGAAGGTAATTTGCTAATCATTTCAAATAATTAATTGTGCTGCCTTTCTAGTGGGGGAAAAAAAACACATTTAAAGCTGTTCACTTCCCAATTATTTAATTAATTGACTTGTAAATGCCCTCTGGCAACTTTGACTAGTTAACTCCCTTCTGTGCTTTTATTCTACATCTTCATATCGTCCTAGATCTAAGGAGATTGGCCAGGTCTATGGTATAAATTGACGAACCATGGAGAGAGTTCCAGACTGTTCTTTTCTGATTACACTATATGCCACATTTGTCTATACAGTTTGTATACCTCCGTCTTATAAAGTGGGCACTTAAAACTGTATTTGAAAGCCAAATGCATTTTTATATTATGTCGCGGGGCTGCCAAAAACCCAAAGCAATATTAAAGGTTGGACAGAGCTAATTCGCCAAGACTTGTAGCACAGGGCAGCACACAGCTGTGTTGCTCGTGTTCCGCAGCGCATCGTATAGTGGGAACAGATGAAAGACATGGATGCATTTAAATAGACGTGCAATTAGGCTTGCTCCTATTGCAGAGGTTTACAGCGTTACTATAGAAACATCCGAACTTGGAGGCGAGAAGTGCTGAATAGGTTCCCAGCAGCGTGTATATAAATGCACCTGCAAACCGACTACCTGTCTGTAACGCGGCTGAAAAGAAATGACAAATTGCAGCAAAGGGAAAGTGACAGTTTACATAATCCTTAGATAATAGCAGCCGGCTGCCTGGTATCCAGAGCCAACACTTCCAGCGATTTACCTCCCAGGCGCTCGTCTGCGGCGTGCAGTGCTAAATTACCAGTTATAGGTTTGTGGGGGGAGATATTGCCCAAGCCTGTGGTTGAATTCACCCAGGGGGATGGCTACAACGCTCCAGGGTTTCTGGATGTTATCACAGACTGTCAGAGCAGCATTTTGGTGCGAGAGTTGGAGAGGACCGTACATATTATTTTGCTATTCTTACTATTCGTGTACAGGTTGAGTATCCCTTATCCAAAATGCTTGGGACCAGAGGTATTTTGGATATGGGATTATTCCGTATTTTGGAATAATTGCATACCATAATGAGATATCATGGTGATGGGACCTAAGTCTAAGCACAGAATGCATTTATGTTACATATAAACCTTATACACACAGCCTGAAGGTCATTTTAGCCAATATTTTTAAGAACTTTGTGCATTAAACAAAGTGTGTCTACATTCACACAATTCATTTATGTTTCATATACACCTTATACACACAGCCTGAAGGTCATTTAATACAAGATTTTTAATAGCTTTGTGTATTAAACAAAGTTTGTGTACACTGAGCCATCAGAAAACAAAGGTTTCACTATCTCACTCTCACTCAAAAAATTCCGTATTTCGGAATATTCCGTATTTCGGAATATTTGGATATGGGATACTCAACCTGTATTTCACAATAGCTGCCGGATTTACATTTCTGTTATATGTATTTGTTTCTGTTTTGTTTTATTTGTTGTATTACACTTTGCTCAGTATGTGGAATACAAATAGCTTCCTTAAGGGGGATCCGGTCTCTAGGTCGACAGTAACTAGGTCGACCACTATTGGTCGACACTAACTAGGTCGACAGGGTTTCTATGTCGACAGGGTCTCTAGGTCGACATCAGTTTTTCAAAAAAAAATCTTTTTTTGAACCTTTTCATACTTAACGATCCACGTGGACTACGTTCACCGTGCCCAAAGTTCGCTCGCCATGCGAGGGGGCACGGTGCGCTAATTGGGGATCCCAGTCACTCTACGAAGAAAACGACACCCAAAAAAATAAAAAACTTGATTTTTTTTTTTTTGACCTGTTGACCTAAAGACCCATTCGACCTAGTTACTGTCGACCAATAGTGGTCGACCTAGTTACTATCTACCTTCCATACCACACCCTCCTTAAAGACGCATGCACAATATACATACATTTCTCTGTGTTATAAAGAAATGGAAAACTGACAAAGCAAAGAAAAAAAAATATTTACAAAAAAAAGGAATAATATCTATAACCCGATATTTTGTCTCTGTTACGACTTGTTCTAAGTGGCTTTATTTTAAATGATATTTTCATCCAGTGTACTGAGTGCGCACATGTGCCGCGGTCTGTGTAGATGATTCAGAGTTCGGAGCAGGATCTGCACCTGGAAAATCCAATTTGTGCTTCAGTTGGGAAAATGTAAACCGTAGGTTGTAAGAGGGGGATGAGGGTGGGGGTATGAAACGCATTTAATATTTTTAGACGGCTCAGAAAATTTAGGTGGATAGTTATATTAGCTTGGAGAGAGATAAGGTAGAGAGACATAAAGTCCAGTCAGCTCCTAACTGTCATTTTTCAAACACTGGCCTAGATATAACAAGCCTTGGAGAGTGATAATTTGCACAGTAATAAAGTACCAGCTCCTAACTGCCATGCTGCAGGCTGTGTTTGAAAAATGACAGTTAGTAGCTGATTGGTTGCTACTTTATCACTGTGCAATTTATCACTCTCCAAGGCTTCTTACACCTGGGCCATAGGCCCTCATTCCGAGTTGATCGGTCGGTATTTTTCATCGCATCGCAATGAAAATCCGCTTAGTACGCATGCGCAATATTCGCACTGCGACTGCGCCAAGTAATTTAACAATGAAGATAGTATTTTTACTCACGGCTTTTTCATCGCTCCGGCGATCGTAATGTGATTGACAGGAAATGGGTGTTACTGGGCGGAAACACGGCGTTTTATGGGCGTGTGGATGAAAACGCTACCGTTTCCGGAAAAAACGCAGGAGTGGCTGGAGAAACGGAGGAGTGGCTGGGCGAACGCTGGGTGTGTTTGTGACGTCAAACCAGGAACGACAAGCACTGAACTGATCGCACAGGCAGAGTAAGGTTGAAGTTACTCAGAAACTGCAAAGTAGTTTGTAATCGCAATATTGCGAATACATCGGTCGCAATTTTAAGAAGCTAAGATACACTCCCAGTAGGCGTAGGCTTAGCGTGTGTAACTCTGCTAAATTCGCCTTGCGACCGATCAACTCGGAATGAGGGCCATAGTCTGTAACATGGCAGTTAGACACTTGATCTCTCTCCAGGCTTTGATAAATCTGCCCCTGATGTTTTTCACTGTTTTTTTTTTAATTATTTTTAATTATTGTAAAACTGGAAAATACAAATCCGAAATGCCAGGCCACTATATGAAATAAGTCTTTCTTTTACAAATATCTAATTCATAAAACTCTCTCGATCATACGTCCTGTGTGTCCTCGGCATGACCCCCTTCCAGCTCATGCAAACACCATCCGCACGGTGCAGATTATGGCCCTCATTCCGAGTTGATCGCACGCTGCAGATTTTCGCAGTGCAGCGTTCAGGTTACTACTGCGCATTCGTATGCAATGCGCATGCGCGCCGTACGGGTACAAACAACATTGTTCCTGTGCGATGCTTCTAGTGACGATTCCATTTGCATAGCCGTTCGCAAGGAGATTTGACAGGAAGAGGGCGTTTATGGGTGTCAACTGACCGTTTTCTGGGAGTGGTTGGAAAAACGCAGGCATGTCCAAGCGTTTGCAGGGCGGGTGTCTGACGTCAATTCCGGGACCGGACAGGCTGAAGTGATCACAGTGGCTAAGTTCAGACCTACTCAGAAACTGCTAAAAACTTTTTCGTCCCGCTCAGCTGCACAGGCGATCGCACACTTGCAAAGCGAAAATACACTCCCCCGTGGGCGGCGACTATACGTTTGCACGGCTATAAAAAGTAGCTAGCAAGTGATCAACTCGGAATGAGGGCCTATGTGTCCGGGGCTTCTATGGGATCGTATGTTCAAACCTTTCAGAATGAAACCACACATAAGATTTGAACATTCAGTCCCGGATTGGCTTAAGCTCCTGCATTGGCACTGCGCACGCATGGGTATAATCATTTTGCCGATCCTTCAATCAGATGTAGCTAAGAACTAGATTGTGTAGATCTGGGGTATTCACCCTTTTGGCTCTCCTGCTGTAGAACTACATATCCCAGCATGCCACAGTTTTAACATGCCCTAATAGAGTGGTGGCAGGGCATGCTGGGATGTGTAGCTACACATCGGCTGGAGGGCCGCAGGTTGAATTCACACCTGGTAAAGATGATGTCCAGAGACGTATAGAAAATAAATTTTACCGTTAATATGGAATAAAAATAATCCTTAACATTAGCCAGCTGTCATTGTATTTCTCTGACGTCCTAGTGGATGCTGGGTACTCCGTAAGGACCATGGGGAATAGACGGGCTCCGCAGGAGACTGGGCACTCTTTAAAGAAAGATTAGGTACTACATCTGGTGTGCACTGGCTCCTCCCTCTATGCCCCTCCTCCAGACCTCAGTTAGAATCTGTGCCCGGCCAGAGCTGGATGCACTTAGTGGGCTCTCCTGAGTTCACTAAAAAGAAAGTATTTGTTAGGTTTTTTATTTTCAGTGAGATCTGCTGGCAACAGACTCACTGCTACGTGGGACTTAGGGGAGAGAAGCAAACCTACCTGCGTGCAGCTAGCTTGTGCTTCTAAGGCTACTGGACACCATTAGCTCCAGAGGGATCGAACACCGGGCCCGACCTCGATCGTCCGTTCCCGGAGCCGCGCTGCCGTCCCCCTTGCAGAGCCAGAAGACGGAATATTCCGGAGAAAATCGGCGGCTGAAGACTCCGGTCTTCAATAAGGTAGCGCACAGCACTGCAGCTGTGCGCCATTGCTCCCACAGCACACCACATGCTCCGGTCACTGGTGGGTGCAGGGCGCTGGGGGGGGGGCGCCCTGGGCTGCAATTAGTATACCTTGAGTGGCAAAATGCACATAATACAGTTCTAAACTGTATATGTGCCTAATCCCCCGCCATAACCAATAAATAACAAGTGGCGCTTGACAATCAGATAAATAAAAAACATTTATTTGTACGAAATGTATATAAGTTACAACAACCTCCCGGGAGTGTAAAACAATGATATAAATATCACAACAATAAAACTGTACGCTGTATTATAGCTTCTTTATCAATTGCTTGAAAACCATTAATAGTAAAATGATCTTATTTGCACATGACTATTTATTAGCAGCACCTGAGAGGTTTTCAACCGTGCTGGATTCACTTAGTACACACAAATAGTGATATGTGGAGAATGTGTGTAACTAATAGGTATTGAATCTACACGAGTCACTCACGATTGTATATATCAGAAGGAATTGCGTGTATCACAAATCCGTAGCAGTGACTGGCTGGTTAAAAAGTTAATTGAAGAATTACCTCCGCTGGGCAGGAGCCTGTTCTGTCCTTGCTCCCTGGTGTCGTCTCACCGTCCCGTCAGAGACACAAGCCAGAGCCTCAGCGGGTGTGACTGATGCTGCACCGTGCAGGGAGCCCCAAAGAGCCGTCCCCGATGGTCCACGCCACCTCCGGTACCTCCGCACTTACAAAAAGGAGGCTGTTAAGCTGGTTGGCCGGAGTTTACCGGTCTGCGCCGGACTGGGAAGGAGCGGCACCCGCTGTTTTCACTTCCCCAGATTGTGTAAACGGCTGTGGCTCCAGGGATTAGGGCTGCAGTGTAGATGTTCTTGAATGCTGTAATTAAAAAACCGGGCTCCTGTGCACGGATGGATAATCAAAACGGCAGCTACTGGCAGTGTAGATCCTTGAAGGAAGAAAGCCTGTATCCTTAACGCGTTTCAACGCCAGCAGGGCGTCTTTTTCGAAAGGCAGGTATCATAATTATTATTAAAAAAGCGGGAGAAGCCCGCCGCTGAAGGGGCGGTGCTATCTTCCTCAGCACAGCCAGCGCCATTTTCTCTTTACAGCTCCGCTGGAAGGACGCTCCCCAGGCTCTCCCCTGCAGTATACACTATGGAAAGGGTAAAAAAGAGAGGGAGGGCACATAAATTTAGGCGCAAATTGTGATATAAGCAGCTATTGGGGGAAAATTCACTTTGTGTATAGTGTAAATCCCTCTGTTATATAGCGCTCTGGTGTGTGCTGGCATACTCTCTCTCTGTCTCCCCAAAGGACTTTGTGGGGTCCTGTCCTCAGTCAGAGCATTCCCTGTGTGTGTGTGTGTGTGTGTGTGGTGTGTCGGTATGGCTGTGTCGACATGTTTGATGAGGACGCTTACGGGCAGGCGGAGCAGGTGCCGAGAAGTGTGATGTCGCCCCCTGCGGGGCCGACACCAGAGTGGATGGATATGTGGAAGGTATTAACCGACAGTGTCAACTCCTTGCATAAAAGGTTCGATGACGCAGCTTTGGGACAGCCGGCATCTCAGCCCGCGCCTGCCCAGGCATCTCAGAGGCCATCAGGGGCTCAAAAATGCCCACTACCTCAGATGGCAGACACAGATGTCGACACGGAGTCTGACTCCAGTGTCGACGAGGATGAGACAAATGTACAATCCACAAGGGCCATCCGATGCATGATTACGGCAATGAAAAATGTGTTGCACATTTCTGACATTAACCCGGTTACCACAAAAAAGGGTATTATGTTTGGGGAGAAAAAGCAGCCAGTGACTTTTCCCCCATCTGATGAGTTAAATGAATTGTGTGAAGAAGCGTGGGGCTTCCCAGATAAGAAACTAGTGATTTCTAAGCGGTTACTAATGGCGTACCCTTTCCCGCCAATGGACAAGTTACGCTGGGAGACATCCCCTAGGGTGCACAAGGCGCTCACACGCTTATCAAAAAAGGTGGCACTGCCGTCTCAGGATACGGCCGCCTTGAAGGAGCCTGCAGATAGAAAGCAGGAGGCTATCCTGAAGTCTGTGTATACACACTCAGGTACTATACTGAGACCTGCTATTGCTTCAGCATGGATGTGTAGTGCTGCAGCAGCATGGTCTGATTCCCTGTCTGATAACATTGATTCCCTTGACAGGGACACTATTTTGCTAACCATAGAGCATATTAAAGACGTAGTCTTATATATGAGGGATGCACAGAGGGACATTTGCCGGCTGGCATCTAGAATTAATGCTATGTCCATTTCTGCCAGGAGAGTATTATGGACTCGGCAGTGGACTGGTGATGCTGATTCTAAAAGGCACATGGAGGTTTTGCCTTATAAGGGTGAGGAATTGTTTGGGGACGGTCTCTCGGACCTCGTATCCACAGCAACAGCTGGGAAGTCGACTTTTTTACCTCAGGTTCCCTCACAGCCTAAGAAAGCACCGTATTATCAAGTACAGTCCTTTCGGCCTCAGAAAGGCAAGCGGGTCAGAGGCGCGTCCTTTCTGCCCAGAGGCAGGGGTAGAGGGAAAAAGCTGCACCAGACAGCCAGTTCCCAGGAACAAAAATCCTCCCCTGCTTCCACTAAGTCCACCGCATGACGCTGGGGCTCCACATGTGGAGCCAGGTGCGGTGGGGGCCCGTCTCCGTAACTTCAGCGACCAGTGGGTTCACTCACAGGTGGATCTCTGGGTTCTACAAGTGGTATCTCAGGGATACAAGCTGGAGTTCGAGACGTCTCCCCCTCGCCGTTACCTCAAATCAGCCTTGCCAGCTACTCCCAAGGACAGGGAGGTAGTACTGGCGGCAATTCACAAGCTGTACCTCCAGCAGGTGATAATCAAAGTTCCCCTCCTTCAACAGGGACGGGGTTACTATTCCACAATGTTTGTGGTACCGAAACCAGACGGTTCGGTGAGACCCATTCTAAATTTGAAATCCTTGAACACTTATATAAGGAAGTTCAAGTTCAAAATGGAATCGCTCAGGGCGGTTATTGCAAGCCTGGAAGAGGGGGATTATATGGTATCACTGGACATCAAGGATGCTTACCTACATGTCCCCGTTTACCCACCTCACCAGGAGTACCTCCGATTTGTGGTACAGGACTGCCATTACCAATTCCAGACGTTGCCGTTTGGTCTGTCCACGGCACCGAGGGTATTTACCAAGGTAATGGCCGAAATGATGATACTCCTTCGAAAGAAGGGAGTTTTAATTATCCCGTACTTGGACGATCTCCTTATAAAGGCGAGGTCCATGGAGCAGTTGTTGGTCGGAGTAGCACTATCTCAGGAAGTGCTACAACAGCACGGCTGGATTCTGAATATCCCAAAGTCGCAGCTGGTTCCTACGACGCGTCTGCTGTTCTTGGGTATGATTCTGGACACAGAACAGAAGAAGGTGTTTCTCCCGGAGGAGAAGGCCAAGGAGTTGTCATCTCTGGTCAGAGACCTCCTAAAACCAAAACAGGTGTCGGTGCATCACTGCACGCGAGTCCTGGGAAAGATGGTAGCTTCTTACGAAGCAATTCCCTTCGGCAGGTTCCATGCAAGGATCTTTCAGTGGGATCTGTTAGACATGTTGTCCGGATCGCATCTTCAGATGCATCGGCTGATCATCCTGTCCCCGAGGGCCAGGGTGTCTCTGCTGTGGTGGCTGCAGAGTGCCCATCTTCTCGAGGGCCGCAGATTCGGCATACAGGACTGGGTCCTGGTGACCACGGATGCAAGCCTCCGAGGTTGGGGGGCAGTCACTTAGGGAAGAAACTTCCAAGGACAATGGTCGAGTCAGGAGACTTCCCTACACATAAATATTCTGGAACTAAGGGCCATTTACAATGCCCTAAGTCAAGCAAAACCCCTGCTTCAAAACCAGCCAGTGCTGATTCAGTCAGACAACATCACGGCGGTCGCCCATGTAAACCGACAGGGCGGCACAAGAAGCAGGATGGCAATGGCAGAAGCCACAAGGATTCTCCGAGGGGCGGAGAATCACATGATAGCACTGTCAGCAGTGTTCATTCCGGGAGTGGACAACTGGGAAGCAGACTTCCTCAGCAGGCACGACCTCCACCCGGGAGAGTGGGGACTTCATCCAGAAGTCTTCCAGCTGATTGTAAATCGTTGGGAAAGGCCACAGGTGGACATGATGGCGTCCCGCCTCAACAAAAAGCTAAAAAGATATTGCGCCAGGTCAAGGGACCCTCAGGCGATAGCTGTGGACGCTCTAGTGACACCGTGGGTGTACCAATCGGTTTATGTGTTCCTTCCTCTCATACCAAAGGTACTGAGGATAATAAGAAAGAGAGGAGTAAGAACTATACTCATCGTTCCGGATTGGCCAAGAAGAACGTGGTACCCGGAACTACAAGAAATGATCTCAGAGGACCCTTGGCCTCTGCCGCTCCGACAGGACCTGCTGCAGCAGGGGCCCTGTCTGTTCCAAGAATTTGTTTGGAGAAGAGAGAGAGAGAGAGCGCTCACTAGGGAGGGTGGGGAATGAGTGCTGCTTGACCTGGAGGTGTCCTACCTCCTGTACAAGTATTTGGAAAGGGTAGGTTAGCGCGCTCTGCAGGGATCAGGTGGGAGAGGGGTGATGAGAATGGGATGGGGGATTGGTATGTGCTATAGGGATGAATGCAATGTATCTATTGAGTTTTACTGATGTGCATGAATCATGAAACATAAACCGTGGATTTGGTTTTGTGACACACAGAAAGGGTAGTCTGCAAGACACACCTGAAGAGGGTCCACCAAATTGCACTTGGAATATTAAATATTAAATAAAATCACAAAACCAAATCCACGGTTTATGTTTCATGGTTCATGCACATCAGTAAAACTCAATAGATACATTGCATTCATCCCTATAGCACATACCAATCCCCCATCCCATTCTCATCACCCCTCTCCCACCTGATCCCCGCAGAGCGCGCTAACCTACCCTTTCCAAATACCTGTCTGTTCCAAGACTTACCGCGGCTGCGTTTGACGGCATGGCGGTTGAACGCCGGATCCTGATGGAAAAGGGCATTCCGGTTGAAGTCATTCCTACGCTGATAAAAGCTAGGAAGGATGTGACAGCTAAACATTATCACCGCATATGGCGAAAATATGTTGCTTGGTGTGAGGCTATGAAGGCCCCAACAGAGGAATTTCAGCTGGGTCGATTTCTGCACTTCCTGCAGCCAGGAGTGACTATGGGCCTAAAATTGGGATCCATAAAGGTCCAGATTTCGGCCCTGTCTATTTTCTTTCAAAAGGAACTGGCTTCACTGCCTGAAGTTCAGACGTTTGTCAAGGGAGTGCTGCATATTCAGCCCCCTTTTGTGCCTCCAGTGGCACCTTGGGATCTCAACGTTGTGTTGGATTTCCTAAAATCACATTGGTTTGAGCCACTTCAGACCGTGGAGCTAAAATATCTCACGTGGAAAGTGGTCATGCTATTGGCCTTAGCTTCGGCTAGGCGTGTGTCAGAATTGGCGGCTTTGTCATGTAAAAGCCCCTATCTGATCTTCCATATGGACAGGGCAGAATTGAGGACTCGTCCCCAATTTCTCCCTAAGGTGGTATCAGCGTTTCATTTGAACCAACCTATTGTGGTGCCTGCGGCTACTCGGGACTTGGAGGATTCCAAGTTGCTGGACGTAGTCCGGGCCCTGAAAATTTATGTTTCCAGGACGGCTAGAGTCAGAAAAACTGACTCGCTGTTTATCCTGCATGCACCCAACAAGCTGGGTGCTCCTGCTTCTAAGCAGACTATTGCTCGCTGGATCTGTAGCACGATTCAGCAGGCTCATTCTGCGGCTGGACTGCCGCATCCTAAATCAGTAAAAGCCCATTCCACGAGGAAGGTGGGCTCTTCTTGGGCGGCTGCCCGAGGGGTCTCGGCTTTACAACTTTGCCGAGCTGCTACCTGGTCGGGATCAAACACGTTTGCAAAATTCTACAAGTTTGATACCCTGGCTGAGGAGGACCTTGAGTTTGCTCATTCGGTGCTGCAGAGTCATCCGCACTCTCCCGCCCGTTTGGGAGCTTTGGTATAATCCCCATGGTCCTTACGGAGTACCCAGCATCCACTAGGACGTCAGAGAAAATAAGAATTTACTCACCGGTAATTCTATTTCTCGTAGTCCGTAGTGGATGCTGGGACGGGAGCCCGTCCCTAGTGCGGACTTCTGCAATACTTGTATATAGTTATTGCTTAACTATAGGGTTATTGTTCTGAGCCATCTGTTGAATGAGGCTCAGCTGTTATTCATACTGTTAACTGGGTATAGTTATCACAAGTTGTACGGTGTGATTGGTGTGGCTGGTATGAGTCTTACCCTGGATTCCAAATCCTTTCCTAGTAATGTCAGCTCTTCCGGGCACAGTTTCCCTAACGGAGGTCTGGAGGAGGGGCATAGAGGGAGGAGCCAGTGCACACCAGATGTAGTACCTAATCTTTCTTTAAAGAGTGCCCAGTCTCCTGCGGAGCCCGTCTATTCCCCATGGTCCTTACGGAGTACCCAGCATCCACTACGGACTACGAGAAATAGAATTACCGGTGAGTAAATTCTTATTTTCACATCTGAAAGGGAAAATGAATGAACGTGACATTATTTGCGAGTCAGTCATTCATGAATAGTGCAGTGAGGACCGAAATGGAAGAAAAAGACAAATGTCTGTTTCAAATGAAAGTGTGTGTATGTATGTGTTTATGTATATATATGTGAGTGTGTGTGTGTGTGTGTATGTATGTATATGTATATATATATATATATATATATATATATATATATATATATATATATATACATACACACATACATACACTCGTGGTGACGTCAGTATATACAAAACCTACTGACCGCAACACCCTGCTTAGATTTTCAAGTCATCATCCATCAGCATTAAAAGCAGGGTTACCGTATTCGCAAATGTTACGTGTGGCTAGGATCAACAATGATAGAGCCATGTTAGAACGTCAACTTGATGACATGGTCTCCAAATTCCTTTGTCGAGGATACCCGGAGAGATTATTGTTAAAACAAAAACATAAGGTACTTAATCTCCCCCGGGAAACACTGTTCATCCCTAGCAACCGCAAAACACATCAGTCTAACAAAATCATGTGGCCTTCAATGTTCACTACGAGTAGCAATGTTACAGCTCAAGCTACTAAAGCATTGTGGCCTATTATCAGTACTGATATGGAGCTTAATGCTTTGAAAAATAAAACCCCCATGGCCTGTTATCGCCGTGGGCGAAATATTCGTGACATGGTTGTGCATACTGATATTTCAAAATTTAATAATGAGACCACCAGAATGCTCTCTAGACGTAAGGCAGGATGTTACAGATGTATTAATTGTGCCACCTGTAATCATCTTGATATTGGCAGTTCATTCAGACACCCACATAGTGGTAAATATATTCCAATAAAACATGTGGTTACATGCACTACCACTTTTGTCATCTACATCATCCGTTGCCCTTGTGGGTACTACTATGTAGGAAAAACCATTCGCCAATTTAAAGAACGGGCCAATCAGCATCGCTCTGCCATACGAGCAGCATTAATTTCTGGAAAAAGCGAACAGCCGGTAGCTCAGCATTTTGCTGATAGGAAACATAGTCTGGCTAGTCTTAAATATATGATCATAGATCATCTCCCCGAGTTCAAAAGGGGCGGTGATAGAAATAAACAGTTGCTCATTATGGAGGCAAGATGGATTGTCCGGCTGGACACTGGACAAAGGGCTTAAATGAAAAAATTTGTTGGAATAGCCTTTCATAATAACATACACACTTTGTTGTATGCTCTAGTAAGTTTTCAAATTAGATGAGTTTTGATCACACTCTGTTGTTAACCATTTTTGAGCTATTATTATTATTTTTGTCATTAATGGTATTAATGTCTTCATGTCGCTGTATCTATGATGGGATATGTGATTCTCTGTTTTAATACACTGATGTTTTCAGTGTTGTTTTTAATCTTTGTCTTTTCATTTTATTGACTGCACGTAGGTCACTCTGATCGCTCTGACGACGGGTGTTGTGGGCCATATACATTCTAAAGATGTGGTTACATCTATGATTGTTGTGGTTATCACAACCGTTGTCAGGGATGCGCCATGACGTGACCAACACACGCCCCTTGTTGTTCTGATGACGAGTAGCGGGCCGTCGAACACGTGGACGCGGCTGCGTCTATGGTTCCTATGGTAACCGCTCCCGTTGTCATGACGGCGACGGGACACAGTGGAGACGTGCATATTTATGACGTCATCCACAAGGGTCCGGCTGCCCGAACGGACGTGTGCTGCCGTGCAGGTGTTGATGCTTGCAGTAATTATGGGTCTTTAAAAGGGTGGTAAGTCACTGATTTATGCATGTTCACCTTTTCTCCTGTTCGTTATACATCCTGATGACGGTGGTCTCCACCGAAACGTTGATGTAAATTTTCTCTATTGGAATACAAATTTTCTATTGCAAAATCCTATGAGTGCCGTCCCTCTGTTTGGAACTATTGATTCATGGTCATCCCATGATAGGACTGGATCACCAAGGTATTTCATTTTGTTTTTTGAGTGCCGATACACATGGTTTTTATATATATATATATATATATATATATATATATATATATATATATAAAATCTGTAATCTATATCCACAGACCTGTCAGCTTATACAGATGGATTCGCTTATACAGATGGATTCACTGCGTCTTCTGTGGGACTTTACACATCACGAATATTTCCTATGGAGTGTGATCATGCTGTAGCCCATGGGTCTTCAACCTGTGGCCCTCCAGCTGTCATGGAACTACACATCTCAGCATGCTCTGCCACAGTTTTGCTATTAAGGCATCTTAAATCTGAGGCAGGGACTGCTGGGATGTGTAGTTCTGCAGCAGCTAGAGGGACGCAGGTTGAAGACGCATGTTGTAGCCACTGTAAGGGGCAGATTTAACAATGAGTAATATTCCTATTGTCACTTGTTACCAATGATACATGGTGCTCCAGCCAATCAGCTCCTAACTGTCATGTGTTTGAAAAAATGACAGAAGCTGATTGGTTGGAGTGCCATTTCTAATTCGTAACGAGTGATTGCAAGAATATCATTCACAGTTAATTCTGCCCCTAAGCATCTGATAATGTTAAATGTTGCACTAAAAGCTGCTCCATATGTCGTTTTCCGTCATCTAATTGCCTCTGCAGTGTGCCAGCCGGTGGCGGATGGGTGTTGTGGGTTCCGAGCTGTTAGTGAGAGTAGGCAGTGTGCAGTAGAGCGATGGGGAAGACTGATCTTAACGAAGCTTTCGAGTGTGAAATTGTCTTCTATTTACCGATCTGCCTCCTTTAATACAATTTTTACCACATTGACCTGATGGGCCGGATTCAGAGGTGTCTTTTGCTGCATCTTTTGGCGGTCGCCTGCCTGTGACTTTATGCAAATACCGCTACAAAGTCTGTGTGTATGGATGCGCGAGGACGGAGAGGACCACTTTGAGCATCTTTAAATGACACTATTGGTTGCTAATGGTGACTCTTGGTGCAGGGTGCTGGTCAGTGAGGAGGACAAAACTGTAGATGTGATTTATTGCTACGGCTACTGTAAAATGTAAATGTTTCCTCCTCACTGATCAGCACTCTGCTTCTAGAGTGAACCCTAGGTTGCACCAGACATACGGCAGGTGCAGATTTTCTGTCTAAGGCCTCCAGTGTGAACGATGAAGCGTCTGTGTGGCGACACTCCCATAACACCGACCATCTTTGCGTGTCTGAATAGTCACTGGCCAGCACATTTCCAATACATTCCCGGTACCGCGCTTCTCAGTCGCCACTTTCTGCGCACACTCTGTGTAACTCATCCACCGTGCAGGTTTTAGGAATATATTTTCAAAACAATTGCTGGACTTTGTGACCATCGACATTGGGTGCGGCTGTGAATCAGGCCCAGGATAGTTGTCTGTTGTGACAGCGGGATACATGCAGCCATACACACCAAATGTTTTCTCAGAAATAACTTCCTGTTATTTTTATAAAGCTCTGAGAGATGCAGGACTTATGTAGAACGTTCTCCGTTTATCAGTATTATTACAAGCTGTTGTTTTGTCCTACGTTGTCCTGAAAATGTAACGTGTCTTCTATATTTACTTGCAGCCATTTGGTTGTGCCTTATGCCATTATTCCTGCAATATTCCGGGCTCACTGAAGCGACACTACAACAAGAAGCATCCTAATGAAGAATGCGTGAACTCCAGCTCAGGGGAGATCTCCACTGAAGCCCTCGTCCTCCAAGGTGAGCATATGGGCTTTGTCTGGAGGCGGGCAGACTGCTCGCGGGTTACGGTCGTTAGGTCGACACTCATTAGGTCGACCACTGAAGGCCGACAATACCATTAGGTCGACATGGCCGTTAGGTCAACATGTACTAGGTCGACAGGTCAAAAGGTCGAAATGAGTTTTAAAAGTTTTTTTTTTCACTTTTTGGATTTTTTCCACGTGGACTACGATTGGGAACGGTAACCTTGCCCGAAGCATGGCGAGAGAAGCGGTGCACTAATTGGGGTGCCCGGTCACTTTACGGTGAAAACGACACCAAAAACAGTCAAAAAACTCATGTCAACTTTTTGACCTGTCGACCTAGTACATGTCGAATTAATGGCACTGTCGACCTAATGAGTGTCGACCCAACGACCCACACCCCTGCTCGCTAGGTTGCAGTGTCTACCGATGATTTACAATGAAAACGTCTGTGCAATAGCAATTTTGGATTCAATTTTTACCAAATAGATGTATTTTCAGCTGATTTTTTTTTTTGCACGTGGACAATTTTTTATTTTATATTTAAACTGGGCATGTGCCGAGTCCGCATTGCGCGTGTTCAGCAGAGGTGCTGCAGCTCCGGTCGCTTTCCCCCTAATGCCACAACCTGATCGACAGGTTGCGGCCATTCGGGGGCAGGGCAGAGGTGGCGTCCGTGACCATTTTGACACCTTCCATTTGTAAGATTAAACTCCGATGGGCGATGACTGCGATCATGATGACTGCTTCGCGCGCAGCACTTGGCTCTGCGATGCCGGCTGGAGGCGTGGTTTTTTTCTCCCCGCCGTTTCCTGCAGAATTGGCATTCTTTTGTGATACTAATAGCAACCTACAATGGGTCTGGCCCTATGTTAAGTGAATTTCTAATGCTTGAAGAATAATTAGCGCACAACTTGTCTGTTAATTCACAGCCAGTAGTATGAAATGCATGTGTGTGACACTGGTTATCTGCAGCGTCTGGTGTGAGTAACGTTCGCTTCCAAGTAGAGGCAGCCAGCAAATTAGGCAACTGTCTACATTTAGAATCCTTACAAATATCGGACACATGCTGAAGATCCTTTTAAACGACATATGGTGATTGTGGAGATCAAACGCCTTCCATCTGGAAGAGTGGTGCTGGTATAATAGTAGCAGAGGATTGGGGATTCTGTGGCTTTTCCTGTTCTCCTAGATGTGGGTTATGCAAAGTATGGCACCCCAGCTACTGTAGGGCTAACATCCCAGCATGCTCTGCCACAGTTTTGCGATCAGGACCTGGTAATACTGTGACAGGGCATGCTGGGATATGTAGTTCCACAGCAGCTGGCGTACCACATGTTTGCTACACGGGTCCTAGGAGTCACAATACCTTTATTTAGGAGTTGTCTAATAATTGCTCGCTGCAGGCTGCCATATTTCTACTTTAAACTAGAGGAGCGCATTTCTCCTAGAATTCCCCCAGGGAGGGGTTTTCTTGCTGCTATCCTGCGGGCTACCATTCTTTCTTACCCCAAACATAATCAAAGTTGCCATGACATTTAGATATCTTGCATTCATCCAGGTTTTGGTGGGTACAGTCCCGATCTCAGTGGACTTTTCCCACGAGAATCCTGATTTGCCGCTAAAGGTTTGGGAAGTAAACAGGTGACAGATGCCTCCACTGCGTGCTGCAGGAACAATATGCATCTTCCTAGTTATTGTTGTCCAGATCATGGGGTATAGTCAATTAGCGTCGGATCCATTCCGACATGCATTTGTCGGAATGGATCCGACAACCCCTATTCAATCTCATCTCAATTTGACTTTTTCAAGTAGAATTGAGATGAGGGACCCAGAGGAGGAGAGGGGGGGGAGCCGCGGGGAGACCAGCCGCCGGCAGACTGAGGAGATCAGCTCTACAGTAGCGCTGCAGGAGGATGTCACACAGCCGCCCGACCTCACGGCAGTGTCTACCCGACTCCAGCAAGCGTGACCTCACTTGCTGGAGCCGGGTGGAAGCTGCCATGAGCGGCGCGGCTGTGTGACATCCTGCTGCAGCACTACTGTAGCGCTGATCTACCCTATATGCCCGCGGCTCTCCCCCGTCTCCCTGCAGCTCTCCCCCCTCTCCTCCTTTGGGTCCCACATCTCAGTCCGACATTATTATATGTCGGACTGAGACGGTCCAAAAGGGGGCCAAAACCTGTTGGTTTTGGCCCCGTTTTCGACACAAGCATGTGGATCGACAGCTATTCCGCCAATCCACGTGCTTTTCGACAAGTCGAATTCCTCGACTTGTCAAATATATTGAATAGGTTGGAACCCCTTCCGACCTAAAAAAAATTTGAAAACTGACGTCTTTTCGACAGACGGCAGCTTTCGACGTCAATTGAATATACCCCCGAGTCTCTCTGCAGTGTGGACATGCCCCAACATGAAGCCGGCATGCTCTCCGTCCTGGGTTTTAAACTCAAGTAATGCAAGGGTGCAATGCATTCAGTCGGGTAGAACACAGCCAATGTTTAGGCACGTTTGCAAATAAGTGACACACACTTTTGAGTTTAGGACACAGTATATATGATAGTGCTGCATCATACAAGGTGATCTGACTGCATCATCCAGCTCTTTCTGCTGAAAACGCGCTAGAAGTATCAAAGATAATACACGTGCGCAATACGAGTAGTAAACGGTGCTGCTTCTCATAAAGAAGGAACTGCTAACCCTCAACAATGAAGGAGCAAGAGATCACACTGGATCCACAATCAGGAATCCGGATCCTGGGCTATAATATAATGTCATGTCACTATTGTTGGAGAGAAACCTTCTACTATCAATCTCCTTCAGTTGTCTGTTCGTTACCCTTTGTTTACCAATCGATTGGGAATCCCAGAAAGCAGACACCACACGCCAGTTATGTCCACCAAAATGAGACTGGCTCCACTTTATTCAGCAGGTCGCTATATAGAAAAAGGTACTTGCATGAATACTTGATACACGTCACATTTAAAAAACAATAATGCCACTCTTCTCATAACTCCTCTCAGGCTGACACCATCCTACGTGTCCTTCACACAAAGTCTAAACACAAGAGACTGTCTAATAACTTGTTTTCAAGACTATAGCTATGACCTTGCTTCGCACAGAACGTACTAACAGTGAAATGTCGGCATTATTATGATTTACTCAGAGAAGCATATTTCTGCTTCTCTACATCATGGCTGCTACTTACCAAAATGGCTGACACTGCTTAAGCTAAATACATTTATCTTCCTCACTATTCATATAATATGTTTTATCAAAGCACTGTGTTGCCAGACACAAACCAATACAGGCGCGTCTTCATACATTTGCTGCAGTCGCGGCAAACAGCCCCTCTCGCCATTGTCGGTCCCGTAAGACTCTGCTAGTATTGGGCAACTTTTGTGCATCTTTTACCCGAAAATGCATCGTAGTTGCAATGTTATGTGACTAGGACGACACTTGTGTATCTGTGTGCGACAGTCTCTGGGGTTAATTTACTAAGATGGGAGTTCTGTTTAAGACGAGGTGTTGCCTATAGCAACCAGTCAAATTGTACTTATTTATCTAGCACCTTCTAGAAGGTAATACCTGGAATCTGATTGGTTACTAAGGGCAACATCCCATCTTAAATAGAACTCCCATCTTAGTAAATTTACCCCTCTGACTCTGTCTACAAAGTGCTACGATGCACTGGACGCAGTTTATTTTCACGGCAGGTTCTGTATACATTCTCCCACAATATACATCGCTTAGTGCGTCCTAGTCTCATCGCATTTCAACAAAGACATATTCTCGACAAAATAAAACGCCCGTCACTAGCAGAGTTGCACGGGACCCGGTGGCTCACTCCCGCCGGGCATCTCACGCTGCGAGGCGTATTGAGGATAGCTGTATGAGGATGCGTATGTACATAAATAGACAAATAACGTTTCTAAACTGGAAATGCTAAATATCATTTTGAAAACGGTGAAATTCCATTTGGTCATCAAACATGACAGTAACGTACAAAAATATAATATTAGATGAAATGAGGCCCTTCTAGGAATACTGCGGTCAATGCGGAGCGCTGTCAGCTGTATCGCCAAACTGTGTGCCAAGTAATACACAGGACCTCAGTGAGGAACTTAGGGCATAATTAAGAGTTGCACACTATTGCAATCGCGATTTTCTACGCCATCCAACTGCTAATGGTCAATCACTCTGCGACTGAATCCTCATTGCAAACGCCAAGCTGCCTTTGCACACGCACAGTGCAATCGCAGCACGTGCGCAGTCCGCCGATAATCTCTCAATTGCAAAAACATCTGCATAACGTACAACTCTGACTTAGAACCTGAGGACGTTCCGTATCAAAGGCAATGTCACCACCTAAGGGGAAGAGCTGATATCCCTGAGAAGAAGAGACTCCACAGAGGCTCGCAGTGACCTCCCTGTATTAAATCCTTTTCTTATTTATTCCATATGAGACACGATGACAAACCAGCGACCGTATTCCAAGCTGGTAGTTGTTGCACAGGCATTGGATGTTCTACTCTCTATCCTTGGAACAAAGTGCATTTAATATTAAATACAAATTAAATGAAGTGATGTGAAATGAAAGACAAACATCTGTTGCTTTCTGGTGCGTCCAAATGTACAGTAAACATCCATTAAGCAGTGTAAGTAGAAGGCCCTCATAGAAGGACCTCATATAATATAGCAGCTACGTTAGTGAATCATCAGCTGTTAGCATGAACATGCAAACATCCAATCACTCTTCAGTCCCGCTGACCAATATCAATATGGCCTCTTGCGGCACCAGCATTCGCAATAAATACACCTTGTAACGGGTGTGTACAGGGCCACCTACACCTCCCCGACACTGCCCTCTCCTCCTCCACCACCGGTCACAAGTGTAAGATGTGTCCAAACCTGCGGACAGACAGCGAGTACACATTTGTTTGTAACAGGTGCTGTACTGAAATGCGTATTTTACGCTGTTAAAGTATGACGACCTCTGCACGAGTCCCCTTAATGTTTTACCCCTTTCACATCACCAAAATAACCCGGTATGTTGCGTGTCGAGGTACGCTGTAAAAGGGGTATGTTACAATTTCCCGGGTCTACACTATAGGGAGAGGCGGCGTTTGGAGATGATCTGATCTTCAGGCGCCGCCTCGGCACACATCACCGCACATGTCACCGACCCGGCAATATGCCGGATTTGTGCTGCCAGCCTGAAAGGGGTCTCAATTGGTCCGCACCCGGGAAGGAGCTGTGAACAAGTCCCGGGTGCGACCTACTATTGCATTGTGAAAGCGGTATTAACGCAGGCTTAATCTAACTCACCATCACCTAGCAGACTTATGCAGCAAATACATCGGGCTACAATTTGCAGTCAAAATGCCGATCGGCAGACATCGATTGACGATCCATCTGGGAATCGGTGAAAATCTGCATGTTAAAAATCCTGACTCACCAATCCCGATCATTTTTTTTTTTTAGTCTGAATTGGCAAATTGAGGATTTCCAACATTCCCCGACACAGGCATCAAGAGAACCGAGAATTGCATCAATGCTTCCCTGATGTAAGGGCCCCTTAACTACCATCCAGTGATCCATTGAGTGTATCTGCCTACACAGGGCCGCCATCAGGGGGGTACTGGGGGCACAGCTGTCCTGGGCCCAGCCTCTCTGACAGAGAGAGAGCCCGAGATGCTCATACAGCCACCTGCCCGCCGCCGTCTCTGCTGTTCCGCAGTCATCCCCACTGTTCTGACGCTGTCCTCCGACCCTCCAGCAGCTCTGCATTGAAAACTTCTATCCCAAAATGGCCACTGCCACAGAGGAGACAGTTATTCAAGATACTAGAGGAGCCCTCTAGTATCTTGAATAACTGTCTCCCCTGAGGGGGCGGCCATTTTCGGAGGGACGTTTTTAATACAGCTGCAGGAGGACGGAGGAGAGCAGCAGAACAGCGGGAATGGAGGCAGGCAGGCAGCGGCATCAGCATCCCGGGCCCTCCCGACAGCGGCACATGTGTGTGTGTATATATATATATATATATATATATATATATATATATGTATGTATGTATGAATGCATGTGTATATCACACAACCACACACACACACACACTAACTGGTGCAATTCTAAAGCTGACTCCTCCACACTGTGGGGGGGGGCGCTGCCTATTTTGTCAGTCCCGGGCCCCGCAATTTCTGATGGCAGCCCTGTGTCTACATTTAGCTCAGGAGCCAGCGGCTTAAAGAGCCAAGCAGCCATATGGATTATATGAAAAAAAACAACTCGCTGAAGTATTTTTCATCCCCCATAACTTGTGAATATGATGTTTACGTGTCTGTATTTGGACCGGTGGCCGAGCTGGTAATAAATTAATTTTGCTTTTTATTTTATTTTTTTACTGCTGCCTGAAGTCTAGATGCCTTTGTTTGTTCCATGCCACACACCATTAGATGGATTTTTAGTACAGACGCCGCGTCGCCATGGTTGCGGACCTCCGTGTCAGAGGCAGCTAAAGCTGAACTTTCAATTAGCTCGTTTGTATTTCTTACCTAAGTACTAAACGTGTTGCTTGGGAATTAATTTCCTTCTGTCTCTATGTCAATTAAATGTTTTACAGTTGCAAATTCCAGGTGAGAGAGTCTGATCTTGTTTGTTTCTTAATTAATGCCTTCCTTTGTAAAGGTTGAATATTTTGTTAAAGTTGTCCGTGGTCATAGCGGCTGTCATTTAAAAGTAATATCCAAATTCTACGTAATACAGCGTATGCATCATTGTTTGGCTGATGGGGCTTAGCCTAAGTCACTGGTCTCGTAGATATGAACCCAATTTGGGGATTGGAGTTTGTTGGTTGGCGGTATTCAATTCTTTTCACACCTTTGCACACCCGTTCTATTTCTGCTGACGGGTGTGGTACAGGTTGAGTATCCCATATCCAAATATTCCGAAATACGGAATATTCCAAAATACAGACTTTTTTGAGTGAGACTGAGATAGTGAAACCTTTGTTTTTTGATGGCTCAATGTACACAAACTTTGTTTAATACACAAAGTTATTAAAAATATTGTATTAAATGACCTTCAGGCTGTGTGTATAAGGTGTATATGAAACATAAATGAATTGTGTGAATGTAGACACACTTTCTTTAATGCACAAAGTTATAAAAAATATTGGCTAAAATTACCTTCATGCTGTGTGTATAAGGTGTATATGTAACATAAATGCATTCTGTGCTTATATTTAGGTCCCATCACCATGATATCTCATTATGGTATGCAATTATTCCAAAATACGGAAAAATCCCATATCCAAAATGCCTCTGGTCCCAAGCATTTTGGATAAGGGAGACTCAACCTGTATAATCATTTCAGTTTGCTACCCCCGGGGTAGTGACGGCGCCCAACCCTTTACGCAGCTAAACCTGATTACTATGGCTGTGATATGCACGATAACGGGGATCACTTTAGGAAGGAGATTGGGCGTGATATATCATTTGAATTTCAATTGTTTGAAAACTCAGTTGAGCGTCTGTTTTTTCCCATCTAATAGACAGGAAAAAACAGACACCCAACCTACTTTTCAAACAATTGTATTTCCCCCCTTAGAGTTATTTCCACCAAAAAGTAAAAATCGAATTCTGGGGCAGATGTATTAACCTGGAGAAGGGTAAAGAAGTGATGAGTGCAAGGTGATAATGTACCAGCCAATCATTATGGATTTGAAAAATGACAGTTAGGAGCTGATTGGCTAGTGTGTTATCACCTTGCACACTGGGTGCCTTGGATGCATTAATACCCCAATCCGGCATACTACCCCCGTTTACCAAGGATTCAATAGTCAATTCAGCAGTGAGCCTTTGTGACGTATATTAGTTGTTACCATTTATATCACTGCTCTCTATTTTTGGCTTCTGTGGTTTTAAAATTTCAACTAATCTTGATAATTTTGTAGATGGAAAATTGGTGTCGACGGCCGTTTTGAAATTTGCATTTGCATTTTGAAATTTGGCTTGGAGGGAAAGCTTTTTTTAGATTATAAATTTGAGTTTTTACATTTTTATTCAAAACTATTACACGGGCCTGCAAAATTGGGGTCATTGAAATTGTCCGCGATTTGATGATTGATTTTTATGGATTTTGGCATGCCGGTTTCAAATATGACCACCAAATTTCTCTATCACACAGGGCTTTTTCACAAAGTGAATGTGAAAATATTGGGAAATAGCATAATAAATCGTGAAGAAAAAGTTTTATGCACAAAATTGTTGATAGAAATCCATTCTGACTTTGTAAAAAAAACACATAACTTTGGGTACTTTTTCTCTTGTAGACGGCTAGCGGCTCTACGATTACCCCTCTTGTTCTTAGAATGCTCCTTCTTCAAAATCTGATCATATGATGGTATTAAAAATTTTTTTCCCAAAGCGTTATAATGACATTTTTGTTTTTAAGTTTAATACAGTAGTTCTGGAAATACTGAAAACAAAAATGTGAGAAAAATGGTACTGTGCGTGATGTAACTTTTTTTAGTGTGTTTTCTGAAAATTGCACCCAAAGACCTGTAAAAATCAGCTATTTGTGTTTAGACACTGTGGCTTATTTGTCAACAATTGATAAAACTCGCTGTGAATGCTAAAACGTGTTGCGTATGATAAATGGTGCCCCAGCCAATCAGCTCTCAACTGTCATGTCTTCAGTTCCTGTCATCTGTTGGGATCTGATTGGCTGGAGCACAGTTTACCATACGCAATGGGGTTGATCTATTAAGCGTGGAGAAGTGATAAAGTGGAAGGTGATAACACATCAGCCAATCAGCTCCTTACTGTCAAGTTACAGGCTGGGTTTGAAAAATGATCAACAGGAACTGATTGGCTGGTGCGTTATCACCTTCCACTTTATCACTTCTCCACGCTTAATACTTCTGCCCCCATGAGTTTTATCAATCACAACGAGTTTTATCACTCGTTGATAAATGGGCTCCAATATGGCCATTGCAGGCCTGTGTTATTTATTTTTCACGTCTACTTTGTGGAAGCGATTTACTGGATAATGAGAATGTGGGAAAGACGCTGAGGAGGAGGAGCCATGTGTTTTATCAAACGCTGTGACGTTCCCCGTATTAATTTATGCCGCTGTTTTGACTCCATGTCCCAGCGGTCCATACCTTTTCTGTGGTCACATCTATCACGTCTGTTTTAATATATTAATATACAGATTTGTCCTCATACATCATTTCATATCAGTCACGCCAAACAGCTCCTCTCGGTGCGCCAGGTCCCTTGAGACATAACCAACGTTGAGCATTTTTTTTTTTTTTGCCAGAATGCGTCTTAGTTGCAGTGTGATGCACCAGGAGACTGTACTGATTAATTGTATAAGCTACACTTGTATATCTGTGTGTGACTGAGTCTGAATTTGTATGAGAAGTGCTACGATGTCGCAGCTTTTTTCCACCCCAAGTTTCCACGTGCGTCCTAGTTGAACCAGTAATAAAGAGAATGCAGACTACTAATTTGTTGGGCATTATGGCCCTCATTCCGAGTTGTTCGCTAGCTGCGTTTAGCAGCATTGCACACGCTAGGCCACCGCCCTCTGGAAGTGTATCTTCGCTTAGCAGAATAGCGAACGAAAGATTAGCAGAATTGCTACTAAATATTTTCTTGCAGTTTCTGAGTAGCTCCAGACCTACTACTAGACTGCGATCACCTCAATCCGTTTAGTTCCTGGTTTGACGTCACAAACACGCCCTGCGTTCGGCCAGACACTCCCCCGTTTCTCCAGACACACCCGCATTTTTCCCTGACACGCCTGCGTTTTTTAGCACACTCCCGGAAAACGCTCCTTTCCTGTCAATCATTCACCGATCAGCAGTGCGACTGAAAAGCGCCGCAGGATCCACAGCAAAACTGCCAAGTTTTTAGTTAAATAACTTAGCGCATGCGCGCTACGTACCTTGCGCATGCGCAATTTGCAACAAATCGCAGCATAGCGAAAATCGGCAACAAGCGAACAACTCGGAATGAGGGCCAGTGTCACTAATACCAGATGATTATATTTTGTGCAATCTAATGAATATTGGCAGGGCCATCCGACAGCAGCAATGTCGAGTGCACTGTTTTGTTTTTTTGCTCCCCCCCTCCCCTTCCCTGTGGTACAGGTTGGTCACTCATCGTCTCATCCAGTCTCTCTAGTATTATTTCCTATATCTCTCTAGCCTTATCCCCCCCCCCTCCCGTATCTCTCAAGCTTCACCTGCTACTCCTGTATCTCACACCCTGTCCCTTTTGTCTTTCTAGTCTCATCCGCTCCTGTGTGTTTCCAGCCGCATCCTCCCTCCGTCTCTCCAGCCTTACCCCTCATCCATGTCTCTCCAGCCTTACCCCTCATCCATGTCTCTCCAGCATTACCCCTCATCCATGTCTCTCCAACCTCACCCCTCATCCATGTCTCTCCAGCATTACCCCTCATCCATGTCTCTCCAACCTCACCCCTCATCCATGTCTCTCCAACCTCACCCCTCATCCATATCTCTCCAGCCTCAACCCTCATCCATGTCTCTCCAGCCTCACCCCCCCCCCCCCATGTCTCTCTAGCCTCACCCCCCCCATGTCTCTCCAGCCTTACCCCTCATCCATGTCTCTCCAGCCTCAACCTCATCCATGTCTCTCCAGTCTCAACCCTCATCCATGTCTCTCTAGCCTCAACCCTCATCCATGTCTCTCTAGCCTCACCCCCCCCCATGTCTCTCCAGCCTCAACCCTCATCCGTGTCTCTCCAGCCTTACCCCTCATCCATGTCTCTCCAGCCTTACCCCTCATCCATGTCTCTCCAGCCTCAACCCTCATCCGTGTCTCTCCAATCCTCAACCCTCCACCCATGTCTCCAACCTCAACCCTCATCCATGTCTCTCTAGCCTCACCCCACCCATGTCTCTCTAGCCTCACCCCCCCCCCCATGTATTTCCAACCTCACCCCCATCTCTGCCCAGTCCCATCCCTACCCTGTGTCCTCCCAGCTCCATCCCACCCTTTGTTTCCATCTCAAGCTTCATTGCTCTACTCACCGCCCTCCCCTTCCGTGTCTCCATCTCAAGCCTCATACCTCTGTATCTCTCCAGATTCATATGTTCTTATTTTTGCAATAGTGGTTATGTGTTTATGTCTTAAAAAATATGAACTGGCTTGCCATTATATTCCAATACCACATATCATGCAGTACTCCTCTATGAATAAGAGAGAGCGGAAAATAATGTGTGTTTGCGTTCATTTTACACTTAGCTGCCAGTAATAATGGTACTGAGTCATTGTAATCTTCCTACTTTTAGTATTGTTCATTAAATTGTATTAAGACCTCCTTTCATTTACTTAGTCTAGCGAATTTTGTTGTGAATTTTGGCTACGCCTACTAAATGACCGTCGCCAATGTGTATAGCAGCGATGGGCCACACACGGCCCTCCAAGCCTCCGCCTGCAGCCCCAGGCCCTCATTCCGAGTTGATCGCTCGCTAGCTGCTTTTCGCAGCAGTGCACACGCTAAGCCGCCGCCCTCTGGGTGTGTATCTTAGCTTAGCAGAAGTGCGAACGAAAGATTAGCAGAACTGGTCGAAAATCTTTTCAGGCAGTTTCTGAGTAGCTCAGAACCTACTCCTAGATTGCGATCACTGCAGTGTGTTCAGTTCCTGGTTTGACATCACAAACACGCCCTGCGTTCGGCCAGCCACTCCCCCGTTACTCCAGCCACTACTGCGTTTTTGGCTGACACGCCTGCGTTTTTTAGCACACTCCCGGAAAACGGTCAGTTACCACCCAGAAACACCCACTTCCTGTCAATCACTCACCGATCAGCAGAGCGACAGAAAAGCGTCGCTCGGCCCTGTGTAAAATTGCATAGTTTTGTGTGAAAGTACTTAGCGCGTGCGCACTGCGGCCCATACGCATGCGCAGAAAAGCCGGTTTTTAGCCTGATCACTATGCAGCGAAAAACGGCAGCGAGCGATCAACTCTGAATAACTCCCCCAGTTCTTCCCTGTTTATGTGTACGGTATTAAACGTGCGTCCACCAGGGGGGGCTGCAGATTTGCTGTGTATGCATAGTACATTCTACCTGGTCGGACACATTCTTTGAAACCTGTGAATGGCTATGAGTTGGTTTGGTGTAATTTGCAGGCAGACGGCCTGTCAGTTATGTAAAGAAATTACAGATTGCCATAATGCAGCGTGCCTGGAGAAGTCAATTACTACATTCACTCCCAGACAGCAGAGAGATAATGATCACATTCCGATCACATCAAGCCGACAGTAAGATCCCCCTGACGTAGTGGGAGGACATTTATACTGTGCTGTACCTTTATCACTTTCTTCTAAATGTCACCGAATTAATATGTATTATGGTTTTCATGACATTTAGGTACACTAAAGGTTATTTCCTATTTTCTTTTCTGAACAGTAACTTATTCCGGCTTCTCCGAGAGGTTTTATCAATTCAGATCTTTTTTTTCCTGTTTATTTATTTTTTAAACAACTGATTTGTCCATTGTTGGGCCCTGTACGGTCTGAGATTGACAAGTTGTTAGCGGAGGATGGATTCTTATCGATCTATGCGTTAGCCACCTGTTGCTGTCATAGTCTCGTCTGTATTCTCCATGTACTGATTTTGGGGTCTGGGACTGAGGGTCGACAGCAAAAAGGTCGACGCACCTTAGGTCGACGCCAATTGGTCAACACACCTTAGGTCGGCATGGACAAAAGGTCGGCATGGACAAAAGGTCGGCATGGACAAAAGGTCGGCATGGACAAAAGGTCGACAGGAACAAGGTCGACATGGAAAAAGGTCGACATGAGTTTTTTATGTTTTTTTGGTGTCGTTTTCTTCGTAGAGTGACCGGGAACCCCAATTAGTGCACCACGTCCCCTCGCATGGCTCGCTTCGCTCGCCATGCTTCGGGCATGGTGCCTTCGCTCCGCTACCGCTTCGCTCGGCACACTTTACCGTTCCAATCGTAGTCCACGTGGATCGTTAAGTATGAAAAGGTTCCAAAAAAAGAAAAAAAAATCACGAAAAAGTCATGTCGACCTTTTTCCATGTCGACCTAAGGCGTGTCGACCAATTGGTGTCGACATAAGGTGTGTCGACCTTTTTGCTGTTGACCTGGAGTCCGGATACCCTGATTTTGTACGCATTGCCGTCTCAGTGCGGGAATAATGCAGTGTACGGGTTAAAGCTCATGAGATTTTACATTTTTTTACAGTACAGATGGAGCCTGGCTTATCTAGCTTTCTCTGCTGCGCCTAGGTGCACCAAGGTTTATTAGCATACGCCTTTCCTCTATTGTTCTCAGCTGCAATACAATACAGAGAGAACATTACAGCAGGGGATTAAGTCCAACAGCACTGGCTCAATTAATCCTATTAAAGGGATAGATGAGCAGGCCTGCATCTGTATATTAAATAAATGAACCACTAAAACCATGTAAGAAATCTCACAGTAAAATATATTGTTCAATCTTAATCTGTGGTTCCACTGCTGCTCTTGGTATCCAGATTATAGGTTGACACCAAATGGTCGACCTGCATATGGTCGCTATGGCCAAAAGGTGGACGGGTTCAAATGGTCGACATGACAATGGTCGAAGTGAGTTAAAAAAAAAATATTTCCCAACTTTTTCATACTTTTACCATCCAAGTGGTCTACGCTTGGGACCGGTAACCTGTGCCGGGTGACGCAACTTGCCGGAAGCGTGGCGAGTGAAACAAGCTATGCGAGGGGACGCAGTGCACTAATTGGGGTTCCTCGTATTGAAAGGTAAAATTCGACACCCAAAAAATTTCAAAAACTCATGTCGCCCCTTTTCTGTGTTGACCTTTTGACCCTGATGACCTTTTCAACATGTCAGCCTTCTGCATTTTGACCATTTGGTGTTGACCTTTTGACGGTCGACCCATAACTGCTCACAAGGGGGCAGATATATTAAGCCTGGAGAAGGCATAAAGAAGTGATAAGTGCAAGATGATAATGCACCAGCCAATCACCTCCAATATGTAAATTGTCAGTTATGAGCTGATTGGCTGGTGCGTTTATCACCTTGCACTTATCACCGCTTTATCACTTCTTTATGCCTTCTCCAGGCTTAATACATCTGCCCCAAGGGGGAGTACAGTTGTGTGCGCTGTCCTGAGATTTATGTATACACAGTGTAGCAGCTGATATACTGGGTACTGGGGGGGAATCTGTACCCCTGAGCCTGGGTAACATTTCAGTGCATGCAGTATTATAATGCAATATTGTATCTGTGTAGTGTACCAATGGGGGACACATATTGGAATTCCATTTAGATCCATGCCATTTCAATAGGCGTTCCTGAGCAGCGACTCGGAGGAGGGGGGTGGCTATTGCCGGCGCGCGTGTCTGTGTCAGGGTCTGCGCCAAAAAACGCAGTTTTAGCGCCCATATTCCGGCAGACATTCTGGCAACCACAGGTGTGCTCGGATGACCGATGGCGCAATCGACTGTGCGTCTTTCTACGGATTTGCACGCGGCCATTGCGCCTGGTGCATCAGCAAGAACATGCGGCAGCAGCCATGACCACCTCTGGATCACCCCCCACACTTCGGCTTAATTAAAGCACAGGATAAAGCAGAAATGAACAGTACACGGAAAGGCCTATGACGATGGGAGTGCGGCCATTTAACGTGCATAAAGAGAGTCCAACTCCATGAGACTGTCCCATGTTCATCTGATACTGTACGTTTTTGGAAACCCCCCCCTCATAACGGATGACCTGCCTAATCGGACCCCCAATATGGCATACCTATATGCTGCACTCTAACGTGTAATTCTGCGGAATGTTAACTAACAATCAAAATGATCTTCTAGAGAGTTTGCTCGTTAATATCTCTTTAATTAACGCCAAGCTGTTTGCCGGGAATTTTGTGGAGGGGATTATTTTTTTTCCAGGCTGAAGTATGTATGCGGGATCAGTCTGTGAGCGTTCTCTGTGTAACTGCAATCACTTGAAGCTGATGAAGTGGCGGCATTTACTCTGCCATTAGAATCTGTTGCTTATTAGCAGCTGCAGCAGAAGCTGTGCGGAACGCAGTCCTCTGTATGTGGCCTGCATGCAGATAATCACAGTCCGCTCTCCCGTGTGCCGGGTACACTGCAAGGCAACTTTTCCTCATTTAAATATCTAAATAATATGCCTGGAATTACAGTGTTTGCTTAACCTGAGCAGTGCGCGGTCTGCTTTTGGTGCTTCTCTGTCGTGCATTATTATGAAACGAGGGAAAGCAATAGCGCGAGTTAGCGGCTGAGTCATTTGTGATCCCGCAGGAACACTCCAGCCGCAGATTGATGGTTCCTGTGTAAGTGCAGCAGGGGTATTTAGCATGCGGCCCTCCAGCTGTTGTGGAACTACACATGTGAGCATGCCCTGCGACAGTTTTGCTGTTTTGGCTTGCTTAAACTGTGTCAGGGCATGCTGGGATGTGTAGTTCCACAGCAGCTGGCAGGCCGCATGTTGAATGATCTTGCTGGACAGTTAAACCTTTTTGTTCTACTGTACTGTATATCAGATCCACATATTACAGTTGGGATCCGGTCTGAAGATAGACAATGTTTAGGTCGACCACTATAGGTCGACAGTCACTAGGTCGACATGGATGGAAGGTCGACAGGGTTTCTAGGTCGACATGTGCTAGGTCGACAGGTCTAAAGGTCGACATGAGTTTTTCACATTTTTTTTCTTTTTTTGAATTTTTTCATACTTAACGATCCACGTGGACTACGATTGGAACGGTAAAGTATGCCGAGCGAAGCGGTAGCGGAGCGAAGGCACCATGCCCGAAGCATGGCGAGCGAAGCGGTGCACTAATTTGGGATCCCGGTCACTCTACGAAGAAAACGACACAAAAAAAAATCCTCATGTCGACCTTTAGACCTGTCGACCTAGAAACCTTGTCGACCTTCCATCCATGTCGACCTAGTGACTGTCGACCTATAGTGGTCGACCTAAACATTGTCGACCTAGACACTGTCGATTTGATGAACCACACCCATCACAGTTGGGGGGGGGGGGGGGGATACTAAGTTCTGTATTAGTTTTTTTTTTTTTCTTCCATTGATAAGTCAGTGTAATGTTAAATATCACAGTGCTTCGTCTGAGCCCATTCTTTCAGCCAAACAAATCACATGATTGCTTTAGAGTGTAAGCTCTCGCCAGCAGGGCCCTCTCCCCTCGTGTGCTATTCCTGCCCTTATACAATCATCTCCTCCCCACTGCCTACAATAGCACCTGGCCCTTGGATACTGCAACCCTGCTGCTCATCTGGTATTATGACTACTGATGCAGCAATGGTTATACCGTATACATGTCCCGCAATGTTCTGTGCTGTAAGTCTATGTTTTCTTATTTTGTTCATATTATGGGGAATATTCAATTGTTTGAAAAGTCTATTAGATAGGAAAAAAAACAGACACCCAACTGACTTTTCAAACAATTGAATACCCTCCTATATCTGTTTATATACTTTGTTAGGCGCTGTAAACCCCTTGTGGTTCCATATAAATAAAGGATGATCATAATTAACTATGCGGGTTGACTGACTTGTTCCCCCGGTTTTCTTTGAAGTTGCAAGGGTTAAACTTTTCTCCCCACTGCCAGTGACGCTTCTCTTCTCAGACTGCAAGAATGGGAAGTACTGATTCATGGTGCAGGGGTTTGGGACTTAGGGTCGACAGTGTCTAGGTCAACACCTATTGGTCAACAGTGGCTAGGTCGACACTAGAAATAGGTTGATGCGGCCATTGGGTCGACATGAAAAAAGGTTGACATGGGTTTTTCGTAGTTTTTTTTGTCGTTTTCTTGGTAAAGTGACCGGGAACCCCAATTAATTACAGATGGAGCCTCTTCATCTTGGCCTTTAATAGGATTAACTGAGCCAGGACAGTCGGCATTAACCCCCTGCTGTATTGTTCTCTGTATTGTATTGCAGCTGAGAACAATAGATGAAAGGCATATGCTAATAAAACTTGGTGCATCTAGGTGCAGCAGAGAAGCCTAGATGACCGTGGCTCCATCTGTACCTCGCATGGCTCGCCATGCTTCTGGCACGGTGCCTCGCTCCACTGCCGCCACACTCGGCACAGGTTACCTACCGTTCCCAATCGTAGTCCACATGAGTCGTAAAGTATTTGTAGTGTCGACCTATTCACTGTCGACCTAAGTGATGTCGACCCAGAGTCCGGATACCGGGTACTCACTGACGGCACAATACATCGCAGTGGACGATGGTGCACGGTATCGCTGCCTGCCACACTTAAAATGCATGCCGTCATTCCCTGGGTTGTCCCGTTTGGCATGCAGCACGCTAGTCAGGAGGACCTAGATAACGACCCGCCGGAGTGTGTGATGCTGGCCCGATATATCGTTCACAGCCACGCCGGAGCGATATGTCATACGATTAATCTCCAGTGTGTATCCGTCTTTAGCCAGGACAGGCACACGGACGGTCACCATTATTATTTCACTGCCACCACCTCCTTTTACAGATATACAGATGAGTCCAATCCACCTTTTCCTCAAATTGCACCATATAGCCCAGTTTACCTCGCCACAGACTTTGCAATTTAGCTGCGCCAAATCGCTAGTACTAAGTACCTAGTGCACTGTAAACAATCCAATCTTTTTCTTTCTGCTCGCATTTTGTTTTCCTCACTTTTTTTTAAATTAAATGATTAGTATGCAGCAATTCAGTACGCATTGGCTGTGCGACAATATGCAAATGTTGCTGCCTCCGGGATGTGTAGTAAGATGCCCACACAACCATCGTACCTACATTAGTCTATAATCAACCTTCTAAGTAACTATAGTCGATCAGCATGACCGTCGGAAGTAAGGCGTCGGAGCCATGTTTGCCGTGTACAGGATTGGAGACCCAACTGTGGCACGCCCGGGAACGGGCATGAAGTGCGTGCGTTTGAATTGCCACTCCCCTCTCACCTCCCACAAACGCTCCCTGATTTTCATTAACTTTGCGATTAAATCCGCACTGCGAACGCAAGATTCTCATGGCACACGCACAGTGCGAATAATACGTGCACTGCGGCGCAAATCGTTCCACAGCGTACAACAATGACGTTGCGTCTATCACAGTATTAGACCATAAGGGGTCAGTCCTATTAGGTGTTGGTTGCCGAATGCATGTTTATTTTGTGAAACCCACAGAATTCGCACGGAGACATACAATACACTCCCGAGAAATCTCCAAACCAATTAGAAATACCTATTTGCGGTACTCGCCGAGGGGGGTAGCGAATGGTCTGCCACATGCGATGTGAGAGAGGTGGAGTGACCTTCCTGGACCCCTAAAACCAGTTATAATTTTGTTTGCAGAATCATGCAGATCGCTGTTAGTGCGCGTAAGGAAAGTACTGGAGGTTTTTAAACAGTGATAAATTGGTTTTGTGCATTTAAAAAAAAAAATTACAAAAATAAAAAAAACTAATTTTTTTCATTAACCTTCATACGGAAAATGCAAAAAAAAGTAGGAAAAAATATATGCTTCTAGGGTACTTTGAGGTGACTTTAATAAAAAATTAAAATCATGAAATGCAATTATAAAAAAAAATACTAATTTGGGGTGCAGAAAGCAACAAAATAGTTGATATTGGGGTACTTTTATGGCCATTTAAAAAAAAAAATAACTTCTGATTTTTGGACTCGGGGACATTTACTAAGCAGTGATGAGAGCGGAGAAGTGAGCCAGTGGAGAAGTTGCCCATGGCAACCAATCAGCACTGAAGTAACATCTATAATTTGCATACTATAAAATGATACAGAGCTGCTGATTGGTTGCCATGGGCAACTTCTCCACTGGCTCACTACTCTGCTCTTATCACTGCTTAGTAAATGTTCCCCTAACTACTGTGGGCGGGGTTCATGGGGTTCTGCACATAAAGATTTTCCCTGTATAGCTCAAGGAGGAGCAAACAGAAAAATGCGGGATTACTCTGACTAGTTCAGGGCGGGTTTCTCATTGGATTGCAAAATTAATTTGCAATGCCAATTTATGGAGAAAACGGCAATTCGCGCCTAATTGAATTGGCCCCTAAGTCTTTTATATCTGTACTTCTTTTTTTTCTTTTCTTTTTTTTTAGTATAAAATAAAATCTGTTGTAGACTATTTTCATCCTGGGGATTGATCACGCTTTAGGACTCTGTGCGACCTACTGTACATGACATTTGTGACCTGATGTGTAAAATCACAGATATGAAATAGGACGCCCCTCCTCTATCATACAAACAGATAACCTCTTGTTCCGTTAATGAGCGACAAAGTCCGCTCCCGGGTGTAAGAGTGAAGATATAAGCTCGCCGCACAATAGTGTTACAGCATGTCTACATTTAAATCGCCGCAAACAGCGACAGCATGTCTTGTGAACATCACAGTGGCGGCATTCATTGCTTTGAAACGGTTTTGGCAATCACGTCCCCCACACATTCAATACAAGTGTTTTCGTGGGTGAATGCCAACAAGCCTTTCACATCCCACCGTTGTACAATTTATTTGGAAAGCTATTGAAAATGTAATTAATTTTTAAATAAACAGTAGTTAAAATGCTAATTTGCCGTATTGTGCGGACCGCATACTAGACGCTTACATTTTATATAGATGTTGGATATTCTTATGTTCCATCATTGTAGAGATCGTTGTTACAATTACTGATTTTTAAATATACTCATTTTTTTCTTTTAATGTAACGTATTATACCGTATTGTAATGCTCTGTTTTTCTGTGCTCTTTGAGTGGAATTCATTATATTATAATACACAATGTTCTTTTCATTTCTCCGCACCGGTGTTTAGGAGGCATTAAGTGCCCTGTATGCAGTTTCGTGTATGGAACGAAATGGGAATTCAACAGACATCTGAAGAATAAGCATAATCTTAAAATGGTGGAGAGCGACAAAGAGACGCGGTGGGAGGTAAGAGCCGGGCACAGCTGGCAATATTATCTGCACGGAAAAGTTTCAGCCTGTCCTGCTTTCTTGTTCATCTGTGGTCCAACTTATTACAGATCACAGTGCTTAAGGGCCACTCAATTAAAGAGACAAGATCTAGGTAATCTGATCTGCAAACGTCCTTTGTTGTAGGGATAGGGTCTCATAGAGGCAAGGACTTGGCGTGACAGCCTACTGTAATGAGATGCGCACACTAGGCAGTTTGGTTAACGGTTAGGACAGGTCCAGTTGTTAAGTTCTGCACATGCGTATACTACTGAAGATCGTGTGTCTGCATCCTCTGACCTTTTTGCGCAACCAAGAAGGGCCTCCCCCTAAATGGTAATTAGCAGAAGCCCATATGATCTCAAGACCCACTTCTTCATCAAAGCCAACCAGCTCTCATTCATTATTATTATTATTACTACCAGTTATTTATATAGCGCTTTACAGAGAATATATGACCATTAACATCAGTCCCTGCCCCAGTGGAGCTTACAATCTATATTCCCTACCACATGTACACACACACATTCGTGCTAGGGTTAATTTTGTTGAGATACAATTAACCTACCTGTATATTTTTTGGATTGTGGGAGGAAACCGGAGTACCTGGAGGAAACCCACGCAAGTACGGGGAGAATATACAAACTCCACACAGTTTGGGCCATGGTGGGAATTGAACCCATGACCTCAGTGCTGTGAGGCAGTAATGCTAACCATTACACCGTCCATACTGCCCCAAATACTCATGATACATCATACTTACCCACTGCCTCACGCTAACGGTCTACCCCATCTGTGTCACCCCTGGCTGCCTGCCCCTCCCCTTAGAATATAAGCTCTCACGAGCAGGGCCCTCTTCCCTCATATGCATTGTCTTACCTTACTTAGACCGTCATGTACTCCATACTCCTTCCAATGGCACCTCACCCTCAGTTTCTGCCACCCTGATACTTATTTGAGTGCTGTCACCGCTGATGAACCAATTTTTATGAACCACGTTCTTGTCCTGCATTGCCTTGTACTGTAATACTCCTTTCAGGCATAAGCCAAAACCTCTCTTATTTTCTCTAACGTCCTAGTGGATGCTGAGGACTCCGTAAGGACCATGGGGAATAGACGGGCTCCGCAGGAGACAGGGCACTTTAAGAAAGAATTAGGAATACTGGTGTGCACTGGCTCCTCCCTCTATGTCCCTCCTCCAGACCTCAGTTTGAATCTGTGCCCGGACGAGCTGGGTGCACCTTAGTGAGCTCTCCTGAGCTTGCTGAATAGAAAGTATTTTGTTAGGATTTTTTTATTTTCAGAGAGATCTGCTGGCAACAGACTCTCTGCTACGTGGGACTGAGGAGAGAGAAGCAGCCCTACTCACTGTGGATAGGTCATGCTACTTAGGCTACTGGACACCATTAGCTCCAGAGGGATCGAACACAGGATCACTTGGTCGTCCGATCCCAGAGCCGCGCCGCCGTCCCCCTCGCAAAGCCAGAAGCCGGCGTGAGAAGCAAGAAGACGTCAAAAGCGGCGGCAGAAGACTCCAGTCTTCATATGAGGTAGCGCACAGCACTGCAGCTGTGCGCCATTGCTCCTACATTAAACCCACACACTCCGGTCACTGTAGGGCGCAGGGGGATGCGCCCTGGGCAGCAATTAGAGACCTCTTGGCAAAGTGGCATATATACAGTTGGGCACTGTATATGTGCATGAGCCCCCGCCATTATTTTACACAAAATCGCGGGACAGAAGCCCGCCGCTGAGGGGGCGGGGCTTCTTCCTCAGCACTCACCAGCGCCATTTTCTCTCCACAGCTCCGCTGAGAGGAAGCTCCCCAGGCTCTCCCCTGCAGATTCACGGTAGAAAGAGGGTAAAAAGAGAGGGGGGGCACATAAATTTAGCGCAAAACCAGTATATACAGCAGCTACTGGGTAAACACTAAGTTACTGTGTAATTCCTGGGTCATATAGCGCTGGGGTGTGTGCTGGCATACTCTCTCTCTGTCTCTACAAAAGGCCTGTGCATCCCCTGTGTGTGTGGTGTGTCGGTACGCTTGTGTCAGCATGTTTGACGAGGAAGGCTATGTGGAAGCAGAGCAGGTACAAATGAATGTGGGATCGCCGCCGACGCCCGATCGGATGGATATGTGGAAGGTTTTAAATGATAATGTTACTTCCTTGCATAAAAGGTTGGATAAAGCTGAAGCCTTGGGACTGTCAGGGTCTCAACCCATGCCTGATCCTACAGCGCAGAGGCCGTCAGGGTCTCCGAAGCGCCCACTATCCCAAATTGTTGACACAGATATCGACACGGATTCTGACTCCAGTGTCGATGGCGATGATGCAAAGTTGCAGCCTAAAATGGCTAGAGCCATCCGCTACATGATTATAGCAATGAAGGATGTATTGCACATCTCAGAGGAAAACCCAGTCCCTGACAAGAGGGTTTATATGTTTGGGGAAAAAAGGCATGAGGTGACCTTTCCCCCTTCACATGAGTTAAATGAGTTATGTGAAAAAGCTTGGGAATCTCCAGATAGAAAAATGCAGATTTCCAAACGGTTGCTTATGGCGTATCCTTTCCCGCCAGCGGACAGGTTACGCTGGGAATCCTCCCCTAGGGTAGACAAAGCTTTGACACGCTTATCTAAGAAGGTAGCCCTGCCGTCACAAGATACGGCCACCGTAAAAGATCCTGCGGATAGAAAGCAGGAAGGTATCCTGAAGTCCGTTTATACACATTCAGGTACCATACTAAGGCCGGCAATTGCGTCGGCCTGGATGTGTAGTGCTGTAGCAGCATGGACAGATACTTTATCTGAGGAACTTGATACCTTGGACAAGGATACTATATTACTGACCCTGGGGCATATAAAAGACGCTGTCCTATATATGAGAGATGCCCAGAGAGACATTAGCCTACTGGGCTCTAGAATTAATGCAATGTCGATTTCTGCCAGAAGGGTCCTGTGGACTCGGCAATGGACAGGTGATGCCGACTCAAAAAGGCACATGGAGGTTTTACCTTATAAGGGTGAGGAATTGTTTGGGGACGGTCTCTCGGACCTAGTTTCCACAGCTACGGCTGGGAAGTCAAATTTTTTGCCATATATTCCCTCACAACCTAAGAAAGCACCATATTACCAAATGCAGTCCTTTCAATCACAGAGGCAAGAAAGTCCGAGGTGCGTCCTTTCTTGCCAGAGGCAGCGGTAGAGGAAAGAAGCTGCACAATACAGCTAGTTCCCAGGAACAGAAGTCCTCCCCGGCTTCCACTAAATCCACCGCATGACGCTGGGGCTCCACAGGTGGAGCCAGGATCGGTGGGGGCACGTCTCCGAAATTTCAGCCACCAGTGGGTTCGCTCACGGGTGGATCCCTGGGCTATACAGATTGTATCTCAGGGATACAAGCTGGAATTCGAAGTGATGCCCCCTCACCGTTACCTCAAATCGGCCCTGCCAGCTTCCCCCATAGAGAGGGAAATAGTGTTAGCGGCAATTCACAAATTATATCTAAGCAGGTGGTGGTAAAGGTTCCCCTCCTTCAACAGGGAAGGGGTTACTATTCCACAATGTTTGTGGTACCGAAACCGGACGGTTCGGTCAGACCCATATTGAATTTAAAATCCCTGAACATTTACCTGAAAAGGTTCAAGTTCAAGATGGAATCGCTCAGAGCGGTCATTGCAAGCCTGGAAAAGGGGGATTTTATGGTGTCTCTGGACATAAAGGATGCTTACCTGCATGTCCCCATTTATCCACCTCATCAGGAGTACCTCAGATTTGTGGTACAGGACTGTCATTACCAATTCCAGACGTTGCCGTTTGGTCTGTCCACGGCACCGAGAATATTTACCAAGGTAATGGCAGAAATGATGGTGCTTCTGCGAAAGCAAGGAGTCACAATTATCCCATACTTGGACGATCTCCTCATAAAGGCGAGGTCCAGAGAGCAGTTGCTGATCAGCGTAGCACACTCTCGGGAAGTGTTGCAACAGCACGGCTGGATTCTGAATATTCCAAAGTCGCAGCTGATTCCTACGACGTGTCTGCCCTTCCTGGGCATGATTCTGGACACAGACCAGAAGAAGGTTTTTCTCCCGGTGGAGAAGGCTCAGGAGCTCGTGACTCTGGTCAGAGACCTCTTAAAACCAAAACAGGTGTCGGTGCATCAATGCACGCGAGTCCTGGGAAAGATGGTGGCGTCATACGAAGCCATTCCCTTCGGCAGGTTCCATGCGAGGATCTTTCAGTGGGATCTGTTGGACAAGTGGTCCGGATCGCATCTTCAGATGCAGCGGCTGTTCACCCTATCCCCCAGGGCCAGGGTGTCTCTTCTGTGTTGGCTGCAGAGTGCTCACCTTCTCGAGGGTCGCAGGTTCGGCATTCAGGACTGGGTCCTGGTGACCACAGATGCAAGCCTCCGAGGGTGGGGGGCAGTCACTCAGGGAAGAAATTTCCGGGGTCTGTGGTCAAGTCAGGAGACTTGTCTGCACATCAATATCCTGGAACTAAGGGCCATATACAACGCCCTAAGTCAAGCGGAGCCTCTGCTTCGCAACCAACGGGTGCTGATTCAGTCAGACAACATCACCGCAGTGGCTCATGTAAACCGCCAAGGCGGCACAAGGAGCAGGGTGGCGATGGCAGAAGCCACCAGAATTCTTCGCTGGGCGGAGCATCACGTAAAAGCACTGTCAGCAGTGTTCATTCCGGGAGTGGACAACTGGGAAGCAGACTTCCTCAGCAGGCACGACCTCCACCCGGGAGAGTGGCGACTTCATCAAGAAGTCTTCACACAGATTACAAGTCGTTGGGAACTGCCACAGGTGGACATGATGGCATCCCGCCTCAACAAAAAGCTACAAATGTATTGCGCCAGGTTAAGAGACCCTCAGGCGATAGCTGTGGATGCACTAGTGACACCGTGGGTGTTCCAGTCGGTTTATGTGTTTCCTCCTCTTCCTCTCATACCCAAGGTGCTGAGAATCGTAAGAAAAAGAGGAGTGAGAACAATACTCATTGTTCCGGATTGGCCAAGAAGGACTTGGTATCCGGAACTGCAAGAAATGCTCACAGAGGACCCATGGCCTCTGCCTCTCAGACAGGATCTGTTGCAACAGGGGCCCTGTCTGTTCCAAGACTTACCGCGGCTGCGTTTGACGGCATGGCGGTTGAACGCCGGATCCTTGCAGAAAAAGGCATTCCGGATGAGATTATTCCTACGTTAATAAAGGCTAGGAAGGACGTGACGGCTAAACATTATCACCGTATATGGCGAAAATATGTTGCTTGGTGTGAGGCCAGGAATGCCCCTACAGAGAAATTCCAGCTGGGCCGTTTCCTTCACTTCCTACAGTCGGGAGTGACTTTGGGCCTAAAATTGGGGTCCATTAAGGTCCAGATTTCGGCCCTATCCATTTTCTTTCAAAAAGAACTGGCTTCTCTTCCTGAAGTTCAGACGTTTGTAAAGGGAGTGCTGCATATTCAGCCCCCGTTTGTGCCTCCAGTGGCACCTTGGGATCTTAACGTGATGTTGAGTTTCCTGAAATCACACTGGTTTGAGCCACTTAAAACCGTGGAGTTAAAATATCTCACGTGGAAGGTGGTCATGCTATTAGCCTTGGCTTCGGCTAGGCGTGTGTCAGAATTGGCTGCTTTCTCACATAAAAGCCCCTATCTGGTTTTCCATATGGACAGGGCAGAATTGCGGACTCGTCCGCAATTTCTGCCAAAAGTGGTGTCATCTTTTCATATGAACCAACCTATTGTGGTGCCTGTGGCTACTCGTGACTTGGAGGATTCCGAGTTACTAGATGTAGTCAGGGCTTTGAAGATTTATGTAGCCAGAATGGCTAGAGTCAGGAAAACTGAGTCGCTGTTTGTCCTGTATGCATCCACCAAGCTGGGTGCTCCTGCTTCAAAGCAAACTATTGTTCGCTGGATCTGTAACACGATTCAGCAGGCTCATTCTGCGGTTGGATTGCCGCTTCCAAAATCAGTGAAAGCCCACTCCACAAGGAAGGTGGGCTCTTCTTGGGCGGCTGCCCGAGGGGTCTCGGCATTACAGCTTTGCCGAGCGGCTACTTGGTCAGGTTCAAACACTTTTGCAAAGTTCTGCAAGTTTGATACCCTGGCTGAGGAGGACCTTGTGTCTGCTCATTCGGTGCTGCAGAGTCATCTGCACTCTCCCGCCCGTTTGGGAGCTTTGGTATAATCCCCATGGTCCTTACGGAGTCCCCAGCATCCACTAGGACGTTAGAGAAAATAAGATTTTACTTACCGGTAAATCTTTTTTCTCGTAGTCCGTAGTGGATGCTGGGTGGCCGTCCCAAGTGCGGACTTCTTCTGCAATGCTTGTATATAGTTATTGCTTACCTAAGGGTTATGTTATAGTTGCATCAGGGTTGTTCTGATGCTCTATTGTTGTTCATACTGTTAACTGGGTAAGTTTATCACGAGTTATACGGTGTGATTGGTGTGGCTGGTATAAGTCTTACCCTGGATTCCATAATCCTTTCCTTGGACTGTCAGCTCTTCCGTGCACAGTTTCCTTAACTGAGGTCTGGAGGAGGGACATAGAGGGAGGAGCCAGTGCACACCAGTATTCCTAATTCTTTCTTAAAGTGCCCTGTTTCCTGCGGAGCCCGTCTATACCCCATGGTCCTTACGGAGTCCCCAGCATCCACTACGGACTACGAGAAATAGATTTACCGGTAAGTAAAATCTTATTTCTCTGACGTCCTAAGTGGATGCTGGGACTCCGTAAGGACCATGGGGATTAGCGGCTCCGCAGGAGACTGGGCACAACTAAAGAAAGCTTTAGGACTACCTGGTGTGCACTGGCTCCTCCCACTAAGACCCTCCTCCAGACCTCAGTTAGATTCTTGTGCCCGGCTGAGCTGGATGCACACTAGGGGCTCTCCTGAGCTCCTAGAAAGAAAGTATATTTAGGTTTTTTATTTTACAGTGAGATCTGCTGGCAACAGACTCACTGCAGCGAGGGACTAAGGGGAGAAGAAGCGAACCTACCTAATAGGTGGTAGTTTGGGCTTCTTAGGCTACTGGACACCATTAGCTCCAGAGGGATCGACCGCAGGACCCGACCTTGGTGTTCGTTCCCGGAGCCGCGCCGCCGTCCCCCTTACAGAGCCAGAAGCATGAAGAGTCCGGAAAATCGGCGGCAGAAGACTTCGGTCTTCACCAAGGTAGCGCACAGCACTGCAGCTGTGCGCCATTGCTCCTCATGTACACCTCACACTCCGGTCACTGATGGGTGCAGGGCGCTGGGGGGGCGCCCTGAGAGCAATATAAGACACCTTGGCTGGCAAATCATCACAATATATAGTCCCAGGGCTATATATGTGATAAATTACCCCTGCCAGAATCCATAAAAAAGCGGGAGAAAAGTCAGCCGAAAAAGGGGCGGGGCTTCTCCCTCAGCACACTGGCGCCATTTTTTCTTCACAGTGCAGCTGGAAGACAGCTCCCCAGGCTCTCCCCTGTAGTTTTCAGGCTCAAAGGGTTAAAAAGAGAGGGGGGGGCACTAAATTTAGGCGCAATATATGTATACAAGCAGCTCAGTTATAGTGTTAATCCCTGCATTATATAGCGCTCTGGTGTGTGCTGGCATACTCTCTCTCTGTCTCCCCAAAGGAGTTTGTGGGGTCCTGTCCTCAGTCAGAGCATTCCCTGTGTGTGTGCGGTGTGTCGGTACGGCTGTGTCGACATGTTGGATGAGGAAGGTTACGTGGAGGCGGAGCAGAGGCCGATAAATGAAATGTCGCCCCCTGTGGGGCCGACACCAGAGTGGATGGATAGGTGGAAGGTATTAACCGACAATGTCAACTCCTTACATAAAAGGCTGGATGACGTAACAGCTGTGGGACAGCCGGCTTCTTAGCCCGCGCCTGCCCAGGCGTCTCAAAGGCCATCAGGGGCTCAAAAAACGCCCGTTACCTCAGATGGCAGACACAGATGTCGACACGGAGTCTGACTCCAGTGTCGACGAGGTTGAGACATATACACAATCCACTAGGAACATCCGTTACATGATCTCGGCAATGAAAAATGTGTTACGCATTTCTGACATGAACCCAAGTACCACATAAAAGGGGTTTTATTTTTGGGGAGAAAAAGCAGCCAGTGTTTTGTTCCCCCATCAGATGAATGAATGAAGTGTGTAAAGAAGCGTGGGTTCCCCCGATAAGAAACTGGTAATTTCTAAAAAGTTACTGATGGCGTACCCTTTCCCGTCAGAGGATAGGTCACGTTGGGAGATATCCCTTAGGGTGGATAAGGCGCTCACACGTTTGTCAAAAAAGGTGGCACTGCCGTCTTAGGATACGGCCACCTTGAAGGAGCCTGCTGATAAAAAGCAGGAGGCTATCCTGAAGTCTGTATACACACACTCAGGTTATATACTGAGACCTGCAATTGCCTCAGCATAAATAGTGCTGCTGCAGCGTGGTCTGATACCCTGTCAGATAATATTAATACTCTAAGACAGGGATAATATTTTGCTAACATAGAGCATATTAAAGACGTCGTCTTATATATAAAGGATGCACAGAGGGATATTTGCCGGCTGGCATCCAGAATTAATGCAATGTCCATTCTGCCAGGAGGGTATTAGAAACCCGGCAGTGGACAGGTGATGCTGCCTGTAAAAGGCACATGGAGATTCTGCCTTATAAGGGTGAGGAATTGTTTGGGGATGGTCTCTGGGACCTCGTATCCACAGCAACAGCTGGGAAGAAAATTTTTTACCTCAGGTTTCCTCACAGCCTAAGAAAGCACCGTATTTTCAGGTACAGTCCTTTCGGCTTCAGAAAAGCAAGCGGGTCAAAGGCGCTTCCTTTCTGCACAGAGACAAGGGAAGAAGGAAAAAGCTGCACCAGCAGCCAGTTCCCAGGATCAAAAATCTTCCCCCGCTTCCTCTGAGTCCACCGCATGACGCTGGGGCTCCACAGGTGGAGACAGGTGCGGTAGGGGCGCGTCTCGGAAACTTCAGGGACCAGTGGGCTTGCCCACAGGTGGATCCCTAGGTTCTGCAAATAGTATCACAGAGATACAGGCTGGAGTTCGAGGCGACTCCCCCTCGCCGTTACCTCACATCAGCCTTGCCTGCTGCCCTCGGAGAAAGGTAGTACTGGCGGCACTTCACAAGCTGTACTTCCAGCAGGTGAAATCAAGGTACCCCTCCTTCAACAAGGCCGGGGTTACTATTCCAAAATGTTGTGGTACCGAAACCAGACGGTTCGGTGAGACCCATTCTAAAATTGAAAGCCTTGAACACTTATATACGAAGGTTCAAGTTCAAAATGGAATCGCTCAGGGCGATTATTGCAAGCCTGGAGAATTTCATGGTATCACTGGACATCAAGGATGCTTACCTGCATGTCCCTATTTACCCTCTTCACCAGGAGTACCTCAAAATTGTGGTACAGGATTGTCATTACCAATTCCAGACGTTGCCGTTGGTCTGTCTCCGGCACCGAGGTATTTACCAAGGTAATGGCCGAAATAATTATCCCGTACTTGGACGATCTCCTTATAAAGGCGAGGTCCAGGGAGCAGTTGTTCGTCGGAGTAGCACTATCTCGGGAAGTGCTACAACAGCACGGCTGGATTCTGAATATTCCAAAGTCGCAGCTGGTTTCTACGACGCGTCTACTGTTCCTGGGTATGGTTCTGGACACAGAACAGGATAAAAAGGGTTTCTCCCGGAGGAGAAGTCCAAGGAATTGTCGTCTCTAGACAGAGACCTCCTAATACGTATACAGGTGTCGGTGCATTAATGCACGCGAGCCCTGGGAAAGATGGTAGCTTCTTACGAAGAAATTCCCTTCGCCAGGTCCCATGCAAGGATTTTCCAGTGGGATCTGTTGGACAAGTGGTCCGAATCGCATCTTCAGATGCATCGGCAGATAACCCTGTCTCCAAGGGCCAGGGTGTCGCTGTTGTGGTGGCTGCAGAGTGCTCATCTTCTAGGGGGCCACAGATTCGGCATACAGGACTGGGTCCTGGTGACCACGGATGCCAGCCTTCGAGGCTGGGGGGCAGTCACACAGGGAAGAAACTTCCAAGGCTATGGAAAAGTCAGGAGACTTCCCTACACATAAATATCTGGAACTAAGGGCCATTTACAATGCCCTAAGTCAGGCTAGACCCCTGCTTCAACACCGGCCGGTGCTGATCCAGTCAGACAACATCACGGCGGTCGCTCATGTAAACCGACAGGGCGGCACAAGAAGCAGGATGGCGATGGCAGAAGCCACAAGGATTCTCCGATGGGCGGAAAATCATGTGTTAGCACTGTCAGCAGTGTTCATTCCTGGAGTGGACAACTGAGAAGCAGACTTTCTCAGAAGGCACGACCTCCACCCGGGAGAGTGGGGACTTCATCCAGAAGTCTTCCAAATGATTGTACACCGTTGGGAAAGGCCACAGGTGGACATGATGGCGTCCCGCCTCAACTAAAAGTTACAAAGATATTGCGCCAGGTCAAGGACCCTCAGGCGATAGCTGTGGACGCTCTGGTAACACCGTGGGTGTACAAGTCGGTGTATGTGTTCCCTTCTCTGCCTCTCTTACCCAGGGTAATGAGAATAATAAGAAGGAGAGGAGTAAGAACTATACTCATTGTTCCGGGTTGGCCAAGAAGAGCTTGGTAACCAGAACTCCAAGAAATGATCTCAGAGGACCCATGGCCTCTGCCGCTCAGACAGGACCTGCTGCAGCAGGGGGCCTGTCTGTTCCAAGACGTACCGCGGCTGCGTTTGACGGCATGGCGGTTGAACGCCGGATCCTGAAGGAAAAGGGAATTCCGGAGGAAGTTATCCCTACGCTATTTATAGCTAGGAAAGAAGTGAACGCAAACCATTATCACCGCATATGGTGGAAATAGGTTGCGTTCTGTGAGGCCAGGAAGGCCCCAAAGGAGAAATTTCAGCTAGGTCGATTTCTGCACTTCCTACAGTCAGAGGTGACTATGGGCCTAAAATTGGGTTCCATTAAGGTCCAGATTTCGGCTCTATCCATTTTCTTCCAAAATTGAACTGGCTTCACTGCCTGAAGTTCAGACTTTTGTTAAGGGAGTGCTGCATAGTCAGCCCCCGTTTGTGCCTCCAGTGGCACCGTGGGATCTCAACGTGGTGTTGGATTTCCTGAAGTCGCATTGGGTTGAGCCACTTAAATCCGTGGAGCTATAATACCTCACGTGGAAAGTGGTCATTCTGTGGGCCTTGGCGTCGGCCAGGCGTGTATCAGAATTGGCGGCTTTGTCATACAAAAGCCCTTATCGGTATTTTATATGGATAAGGCGGAATTGAGGACTCGTTCCCAATTCCTTCCTAAGGTGGTATCAGTTTTTCATGTGAACCAACCTATTGTGGTGCCTGCGGCTACTTGGGACTTGGAGGATTCCAAGTTACTGGACGTAGTCAGGGCCCTGAAAAGTATATGTTTCCAGGACAGCTGGAGTCAGGAAAACTGACTCGCTATTTCTCCTGTATGCACCCAACAAGCTGGGTGCTCCTGCTTCTAAGCAGACGATTGCTCGCTGGATCTGTAGCACGATTCAACTTGCACATTCTGCTGCTGGACTGCCGCACCCTAAATCTGTAAAAGCCCATTCCACGAGGAAAGTGGGCTCTTCTTGGGCGGCTGCCCGAGGGGTCTCAGCTTACAACTTTGCCGAGCTGTTACTTGGTCGGGTTAAAACATTTTTGTAAGAGTCTACAAGTTTGATACCCTGGCTGAGGAGGACCTAGAGTTTTCTCATTCGGTGCTGCAGAGTCATCCGCACTCTCCCGCCCGTTTGGGAGCTTTGGTATAATCCCCATGGTCCTTACGGAGTCCCAGCATCCACTTAGGACGTCAGAGAAAATAAGATTTTACTCACCGGTAATTCTATTTCTCGTAGTCCGTAGTGGATGCTGGGCGCCCATCCCAAGTGCGGATTATCTGCAATACTTGTTTATAGTTATTGCCTAACTAAAGGGTTATTGTTGAGCCATCTGTTGAGAGGCTCAGTTATATTTCATACTGTTAACTGGGTATAGTATCACGAGTTATACGGTGTGATTGGTGTGGCTGGTATGAGTCTTACCCGGGATTCAAAATCCTTCCTTATTGTGTCAGCTCTTCCGGGCACAGTATCCTAACTGAGGTCTGGAGGAGGGTCATAGTGGGAGGAGCCAGTGCACACCAGGTAGTCCTAAAGCTTTCTTTAGTTGTGCCCAGTCTCCTGCGGAGCCGCTAATCCCCATGGTCCTTACGGAGTCCCAGCATCCACTATGGACTACGAGAAATAGATTTACCGGTGAATAAAATCTTATTTTTTTCCATGCACACGCACTGACCCGGGTCCGGCTTATATCTGAAAGGTCATGCCTAAAAGAAATTAATTAGTCCTGCACAGTAGTGCTTGGAGGATGATGCTATCTCCAAGTGCCCACTGTATGCCAGAAGAACCCTGGTCACTGGTAGACCCAGATCCGGTGTGAAGGGTGACGACCCAGGAATAACTTAGGTCGTCACCCGTGTGTGAACGATGGTAAGTACAGAAAACCCCGGCTTCATCCTGTGCTCAGTATCACAGTTCCCAGCCGGTTAAAACCCGGGGGTATATGTCACTTATTTCTTGTATATGTACTTTGTTAGGCGCTGTTGAACCCTTGTGGCGCCATATAAATAAAGGATAATAATTATGGGGGTCATTCCGAGTTGATCGCTCGCTGCCGTTTTTTGCAGTGTAGCGATCAGGTCTCTCCTGCGCATGTGCGTCGTACGACTACAAAGTGCATCGTTGCTGAGCGATGGATTTAACGAAGAATCCATTTGCATGGGCAATCGCAAGGCGATTGACAGGAAGAGGGCGTTTGTGGGTGGCAACTGACCGTTTTTCTGGGAGTGTTTGGAAAAACGCAGGCGTGTCCAAGCGTTTGCAGGGCGGGTGTCTGACGTCAATTCCGGCACCAAAAACACTGATGCGAGCGCAATGGCTGAGTAAGTCCAGACCTACTCAGAAACGGCACAAAATGTTTTTGCAGAGCTCGGCTGCAAAGCCGTTCGCACACTTGCATAGGGAAAATACACTCGTGGGCAGCGACTATGCGTTTGCACGGCTGCTAAAAGTAGCTAGCGAGCGATCAACTCGGAATGAGGGCCAATATGCACACAGATATAAGAGAAGCCAGCTTTCGAGAAAGTACCGTCAATTCAACAATATTTAAATATTCATAAAATGTCTTTCGTCTAGAAACATTCTCCACAAAATAATCATTGAGAGCGTCCTTGTGCACAAAAAGTATTGAAAAACACTATTAGAGTTAATATAAAGAAAGAAAAAAAGATTAAATGTCATTGTGTATTCCTGCAAACTTTTCCTTATAGGACATTGCCTCCTATTCTCATAAACGCTGCCTGTTCCCTTTCCAAATGACTACGGTACTGTTCTGTGCAGGCATGACAGGAAGACTTTCGGGTTTCTCTTGATATTCGGTAAAGGTTAATGTGTTTGCAGAAGCAGCACCTCTTAAATGGACCTTGTTATGAGAGATCCGTAATGCAATGGGAGGAGATTTTTTTTTTTGTTATTGATGCCTAACGGTGAATGCATATTTTGCAAGCAAAGCAAACTGTTAAAAACAGGTGCATTATCGTATGTGACGCATGCATGACATAAACTTGGCGCACATGCTACTGGTGCCGCGGCATATGGACGTAAATAAGCCATTTTTTAACTTTGCATCATTTTTTGTTGTGAATAATTATTATTAATACAGAGTAGTTGTATCGTGTCAGCATATTCGTTGCGCTTTACATTTGGGAACAAAACCACAATGAAACCAGACCGGGTAATGGCAGACAGACTAGGCGGTAAGAGGGTCGTACTTGTCGGCTAATTTGTGCCCAACTCCGCATCAGATCCCCCGTGAGTTCTCTGTACATCTCTGCCCATCACTTGCTTTCCTTATATACAGAGTTACTGTAGCAAAGTTTTCTGATTGGAAATTATATATTGCACTGATTTTTCTGCGCAATCTTCCAAGCATCATCACAACCCACCCACTCGTTACGTGGTAATGGACACAGGTGAGAAATGCAGATCAGATTGCAGACATTACTGGTACCAGGTAATTATAACACCCCCAGGCTCAGGGCCCTACAGTAATATGTAAGTGTCTTACTGATTTATTGAAGTCCAGTGTAAGCGGCTGTTTGGCCCTTGGGAGTACTGCATTATGTCGCTATCTGATGAGCGTGTAATCTTCTTCATTTCTCACTTCTGGAGGTTTGTTTTGTTTGCTATTATTGTGATCTTCGCAATAAAAGAAGAAAAAAAAACCCATCCAGGCAGCCGGTGAAAGGTCTGAGTGTGGCTGCGGGCCCTGTGATGAATGCACGGGCTGTCAGGTTGTCAGATAAGCCTGGCTAGTAAGCATTGTCTAAGAGCTGTGATTAATGTGCGCAGTAAAAGGGCATCAGCAATACTTTGTCTTTCGTGTAATCTATTGCCTTTCCTTCTCCATCAGGGATAGGTATGGATGTGCTGTCTGTCCGGTAACCAGCACATTCCCGGAATCTGAAACTTTTACTACTGAAGGATTTTATTATGTGCTACATATACGTAAACATTCCCCTCTGCTGTCCTGCCTGTTACACTCCCCTCTGCTGTCCTGCCTGTTACACTCCCCTCTGCTGTCCTGCCTGTTACTCTCCCCTCTGCTGTCCTGCCTGTTACACTCCCCTCTGCTCTGCTGTCCTGCCTGTTACACTCCCCTCTGCTCTGATGTCCTGCCTGTTACACTCCCCTCTGCTTTGCTGTCCTGCCTGTTACACTCCCCTCTGCTGTCCTGACTGTTACACTTCCCTCTGCTGTCCTGCCTGTTACACTCCCCTCTGCTCTGCTGACCTGCCTGTTACACTCCCCTCTGCTCTGCTGTCCTGCCTGTTACACTCCCCTCTGCTCTGCTGTCCTGCCTGTTACACTCCCCTCTGCTGTCCTGCCTGTTACACTCCCCTCTGCTGTCCTGCCTGTTATACTTCCCTCTGCTGTCCTGCCTGTTACACTCCCCTCTGCTCTGCTGTCCTGCCTGTTACACTCCCCTCTGCTCTGCTGTCCTGCCTGTTACACTCCCCTCTGCTGTCCTGCCTGTTACACTTCCCTCTGCTGTCCTGCCTGTTACACTTCCCTCTGCTGTCCTGCCTGTTACACTTCCCTCTGCTGTCCTGCCTGTTACACTTCCCTCTGCTGTCCTGCCTGTTACACTCCCCTCTGCTCTGCTGTCCTGCCTGTTACACTCCCCTCTGCTCTGCTGTCCTGCCTGTTACACTCCCCTCTGCTCTGCTGTCCTGCCTGTTACACTCCCCTCTGCTCTGCTGTCCTGCCTGTTACACTTCCCTCTGCTGTCCTGCCTGTTACACTCCCCTCTGCTCTGCTGTCCTGCCTGTTACACTCCCCTCTGCTGTCCTGCCTGTTACACTCCCTTCTGCTGTCCTGCCTGTTACACTCCCTTCTGCTGTCCTGCCTGTTACACTCCCCTCTGCTGTCCTGCCTGTTACACTCCCCTCTGCTGTCCTGCCTGTTACACTCCCCTCTGCTGTCCTGCCTGTTACACTCCCCTCTGCTGTCCTGCCTGTTACACTTCCTTCTGCTGTCCTGCCTGTTACACTCCCCTCTGCACTGCTGTCCTGCCTGTTACACTCCCCTCTGCTGTCCTGCCTGTTACACTCCCCTCTGCTGTCCTGCCTGTTACACTCCCCTCTGCTGTCCTGCCTGTTACACTCCCCTCTGCTCTGCTGTCCTGCCTGTTACACTCCCCTCTGCTATCCTGCCTGTTTCACTCCCCTCTGCTGTCCTGCCTGTTACACTCCCCTCTGCTGTCCTGCCTGTTACACTCCCCTCTGCTCTGCTGTCCTGCCTGTTACACTCCCCTCTGCTGTCCTGCCTGTTACACTCCCCTCTGCTCTGCTGTCCTGCCTGTTACACTCCCCTCTGCTCTGCTGTCCTGCCTGTTACTCTCCCCTCTGCTGTCCTGCCTGTTACTCTCCCCTCTGCTGTCCTGCCTGTTACACTCTCCTCTGCTGTCCTGCCTGTTACACTCTCCTCTGCTGTCCTGCCTGTTACACTCCCCTCTGCTGTCCTGCCTGTTACACTACCCTCTGCTGTCCTGCCTGTTACACTCCCCTCTGCTGTCCTGTCTGCTACACTCCCCTCTGCTGTCCTGCCTGTTACACTCCCCTCTGCTGTCCTGCCTGTTACACTCCCCTCTGCTGTCCTGCCTGTTACACTCCCCTCTGCTGTCCTGCCTGTTACACTCCCCTCTGCTGTCCTGCCTGTTACACTCCCCTCTGCTGTCCTGCCTGTTACACTCCCCTCTGCTGTCCTGCCTGTTACACTCCCCTCTGCTGTCCTGCCTGTTACACTCCCCTCTGCTCTGATGTCCTGCCTGTTACTCTCCCCTCTGCTCTGATGTCCTGCCTGTTACTCTCCCCTCTGCTGTCCTGCCTGTTGCACTCCCCTCTGCTCTGAAGTCCTGCCTGTTACTCTCCCCTCTGCTGTCCTGCCTGTTACTCTCCCCTCTGCTGTCCTGCCTGTTACTCTCCCCTCTGCTGTCCTGCCTGTTACACTCCCCTCTGCTGTCCTGCCTGTTACTCTCCCCTAGAGATGAGCGCCTGAAATTTTTCGGGTTTTGTGTTTTGGTTTTGGGTTCGGTTCCGCGGCCGTGTTTTGGGTTCGAACGCGTTTTGGCAAAACCTCACCGAATTTTTTTTGTCGGATTCGGGTGTGTTTTGGATTCGGGTGTTTTTTTCAAAAAACACTAAAAAACAGCTTAAATCATAGAATTTGGGGGTCATTTTGATCCCAAAGTATTATTAACCTCAAAAACCATAATTTACACTCATTTTCAGTCTATTCTGAATACCTCACACCTCACAATATTATTTTTAGTCCTAAAATTTGCACCGAGGTCGCTGTGTGAGTAAGATAAGCGACCCTAGTGGCCGACACAAACACCGGGCCCATCTAGGAGTGGCACTGCAGTGTCACGCAGGATGTCCCTTCCAAAAAACCCTCCCCAAACAGCACATGACGCAAAGAAAAAAGAGGCGCAATGAGGTAGCTGTGTGAGTAAGATTAGCGACCCTAGTGGCCGACACAAACACCGGGCCCATCTAGGAGTGGCACTGCAGTGTCACGCAGGATGGCCCTTCCAAAAAACCCTCCCCAAACAGCACATGACGCAAAGAAAAAAAGAGGCGCAATGAGGTAGCTGTGTGAGTAAGATTAGCGACCCTAGTGGCCGACACAAACACCGGGCCCATCTAGGAGTGGCACTGCAGTGTCACGCAGGATGTCCCTTCCAAAAAACCCTCCCCAAACAGCACATGACGCAAAGAAAAAAAGAGGCGCAATGAGGTAGCTGTGTGAGTAAGATTAGCGACCCTAGTGGCCGACACAAACACCGGGCCCATCTAGGAGTGGCACTGCAGTGTCACGCAGGATGTCCCTTCCAAAAAACCCTCCCCAAACAGCACATGACGCAAAGAAAAAAAGAGGCGCAATGAGGTAGCTGACTGTGTGAGTAAGATTAGCGACCCTAGTGGCCGACACAAACACCGGGCCCATCTAGGAGTGGCACTGCAGTGTCACGCAGGATGTCCCTTCCAAAAAACCCTCCCCAATCAGCACATGATAAAAAGAAAAGAAAAAAGAGGTGCAAGATGGAATTGTCCTTGGGCCCTCCCACCCACCCTTATGTTGTATAAACAAAACAGGACATGCACACTTTAACCAACCCATCATTTCAGTGACAGGGTCTGCCACACGACTGTGACTGATATGACGGGTTGGTTTGGACCCCCCCCAAAAAAGAAGCAATTAATCTCTCCTTGCACAAACTGGCTCTACAGAGGCAAGATGTCCACCTCATCTTCACCCTCCGATATATCACCGTGTACATCCCCCTCCTCACAGATTATCAATTCGTCCCCACTGGAATCCACCATCTCAGCTCCCTGTGTACTTTGTGGAGGCAATTGCTGCTGGTCAATGTCTCCGCGGAGGAATTGATTATAATTCATTTTAATGAACATCATCTTCTCCACATTTTCTGGATGTAACCTCGTACGCCGATTGCTGACAAGGTGAGCGGCGGCACTAAACACTCTTTCGGAGTACACACTTGTGGGAGGGCAACTTAGGTAGAATAAAGCCAGTTTGTGCAAGGGCCTCCAAATTGCCTCTTTTTCCTGCCAGTATAAGTACGGACTGTGTGACGTGCCTACTTGGATGCGGTCACTCATATAATCCTCCACCATTCTATCAATGTTGAGAGAATCATATGCAGTGACAGTAGACGACATGTCCGTAATCGTTGTCAGGTCCTTCAGTCCGGACCAGATGTCAGCATCAGCAGTCGCTCCAGACTGCCCTGCATCACCGCCAGCGGGTGGGCTCGGAATTCTGAGCCTTTTCCTCGCACCCCCAGTTGCGGGAGAATGTGAAGGAGGAGATGTTGACAGGTCGCGTTCCGCTTGACTTGACAATTTTGTCACCAGCAGGTCTTTCAACCCCAGCAGACTTGTGTCTGCCGGAAAGAGAGATCCAAGGTAGGCTTTAAATCTAGGATCGAGCACGGTGGCCAAAATGTAGTGCTCTGATTTCAACAGATTGACCACCCGTGAATCCTTGTTAAGCGAATTAAGGGCTGCATCCACAAGTCCCACATGCCTAGCGGAATCGCTCCCTTTTAGCTCCTTCTTCAATGCCTCCAGCTTCTTCTGCAAAAGCCTGATGAGGGGAATGACCTGACTCAGGCTGGCAGTGTCTGAACTGACTTCACGTGTGGCAAGTTCAAAGGGCATCAGAACCTTGCACAACGTTGAAATCATTCTCCACTGCACTTGAGACAGGTGCATTCCACCTCCTATATCGTGCTCAATTGTATAGGCTTGAATGGCCTTTTGCTGCTCCTCCAACCTCTGAAGCATATAGAGGGTTGAATTCCACCTCGTTACCACTTCTTGCTTCAGATGATGGCAGGGCAGGTTCAGTAGTTTTTGGTGGTGCTCCAGTCTTCTGTACGTGGTGCCTGTACGCCGAAAGTGTCCCGCAATTCTTCTGGCCACCGACAGCATCTCTTGCACGCCCCTGTCGTTTTTTAAAAAATTCTGCACCACCAAATTCAAGGTATGTGCAAAACATGGGACGTGCTGGAATTTGCCCATATTTAATGCACACACAATATTGCTGGCGTTGTCCGATGCCACAAATCCACAGGAGAGTCCAATTGGGGTAAGCCATTCCGCGATGATCTTCCTCAGTTGCCGTAAGAGGTTTTCAGCTGTGTGCGTATTCTGGAAAGCGGTGATACAAAGCGTAGCCTGCCTAGGAAAGAGTTGGCGTTTGCGAGATGCTGCTACTGGTGCCGCCGCTGCTGTTCTTGCGGCGGGAGTCCATACATCTACCCAGTGGGCTGTCACAGTCATATAGTCCTGACCCTGCCCTGCTCCACTTGTCCACATGTCCGTGGTTAAGTGGACATTGGGTACAACTGCATTTTTTAGGACACTGGTGAGTCTTTTTCTGACGTCCGTGTACATTCTCGGTATCGCCTGCCTAGAGAAGTGGAACCTAGATGGTATTTGGTAACGGGGGCACACTGCCTCAATAAATTGTCTAGTTCCCTGTGAACTAACGGCGGATACCGGACGCACGTCTAACACCAACATAGTTGTCAAGGCCTCAGTTATCCGCTTTGCAGTAGGATGACTGCTGTGATATTTCATCTTCCTCGCAAAGGACTGTTGAACAGTCAATTGCTTACTGGAAGTAGTACAAGTGGGCTTACGACTTCCCCTCTGGGATGACCATCGACTCCCAGCGGCAACAACAGCAGCGCCAGCAGCAGTAGGCGTTACACGCAAGGATGCATCGGAGGAATCCCAGGCAGGAGAGGACTCGTCAGAATTGCCAGTGACATGGCCTGCAGGACTATTGGCATTCCTGGGGAAGGAGGAAATTGACACTGAGGGAGTTGGTGGGGTGGTTTGCGTGAGCTTGGTTACAAGAGGAAGGGATTTACTGGTCAGTGGACTGCTTCCGCTGTCACCCAAAGTTTTTGAACTTGTCACTGACTTATTATGAATGCGCTGCAGGTGACGTATAAGGGAGGATGTTCCGAGGTGGTTAACGTCCTTACCCCTACTTATTACAGCTTGACAAAGGGAACACACGGCTTGACACCTGTTGTCCGCATTTCTGGTGAAATACCTCCACACCGAAGAGCTGATTTTTTTGGTATTTTCACCTGGCATGTCAACGGCCATATTCCTCCCACGGACAACAGGTGTCTCCCCGGGTGCCTGACTTAAACAAACCACCTCACCATCAGAATCCTCCTGGTCAATTTCCTCCCCAGCGCCAGCAACACCCATATCCTCCTCATCCTGGTGTACTTCAACACTGACATCTTCAATCTGACTATCAGGAACTGGACTGCGGGTGCTCCTTCCAGCACTTGCAGGGGGCGTGCAAATGGTGGAAGGCGCATGCTCTTCACGTCCAGTGTTGGGAAGGTCAGGCATCGCAACCGACACAATTGGACTCTCCTTGTGGATTTGGGATTTCGAAGAATGCACAGTTCTTTGCTGTGCTGCTTTTGCCAGCTTGAGTCTTTTCATTTTTCTAGCGAGAGGCTGAGTGCTTCCATCCTCATGTGAAGCTGAACCACTAGCCATGAACATAGGCCAGGGCCTCAGCCGTTCCTTGCCACTCCGTGTGGTAAATGGCATATTGGCAAGTTTACGCTTCTCCTCCGACAATTTTATTTTAGGTTTTGGAGTCCTTTTTTTTCTGATATTTGGTGTTTTGGATTTGACATGCTCTGTACTATGACATTGGGCATCGGCCTTGGCAGACGACGTTGCTGGCATTTCATCGTCTCGGCCATGACTAGTGGCAGCAGCTTCAGCACGAGGTGGAAGTGGATCTTGATCTTTCCCTAATTTTGGAACCTCAACATTTTTGTTCTCCATATTTTAATAGGCACAACTAAAAGGCACCTCAGGTAAACAATGGAGATGGATACTAGTATACAATTATGGACTGCCTGCCGACTGCAGACACAGAGGTAGCCACAGCCGTGAACTACCGTACTGTACTGTGTCTGCAGCTAATATAGACTGGTTGATAAAGAGAAGATGTCTATGTAACTATGTATGTATAAAGAAGACTGAAAAAAATCCACGGTTAGGTGGTATACAATTATGGACGGACTGCCTGCCGAGTGCAGACACAGAGGTAGCCACAGCCGTGAACTACCGTACTGTACTGTGTCTGCAGCTAATATAGACTGGTTGATAAAGAGAAGATGTCTATGTAACTATGTATGTATAAAGAAGAATGAAAAAAAACCACGGTTAGGTGGTATACAATTATGGACGGACTGCCTGCCGAGTGCAGACACAGAGGTAGCCACAGCCATGAACTACCGTACTGTACTGTGTCTGCAGCTAATATAGACTGGTTGATAAAGAGAAGATGTCTATGTAACTATGTATGTATAAAGAAGAATGAAAAAAATCCACGGTTAGGTGGTATTACAATTATGGACGGACTGCCTGCCGAGTGCAGAGACACAGAGGTAGCCACAGCCGTGAACTACCGTACTGTGTCTGCTGCGACTGGATGATAAATGATATAAAAAATATATATATATATATATATCACTACTGCAGCCGGACAGGTATATATTATATATTATATAATGACGGACCTGCTGGACACTGTCAGCAGAATGACGAGTGTTTAACTTTTTCAGGCAATCACAATATAAGTATACTACTAACTATACTGGTGGTCAGTGTGGTCAGGTCACTGGTCAGTCACACTGGCAGTGGCACTCCTGCAGCAAAAGTGTGCACTGTTTAATTTTAATATAATATGTACTCCTGGCTCCTGCTATAACCTATAACTGGCACTGCAGTAGTGCTCCCCAGTCTCCCCCACAATTATAAGCTGTGTGAGCTGAGCAGTCAGACAGATATATAATATATATAGATGATGCAGCACACTGGCCTGAGCCTGAGCAGTACACACAGATATGGTATGTGACTGACTGAGTCACTGTGTGTATCGCTTTTTTCAGGCAGAGAACGGATATATTAAATAAACTGCACTGTGTGTCTGGTGGTCACTCACTATATAATATATTATGTACTCCTGGCTCCTGCTATAACCTATAACTGGCACTGCAGTAGTGCTCCCCAGTCTCCCCCACAATTATAAGCTGTGTGAGCTGAGCAGTCAGACAGATATATATAATATTATATATAGATAATAGATGATGCAGCACACTGGCCTGAGCCTGAGCAGTGCACACAGATATGGTATGTGACTGACTGAGTCACTGTGTGTATCGCTTTTTTCAGGCAGAGAACGGATATATTAAATAAACTGCACTGTGTGTCTGGTGGTCACTCACTATATAATATATTATGTACTCCTGGCTCCTGCTATAACCTATAACTGGCACTGCAGTAGTGCTCCCCAGTCTCCCCCACAATTATAAGCTGTGTGAGCTGAGCAGTCAGACAGATATATATAATATTATATATAGATAATAGATGATGCAGCACACTGGCCTGAGCCTGAGCAGTGCACACAGATATGGTATGTGACTGAGTCACTGTGTGCTGTGTATCGCTTTTTTCAGGCAGAGAACGGATTATAAAGTAAACTGCACTGTCCTCACTAGTAAACTCTCTCCACTCAGTCTCTACACTTCTACAGTAACAGTACTCCTCCTAGTCAGCTCCAGTAAATCTCTCTCAGTCTCTTATAATCTAAATGGAGAGGACGCCAGCCACGTCCTCTCCCTATCAATCTCAATGCACGTGTGAAAATGGCGGCGACGCGAGGCTCCTTATATAGAATCCGAGTCTCGCGATAGAATCCGAGCCTCGCGAGAATCCGACAGCGTCATGATGACGTTCGGGCGCGCTCGGGTTAACCGAGCAAGGCGGGAAGATCCGAGTCGCTCGGACCCGTGAAAAAAAACATGAAGTTCTGGCGGGTTCGGATTCAGAGAAACCGAACCCGCTCATCTCTACTCTCCCCTCTGCTGTCCTGCCTGTTACTCTCCCCTCTGCTGTCCTGCCTGTTACTCTCCCCTCTGCTGTCCTGCCGGTTACTCTCCCCTCTGCTGTCCTGCCTGTTACTCTCCCCTCTGCTGTCCTGCCTGTTACTCTCCCCTCTGCTGTCCTGCCTGTTACTCTCCCCTCTGCTGTCCTGCCTGTTACACTCCCCTCTGCTGTCCTGCCTGTTACTCTCCCCTCTGCTGTCCTGCCTGTTACAATCTATACGCTTCACATTTCTTCCATTGCTGCAACAATCATTGTTTATTATTATTTTACCATACAGTGGTATTTAACATAAGTTTATATCAAATGAAATAAATCCTGTTCTTTCTGGTAAGCAGATGCTGCTTGAGAAGGTAGCGTTTCTTTATTCCGCTCCATTACTCTGTCTTTCGTCTCGACAGCCCACCCCTCTTCCATTGTCACTACGTCCCCACCCCCCCTCTCCCAGCACCCATGCTTACCCCGATGGCCAATACTCCTTTTCAAAATCTGTCCCGTCTCCCTCACAGTGGAGCTGTTGGGACGCGCTCATTAAGGAGACAGGACATACCGCCTGAGAGAAAAAATAATATCTTACAGATAATGTTATACAATGTATATTACACTCTTGGGTTCATATATTTTCCACTTGTTCTGTTTTGCGGCGCTGTCAGCGTGGTATGACGGTGCAGCGTCCGTTCTCTCAAAGTTTTTACCGTAGATACTTCTGTATGTACCGATTTGTTTATCTGTGTCGCTGGGTCGGTAACGTGTGCTCTGGATAAGCTTTTATTTGAGAGAAATACAAGTTTGTTATTTAAACTACTGTGCAAACTCATTTTGTGCCGCAGATTCGTCCGTTTCTAAATCACTTTTTCTAATTCCACATTTTCCTTTTTTTCCCTCTTCCTCTTCCTATGCGGCACTTGGCAGTCTGTGGATGTGACCGAGGAGATCTCTGCCCAGTTCCTTCATATCACTGAAGCCGAAACAGATGTTCAGGGAACGCAAACAGCTGTCGCCACTCTCCAGGACCTGCACTATACCTCAGAAACATGTAAGTGTCGCACGCAGCTCTGCAAAGACAGATGAATAATTACAGAGCTAGCAAACACACAGCGGCGCTTCTATAGTGTATGAGCAAAATCTATTTCACCCAGCAGCTGCTGGGAGGTTTGCTGTATAAGATGTTCCAGTAATACTACATTTGCTATAATTGTTTGTGTGTTTATATAGAGCTATTGCTGCCTTTGTGTGGCTGTAGTGCTTACATAGTTTATGCCGCTATTATTAGATGATCTCTGTGTCCCTGTGTCATGGTTACAGGATAATCGCTCCGGCACCAGTTCTGGCGTTCTGACATGGCGCCACATGTGGTGTGCGGGCCACGGGATCTGTGGTCCTGAGCGGGAAAACACTTATGAGAACGAGCAGTAAAATGTGGGTGGGTGGCTACGAATTATACAAGCAGACAATTATCCCCCTGCATTTCTTGTCTAGATGGCATTCTAATTTGTATGTTGGAAGTATTCACATTTGCTTTGTTCAAGGAGTTACGTTTCTATAGAGAGGTATTTGTCAAAGGAAAGATTCACAAATTTCTAATCTGTCATTTGTTGTTTGATATATTTTGTGCCCAGTTTCTACCTTATTAAATATTTAATTCATGCCCCTTTCGGACATGCAGCTAAATCCCAGGTTAATGCACGTGAACGCGCCTCAATCCGGGATTTCTGCATGTGTGAAAGGACGCAACCCCCGGGAGTAAGTCACGGGTCCCCGCCACCCTGCTCCCGACCCGGGTCATGGAGCCGAGTCCCCGGGAAATTGACGGCTGCTAGACCCGGCAAATTCCCTGGTCACATGACTGAAAAGGGGTATCGGTACAGATAAGACGTTGTTATACCATAATAAGATTTCTCTAACGTCCTAGTGGATGCTGGGGACTCCGTAAGGACCATGGGGAATAGACGGGCTCCGCAGGAGACAGGGCACTTTAAGAAAGAATTAGGATACTGGTGTGCACTGGCTCCTCCCTCTATGTCCCTCCTCCAGACCTCAGTTAGAATCTGTGCCCGGACAGAGCTTGGTGCACTTTAGTGAGCTCTCCTGAGCTTGCTAATAAGAAAGTATTTTGTTAGGATTTTTTATTTTCAGAGAGATCTGCTGGCAACAGACCCTCTGCTACGTGGGACTGAGGGAAGAGAAGCAGACCTACTAACTGCGGATAGGTCGTGCTTCTTAGGCTACTGGACACCATTAGCTCCAGAGGGATCGAACACAGGAACGCACCCTTGGTCGTCCGATCCCAGAGCCGCGCCGCCGCCCCCCTCGCAGAGCCAGAAGCCGGCGTGAGAAGCAAGAAGACTTTAAAAGCGGCGGCAGAAGACTCCAGTCTTCATATGAGGTAGCGCACAGCACTGCAGCTGTGCGCCATTGCTCCCACATTACACCCACACACTCCGGTCACTGTAGGGCGCAGGGGGGGCGCCCTGGGCAGCAATTAGAGACCTCTTGGCAAAGTGGGCATATATACAGTTGGGCACTGTATATATGCATGAGCCCCCGCCATTATTTTACACAAAATCGCGGGACAGAAGCCCGCCACTGAGGGGGCGGGGCTTCTTCCTCAGCACTCACCAGCGCCATTTTCTCTCCACAGCTCCTCTGAGAGGAAGCTCCCCAGGCTCTCCCCTGCAGAAGCACGATAGAAGAGGGTGTAAAAGAGAGGGGGGGCACATAAATTTGGCGTAAAAACAATGTATACAGCAGCTACTGGGTTAACACTACGTTACTGTGTGATTCCTGGGTCATATAGCGCTGGGGTGTGTGCTGGCATACTCTCTCTCTGTCTCTCCAAAGGGCCTTGTGGGGGAACTGTCTTCAAATAGAGCATCCCCTGTGTGTGTGGTGTGTCGGTACGTGTGTGTCGACATGTCTGAGGTAAAAGGCTCCCCTAAGGAGGAGATTGAGCCAATATGTGTGTGAGAGGGTGTCTCCGTCGACAACGCCGACACCTGTTTGGATATGTGTAAGTGCTTAGGTGAATTTATTGCACAAAAGATTAGAGAACAGACAGGAAATCTACCCATGTCTGTCCCTATGGCGCAGAGACCTTTAGAGTCTCACAATGCGCACTATCCAAAATAATAGACACTGATATCGACACGGAGTTTGACTCCTGTGTCGACTACGATAATGTAAAGTTACAGCCAAAATGGCAGAAAAGTATTCAATCTAGGATTATTGTAATAAAGATGATTTGCATATCACTGATGACTCATCTGTCCCTGACACAAGGGTACACATTTTAAGGGGAAGAAAGCTGAGGTAAATTTCCCTCCTCTCATGATGAAAAAGAGCGGGAATCTCCAGACAAGAGACTGCAGCTTCCCACAAAGAATTCTCAGGCAGTATCCTTTCCCCACTAGGGCCAGGATGTGATGGAAATCTTCCCCTAGGGTGTCACGTTTGCCCAAAAGGTAGCCCTAGCTATTCTCAGGGATCCTGCAGATAGCGTGCACATTTTGGTACACTGCTCAGACCGGCGATTGTGTCGGCATGGGTTTATAGCGCTGTGGCTGCGTGGACAGGTACCTTATCAGCAGAAATTGAAACCCTAGTATGTATATATGTGTATGTGTGTATATATATATATATATATATATATATATATATATATATATATATATATATAGAGAGAGAGAGAGAGAGAGAGAGAGAGAGAGAGAGAGAGAGAGATATATATATATTAAAGATGCTGTCTTAAAAGATATATATCAGAAAACATGCCCAAAGAGACATGAGTATACTGGGTCCTAGAGGCAAAGCTATGTCGATTTCTGCTTGACATATCCTGTAGAATATGCAATGGACAGATGATGCCAACTTAAGTGGCATATGGAAGGCTGAGGATTGTGTGGAGAAGGGTTCTGGGATCTGGTCTCCACAGCTATAGCTGGTAATTCTGATATTTTGCCTTATATTCCTGCACAGCCTAGGAAAGCGCATCATTATCAAATGCAGCCTTTCGAACAAAGAAACAAGAAAGTCCGAGGTGCGCCCTTTCTTGCCAGAGGCGGGGGCAGAGGAAACCAGCTGCACAACACAGCTAGTTCCCAGGAACAGAAGTCCTCCCCGGCCTCTACGAAAATCCACCGCATGTCGCTGGGGCTCCACAAGCGGAGCTAGGCCCGGTGGGGGCACGCTTTCCTAAGTTCAGCCACAAGTGGGTTCACTCCCTGTTAGATCCCTGGGCAATAGATATTGTGTCTCAGGGATACAAGCTGGACTTTGAGAAGATGCCTCCTCACTGACGGCCCTGACGGCTTCCCCTCCCCCCCCCCCCCCCCCAACGCCCCCCTTCCGAGAGGGACACAAGGTTAACTGCAATACACAAATTGTATCTTCAACAGGTGGTGGTCAAGGTTCCCCTCCTTCAACAAGGAGGGGGTTATTATTCGACCATGTTGTAGTCCCGAAACCAGATGGTTCGGTCAGACCCATATTGAATTTAAAATCCCTGAACATATACTTGAAAAGTTCAAGTTCAAGATGGAATCGCTCAGAGCGGTCATCGCAAGGGAGGGGGATTTTATGGTGTCTCTGGTCATAAAGGATGCTTACCTTCATGTCCCCGTTTATCCACCTCATCAGGAGTACCTCAGATTTGTGGTACAGGATTGTCATTACCAATTCCAGACGTTGCCGTTTGGTCTGTCCACGGCACCGAGAATATTTACCAAGGTAATGGCAGTAATGATGGTGCTCCTGCGAAAGCAAGGAGTCACAATTATCCCATACTTGGACGATCTCCTCATAAAGGCGAGGTCCAGAGAGCAGTTGCTGATTAGGGTAGCACGCTCTCGGGAAGTGTTACAACAGCACGGCTGGATTCTGAATATTCCAAAGTCGCAGCTGATTCCTACGAAGCGTCTGCCCTTCCTGGGCATGATTCTGGACACAGACCAGAAGAAGGTTTTTCTCCCGACGGAGAAGGCTCAGGAACTCATGACACTGGTCAGAGACCTCTTAAAACCAAAACAGGTGTCGGTGCATCACTGCACGAGAGTCCTGGGAAAGATGGTGGAGTCATACGAGGCCATTCCCTTCGGCAGGTTCCATGCGAGGACCTTTTCAATGGGATCTATTGGACAGGTGGTCCGGATCGCATCTACAGATGCATCGGCTGATCACCCTATCCCCCAGGGCCAGGGTGTCTCTTCTATGGTGGCTACAGAGTACTCACCTTCTCGAGGGCCGCAGGTTCGGCAGTCAGGACTGAGTCCTGGTGACCACGGATGCAAGCCCCCGAGGGTGGGGGGCAGTCACTCAGGGAAGAAGTTTCCAAGGGCTGTGGTCAAGTCAGGAGACTTGTCTTCACATCAATATCCTGGAACTAAGGGCCATATACAACGCCCTAAGTCAAGCGGAGACCCTGCTTCGCAACCAATCGGTGCTGATTCAATCAGACAACATCACCGCAGGGGCTCATGTAAACCGCCAAGGCGGCACAAGGAGCAGGGTGGCGATGGCGGAAGCCACCAGAATTCTTCGATGGGCGGAGAAACACGTACGAGCACTGTCAGCAGTGTTCATTCCGGGAGTGGACAACTGGGAAGCAGACTTCCTCAGCAGGCACGACCTCCACCCGGGAGAGTGGGGACTTCATCAAGAAGTCTTCGCGCAGATTGTATGTCGGTGGGAACTGCCACAGGTGGACATGATGGCATCCCGCCTCAACAAAAAGCTACAGAGGTATTGTGCCAGGTCAAGAGACCCTCAGGCGATAGCTGTAGACGCACTGGTGACACCGTGGATGTTCCAGTCGGTTTTATGTGTTTCCTTCTCTTCCTCTCATACCCAAGGTGCTGAGAATCGTAAGAAAAAGAGGAGTGAGAACAATACTCATTGTTCCGGATTGGCCAAGAAGGACTTGGTATCCAGAGCTGCAAGAAATGCTCGCAGAGGACCCATGGCCTCTGCCTCTAGGGCAGGAACTGTTGCAGCAGGGACCTTGTCTGTTCCAAGACTTACAGCGGCTGCGTTTGACGCCATGGCGGTTGTACGCCGGATCCTAGTAGAAAAAGGGATTCCGGATGAGGTTATTCCTACGCTACTAAAGGCTAGGAAGGACGTGACGGCTAAACATTATCACCGTATACGGCGAAAATATGTTGCTTGGTGTGAGGCCAGGAATGCCCCTAAAGAGGAATTCCAGCTGGGCCGTTTCCTTCACTTCCTACAGTCGGGAGTGACTTTGGGCCTAAAATTGGGGTCCATTAAGGTCCAGATTTCGGCCCTATCCATTTTCTTTCAAAAAAAAAAAAATAACTAGCTTCTCTACCTGAAGTTCAGACGTCTGTAAAGGGAGTGCTGCATATTCAGCCCCTGTTTGTGCCTCCAGTAGCACCTTGGGATCTTTACGTGGTGTTGAGTTTCCTGAAATCACACTGGTTTGAGCCGCTTAAAACCGTGGAGTTAAAATATCTCACGTGGAAGGTGGTCATGCTATTAGCCTTGGCTTCGGCTAGGCGTGTGTCAGAATTGGCGGCTTTGTCACATAAAAGCCCCTATTTGGTTTCCCATATGGACAGGGCAGAATTGCAGACTTGTCCGCAATTTCTGCCAAATGTGGTGTCATCTTTTCTTATGAACCAACCTATTGTGGTGCCTGTGGCTACTCGTGACTTGGAGGATTCCGAGTTACTGGATGTAGTCAGGGCTTTGAAGGTTTATGTAGCCAGAACGGCTAGAGTCAGGAAAACTGACTCGCTGTTTATCCTGTATGCATCCAACAAGCTGGGTGCTCCTGCTTCAAAGCAAACTATTGCTCGCTGGATCTGTAACACGATTCAGCAGGCTCATTCTGCGGCTGGATTGCCGCATCCAAAATCAGTAAAAGCCCATTCCACAAGGAAGGTGGGCTCTTCTTGGGTGGCTGCCCGAGGGGTCTCAGCATTACAGCTTTGCCGAGCAGCTACTTGGTCGGGTTCAAACACTTTTGCAAAATTCTACAAGTTTGATACCCTGGCTGAGGAGGACCTTGTGTTTGCTCATTCGGTGCTGCAGAGTCATCCGCACTCTCCCGCCTGTTTGGGAGCTTTGGTATAATCCCCATGGTCCTTACGGAGTCCCCAGCATCCACTAGGACGTTAGAGAAAATAAGATTTTACTTACCGGTAAATCTATTTCTCATAGTCCGTAGTGGATGCTGGGCGCCCGTCCCAAGTGCGGACTTCTTCTGCAATACTTGTATATAGTTATTGCTTAAATAAGGGTTATGTTATGGTTGCATCAGGGTTATCTGATGCTCTGTTGTTGTTCATACTGTTAACTGGGTAAGTTTATCACGAGTTATACAGTGTGATTGGTGTGGCTGGTATGAGGCTTACCCTGGATTCCAAAATCCTTTCCTTGTACTGTCAGCTCTTCCGGGCACAGTTTCCTTAACTGAGGTCTGGAGGAGGGACATAGAGGGAGGAGCCAGTGCACACCAGTATTCCTAATTCTTTCTTAAAGTGCCCTGTCTCCTGCGGAGCCCGTCTATTCCCCATGGTCCTTACGGAGTCCCCAGCATCCACTACGGACTACGAGAAATAGATTTACCGGTAAGTAAAATCTTATTTTAAGGGAGGTATAGTAGTTAAATGGTCAACAACAAATTCCGTCGACAGTGCTATGTCAACAGGACATTGTGACTTGGTAGAAACTGTTGACATTAACATGATGCTTTACGATTTGTTTAATTTTACAATGCCGACACGGTGAACATGTTGCAAACAGCATTTCTACGGAGTCGGCATTGTCCCGTCCACATAACGCTGTTGACAGAATTGAGGTTGATCAAATTGTATGTATCCCATCATTTATAATGTGTCACATTATAGTGTAGATTCCACATGTGAGTTAATGGGGCAGATGTATTATGCCTGGAAAAGGGATAAGGCAGTGATAAGTGATAACGCAGCAGCCAATCAGCTCCTAACTGTCAATTTTCAAATCTGTAATGATTGGCTGGTTTGTTATCACCTTGCACTTATCACTTCTTTATCACTTCTCCAGGTTAATACATCTGCCCCAATATGTGTTATGATCATTTAGTAGCGCCCTATAGCGGTGTTTAATGTCTGCTTTGTGGTCCTTTAACGTTGTTCCCCAGCTGTAGGTAAAGTGCACCCGCGGCCGTGTTCTCTCTGTACAGATAAAGGGAGATGAAGCCTAATTTGTGAACGTTATTTGATTTCATATCTGCGAGTTGCTCTGCAGAAGCCTCGCTTTGTTTATCAGCTGAGCTGCAGATGGTCACAGACAGATGGCGGCTTTAGAGGAACACTGATGAGAATAATCATTATAAAACTACTCAGAACACAGTCCCTTCATATAATAAAAAGTTGTGTGTTTAATTTTCTCTCCGTTAATTATGTATATTTAGGACTCTCAGAAGAGCCAATTTCATGTACTTCTTTCAGTCTTTGAAGATCAGATGTTTGTGGCGGCTGTGAAGGGTACAGTGTACGCTGCCGTTGCTCCAGGTAACTTGTATTTATCCGTTCTTTTGATCAGGTGATAAATTTGACCCCACGGCTGTGAACATACTCCAGCAGATCATTGAGTTGGGATCGGAGTCCCACGACGCGGTGGCATCGGTGGTCGCTATGGCTCCCGGGACCGTTACAGTGGTGGAGCAGGTGAGATTGTGGTTTGCACATGTGGGAGAACGTAACAGTAAATACCAGGAGAGGACATTCTGTTTACACCTAATACGGGTATATATGCAGTGTGCTGATATCACTTTAACTGTGCATTAAAGCACACTTCCATACTAATTGCTGTAAAATATTTAGCATCAGCCAATCAGCTTCTAACTGTCATGTCGCAGGCTGTGTTTGAAAAAAAATGACAATTAGGAGCTGGTTGGTTGGTACTTTATCTCCATCCACTGCACCACTCTGTCTGTGGGTAGTACATAGTAAAATTGCGTGACCTCCACTGCTAGCTGCTGTCCTTTCAAACTGTAGTCACAAAACCCTTGCGCTGAACCAGCTCTTACTTAGGGGTCTATACATGAAACAGTGAAAAGTGTGGAGAAGTGAGCCAGTGGAGAAGTAGCCCATGGCAACCAATCAGCATTGATGTAACATTTATAATTTGCATACTATAAAATTATACAGAGCAGCTGATTGGTTGCCATGGACAACTTCTCCACACTTTTCACTGCTTCATGAATAGACCCCTTAATTAGGAGAACGGGGAACACAGACTATAGGCGCACAGAAAGATGTTAGTGCTTCTGCTGTTTCGGACACTTTTCTGTGTACTTCCCACAGACCATATTAGTCATTAGCAGACAAGTCTTACTGCTGTCATATTGGAAAGCTCCATTCCATCACATTACAAGTGCTAAGACACCATATGTTGGGGGGAAGGGGCAATTTATTCAATATAGGGACCACCCTAAGCAGCGCTATAAGCCATTTCTGATGTCAGGATTCATAAGCAAGTGTAACACTGGCAGTTATAGGAGATGATGAAGGAGGCCCATCCTTACCACTGCATTCAAGATGTCCAGCTGCCATCCAGATCTACTCCACCACTTAGCAGTACTCATCAGTGCAGTGCATTACATATAGCTGTAACACTCAAATGGGCCCTACACATATAAAGATCCGCCGCCGAGCTGCCCGACAGCGGATACGGGCGACCCGGCGGCGGGGGGGTAGTGACGGGGGGAGTGAAGTTTCTTCACTCCGCCCGTCACCCGGCTCCATTGAAGTGCAGGCAAATATGTACGAGATCGTCCATATTGGCCTGCATGCACAGCTGACGGGGCACCAGCGATGAACGAGCGCGGGGCCGCGCATCGTTCATCGCTGGTGACTCCACACTCAGATATGAACGTTATCTCGTTCAATAATGAACAAGATCGTTCATATCTTTGAGGAATATCGGCCAGTGTGTAGGGCCTATAACAGTTACCTGCATTATATACACCCATCAACCATAACATTAAAACCACCTGCCTACTGTTGTGTAGGTCCCCCGGAGCTGCCAAGACAGCTCTGACCTATCAAAGCATGGACTCCACAAGACCTCTGAAGGTGTCCTGTAGGATCTGACACCAAGATGTTAGCAGCAGATCCTTTAGGTCCTGTAAGTTGCGCAGTGGGGCCTCCATGGCTGGGTCTTCTCAGCAGATCCCCCAGATGCTTGATCAGTTTGAGATCTGATGTATGTAGTAGAGGCCAAGTCAACACCTGGGACTCTTGGCCATGTTCCTCTGACCATTTCTGAACAATTTCTGCAGTGTAGCAGAGAGAATTTCCATACTGACAAAGGCCACTGCCATCGGGGAATACCGTTGCCATGAAAAGGGAGTGCTTAGTCTGCAACAATGTTTAGCTAAGTGGCACGTGTCCAGTTCTGATGCTCCCGTGCCCATTGTAGGTGCTTTCGGCGGTGGACAGGTCAGCGTGGGCACCCTGATCGGGTTGTGGCTGCACAGCTCCATATGCAGCAGTCTACTTTGCGCAGTGTGTTCTGACACCTTTCTACATAGCCAGCAGTAATTTTTCAGCAATTGGTGCTACAGTAGCTCTTATGTGGACTCGGACCAACCAGACGTACTAGCCTTCTCTCCACATGTGCATCAATTTGACCCTATCGCTGGTTCACCGGTGATCCATCCTTGGACCAGTTGCATGCCGGGAACAACTCACAAGACCTGCCACAACTCGGGAACAACTCACAAGATTGCCCTCTAGCCATCACAATTTGGCCAATGTTGCCCAGATCCTTACACTTGCCCATTTCTCTGACGTCCTAGTGGATGCTGGGAACTCCGTAAGGACCATGGGAATAGCGGGCTCCGAAGGAGGCTGGGCACTCTAGAAAGATTTATGACTACCTGGTGTGCACTGGCTCCTCCCACTATGACCCTCCTCCAAGCCTCAGTTAGATTTCGTGCCCGGCCGAGGTTGGATGCACACTAGGGGCTCTCCTGAGCCCTTAGAAAGAAAGTATAGATTTAGGTTTTTTATTTTCAGTGAGACCTGCTGGCAACAGGCTCACTGCAGCGAGGGACTAAGGGGAGAAGAAGCGAACTCGCCTGCTTGCAGCCGGATTGGGCTTCTTAGGCTACTGGACACCATTAGCTCCAGAGGGATCGACCGCAGGCCCAGTCCTTGGTGTTCGGTCCCGGAGCCGCGCCGCCGTCCCCCTTACAGAGCCAGAAGCAAGAAGAGGTCTGGAAAAACGGCGGAAGAAGACATCAGTCTTCACCAAGGTAGCGCACAGCACTGCAGCTGTGCGCCATTGCTCCTCATACACACTTCATACTCCGGTCACTGAGGGTGCAGGGCGCTGGGGGGGGGGCGCCCTGAGAAGCAATAAAAACACCTTGGCTGGCAAAAACTCCACAATATATAGTCCCAGAGGCTATATATGTGGAAAATACCCCTGCCAGAATCCAGAAAAAAGCGGGAGAATAGGCAGCGGAAAAGGGGCGGAGCTATCTCCCTCAGACACACTGGCGCCATTTTCTCTTCACAGTGCAACTGGAAGAAAGCTCCCCAGGCTCTCCCCTGTAGTTTTCAGGCTCAAAGGTTAAAAATGAGAGGGGGGGGCACTAAATTTAGGCGCAATATTGTATATACAAGCAGCTATGGGGGAAAATTCACTCAGTTATAGTGTTAATCCCCTCATTATATAGCGCTCTGGTGTGTGCTGGCATACTCTCTCTCTGTCTCCCCAAAGGGCTTTGTGGGTCCTGTCCTCAGTCAGAGCATTCCCTGTGTGTGTGCGGTGTGTCGGTACAGCTGTGTCGACATGTTTGAGGAGGAGGCTTATATAGTGACGGAGAAGATGCCGATAAATGTGATGTCGCCCCCTGTGGGGCCGACACCAGAGTGGATGGTTAGGTAAAAGGTATTAACCGACAGTGTCAACTCCTTACATAAAAGGGTGGATGACGTAACAGCTGTGGGACAGCCGGCTTCTCAGCCCGTGCCTGCCCAGGCGTCTCAAAGGCCATCAGGGGCTCAAAAACGCCCGCTCATTCAGATGGCAGACACAGATGTCGACACGGAGTCTGACTCCAGTGTCGACAAGGTTGAGACATATACACAATCCACTAGGAACATCCGTGACTTGATCCCGGCAATAAAAAGAATGTGTTACACATTTCTGACATTAACCTCTAAAATGGGGTTTTTATGTTTGGGGAGAAAAAGCAGGCAGTGTTTTGTTCCCCCATCAGATGAATGAATGAAGTGTGTGAAAAGCGTGGGTTCCCCCTGATAAGAAACTGGTAATTTCAAAAAAGTTACTGATGGCGTACCTTTTCCCGCCAGAGGATAAGTTACGCTGGGAGATATCCCCTAGGGTGGATAAGGCGCTCACACTGTTGTCAAAATAGGTGGCACTGCCGTTTTAGGAACGGCCACTTTGAAGGTACCTGTTGATAAAAAGCAGGAGGCTATCCTGAAGTCTGTATTTACACACTCAGGTACTAGACTGAAACCTGCAGAGCGTGCTGCTGCAGCGTGGTCGGTGACCCTGTCAAACATACTAGTTTGCTAACATGAGAACATATTAAAGACGTCGTCTTATATATGAGGGATGCACAGAGGGATATTTTGCCGGCTGGCATCCAAAATGAATGTAATGTCCATTCTGTCAGGAGGGTATTAGAGACCTGTCACTGGACAGGTGATGCTGACCTTAAAAGGCGCATAGAGATTCTGCCTGATAAGGGTGAGGAATTATTTGGGGATGGTCTCTGGGACCTCGTATCCGCAGCAACAGCTGGGAAGAAATATTTTTACCTCAGTTTTCCTCACAGACTAAGAAAGCACTGTATTATCAGGTACAGTCCTTTCGGCTTCAGAAAAGCAAGCGGGTCAAAGGGCGCTTCCTTTCTGTACAAAGACAAGGGAAGAGGGAAAAAGCTGCACCAGTCAGCCTGTTCCCAGAATCATAATTCTTCTCTCGCCTCCTCTGAGTCCACAGCATGACGCGGGGGCTCCACAGGTGTAGCCAGGTACGGTGGGGGGCCGTCTCAAAAATGTCAGCGATCAGTGGGCTCGCTCACAGGTGGATCCCTGTTTCATTCAAGTACTATTTCAGGGGTACAAGCTTGAATTCGAGATGTCTTCCCCCCGCTGTTTCCTCAAATATGCCTTGCCGACAACTCCCTCAGGCAGGGAGGCTGTGCTAGAGGCAATTAATAAGCTGTATTCCCAGCAGGTAATACTTAAGGTGCCCCTACTTCAACAAGGACGGGGTTACTATTCCACACGGGTTGGGGTACCGAAACCGCATGGTTCGGTGTGACCCTTCTTTATATTTAAAATCCTTGAACACATGCATAAAAAATTCAAGTTCAAGATGGAATCGCTCAGGGCGGTTATTGCAAGCCTGGACGAGGGGGATTACATGGTATCCCGGGATATCAAGGATGCTTACCTGCATGTCCCTATTTACTATCCTCGTCAGGAGTACCTCAGATTTGTGGTACAGGATTACCATTACCAAGTCCAGACTCTGCCGGTTGGACTGTACATGGCACCGAGGGTGTTACCAAGGTAATGGCCGGAATGATGATACTCCTTCAAAAAAGGGGAGTTTTAATTATCCCGTACTTGGACAATCTCCTTATAAGGGCGAGGTCCAAGGAGCAGTTGCTAGTCGGGGTAGCACTATTTTGGAAAGTGCTACAACAGCACGGTTGGATTCTAAACAGTCCAGAGTCACAGCTGGTTCCTACGACACGTCTACTGTTCCTGGGGATGGTTCTGGACACAGACCAGAAATAAGTGTTTCTCCCGGTGGAGAAAGCCAAGGAGCTGTCATCTCTAGTCAGAGACCTCCTGAAGCCAAAACAGCTATCGGTGCATCATTGCACGCGAGTCTTGGGAAAAATGTTAGCTTCCTACGAAGCAATCCCATTCGGCAGGTTCCATGCAAGAACTTTTCAGGGGGACCTGTTAGACAAGTGGTCCGGGTCGCATCTTCAGATGCATTAGGCTGATAACCCTGTCTCCAAGGACCAGGGTATCTCTACTGTAGTGGCTGCAGAGTGCCCATCTTCAAGAGGGCCGCAGGTTCGACATACAGGACTAGGTCCTAGTGACCATGGATGCCAGCCTTTGAGGCTGGGGGGCAGTCACACAGGGAAGAAGCTTCCAGGGACTTTGGTCAAGTCAGGTGACTTCCCTAAATAAATATTCTGGAACTGAGGGCCATTTACAATGCCCTGAGTCAGGCAAGGCCTCTGCTTCAAAACCGGCCGGTCCTGATCCAATCGGACAACATCACGGCAGTCGCCCATGTAAACCAACAGGGCGGCACAAGAAGCAGGATGGCGATGGCAGAAGCCACAAGGATTCTCCGATGGGCGGAAAATCATGTGTTAGCACTGTCAGCAGTGTTCATTCCCGGAGTGGACAACTGGGAAGCAGATCTTCTCAGCAGACACGACTTCCACCCGAGAGAGTGGGGACTTCATCCAGAAGTCTTCCAAAGGATTGTACACCATTGGGAAAGGCCACAGGTGGACATGAAGGCGTCCCGCCTCAACAAAAAGCTATAAAAGATATTGCGATAGGTCAAGGGACCTTCAGGCGATAGCTGTGGACGCTCTGGTAACACCGTGGGTGTACCAGTCGGTTTATGTGTTCCCCCCTCTGCCTCTCATACCAAAGGTACTGAGAATAATAAGAAGGCGAGGAGTAAGAACGATACTCGTGGTTCAGGATTGGCCAAGAAGAGCCTGGTACCCAGAACTTCAAGAAATTATATCAGAGGACCCATGGCCTCTGCCGCTCAGACAGGACCTGCTGCAGCAGGGGCCCTGTCTGTTCCAAGACTTACCGCGGCTACGTTTTGATGGCATGGCGGTTGAACGCCGGATCCTAAAGGAAAAGGGCATTCCGGAGGAAGTCATTCCTACGCTGATTCAAGCCAGGAAAGATGTAACTGCAAAACATTATCACCGCATATGGCGGAAATATGTTGCTTGGTGTGAGGCCACAAAAGGCCCCAACAGAGGAATTTCAACTAGGTCGATTTCTGCATTTCCTACAAGCAGGAGTGTCTATGGGCCTAAATTTAGGCTCCATTAAGATACAGATCTCGGCTCTGTC